>NC_060071.1:120356060-121606060 GCF_922984935.1 Meles meles
AAACAGAGCTCTTTTGCATATCACCAAATTCTCTCCCATGACGACCCCTACCCAGGCACCAAGGAACCAGACCCCCCTTACACAACCTCCAAGCACTAAGATAACGTCTGTAGCTGGCAACATCAAGTCTGCACATAATCAAGAAATGTTATGGATCATGGCCTTCCTGTTAATGAATAACTGCCCTAAACTCCTTTAAAAGCCCCTGAGCCAGCCAGAAATCTTTAAGTTGGTCTTTGGACAAGAGTCCCCCTTCTCCCCAGGTGGCAGACCTCTTGAATAAAGTTCATATTCCTTTCCAGTCAAAATTTATCACATGTGCCTGGGTGGCTCAGTGGGTTAAGGCCTCTGCCTTTGGCTCAGGTCATGATCCCAGAGTCCTGGAATTGAGCCCCACATTGGGCTATCTGCTCCGCGGGGAGCCTGCTTCCTCCTCTCTCTCTGCCTGCCTCTCTGCCTACTTGTGATCTCTGTCTGTCAAATGGATAAAATCTTAAAAAAAAAAAATTTATCACATGAGTATTAGCTTTTTTTTTTTTAAAGATAATATTTATTCAGTTAAGAGAGAGAGAGAGAGGCAGAGAAGGCACAAGCAGGGGGAGAGGCAGAGGGAGAAGCAGGCTTCCCACTGAGCTGGGAGCCCGATGCGGAACTCAATCCCAAGACCTTGGGATCGTGACCTGAGCTGAAGGCAGATGCTTAACCATCTGAGCCACCCAGGCGCCCGAGTATTAGCTTTTTGAGTGCTGGGCAGTTGAACTTGGATTTTGGTAACACTTTCTCTCCGTTTTCAAGATTTTTTTTTCTTTTTATTCAGTTTCCAGAAGTTTAATTATGCTGTGTGTTGGAGCAGACCTCTTCGGATTTCCACTTGGGATTCACTCAGCTTCTCGAATATGTAGGTTTTTGTCTTTCACCAAATTTGGGACATTTTTAGCTGTTATTTCTTTGAATAATCTTTCAGTCCCACTTTCTCTCCTATCCTTCTGGGACTCTGATAATTTGAATGTTTGCATTGTCTCAGAGGTCCCTGAGCCCCTAGAGCACTATTGTTCTCCCCCTCACCTTCTATTTTACCTCCTGTCATACTGGGTAAATTCTATTGATTTGTGTTAAAGTTCACTGCTTCTATCCTCTGTCATCTCCATTCTACTCTTTAATCCAGCAATATAAAAGAACTCTTTTATTGCATTTTTCAGTTCTATAATATCAGTGTTTCTTTTTTAATAACTCCTATTTCTTAGAATTTGTAATGATTGTTAAAGCATTTTATAATGGCCTCCTTAAAAATCTTGTCAGAGAGGTGCCTGTGTGGTTCAGTCAGCTAAGCATCTGCCTTGGGCTCAGGTCATAATCCTAGTGTCCTGAGATCAAGCCCCACATCTTTTTTAAAAAACATTTTATTTGTTGAGAGGGGGAGAGAGAAAAAGAAAGAGAGAGATTACCCAGGAGGAGGGGCAGAGTGAGAGTGAGATGAGCAGAAAGCCTGATGTGGGGCTCGATCCCAGGACCCTGGGATCATGACCTGAGCCCAAGGCAGCCAGTTAACAACTGAGCCACCCAGGCATCCTATTCAGTTTTTCTATTTATTCTAAAGTCAGTTTTGACAAGTTAAATTTTCTAGGACTTTATTAATTTCATCTGTTTACTTCTTCTTTTTTTTTTTTTTTAAGATTTTATTTGTCAGAAAGAGGAGAGAGCACAAGCAGAGCGAGTGGTAGGCAGAGGGAGAAGCAGGCTCCCCGCTGAGCTGGGAGTCTGATGCAGGGCTCAGTCCCAGGACCCTGAAATCATGACCTGAGCCAAAGGCAGAGGCTTAACCAAGTGAGCCACCCAGGCACCCCAATTTTACCTAAGTTTTCAAATGTGCTATCAAAAAGTTTTCATTTTGTTGTCTTTTTGATCTGTGTTATAACATTTTTCTTATTTCATATTTTATTTTCTTTTTTCCCTGGTAATCTTTGCTAAAGGGTTTTTTTTTTTTTTAAATATTTTAAAGTAATCTCCACACCCAACATGGGGCTTGAAATTTACAACCCTGAGATCAAAAGTCACATGCTCTACCGACTGAGCCAGCCAGGTGTTCCAAGAGTTACCTATTTTGTAAGTCTTTTTGAATAACCAGTTTCTACCTTTGATGAATCTTTCAATTTTATATTCATTTATTAATTTCCTTCTCTCTGCCTTTCTTTGGGTTTGTTCTCAATTCTTTTCCTAACTTCTTAAATTGGATACTTGGCTCATGAATTTTCAACCTTTATTCTTTCCCAGGATATATATCTTTCAAGACTATAAATATCCCTGTGAGCCTAGCAGTATTACATAGAAAGCTTTGGTATATAACATGTAGTCCCTTATAGAGGAGGGATGAAGACTTCACCCAAAATTTGACTTTGATGTTGAGACTGATGATATCACACATGTACTAAAGAGAGTATGAAAAGGTTCATTACTCACATAATGAGGTTTTCTGGGGAGTAAGGCAAGCTTCATAGTGGCTCGAAAGATAGGTTGAGAGAGTAGGAAGGGGCAAATGGCTTGGGACTTTATGGTGGTTAAGGGGTGGGGTTGAGGTAAGAGCTCCCTCATGTAGACTGGAGCTTATGTGGCTTCAATGTCTTATTAGCACCAGAGGAGGGAGGAAACATCCAAGCTTTCTTATCTGCTTGCCCAGCAGCAGGACAGAAGGGGAAGGAGTGGGGGGCGGGGGGGGGGCTGAAAATTGTCAGCAAACGTTACCAGTGGAGTCAGACTCTTTATTTCATTTAAAATTACCATTATAATTTGTTTCTAAATATTTTTATTACTATCATGACTTCTTTGAGTTGTTTAGAAGTATGTATGTATATTCTAAAATATCTAAATACATGGCGTTTTTGCTGTATTAAAAATTTTCTAACTACATTGTATTGCAGTTGGAGAATGTAGTAGTATGGTTAATTTTCATATAAGTTTCATGTGAATTTGAAAGGAATTTTAATTCTCCAAATCTAGAGTGAAGTGTTTGATATATATCCCTGAGTTCAAATATTTTGAGTTGCTTCTCTCTGCTTGTTCTCTCTGCTTGTTTTAAAGATTATCTTTTTCTTTATTGCGACAGTTTCACCATGACTTGTCAAGTATAAATTTTCTTTAATTTATTCTATTTGTGATTCACTGGTCTTTGTGTTTCTTATAAAATCTGGAAAATTCTGTGTCATTATCTCTTTGAAAATTGTCTCTTCCTTTTTCTCTGTTATTTCTGTATTTTACTTTGAATAGATGCTTGTTAGAACTTGTAGCTCTAGGCTCCTTGTCTATATTTCTTTCATTTTTCCATTTTCTGGATAATTTGAATTCTGGGTAATTTCTTTGAATATATCTTCCAGTGCACTAATTTTCTTGAAACTGTTCTAACTCGTCAGTCTAAGTATCATGTTTTCCATTTCCATTTCTATTTCTAGAAATTCTGGCTGGTTATTTTCCAAATCTTAGTGGTCTATATTCAAATCTTTTATTCTTTGAATATATTTTAAGCTTAAAAACTTTCTTTGAATATATTAAGGATGTTTATTTTATAATCTATATATGACAACTTGAATATTTTAGGTCTTTGGGGTCCTAATAGTACTGTTGTTTCTTTGGCTGTCACTTATGGGGCCTTATTTCTGTCCTATGATGTTTTTCCTGTAGCTCTTTATTTATTCATTTGTTTGTTCACTCATTCATTTATTCATTTACTTTAGAATCTTTGGGAATGCTTTGGGATTTGGTTGAAGTTGCATTCCAGCAAAGATTGCTTTTCCTTCTACTAGCTGCCTAAGGGCACCATACCAATCTGGACGACCTTAAATTAAATTTTCTACTGAAAGTTTTTAGAGATTTCTAGGGGTCACATAGATTGTATGAATTTGGCTTCAAACCCACTTTGGGTTTGCCTGTTATTACAACTTTTCACGGGAGATTACTCACTTCTCCTTTGTTACAAGTTTGAGACAAGTAATTACCCTCTTTCTCCTTTTCGTAGCAGGTTTGTTTCTCATTTTCCCCTTGGGGTCTAGCTTTATGAAGAGATCTTCTGTTAGACTTCTGAGGTCCAAGACTTTACCTCCTGTTCCCTTGCATAATACAGGCATTCAGGCCCCCAAAGATCAAAATCTCCAGGGATTAGAAACCACTGGGGGGAAAGCAGACTGAGTTCTCTCTTACTCCTTGGGAGTTCCTCCTAGTATTATTTTTGGCCTCTGTCAATCATTTCACTTGTCTCAACTTAGAAAAGCTTTAAACAAAAATTTTTAACAGATTTTTTTTTCAGGGTAGTTTAGGTTCACAGCAAAACTGAGCATCCGGTACAGAAAGTTCCCACACACCTTCTGCTTCCACCCCACATACAACCTCTCACTTCTCTAATGGATCTAAGAAGAATTGTTAATTTTTCAGTTTGTTCAGCGCTTTCCCTGTTGTTGAGACAAAACAAAACTCCAAGCTCCCCACAGGCTGAACCAGAAACCAGTTTTTCTTTTCTTTTTTGTGGTTTCTCAAAGGTCTCTCCACATCTCCTGTTAATTAAAAAAAAAAAAAAATGTTTTATCATTTTAATTATTTCAGTCTAAAAGGGATATTCTGGGTAGCTTCTTGGCCAAACTGTCCAAAATGGAAATCCTTCTTGTTTTCTTTTGAAGCAGAACTGCTAGCTTTCCAGTTTGGAAATTTATACTTCAACCCTCCAATTTATACTGCAACCATTAAACTTTGAGAGTTCTTATTTTTCCACACACTGACCGAGGAATACCTTCAAAAGTCCTAGTCTGAGCATCTTTTCATGTATTGCTTATTTGTATCTCATCTTTATCTAAATGCCTACTTTTACTGGGATGTTAGTCATTTTATTGATTTGTAAGAGCTTGTTTGCCGTATCTTGTTCGTCACAGGTACTCAGCTTCTTGTGTCTTTTTTTTTTTTTTAAGATTCATTTATTCGACAGATAGAGATCACAAGTAGGCAGAGAGGCAGGCAGAGAGAGAGAGAGAGGAGGAAGCAGGCTCCCAGCCAAGCAGAGAGTCCGATGCGGGGCTCGATCCCGGGATCATGACCTGAGCTGAAGGCAGAGGCTTTAACCCACTGAGCCACCCAGGTGCCCCTCTTGTGTCATTTTTAACTTAAATTTGATGTATTTCATATTCCTAAGTTCCAACTCAAGAATTCTAATTCACCAGGTCTGCAGTAAACTCTAAGAATATGTATTTTAAAAATACTCAACTGTTACTGTGAACCACATCCTGCAAAAAATACTAACAGTCACTACTGGTCTCATCTCGTTAGGTAAATCAAATAAAGGTACTGTGACTCCAAGTCTGGTATTCTTCACATTAAACCAGTTACATATTTCTGACCCCATTTTGGTTCTTGCTTCCTTCTTTCCCCATCCAGTTGTCACAAGAGACTACTCAGTACTACAAACATGAAAATCCTGCAGCAGACAAGAGAAGTGTAAGTTGCTTTTCTAGCAGACATGTAGTCATTAAGACTCCGACTTTGGCATCAGACAGATCTGGGTTCCAATCCTGACTGACTGGATTATTTTTCAGCTGCTGTGTAATCTTAGCCATGTTACTTAACCTCTTTATGCCTTAGTTGTCTCACTGGTAAAGTGTATATATTCAAGACACTTAATCTCATAGTTAGAATAGGGATTAATGAAATAGTATTTGGAAAGCAGAGCCTTTGAAGCATAGCAAGTGACCAATCACTAAATAGTAGCACTTCTGTGTTATTTTTTGGTGAGCTTATGAGAATTTGCTCTCATTTTTGTACCACAGTCGGGTCTACATGTCTGCCTCAGATGCAGGTAATAAAGGAATATATTATCTGGAGAGAGTTAAAAAACAACTGAGTAAAAAGTTGGCCTGCTTTTTTCCTTTTTTTTTTTTTGACCTGCTTTTTATTATTACTATAAATCTGTAATCCTAAATGAGGTCAGTGGTAAGTATTCCTCCTCAAATATTTTTTTGGTTGGACTAGGTTCTAAACAATTGCTTTGGCTAACTGCTGAGCTTTTAATTACACGTATAACCTTCATGTTAGCATTTTTGTTGCTTATTCTTTAGTAAACACTGCATTCTAAACATGGAGGTTAGTAATGAGAGTGCTGGCCCTAGGCATTCAGACTTAGCTACCTGCAATCATTTTGAAAGTAAGTTTATAAAGGTTCATAATCATTCAAACTAAATATGGGTGCAGTGTGTGTCTCCAGTTAGTATGATGCCACACATTCTAGTGTTTAAGCAAAAATTCAAGTAATGACAGCACAGTGAATATAAAGACAGACACATTACTTCCACATTTAGAGATAGAATAATATAGAGCTATCTCAAAGTTGCTAGAATTCATTCTGAAGAAATACACAGGCAGTTCTGCAATTTTCGGATTTTGCTACAAAATTGAATTCTTATGAATCTCTGCTTATCCTTTTGTTTAAAACGTCTCTTAGCTAGTTTATCTTGCTTCGTGTTAAAACTTTTGGAGTTAAGGGGCTCTTGGGTGGCTCAGTGGGTTAAAGCCTCTGCCTTCCGCTCAGGTCATGATCCCAGGGTCCTGGGATCGAGCCCCACATTGGGCTCTCTGCTCAGCGGTGAGCCCGCTTCCCCCTCTCTCTCTCTGCCTGCCTCTCTGCCTACTTGTGATCTCTGTCTGTCAAATAAATAAATAAAATCTTAAAAAAAAAAAACTTTTGGAGTTAAAATTAACAAAAAGTTAATAACAAGTTAAACTGTCCATTAGACTTGAGTATGTGAAAATGAATTGATAAAGCCACTGATAAATCTGCAGAAGGCTCCAACGGAAACTGTAATGTTACTCATTACCGTGATTATCCAATATGTGGGCATAAGTTTTACTATATTTTTCAGATATAGTCATATATGTATATATACATATACATTTAATAAGTTTTAACCTACTACTCTCTTCTGTACTGCCCTATATATTTTACTTTTTAAAACTTTTCCAATTGTAGGGTTACTTATGGGAAGTTCAATAAAAGAAAATTTCCTCTTTCCCTTTTTGGAAATGGAATTTTTTGCTTATTTATTTATTTTTACTGACA
The DNA here is from genome assembly GCF_922984935.1 of Meles meles. Lineage (NCBI taxonomy): Eukaryota > Metazoa > Chordata > Mammalia > Carnivora > Mustelidae > Meles > Meles meles. The sequence continues at coordinate 120,363,145 of NC_060071.1, forward strand.
TGATGTATTATGATGTTCAATAAAAGAAAATGTTCATTATTTACATTTTTCTGGCCATTATTATTTCATTTCATGATTATTTCTAAAAATAACTTTGTCATAAAGAGGAAGAAATGTTAATAATAATAGTAATAATAATAATAATCTACTCCAGCTGTCAAATACACTAGATAGAACACTGGGTTTGATAAAAAACTAAGTGAGTCTGTTTCCAGGGCAGTCCAGTTAAGTTCTTCCCATCAAGCATCAAGATTCCCACCTTACCCTCCTCTCTGCTTTCTGCTCATTCTTCTTTCTCCTCTCTTCCCCCTCATTGCCTCACCCAACCCTGAAGTGGGTTAAACCCCTAGTTTAATATGATGAATCATATTAAACCCCTTATCAGGGGTTTAATTAGGTTAACCCCCTAGTTTAATATGATGAATGCACTGATAGTGAAAGTGACTCTGTGGTGAATTCATCAGAACAGGCTGCACAGGAAACTGAATGAAAGCCAGTGTATCACAAACCAGAAGACCGGGAAAGGTCAGAAAAGGATGCTTTATCAGGTAGAGTGCTGGGCTCATTTCCTGTTGTGAGGACGATGAATCGGACAGATCTCAGTGTCTCCACAAACTTTTTAAAGGAGCAGCCCCACATGGGGAAATTGATGGTGGGGTGGAGAGTGGGGGGAGGTTAATGATGTGGGAGAGGAAAAGAGAATGGAAACAAAATGCAGCATTAGAAATGTAAGTGCTTTTTCAAAAGCATAATGATACAAATACCTTTTTTTAAAAAAAAAAAAAAGATTTTATTTATTTGACAGACAGAGATCACAAGTAAGCAGAGAGGCACTCAGAGAGGAAGAAGCAGGCTCCCCACCGAGCAGGGAGCCTGATATGGGGCTTGATCCCATGACTCCAGGAGCATATCCTGAGCCAAAGGCAGAGGCTTTAACCCACTGAGCCACCCAGGTGCCCCGCTTTGTGTGTGTGTGTGTGTGCTAATGCTTTCTTGTCCTGGAAATTGACAGGGGTGCCACATAGCCAGATCAGTCTAAAATGACAGAAAAACTAAGTATGTATGGATCAAAGATACTCCTGGAAAATTCAAAAAAAGAAATTAAAATAGAATATGTAAATATTATAATGCTAATAACATGAAATATTCACCTCATTACAATTTAAGAAATATGAATAAACAGAGAATCAACTTGGCAAAGATTTAAAAAGTCACCAAGTATTGGCATGGTAAACAGAAAAAAAAAATAACTAATATTTATTTGTGAAGTATAGTTTGGTATATACTTCCTGAAGAATTTACAATATTTAGCCTCAAAAATCTATATTCATTTAAAGCCAGCACTTACATCTATATAATTTGTACGTTGGAAATAACTATAATTTTTGATAATGATTCAACCCTATGTAAATTAATTATACCATTATTACTTATAATATAGAAAATGTGAAAATTCCTTAACTATCCAAAAATAGTGGTTTGGTTAGATGTATTATGTCTTTTGACTGGAAATTTATCTAGTGATTAAAAATTATGTGCTATCACATATTTAAGGACATGAAAATTATACTCTTAAGTAAAAAAACAAATCACTAAACAACTATTATCCCCTATGCTTAGAAAAATAACTGGGCAAATGTAGAAAAAGAAACTTTATTCCCTTCTTTCACACTCTCTTCTTGCTCTTCCCCAATCCTGAGGAGGAGCTGCTAATATTTTGTGAAACTCTGGGATTCTGTTTGGGCCAGTTACTGACTGGTAGCCCTGGTGTATTAAAAGGTCTTAGGCATAGCTCCTTCTCTCTTGCTTCCTATTGCCCCCATGTGGTAGGATTAGTAAATTGAGCCAAGCTCAACTTGGACTAATCAACTGAATAATTCACCTAGTCTCTCTCCTTCTTTTTTAAAATGATTTACACTCAATTCATTTAACACATACTTTATTATTAGTTTCAGAGGTAGAATTCAGTGATTCATCAGTTGCATGTAACACCCAGTGCTCAGCACTTCAAGTGCCCTCCTTAAGTCTCTCTTTATACTCATCATTGCTCAGGCCTCCTGTACCTTGTGGTGATCTAGAGAATGGAAGATCCCAAGGAATGGAACTGGGCTTGGGAAGAAGTGGAAACTCTGCTAGGTTTATAGGGAACAGGTGCCATGGCTACCCTTCAAGGTACCCAAGGTCCAGGCTGCTTGTCTAAACCACAAAGCAAGGGAGAAGATTAAGAGATAGAATCAGTTATTCAAAGGCATAGGAAAAGAAAGCTCAAGGAGTGGAAACCTTTTGTAGCTACTTTGTCCAACCCATAGTAATAAATGGTAGTATACGTCTTGGGGGTTTTTGTTTTTGCTCTGCATTCATCTTTTCTTAACTCTGATAAAAGCACCATGACTTCTTCCCACTGGGGTTTTTAACCTGCATATAGCTGAAGTCTTTCCTGGCTTTGGAGTTTTTCACATTCGCTGAGACCCATGCATTCCTCTGTCCACGGCTCTTTGAGATGAGAATGTGCACACAACGGGAAGACGTTTCCTTAGAACTAGATGCCACGTTTGGAGCACTGAAATGAACTGCAACTCTAAAGCCCGGAAAATCCGTGTGCATAAAAACAAGCTATGAACAAGCTGTCTAGGAGAAGTAGAAACACTTGTTAAACACCAATACCTGGTACATAATAAGATATGCCATCAAATGAATACCAACACAGCCAGCAGTAAAACACAGAACCTCAGAGTATTATGTGGCTTAAGCACTAAAGATTGATTACTGTCAGAAAGAGTGGTCACAGGTGGAACTGAGGGTATCTTCTTTACTGTTTCTTTCTTTCTTTCTTTTTTTTTTTTTGGAGTGGGGACACATTTTCCAGGGCATAAGTCAGATGGCTAATAACAGAGTAGGATGCTTAGTGTAGGATATGGTCAAGTGTAATAATTCAGTTATGAGAGTAAAAAAGCAGAAAGGGCAATGATGTGGACCTCAGGCAAATTCTAGGGACTATCAAGATATAAAAACTCAGAAGGCTAAACTTATGTTCAAGTCTATGAGGTCAACTTAGGGTTTAAAATGAGATATAAAGACAAAGATAAGAACCTGAGTATACTCTGGATTCAAGTGAGAAGTAAAAACAAGGAAATGGACAAAGTAGGAAAGGGCTAAGGTAACTGCCTGGACTGGAAAATGCTGAAGGTTCTGTATATGAGATGGAAGTCAGTGATAGGTCATTGTAGTTCTTTTAAACACCAGTTCTTTAATGTCTTTCTAGAGTACCTGCTCAAAAGCAACAGAATTTTTAAAAAAAAGAATGAAAATAAATAAAAGTGAGAGAATAAGTAAGAAAGTAAGCAAAAAAAAAAAAAAAAAAAAAGGAAAATTCAATTCCATACTTGACAGTTTGGTGAACTATCTACCCAGTTCCACGCTCATACTGCAAACTAATTTAAACACCTGGATAGTTTTTTTTTTTAAGATTTTATTTATTTATTTGACAGAAGGAGATCATAGGTAGGCAGAGAGAGAGAGGAGGAAGCAGGCTTCCTGCTGAGCAGAGAGCCCGATGCGGGGCTCGATCCCAGGACCCTGAGATCATGACCTGAGCCGAAGGCAGCGGCTTAACCCACTGAGCCACCCAGGCGCCCTGGATAGTTGTTTTTTTAATCCTCCCAACTTTTTATATAATATAGGTGTCCTAACAAGAAAGTAATGGAAAATTATCCAAGACCAAAGTAGAGTAAAAATCAAAAAGAGAAACACTGTAAGGCAGGTGAAAAATCCCTAGACATTAGAATAAGTCCTATCCTATACCTAATCAGAGTTTCCGGACAGAATTGGTAAAGGAGTACTCCTAGAGATGCAGGCTGAAAGTTTTCCAGACTGACCGAAGTAAGAACATTCAGATTAAGATCTCTAAATCCTATGCTGGGTAAACTAGCCTTCCACACTGAGACACATCGCAGCACACTTAGAGAAGAGCAAAGAAATGAAGAATGTGAAAGAGACTAGGAAGAAAGGCGAGTAGATACAAAGTAATGGCAGTTTTACAAAGAGCTGAATTCTTAACAATAGTGGTACTGGCCATAAGACAGGGGAATCACACCTTCAAAATCAGAGAAGAAAACCTAGTATTGAGTACCCAAGAGAATTCTCACTTAGAAGAAAAGGGGTGAAATAAAACGTTTTCAGACCAAAATAATTTGCTACTAACAGACTCAGTTGAAGGACTCTAAAGGCTTTATGTCACACACACACACACACACACACACACACAGAAATTGAATTTTATAAGAAAATGTGATATGGGAGAATAAAGTAAACATACAAAGGAATCTAAATAAATACTGACTGGAGAAAACAGCATTAAAATAATATCTAATTTGGGTGAGGATTTAAAAAATATCCTGGGAAATACAGAAGTTCAGAAAATTAGATTTAAAGTCTCCTAATGCCCTTATATTATGTAGAAGAGGCTAATGTTAACAACTTTGTATTCTGTTGCAGACAGTAACGGTACTCCTCAGTATTTATGATTCTCCTCTCCTTTGGGGAATGTTGGGAGCCTATACCTCCTTGCCTACTGGAAGTTAGCCTTGGCCATGAAACTAGCTTTGAAAAATGAAAGATGAACAAAGTGTCACTTCCAAGAAAGATTTATGAGCTAGAGTATCTATTCTCTCTTCCCTTTTTGCTGTAACCAGTGAATAGCCTATTCCTAGGGAACCCTCAACAGCCTGTGATCCAGAGTGAGGACAAAATCTTGGTTCTTTCTGAGAATTTGGGGCTGTTCATATAACAATTATCTTGTCCCAAAAGAAACAAGCACTGGTACTGAAAGCAGTTGGGAAATGTGTATTGAAGGTGAGCAACAAGTAATGCCAAAATGTTTGGTAAAAAGTTATCTGCCCTAAGTTGGGAGATATACCATGTACCTAATAAACTTGTATGTGGCTCTAAGGGAAGAAGTTGGAAAACAAACTTTGCTAGTGAATGTTGGTAATTAGCTGCATTTGACCATTTTCTGGGTTCAGGAAAGAATTTGTATGTTTACAAACAGGAATAAAAGGGAGTAGAGAGAATATGAAAATTCATGGACTTTCAGAGATGGAAAAGAAAACTTCCTCACTACCCCAAAATGTCAAAGCTAAATGTAAGGAATCTTTGAGCAACAAAGGCTAATTATAACTCAGCTTGAAGTAAAGGTCAAATTAAAGGAGTGTTCATTATAATTTTGTGAAAACCACTGTATGGGTTAAGAACTTCAGGGCAAAAAGCAAATTAAGGGCGTGATAGCCAGCAAATTGTTCACTTAGACAAAATCACTCCGAGTACACAGCTAAAGTATGTGTTCTTCCCAGTGACATCCAATAAACTCAAGTTATCTATTAGAGGGGGTGGGGACATAGGACATAGGAATTTATGTCAGAGATGACAAACACTACACTCCAAGAAAGCACACTGAAAAAGAAATGCAGATATGGATACTGGCATACACCTGACTGAAATCAAATAAATTGCAAGTCTGTTAAGTTTTGAGGAGTTTTAGTGCCAAAGGAAATAGGGCAACAAAAGGCTGAGAAAACTGGATGGTCCAAAAGGAGATTCTATTGCCCTCTATTTCAGATGGGGCTGAGAATAATAATACAAAAGGAAATTTCTCAAAGGTAGAGTCAGGGCCACAGAGAACAATGGAAAAATAAGTCCCTTCACTTTCTAGGATAGATTTAATCCACCCCAAAAATGGAGGGCCTTAACCATATGTGCCCACCAGAATTTCAAAACTGCTATGGACCAGTGATTTCTCTGTATCATGGAGTCTTTTCCAAATGGAAGCACTTTTCTATTTATGCTGTGCCCGTTTCATCATTATCTACTGGGAGCATGTAACAAACCCAATTTTTCTTTTTGGCTGAAAGGACTTGTATCAAGAGTTAGCACATCAAGATCTGTTGTAGAGATTGTTGTGCATCCCTCCCACCCTACAATACAGAGGAAACCTGATCCTGAGCTAAACTTCTTCACTAGATGGGAATGTGGGGTGGCTCTCCTTTGACATGGGAGTAAGCTTCATCTACATCACAGAAAGAATGATCCAAACATTTGGTAAGCAGAAGGGCAAACTGTGGTTGACATTTATCTCCTTTCCATTATTTCAAGTTTTCCTTTCTTTCTATTCACATAAGAGGATTGCACTTCCCTGGTCCTGCTAATTTGGGTGTACCCATGTGACTTTTGTGATATATGGGAAATGATCCAAGGCAGACGTATTTAAGCACCACTGCAAACTGTCCATTCTCCGATTTTGCTACTATCATTGACATTCTCAAATGGTCAATCTTCCATTAGCCTACAGTGCAGAGGGAGTACAGAAACCTTTATAGTTCTAAGCCACTAAGAATTTGGGATTGTTTATTCCTAGTCCATAATATAGCCTATCCTAACAGACACTGGTTTGTATGTTAAAATATTATAGGGAAATAAAAGAATATAGACTATAATTTTGAACTGTTAGGGGAGAAAAGGAATGAAAAAAATTAAAAATAAATCAAGAAGAAAGTACAATAGGGGCACCTAGGTGGCTCAGTTGGCTACGCAACTGCCTTCGGCTCAGGTCATGATCCCAGGGTCTTGGGATTGAGTCCCACACTGGGCTCTCTGCTCAGCAGGGAGTCTGCTTCTCCCTCCACCTGATTCTTCCCCCTCTCGTGCACACACACTCTCTCTCTCTCAAATAAAATTTTTTTTTTAAAGTTAAAAGAAAAGGGGTGCCGGGGTGGCTCAGTGGGTTAAGCTGCTGCCTTCGGCTCAGGTCATGATCTCAGGGTCCTGGGATCGAGTCCCACATCGGGCTCTCTGCTCGGCAGGGAGCCTGCTTCCCTCTCTCTCTTTCTCTCTCTCTCTGCCTGCCTCTCTGCCTACATGTGTTCTCTCTCTCTCACTGTCAAATAAATAAATAAATAATCTAAAAAAAAAAAGTTAAAAGAAAGGAAGTACAATAGAAGACAAAAAGGAACAGAGAGAGAGAGTGTGTGAGCAAGAGCAATAGAGGACAGCAAATAATAGGGTAGAAATAAATTTAAGTGTACAGTTGACCCTAAAACAACATGGGTCTGAACAGCACGTGTCCACTTATACACAGATTTCTTACAGCACAGTACTGTAAATGTATATTCTCTTCCTTAAGATTTTCCTAATAATAGTTTTTCTCTAGCTTACTTTATTGTAAGAATATAGTACACAATACATATAACATATAAAATATGTGTTAATTACCTATTTGTGTTATTGATAAGGGTTCTGGTCAACAGTAGGCTATTAGTAGTTAAGTTTTGGGGGAGTCAAAGTTATAGCAGATTTTTGACTGTTTGGGGGTCAGTGCACCCAACCCATTTTGTTCAAGCATCAGATCTTGTAAGGTTATCCTGCATTCATAAGTAATCCCCAAACCTCAGCAACTTATGAAATCTGTTTCTCACATTCCATGCCAGTCCCTGGCCAGCCTTTGCTATTCAATCTGGAACCCAGACTGAAGGAATGGCTTCAGTCTGAAACCTACAGGTATGGTGACACAGAAAAACTCAGAATAACATAGTGACTCTACAAGCTTCTACTCAGAAGTAGTACATTTATTTCTACTTGCTTTTAATTGGTAAAAAAAAAAAAAAAATCATCATCATTAGGGCCAAGTCTCTCTTTTTTTTTTAAAGATTTTATTTATTTATTTGACAGAGATCACAAGTAGAGGCAGGCAGAGAGAGAGAGAGGGAAGCAGGCTCCCTGCTGAGCAGAGAGCCTGATGCGGGACTCGATCCCAGGACCCTGAGATCATGACCTGAGCTGAAGGCAGCGACTTAACCCACTGAGCCACCCAGGTGCCCCAGGGCCAAGTCTCTTAATAGACTTAGAGGTCAATGGGGTTATAATACTTCAACAGGAATAGGCTTAGAAGAGACAGGGCTTGTAAGGAGGGGCTGTTAGGAAGGGTCACTGACTATTTTGAAGATATCTACTATACCAAATATAAAACTGATCCAAATTAATGGAAACTGTCGAAACTATCCAATTTGAAGTCAATGACTGTCAGACTGGATTAAAAATAATCCAACTTTCAAAGAGGAAAAAATAAAACCAGATGAAACCAGAGAGGGAGACAAACCATAAGAGACACTTAATCGCAGGAAACAAGCAGGGTTGCTGGAAGGGAGGTAGCTGGGGGGATGGGGTAACTGGGTGATGGACATTAAGGAGGACATGTGATATAATGAGCACTGGGTATTATACAAGACTGATGAATCGCTGACCTCCACCTCTGAAGCTAATGATACATTATATGTTAATTAACTGAATTTAAATAAAAATTAAAAATTAAATTAAAAGGCAAAAAAAATTTAATCCAATTCTCTGCTCTTTGTAAGTGACAACATAAGGACAGAAAAAGTATTAAGGTCAAAGAATGAGGAAAATAGACCAGGAAAATATTAAGGAAATCTGGTATAGCAATACTGATACCATACAAAATAGACTTTATTTTTTTTTAAAGATTTTATTTAATTTGACAGAGAGAGACACGGTGAGAGAGAGAACATGAGCTGGGGGAGTGGGGGAGGGAGAAACAGGCTCCCCGCCAAGCCGGGAGCCCCATGCAGGGTTTGATCCCAGGACCCTGTGACCATGACCTGAGCCAAAGGCAGACACATAAGACTGAGCCACCCAGGCACCCCCAAAATAGACTTTAAAGCAAAAAGCATTTCTGGAGATAAAGATGATCACTGTATAATGATAAAAGTTTTAATTCATCAGGAAAATATAAAAATTCTAGATTCTATGTACTTAATAACAGTCTCAAAATATATAGACAATTTCACTATCGCAGAGGAAGATTTTAACTTATTTCTCATTGTAAATTAAAGAGATCAAAAAATAAGGATATAGGGACGCCTGGGTGGCTCAGTTGGTTAAGCGGCTGCCTTCTGCTCAGGTTATGATCCCAGCGTCCTGGTTCTTGCTCGGCAGGGAGCCTGCTTCACCCTCTGCCTCTGCCTCTGCCTGCCACTCTGTCTGCCTGTGCTCACTCTCCCTCTCTCTCTCTTTCTCTCTGACTAATAAATAAATAAAATCTTAAAAAAAAAAAGGATATAAAGAATCTGAGCAATACAATTAACAAGTTTAATGAAAGCACACATATATGGAGAGAATACTGTGCTCAACAGAATATACATTCTTTCCAAGCACACAATATTTATGATGGTACAAAAAATTGAAATTAGTAAATTCTTAAAAATCACATTAAATTAATTCTTAAATTAATTAAGTTAATTAAATAAATAAATTATTAAAATTTAATAATTTTTAATTATTTTAATAATTTTTAATAAATTATTAAAAGCACATTAAAAATGTGTTCCAATAATATCATACAGAACACTTACTTGAAAACCATAAAATTAAGTTAAAATCCATAACAAACAGACAAAGAGAAATGATTCCATGTGTTTGAAAATTTTAAAATTTATTTGTGGCTCAAAGTCATAATGGAAATCAGAAAATTCTCAGAACTGAATGATAAAGAATGCCATATTCAATACTTTTGAGATGCTCCTAAAGTCTTACTCTGAAGAAAATGGGTAATTATATATTCCTAAGTAAACACAAAAGGGTCAAAATTAATGAACTAAAAGCATTCCAACCTTAGATATTAGGGGAAAAATACAGAACAAGCTTTACAAAGGGCAAAAGATAAAACCGGTTTTTATTGAGAGAGAAATTACATAGTTATACAAGAAATCTTGGGCCAGACACACCCCCACGCTGCCTGTTTTAGACCAATCCGCATATCAACAGCCTCTTTTAAGGTCCAAACTCAAAACTATGTAAGAAAAAGGGCAAAAAATCTGCAACAGAATGAGGGGCAACAGAAGAGGCCAATGGAAGGAGCAAAGCAAGACTGTGGTTTCAGCTGGTCTAGCCTCAGCCCACATCTCCAGAAGCTCCACAGTCTTTGCCACCCTAGAGCAGGGGAGTGAGATTTCTGCGCCTCCGTATCACGCACTCGGCAGCCACTGCTTACAGGCCGTTACCGGGATAAGTAGTGCATAACTTCCAGCCACCTCCTGGTGATGTCGCTCCGGCGTACCAGAGGCAGGCTCTTGAAAAGAGTCCAAGTGCATTAGTAGCATCACATGCAGCAGCTGAAGAAGAATGAGTACACCAAGCCAACAGAAGGCGATCTGGACAGAGCACCAACACTGCTGTGCTCTACCCCCTGTACAGCTCAGGTCACTTGCTTTTACCCCATTCTTTTGTAACTTCAGGATTCTGGCTGGTCACAGTTTCTATGAAAACTTAAAGGAGAAATTCGTGGGATAAACTACAGCCTCCAGAGCCGCAGTCCGCTCTGAGGTCAGAACTGATACAGATCATTTCCTCTCTTTACTCCCAGTCCATGCTCCCCTCACCTGTGCCAGCAAGTCTGCTGGCCTGCGTGGTTTGCATGGTACTGTCACCCGAGGGGTCTGAGATTTTGGTTCCCATGCTGTTGCCTGGCCACAGTTGAGCTCTACTTGCGAACTGACAGTGAAAACAGAGGTTCCTATTACCCAGAGATGGATACCCCAGTAGTTCACGTGAGTGCCAAATATACTCCTCCATGCTACCATTACGGAGCCGCAACCCCACCTCCTCACGGTTAGCAAACCCAATTACCCCTTCAAGTACGGTAACTCTTTTCTGCTCTTGCTGGTCTACTGGCACAATGAGCATAAAATGATGAATGGCAGCCACAGCCTTAAGTTTAGCGGAACTATTAATGTTTCCCCTAGTGGAGTGTCCCCTTTCTAGAAACCAGGACCTCTGCTTCTTCAGTGGAAGAGCCTGAAGTTTCAGAAACTGGAAGCAAAAGTCTCCCGAGTGGGTTGCTGGAACAGAGCCCTCCTTCCCACTCCTTGGCTCTCAGCAGTAACACAGAACCATATAATCCTCCGTGGTTTAAGGAAAAAAGTGGCAAACTTTTTCTCTGTGAAGTGCCAGACAGTAACTATTTTAGACTTTGGGGACCAGAGTCTCTGACACGACTGCTGATATGGCACGACAGAAGCCACGGACAATATGCAGATGATGCATGGGGTTGCGTCCCAATAATACTATGTTTGTAAAATAGCAGCAAGCCTGATCTGGCCTTGGAACCAGCTTGCCAACCTCTGCTTTAATCTACATGCTGCCTCCCGACCGCATACCTTTGCAGGGTATCACGTCCATCCGAAGCGTTGCTTCAGCTAAGTTTCTCGGAGGCCATTTCATTGCTCCAGCAGGCCGGCAGCTTATGGAGGCTGTGGGAGTAGCAGGACCAGTGAATCTCACAGGAATCTACCCATTGCAGAACCTCTTTTTTCATAAATCAGGTCCTTGATCTGAAGTGACAGTAGGTGGGAGATCCCACGTCAGTCAATCAGATACTCCGGAGTCCTAGCACAGAGGTGCTGACCCAGTTGACACAGGCAGGAAGTAAGCACACGCTGAGAAAACCCTTCAAAATGAACTGCTGCCCCCTCATGGTGGAAGGGCTCAGTGCCACTAAGTGACTGGTTGGTCTCCTTGAAGACTCACACGCTAAAAGGGCTCGGCAGCAGTGTCTGTGGTTGACAGATAGGGCGGAAGCTGGGGTAAGGTCAGCTTCAGTGCCGGATGCCATGCTTCTGTGCCACCATGGCTACTCCACTCGAGTCCATGACCTCAGTACCCTGGTGGCCGATGACTGTGGCTGGTTGGTATCTGCACTGTGGTCTGGGTAGATGGCGGCTGTTCAGGGATTTGTTTGCGATGGTCCCCTGACCCTTTACTATCCTATCTGCCAGGCAAGCATCAGAGGAGCCTCATACGCGGGGACTAATCAGTCAGGGTCTGGACACCAAGTGGTCTAGGTTCGGAAGCCGGTCAGTCAGATTACTGTCATGGACCATCAGCTGCTTTTACTGTTGTTTTGGGATATTTTAAGCAGCCTCACTGAGAGATAATTTATACACCACAGAAGTCACCCATTTTAAGTGTATAATTAAATTAATTTTATTATATTTATAGTTGTACAACCATCATCACAACCTGATTTTAGAACATTTCCATTACCCTAAAAAACCCTCACATCCATTTATAGCCATTCTCCATTCTCACCCCCAGCACTAGGCAGCCACTAATTTACTTCTATCTCTTTCGATTGGCCTTTTCTGGATATTTAACGTAAATGGATTCATATGTGTTCTTCCGTGACTGGCTTTTTTTGCTGACTGTAATGATTCTGTAGCTCATCCATGCTGTAGCTTGTGTCGACACTCCATCCCTTTTTCTTGCCAAATAATATTCCATCATATGACTATACCATAGTTTGTTCATCCATTTACCAGCGGATGGACATTTAGTTTTTTCCAGTTTTTTAGCTATTGTGAAAAACGCGGCCATGAATATTCGTGCTCAAGTCTTTGTATGGTCATATGTTTTCATTCTTATGATGAGCTTAAGGCAACTGGACTCAGGTACCTCAAGGATGGAAAGCCTCTAGTCCTTGTGAAGTTGGGCTTAGGCTGACCCGCTGCCACTGAGCGGAAGAAGCAGCATCTCCAGCCCCAGTTACTTCATTGTTGGGCAACCAAGGAGCACTCCCAGGATCACCAACAGTCTGTGTAGGGCAGCTACAAACAGTCTACATACCTACTTAATGCTGAAACCTTTTACAAGGGACAGGACATTTCTACACAACACTGTACGGGAGATTCTAGCCAAAGGCAAGAGAAAGAGTTAAAAGTTACAAAGACTAGAAAGGAAGCGTCAGAACTGTTATTATTCAGAGATGCAGAGAAAAAACCAAAATGATTTATAGATAAATTACTGAAATGACAAAGCTGTATGTCTAATGTATGTGGAATCAAGACATATGTCAAGTTGTTTTATATGTACCACCAAAACACAGCTTTCCAAATATAAAACCTAACTTAGAAAAAAGATTTACATGAACAATAGTATATAAAAATGAGGTAGCTGGACTAAATCTAACCAAAAATGTGTGAGACCCTCCTGAGGAAAACTGTAATACTTTCTTGAAGGATACTGAAGAAGAATTCTATAAATGGGTAGTTATGTTTATATATACATAGACCCAACACTGAAAAGGTATCACTTCTCCTCAGATTTATTTATAGATTCAATTTGATCCCAGTTAAAAGCCTAAGATTAGTTTTGGGTGTTTATTTTGTTTTCTTGGCTGGTGACTCACTAAGCTGTTTCCGAAACTTTTTTTTTTAAAGATTTTATTTATTTATTTGACAGACAGCGATCACAAGTAGGCAGAGAGGCAGGCAGAGAGAAAGGGGGAATCAGGCTCCCTGCTGAGCAGAGAGCCCGATGCAGGGCTCGATCCCAGGACCCTGAGATCACGACCTGAGCCAAAGGCAGAGGCTTAACCCATTGAGCCACCCAGGTGCCCCCTCCAAAACTTCTACGGAAAAACAAAGGTCCACAAATAGTTAGGACACTCCTGAAAAAAAAAGAATAAAGTAGGAATCTTGTTCTATTAGATATCAAAGCTTATAACTAAACTATCTTCGTAAGGCCAACTGTACCTGTATGGATACAGGTAAAAACAGATTGGTGTATCAGAACAGAGAACTCAGACCACATATATATGCAAACTTGATGTATGACAGAAGTGATAACATGGACCAGTGGGTTAAGAGCCTTTCGATAAATGGTGCTGGAAAAATTGTTTATTTAAATAGCAAGATATGAAACTGGAAATCAATTTATCATCATCAAATAGAGTTAAAACTGTGGATGTTGTATGATGCAGAAGTTCCACTCCTAGGCATACATGCTGGAGAAACTCTTGCACATTTTCACCAGAGCTTATGTACAAGAATGTTTAATATGGAATATTATTTGTAAGATCAAAGGATAAGGGGAGAATCCATAAATTATTTCTAATTTGTTCACACTATGGACATAAAATATAGTAGAGAAAAATGAATGCATGCAGCTGTGTGAACCCAAACTTCCAAACATAGTATCAACAAGAAAACTCCCCAAATAGTTTACAGAGCATGAGTTCAACTATACTGAGTAAATAAACATATAACACAAGACAATATATAACTTAGGGATACATACATCTGCAGTTAAAATGTAAAAAGAAAACAGAGGGAATGATAAACAATCAAATATCCAAAATGCCTAGATGAGTTGTGACAGGGAACTGGTTTATGCAGGGTGACGCATGAAATCAGGAAAAGGCACTTCAAATATAGTGGTAATGTTCTATCTCTTAGGTTGGGTGATAGGTCTAGAACTTCTTAAAATTGCTCCTTTTATACTTTAAACATATAAACATTCTTTTATATGTATTAAGAATTTAATAAAATTGACCCTATACTGTAGGGTCCAGATGGACCCCTGATAATCAAATCTGATTTAAATGTGCACACAGACACCAAGAAGTTATGAAACAATTGATCATTTAATAAGATCTTCTGGGGAGAACAGGGTAGCTCCCAGGCAGGCCCAAAATGGCTTGAGAGAGCAGGAAAAGATTGGTTTCAGGTTTTATGGTGACTAGGGAGGGTGATTAGAGCAAGGGTTCTTAGGCATGGTTTGAAGTTCCAAAGGCACGAAGGAGAGATCACTCAATCAAATTGCCGATATGTGGGACAGATGGCCAAGAGGGAGAGATGAGGCTTAAAAGACGTTAAACGTCAAAAAATAGAGTCTCACTCTTTATTACAAAAATATTTTAAACAAACTGTATAAGGAAACAAATGGGGTACCTGCCATGTTGGAAGTACTATGTCTGTAGAGAAAAGAATGTTACTCTCCTTTTAGATACCACTTCACCCATTCTTCTTCCAGGAATACACCACTAGAAGAATAACTACAGTCAAACTGTTAAACTTGGTAGAAAATTTAAATTCTTTACTATTCCACAGAAGAAACTCAGTATCAAGAGTAATTATTACAGTAACATAAAGTTAGATATCAAGTCCTGTGGAGTGCAAAGAATGAGAACTGCTCATGATGTTTAAGAGTTCCTGGCATTATGTCAGAGTATAAATATCAGCTGGGTCTCTCTGGCACCTGAGCTGAGCCCAAAAGGAATCATTTGCTTTACTACCATGGTAGTGAAGAAATTTTGCAACCTTACACCGACTCACCGCAAATGAGTACCAAGCTTGAAGACTTCTCCCCAAAGAAAGTATTTCATTTCTACTGAAAAGATACAATGAATTAAGTGTACATCAGTTTTGGAGACACCTACTGGGTACTGCTGCAGACACAGAGATGAAAAAGATTTAATCTATGCTCTTTAAGGGCTTATAGTTTCTTGTATTACTTTTGCACTCTTAAGGTGTGAAAATTTGGATTTACAGAAAGCCTATACCCAGACTGATGGCTCAAATGATAAGATAATTTATTGGACTGCTTTCAACATACTTCAATATTAAAGAATACATGAGAACCATTAGAAACTGTATCTATTGTTTCACAGAAGAAGAAATACCCATGCTTAAGATAATTCTTAATAAACAGGTTGAGTGAATGATAAGACTCTGCGATCACAAGTCAGCAGAGCTAAAGGTGAAGACACAGCTCAATTTCTCTGCATTCATAAAGATGAAAAATGTGGGATGAGCAGAGAATGAGAGGAGAGTAAATTTAAACTGGCTTGAGAAGCTTTTAGGAACAGAAATGTATACCCTGAAATGTTAAGTTACTGACACAAATGAAATGCAAATTCCTCCATTCCCCCAGTCCTTAGTAAAGGATTCTACACACACCACACACAGACAGACAGACAGACACACACACACACACACACACACACACACACACACACACACACACCCCTTGTAAGTAGGGCTCTTCTGGGCAGGAAGAAGAGAGCCTAAGTGCAACATTTAGTTTGATCCATAGTATCCAGTGAGTATAATAGTAATGCCATAAAAATCCTTCTTACGTACCAAGTAGTGTTCTAAGCTTTCTAAATACTAATGTATTTAAGTGTTTTACAGTAATGAATTTATTTAATAATACTGAAGGAAAACCTGTAAGGTAAGCAGTAATATTTTTACCATTTTCCAAGTGGGTATCAAAAGCACAGAGAAGTTAAGTAATTTGTTCAAGGTAAGAACAAAGTAATTTGTTCTTAGCAGCAGCTAAGAGCCAACCTGGCTCCGGTGGCAGCAATATGGACAGCAGGTGCCCAAATCGTAACCAGAGTTGGAGGACAACAAGCCAGCTCCACCACAACAGGAGTGTTGGGAGAGTTGGCTGACTGAGGACCACAGATGTGCAGAGGAGAGGGTGAGTGGTGAGACTCAAGAAGACCATAGAACAGAAGTGCAGAGTAAAGTTCCCATGAACCCAGTATAAACTGATGTCCTCCAGAACTGTTAATGTGCACCATAGCCCTGCCCTTTTAGGAACACCTAAGAGACATGAATTAGGAAAGCCTAAGGTCTTACCATTTGCCGGATGGGGCTCAAGACCACGAAGCAAACTGCTCAGAGGATCTTAGCCAGGACCCATGGCCGGGGTGTCTTCAAGTCCATTTTATGTTCTCAATGCATAAATATATAAATATTTGTGGGTACATTTAATTTCTTTCCAAGTAAGATATATGTTTTAACTCCTTTCTTGGGTGTTAGTTTCCTTTCCTATAAGAAATCATTCCTTTCAGCTCCATACTTTTGTCTCTAAGTAAGTGATTTGGGCATTTTGCTGAAAATCTTTCAGCAAAGATCACTAAAATGATCTTTTTAAAGATCTAAAATAACCCCCATTTACGGGGCGCCTTGGTGACTCAGCTGGTTAAGAGTATGACTCTTGGTTTTGGCTTAGGGCATGATCTCAGGGTCATGAGATGGAACCCCGCATCAAGCCCTATGCTGGGCTCCACACTCAGCAGAGTCTGCTTGTCCCTCTCCCCCTGTTCCTCCCCCAGCTCAAGCACGTGCACTCTCTCTAATAAAAATCATAAAATAAAATAAAAATAAAAATAAAATAGGGGCACCCATGTGGCTCAGTCGTTAAGTGTCTGCCTTCAGCTCAGGTCATGATCCCAGGGTCCTGGGATCAAGCCCCATATCAGGCTCCCTACTCTGCAGGGAGCCTGCTTCTCCCTCTCCCACTCCCCCTGCTTGTGTTCCCTCTGTTGCTGTGTCTCTCTCTGTCAAATACATAAATAAAATCTTAAAAAATAAAAAATAAAAATATAGAATAAAATAAAACAAAATAATTATCTCATTCTGTTTGTTAATTTCCATCCCGGTGGCCACCACCCAGGTTCATATCCCTGTGTCCTTATTCCTGGACTATCTGCTCACTGGTCTATCAACTTCACCCTTTCCGAGTAATCATGCCAATTCCACTCTCTACATTCAGTGAATTGTATGATTCTGAAATCTTCAAGGGTTTTCACTGCCAATGTGAAAAACATTCCCCATAATATGACCTTAACCAATTTAGTCCTCTCTCTAGTTACCACTCCATTCTCTACCTCCCTTAACTGCAAAAATACTTTTTTGGAAGTTTTCCACATTACCTGTTCTCACTTTCTTACCTCCCATCTTCTCTTCAATACATGCCAATACAGCTTTATCCCCACTCCTCTGAAATGACTTTCATGTGGCCAAACTCAATAACCAGTCCTCTAGCCTCTTCTTTAAGATTTTATTTATTTATTTTTTTGACAGAGACAGAGATCACAAGTAGGCAGAGAGGCAGGCAGAGAGAGAAGGAAGCAGGCTCCCTGCTGAGCAGAGAGCCCGATGTGGGGCTCGATCCCAGGACCCTGGGATCATGACCCGAGCCAAAGGCAGAGGCTTTAACCCACCGAGCCACCCAGGTGCCCCTCTAGCCTCTTCTTATATAAAGTCTCAAGCATCTGATGCAGGTGAATACTCTCTCTTGAAAAACATTTTCCCCTTGATTTCCACATACAACGCCATTCAGGATAAAACCTGTATGGGTTGTTTTTACTATGTCAAATGTAAATGATGGTCTAGATTTGAAAGGCTACTGTAAAGATCAAATGAAGACTTAGCAGACTGCACTCTTAACTCATATTTGTATTTTGAGATTCTAGAGAAGTGCTTAGCATATAAATGGTGCTCAGTAATGTTTAATGAGCAAAAGGAGATCAATCTATTCTGTCTTCTACTTCCCCCCTACTGGCAACCAGCACAACTCAAAAAACCATGGGATCTCACTCACTGAGGTTTCTCCCTCTGCCTCACGGCTCCTTCTAATCTGTTGTTCTATCTGGTTAGTTTCGTTTTCAAATCTTGCTTCTCTCTCTCCCTCCCTCTTTCTGCTCTGCTCTGTCTCTATCCTGCCTCAGTCAGCATCCTCACCATTTCTCATGTGTTTTTCCTTCCACTGATAATGGACTTTTTGGTTGATTTTAGGTTTTTTACTGCTATGAATGTGCTATTATGTGGCTATGAACAATCTTATGCATGTATCTTGATGCACAGACACACATTCCTATTTCCAAGTTAATTGTGCCAATTTATACCCTCCCAGCAACATGTGAGATTTCTAGTTATTCCACGTTCTTGCCAATTCTTAACTATTTTCTTCTTTTTAAAAATATTTTAGCCGGGGCGCCTGGGTGGCTCAGTGGATTAAGCCGCTGCCTTCGGCTCAGGTCATGATCTCAGGGTCCTGGGATCGAGCCCCGCATCGGGCTCTCTGCTCCGCAGGGAGCCTGCTTCCTCCTCTCTTTCTGCCTGCCTCTCTGCTCACTTGTGATCTCTCTCTCTGTCAAATAAATAAATAAAATCTTTAAAAAAAAATATTTTAGCCATTCTGCTAGACATGCAATGTTACCTCACTGTGGTTTTAATTTGCATTTCTTTCTCTGATTAATGAGGCGGGGTCCTTTTCACACCTGTGTTGGCAATGTGGATATATCTCCTTCGCAAAGCCTTTGTTCTTTTACTTCTGATTCATAAGAAGTTCACTTTATATTCTGGACACAAGCCCTTCATCGACTTTATGTGTGGCAATAAAGTCCTCCAGTTTAAAGCTTGTCTTTTCTCTTTCTTAATGTTATCTTTTGATGGACCTAAGTTCTTCATTTTAACATTGTCCAACTTATCATTATTTACCTTTAGGTTCATCTGGGTGCACAGTCGGTTGAGTATCCAACTCTTGGTTTCAGCTCAGGTTGTGATCTCCGGGTTGTGAGTTTCAGGCCTGTGTCAGGCTCTGTGCTGAGCTGCTTAAGACTCTCTCAGCCCCACCACCTCCTTCTCAAATAAATTCATCTTTAGAAACTTTTTTCCCTTTATTTTATATCCCATTTAATATTTATTTTTCTGCTCTGAATAGGTTATCTAATATTATCTAGAATTTAAAAAAATCTCTTATATGAAGACTAATGTCTTATATGAAGACTATAATGTCTATATAAAGACATATAAGACTAATCTCATATGAAGACAAATATAGCTAATGGAATACTGATTTTATGTTATATGGGATAAGAATCAAGATTCTATTTTGGGCGGCACTATATATCTAAATATCCCTTTATCTTGTGCTCTGTGTTTTGAGGTATTGAGATGTATGGGTCTTTTTTCCTATAATCTTTATTTTTTACGCTGTCTATTCATCTGTCCTTGCACATATTACCTTAACCTGTCTTGGGCAAATCTTGGCCCTTTGAATTTCCAACATAAACTTTAGAATCATCTTCTCAAATTTTACCAAACAGTTGCTGGAGTTGTGACTGGAGTGTACTAATTTTATAGATCACGCTGGATTGAGATGACATCTGTATGACTTTTAATCCCATAATCCATGAAATGGTATGTATCATTACCTTGACTTTAGGTCACTTTTAACCTCAATAATATTTTCTTTTTTTTAATTTTCTAATTTCTGTGATAAATTCTTGAACACCTTTTATTTGATGCAAAATACTGGGATGCAATATGCAAAATATTATAAATGGTATTGTTTCTAAAATTAACTTTCATTTTTTTACCTTGCTTTATAGAAGTATGATTGATTCTTTTTTTTTTTTTAAAGATTTTATTTATTTATTTGGCAGAGAGAGATCACAAGTTGGTAGAGGGGCAGGCAGAGAGAGAGAGAGAGAGGGAAGCAGGCTCCCCGCTGAGCAGAGAGCCCGATGCGGGACTCGATCCCAGGACCCTGAGATCATGACCCGAGCCGAAGGCAGCGGCTTAACCCACTGAGCCACCCAGGCGCCCAGTATGATTGATTCTTATCTATGGATCTTAAATTGCAAATTTGTTAAACTCTTTAAATCTAAAAACTCATCTGTAGAGCTTTTGGGATTTTTCACACAGTCACATTCAAATAATAACATTTAAAATTTTCTTTCCAGTCTGTCACCAATTGTCTTCATTTTTTTTGCCTTACTAGACTGGCTAAGACTTTCAGTGCACTGTTGAATATAAGTGGTAACTGTGGGGATAGTGTGGGAATCCTTGATCTAATCTCAAAGGGAATGACTTCAACATTTCACCATATTTTGTAGGCTTTTTACAGATAACCTTGCATCAGAGTAAGAAATTTCCCCTCCATTTTTATTACTATTAGTATGCTACACAATGAAGATATTTCCCTTTGCTGTTTTTAATTTTTTTAAAGATTTTACATATTTGAGAGAGGGGAAGAACACGAGTAGGGGGGAGGGGCAGAGAGGGAGGGAGAAGCAGACTCCCTGCTGAGTGGGAGTCCTATGTGTAGCTCCATCCCAGGACCCTGAGATCATGACCTGAGCTGCTTAACCACCTGAGCCACCCAAGCACTCTCCACTGCTGTTTTTATAGTTATTTTCCTTTCCTTGGTTTTCAGCAAATTTTTTATAAAGTGTGTTTATTACTATCATTGTTATTACTATTTTACATTAGTTAGTAACAATTCTTGAATTTGCAGCTTGATATCTTTCATGAGATTTGGCAAATTCTCAGTGATTACTTTGTTCAAATGTTGCTTCTGCCCCATTCATCTCATACCTGCTCGCTAGGAGTTCAATTATATATAGGTTAGACCCTCTCATGGTATCTTCTTTGTATTTTATCTTCTCATCACTACCTTTCATCACTTCATGTCTCCATGTTTTATTCTGGGTATCTTCTTCCAGAACTTTCTTTCAGTTTGGTAATTTTCTGTTCGGTTGTGCTTTGTTTCTTATTATTTTACCTACTGAGTTTTAAATATTTGTTACACTTTTCATTTTAGAGTATCTTTTGGTTCTTTTTCAAATTTACTACATCCTTCATAGTTTCCAGTTCTTTGCCAAAATTTAAAATATCTTGTCTTTTACTATCTTAAACCTATTAAGCACAGTTTTCTAAGTCTCTAGCTAGTAACTTCAACAGCTAGAGTTCCCATGAACTTATTTTTTTGAACTTATTATTTTTTTGTTTCTGCTGGTTCTTGTTTATGTTACTTTGTCTCTTTGTGTGCTTGGTTCTTTTAAATTCTGTTTAACATTACATTTGCAAAATTAATTAATTTGTGGCCCAAGACAGTATTTTCATTCTCCAGAGAGAATTACACTTTTTTTTTTCCTGCCAGCACCTAAAGACAACAACAATCCAAAATACCTTGATCCAAATTCAGGGACTAAATTGGTGCTTTTTTTTTTTTTTTTTAATAGTGCTTCTGAGACATAATTCACATACCATAAAGTTCACCATTTTTAGTGTACAATTCAAGAGTTTTTAGAATATTCATAGAGCTCTGTAACCCTTACCACTATCTAAATTTACAACATTCTCATCACTCCAGGAAGAAACTTCATACCAATTAGTACTCACTCTCCATTCTCTGCCCAACTCTAGGCAACCATTCATCTACTTTTGGTCTCCATAATTTTGCATTTTGCAGGCATTCCATACAAAAAGAATCATACAATACATGGCATTTTGTGACTGAATTTTTTCATTCAGCATAATGTTTTCAAGGTTCATCCATGTTGTAGCATGCATCAGTACTACATTCTTGTTTATTGCTGAATAACATTCCATTGTACGGATATACCACTTGTTTATCCATTCATCAGCTTATGTACTTTGGATTATTTCCACTTTTAATTATTATGAATAATACTACTATGAATCTCTGTGTTGAAGTTTCTATGTGAATATACGTTTTAATCTCTCTTGGGTATATGAATTGTTAGGTCATATGGCAACTCTATGCTTAACGTTTTAAGGAACTGCCAACCTATTTTCAAAGTGAATGGATTCTGGGCTGTTTCTCTAAGTATCAGTCAGTGAAGCTCTCCATCCAATCCAAAGCCATGATAGTTTACTAGGTACCTCTTTTGCTGGATCAAAAAAGTTGATCCCAACTTTTTTATTATTATACCTCCAACAATGTCATAAGTACTGCATAATCTCTTAGCACTTCAGCTACCACTTCTAAAATTAGAAACTGACTTAGTCCATTCAGGCTGCTATAACAGAATATCATACTCTGGGTGGCTTATGTGGCAGGTTTAAAAGCTAAGTCCAAGATCAAGATGGGAAAAAATTCAGTGTTAAAGAGCCCACTTCCTTGTTTAGTCTTCTAACCTCACATGTCAGGAAGGGTGACAGAGCTCTGTGGGGCCTCTTTATAAGGGCACTGATCCCATTCATGAAGGTTCCATTATCATGATGTAATCCTCTCTGGAAGGCCCCACCTCCAAATAACATCACATGAGGATTAGGTTTCAACATGAATCTGCGGGGAGATGCAAACATTCAGCCTATGGCAGAAATACTCCCAGGGGAAAAACACCACCAAATTCCATGCTCAGCTCTCTAGATTCCTTTCTTCTCTCCATTCTCAGCCTGATAATTATTCTCTATCTTGTTATATCTTTTATGCCTTCAAGTAGATTTTTTTTTATTGTATATTTTACTTAGACTTTCTGATTTTCTCAGAGTTTGATCTGAATCACCTGGTCAATTACTATTGATACTAGAGGTCCTGTAGTTATTTCTTTAGTTGTCAGTTTGCCCCAACTCCACTGCAAATTCCTTGAGGGAAAGGACGGTGTCTTGGTCATTTCTGCAGCACCAGATCTGGCCAGCAAGCAGATGCTTTATAAATGTTTGTTATCAGTCTAGGTTATTGCTTTTAAGTATGAAACAGATTATAAGTGATCTAAGCTGCTCCATCTGGGAAAGCCAGAGAGCCAAGCATAATGACCGCGAAGCCAGAGCACACCTAGCTTCACAGATGGTCCAGGGTAGACATGGCCACTGCTGCTGACAGGCCCAGATACAGCAGCTTGTATGATGGACACCACCAACACTGAATCCTGGGCACTGACACCTCCGCTTCTCAATAAGGTATTGTTGCTCCTGAACAGGAAGACCCACAGGAAAAGGGATGGAAATAAAGAGTAGGGAAAGCCGAGGAAGGGAAGGTACAACAAGGGCATGATGTTTTAGAGAAAACTGGTTTTGTAAAGGAATTGATAAGGAAATTCAATCTATTTTCAGTATTTCAAAAATCGAAGTAAAAATCCCATAGAATTAGAGAGTAGATTTTTTGATTCCCAGGATCATTCCAAAGTGAATTTTTACATTTCCAAAGACTGAGTAGATGATACAAATGAATAAAATCATCCAGAAAGATAAATTCCACTGTAACCACCCTACCTCTCCTCTTCTTTGCCCTGGCATGCCCTGCTCGAGAAGACTATGATCCGTTTCACAAACTCCTCTTTTTCAGAATCCCCAAATTCCTTCCCTGTCATCATGTTCTGAGCAATTTAAATTTCACTGCTTTTAAAAAGGATTTCCTCAGAAGCTGCTATATGAGCCAAGGGTCTCAACAACTTCTAAGTCAATGCCTTTTAAGGAGAACTAGAGACTTGTTAATAAAACGATTATATTTCTCACCTCCTTATATATACAGCACTTATAAGAGTGTTTCTTCAGAAGCATGGGATCCCTGAGAGATTGCCATCTGGCTTTCAGCTTTCCTGCCCACAGTGTGCCAATTCCAAAAGTAAGGAGTAACTCTGTAGAGGCCTAGGAAGGTCAGACTTTGCCACAAAGGACTGTTTTTTAAAAATACATTTTGCTATTCAACAGAAGGTCCGTATGCAATATCCCAAAGCCAGGTTGACTACTTCATCTCATTTCTTAACTGCATTTTATGAGATTTCTAGACAGTTTGTCATCTTCTTTTCCCCTGTTTAGTGTCTTCCTGTATTTGTTTGTTGTATCACATTCAGGGATTTCAGTTGTTAAGAGGGAGTACTAAGGGATACTTATACTCCATCTTGGCCAGAACTACAAGTCCTCTACTCATACATTTTTAAAGTGATGGGTATCATTCTTTTTTTTTTTTTTTAAAGATCTTATTTATTTGACAGAGCTCACAAGAGAGGCAGGCAGAGAGAGAGGAGGAAGCAGGCTCCCTGCTGAGTAGAGAGCCCGATGCGGGGATCGATCCCAGGACCCCGAGATCATCACCTGAGCCAAAGGCAGAGGCTTTAACCCACTGAGCCACCCAGGCGCCCCGATGGGTAACATTCTAACATATAGATATACATACATAAATGTCAGAGTTTTATTCTAGACATATAAACTACCTCATTTTTTCTTTCCTTCAAAATTACAAATAACATTATAAAGAACATCTGAATGTTTACTTCAGAGGTGGAAATGTTAGGTCAAAGGAATACCCATTTTAAATTTTGATAAATTTATCAAATTCACATCAAACTCATTAATACCCACAATGAATGAGTATGCATATTCATGCACATTTTCACTAATCATTTCACTAACTGTACATTAGCAAGTGTTTTAATCTTTGACAATCAAACAGGTAGAAAATACTACTTAAATTTTCACTGACTCGTATTTCTTTGGATATTATTAAATTTGAAAAAGAATTTAAGTGTAAAGTGGTAACTTGTGGATAGTTTTAGATCATTATTTAATGATTTTAGTGAGTTGATATATATGCATAAGCTTATCATTTGCTTTTCCAAACATATTTAACATGTCTTAGTTTTTTAATGGAAGATTATGACAATGATGATGTTATTTGTGAGATAGTTCTACATTTTTCCTATCATACTCAAATAGGACTTCTTCAAAATAATAAAACTCTCCTTGTGCTAAGCAGGATAATTCCCCACCACTCCCAAAGACGTCCACATTCTAATCACTGGAAACTGGGACTATATTATCATACAGAGCAAAAAGGAATTAAGGTTGCAGATAGAATTAAGGTAGCTAACATTTAGATGATCCAGGCAATTACAATGGAGTCACCAAGGTCCTTAAAAGTGGGAAAGGGAGACGAAAGAAAAGGTTGGAGTGATGTGATGAGATGTGAGAAGGATGCAACCCTCCAATGCCAGCTTTGCAGATGGAGGAAGGGACCACAAGCCAAGAAATGCAGACGGCCTCCAAAAGCAGGAAAAGGCAAGAAAACAGATTTTCCCCCAAAGACTCCAGAAAGGAGTCTGGCCCTGACAACAAACACCCTGATGTTAGCCCAGTGACATGCCCATCAGACTTCAGACCTCCAGAACTGTAAAGTAATAAATCCATATTGTTTTAAGTCACTAAGTTTATAGTAATTTGTTACACAACAGTAGAAAACTAATGCAGATAGTAAAATGACACAAAGATATTACCAAAAAATGTGGACGTGAGACAGAGTCTGGGAAGCACTGTGTCCTGAGAGGATACTGAGAGACAGACAAACATCTAGAGTTGTAACTGCCACTGACAAGTAGGGTTACCTAGGAGGTAGACAAAATGAGATATGTCATTCATTGCTGAAAACTTCTTTTAACCTAACCACGTTACAGTAAACTGAGGTTAATCAGACTGAGGCACCTTTCTCTATCTGGCCCTAGGGCCCACATTAGGAGACCACCAGAGCAATTCCAAAGACCTTGTGTTAAACTCAAAATTGCACCGATTACCTATCAATATAATTTTAAATATGTGACAGGAATGTTCTTCCAATGGCAAAAAGCACATGGGAGTGGTTATTCGTTGAATTTCTGGAAATAAAGCACTATAAAAAAGGATTGGTAATCTGCTAATGCGCTCTAGAGAAACGCCAGTAAATTGAAATTACATGTATCACATCTAAATTACAGGGAAAAAGAAGGCACGCTGTTCTCTATTTTGTGATTACTGATGAGGGCTGAGAAGCCACACTCCTTTCCTCTTTAAGAAGGCTGACTTACTAAAGGTAAGGAGCTGGGTAGACCCACCATTCCAGGTATTTAAAGTGGCAACTGTCATTTTTCCTGCATGGTGGTTACCTGGTCTAAAGATACGTTTTTGTGTAGAGCAGCCCTGAACACTACTACAAAAGTAATAGGGAGGAAAGAAGGAAGTGACACTCATATCACTGATCACTACAAAATAACAGAAAAAAAGTTCAGACTAGTTTATGAATATTGTTGTTCTTTGGGGGAAAAACTACCACTGTGTATATATATAGTATACACATGTATTACATATATCTGACAGATGATATTTTCTGAAGATATCATCCATCCCACATTCTCTTATGCCAGGTGACCTTGCCATTCTGCCATCAAGAGATGGAGTCTAATTCGTTTCTCCTTGAATCTGGGCTCAACTGGCCTTAGTGGTTTGCCTGTAACTAACAGAATGCAACAGTAATGAACCTGGGTTACTTCCAAGTCTAGAGAGATATACATGAAGAAAAAAATAGTAGTAATAGAAGAAGTAGTTTCTACCTGGCTCGCCTGGAACTCAGTCTCCAGATATTCTTTTTCTGAACACTCCCTCAGGAGAGTGTTCTATGCTATGAGAAGCATGGAGGGGCCACACGGAGGGACCATGAGTAGATATCATGACAGCCACTCCAGGGTAGAAGCGAAATATGTGCATGAAGAAGCCTCAGGATAATCCTAGACCCTGTGGGCATTCGAAGTTCCTGCCCAATGAGTAGGAAATATTAGAGTATGAGCAGGAATAGAAGACATAACTGAGGACTAAAGCAAAGTAGTAGGAATAGAATAGAGACATTTAAGAGACAAAATAAGATCCTGGTGAATTCTGGTAGTGGGGGCTGAGGAAGGTGAAAATACATGTATATAGGTGAATATTATATATTATATTGTAGAGTGAAGAACAAAGTTTGAAGAAGTCGTCAAGTGTGGTTTTGGACATGTAGAATCAGAAGTATGTAGGAGGGAGTGCTGAAAAATACAGATTAATGGACAGACCCAAAAAATCATGAAGGAAAATGAGAAAGGACTGCAACCTAACAAAAAAAGGAGGGGGAGGGAGCAGGGGTGGAGAAGAAATCAAGCACAATGAGTTTATGAATGACAATACGGTTTTCAAAAAGCAGGAAGTCAGCATTGGTAGCATATACTATAAAACAGTCAGAGTAAAGGTTGAAAAGATAAAGATGAAAAAATATTAGATTTAGAAAGTAGTGGGTCACTGATGCTATCAGCAAGGGCAATTGAGGGAACAGATAGAGAAGCCAAAGCATCAAATTCATCATTTTTTCAAAAGCATTATCTGAGAATATTATTTAGTGTATCCCTGTTACTTTAAAACCCTCTTCTAAATGTTTTTCCATAAAGATTAATCTATTTAGGGGCTCCTGGGTGGCTCAGTGGGTTAAGCGTCTGCCTTCACTCAGGTCATGATCTGAAGGTCTTGGGATCGAACCTTGCATCGAACCTTGCATCGGGCTCTCTTCTCAGTGGGGAGCCTGCTTCCCTCTCTCTCTCTGCCTGCCTCTCTGCCTACTTGTGATCTCTCTCTGTGTCAAATAATAAAATCTAAACAAAAAGATTTCAACAAAAAAAAGATTAGTAATATTTATCAGAAAATATAATCCACCTTGAAGACATCATAGTAATTATGGAATATATATAACAATACGCTGCTTTTACATAACATCGCTACAAGGAAAGACGGTGCATTACTTTATTCATTCCAGTAATTTTGCTGGGTTCAAGAGTGCTGAATCCAATATTTCCTGTCTGCCTCACAGACCACCAGAAATAAATTTTATAGTCCCTCAAAAACACAGACCATTTTGTGTTTACAATTAAGTGGCCTTTGTCCATGGCCTCATTAGTATAACTGGAGTTAATTCAGATTGGAAGGACTACCTCCGAGTCCAAAGCTTTATCCCAATTATTGTGTTTATGAACCAGACCTAGGACTGCAAAAGCAAACAACATGCAGGGTCACTGCATCCAGGGTCACTAAGCAACTCACAGGAGTTGCATGGATTCCAACTGAGGTCTAAATGGTTCCAAGACCTAATCCTCCCACCGCTGACACCAAAGTCAACCTGCACTCCCTTGGGCAATGGAGCAAAGTCCTCATTCTAAGGGCACCCAGTGTAGAAGGGAACACACGTAGAGAACACAAGAGTATCACGTGAGTGAGGTAGGTAAAAAGAGCTGCAAGAACACAGAGTAACACAGCGGTAAACCACTTCGGGAGTCCCTACCATTTGGAAGACGCTGTGCCGAACTCTTTATATATCCTTAGATCAACTATGTGAAATACGAATTAAGTCCATTTTACAAACTAGGAAACTGACGCACGGAGATGCCGAAAACCGCACAATTAAGTAACTACACTTCATCCCGGTGGCCGCAGTCCGTAGGCTCTGTAACTACCCACACTTGGATTGGAATCTGGCTCTGACGTCTCGTCATTTTGTTACCTCCTGCAAGGGTCACCCTCGACGAAGACTGCCTGAAGACCCCCAAGCCACCCGCCATCCCCTGAGCGCCCGGGTCCCTGCCTTCCGCCCCGTCAATCACAGATTCTCCGCATCACGACCCGCCCCTTCCAGAATCCCGCCCTCACACTTCTGCCTCGGGTCTCTCGCTCTCACCTCTCCATCACCAACAAGGGGACTTGCATCAGCGCGTGTGCAAACACGACTGAACTCTCCGACCCGCTTGGTCGTCCCAACAGGGCCAGCGTGGCCTCCCGAAACTCAGCAGCTCAAGCTCTCGGGCGACGAGGACATCACACACTCCTTGCCTTTCCACCGTCCTCTCCTGATAGACTTCCGCCAGGCCAAAGCAATCGACCCATTGCGACCTACTGCGCCTCCACCCGGAAATTCAAGCGCCAACGCTTTGGTTCCAGCGCTTTGGCCAGCAGTTGGGTTTTGGAGACTTGAATTGGGTTTGCTGTCCGCTGACATGGAAACCGATACCCCGGTTTTCTGGACTGATATCTTCTTAGAACATAGATACTTGCACATAGATACTTGTTAAAACCAGCTAAGAAAAAAAATTATTTTGAAGCTGGTACTCTACGCTCTGTGCCTACTTGTGGGAAGGGGAACGTTACAGCGTAATAATAAAAAAAAAATTTTTTTTAAGGTGCTATGAATGGTTAGGTCGAATGGTAATCAGTGTAATATCTTGTCACCATTGGACCTTTAATAGTAGTGCTTTTGCTGCCAGATGGCCTGTAATCCAGTCACTTATGAATCTATTTTCTACTCATTCAGTAACCCTCCAGCACCTTTTTGTGGTGTGCTAAAGGAACAAGGCTAAAGGAATGCAGAGATGGAAAGATATTAAAGCTGGCAGCTAAACGGGCACACAAATGAACATGTGCATTTGGTAGTTTAGGGGACAGCTGCCACACGTACCATTTGCCAGGGTGAGTCAGAGAAAGCCTCACTTATCAAGACTGAGATGACATAGTAGTGTAGAGTGAAGGTAACATGGAGTAACGTTTCCCATGCTATCCCTGAAATCTACCCATCTGTATTTACCTCTCTTGTCACTGAGAAGTCCCTGGTTTAATCTTACTATTTTCCCACCTATTAAAGTGTTCCTTAAGCAGTCTCCAATGATTTTAGCCTGCCCCAGTAACAGTTATGTCCACTAGAGTGGACTATAGGGTTAAATATGGGTTGGAGGAGAGGAAAGAAACTTGATTGTGATTTCCAAGTCCATCTTTGACATTACTGGAAGTTACCGAAAAGATATAAATGAGGGTGGAGATTCTCCTGCCCTTGCCTATAGCCTTCATCCTGATTTTCTTCGCATGCAATTTCAAGCCTTTTATACTATAACTTTGAAGTCAAAGGCTGCCTTCCAGCCTGTATACCCTAGTGTTCACTCCATACTCCACCCAGAGGGAGACACCATTCCCGAGTATTCTGTGAACTTTCATAAGTACAAAATGCACCTCCAGGGAAACCAGGTTTATGAAGCCTCCAGACTCTGCAGGCAGTGTTAAGTTCATCCCTCTTCGGAACTTCAGAAACTATGACTCATACATATCGCAAAGCACTTATCACAATATATTAATTAATGTATAAAGTCAGTGCCTTCACTATACCGTTGACCTTTGAACAACACAGGGTTTGGGGGTGCTGACCCCATGTTGTAAAAAATCTACATGTATTTTTGACCCCGCCCAAAAAAACCCTTAATAGCCTACTGTTAACTGGAAGCCTTACCAATGACATAAAGTCAATTAACACATATTTTGTATATGTACTATATACTGTATTCTTACACTAAAATATTAAAATAATAAGAAAATATTTACAGTACTATACTATAAAAAAATCAGCATATAAGTGGACTCATACAGTTCAAACCCATGTTGTTCAAGGGTGAACATATATAAGGATATAAGCAACATGAAGAGGATAGTCTTATTGTTTGAATCTCCAACATCTATACAAGTCCCTAGTGTATGGAAAGTGCTTAATAAATGTTCATTGAGGGGCACGTGGGTGGCTCAGTGGGTTAAAGCCTTTGCCTTCGGCTCAGGTCATGATCCCAGGGTCCTGGGATCGAGCCCCGCATGGGGATCTCTGCTCAGCGGGGAGCCTGCTTCCTTCTGTCTCTGCCTGCCTCTCTGCCTACTTATGATTTCTGTCAAATAAATAAATAAAATCTTTAAAACAAAATAAATGTACATTGAATTAAGGATGATGTA
The DNA here is from genome assembly GCF_922984935.1 of Meles meles. NCBI lineage: Eukaryota > Metazoa > Chordata > Mammalia > Carnivora > Mustelidae > Meles > Meles meles. Next base: position 120,394,110 of record NC_060071.1, read on the forward strand.
GATTATTTCAATAAAAGTCTTCTATGTTGGTGCCTTGATTAAGCTGGTGTTGTTAAGGATTTTTGTGGCCTACTTTGTCTGTTCAAAGGCCATTTCTTCCCTGGTTTGGAAAAAAAAACCAGAGTGGGCCAAAGCTGAGCTAAGGTTTTAGAGCATCAGGCTCTGTACTTCCCACTAGAGGAGCCTGAAATATACCAAGTGGAGCCTGTTTAACATTTTTCATTCAATTAACATTTTTTTAGCATGTATTCACCTAGCATTGTTATAAATGTCAAAAACATTGTACCTGCTTTCAGGAGCTTGTATCCTCACCCATGTTCACAAATGGAGACACGCAGGCTTTATCATCTTTAGAAAAAAATAACAGTTCCTACCCAACCCTTTAAACTGACAGTGACCAGGAGGATTTCTTCTACTGGTAGTCAGGATAACTAAATTTATCCTAAAGCCCAGAATCTTCTACTAATCAGTTGTATGACCTTGGGCAAGTCATCTTTTTTCTCTGGACTCATCTTCCACTTCTGTAAAGTAAGGGTCTTATTCAATTTCACATTCTCTAACTCTGCCACTTTAATAAATGTAGACCCGGTATCAGTTGTAGGAAAGCTGAAGTTACTGAGGTTATAGCTGGAGTAAACTGATGAAGAGCCTAGATTTTTTTTCTAGTGAAGAGTAGAGATACTATTTTCTGGGACCACATCTGAAACCGTGGCCTGAGCACATGGAATGGATTGGCACTTGGCTATCTATAGGCCTCTCCTCTTTATATACTAGAAGTTCAGAGGCAGCTCATGGTAAAAGCGATTACCAGAGCAAACCAAAGGGTAAGGGGCAAATGGATGGCAACCGTGGTGCCTCCTGCCTTCCTTGATGGGAAAGGAAGGAAAGATAGGGGACAGGAGGTTGCTCTTGGGGTCTTCACAATATTGTGAAGTCCAAGGAACTGCTTAGTAGACCCCTTTACAAGGGGTTTTTCAAGATGTTTTTCTGGTGTGCTTAAAAAAGGCCATACTCCAATGTACTTAGTTTGCTTATCCAGGCCGCCTCCCACAAAAATCACCACACAGGCCCTGAAGAATCTTCCTGCTGAGCCTTTGTTGGTGAAGAGCTGGATTTTCTGGGAGTTGGATGTTCTCTCACATAGTATCCAGTGTAGGATTTGGAGTTCTTTTCTTGTTCTCCCAATGCCTGAGGAAAACTTTGGTTCACCCCAAATAGACTTTCCAGGTCAAGGAAAATGCGATTTGCAAGGACATCATCCCTTCACAGCATAGGAGGAAACATTGATATGGTGATATGATACAACCAGGCAACTTATGCTGAAGGCAGGCCTCAGAGACACCTTGCAGGGTCACTGTCCCAGACGGTCCCTTCCCCGTCAAACTCCCACCATGAGCGGATCACAGGTGCACCTGGGTGTGTGCACATGTGTGTCAGTATGTTTGTGGAACGGTGGGTTCAGTGGACCAGCGGGAAGCACTCATTATTACTGCCTAGAGGCAGCTAATCCTGAGGAGCCCTGGTTTCTTGTGGTTAATCCACGACGGCAAGGAAAAGGGAGGTGAGAACAAATAGGAGAAAGCTGAGCACAGAGCATGAAAGCAAGGAAATAGCTGAAGAAAGAGCATAGAGTCCAGCTGGGTGGCAGCCCCTCAGAGCACCAGATGTGGAAGATTTTCTCATCTGTGGTTTGTTATGTGTCCTTGCTGTGGAGTACAGGGCCTATGCGGTTCTGCTGGGCTAAAGGCATCAGTCAGACCTGGGGGAGGCAGCTCTGCACAAAGGGGATGTGGTAGCTGAGGTAGCTGAGGCGACTTAGGCAGCCTGGAATCTCCTGGCCCCACAGTACCTACAGGGAGAATGCAGAGAGAGAACAAGTCAGGATCCTGAGTATGGGACCTCCTGTAGAGAGAGCAGCCCTACACCAGAGAGGACTTACTGAGGTGGAGGGCCCCAAATTCAGTCTTGTGTGGTCTTCGAACGCCCTCTGGTGGTGTTAGGCAGTGACTCTAAGGCTTTCTGTTGGGAGCATCACAGACCAGTTATGCCTCTCAGCCCTTTTGTCCTCAAAGTCTAGTCTCCACACTCACAGATGAAAGGAGATAAAAAATTCCACTGCAGGAATCTCTTCCTGTGTTTCCCCAACATTTTTTGAGACATCCAGCAGGTTAAACACTGTTTAAGGGTCCAAAGGCAGAAAACCAGGAAAAAAATGTTTAATGAATTATATGAAGCAATGACTTTGGATGGAACATCTATCTTCTGTAAGCAAATTATTTTTCATCTACTAGTCAATGATAGTAACAGCCACTCTTTTATCACCTATCTTCTTTGCCTCTTTCTCTACTGAGTGCCTTGTATACCTAGTCACCGAGGTTAACTAACACAAACAACTACAAAACTCCCAATTCACAAATGAGTTAACTGAGACTGAAGTGGGTTATGTAATCTGTGTAGGATTACATGGTTTGTAATCTGACAAACTGACAAGATTCCAATTCAGGTTTATCGATCTGTGTGTTTTCCCACTGAAATTTGCTGTTTGCAGAAGAGACATATAAGATCATGCAGACAGTTTTCCACACAGGATTAATTTCTATTAATAGATGGCTGGGCAATGTCATTAAAATACTATTTCAGATATGACGTTTTAAAATATTTATTTATCTTAAAGAGAAAGAGAGAGAGAACAGGAGGGAGAGGGAGAGAGAATTCAAAGCAGACTCCAAGCCAAGCCCAGAGCTCATGGGGCTGGATCCCGCAACCATGAGATTACAACTCAAGCCGAACCCAAGAGTCAGAAGCTCAACTGACTGAGCCATCCAGGTGCTCCTAGACGTGACATTTCAATGAGAATTTTGTTGTCACTGATAATTCTTAGCTAAGTAATTATTTAATAATAATAGCTAGCATCTACTGAGTGCTTTCTCTATGCCATTGTTCTTAATTAACTCACATCAACTCTATTACACTGCTACTGTTATTCCCATTTTCCACATGAGGAAACTGAGCCACCAAGTAGTTAAATAATTTTCCCAAGATAATAAGTGTATATTTAATTTGTAGAATGTAATGTTCCTCACTATGGTTCTCCATTAGTTCCCTGTGACAGAAAAGAGCTCATTTGCAGAGGATTGGGAGATGGGTGTGCAGGTTTGCAGGGGCTGGGGAAAAGCTAACTTGCTGTTCTTATGAAAGTAATGAGTTTGGGGGACAGAGAGAAGGAAAGGAATTGGGAAGGTACTGGCTAAGAGCAAGAGAAGATCCAGAAATAGAAAAACAGAATCCATCAAGGCTGGGCCCTACATAAGTACATGGCCAAGTGAGTAAAGGATGGGAAGCCCATGATGGACTTTGTGTGAAAGGGAAATTTAATAAAGGGATTTCTCTCTTCTCTATGAAATCTTCAGTAAATTTTACATAGATTACTAATACTTTATGTCAGAAAGCTGAGTTTCCCTATGATAGGGAACTCAAGGACTATGACAGAACATAACCATCAACTGAATTCTAAATTCAATGCTTAAATGGATTCCCAAAGGCATAAGATATCAATGTCTTAAATTGATATATTCATACCTTACCAGGGACTTGGAATGACCAGAAAAGACATAAGGTCAGTTCACAAAGCACTGTCTTTGCCATTGTGGAGAGAAGAGAGATCAGGCAAGATACTTAAAAAGAAACATTGCCTGCCTTAGAGGCTTAGTTTTACCAAATCTGAACACCACTCCCCTTTGAGTGCCAAACTCATTTATTATAGTTTTTAGTGGATTCCTTACAATGTACTCTGTACAAGATCATGTCATCTACAAAGATTGATGTTTTTCCTTCTTCGTTTCCTATCTGGATGCTTATTTCGTTTTGTGCCCTTCTAATTGTCCTGGCTAAAACCTCCAAGTTTAATGTCAAATAACAGTGGTGAGAGCAGATATTCTTCCTTCTTTCTGATCTTAGGAAAAAAGCAGTCATTCTTTGCCTGTTAAATTTGATAGCTGTGAGGTGCTTTTTGGTCGTTTTGTAGATGACTTTTGTCAAGCTGAACCATGTTTCTTCCTATACCTAATTTGTTGAGTGTTTTCATCATGAAGAGGTGAATTCTGTCAAATGTTTTTCTGCATCGATATGATTATGTAGTATTCGTTCTTAATTTCACTGATGTAGCATATTACATAATTTTTGAATGATAAATCAATTTTCCATACCTGAGATAAATCTCAATTGATCATGATATATAACCCTCTCTTTATGTTATTGGATTCAGTTTGCTAGTGTTCTGTTGAGCATTTTTGCATCTATATTCATAGGAGGTACTGACCTGTACTTTTGTTATGTTTTTGCCTGGTTTTTGTATCAGGATAATACTAGCCTCATATAATGAGTTGATAAGTGTTCCATTCTTTTCTACCTTTTTGGAAATGTGTGTAAAGATTTGGTATTAATTCTTCTTTTGAATATTTCGTAGAATTCACAACAAAACTGTCTGGGTCTGTGCTCCGTGTGTGTGTGTGTGTGGGTGGGTGGGTGGATATAATTCAATTTCTTGTTATAGGTCTATTCAGATTAATATTCCTTCTTGAATCAGTTTTGGTAGTTTGTCTTTCTAGGTAGTTGTCTTTTAGAATTTATTTAATCTAAATTATGTAATTTATTGGCATAGAATTGTCTATAGCATTCCATTATAGTTTAATTGCTCTAAGTTTGCTAGTCAAGTGCCCTCTCTCATTCCTGATTTTAATGATTTCTCTTTTTTAATTTGTCAGTCTAGCCATTGGCTTGTTAATTTCGTTGATCTTTAAAAAAAAAGTCTTCGATTTCACTGATTTCTCTATTGTGTTTCTATTCTCCTTCATTTGAAATTTCTGTTCTAATCTTTATTTACTTTCTTCTGTCTGCTTTAGGTTTTGTTTGCTTTATTCTTCAAGTGCTTTAAGGTGAAAGGTTAAGTCACTAACAAGATTTTTTTTTTTTAAGACTTTATTTATTTGACAGAGAGAAGGAACACAAGTGGAGGGGGGGGTCGGGGGAGGTAGGAGAAGGAGAGGAAGGCTTCCTGCCGAGCAGGGAGCCCAATGCAGGGCTTGATCCCAGGACCCTGGGATCATGACCAGAGCTGAAGGCAGACTCTTAACAACTGAGCCACCCAGGCACTCCAAGATCTTTTCTTAATATAGGTTTTTATGGCTACACATTTCCAACTAAGTACTGTTTTGATGCATCCCATAGCTTTGGTATGTTGTATCTTCATTTTGATTCATCTCAAAATATTGATTATGCTTTTGATTTCTCCTCTGACCAGCTGGACGTTCAATTACATTTTGTTTTCACATACTTGTAAGTTTCCAAAATTTCCTCTATAGTTGATTTCTTACAGTCCTAGAACATGTTTGATATTAGTACGATTGAAATCCTTTTAAGTTTATTGAGGCTTGTTTTATGATCTTACATAAGGTCTACCCTGGAGAATGTTCCATGTACACTTGAGAAGAATGTGTCTTCTGCTGTTGTTGGGTAGAGTAATCCACAAAGGTCAGGTCTAATTGGTTTACAGTGTTAAGTCTTTTGTTTACCTAAGTAGATGATCTTTCGCCTACTTGTTCTAGTCATTATTAAAAGTTGGGTATTGAAGTCTCCTATGCCTACTTTTTCTCTTCATAATTAAAAGTCGGATATTGAAGTCTCCTACTATTATTGTAAAATTGCCTTTTTTCTACGTTTTTGCTTTTTGAATTGTGTTGTTTGTTGTATATGTTTTATAAGTTATGTTTTCTTGCCTATTGACCATTTATCATTATAAATATGTTCCTCTTTGTCTCTTATAATTTTTTGCCTCAAAGTATGCTTTCTCTGATATGGTTACCATTTGCACGGTGTCAATTTTTCCATCCTTATACTTTGAAGTTAGTTTCTTTGAACCTAAAGTGAGCCCCTTATAGAGAGCATATAGTTGGATTGTGGTTTTTATTCATCCTGTCAGTCTCTGCCTTTTAATTAGTGAATGTAATTCTTTTATATTTAATGTAAGCTGCTAAGTAGGACTGCCATCTGCTATTTTTACTATTTTCAATGTCTTTTGTTTTTCTCCAGTCTTTAACTGCCTTTTTTTGTATTAAAAGGATATTTTATAGTGTAACATTTAATTCCTTTTATCATTTTTAACTATTATTATTATTTATATGGCAAAGAGAGAGAGCACAAGCAGGGGAAGCAGCAGGCAGAGGGAGAAACAGGCTCCCTAGGGAGCCTGACTCAGGGCTGATCCCAGGACCACAGGACCACAACCCGAGCTGAAGGCAGATGCCCAATGACAGAGCTACCCAGGCATCCCATGATTTTTAACTACATTTTTAAAAAAGATTTTATTTATTTATTTATTTATTTATTTATTTATTTATTTGATAGACAGAGATCACAAGTAGGCAGAGGGGCATGCAGAGAGAGAGAGAGGAAGGGAAGCAGGCTCTTTGCCGAGCAGAGAGCCCAATGCGGAGCTCGATCCCAGGACCCTGGGATCATGACCTGAGCCAAAGGCAGAGGCTTTAACCCACTGAGCCACCCACGTGCCCCTTAACTACATTGTTTAGAGTGATTTTCTTAAAGCTTACTCTAAGACTTACAATATATATTATTTACCAAAATCTACTTCAGATTTATACTAACTCAGTATCAATACGATAGACAAACTTTCTTCCTATTTGGCTTGATCTTTCTCTACTTTTTTGTGCTATTATTGTTATACATATTACATTTATGCATGTCACAAGACCAACAAACATTTTATAATTATTGACTTATGTTTTTCTATGTGTTTTAAAGTTGGTTTTTTTTTTTTAAGATTTATTTACTAGAGAGGGAGACTGAGAGAGAGAGAACACGTGCATGCACATGTGCATGAGTTGGGCAGGGAGTGATAGAGGGAGAGAGAGAATCTCCAGCAAATTCCTGGCTGAGCACAGAGCCCAATGCAGGGCTCCATCTCACAATCGTGAGATCACAACCTGAATCAAAATCAAGAATCGGACCTTAACCAAATGAGCCACCCAAGCACCTCTAAAGAAGTTGTTTAATTATTTATAAGCTTTTAAATATTAACCTTCTTATTTATCAAGTTTGGTTCTCTTCTTTGCTTCCTGTGGATTCAAATATCTGGTGTTATTTCCTTGCTCCAATAAAGCTTCATTCCCACCCCCCTTTTTTTGCTCTATTACTGCCTAATATATTACATTTCTATATGTAAACCTCAAAATACATTTTATAGAAAGTGTTTTTGTTCTTAAATGAATTGAGAAAGGAAAAAATATAATTGTAATTTTAAAAAAATAATTACTTAAATACCTTTATTGGTGCTCCTTGTCTTTAAATTACCATCTGGCATCATTTTCCTCTCATGCTCTTTCTTCAGTCATGACCATTCTATTGATGACCCCATCAAAGGCATTTCTATTACACTGTTTCTGACTTCTAGAATTTCTTTGATTCTTAAAATTCCCATCTCTCTGCTTATATTACCCATCTGTTCTTTCATGTTGTGTACTTTTCCCATCAGAGCTCTAAACATATTAATTATAGTTATTTTAAATTCTCAGTCTGGTAAGCCCAAATTCCTTGCTGTGTATGAATCTGATTTTGATGCCTGGTCTTTTCAAGCTGTGCTTTTTGTATTTTAATATGCCTTGTAATTTCTCTTTTCAAAGTTGGACATAATACTCAGCAGGATAGGTAAAAGAAACTCCACTGAATAGCCTTTAGTGAATTGGTAGTAATGTGAAGGAGGAAGGGAACATTCTATGGTTTTATGATTAGGTCTTAGTCTTTTAGTGACTATGGTCCCACATGACTTTCACTACTACCTCTCCAGGTTTCCTCCCCACACCCCCACTCCATTTAGGTGAAACAGGAGGCTAGAAGGGACTGAAGTTGGGTAGTTCTCTTACCCTAGAGTTAGTTAAGTTCTGGCAAAATCCAATGTGATTAGTCTCTAGCAAAAGTTTCCTTTGAGGCTAGGCTTTTTGTTAAGAACAAAATTCAGAGGACATATTTCAGAATGGTTCATTTCCCCCCCCAACCCCGGGTGAAACCACAAGATTTTTCTCTAATATTCAGAGTGAGAATCTAGTGGGGCTCCAGGAACTAAAACTCACGAAAATATGTCCCTGGCCCCGTCTCTAGGAGTTTTTAACTCAAGCCTGTCCATGCTCTGTCTCCAGTAGTCAATTACTCTTCATGCATTCCTACCTGATCCTGGCTCGAGCAGTGGCTTCTGGGTGGGTTCTTCTCCAAGTAACCTGTGATCCTCTCTATTTGTCTGTCTCAAGTTTTCAGGTGGTGGTTTTGTCCTGTGTCCTCAATTCTCTCATGGACCAAAGAATAGCTGTTGATTTTCAGGTTTTCAGCTTTTTCTTTGTGTTAGGATGGGAGGTGTGACTTCAAGGTTCCTAAATGTTTGACCAGAAACTGAAGTCCCCCATGCTGTTTTTAAAGAAAATGTCAAACAATTTCCTAGATGAGTTGTACCATTTTACATTATACCAGCAATGTGTGAGGGGTCCAGTTTCTTCACATCCTTACCAGCATTTGGAATTGTTACTTTTTTATTTCAGCTATTCTGATAAGTGTGTAGTGATTTCTCAATGTAGTCCAAATTTGTATTTCCCTGATGGCTAGTGATGTCAACCATTCTCTTCATGTGCTTATTTGCCATATTCATATAGTGAATATATTCAGTGAAATGCTGCTTTGTGTCTTTTGACCATTTTCTTATTGGACTGTTTGCTTTTTTATTACTGAGTTTTCAGAATTCTTCATATATTCTAGATATGAGCCTTTTATCATAAATGTGGTTTGCAAGTATTTTCTCTCAGTCTGGATTGTCTCTTCATTTTTAATGGGGTGTTTTGAAAACACAAGTTTTTAATTTTGATGAGATTCAATTTACCAAGTTTTTATTTTATGAATGTTTTTGTTAAAAACTATTTTTCAAGAATTATACACTAAGTCCTGAAGACTTTCTGCCTTCTTTTCCCAAAAGTTTTAAGTTTTACATTTAGATCCATTTTGAGTTACTTTTTGTACATGGAGCAATGTTAAGTGGAGGCCTATTTTTTTTTTTTTTTTTTTTTTTTTTGCCCATGAAATCCAACTGTTCTCTCATATCTCATGATTTATCATCACTAAACAATCAGTTTGATTTCCTTTGGGGTAAAACTAACCCACTGAAAACAGTGGTCTTGATTGGGCAAGAGGCAGGTAGATTTATAATTTTTTGGCAACATAAGGGGGAGTATTTCAATTGAGACTTTAGGTACCTGGAACTCAGTATGAAAAAAATCAGAGGGTGGGGTAACAGGCTGGCTAAGACACAGGTAAAAAGGAGAAAATAAACTAAAAAAACCTAACTTCTCTCAATTCTACCTTTTTGCCTAGCATTTAGATCATAGCAAACCCCAAGTTAAAAAAAAAAAAAAAAGAACAGAACTACAGTCAAGTTGCATGCAAATTATGCTAAGGCATAAAGTATACCTTTAAATCAGTATTTCCAAATTGTAGTCACATAGATAACAAATTTGGAAAACTTCAACAAATTTGCTGTATCTGTATGTAATATGTACTACTACGTGATCTTTGCCTTAACCAAGAACAATATTATTTTCTCAACATGTTTTAATGGTATCAACACAATCATCAGTTATATACTTTGGAGACTGATTAGTATATCATGTGAGGTATTATATGTAAAACCAAAACTCTCATCAGCTGTGACTGATATTATTTTCCTACACAGGATTGACAAAAAATCACTTCCTGGTGTTACTGTGACTTCTTATCAAGATTATCTGTTATCACATTACTCACATCCAAGCTTCTGCAGGTCTGAAATTTTCTTCCCCCTGAATACGTAGTGGGAATTCCAGTTGGTAACATTTATGTTAAAAAAAAAAAAGAAAGAAAGAAAAGAAAAGAATCAACTGAGTCAAGTTGTCTTAGTCTTAAGAATTTCTGGATTTCGTCCTTGGAGGAGGTCAGGATCTTCCCAAGGCCTGGGTCCTCGAATATTCTTCCAGTCGTCAAAAGCGGAGTCCTTTATTTTCTACAGAGCCACAAAAATTAAAGTATATATATTAGGGTAAAAGTCCTGTGGCTTCGATTAGGACATTACTAAATGAATGACTAAATGAGTGGAAAAAATCCAATAGGCCCTCAGTTATAATTTTAACAAATAAACCAACTGCATGTCACATATAATAACTGAAGTAATGACGTATCTTCTAGGATTTGGAATTCTTCTTGCTTGCTGTGGAGGTTAATTAGAATATCTTTCTCCCTTCCCCCATCAGAATAAAATTACTGAATTAGAGAAAGAGTTTGCATACTTGATTTTTGAGAGCACAAAGAAAGGCAAGAAGCCGGGAAAACAAAAGTTTTCAATAATGACTAGCTAATAATGACTAGCATGGGTTAGCATGGTGACAGTAGTAAATGAGAGGAAAAGAACAAAGGTGGAGACCCTAAAGTCTGCTAGAAGAAAAGAGACTAATGATCTCTCCTGCACCTGAGAAATGAGCCTGAGCCTGCAAATGAAGACATTCCCCACAGCTGCCAGGAGCAAATCCCTTTCATTCAATAAAATCTAGTTTAAACTACAGTTTGGATCATTGTACCTTTACAGTTAGTATGAAAGGCCTCCCAGCACAGAAATGAAAGTAGAATCAAGGGAAGAATATAAATGGTTCTTCATCCTTCAACACCACTCTGACAGTAACTTTTCTACATCTGCTTTTATTGTTCTGGAATTACTGATAAAAAAAAAAAAGGCTCAGAGAACACAGAATAGCTTATATCCAGAGATAGGAAAAACAATATGAATTTACACTGACAACTTGGATAATATGCCTTTCTCTTTTACTAACAAGCTGTATAACCTTGGGCAAGTGATTTAATAAGCCATCTGGGCACTAATTCCCTCATAAGTAATAATAAAAAGGCTAAACCAAATGGTCTAGATGGTTTCTTCAGTTCTCAAATTCTATGGTTTCCAAAATAACTAAAAGAAAATTTACTCCCAGACAAACCCTCCAGAGCATCACTACTGACATAGTGCTTATAGACTGAGAAGCAGCAAGTCACTGGTCTTGACAAAATAATGGGGAAGTAGTGAACTGAAACCATGCTCTAAATGTCACTTACAGTTTCGCTAGGAGTCTACATTAAATATACATAAATGAACAAAGTTCTACTTATTTAATGTGCAAGGGAATAAGTTATTTTCAAGTACAGTATTGAAATTACCCAAAGTTATAAAAAGCTTTGAAGAAAAGATGGCCTTTACCCAGATAACATAAGACAAATATGCTCAAGAGAATTTAAGAATATTTCTTAGATAGGATGCAAGGCTGGCAGAACAACTTCACATAAAACTGTTCCAGTCTTCACAGGTCCACAGTAAATGAAAACGTCTCTGTGGAATTTAGCAAAACAAGGACAGTCACTGAAGACCATGCTGTACATGTGTTGGGCAAGACCACCTAAGGCTTACCACTTAACAACCAACTGTTACAGAATTGAGTATGAAACAGAATCAAGAAGTGCTGAAGAAACGCACTGCCAATCAACTAGATTTTCAGCCCTGCTACAGTGGAGACCTCTCTTTAACCTAGCTTCTACCTTGACATACGCCTGAGACACCAAAAAGGCTAATCTTTAGGAATAAGGATTATGCCAAGAGTAAGACCTACTTTAGACTCACTGCAACAAAGCTTAAAGCCAAGCTCTGACGAGATCCTCTGGAGAGACAATTTGGAGAATGAGTCCCATAGAGTTACAGCAGTATAGGAAACACCAAAGCCTCTCCACAAATCCTCCCTTAAAAAGACAAACCAAGCTCAAAATAATCAGCCAATAATTGAACTGCCTGCTTAAATGAAAATCAACACTCTTCACAAGTCTCTTCAATGTATTATTCACAATGTTCATCTTTCAAGCAAAATAACTAACCATACAAAGAAACAGGAAAGTATGATCCACAGGCAAAAAAATCAACAATATACAAGAAATGGAGAACATCTTCCCTAACAACATGCTATAATACCATGTACTATTAAACACAAATTTTTGCTAATCAGATAGGTCGGCGATGACACATTGTTATAATTTTAAGTAACATTCCTATGAATGGTATTTATTCTCCACATCACATTTGTATCAGGGAGATACAAATCAAAACCACAATGAGATACCACCTTATACCGGCTGGAATGACTAAAATTAACAAGACAGGGCACAACAAATGTTGGCAAGGATGTGGAGAAAGGGGAACCCTCTTGCATTTTTGGTGGGAATGCAAGATGGTACAGCCACTCTGGAAAACAGTATGGAGGTTCCTCAAGAAGTTAAAAATAGAGCTACCCTACAACCCAGCAATTGCAGTACTGGGTATTTACCCAAAGATACAGATGTAGTGAAAAGAAGGGGCACATGTGCCCCAATGTTCACAGAAGCAATGTCCAACAATACCCAAACTGTGGAAGGAGCAGAGATGTCCTTCAACAGATGAATGGATAAAGAAGATGTGGTGTATATATACAATGGAGTATTACTCAGCCATTAGAAAGGATAAATACCTACCGGTAACATTGATATGGAAGGAACTGGAGGGTATTATGCTAAATGAAATAAGTCAATCAGAGAAAGACAATTATCATATGATTTCACTCATATGCAGAATGTAAGAAATAGCACACAGGATCATAGGGGAAGGAAGGGAAAAACTGAATGGGGAGAAATCAGAGAGGGAGACAAACCATGAGAGATTCTTGACTCTGGGAAACCAACTGAGGGTTGTGGAAATGGAGGTGGGTAGGGGGATGGGTAACTGGGTAATGGGCATTAAGGAGGGCACGTGATGTGAGGAGCACTGGGTGTTAGAGGCAACTAATGAATCACTAAACACTTCATCAAAAACTAATGATGTACTACTATGTTGGCTAATTGAATTTAAACTTAAAAACATCGTAAAAAAAAGACACACACACAAAAAAAAGAAAGATATTTATTTCCTTTTTGCTGAAGTCTTTACATTCTTTACCCCATGCTCCCACTGACCAACTAAAATGTTAAACTTTTCCATGTTGATCTGTAAATGCTGTTCATATTTAAATAAACTAATTCATCATAACAGTATTTTTAGGATTCCTCATTTAACTAGTGACTTTTATATACATTATTTTTTTTAGGCTGAACTTCTGAATTTTTATATATAAACTCATCAATCTTTACTTTTAAAGTTTTTGAATTTTGTATCACATTTAAATCAACTTTTCTGACTCAAGAACACAAAAAAGAATCTCCATTTTTTTTCTCCTAGTATTTTTAGCACTTTTTTTATTTTTAAATTTTTGTTCTACCTAGAATTTATTCATTTTAACACGTGAGATATAGATCCATCATATTTTCTTATCAAATGACTACATAGTCAGTTGTCCTAATACCATATTGTTTGGGGTCATTTTTTTCTGCACTGGTAATAATTTAAGATAGACAGAATCAGTCACTGGCTAGGAAAACTGCTACAAAAGAGAGATTATATTAACATATAACATATATTAACATATGTACCTCATACTCGGATTCCAATGATACTTTATTCATTTTCAGTTTTTTTTCTAATTCAGGATCAATCTGCAGAAAAGGAGGAGGAGCCATAAGTTATTTAAGTCTGTTAGATTCAATTTTGAATTTAAAAAGTTATATAAGGGGGAAAAAAGTTATATATGGGATGGCTGGGATGGTAAGGCTGGTCTAATAATTAATGGATATAAAACACATGAACAGGAGAAAAACAAATTTAATTATATATGTACAGGAGGCCCACAAAGACATGAGACTCAAAGGTAGCCAGGAAATTGAGTCAGGCAATTAAATATCATTCTGAGCTAAGGAAAATGAGGTAGGAAGCTAGAGTTTAAAACAGGAAGATAAAAAGAGCAAATGTTTGGTAAACAAATGTCCACTATGCCATGCAGGTAAGTCTTTCTGATATTAAAAGGTATCCCTGCTAATAGGTCTCTTCCTGGTGCAGGCCCTCCAAGTTGTTTTAGGCAGTTAAAGGAGAGATAAAAATCCTTTCCATAGTGTGCTAGGTCTTCAGCTCAAAATAATCCACATGTCAAAATGGTTCATTTTGGGACAGCATATCCCGCTCCCCCTCAACACCAAACAGTAGAAGGAAAAAAACAAAAACTAAAACCTGCAATAATCTCTAGAGTAACCTTCAGTGGAAGAGTAAAAATACAGCTTTCTAACCAAAGAACAATAACAAATTAATAAAACATTATTAATCCAAAAGAGGACCACAAAAAAGTCAGAAATAACTGTAATGAACAGCACATAAGAAGTGTATTTAAACCCAAATATATAAAAATTTACATTAAATGCAAATGGATTTAATGATCCAATTAAAAAACAAGACTATTAAAAACATATATTCTGCTTATAAGAGATATATTTAAAATCTAAGTATGTAGAAAGGTTAAGCTTAAAAAGGAAGCTAAAGAAGTCATATTAACATCCAACAAAACAGCCTTTAAGGAAATAAGCATTATTAGCAAGCAAAGTGTTAAGAAAAAGACAACAGGTCCAAAATGGAGTCACTTCTGCTAAGCATGTCACCAAACTGACACTTAATATCTAACCTAAGTTCCATTCTCCCCCAGGAATGTAATCTCAACCAGTCAGTCTGGAACTTCCTGGTCAGAGGAGTGAGGTAAACTGCCTGACTGTCCCCATCTGCCCCCCAAAGAAAGATGAAATAATGTGCTCTTTCCTTGTCCCTGCTCAGTTTGGTCTTTAAAAGTTTTCTATTTTATACAGCTCTTCAGAGCTCTTTCCTTTTGCCAGATGCAGGAATCAATGAATAAAACCAACCTGATCTTTAAATTTACTGATATTTATTTGAATTTTTAAAAGATTTTATTTATTTATTCATGAGAAACAGAGAGAGAGAGAGGCAGAGGCAGAGGGAGAAGCAGGCTCCCCAAGGGGCAGGAAGCCCCATGCAGGACTTGATCCCAGGACCCCAGGATCAAGACCTGAGCTGTAGGCAGACACCTAAACCATCTGAGCTACCCAGGCACCCTGAATTTTTTTTTTTTAAGGAAAACTTCATTACACCAAAACTCACCCATGAAGATGTAATAATTCTGAAATTATGTGTGCCTAATATCATGGTGAAATGGAATCATAATAGAGATGTCAGCACGATTTTCTCAGTAGCAGATAGAAAAAAACAGATTTAAAAAGTCAACACTAGGGGCACCTGGGTGGCTCAGTGGGTTAAAGCCTCTGCCTTTAGCTCAGGTCATGATCTCAGGGTCCTGGGATCGAGCCCTGCATCAGGCTCTCTGCTTAGCAGGGAGTCTGCTTCCCCTCACCCCCTCGCCCCTCTGCCTGCCTCTCTGCCTACTTGTGATCTCTCTCTCTGTAAAATAAATAAATAAAATCTTAAAAAAAAAAAGTCAACACTACATAAAATTTGAGAAAACCCTACAAACTTGACCAAATGGATGTGTAAATTTTAATATGTACCCAACACTGCCAGATGTACATTCTTTCAGGCACACATTATATAAACTGATCATATGCTGTGTCATAAAGTAAGTCTCAACAAATATCAAAGAATGAGCTCATTGAAAATATTCTTTGATCACAATGCATCTAAGTTAGAAATCAAAAAAATAATTAGAAAATCCCCTATATTTATAAATTAAGGAAAAACATTTCTAAGTAGCTTCTGAATAACTGAAAACATTTTTAATTAAAGGATTGTGAACATATTATATATTAAACTTGCATGACATGCTAGGCCCATGTTTAAAAGGAAATTCGTCAGCTTATAAGCATATATTACAAAAAAAGGGGATGCCTGAGTGGCTCAGTCAATTAAACAGCTGCTTTTGACTCAGGTCATGATCCCAGAGTCCTGGGATCAAGTCCCACATCAGGCTTTCTATTTGTGGGGTGCCTGCTGCTCTCTCTCCCTCTGTCTGCTGCTCCCTCTGCTTATGCTCTCTATCAAATAAATAAATAAAATTCTTTAAAAAATTATTTAAAAAAAGATGGACAGGCAAGGAGCTAAAAATCTACCTCATAAAGTTAGAAAAAAGAAACTTAAAGGAAAAAGTAAATAGAGAACAGAACTAATTAAAGATCAAACAAATGCATGATAAGAGAATAAACTTAACCAAAAGTTGTCGATAAATCTCAAGTAAAATTGACTTAGAAGAAAGAGAAATCACAAATATGAGTATTCAGAATGAAAAGGAGGTCAACAATATAAATTTTACGGGCAACAGATACTCGGATAATATGAATACTTTTAGGCCCACAAACTTGAAAAATTAGACAAAATGGACAAATTCATAGAAAACTACAACTTTCTAACATGTAATAGAAAAAATAAACTATTTGAACAGTGTTATAACGTATAAAGAGATTAATATGAACTTTAAAATCTTATGTAAAGAAAACCCCAGGTTCAGGTGGCTTTACCAGTGGATTATACTAAGGAAGAAATAATGCCAGTGTAACAAAAACCTTCTAGTTATGTGGTGAGCACAAGTTTGATGTCAAAATTTGAAAAAGATAGTAAGAAAACAGGCCAACTTCACTAATGCAGAATTCCTGAAGAACATACCACAAAAGACAGCAACATACCAAAAAGACAGTATACCAAGATCAAGGTGAGTTCATTTCTCAGGAATGCACAATTAATTTGAAAACCATAATGTAATTTGTAAATAAATTAATGCAACAGAACAGACAACAACAAAACAGACTCAGAAGAGCAGGAAGGAAAAATGTTATGTCAGTAGATGGTGCTTGGACAACTTATTGTCTATATTAGGGAAAACATTCTATAAGCAGAGTTAGGGATCCCCAGAAAAAGAAAGACCCAGACATTTCAGGTCCCCAGCTATCCCCTGCCACTATTCCCCCAACCCCCGGATGTGTGCCTTACCAACTCTACTTGCCCAAGCACACTTCTTTGCAGAACTGCCTCGGGGGTGTTAGAATTACAAAGAAATGAAAAAGAAAAAGAAAAAACAAAAATAAAACAGAACAGCAGTTAAGAATTTTAAGGGAACAATGGGAATGTAAAAGCTAATTCTCTAATAGGCCAGGAGATAGCCTAACCATATCAGAAACAAAAAAATCAATGGTAAAACTCCCAGTGCTATTTCAAAAGTAGAGATTGACCTAGCACATTCTTGAGTTGTCTTTGCAGGATTGAAACTAGCAGAAAATTTAAAGCTTTTTTTTTTTTTTTTTTCAGAACAGTTTCTCTGTAGTCAGCTACTGTTTCTTTTCAGACCCCACTAAGAAATACACTGGCTATGGGTCAACTGATAAGGTTCCAGTCTATGAACAAGCAAGGCCCTGGCAGACCTTACCTGAGAAAACCAGCCCAAGATCCCATCCAGCTCGGCTCCTGGGTGGCTCAGTCATTTAAGAGTCTGCCTTCGGCTCAGGTCATGATCCCAGTGTCTTGGGATGGAGCCCCATATCGGGCTCCCTGCTCAGGGGAAAACTGTTTCTCCCTCTCTTGCTATCTCTCTGTCATAAATAAATAAAATCCTAAAAAAAAAAAAAAAAAAGAAAGAAAGAAAGAAAGAAAGAAGAAGAAGAAAAAGAAAGATCCCATACAGTTTATACTGGCTCTTGGATCATGTCCATAGCCCCTTCCCTTTGTCCAACAGTTACAGTACAGTATTAAAGTCTTTGCCTTGTGAGGAGTACAGGTTTCATAAGATACTATGTCTGCACAACCTCATTCCTGCCTTTATGTGTGATGACAAAGCTCCCCTTTCTGAATATCCATCCTAATTTTAAATAAAAGGAACTCTCTCACCCCTGTTTGGGTAGTCATGGATTTGGAAGTTATTTCAATGATCTCCTTCTTGTATGCTGCAAATCAAGTTTCCTTTGTGTAACAACTCCGCCTGCTGTAATTCCTGTAGATTACCTGTCGTAATCTCTATCTGCAACTCACCAAGGAGCAAACAAACTCAGAGGAGTTACAGTTAGTTCCGTTATAGCTCCTCCAATGTGTGTGGGGTTTTTTCCCAAACCACCAAGCAATTAACTCAGTTCTGACACTACCTACCTGTAGATAAGAGTCAGGTTCCACAGGTTAGGGGCTCAGTCATCCAAGATAGCCCCCTTCCCCACTTCACACACCAACTGCAAATCCAGGATGTCACCTGTACTTGACTGTCTATAGACTGGAGGTTCCAACAACCCCTCCCTGAGCAACTCACAGAACTGAAACATTTTATTTATAAAAGACCAGATGGAAGAGACACACAGGCAAAGTACAAGGGAAGGGTGTGGAGATTGCATGTTCTTTCTTTCTTTCTTTCTTTCTTTCCTTTTTTTTAAGATTTTATTTATTCCTTTGACAGAGAGAGATCTCAAGCAGGCAGAGAGGCAGGCAGAGAGAGAGAGAGGAGGAAGCAGGCTCCCTGCCAAGCAGAGGGATGCGGAACTTGATCCCAGGACCTTGAGATCATGACCTGAACCGAAGGCAGAGGCTTAACCCACTGAACCACCCAGGCACCCCTGCATGTCCTTTCTAAGAGGACTACTCTCCCAGCACTTCTACAAGCTCCCCAGCCAGGAATTTGTCTGAATCTTATCTTTTTAGTTTTATTCGTGTTTCATTACATGGGGATGACTGATTAAGTCCTTGCCCTTGGCAACTGATTCAACCTCGAGCCCTACTCCCCTCCCTGGAAGTCAAGAGGTGGGACTGAAAGTTCCAACTCTGTCTCACAAGGCTGGCTCTCCTAGCAACCAGCCCCCACCTTTAGGTTACCCAGGAGCATTCCATAAATCATTCATATAACAAAAGACACCTTGCTTGCTCTCAACACTTAGGAAATTCCAGGGGTTTTAGTTCAATGCCAGAAAATCAGGCAAAGACCAAATACCTATCTCTTATAAATCAGAATATCACAACTCCTCACACTGTGTATAAAAAAATCAATTCCATTTAGGTTTTATTGTTGCAGATCTGAGTATAAAAGGCCAAACAAAAATTTTAGCAATCATATTGAAAAATATTTTTATTGTGGCATAAGAAAAACTTCTTAAAATGACAAAAAGAAAAAGTAACTCTGAGTAAAAAAGGAATAACAGACTACACTAAACTTGTTCATCAAAAGACACCAGTAAGATGACAAAAAGGTTTATAATCTGCCATGTATAAAGAAATCTTACAGAACAATAAGAAAAAGACCAACAATCCACAGGAAAAGTGGGCAACCAAGCCCTAAAACATCACAATAAAGGACGCACAAAAAAGGAAATATAAGTGGCCAACAGACACTGGAGCAGTGATCAACCTCAACACTCGCTCCTCCGGAGCAGGAAGGGGATTGGCCTCCAGGCTATCCAAGATCCAATATTCAATTAAAAAATTACAAGGTCGGGGTACCTGGGTGGATCAGTCGGTTAAGCTTCTGCCTTTGGCTCAGGTCATGATCCCAGGGTCCTGGGATCAAGTTCCTCACCGGGCTCCTTGCTCAGCAGGGAGCCTGCTTCTCTACTCTCCCTCTGCCCCTCCCGCTCCTGCTCTCTCTCTCACTTTCTCTCTTTCTCTCTCACTCTCTCTCTCAAATAAATAAATAAAATCTTAAAATAAAAATAAAAAAATTAAAATTACAAGGTGTGTTCAAAGACAGAACATTTACCCACAAAACCAACAAGAGAAAAATCTAGACACTAAAGCAGATCTATAGTTGATGTACGTTGGAGATAGGACTTTAGAGTAACATATATATTCAAGATACTAAAGGAAAAAGTAAATAAAAACATGATTTCATGGAAGATTATATGTATTATACATTCTTTTTAAATTTAATATTTACCCTAATACTTACTGTCTTTAAGACTAGTTGAAGTTGGTGTTTCTCTTAAACTATAAAATTAACTGAGAAAATTGAATGGGTCTTTAATACACTTTACTTTCCTACTAATAATTATTAATTAATATAATTAATACACGTTATATAATATATATTTCACTAGCAGATCTCAATAATATTGGTAGAAAATTTTGTATATATAAATATTATATGTACATAGGAAATTATACATATGTATATATGTTTTACATACACAAAACTTGGGAAAAAACTCAAATATTGGATGTGGCCACAAACAAAAATTACATACTTTTTTTTTTTTAAGATTTTATTTATTTATTTGAGAGAGAGAGAACATGAGAGGAGAGAGATCAGCAGGAGAAGCAGATACCCTGGCAAGCAGAGAGCCCGATGTGGGATTCGATCCCGGGACTCCAGGATCATGACCTGAGCCAAAGGCAGTCGCCCAACCAACTGAGCCACCCAGGTGCCCCAAAAAACTACATACTTCTGAATGAATTAATCAGAGTTACTTAACTAGAGTTCTTATGTAACACTTGGCCTAAATTTGTTCATGACTATAAATCAAAGAGGGTGAAAATCCTAGCACTACCTCTAAATAGCCATGTAACCATAGGTAAGTCACTGAAGCTCTCTGAGCCTCAGTTTCCTCACCTGTAAATTTCACATATATTTATATGTATAGTTTCATATATAATATATAAATATATACTTTAAAAAGATAAGTATCATTATTTGTTAAATGAAAAATAATTTTCCTTTCCTTCAGTTTATCAGTATATTTTATATATCAATATAATTTATAAAATTACGGGTATTAATATAAAACAGCTAATTTGTAATTAGAGTAATATAACGGGAGTGCAATCGTCCAACATTCTCCAGCCCCTTTTAAATCCTAAAAACAACTCTACTGAATATATTTCATTGGAGAATGCAGTATTGCAAATTTTCTATGAATAAGATAACTAAATTCTTTATACTTCATGATTTACTTCCATATGATCACTCATGTTGTCTTAAAGAGTAAGAAAGAGCCCAAAGATCATACAACCTCTTGAAAAATTAGACAAAACTCACACTGCTTAGTACACTAAGTAAACACATCTAAACCTGAACAATCATATACACAGACACATGTTAAACTCCAATTACAGTCCTTACTTTAATTTTCACAGCATCATAGCGGATTTGTGAAAACTCACGAAGACCAAAAGAACCTCCAACAATCAGCAACTGAAACAAAGAAAGGAAACAGTTAAACAAAATAGAAGGGCAGAATTCAGTCTGTCTACAAATTAATGTCAACAGTGGCAGTTTATATGAAACCCAATACACTATTTTCTTGGTGAGCTACCATTCATCCGTTCAGAGTAGATGCAGTATGTACTGTCACTAGGAAACATTTTATCCTATCACCAAATACCAAAGTTAGTACCCCATTACTTTTTTTTTGTTCCTTTTTTTAAGATTTTATTTGTTTATTTGAGGCGGGGGAGAGAGACAAACAGACTCTGTGCTGAGCTCTGAGTGTAGAGCCCAATGTGGGGCTTGATCACATGACCCTGAGATCATGACCTGAGCCGAAGCCAAGAGTTGGACACTAAACCAACTGAGCCACCCAGGTGCCCTCTCATACTTGTATTACACCTTATGGTTTAAATAACATCATTACAAGCATTGTATTAGTTGATCTTATAAAAGAACTAAAGCTAAGAAAAAATCCATTTAAAAGATGGGGAAATAAAAGGACAGGCAACTAAATGATCATACAGAGTAAAGCTAGGAATTAAATTCTGGCCTCATTTCTTCAAGACCAGAATTCTCTCAATTTTCTGTGTTTCCAAAATAAGCTAACTAGACAGCATTTTTCTCCATTTTTTTTACCAACTAATAAAAGAATCTCATAAAATATACCACACTTCTCCATATAGGGCAAACCTTAAAAGATCCCTCCAACTGTAACTGCTGTTTTATCAACTCTTCCAATAATCTAATGGGCTTTCACCCCTAATCCTAAAGCTGTAATATTCTAGCAATTTGGATAAAAATAAAGTTTGATCACTACCTTCGTTTTTATGTCTATATACTAATATCCCCAAATAAGGAAATAAAAGATATAGAACACTGTAAAATATAAAACTTTACAATTTTAAAGTTGAAATACTAACAAAACCTTTAGGTTATAAATTTTAAAACCCAGTAAGTCTGACCACATAAAAATTTTAAATGTCTATCCTGACAAATAAATGAAATAAAAACAACACAAAATCAAGAGACAACAAAGCAGAAAAAATATCTGGCAATGTCAATACGTAAGAATTACCTGTATAAGTAAAATAACTCTTGTCCTTGTATTTCAATGAAGAGACACATCCCTGGCTTTCATAACTCTGTCTCAGTCTCCTTTTTTTCATTCCTCCTCGTCTTCCCAACCTCAAAATGTTGGGAGTATCCCAAAAGGCTCCAATTTTCACATTTCTTCTAACTATTCACAACCAAAACTGAGTCCATAGCTGATGTCATGGCTTTAAATGGGCTCTATAACCTAACAACCTCCAAACGCACGCTTTCAATGGGAAACATCCCACTGAACTAAAACCTGCCTTCCTATTTGACATTTCCACTTGAAAGTTTAACAGACACAGGGGGCACCTGGGTGGCCCAGCTGGTTACGCATCTGACTTCAGCTCAGGTTATGAACTCCAGGTCCTGGAATCTGCCCACATTGGGCCGCCATGGGGGGAGGTCTGCTTTGCCCTCTCTCCTCTCTGCCCCTCCCCCACATGCTCTCAGAGAAATAAAATCTTAAAAAAAAAGTCTAGCAGATATAATAAATTAACACTTAAAAAAACTGTCTCGACTCTTACCCCAACACTCTTTCCAGTAAATGTCAACAGCTTTCATCCACAGCTCAAGCAAACTTGTATGTAATCATAAGCTCCTCTCATTTGTATCTCACATCTAATCCATCCCTGAGTTCTGTCACCTCTACTGTTTTTTTTTTAAAGATTTTATTTATTCATTTGACAGAGAGAGTGAGAGAGTACAAGCAGGGGGTACAGGAGGAGACAGAGGAAGAAGCAGACTCCCTGCCAAGCAAGGAGCCCAATGTGGGGCTCAATCCCAGGACCCTGGGATCATGACCCAAGCCGAAGGCAGATGCCTAACCATCTGAGCCACCCAGGTGCCCCATCACTTCTACTTTTAAAATATTTCCTGCATCTGACAATTTCTGACTATACCTTCTTCTAACATTCTAGTCCAGGTGTCCATTATCTCTTTCTGGAACTTCTACAGTCATAGTACCCACATGTTACTATGTGGGTTAGTATATATACTATTATGTATATATGTATATTATGTATGTATATATATGTATATTATATATGTATATGTACATAATATACTATTATGTTACTATAATGAAGAATTTGTCTGATCTTTGTCTTGGGTTCCTGGGCAGAAAGTACTACCTGGGACTTTCCTGAGTGACAGGAGTATCTTTGTTATTGGTGGTGGGCCCGTAGGACCACACCTGAGCTTATGCTAATGAGGTGACTCAGGGCAGGCCCCTAGATAGTTACAGAATACAGTCAGGCCATGCTGGAATGACCAACCATGAGACTAGAGGGATGGGGCTTTAAGCTCTATGATATCAACCTGACCCCCAAGGAGATGGGGCTGGACACCGAGTTCCCTCACACTGTTAATGATTCAATTAATCATACCTAGATAATAAAACCCCAATTTAAAAAACTCTGGACACTGAAGCTTGGTTGAGCTTCCTGGCTGGTGAACACATCAATGTGCTGGGAGGATGGCATGCCCTGATTTCACAGGAGGAAAAATGGAAACTCTGCTTTTGGGTCCCTGTGGTCTCTTCTTTTGGCTAGTCCTAATTTATACCCTTTATAATAAAACTATAATTGTAAGTATAGTGCTTTTCTGAGTTCTGTGAGTCATTCTAGTGAATTACTGAACTTGAGGGGGTTAACAGGAACCCATGAATTTATAATCAGTTGTATCAGAAGCACAGGTGGTCTAAGAATCCCAGAGCTTTCAGCTGGTGTCTGAAATAAGAGGAGTTTCATGAAGGACTAGTCCCTTACTCTGTGAAGTCTGTGCTAATTCTGATGAGGGCCAGAACTGCACCACCTACCACTCATTACCGCGGTATCTACACTCCTACCTAAGTATCTTCATTTGTGTAATAGATCCCGTATTATCTTATCTATTGAAGGAACCAAATTCATCAATTCTCTCATTTCCTAGATCATGAAAATCTGGCTCACTACCACATGAGTCATCATTAAAAAATGCTATTATTGGGGGCGCCTGGGTGGCTCAGTGGATTAAGCCACTGCCTTCGGGCGCAGGTCATGATCTCAGGGTCCTGGGATCGAGCCCCACGTCGGGCTCTCTGCTCCGCAGGGAGCCTGCTTCCTCCTCTCTCTCTGCCTGCCTCTCTGCCTAGTTGTGATTTCTCTCTGTTAAATAAATAAAATATTAAAAAAAAATGCTATTATTTCTCCCACTTATTAACAAACTTCTCTAGACCTCACTTCCTAACATTACTGTCCTCTCTCCTTGTTCTTATCTGCAGTAAAATTTCTCAAAGGAGTTGTTGATGCTCACTGTCCCTCCCACTCTCTCTTAGACCCATTCCAATCACCAAAGACATCCACATTTCCAAATCCAATGGTTAACTCTCTGTTCTCATCTTATTCATGAGCAACATTTGACACAGTTGGTCACTTTCCTCCCTTCCCCCTTACACCTGTTTTTTCTTTTACCTGAGAATACTTCTTAGTGTCTTTATTGGTTCTTCCTGTACACTCAACCCCCTAATGTTGGGAGTACCCCAGGACACAATGACTGGTCTTCTCTATCTACATTAATTAATTTTGTGATCTCAATCAATCCTGTAACTTTAAAAATATTCATATGTTGATTACTAACACTCCACCTTTAGAAGGGATCAAGCAGGCACCAGGGGAACAAAGCAGCACCAGGTAAACAAACAAAGCATACTAGAATAGCACTGCAAGGGTTCTGGAACCTAAATTATTATTGGAAAGAAAGCCCAAAATAGTATGCTATTACCTACAAGCTAAGTCTAAGCATGGTGACTGCTTGCTAAAGTAGAAGACTTAAATAGGATACAGAGTTTCCTAACATAATATTCAGAATGTCCACGATACAATAAAAACTCATTTGTCATAGCAAGAATCAGGAAAACAGCAAGTTGAATTAGAAAATACTACTCAGAGATATTAACATGGAGATAAATCAGATGTTGGAATAATCTGACAAAGATTTTATTTATCTTTTTTTAAGATTTATTTATTATTTGAGAGAGAGAAAGAGAGAGCATGCCCACTGTGCCTGCACCTGTGGGGAAGGGGCAGAGGGAGAGGGAGAAGCAGACTCACCGCTGAGCAGAGAGCCCCATGCCCATGCTGGGTGGATCTCAGGACCCTGAGATCATGACTTGGGCCCAAACCAAGAGTTGGACACTTAACTGACTAAGCCACCCAGACACCCCATGACCTAACAAAAATTTAAAGGAATCATTATTAAAATGCTTCAGAGAGCAGTAACAGATGTTCTTAAAACAAAGGAAAAATTAGAAAATCTCAGCAAAGACATAGAAAAAAAAAGAATCAAATGATAACATCAGTGAAATGGCAGACTAAAAATCTCTAAAAATCTTCACCATCAAAGCAATGAGAAAACTGGCAAAAGTTGTCAAGGCAACTTTTTCAGAAATCTGAACATCAAGCAAAGACTTGCAGTAATGATGGGAACATCTTAAGAAGGAGACTACTTTTCAGTAAGAACAGAAAGCTTGATGGCATTTTTATTCCCAACTCTCTGCCCCAGCTCCATGGTAACCATGAGAACAAATAGAATGCATCATGGTACAAACCAGTAACCTCTAAAGGGGCAGCATGGGGTTGGGGCTCCTTAAAATCTTATTCTCTGAGAACTGTCACTGCTTGACCAAATCTGGTGGTTCAGTGGAAATCGCAGTCACAAGGCTTACTTCAGTTTTCCTGACTTGGAGCTCAACTAATACTAACAGACTTCTCCCAAGAACTGTTTGTTGAAAAAATTCAGAGGCAATTGTTTGACATCGTGACTGCCTGAGATGGTAGGCAACAGGGCAAATAACAGTCTAAACAAAAAGCTTAAAAGGAAAATATGAGAAATAAGGTGTCCACAGAGGACTCTGAAACGTTCTAACATATTCCTGAGAATCTAGAAGGAAACGCTTATGAACAGAATTGTGCCCATGCCCAGAGTTGTGTTAGCTCAGGAAAGATCTGAGAAGGCCTTAAATACTGGCCTGTGGCTAACCTTGAGTCTCTGAGCAAATGGGAAGTAAAAGCTCAAGGCAGAGTTGTAACCTGCCTGGCTGAGTGTTGAAGACACACCAAAACAAGCACACAGAGGCCCTCAACAAAGACTTACTGGTTCCAGGTGTTTAAGGAAACCTCTACCCAATAAAAAGAAAAATAACCCTATTTAGAATGGGCAAATGATTTGAATAAACATTTCTTCAAAGAGATAAAGATGACCAATAGCCATATGAAAGGATGTTCCATATCATTAGTCATGAGGGAAATGCAAATCCATACCACAATAAGATACCTTCACATACACTGAGAAGAGTATAACAAAAAACATGGACATTAGCAAGTGTTGACAAGGACACAGAGGATTCATTGCTGGTGGGAATGTTAAATGATGTAGCCACTCTGGGCAACAGCTTGACAGTTCCTCAAAATGGAGTACCATATAACCCAGCCATTCTATCATTGGGTATATACCTAAGAGAAAAGAAAACATACATCCATACAGAAACTTGTACATGAATGTTCATAGCAGCATGATTCACAATGGTTAAAAACTGGAAACAACCTAAATGTTCACCAATGGATAAATAAAATGATAAATAAATAGGACAGGATTAGGATTAAAAATTTTTCTAGCCAAATGATGGATTATTTAGCCATAAAAAGGAATGAAGTTTTGATACATGTTATAACATAAATGAATCTTGAAAACACTATGCTAATTGAAAGAAGTCAGTCACAAAAGACCACATGTCATATTACGCTATTAAATGTATAGACAGGGGCGCGTGGATGGATCAGTGGGTTAAAGTCTCTGCCTTCGGCTCAGATCATGATCCCAGGGTCCTGAGATTGAGTCCCGCATCGGGCTCTCTGCTCCGCAGGGAGCCTGCTTCCCTTCCTCTCTCTCTGCCTGCCTCTCTGCCTACTTGTGATCTCTGTCTGTCAAATAAATAAATAAAATCTTAAAAAAAAATCTATAGACAGATTAGTGGTTGCCTACATTGGGGGGAGAGAGGAGAAAACAGGAAATGACTACTAATGAGCATGGTGTCCCTGATAAAATTATTCTGAAGTTAGATAGTGGTGGTCATTGCATAACTCTGTGAATATAGTACAAACGCTGAACCAAACACTTAAAATAGGCTAATTTTTTGGTGTGTAGGAACCAGTAGGTCACTGGTCAAATTAGAAAGGTAAATCCTGACTAATTAGAAAGGTAAATCCTCCCGAATCCATACTAAATGGGTAGTGTGGAAGCTGAAACAAGTATATTCTCTTTCTTCAAGTAGTTTGGACACAAAAGGAAGGAGAGTTGTATTTGCATAATATACCTGGTGTTCAAAGTCCTCTTCTGTATGTCCTATGAAGCATTAATATTTATCCAAGAGAGGAAATAATTTCAGCTTGAAGATAAATGTAGTATAGTAATTATGGCAAATGCAACTGTTACATGATGAAGAGGATGTATCTTTTGAGTTCTTTCCAGTACTGTTTGGTTTCAGAGTACTGAATTCAACAATTTCCTCTTCAATTTATTAATATATTTACGACTCATATTTTGAAACATGGTTCTCTAGGTCTGGTATAGATGTAGAGACCAGTACAGGGTGACACATTTGGGGAAAAGGCTACTGTGGTACTTTCCATTCCCTGAAATAAAATACAAGAGGAAAACCCTAAACTCCTAGAAGGTACTTCAACACTAGTGGTTTTAATATCGTGGCTTGTGATTTTGAAAAATAAAACAAAATCAAGTTGGCTTTCCCTGGGACATGCAGGTGACCTCAAGTTAGTGACCACGACCACAATGATTCTGAATGGATCTCCATTTGGGGGCAGAGGAACCTAGAGGGAGCATAGTTTTTACATATGCCCTGTCATTTACACAAATATAATCACTGCATTATCTTTTTTTTTAAGATTTTATTTATTTATTTGACAGAGAGAGATCACAAATAGACAGAGAGGCAGGCAGAGAGAGAGAGAGGGAAGCAGGTTCCCCGCCGAGCAGAGAGCCCGATGCGGGACTCGATCCCAGGACCCCGAGATCATGACCCGAGCCGAAGGCAGCGGCCCAACCCACCGAGCATTATCTTTTAAGACAGTTTTCTTTAAACTTTTTTAAGGTCACTTCTCTCCTTTAGTTCTGCTTAAATGTGGAAGTTGGTAACTTCTTCTTACCAAGATCCATACAAAGGATTAAACTGTTAAGGATTTAAAAGAAAGTGGCTTTTGTCCACACGTTTTATTGAAATTGTCTCATTTACTATCACATCAAGGCTTGCTGAAGCAAAATAACTTGCCAAGGTGAAACAACAACAAAAAGGGGGGGGGGGGGGGTGGAGTTATCTGGCTGGATTCCAGCTCTGGCTGGTGTTATGTCAACCTCAACCTGTACCTTCTAGACGAATGAGATCCTCGGGGAACTCAGTGTGGAACAGGACGCAAACACATAAACACCAAAAGTACACTCAACGTGCTTCAAAATGATCAACTGCAAGTCAGTGACCTTTTGAAAGTTGCTACAATGTGGCACGTTCACAAGGTTTTCTTGAACTCCTACCAACACCCCGGGAAGAATTAAACCAGTTCACAAACCAGGAAGCTGAAACGTGGAGATGCCCGAAACTGTACAAATGAAGTAAACACATCTAGTTCCAACGAGCCACACCACGTCCAGGTGTAGCAGGAGGTTAACGATGTCAGTTCAGTAATCACCCAGACCTGGGGCAAAATCTGGTTCTGACCTCGCTCCCTGAAGCACACCCTCGTGACTACTAGGGAGGGTAAAAGGGGTACTCCTTATCGTGGTACGAGCGAAGGGAGAGGAGTAGGACTGCCACCTGCCGCCAGCCCCTTTCCCGCCCCTTCCCCGCCCAGGCAGCCACTCCCCGCCCCGAGCCTCCCGGATGTGGGCCGCCGGGACCGACCTAGCCGGACGCCCCACCCCTTCCGGAATCCCGCCTCACACGTTTTCCTCCCTGCCTGCGCTCACCAGCATGGGGACTCCGTAGCGAAGCGTCTTGTTCTTGCGCAGGGTGCGCATCACCGAATGTACGGACATGGCTGAACTCTCCCACGCGCGCGGACGCCTAGTCCGACAGGCCCAGCGCGGCCTCCCGAATCCAAGCTCCTTCCCCAGGAGGAAGTCCTTGACTCGCCTCCTTTCCTTGGCCTCTCGGTGCTCGGTCCTCTCCCGATCGGCCTCCGCCAGGCAAAAGCAATAGATGCGCGTAACACACTCGCGCGTCCGGGTGGAAATTCGAGTGTCGGCCAGTTGGTTCCGGCACATTGGTTTGCAGTCCGGACTTACGGATTGAAGCCGTATTTGTAGTCCTCGTCAAATGATGTGGAAACAGATACCTCCCACGTTCTGGGTCTTGGCCAACGTCTTCTGACGTTCCCTAGCACATAGCCGCTCTATAAAATCAGCTAAGAAAAAAAAAAGTTACTTTGGAGCTAGTATTGCAGCTTCTGGTACTCTGGCTATTTGTGGGATGGGGAGTTCTCCCGCTTAATAATTAAGATTTAGAAATAAGTCACCACGAAAGGGTAGGTTGAATGGCAATCAGTGTAGTCCCTTGATATCACTGAACCTTTAATGGTAGTGCTTTAACTACTAGATAGCCTGTAATGTTCAGCCATTTATGAATGTCTATTTTCCACTCATTCTGCAACCCTTCAGCACACATTTTTGCAGGTCATTAGAAGGCTTGAGGAAAACAGATGAAAAGGTATAATCCCTGCCTTAAAGAAGCTGGTAGTTTAATGGGCAAACAAATGAGCTTGTGCCTTCAGTTCAACAGTTGCTCAGGAACCAGCCCCCACGTGCCATTTGCCAGGGTGAGTGAGAAAGCCTCACCTACCACGTGCTATTTGAGCTGATATAATAGTATAAAATACAGGTGACATGGAGTAATATTTCCCAGGTTATCCTTGAGATCTTCTCATCTGTCCCTGCCTCTATTGCCATGGAAATATTCCTGGTTTAATCCCTTGTCATCTTTCCACATATTGAAGTCATTCCACAATAGGAAGTCTCACATTGAGAAACTCCCCCTCTACCTTTCACCTGCTCTTATCATACCCATATCTAAAGGCCCACAGGGACAAGTAGGAAAAAAACCCAAAAAAACAAACATAACCTTAATTGTGATTCTCAAGTCTACCTTCCACACTGCTGAAAAGTTATCTAAAAAGCATAAATGATGAGATTCTCCTGGTTGGTTTTATTTGTTTACCTATACTAATCACTCCAATTTTCTTAGCAAGGAATTTAAGGTCCTTTATAATGGCCTGCCCTTTCTGCTACTCCATTCACTCCACACTCAATTTTGGAGGAGATATTATTCCCTGAGGATTGCATGAACTTCTACATATCCAAAATGCAGCTTCAAGGACCCCAGTTTCTTGAAGCCTCCCTTATTCCACAGGCAATATAGATTACTCACTTCTTATAGCTCCAATAGCCTCTGACTAATATATATCACAGAACACTATCATACTGTATTTTCAGTTTTAGTGTATGAAGTCACTGTTGCTCCAAACAGCATATAAGCAAGATGAAAAACAGGGAAGGATACCTCAGAGTTTGAATTTAAACCTTGGGGTTTAATTTTTGGTTCTGAGACTGAGGAAATGAGTCAAATTTCCCAACCACTCCTTCCCCAAAGAAGCATCACCTGAGCTGAGCCAAGGGTGATTTTGGACTGATCAGGACAGGCTTTATTAAAGCGAGATTGAAATTTTCTTACCCCTATTTCTCAAATCTTCTGTCACCCCAACCTCTCCAAGGAAGAGACACCCTGCAAACCTGGGGACTGAAGCAATAAGGTGGGAGCACTTAGCCTGAGAAATTAAGTCAACCTGCACAGTGCAAAGTGCTGGGAAAAAATCATGTCGATTCATGGGAAAGAGTCTGGAGCAGTTACAGAACTCAAGAGAATTTAGGATCGGAGGAATGGGCATATAAAGTGTTGCTATGGGTCTCCTTTAATGTGATTTTTTGTACTTTTTTTGAATTTTTTGACTTTTGCTCTTAGTTGTATGTTTGTTTGCTTAAACAAGCTCTGTGTTAACCTACTTAAAAAGAAAGGGGTGGGGCGCCTGGGTGGCTCAGTGGATTAAAACCTCTGCCCTGGGCTCAGGTTATGATCCCAGCGTCCTGGAATCAAGCCCCGCATCGGGCTCTCTGTTCTGTGGGGAGCCTGCTTCCTCCTCTCTCTCTGCCTGCCTCTCTGCCTAGTTGTGATTTCTCTGTCAAATAAATAAAATATTTAAAAAGGGGGGGGGTAAAGGCACTTGTTACCTGTAACCCCCCAGCCCCATGCAAAATTTTATTCTCCTCTATTAAGTTCTTCTTGGGGACTAGAATTAAAGGAATTTGCCATTTCATGAATCCAGGAGCCTTTTCCTTCTGACTGTATGACCATAGGGCTTATTTATCAACTTCCTTTGCCAGTTGTTTGAAGGTTTCTGGAAGCATTAGAGTTCTTAAAGCCTGCCCTTTATGAGGACAGGGTGCAAAGCTTTTACTGTTTGTATACATTGGTGTCCGTCAAAAAATTATTCATTTTCTGTGTAACCCCAGAATGAGTACCCAGGGAAA
The DNA here is from genome assembly GCF_922984935.1 of Meles meles. Taxonomy (NCBI): domain Eukaryota; kingdom Metazoa; phylum Chordata; class Mammalia; order Carnivora; family Mustelidae; genus Meles; species Meles meles. The sequence goes on from NC_060071.1 coordinate 120,426,023, forward strand.
AACAGAAGTCCAAGAAGAACGTTTGGAGACTAGAGCACTGAGAAAAATAAGAAAATTTGAAAACGAAATGTAAATGCATAAGAAGTTGGTATTAGGATGGTCTGAGGAATGGAGAAGCTGGTTGGTAAAGGGTTAATCTGTGGGGGCTGGGCTTCTGTGGTGAGGCAGATAGGGCCATGGGGAGCAGATGTCTGAGATGCACTGTGATGGGAAGGGAGTGTGCAAGCCGTAGCTAGGGAACAAAGCTCTGGGTGCCCTCAGAGCTAGACAAGCTTGGAAATAGACAGCTTCAGGGCATCTGGGTGGCTTAGTCAGTTCAGCGTCTCCCAACTCTTGATTTTTTTTTTTTTTAAGATTTTTATTTGTTTGACAGACAGAGATCACAAGTAGGCAGAGAGGCAGGCAGAGAGAGGAGGAAGCAGGCTCCCCACAGAGCAGAGAGCCTGATGCGGGGCTCGATCCCAGGACCCTGAGATCATGACCTGAGCTGAAGGCAGAGGCTTTAACCCACTGAGCCACCCAGGTGCCCCCTAACTCTTGATTTTGACTCAGGTCATGATCTCAGGGTAATGAGATTGAGCCCTGTTTTGGGTTCTGCGCTCAGTGGAGAGTCTGCTTGAGGATTCTCTCTCCCTCCCCTTCTACCCACCCCCGCCAACTCACATGTGCTCACTCTTCCTCTCTCTCTCTAAAACAAATAAATCTTTTTTTAAAAAGGAGAAGAAAAGAAAACAGAAGGCTTCTGAGGAAATGACATGAAGTTAAGAATTTCACTAGAAAATCAGTGAAGGAGAAAACACAAATTTTAAAGTTTGTATGAAGACCCTGAGCGGAAGAGTCTGGCATTTTTGAGTAACCAAAAGGCTTAGAAGATACGGTTTTATGTCCCTGTGTCTTCCAAATTGCAACAGGGCATCTATTTCATCTGAGAAACTGACTGCTGTTTAGATCTTGGCATGCAGTGTGAATTAGGATCAAAGTAGAAAGGAAGCAAAATAGGGTCTGTAAGGAACATAATCGTGTAAGAAGTAACATGGCCTGGGGGGTAAAAATGCACATAGATCCGGGAATAAGAAACTCCTTTTCAAATCAGCATTGCAGATGCAGAATTCAACTGGGATTCAATTCAGAAATCTGTAAACTAGGAAGAGGGATCATCCCGTTTTCCTGTGATTGGTTAATAAATTTCAGTGAAGTTCTTTTGTCAATGACTCTGTTAATGAGTGATTGTATTTGAAAACATACTCCAGCCCTCTCCCCTACTCTCTTCTCCTTGCAAGAAAAAGAAAATGAAGAGTATGGAAAATGTTTGGAAATGGGACCTAGTATCTGGAGAACTCCCTTAGACAGAGATACTTTCTCATGATATAGGTGGTTACAGTACCAAGGGCATCAGGTAAGCACATCAAGTGCTTTATAGTATGCTCATGTATAAATATCATCAGGCACAAGATCTATGGCAGTCAAGAACCTGATTCCAATCAGAACAGAATTCCTTAAAATACTGTTTTCTTTGTGATCACAACTGCCCTTTTGGATGTGAGTGCTGGTCTCAAAAAGATTGCTTATAGATCAAAGACGAAGAGCAAAAGGGGCCTATACCGGGATAGTAACCAACTCTAAACCTATTATAGGTAAGAGATTGACAGCTTCATAATTTAATCTTCTACTTCTAGAGGATATTAGCAAAATACTATAAGATCAACAAGACTCCCCCATGTTCAGATAATGCACTGTTTCAGCTTAGAGTGACTAGATCTTTGCATCTTTGTATTGTCAGCATCAAGGATGCAGTAGGCACTCATATGCTAAAAGAAAAAAAAGACTCATCTGTCCAAAGATAAAGTCTGACTAAAATGGGCTAGGATAAAATCTTTATTGGCTCCACGTGAAATTACACAAATGACACTCCCCACCCCTTGCCCATACTTGACAGCCTAATGTTTTTTGTTCCATTTCTTTAAATATAGTTTAAATTGCTATTTACACAATAAAAACAATGTCCAACATCAAAAACCCCCCACACTTCTCTAGTTTAGAATTACTGGAACAAGTCACAGAAGAACTCATGTGATTGAATTTTATATTAGGGTTTTCGCAGATTCCATGGAATCTACCAGTTCTGCATTATGGCTTACAGTCCCCAGTCTCTGTTCAGGCCCAAAGACAGATGACAGAAGTGGATTGAGATAAAAAGGATAGTTTCATCTATGTTCATGTAGTGCATACATTCCAGACAAAAATATGATACAGAAAGGGCACTTCTACAACAGACTAAGTCTTTGAACTGAGTTAAGTCTGTCCACCTCTTTGAGCTTTGATTTTTCTCATCTCTAAGACAGATTCATCCTAGAATCTTTCTTGCTCCCTTTTAGCTCCAATGTTCTTTGATTGGGTTCTAATTTATTTAAATAGATGCACATACTGAAACACTAATAAATTTTGCTGGTCAGTCCTAAACAAGCCCTAGAATGCTCCATTTTTCTTCCACATCTGTACTTGGGCAGAAGGGCATGGAGAGCTGGGCTCTAAAAAGACCCAAGTGAAATTCTCATTTTATACTGGAGCAAATGCCTGTGTGTGATCTGATCATTTATGTAAGTTTTTATTTAATAATTTAAATGCCACAGAGCACTGTTTACTGACACGGCACAGTGGAATCCACCTAATGAACTTTATTTTACTGCTGCCTAAGTCCCACTCTCCAGAGATTTTATTTAATTGGTCTAGGTGCAGCCTAAGAACCAGAATTTTATAAGCTTTCCAGATGATTCTAACCTGAGAAAAAGGGGACAACTATTGGCAGAGAGCAGTGATTCTCAAACCTTACTGTGCATCAGTCACCTGGACGGACTGTTCGAAGTGCTGTACGCAGTTTGATTGAGTAGGTCTGGGGTGAAGCCCAAAAATTTACTTTTCTAACAAGTTCCCCAATGATTCTGATGCTTTTATTCAGAGACCACACTTTGAGAGCTATGGCCAGTGAGAAATATCATTGAGAGTAGCACCTGAAGTCCCAAGTTATATCCTGAGTCTATCATTACCACCTATGTAATCTTAGGAAAAGTAATTTATTCTCTTTCCCTTAGTGTCTTTTTAACAATACTTAGACCTCAATGTTGTGAGTCATGAACAGTGTACCCACCCGGATTTAGTACACCACCTGGCACAAAATGCAGTAACAAGTATTAGTTTCCGAACAGTGTACCCACCCGGATTTAGTACACCACCTGGCACAAAATGCAGTAACAAGTATTAGTTTCCTTTTCCATTACACATGGCTAGACAGTGTGAATAAGTGAAATCAACAGCACAGATTAAAACTTGGCAGGAAAAGAGAGACAACTGAAGCAAACAATGTCTTATTAAAATTATATGTGTAATATCAGATGATAAATACAGAGAAGTGTCTTAAGTATACGGTCTTAAAATACTTTCATTCAATTTTTGAAACTTTAAACACAGTAATTTAGGTAGCAGGAATATTAGATACAATCTATAAAGTGAAAGAAATATTAGATTCGATCTACAAAGATCATGAATTTTTTTTAGTGACTTACAATAGACTCCAATACCTTATCTAGGGCAATTTCGTTTTCTAGAAAATCAGAAATAAAAACTGAATAGTATACTTGCCTGAAATTTTCATCACGGTCTTTAAATGCTCTTTAATTCCAGAGAAAACCTAAATTATTAAAGTGCGTAAGAATCCCTATTATTAAACAAAGCAAAACTTCGACCAACCAGGGGGTAAGTGTCCTTTTTCACATCTACCAACAAAGAAAAAAACAAGATAGATTTCCCTCCTGCTTGCCAATTGCTTCATTCTGAATGTCTCAAGGTCCTCTCAGAAGTTGATGCCCAAACCCTGAGCTGAATCCTGGGAGGGAAGCCAGCCCACTGAGGAAGCTGCTGCACAAGCCTCCAGACGCAGGGAGGGCGGCAGGGCTTGGGCCCGCACAGCGGGGCTGGTTGAGGTGAGAACTGGAATACTGTCAGTGCGTCTGTGCGGACCTACGAGTGCAGCCGTCTAAGTGAGGCTCAAAGGTACTGAACACTCCAGGCCTAAAGGCCTAAGTCCTACCAGGATTGTTTAAAGCAAGTTTCTCCCTATACCAACGGTTGGCCCAGAGGCAAGGCCTTAGGTGGGTTATTTTTAAAAGCCTTTCCTTCCCACTCTGGCCTGATGCCATTATGTGACAGCTTTCTTTTTTGGAGTCCCTAAAAAAAAAAAAAAAAGTGACGGCTGCCTGCACATCTCTGTTGCTACACTGTGCTCTGAATTTCTTTTTCCATTTCTTATTATTTTCAACTGTCACTTAACATAATGATGTACTTTTAAATTCTCATCTATTTATGAATTCTCTTAACTAGACTGTGAGTTCCTCAAGGGTCCTTCATTTGTCCCCTCCCTCCATGGGACTTTCTCAAGTGTCTTCTCAGTAACTGTTCCCTTTTGCTATCTGCAATATAAATTTGACATTCTTTGTAAAAAGCATTTTAACAAAGCTGGTGTCCAATCAACACCTGTAAAATGCTTACCGGATTATCCATGCTAAAAACTGGACATGACTGGTTTTCTCAGGGAAAGTCTTCATACTCATGCTTCAAGATTATGTAAGACTTGTAGTCTAGACAATATATTTGGAAGATGGAAATGATTTTTTTAAAGCCAGAGAATTAGCTTTGGTTCAGCTCTCCTTAGTGTTTCAAAATCAGTGTTTGATATCACATGAGCAGAATGGTTCCCACCTCATTATTAATGTCTTTGGTATTCCTGAGCATCCTTGCACCCATGTCCTTCTCTCAAGGTTTCCCCAGGAAACATCCACCAAACTTCCCTACCCACTAAAACAGAACAAAACAACAACAAAAAACAAACAAAAAAAAAACCTTTTCTTCCCTTCCCTGCAAAATGGTTTATTAGAAGCCACAGTCACTGTTTAGAGCCTTTCCAAAAAACCCACAATCCAAACCCTCTCAACTGACTCAGAAGCAGAGCTCATTTCATGCCTGTTCTGCCAGAGAGCAGTCCCTTCTCTCACAATTTGCCTATCACTAGTAACCAAAAAATATGCTAGGTGGCCCGAGAAGGTTCTGGTGCCACCCTGGAGGCATTATCTTTTTGTCTTTTAGAGTTTTTTCACTGGATTGGTCTGGCCCCATCACCAAAGCTCTGACCACAGTCAGTCCAGCTGATCCTTTAGCAGGACTGGGAGGTTCCAGAAAAGTCACTGAGGCATCCCAGAGAACAAGTAAGGTTTATCTTTACATCTCAAAGTGTGGGAAACAGACTGACTTGCACAAAGCTGGATTATGGCATTTTACCTCCACTTCAGCACAGCTATTATGAGAAGAAATGTTGTTCTAAGATTTTTAATTAGTTGCTTCGGTTTTCCTTTTTTTTTTTTTTTTTTAAATGACCCAGATTGGGCATCCTCTTTCAAGGCTCACTCTCTCACTCCTGCTATACATCAAATTCTCCCATTAAGAACTTCCCTTATATCAGAAACCTGAAACCAAATAGCAGCTTTCCACTTCTTTAATTCTCCATAAGGCATCACTATTATACTATCATGTATGGACATGTGTGTGTGTGTATGTGTGTGTGCATGCGCTCATGCAAGCGCACACATGCACAAGTGTTTTACAAAAGTAAAAATGCTCTCATTATCCTGTGTTTGATATAGGCACCCAAGTATGTAGATAGAAATTAAATAAAGGCCACAAAAACTTCCCAAGGAAGATCATGAAGAAGAAATATCCTCTCTTCCCCTGCGTCGCAAAGCCGGCCTTTGAGGCACGCCAGCTAAGAAAAAGGTATTACCCGTGCTGATGTGAAGACTGGACCTTTCCCTCTTTGGGTTGCAGCTGAACTTCTATTGGCAATCCTAGCAAAATACGTAATTTCCCATCTGTTCTAAGCATGTCTTTTCTTCGGCCTTCTTTCAAACAATACCTTCACTCTCCCATTAGATATGAGGATGTGGAGATTTGGACAATGAGGTCCTGCTTGGGTAGCAGTCTCTTTCAATGACACGTTGACTACGCAGAGAGAGGGAAGGATATGGGAGAATGGCAGGGGATAAGGGTGAGACGGAAAGAAAATGGGTCTTCTAATGGGAGCACTAGAAGAAAACAAACTTTTCATAGTTGCTTCCGGTATCTCATGAAGGCCCAGGCTGCTACCATGGTGAGGGCAAACACTGGCACCAGCACCAGAGCTATAGGGATCCCACTCGGCTCCCCTTCACTTCGATGTCCTATAGGCCCATTCTGCACCTGTAACTGGAAGGGAGAGAAAAATGTTAACACCAGTGAGCAATGTGTGTTCACCCCAACTCCAGTGTCCATGCTGACACATTACCTGGGTCTACACCACCCAAAGCTGTGACCTCCAAGAACTATCTGGCAGAAGGAGTCCTCTTTGTTCCTTCTAAATTGATGCACCAGAGCCATCAACTCTGTGGAAAGAAGTCTGATGGGGAGGCATTTAAGCTTGCTGTGCTACTGACCTAAAGGGGCCCGGGGGTGAGTGGATAACCATTCTGTTTCTCTGCTGCCTCCACCAAGCTCTGCATGTATCATGCTAGGAAACCGAAGACAGGAGGTGAAACCTACTGATCCTGTACGGAACCTCAAAATTACTGGGCAGGAGCAGAGGGTGCCCACCTTCCTAGAAATGTTTACTCAGAAAGATTGCCAGTTGTCAGAAAGCAGTAAGGGCCAGGTACAGTGACATTTTTGGAAATACTTTCCAGTTTCCAAAAGGCACCAACTCCCTCCTGATACAGTGTCATGGCCTTCGTCTCTATTTTGTAACACTAGACACAGATAAAGAGGAAACTTATATGGACAGAGATAAAATACTCAGAAGTAAACAAGTAAAAAGAAATCATATCCTAGTGGTAATTTTCCACTGCCTAATAAGCATTGCCGTTTGAAGGTGGGTGGCATTTCTTCATATTAACTCTTTTTTTTAAGCAAGCCAGTGAACAGGGGCTGGGAGACTAAGGGAGTCCAGGATGGGGATGGGGGAAGGGGCAGAAGGAGAGAATCCTAACCAGGGTCCATGCTGAGCATGGAGCCCGACATGGGGCTCAATCCAACAACCCTGAGATCATGACCTGAGCCGAAACCAAGAGTCGGATGCTTAACTGACTGAGCCACCCAGGCGTCCCTCTTCATACTAACTTTTAACAGCTAACTTGCAACAGTTATGATGCCATTTTGTCTTAGCTCGATTTAACCTCCTCATTACAACCCGTGAAAAGTCTGACCCCTCCATCTGAAAGGCAGCACTGCATGAACTACCGTTTCTATCCTCTAGCCCACCTCTACATCTTTCACTCATTTCCTATTCAGATGTCCTGGGAGGGCATGCCCAATAATAAGATGCGGTTTTTAGGGCTAGGCCAATTCTCTGACCAGTGTTTTATTAGGGGTTACTATGTTTTATTAGGAGTTATTTATAGATGTTTTCCAAAGGTGAACTTTGGAAATCGCTTCCCACATGCCTTCAAAAAAACTCTAATCATAAATGAAGTGTATACCTACATTCATTACTTGCCTTTACTATTGCATGAAGTCTTCCATACTTCAGAAACACAAGAGCCAAGGCAGAAGCAGCCAATTACCAATATTCTCACCTATTGACCTGTTTTCTAATCCACCACATAGATTCTGCTTGCAACTCTGGTATCTTTCATGCTGTGCTCCTTCTGCTTTGTACTATCTCCTGTCAAGCTCTTCTTTAGCCTCTGAAGCCTCACTCAAGAGCTGAGTGAGACAATGACAGCACCATTTAAGAGGGCACACTGAGGGCATCTGGTGGCTCATTTATTAAGTGTCTGCCTTTGGCTCAGGTCATGATCCTAGGGTCCTCAGATCAAGCCCGCATCGGGCTCTCTGCTCGGCAGGAAGACTGCTTCTCCCTTTCCCACTCCCCCTCCTTGTGTTCCCTCTCTCGCTGTGTCTCTCTCTGTCAAATGAATAAATAAAAAATCTTTATTAAAAAAAAAAAAAGAAGGCACACTGAACCTGTGTTGTAAATGCACCCCAAAGCCCTTGGGGTGGAATTCCTCCAAAGGGAGGAATTAGGTTTACCAGGCTTCTCTACCCATCATCCAAATTATAAAACACTAGGAACTAAGAAGTGGATGCAGGGAGAGGTGCTGCTTTGATTAAATTCTTTTCTTTAAAAATTTATTTATTTGAGAGAGATACAGTAAGAGAGAGAGAGCGTACATGTGTGGGTGGGGGAGGCAGAGGGAAAGCAGACTCCCTGCTGACCAGGGAGGCCAATAGTGGGCTCAATCCTAAGACTCCACGATCATGACCTGAACTGAAGGCAGACACTTAACTCACCAAGCCACCCAGACGTCCTTTGACTAAATTCTGAAATCTATTTCCTTTTTCCTGGAGATCCCCTTTGAGCATTACAGCTTTGGTCAAGAAGGTCAACAAGTTGATAAGAAAAGGGTTGTCGTGATTGGGAAAAGTGCACAGTGGGTATCAGGAAAGCCACCACCTCTACACTTCAAGTTTCATTAATAAGTATGTTCAAGGACAGACACATGTTTCCTTCCCTACTAAAAAATAAATTGATTCTTGCTGAATTTTCTCCCATTGATTCGAATCTGGTTGTCAAGCTTTACAGTTAAGATACATCTCCTGGAAGCTAGGACTTAGGCTGCAAGCAGAATGAATTTCCTTTCGTGATAAGCAGAAGTCCCTGAAGACCCCTGCCTGTGCTACACAAGCTCTTCAAAAGAGTGAGAAAGGAAAAAAAAAAAAAAAGCCAAATGCACTACTAAAGATTGTGTAATATGTCGTATTCCCAAGAATGATACAAAAGTTTGGTGCCAGCTTGCTGGCTGCAGCTAATACCTACCCTGTGTTGTACTCTTAGGGACACGGCATAACCTGCGTTACGGAAAAGGTCTACAGCATCCTGGTGCAGCAAGTTCCTTAGGTCTTGGCCATTTACCTGTCAAAAACAGCAAGAAAAGTAGTAAAAGAGGTAGATTCGTAAGTCAAAGATTGATATTCATGTGATTAAACATTTAAAAACTACAGAGCAAATTTCAAGGACTAGGAGAATGGGTCAAGTAACATAGAACTGAGTAACTTTTTCATGTTCAAAGCTACATTTTCCTAGAACTGAGGTTCCGTGGGCCATCTGAAGAGCATCAAGTTTATTAAAAAAAAAAAAAGTCTCTCCTTTACCTTGGCTCCTGTTACCTGTCTCATTTTGACAGTTGGGTTTCTGCTATGTACCTGTGTGTCTTCCCTAAGCATCAGCCTGCTTCCCTACAGCTAACATGATCTTCTGGGTTACCATCCTATCCTTCACATTGCTAATCCCTGGTACTGCCAGCTTCAAATCAAGAAATATAACTTTATGAAGCCCTAAAAATATAACTCTATGAAACTATTTATTTTGATGTGGTGCAAACCTACTAGCCCATTCTATTGGTCTTGTTCAATTGTGAACAATTTCCCTTGCTTCCATGGATACTCCCATCGTCCATCAATTTACTAATTTTACAATATTTCTTTGATGATACAAACTTCCAAAAAATGCTTCAGTGTAGGTTAGTCCTAACATCTAGAGATGAGAGATGACCAGTGGGATTAAATACTTCTTAGTGTTAGGAGTGACACTGTCTGCAAGTGTAATCTACCCAATGCTATACTCAGTGACATGGCATAGCCCATTTTATGCAAGATCTACCCATCTTTTGTACACATCAATGTCATTAACAGCAACAGCAGCAGGAACACCTCATGTATTTATTTGGTAGGTTCTGTGCTGTATGCTTTACATGTGCTAATGTTGTTCTCACGATAATCCTATGAGGTAGACACCATTTTTATCTTGTTTTCACAGATGAAGAAACTGGGACTTAGCAAGGTAGATAATTCACCCAAAGTCGTAGTAAGTGTAGGAGCTAGGGCTAGTATTTTTAAATATCTGAAGTAGCGTTACAGTGCCCTTGCAATTTACTCGTCCTTCTGCACTATTATTCTTCCACCTGGACTCACAAACTATTTTTAGCTGAAGCTCATGCCACTGATTTATTCAAGCCTCTCATCTTCCTTGTTACTGCCTTCTTTCTCCAAGAGGTTCACATCACTCCTCCATACAATCTCCTGCTAAGTGAATTAATCTAATAGTACTTTGGTGTTATAAACTGTCTTACCTTACTCTTAGAAAACTGACCACGATTTCTCTCCCTTCACACTTCCTATTTCTCTACTGAATCTGCTCATTATCCTCACCAAGACCTTTAAGACCCTTTTTTAGATTTTACTTGCATCCTAACCCATCCAGGAGTTCTTGCTGTTATTTCAACAAAGCACTTCGTAAACTATTAGAATCCCTTGTCCCCATGATCTTCTGCCATCTTTCCAGTCCCGTGAAACACAATGCATTTAGTCTCCTCGTCATCACTGAGTTTGATGTTCCTGGAGAAAATACATAGTCCTACTTCCCAGCACAGATCCATGCTGGCTGACACCTGCTGTATCCTTATGACCACTCTACTCACCTGGTGAACTCCCTAATGAATGCCCAGCAGCAGCTGTTCCAGACCTTTCCTATCATCAAACTACAACGCTGATCCTATCTCCTCTCTCCAGAGTCCTTTGCCTTACCTTCTTTGAGAATACGGGTAAATTTCCACACACTCTCCATGTTCTTTCCTGCTGTTTCAAAGTTTCCTGATGGCCTCTCACTGCCTCTTTGCCCTTGTTTCTGATTTAGATCCATTTCCTCTACCAAGGCTAAATTACCCACGGGTGCTATTGGTCACATTTCTTCCAGCCTTCTTAGAGAACTTAAGTGATCACTTGCTCCTCTTGATTCCTTCATGATTGCTCTCTGCTCCTTCTCAACTAAAATTATCCTTATCTGTAAAGAAAAAAATATAACTATTTCTTGAACCCACTATCACCCTCTTCCCATCTTCTGTCCTCCACCCTTCACTGCAAAACTTGTTTAAAGAGCTGTTAGAAAGCCCTGCCTCCACTTTCTCCACAGGCATGCACTCTAATCCCTGGTAAGGCATAGTATATGAAGAGGCAGGAAAGAATATTCTGTCCTGCGGGTTAGGAGGGACTTCCAATCCTCGAATCCTCCAGCCCTTTCCCAGTCGTCAGACTTCCTCCCTTTTGTAGTTCTCTCTGGTCTCAGCTTCTGAAGACTTAGCTCCCTTAGTTCTTGAAGGATTCCTTTCCCAATTCCTCTTCTTCTCCTTCCTTCTTAAGGGAAGTAAGCATTCCTCAATGTCTGTAGTCCTCTGTCCCCTTATCTTCTCTCCCATGGTGATCTTTCACAATTTCAACTGTACTCTGCAAGACAACTCCCAAATCTGTATCCTTATTTCTACTTCTGGACTTGCCAGTTTCCTGCTGGATGCCTGGACAGGAATATTTTGCTACACCCCAATTCAACAAATCCAAAGCCTCCTTTTTACTTCCCACAAAGCCAGACTACCTCACCTTCCCTCTTATTGCCACTACCATCCTTCAGACTAAAATTCTGGTATTTTTAAATTCCATGCCCTGTCGATGTTTACATACAATACCTTGCCAAATCCTATAGGCTAACAAATTACTATTCCTCACACCCCATTTTCCTTCAATTGCCTATTTAGGTGGTGGACACTTTCAGGTGAACTATTGTGATCACCCGCTCATTGACTCACTTTCCTCTAGCACGGCCCCCCATTCTATCCTATTCAAACATTGTCTCCAGATCAAGCCTCCTAAAGGACCATTCTGTTTCTACAAAACTGGGAGCAGGAGAGAAGAGACTGCATGCCTGATTTCTCATTCTGGTGTACAAAGTCCTCCAGGAAGCGACTCCAACCTACTCTCTCAATTTAATTTCACATTATTCCCTTTCATAAACCCTATGCTCTAAATCACAAAATTCACTGTCCCTAGGATGTAAAACATATATCCTTACTTTCATGCCTGTGCTCCAGTTATTTCGACCATCTGAATACACTTCCTTTTTTAAAAATTCCACGTATCTTCCAAGATTAATCTTAAATAGGATCAGTCCTGCTACCTATAGTGTGGAAGCGAATATAGTTTTCTAGTTGATAGACTTCAATTTCATGCCACCAAGCCACCTTCTGATTATGCCTTTGTTTGTTCTGGTGAACATGCCACAGAAAAAGAACTTCAGGAGTCCTAGAACTACCACAGTGAATTCTCAACATCTCAACTTTCTAGTTAATTCCTGGGGTAGAGAATCAGTGTAAGATTGTGGACTGTAGTGGGAAAGCTCATGTAACTAATCTAACTAATCTAGCCCATGTGATAACTGTACTTCTCATTGTAAGGAAATGGATATTTTCTCTTAGAGACAGATAAATTAGGTTAATGATGCAGTTATGTCAATATATGCCAAAGATACCAGAGCTCAGTATCACAGCCAAGTGTCATAGTGATAAGAATGCAAGTGGGAGAACTCAGTCACTAAATGACATTCAATGGCAGGAGTACTAAGTTCATCTTTGCAATCACAGCCCAAAATAACTGCCAGGAAACACTGCATATTTATTATCATGTCTGGAGCTGTCTCTTCATTTGACAAGTACTAACTTGTTTAGTCCTCACAATAATCCTATGACTTATGAACTCCGATTTAATAGATGATAAAACTTGGAAGGCTATGCAACTTGTCCATGGGCATATAGAATGGAAGTAGCAAAGCCAGAATTCAAATGGCCTGGCTGTAAAAGCTTCACTTTAAAACACTAACCTACAGAAATTTACATTGTAAGCAAGGATTTTATTTTAGCAACTTATCCCTATCCATCTCATTAACACTGTAAATTAAATTTTTACTGGTTTTGTAGTTTCATTTTATCTAAAAAGTTATACACTTTCAAAATTTTAGAGTTTTGTAGAATATAAGGTGTTTATACATTAATATTTTTATTCATGTGCATATATTGAAGCAGCATTAAAATTTGGGAAGTTAAAATTTAGTTAAGTGCCAAGTTGATGACCTTTCTAGAGAACTCTGCTAGATGTGACTGATTTATTTCTTTGAATCTTCATATTATGCAATGACCTTAAAGCTCAAAGTGAACTCTACCCTATTTTATATCACTTAACATTCTACTGTAAATAACTTCAAAAGGCTGTATCACAAAACTCATCATTATAACCCCTGTAATATCTGAAGAGTACTTTGAACAACACTTGAGTATAATAAATGTCACATGATTTCCTGAAGTTTGCTTGCAGACCGCACCCTGAAAAAGCCTTATGACATGTTCTCAATATTATACAAAGCTGAAAGGCCTGGACTCTGACAGCAGCTTTGCCTGCCCGTGATTCAGTGTGTAACCTTGGTCCTCATCTGAGCCTCCTTCCACTCACGGGGAAGGACATAGTGGTATCAGGCCAAAAAAGGTGCCACACAGGGCATAAGCCAATTATAGCAATCATGTCTTTCAACCCTCTTAGTTAGGCCTAAAGGTATTCTAATATAAAAGGACTATTACTCTAATTACTTTAAAAAAAAAAAAAAAAGACTCCAGACAAGAGGCCTTTGAGATATTCAAGGGCAATTTATTTTTTAAAGAACCATTTCTTATCCTTTGCCCAAGTTTAAAAACAGCCCCATAAAACAAATTATGATTCTGTCTCTTGTCCAGGTCATCTCTAATTCAAAGCCAGATTGGCTTTCCAATATTTGCCTCCTCTACGCATTTTCAGATTCTACCTCATATTGACTATCCACCAAGGTCCATAGATTTCATTCCTAAATATATGTGGAACTTGCTCTCTGTCACCTTCCATACTAATATAGACCCGGGGTTCTCAAAGTGTGACCCCAGAACCAGCAGCATTAGCATTCACCAGGGAACTTAAAAGTTAAAAGTAATCCATGCTTTCACAAGCCCTCCAAGTGATTCCAAATGAGTTAATTCTAACCTAACCTTCCTGAATCAATCTTTAACTGGTCTCTACACCCAGCCTGCTTACCCTATTCAATACAAATTCTGTGCATACACAGATTTCATCAGTGATTTTCCATTTACCAAAGTAGTGATTTTTCAAATATGAGTCTATGGACCCATCACAGAACACAGTGAAGTTAATCCAGTGGGTCAAGATCAGTATTTAATTTTAAAACAGTGAAAGTAGAAGAAAACACAGAATGTATCACGTATAGAAGGGATAAATGTTATTTTCTTAACCTTTGCTTCAGTTACATGTGTGTTTGCATGTATGTGTATTACCTGTTATAGGTCATAATTTAAAACGTCTGAATAACACTTGCCTAGAGCAGTGCCTCTCACAATTTATTCACACCCAGGGACTTTATTCACACCCAGGGATCTTACTATACTGCAGGTTTTGATTCCAGTAGGTCTGAGAGGGTTCCTGAGATTCTGCATTTCTAATAAGCTCCGAAGTAATGACCAGATGATCCCTCAACCTCACTTTTAGCCCAAGAGTTACTCAATGGAGAAATCTTAGAATGATGCTAACTTGCTACTTCAGTTTCCTTAACTCATGAATAGTTTCACTGAACCTGAGATATGGCAGATGTTGCAGCATGCTAGAAAATCCTACTGACTGAATGTTCAGAGAATTGAAATGCTGGTGTTCTGCTTAACAGATGGGGAAACATAGAATTTTTTTTGCTTTAACTATGGTTGTGAGCAATCTTTAAAAAATGAGTCTCCTATTTTCTGCCTTAAACTGAGTTTAAGAGTTTTAAACTGAGTTAAAATCAGTTTCCTTCATCTTTTTTTTCTTTTTAAAGTTTAACTTCTCACCTGTGTGATTTTTATGTATTCCTTTATTTATTTACTTTATAGAGAGAGACAGAAAGAGGTAGAGGGCAAGGGGGAACCCTCAAGCAGGCTACATGGCCAGTACAGAGCCCGACACAGGGCTCGATCTCACAACTCTGAGATCATGACCTGAGCTGAAATCAAGTGTCGGATGCTTAACTGAGAGGGCCACCCAGATACCCCCAAATTAATTACCTTTGATGATTAATAATTTTGAATTGCCTCAAGAGCTCTACCTATAGAATAGTATTAGTAAAAATGTAGATGATGTATGGAAGGAATGGACTCAATTTAATAAGCACTGACCCAGATTATACTGGGGATATTTTAATTTTTTTGCCAAGATCCTGAAATGAATCACAATGGGGGGGGGGGGCGCCGTTGTCACAGTTGAAGAAGGAAGAAAAAACCAGATTATCTAGTTCTAATTTATCAGGCCAAACCAAAAAGTCCATTATGCTATGATGCATTCAGAGCAGCTAACTTACTGCATGCCTACTCTGTGCCAGCTACAAGCCTACAAGCGGGGGCTACTGAGACAGGTGGACAAAGTGCCTAGAGGCATCCTTTGTCTAAAGGATTCTGCATATCTCAATGTCTTGGCTGCTGCCTGGGACGAAGGTTTTCTGGTGGATCTTTCCCACTAATTTCTAAGCTGTGGGCAAAGACAAGTCTTTCATTTTTCAAATCATTCTACAGCACCTGGCATGGTGGTCTGCAGGCTGTCAAGTAGAGTAGTTGTGAATGTTGAGGACTACTCAGCACTTTCATTCACCAAGTTAAGAATTCTATTTGACGAGAACATGAAATGCAGCTGGCTAGTGGCCTGATGGTGCCATTTTGTTACATAAGGGGTTTGGACAAAAGGGAATATTCACCTATTCAGTGTAGGGGTCAGTTCACATCACCCTGAGCATCACAAAAATGTACAGTTCACTGAGGATGGACTGTTCCTAACTATCCACCTGCCTTCATTTAGGCAGACACACAAGGGAAATGACAAACCTAGATAGTTTACATTTTTTCCCCACAAAAATAAAATTTCTCCAGGTTCCCTGGTAATCTATACAAATATTAAATCGTCCTCACCAACACACACACAAAATAAACTTTGGGTGAGGAATCTCCATCTCTAGCCCTCATCTCGACTTCAGGTTCATTCTATTAGTAATATCTGTTTTTGCTTCATGGTTGTCAGATGGAATAGGGCCTTAAAAACATTTGCATTAGTTAAAAAATACCCCCATTTTTTTAGTTTTTTTAAGTTTTTTAAGTTTAAACATTCCACAGAGATCACGAAAATTTAACTTCTGATAAGAGGAAACTGTGTAAGTCATGCAATTATTTAATTTTACCTGAAATTAAGACAAAATATGGGCATTATATCAAGAGAAATGGAAAGATTAAATTGTCAATAATAACTCAGGAAATCTAGATCACTTAATGAAACTTTCATTAATTATCCGAAATGGATGTGCTAAGGAAGTGACGTTCTTAGTCTGATTATCTAACAAAAGTTAAAAGAAAAAGAGTTGGGGCATATTTTGCAACATGGAAAAATAACCTATGTGAAGAGAGTAGAAAAACCCATCAAGAATCAATGAGAATATAGACTAATAAATAGTTCAGCATCATCATTTTACAGAGACTCCAAAGCCAGTAATAGAGCACTTACGAACATCAGAGGGAGAGACTGAGCTACAAAGGAGACATAAACATTTAACGGTTAATGCCCAGCAAATTTGCTTAAAGAGAAAAAGCGGAGAAGACGGTGAGTGAAGCAACAGAGGCAGTATTTCTTAGGAACGGGGTCTAGAAAGAATAATTTTGGAGCGGACTCTTGGAAGGGAAACTGGAACGAAATAAGAGCCCTAGAAAGAATGAAGAGCATATGCTGGGGGTGCCTGGGTGGCTCAGTGGGTTGAGCCTCTGCCTTTGGCTCAGGTCATGATCCCAGGGTACTGGGATCGAGCCCCACGTCGGGTTCTCTACTTAGCAGGGAGCCTGCTTCCTCCTCTCTCTCTCTGCCTGCCTCTCCGCCTACTTGTGATCTCTGTCAAATAAGTAAATAAAATCTTTAAAAAAAAATTAAAAAAAAAAAGAGCATAAGCTGGCCTCTTCCTCTTGTATATGCTCCATCTTCTCTTTCTCAGTCTTATTCCTCTCCATATCTGTCTTATACTTTTGCCTTTTCTTCACCAGGCATTTCTTCCCCCTTCCTTCCCATGTCTTAACTGGCCAAACATAAGCTTGAAACATAAAGTAAAATCCTCCTTGCTACAAATTTTGAAGTGAAAGGAGCTGAGTTTTTTGTTTTGTTTTGTTGACATTTACTTTTCTCTGCATGGACATCTTGAGTGGCCTTCCAATAATTTCTTTTCTCTATGAGGCAATGGTCCACATTAAGAAAGGCTGCTCATCTTCATTTATGTCTAATAAATTCTCTCACACTGAGCTCTATGAACTTTTTTTCCTAATTCTATCCCTTACAGAAAGATTGCTGTCAGTTTTTATATAAAACCACACAGAAAAGCTATGCATTCACCATGAAACTTTCTATTTAGGATACCTAGTCCTAGCTCCTCATTTACCTCTTAAGAGGCAGTACATCATACTGATTAAGAGTAGAGGCTCCAATTCAGGCAGCCCAGTTTTAGTCCTCTGCCACCTACTAGTTGTGTGACCTTGGGCAAGCTGCTTGACCTCACCAAGACTCAACTTCCTCAGCTGCAAAACAGTCATAATAAATGTACTCACCTCATAGGGTTATTGCAATTTTAAATAAATGTAAGGTTCTCAGCATATTGCTAGTATACAGTGCTCGAAAACTTCTAACCAGTCTCATTTTTCAACAATCTACATTTTACCAAACTTTTTTGAAAAATATGAGCGTCTTCTTAAACCCTACACTTTTCAAATGTAACCCAGGCCCCAGTGTTCTGGACAGAATGTGGTATGTCACTTTAAACTGCATAGTTTCAGGCTACCCCTTCGGGTCCCCTCTCTCCTTGGGAGCTTTATACTATCACTTTGTTATCGCTCAATAAACATTACTTTGCTGCCCCCCCCATAAGTAAATAAATGAATAAATAAACTTGCGGTTTCTACCTACAGGCTATACCTTCAACAACCTACTCTAAATTTTCCGTAATGTATCACTCAAGTTGATTTCATGTTTTTTGGATATCTTTCTCCAGGGGTCTATAGGAAATAATCTACTTGTAAACTTCTCAGTATTATTTTGAGATAAAAGGTATTTATCACTCTCTGTATCTCTCAAATTAAAAAACAGGATCTAGGGGCGCCTGGGTGGCTCAGTGGGTTAAGCCGCTGCCTTCAGCTCAGGTCATGATCTCAGGGTCCTGGGATCGAGTCCCACATAAGGCTCTCTGCTCGGCAGGGAGCCTGCTTCCCTCTCTCTCTCTCTCTGCCTGCCTCTCTGCCTACTTGTGATCTCTCTCTCTCGCTGTCAAATAAATAAATAAAATCTTTAAAAAAAAAAAAAAAAAAAAAAAACAGGATCTAGGAGACGCTTAACAGTCTGAAAAGCGACAAAATCTTCTCTTGGTGAGAAGAACAAAAGTAGGATATTACCATCCATGACATTATATTTTTATTCTGTATCAGCCAACCTTTCTAGGCTTGCCTGAAATTTCTCAACCTGTTCATCTGTTAAATATATAATGAACCTTGTGCAAGGATACAAAAGGTTAAAAAAGATCTAGTCCCTTTCCTTGAAGAACTTCTAGAAAAGAATCAAATTAAAGCTCACCACATAGTGGCTTATTATAAACAGCAGAGTAAAATGGGACCTCATTAGACAAAAACCCAAATGAGAATGCATTCCAATTTTTTCATCTTCATGACAGCTGAGAAAGGCTCTGAGTCTAAAAAGGACACTTGGGGCACCTGGGTGGCTCATGGGGTTAAAGCCTCTGCCTTCGGATCAGGTCATGATCCCAGGGTCCTGGGATCAAGCCCTGCATTAGAGAGCCTGCTTCCCTTCCTCTCTCTCTGCCTGCCTCTCTGCCTACTTGTGATCTCTGTCTGTCAAATAAATAAAATCTTTAAAAAAAAAGAAAAATGGACACACAATTCTTTTGTGTCTCTTTGTAGTAAAGGAAGACACACATTAGTCTTTCAATTAACAAAAGGGAGGTAATAAAGTATATTGATAAAGTATAAATAAAGTATAATTGAAGGACAATTGTGGGTTTTAAGTCCGTTTCCCCCACATCAGTCCCTCATCCCTACCTGTTTCCTGTCTTTTAAACTTGGCTAAGTAGCTTCATTCTGGACTGAATATGCCTTGTCTATCAAATGAGGAATTATATCCTCTTTGCTCTATGTTCGTGTTGGAAAAGGTAATTGATCAAGGTCCCTCCTCCCACCAAATTCTATAATCAGGTATTTCCAGATCCAAACAGGCAGGCAGAAAACTTCCCAAGGAAGGGGCCAAGGGTTAGAACTGGGGTCTAGGGAGCAAGGAACAGTGAAAGAGGCCGAAGCCAGTTCTCACCGAGAGGATCTTATCACCCTCCTGGAGCCGCCCATCCAGGGCCGCAGCCCCATTCTCTTTGATGCGGCTGACGTAGATGCCACTGTCGTTGGAGACATACTGCTGATCTGTGCCACCGACGATGTTGAAGCCCAGCCCTGAGAAAATCATGGAGGAGTTGTAAAGGAGATAGTGATGAAGAAGAAGGGGACTAAAGGAGAAGAAGAGAGAAAGAGGAAAGTTCTAGTTGGGAGGGGAGACTGATGAGTCAACTGTGATATAATGGGTCAACTGACATGGGCAAGGTCAGTGAAGAATACCATCAACAGAGGTCAAGAGTACCCAGAGTTGCCCACTTAAACCAGGCAAGACTAAAAATATAAATGTAGTCATTTTGTTTATACTAGTCATACTAGTTTGCTGACTATAAAAAGAGCTATACTAAACTCAGTGAAATAATGGTGATTCTTATGCACTTCTGTTCACATTCAATTTTGATTCTGCCGGAGACATTTAGAGGACCCAATTTTTTACTTCCCTGCTATTAATGTAACAATGTGAGCTGTGTTCATGAGAAGTCATGCTTTTAACTATTTAGCAAATGAACGATCCTTAATTCAGTGGAGGAGAGATTCTTAACCAAAGCTTCCCCTTCATACTTCCCTTCTCCCAATGTTCAGGACAGTTTGTGTATGGAGGTATTTTGGAAGAAATGGTCTTAGGAGTTTCATTTACTTTCCTATTTTGAGTATAGGTGTTGGCAGGAATCCTGGGAACCAAAAAGATAACTAAAGCTTCTCAATAGGACTAAATCACCAAATTCACTGTTTCCTTTTCTACCTCCAGTGCAAATGACCATGAATTTGGGTAGTCTGCCAAGTTTTATTCACTGCAGGAAACGGACTACCCACTGATTAACAACTGTCCTTTCTCCCCCTGGCCCTAACCCCCGGCAACCACCCTTCTATTCTTTGCTTCCCTAAATGACTAATTTAAATGGGTATAAAAATTTCAGTTATGCAAGATGCAAGATAAGTTCTGGAGAGATGATGTACAACTTGGTGCTTATAGATAGCAAGTGTTACTGTACACTTAAAAATCTATTAAGAGAGTGGGTCTCATTTAAGTGTTCTTACCATAATAAATTAAATAAAATTTTAAAAATAAAGAAGACTAGTAAAGTGTCATTTCCATGGACAAACCACTAAGTTGTGGGAAGAATTTCACTATACAAAAAAAATTGTTATAAAGAGATTTTATCTATGTATTAAAAAGGGGGGGGACTCCCTGGGGTTTTCTTTCTGTCAGATTTTGTAGAATTCATAGCCACAGTGCCAAGAGAAAAGAAATAGTATGAAAACAATTAAAAAACAAAAATCTGGTGGCACAATTAGAAGGACTAGCCATGATCACTAGCTTACTATTGGTTTCAGTAGAAAACAAATACTTAAGGAGATACATGTGGGCTTTCTAAAAAATTCTCCCCATTGGTGTGAAGCTCACAATATTAAGTACTGGCAAATCAATCTGTGACTTAAGAAAACACATGGCCAAAGGGAGAGAAGCAGCAGGAAACATCTCATTTAGACAGCATACCTTACAGACAGACTATCTCAGCTAGAGAATGAAAAGGGTTCAAGATACAGGATAGCAAGAGTTGCTTCTAAAGATGCCTATTTCAACTTCCTTGAAGAGTAGGCTAAGAAAATTTAAGTTACTAAATGGTTTCTCATAGTGGGTAGGAGGTACTGGAAAGGAGATGGTGGGTAGAGATGAGATAAGACAGAAAGGTGGGTGAAGTCTGATTAATGAAGGCTTTGAAATTATTTCCAAACTGATAGGTTTGAGCAAGGTGGCTGAGGACAACCAGCCTTTCACAATACTAGCACAAACAATTTAGAGAAAATCTTTCCAATCTAACATCTTCACCAAACACTACAAATGACTCTGGGGACTTGGGGTACAGGGAGGATGTGTTAAGTAGCTAAACACAATCCAGTAGTTAGAAAGAGGGGGGACTTTGCTACCGGTTACTGAAAGCTACAGAACAGTGCCTAAAAAAGGAGAGTGGAAGAAATCGTACTGAAATTTTCTATAAACATGCAAGTGCTTACTCTCACCCCAAAATCATGTTATATAAGCATGCTAATAAGGAACTGCTCCATTAGCTGTACATGAACCACAGCACTTCACAGGAAAACTCTTGAGACCCACATGAAGTCTCTCTGTTCCGCGGGAACATTTCTAAAATGGAACTTACCTATAATATGAAGCATTGCTGAATGAAACAGGAGTCACCAAAGCGCTGAGCAGCAGTACTACCAATTCAAACCTGATCATTTACTATGCGTCAGGTACTGTGTTATGTTCTGAAGAAGACATAAAGCTAAATGGGACAGTCACCTCTTTAACCAGAAACAGAAATTTATTCTTTTCCCTGTCCCTTTTAGATTTTGCAGAAACAAATTAAAGTCAGAAGACCTGGTCACAAATTCAACTCCATAATTTACGAGATGTGGACTAAAATAAGTTAGTGTACCTCTCTGATACTCGGTCTCCTTTTCTGTAACATAAGGATTACAAATCCTGCCCTCTCTACTTCAAAAGCCAATTGGTAGGGTCTAGTAACATAAAATCTGAAAAAATTCCTTTATGACCTACAAAGTAGTTACTACAAGAGTAGCTGTCAACAAACTGGTGCCTGCTACTGCCCCAAATTGGACAGTCTGATGGAGAAAAGATTAACAAATACACAGTACCAATGTGGAAAGCCCTGAAATATAAGGCAGATAAAAAGTCCATTAATAGGACAAGACTGGTTTGGAACTCAAAGTTAACTGAAATTAAGTATGTCTATTACTCATGACCCAGACAGCCCCATCATGAAGTTTCTAGCAAGGCTGGTATTTAAAATATGCGACAGTCAGTCCAGCACATGTACCACCCAACTGCAACAGATGTCAGCTGGAAATAAGCAAAGGAGAAGGCCTATCCCTGTATGTATCCGCTGATTATCAACTGTGTCCTAGGAAAATCTTCCATAAACAGAATAGATCACATATTCTGGTTTGTCTGGGAGTCTTGATATATACCTGTTGTCCCAGTATTATTAAAATAGTTCCCTTCAATTTAAAAAGCATCTCATATTGGACCAATATGACCATCCTAACTATAAAGGGTAATGTAAGGGGAAAAAAAAAGGTGATGTAAGAATGTGAATTGCAGCATGCTTTGTGTTGGGTGGAACTGATGGTAATTCAGGTTATCTATCCTTTGGGGAACAGATAACTAGAATTTGGTTAGGAGTCAGAAGATCTGGGGCACCTGGGTGGCTCAGCCACTGGGTGTCTGCCTTCAGCTCAGATCATGATTCCAGAGTCCTGGAATTGAGCCCCACATCAGGCTCTCTGCTCAGCGGGAGGCCTGCTTCTCCCTCTCATACTCGCTCTGCTGGTGTTCCCTCTCTCACTGTGTTTCTGTCAAGTAAATAAAGAAAATCTTTAAAAAAGAGAGAAGTTCTGAATAATCATATATAAGGTAACAGAGTTTTAAAGTGTAATGTTGACACTAATAGCACAATACCTTCTTATAAATTAGAAACCCAGCACACAAAACAGTTATTACCTACTTACAAAAATACATGTATATTTAAAGACATGTAGAAACACATTAGAATGGGTGCCTCTGGGGGAAAGATACAGGATGAAGTTTAGGGATGAAGGGCAAAAATCAAAAAACAAAAAGCAAACAAACAAAAAACAGAGAGGGATCTTGCATGTACTGATGATGACAATGTGTGACAGAACTACAGGATATAATTAATTCAGCTCTCAGCATCTACAACCCAGAAGGGGCTGAGGGCAGAGGGAAAAAGAAATAGACTGGCACTCAAAAGACTTTTCAAAAAGTGAGGGAATAAAGAAGTATTGCATAGTGAACTCTGGTTATAATGTGCCAATAAATTTTTTAAATGTGGTAAGATTAAAATGGGTGCTTGGTCTGCAATTTGGAAGAGAAGTCTAAATGCAAAAAAGTAAAAAGACAGCTGAAGACTGATGCCACCATAGGAGTGGGAGAGAAAGGAAGTACGTCTCTGTATAAGAGTTTTGTACAGTTAAACAAGAAATGCCTTCTACCCATCTCCAGGTCTGGACCCTGAGCTTGTTCATGCATAAGAGCAGTAATAGCAGAAGCAATGCTTAATGTTTATTGAGCATTTAATATGTACCAGGTACTATGCTACCCACTTGACATACATCATCTCATTTAATCTCAACAAAGAGTGATTATTACTCACATTTTACAGATGAATTTCAAGATGATGCATTTAGAGATTAAGTAATTTTAACAAAAGGTCACACAGCTCCTCACAAAGCAAAGACAGTGATTACACAGTGTGAGTTTTAAACCATTTTGCCATACTGTATCTTTGCAGTAAACAGAAACAACAGCTTTAGGAAAAAAAAGTCTGCTAATAAGTAAGGCTGCCAAAAAATTAAAAGTAAAAAAAAGTAAGGCTGCCTATCTTGGGAGTCAACCTGCCTGTGTTGGAATAATGTTTGTAGAACAGTTAACGAAAGTAGTACATTACAGAGGAGGAACTGGTCCTTCTGGGGTTCTGTCACCTTAGTCAGGGTCCCTATTGTTTACTTTAGGCAAGAGAAGGAAAAACCCTTTGTTTATTTTAGATTCTTATCTATAGAATCTAGAAGTTATAAAGTAAAAGTAAAAAAACAATGTTTAACCATATTACATATTATTCTAGAACTAATAATTCTGGACATAATTAAAATGAAACAGTCCATTAACACCAACGATGGTAGCCACTTGCTGAATTATGAAAACCAGACTGACAAACCTTATTCGCTCCCATCAACCTGCAGGTTTTTTCTAGCCCAAGATAATCTCACAAATTTTCCCTAGATGTCAATTAAATTCACTGTTTGTTTAGCGGTAAAATATATGTAACATAAAATTTATCTTTTTATCCATTTTTTTTTAAAGATTTTATTTATTGGGATGCCTGGGTGGCTCAGTTGGTTAAGCTGCTGCCTTCGGCTCAGGTCATGATCGCAGGGTCCTGGGATGGAGCCCCGCATCGGGCTCCTTGCTCAGCAGGGAGTCTGCTTCTCTCTGCCTCTGCCTGCTGCTCTGCCTGCTTGTGTTCTCCCCCACCCCTCTCTCTCTCTCTGACAAATAAATAAATAAATAAAATCTTTTTAAAAATGTATTTATTTATCTGACAGACAGAGATCACAGATAGGCCCCAATAACCTCTATCATACTTTATTATCTCTAGGAGTCTGCCTATTCTATACACCTCATATAAGTGGAATCATACAATATTCGTTCTTTTGTGACGTGCTTTTTTCAGTAGCATAGTATCTTCCAGGTTCACCCATGTTGTAACATGTATCAGAACTTCACTCCTTTTACAAGCTGAAATACATTCTATTGTACGTCCATACCACACCTGTCAGTGGACATTTGACTGTTTCCACATTTTGGCTACTGTGAATAATGCTAACATCTTGGTATACAAGTGCCTGTCCCTGCTTTCCTTTCTTTTGGGCAATTATCTGGGAACTGAATTGCTGGATCACATGGCAATTTTTCTGACAACTTGAGGAACTGCTCAACTATTTCCCAACAGCTGCATCATTTTACATTCCAACAAGCAACGCCCAAGGTTCCAATTTCTCCTTATTCTTGCCAATACTATTTATTTTCACTTTTTTTGGAGAATAGTCATTCTAGTGGATATGAAGTGGAAGGGGATGTGCTATGTCATTGTGGTTTTCATTTGCACTTTCCTAAGACTGGTGATACTGAATATCTTTTCTTGAGTTCATAGGCCATTTGCATATCTTCTCTGGAAAAATGTCCCTCAAGTCCTTTGCATATTCTGAATTGGTTTTTGTTGTTGTTTTTGTTGCTGAGTTGTAAGGGTTCTTTATATATTCTGGATATTAATCCATTATCAGATACATGACTTGTGAATATCTTCTCTCATTCTGTGTGTTATCTTTAATTCTCTTTAGTGTCTTCTGATGCACAAAATTTTTGATAATTTTGATAATTAAACTTGGTAAAACCCAATTTATTTGTTTCTTTTGTTGCCTGTGCATTTGATGTCATATCCAAAAAATTATCAAGCCCCAAAATGTAAATATTTCCCCTATCTTTTCTTCTAAGAGTTTTATAGTGTTAGATCTTTGTGGGGGGGGGGGTAGATATCCTGTTTAATTAATTTTACGTTTTTATTTAAATTAGTTAGTTAACATACAGTATAATATTAGTTTCAGAAGTGGAACTTAATTATTCAACACTTCTATATAACACCCAATGCTCATAACAAGTGCACTTCTTAATCCCCACCAATTTAATCCATCCCCTTACCCCCTCCCCTCTGGTAACTATCAGTTTGTCTCTGAGGTTAAGAGTCTGTTTCTTGATTTGGGCCTCACTCTTTTTTTTCCCCCTTGACTCATTTGTTTTATTTCTTAAATTCCACATACGAGTGAAAACATAATTTGTCATTCTTATTTCACTTAGCATAATACTCTCTGGCTCCATCCATGTCATTGCAAACGACAAGATTTCATTCTTTTTTACAGCTGAATAATATTCCATTGTATACTTATACTGTATCTTCTTTATCCATTCATCAGTCAATGGACATATAGTGTTAGCACTTACATTTAGGTTTTTGATGCATTTTTAGTTAACTTTTGTATGTGATATTTAGGGCAAGAATCCAACTTCTGTGTTTTGCATTTGGAGATTGTTTTCCCAACATCATTTGTTGAAAACTGTCCTTCCGTGAAACAAATGGTCTTGGCACCCTTTCAAAAATCATTTGACCATAAAGGAGAGGCCTTATTTTGGGGCCCCTTTTTCTATTCCATTGCTCTATACATCTGTCCTTATACTTCTGTCCTCTATACATCTGTCCTACCACACTATTTGGAACACCGTAGTCTTGTAGCAAGCTTTGAAATCAGGAAGTTGTGAGTCCCCCAACTTGGTTCTTTCCTTTCAAGATTGCACTGGCTATTAGGGAGGTCCACTGAGATTTCATATGAATTGCAGAATGTGGTTTTCTTTCTGCAAAAAGGCCAATATAGGGGCGCCTGGCTGGCTCGGTGGATTGGGCCGCTGCCTTCGGCTCAGGTCATGATCTCAGGGTCCTGGGATCGAGCCCCGCATCGGGTTCTCTGCTCCGCAGCGAGCCTGCTTCCTCCTCTCTCTCTGCCTGCCTCTCTGCCTACTTGTGATCTCTCTCTCTCTGTCAAATAAATAAAATCTTAAAAAAAAAAAAAGTCTATGCTACCTAGAGCAATCTACACATTAAAAAAAAAAAAAAAAAAGGCCAATATAGATGTTGACAAATATTGCAGTGAGTCTGCAGAATGCTTTGGACAGTACTGTCTGTCATCTTAACAATACTAAATCTTTCAATCCATCAATGTGGAATATATTTCCACTTACTCATGTATTTAATTTGTCAAATTTTGTAGTTTTTAATGTACAAGTTATTGCTTCCTTAAACTTATTTACAAGTATTTTATTCTTTTTGATGCTACCATAAATGGAATTATTTACTTTCCTTTTCAGATTATTCATTGTTAACGTGGAGAAACTAAACTCATCTTGTGTGTTGAGATTGTATCCTGCAACTTCACTGATTTTGTTATAAATTCTAACAGGTTTTGCTGTTTGTTTGTAGAACCTTTAGAGTTTACTACAAGTAAAATCATGCATCTGTGAATAGAGACAATTTTACTTCTTCCTCTTCAATTTGTATACCTTTTCTTTCTATTCCTTGCCTAATCAATCTTTCTGGCTAGAACTTTATTTATTTTTTTAAAGATTTTATTTGAGAGAGAGGGAGAGACAGCACATGGAGGGGGGAGGGGCAGGGGCAAAGGGAGAAGGAAACTCCCCACAGAGCAGGGAGCCCAATGTAGGACTCATTCCCAGGACCCTGGGATCATGACCTGAGCTGAGGTCAGATGCTTAACCAACTGAGCCACCAAGGTGCCCTGGTTAGAACTTTTAATACCATGTTGAACACAAGTGGTGAAAGCAGGCATCCTTGTCTTATTCCTGGTCGTAGCTTTCATGCTTACATAAGTGAGTATGATGTTAGTGGATTCTTCGTATATGGCCTTTATCATGCTGAGAAAATTTCCTCTTATTCCTTTGTTTTTAACACGGAAAGGTGTTGAATATCCCTAAATCCTTTTTCTGTATCTGCTGAGATGATCACATTGGTTTTTTTCCTTCATTCTATTATCAAGTCGTATTACTTTGAATTAATTTTCTTTCACTGAATCTTCTTTGCATTCATAGAAAAGATCTCATTTTGTCATGGCATATATTCCTCTTAATGTATGTTATACTGAATTAAAACGGTGTAGCTCAATGACCACCCTAAAATTCCATGTGGAGGCAATTTTTTATCAAAACCACATGGAGCTGGACCGAAGCAGAAAACTACAAGCTTGATGAAATGGGGATTAGAGTTTGGAGAGGGTGAGGTTGCTGGAAGTTACAAGGCAACGTTCTAGAAAGGAGGAACACAAGCAGGAAAAAAAAAAAAAGAGAGATTCAGGCATCTGCATGAGTCTTTACCAAGTACTGGCCCATGCACATGTTGAGTCAAACTCCACAAAGCTGGAAAAACAAACACTAGGAAGTTGTATGCTGAACTGCTATCAGAGTTCACAAAACGCAAGGAGACTTTCAAGTTTTGACCAGCCAGAATGGAAATCCTCAATGATTCATTTGAAAATTCTGTGGACACTCACTTAGAGCATCCCTCATTTGTAGAGCTGAACTATATGTGAAGTAAATGCTACTTTAGAACCTAGAAAAGGTTACAAACAGGACTTCAGGAGGTCAAACCCATCTATAAGTTACTTAGTTACTTAACTGCCTGCTAAAACAAAGGTAAACATTGTAACATTAACAATGTTAATGTAATAAAACAAAATGCAGACATGCAACAACGTAATATTTACAACATCCAGAATCTAATTAAAAATTAACATGCTGGGGCGCCTGGGTGGCTCAGTGGGTTAAAGCCTCTGCCTTCGGCTCAGGTCATGATCTCAGGGTCCTGGGATCGAGCCCCACATCGGGCTCTCTGCTCAGTGGGGAGCCTGCTTCCTCCTCTCTCTCTGTCTGCCTCTCTGACTACTTGTGATCTCTCTCTCTCTCTCTCTCTCTCTCTGTGTCAAATAAATAAATAAAATATTTTAAAAAATTAACATGCTAAAAAACAAGAAAAATGACCCATAATCAAGAGAAAAATCAGTCATTAGAAAAAGCCAGAAATAATAAATGATGAAATGGGCAGACAAGATGTTTAAAAGGCTATTATAACTATGTGGAAATAAAGTCAAACCTAATGACAAAACAGAACATTTTTTTTCAAGACTTTAATCCATTTTGAGTTGATTCTTGTATATGGTATAAGATAGTGGGTTCAGTTTCATTCTTCTTCATGTTTGCCTGTCTTTTGCATTCTGTCCAGTTCTCCTAATACCATTTTTAAAGAGACTATCCTTTCCCTATTGTATATTCTTAGCCCCCCATCATTAATTAATTGACTATACATACAGGGGTTTATTTCTGGACTCTCTATTTTGTTCCATTGATGTATATATGAATATGGAAGATTTTTTTAAAAAATGAAACTTACATGTTTGAAAATTACAACGTCTAAAAGTAAAAATATACCAGATGTGATTAACAGCAGATCTGATACCACAGGAGAAAAGAAAAATGAACCTGAAGACTTAGAAACCACAGTAACATGGAGGATAATAGCAGTATGTAACTGGAGTTCCAGAAGAACAGGAAAAAGGGAAACAAAAAATATTCAAAGAAACAACTGGCTTGGGGTGCCTAGGAGCCTCAGTGGGTTAAGTGTCTGCCTTCAGCTCAGGTCATGATCCCAGGGTCCTGGGATTGAGCCCTGCATCAGCCTCCCTCTGCCCCTCCCATAGCTTGTGTTTGCTCTCTAGCTCTGCTCTGCTCTAATAAATTTTTAAAAATTTAAAAAAAAAAAGAAACAATTGGCTCAAATTTGTGAAAAATCTACATAAACAGATCTAAGCTCAACAAACTCCAATCAGAATAAACACAAGAGGAAAAAACAGCAAAGTACATCATAACCACATTCCTCAAAGACAGATATAAAGAAAATCTTATAAGTAGTCACAGGAAAAAGGACTTATGTACTAAGGCGCAAAGATGAGAATGACAATAGTCTTTTCCTCAGAAACTATACATGTCTTAAGTCAATGAAACATCATCTTTAAAATGCTAAAAGAAAAATAAAAGTCAACTTAGAATTTTATATCCAGTGAATATAGCATTCAAAAAGAACGGCAAAGTAACTATCTTTTCAGAAAACCAAAGTTGTGAGAAATTGTCACATGCAGATCTCACCTATGATAAATGTTAAAGAAAATCCTTCAGGCAAAAAAGAAATAACATTGACCAGAAACTGGATCTATATAAAGGAATAAAAGCACCAAATATCATAAATAAATGGGTAAACACACGTTAAAATGAAAAGGATGGACAAAGATACACTGAACAACTGGATTGGCCCTTTTAATATCATAAAAAGTAGACTTCAGAACAAGGAATATTACCGAGGATAAAAAAGCACACTTCCAGGGCACCTGGGTGGCTCAGTGGGTTAAGCCTCTGCCTTCAGCTCAGGTCATGGTCCCAGGGTCCTGGGATCGAGCCCCACATCCGGGCTCTGTGC
Organism: Meles meles; assembly: GCF_922984935.1. Lineage (NCBI taxonomy): Eukaryota > Metazoa > Chordata > Mammalia > Carnivora > Mustelidae > Meles > Meles meles. The sequence continues at coordinate 120,456,141 of NC_060071.1, forward strand.
TCAGCGGGAAGCCTGCTTCCTCCTCGTTCTCTCTCTCTGCCTGCCTCTCCAACCACTTGAGATCTCTGTCAAATAAATTAAAAAAAAAAAAAAGCACACTTCCTAATGAAAAAGGAGTCAATTCTTAAAATTGAAATTAAAATATGAACATACCCAAGAGCAGAACTTAAATATTTATGGAGCAAAAACTGAAATGAAAAAAAGGCAACTAAAATATGACACTTGCAGCTTTTAACACTTTCCTTGCAGTAACTGATAGAACAAGTAAACAGAAAAATCAGTAAAAACACAGAATACTTGATGGGGCGCCTGGGTGGCTCAGTGGGTTAAAAGCCTCTGCTTTCGTCTTAGGTCAGGATCCCAGGGTTCTGGGATTGAGCCCCGCATCGGGCTTTCTACTCAGCAGGGATCCTACTTCCCTTCCTCTCTCTGCCGCTGCCTACTTGTGATCTCTCTCTCTGTGTCAAATAAATAAGATCTTAAAAAAAAAAAAAAATACAGAATACTTGAGCAACACTAAGAACCAACTTGACCTAATTTATCTTTACAGAACAACACACTCAACAACTATGGAATAACATTCCTTTCTAATGCACAGGTAATGTTCACAAAGATTGACCACAGACTACTCCATAAGTCTGTGCTGCTAAATTCAAAAGATAAAGACATTAAAATTAGAAATCAGCAAAAATAACTGTTTTAGTTTTCTTGGGCTGCCATAACAAAATACCACAGACTACAAAGTTGAAATTTCTGTTTTGGAGGCCTGGGAAGTCCAAAATCAAAGTACCAGCAAGGAAAATTTCATGCTGAGGGCTCCTCTGGACTTGTAGGTAGCTACCATCTCACTATGTGCTGCTGCTGCTGCTGCTGCTGCTGCTGCTGCTGCTGCTGCTGCTGCTGCTGCTGCTGCTGTTACTGCTTCTTCTTCTTCTTCTTTTTTAAAAAGATTTTATTTATATATTTAACAGAGAGAGAGAGATCACAAGTAGGCAGGTGGGGGTGAGGGGGAAGCAGGCTCCCCGCTAAGCAGAGAGCCCAATTCGGGGCTTGATCCCAGCACCCTGAGACCATGACCTAAGCCAAAGGCAGAGGGCCAACCCATGGAGCCACTCAGGTGCCCTTCACTGTGTGCTTCTTTGTGCCTGTGCAGAGAGAGAGAGAGAGAGATAGTCATAGAGAGAGACAAAGAGTTCTCTGGATCTTGACACTAATTCTATAGGATCAGAGCCCCACCCTTAAGTTCATTTAACTTTAATTACTTCTGTAAAGGTCTTATCTCCAAATCTTCAAATACTGTTCACACTGAGGGTTAAGGCTTCAACATGGGGGAGGGGGTTACCACAAACATTCAGTCTCAGTCCATAAAAAAAGATATTGAAAAAAATTTCCTCGATGTTTGGAAAACAAATAACCAATGAGTAAAAGATGAAACTGTAAAGGAAACCAGAAAACACTATAGTTGAATGAGAATGAAAACGAAAGCACAATATATTAAAAATTGTGGGATGCAGCCAAAGCAACATTTAGAGGGAAATTTACAGTTTTACATGTTCACAGAATAAATAGGTATAAAATCAATGATTTCAATTTCTATTCTAAAAAGCTAGAAAAAGAAGACTAAATTAAACCTAAAGGAAGTAAAAGAAGAAAATAAAAGTGAAAAAAATTTAGCAAAGCAAAAAAGATGGTTCTTTGAAAGAATTAATAAGGTTGACGAACTGCTAACAAGACTAATCCAGAAAATATACTTTATAGATTAACAATTTCAGGGATACAAATGGATTATCACTATATATCCTAAAAATATTAAAAGGATAAGGGAATATTATGAATAATTATGGTGATTGTCAGTAAAATGGGAAATTTCTTAAAAAAAAAACAACACCCCCAACTTATCAAAACTGACTCAAGAAGAAATAGAATGTCTGAATATCCCCATATCTATTCAAAATATTTCCAAGTGTAGGGGTGCCTGGGTGGCTCAGTGGGTTAAGCCTCTGCACTTGGCTCAGGTCATAGTCTCAGGGTTCTGGGATCAAGCCCTGCATCCTGCTCTCGGCTCAGCAGGGAGCCTGCTTCTCCCTCTCCCTCTGCCTGCCTCTCTGCCTACTTGTGATCTCTCTCTCTCTCTGTCAAATAAATAAAATCTTTAAAAAGAAATCTCCAAGTGTATTAAAGATACTGAATTCATAATAAAAAAAATTTTCCCACAACTTCAGGCCTAGACGTTTACACTGGTGTATTGTAGCAAACATTTAAGGAAGAAATAATTTCCGTATGCAAAAAAATCCAGTGTGTTCATAACTTCACAAAATGTTTCTTAACCCATTTATTATGAAAAAGATCATCTTGGTACCAAAACATGAAATACAGATTAGAACAAAACTACAGAAAAATATTCCTCCTGTACATAGACTCAAAAATTCCCAAGAAAATATTAACCAACTGAACCCAGCAATATACAGAAAGGATGAATGTTGGGTTTACCTAAGGAATGTAAGGTGGTTTTAACACTGGTCAATCAAATGAACAAATTCAGCAATTAGTAAAGGAAAAATCATGATTATCTCAGTAAATGCAGAAACAGCACGTGTCATGATAAGTATTCTTAGCAAACTAAAAATATAAGGGAATGTTTGGGGTGCCTGGGTGGCTCAGTGGGTTAAAGCCTCTGCCTTCGGCTCAGGTCATGGTCCCGGGGTCCTGGGATCGAGCCCCGCATCGGGCTCTCTGCTTAGCGGGGAGCCTGCTTCCTCCTCTCTCTCTGCCTGCCTCTCTGCCTACTTGTGATCTCTCTCTCTGTCAAATAAATAAAATAAAATGAAAAAAATATATATAAGGGAATGTTCAATCTGATTAAAAGCAGCTACAAACAACTAACATCCCTAAAACTCAGTGCAAGGAAAGGATGTCCACTCTTTCCACTAGTATTTTTAGCATTGTCCTGGAGGTCCTAGTCAGTATGGTAAGAAATAAAAGACAAAGATTATAAAGAAATAAAACTGTCACTGTTGATGGATATGTATGTGTGGGAATGGGGGGCATATAGGTAATCTCTATACCTTCCTCAATTTTGCTGTGAAACCAAGTGCTCTAAATAAATAAAGACTTATTTTAAAAATTAATATTTGCCTGTTGGTGGTAATACAAAGTGGTGCAGCCACTGTGGAAAACAGTACAGAGGTTCCTCAAAAAGTTAAAAATAGGGGCGTTTGAGTGGCTCAATTAGTAGAGCATCTGACTCTTTATCTCAGCTAGGCTCCTATCTTTATCTCAGGGTCAAGAGTTGGAGCCCTGAGATGGGTATCACACTGGGTGTGGAGACTACTCAAAAAAAAAAAAAAAAGTTAAAAATAGAACTACCCTATAATCCAGTAAGCACACTACTGGGTATTTACCCCAAAACACAAAAACACTAATTCAAAGAGATATCTGCATCCCTAGTTTAGAGCAGCATATTTACAATAGCCAAACTAAGGAAACAGCCTAAGTATCCACCCTGATGAATGGATAAAGAAGTGGCATATACATACAATGGAATACTACTCAGCCACAAGAAAAAGTAACATCTTGCCATCTGCAACAATGCGGATATAGCTAGAGAGTATCATGCGATGTGAAATAAGCCAAAGACAAATACCAAATGATTTCACTCAGATGTGCAATTTAAGAAGCAAAACAAATAACCAAGGGGTAAAAAAAGAGAGAGGCATACCAAGAAACATTCTCTTTAGAGAACAAACTGATGGTTACCAGAGGGGAGGTACTGGGGTGTGGAATACGTGATGGGGATTAAGGAGTACATTTGCCCTGATGAGCACTGGGTGCTGTATGGAATTGCTGAATCACTATACTGTACACCTGAAACTAATATTATACTGTATTTTAACTGTATTGGAATTAAATTTTTAAAAAAAATTTTAATAACTACTACTACTCTGTTTTTCAGCCTTCTACACACAACAGCTATTCCTTATCTCCATGACTTTGTCTTCTTCCCTTTGCCTAGAAACATACTTTACGGTAATTACTTGTTTTATTATGTCTTTACCCTACTGCAGTAATTAGTTTCAATTACGAATAAGCTGCTATAAACACCCGTGCACAGGTAACCAGCTTTTGTGCATTTTTCTATCTCCTGTGCCCACACAGTACCTCGTCAATATACAGACCTCAGTTGGTGTGAAGTGACCGTTACTGCCGTTGGAAAGAACACCCAGGCCAGAAACAACTAACATTTCTGGCTCTGAGGAAATCTAGCAAGGTTTAAAAATTCTCTGTGAGACTCTAGCAAGCTTTTTCATAATCCAAAAAAAGGCAGCACAAAAGAAAAAGAAGAAAAATATTGAAGGGCAAGGCCAATGACCTTAAAATTCCTATGACACAGGGGACCCTGCCTTTCTGGGATGACTACCTCTTCTCCCGCTGGAGTCTACACGCCACACAGCAGCGGTAATGGCAGGCACCACTTCAGCACTTGGAGTGAATGGAATTATCTTTTGGTAAAATGCTTAGAACAGTGCCTGGCACAGGGTCTACAATATAAAAATATTTGTAAAACAAACAAATTCATTTAAGTCTCACAAGTCTATAAGTAGGTTTGATTAATACTCTAAGGAAACATCTAAGGAAGATGAGTCATTTAGAAGTGTGGTAACTCGCCCAAGGTCTCACAGCTAGGAACTTAGCATTTTGGCTCTTAAACACTATGTTCTGCTGCTCACTGCAATTATGTTAAAATTCAATTCTCTTCTGTAGCCACAGTATCTAGCAAAAAATAAATGTATGTGGATTGAAAGGATGAATGAATGATTCAAATGAGTGACTCAAGAGATGAAACGACTAGGCATCCTGTCATTCAAAACCAGCCTGGTGGTGATTATTAAGAAAAGCATATATTGCATGGAGCACTGGGTGCTGTACATAAACAATGAATCTTGGAACACTGGCATCAAAACCTAATGATGTATTTTATGGTGACTAACATAACACAATTAAAAAAAAAATTATGCTCTGGGGCGCCTGGGTGGCTCAGTGGGTTAAGCCGCTGCCTTCGGCTCGGGTCATGATCTCAGGGTCCTGGGATCGAGCCCCGCGTCAGGCTCTCCACTCAGCGGGAAGCCTGATTCTTCCTCTCTCTCTCTGCCTGCCTCTCTGCCTACTTGTGATTTCTGTCTGTGTGTCAAATAAATAAATAAAAAATCTTTAAAAAAAAAAAATTATGCTCTGCAGAAATCCTCTGGTGCAAAGATAAAATACATCACTTGCTTTTTGCTATCTTCGAAAAGACGTTAACAAATAAATATGCATTGACAAACAGAGAAAGAGGGAAAATCTTTAACAGTGCAGGAACAAGAAGATGGTGCCACAATCCAAAAATGTGTTACCCCCATGGCCAGTCCTTTCCTATCACAGTGCTCCATCGACAGGGGCAACAAAGAATACGGCCTCCCAAAGATGGTTCAGGCAGTACTGAGGAGGTATACCTGGGCCTCCATTTATTGCTTGTAAAAGAAGTTTCAAAATGAAGGAAGGATTGCCAACTAAGAGTCACTCAAAACAAAGTGCAAAGGACTTTGAGGAAGTAGGCCTTATGTACCTCTCCTATTTCAATTCTCAGAACATCATTACTTTTTTGACTTTTGCCAACCGGGCACATCCTTCTACTTTGGACAAAAGAGAGCTAATACAACACCTGTTAATTAAATAGCCAATCCTGCATCAGATAATCAGTTTAAACTCTGCCAGCACCATTAATTCTTTCAAAACAAGTTATGTGACCTTGTGGCATTTACCTTTATAAGCCTGTTCTCCTGGCTCACAATTCACCGCACACTTTCAATTTTGGTTAACCCTGTCTCCCAATGAAACGACAAAAACATTCTGACTGCTTTACAGCCTCCTCTTCTTTACTGACAGCTCCTCAACTTCTTCTGAAATATCTATGTAGGTATCTTTAATCTCTCATTTCAGGATAAGCCTTTGTTCAAATATTGAACATACATGCCAGGTCTCTACTGGATCATGTCTCCATTTGTTGCCTTTCTTTCAAAAGTTTCGATCTCTTCATTTTCACCTCATATTATAATCTGAACCCTCCCTCACTGCCATCTTTTCAACTTTCTCTTACTCTACTGCTTTTTACCCAAAATATGGTAATCTGCACATTGTAGTAGGCATGGATACACCACAGTTTTGTACAAGGGGACGATATTATCTAATTTGTTTCTGAAACATTTCCTAAAGACATTTAATATGGTCTTGAGTCTCTTGTCTGACCTACAAGAAACCAAACATACCTTATGAAGGTCCATAGTTATTATGGTTATGCTACCTCTTGAAGGTACCTGCCATATGCCTGTCATAATTAATAATTATTCTCCTACTGAACTGCAAAATTCTTAAAAATAAGGATCTTTTATTCTTTTAGTATCTATGATTCCTAATCATAGTGTAGGCACATAGTAAACATCAAATGAATGTTTTTAAGAACAGCTTCCCTTTATTTTGGACTCTCCTGAAACCAACAGTTTGTTGCTAAATAAGAAAAGATCATCTTAGATCTTTTTCCTCAATAATTTTGTACTTATTCAATAGTCATTGATGACTTTTCTGCCTAGTCATATGGCTTTAAAAAATGTTTCAATAGCTCAGCATCTATCAGCTTGCCTTTCTACTTCTTCAAAGTAATTCCTAGATGTTTTACTTCAGTTATTTTTGATTGTCTTGAAAAAATATTGACAAAAATTATCTTTGAAGCAATCTTAAAGACTTGTATAATACACTCTTTTTACTCTATGTGATTTTTTAGCTATGCTAGCTCCTTGTTTCTTGAATCTTAGTTTCGTATGCATTATAACGCATTATGTTCAAATTCATTCTTTCTTATGCATAACACATTATGTTTAAATTCATTCTTTCTTTAAGTTAGTTGAGAACCCTGTATGACTTTCTGAAAGTTGAATTAGACCACGTTACTGGTTCTTTTATCAATATTTCTATTCTATTTTTCCCGACATTTATGTCTTCCTAGTCATTTCATGAACACTTACACACCACTTTGTATCATACCCAGTAAAACATTAGGAAAACAAAAGACGAAGGATATATATCTTTTGAATCAGAAGAGCTCATAGAGGGAGGAGACACAAGTAAGGAAGCAAATACAGAAATAATCACTAAGACAGAGATATGTACAGGGTCCAGTTGGAGCCTAAAGAGAACAAAAACTTTGTATGATGGTTCACAGCCTGGGTTTTTAAGTCACACGGACTTGAATCTGATTCTTAATGCTACCTCTTAAAGAAATGTGTGACGTTAAGAGTCAAGGTTTTCTCATTTGTACAATGGTCTAATAACCATTTCACCTGTTCCTTGTCGGGAGTGCAAGAGACAAAGTGCTTAGTTTAGCAATACATGACAAGCATTCAATAAATGGTGTATGATATTCGTAACAAGGAGGCAGCTAGCCTATATAAGGCTTCCTGGAGAAGGTTTTTGAATTCAGTCTTAATCAATGAATAGGAAGGGAAAGGAATCAAGATGGAACCTTAGAGAAAGGTTAAGTTTCCACACTAGCATTAATAACTTGTCTAACAACCTCAGCAACCTCATCTCCCTTAACTCTCCTAAATGAACCGTCCCTTCTACCCAGGCTGGTGTACTCACTGACCTCAGAATATGCTTTACTAATTTTCTCTTTTCTATTACTACACAGGCCATACCCTTCCCTGTGCCTGGCACTCATCTACAGACTGTAACATAAATTCTACCTTCTTGAAATTGATGGGTTTGGCCCTTATCAATGGCTCCATTCTTTGAACTTGTCCTGCACAAGGTGAGATTAACACACTCTCCACCACACTTCCCTTGCCCTATGACAACATACAGGCTCATAATAGTCCTTAATCCTTTGCACTGAGATTTCACTTTTCAGGCATAAATGTAATGTCTCCATTGGAATGTAAATTCCATAAGGGTAAGACTTCAAGCAAGCAAGAGAAAATAGGGCAAAGACATAGCACCTTAGTCTCAGATCTATTTAGTACATGAATGAACAGTTCAGAAAACTTAACAACAGTCTCAAGGTCAAATGCAAAGTGCATGACCAATCTGTAGAGACTTAAATGCTTGGACTTAATGAGGTTTCCTGTTTATAGGTTCTCCCTTGAAATGCCCTCAGCTCTACCAACAGCGAACTATAAAAACTTTCCACTGTGGACTGTGCAATTGTCTAAGATGCCTCAAATCCTTAAGGCATGATATAATCAAATAAAGGCTAGGAGAAAGGCTGGGAATCAACGCCTTAGACATGGCTACTATATTGGAAGGCAACATATGGAATAGTAGAATCAACAGATCTAGGTTGAACTCACTGGCTTTAGAACTTGGACAAATCCCTAACCTCTCTGAGAGATATTTCCTCATCTAATAAAGTGGATGAATCACTTAGCACTCATGGTTGCTGTGAAGATTAAATGAGTTAATATATAAAGTAACTAGCATAGTACCAGAAATATAATACCCCACTAATTATTCATTATTAAAACACCATACCAAAGCAGTATCCTCTGCAAAAAAAAAAAAAAAAAAAAAAAAAAAGGCAGAAAAATAGAGATTCTCTTCCTTCTTTAAAGATAATATATCAGGAGCAACCTGCTGAAACCCACTGAGGCCTCAGCCCTGAACAAAGAATCCTAATGTTAACACCCAGTGGGTCACAAGGCTGTTTTTATGGCCAATCTCTATCTGTTACAGTGGGGCTGGGGGTAGGGGGTGGAGGGGGTGAGCTAGATTAGATTCTTGTGATACTTCTTAGAGTAACTGGGTCTTTTCAGAATTAAGAACTCTTAATTTAATAAAGGACAATGTGGGAGGCTTAGAGACTGTAACCAAGCTGAGCTCCCACAGAAGAAAAAAAATCAACAGTATTCCATAAAGAATAAAAGGTGAACTTTTCAAGTCTTTGAAGCCATTTAAAATTCTGACCACTGCCTCTGACAATTCTTCAGATCACCCACTGTCAGTCCAAAATGGCAGGAATCGTAAGATAACATGTGGAATACCCCTCCCCCGCGCCCACAAAAAATCAACTCTTCGAAGTAAGTAGAAGACACCGCCAAAGTCATCCAGCCTAAGTGTCGCCTTAAAACAGTTGAGGAAGACGGAACAGGTGAGATGCCAAGCTACATGCCAAGCTTCTTTCTGCCTCCTCAGATACTCACTTCTTCATCATAACTTCCCCAAGATTGCATTCGTTCCCTTGCAGTAAGCATGATCAGACAGAGTAAGTTCATTTACCTTGCAAAATGGGCCCAAACACTGAAAATATCCCAATACTCTTGCCCTTGACAGAACACTGGCACAAAAGTGCAAGAGAATATACATTTTTTGCTGTCAGCTGATTCAACTTTCAGGTCTCTGCACAGGAAGTTGTACAAAAGAGTGACAATGTTGCCTACAAACAGAAATGCATATTTAGAACTAGAGGCTTTTCATGTTTCTTCTGCAGAGCAAAAGATCTCTATGAGCCTATCAAAGTTACTGGGATAAATGACTTCTTCCCTGTGTGTCTTCATGATGACACAGCGAAGAAAAGCTGAATCAGAATGTGAGACTTCTTAGACGTACAACATACCAGGTAACTAGTTCTGAGAGGTGAAAAACAGAAACTTGAAACATTCTCTTGTTAACTGAAACAACCAAACATCAAATGACTGTTTTTATCCCACTTCAATCCTAAATGAAATGACTGTTTTTATCCCAGTTCAATCCTAAATTTGGGGCTCTACTCTCCTAAACTCTTAAGTTTATCAATTTATATGCCTAAGACATGAGCATACTTAGGAAAATTAATGGAGTCACTTGATGAATAAATATTCATTGTGAATAAATGCATATATACTATAGAAACTAAAGTACTTTGGGGGGAAATATATTAGCTAGATATAATCATTTTTCTTAATTAGTACCTTGAAGTTTGTCCTAACTCCAATGATTCAGAAAAATGTCAACACCAGGAACTTTCAGTCTGCAAGATCAACAGTATCAGAAAATTTTAGCAAATGGTGAGCTGAACATTTATCAACCCTGCTATGCAAACACCAAAAAATGTGATATTACATTGAACTTTAAAAAAATATTCAGTGACTTGAACACACAAAATAGTATCAGAGTTCTCCTCTGCTATAGCCAGGAGATCCTGGAAATATTGCGGATGCCACGGCAAAAGAACCACGTCAAACTACGTTAAATTCTTAACAGACAAGAATCAAATTCCAAATCACATCAAGGCAGCTAATATAATAATGAGGGATGCCTATGCTATAGACGAAAGAGACAAAATGGGAGCAGAACAACTTTAAATCTTTGCAGGACAATCAGAAAAAGAGCTAGCATTGTTTTAACTGGTCCTAGGAACAAGTACCAATGGATAAGAAGTACAGAAAAGTAGATTTTTGGGTTAACAATACTTTTTCATACTGGCCTCAAAAGTCAATAAATACTAAGAGTGAGAGGAGAAATTTACATAAAGGAGGAAAAATGAATCTAAAAGAACTGGGCATCCTGAATGAGCATTCAAAAACGTTTAGGAGCTCCTATGAAGTATGACACTAAATCATGCAGGTTAGAATGAGTTACTTTTCTATAAATAAAGCTGACTTCCAGTCTGATATAACTAGGAAAAAAACACAAAGTACGGATGACTCGGAAAGCTATATTTTATGAAAAATGGTCTGTAAGTGGTGGTCAAGATATTGCAAAATTCCACATGAGAAAAGATGATGGGCTGTCTTAGGTAGTGGAGATTCCAGCGGCGTCGCGGAAAGGAGCGGGAGATTTACAGAAACATTTCAGAACTAGAGCTCTGAGTACTCGATGACTTATTGAAGACTCTTGGAAAAATAGTTATTTAGCAGGATTTACTGTGCTCATCTATCTATTCCTCTATCCAGAATAACAACAATAGTAGCAAACACACAGTGCTTTCCAGGTGTCAGGCAATGTTCTGAACGTTTTGAAGTACAGTCTACTATCATGCACATTTTACAGATGAGAAACTAAGGCTTAGTTTATATCAATAAAGTTAGACAATCAGTGTCAAAGTTCTAGTAAGAGGTTAGATACCAGATGGATCTACATAAGCCCAACGCTAAAGCTCTTAATCCATATACTAGACAGCTGTAAAGGGGAGGCAACAAAAACCAAGGCAGGCTGACCTTGAACAGCGTTAAGAGCCCACTCGAGAGAAAGCGTTGGTGGAAACGGGGGGTGGGGCGGGGGGTTGGAGGGGAAAGATGACTGAAGGCTAAGTGAGGATTTAGCGGTATCGTAATCACAGGATGTGCTTGTTTAAAAACAAAAAACAATCTGCACTGAATCCAAATTCCTACAGATGGGACCTAGGGATGAACTTAAAAAAAAAAAAAAAAAGATTTTATTTGGAATTAACATTTTTTAAAGAAAAATCGAGAAACCCTGGATCATTTTGAGGCACAACCAGGTCTGAAAAGTGCTGTAGTAAATCTCTAAGGTTTCTTTCCGTTTTAGCATTCCAGCTGACATTCTAATGAATTTCCCCAAAACGGAAAGAAGGCGGGAGGGATGTTTCTAGGACCAAGAAAACGGCTATGCATTTACAGTCAACACCGTTTACGCTCCTGTTTTTACTGAAGAGTCTCTCTCACAGGAACAGGGATTAAGCAGGCAACGGGAAGGAGGGGTGTGGTGTTTAAAAAGCAGGCTCTGGGGGCAGAACTTTCTAGCACTATTAGCACGCGAAAGAAAACCTTCCTGACTAGAATACAGGTGATACGCCGACTGAAAAATGAGGGGGGTTCCTCAGGCCCGGGTCGGGCTAACGATGGATGCCCATATAGTCTTCTACGTGCTCAGAGCGTTGTGGGGGAACCTCTAGGCTGGGGCCCGCCGGCTCCAAGGCCGAAGGAATCGGGCTCAGCAGGAGAGTTTTCTGCCCTGCCATCACCTCAAGCACCCTGCGCCCAGAGACGACCTGTGCCGCACATACCCGAGGGTCCTCTGGTAAGACTGATCTCCTCCTCAGTGACTACATAATCCACTCTGCCGTTCATGTCTCACGGCTTTTCTGGTTCCCACCTGGGTCAGCCCGGGCTCGCGCAGGTGAAGGTGAACCAATCTCCGCGCGGCGCCCAAAGCACAGCACTTTCGGTTTCAGGAGCCCGGCGACCGGAAGAGGAAGTCGGGAGCGCCGGGAGCGCCAGGTATACTGGGAGTTGTAGTTCTCCCGGCTTCCCTCGTCCCGCCCGCGGCACGAACTACGAGCTGAGTCGAGTAGGTTACCATCCTCCTACTTTACCGTTGGGAGTGGGGGTCGTCAAGGTCAGAGACACAAATAAATTGATATTGGCGAGGAGAAATTAAAATCTCCTGACATCTCGTGGGGGAGGGGAATAAATTCTGTTATTCAGATTAGCAGGGGCGTCGCTGGCAATCCGCTAATGCGACTGCAGAGAACGAAATCTCACCCTTTTACAGAGCGGGGCAGATACAATCCATCCCATTTATGTTCTCGTGGGAGAGAACTTAACACCGTTTGCTGTATACATTCTTCGGGATCTCACCGCTGTAATGGCCACCCTTGTTAGGTAATTGCCACGATCCGAAGGAAAAATAACTGTGACAAGCAGGATGCTTAAAGCTTGGAGCAAGGCGCCTGGGCCAACTCCAACAGTGAGGGGAAATGGGAGCACTCTTTTCCCTTCAAATCGAGTTGTACCTGACAAAAAGCTTTTTGGCTTTTGAAAAAATGTTATGTACAAATAAAAGATACAGAGGAGGGGTGCCTGGATGGCTCAGTTGGTTAAGCCTCTGACTTGATGTCGGGGCAGATCGTGATATTAGTGTCCTGGGATGAACCCTGCCTCACACTCGGACCTCAGGGGGGCGGGGAGGTGGGGGTTGGGGGAGTGAGGTGGGGGGAAGACTGCTTGTTTCTCTCCCCATGCACCACGCGCCCCATCCCAGTCCCCCGCTTGCGCTTTTGCTCTCTCGCTCTCTCAAATAAGTAAATACATTTAAAAAAAAAAAAAAGATTTTGTTTATTTGACATGGAGAGACACAGCGAGAGAGCGAACACAAGCAGGGCCAGTGGGAGAGGGAGAAGCAGGCAGGGAGCCCGATGTGGGGCTCTATTCCAGGACTCTGGGATCCGTGACCTGAGCGGGAGGCAGAGGCTTAAGGACTGAGCCCGCTCCCCCAACCCCGCCCCGCCCCCTCCAACCCCGCCCCGCCCCTCCAACCCCGCCCCGCCCCGCCCCGCCCCGCACCGCAGTAAATACATTTTTTTAAGAAAATTTAAAAAACAGACGAAGGATTTATAATTATAAATTTGCTCAAGAAAATTCGCTAAGAAAAACAAGAGGGGTAAAGTTTTCTTCCTTTGGAAAATCCAAGGTTTTTATTTATTTCTTACAGTAAGACTAGTGGATGCACTAGCTGTGACTTCATCAGCCTTCCTGACTTTTGAAGTAGAATTCCAAAACAGAACTCTAAGGAATGATTTCGGATCAAAAACTCAAAAGCCTTAAAGTGTAGGAAGGGTACTTAAATGTGGGTAACAACCACAGGGATTGGTGGGGCACCTTGAAGGGTTGAAAAGTGCAGCTCTGATTAAAGCATCCAAATTCAGATTAAAAGCAGGAAAAAATATACAGTGGGGAAAAGACAGTCTCTTCAATAAACGGTGCTGGGAAAATTGGACAGCTATGTGTAGAAGAATGAAACTCGGCTATTCTCTTACACCATACGCAAAGATAAACTTGAAATGGATTAAAGATCTCAACGTGAGGCAGGAATCCATCAGAATCCTAGAGGAGAACGTAGGCAGTAACCTCTTCGACATCAGTCACAGCAGCTTCTTTCAAGATATGTCTCCAAAGGCAAAGGAAACAAAAGTGAAAATGAACTCTTGGGACTTCATCAAGATCAAAAGCTTCTGCATAGCAAAGGAAACAGTCAACAAAACAAAGAGGCAACCCACAGAGTGGGAGAAGATATTCGCAAATGACAGTACAGACAAAGGGCTGATATCCAAGATCTATAAAGAACTCCTCAAACTCAACACACACAAAACAGACAATCATGTCAAAAAAATGGGCAGAAGACATGAACAGACACTACTCCAAAGAAGACATACAAATGGCTAACAGACATGTGAAAAAAATGTTCATCATCATTAGCCATCAGGGAGATTCAAATCAATACCACACTGAGATACCACCTTACACCAGTTAGAATGGCCAAAATTAACAAGACAGGAAACAACATGTGTTGGAGAGGATGTGGAGAAAGGGGAACCTTCTTACACTGTTGGTGGGAATGCAAGTTGGTGCAGCCACTTTGGAAAGCAGTGTGGAGATTTCTCAAGAAATTAAAAATAGAGCTACTCTATGATCCTGCAATTGTGCTACTGGGTATTTGCCCCAAAGATACAGATGGAGTGAAAAGAAGGGCCATCTGTATCCCAATGTTCATAGCAGCAATGGCCACAGTCACCAAACTGTAGAAAGAACCAAGATGCCCTTCAATGGATGAATGGATAAAGAAGATATGGTCCATATACACAATGGAGTATTATGCCTCCATCAGAAAGGATGAATACCCAACTTTTGTTATGAACATGGACGGGACTGGAAGAGATTATGCTGAGTGAAATAAGTCAAGCAGAGAGAGTCGATTATCATATGGTTTCGCTTATTTGTGAAGCATAAGGAATAACAGAAGACATGGGAAGATGGAGAGGAGAAGGGAGTTGGGGTAAATTGGAGGGGAAGACAAACCATGAGAGACTGTGGACTCTGAGAAACTAACTGAGGGTTTTGGAGGGAGGAGGGGTGGGAGGCTGGGTGAGCCTGGTGGTGGGTATTGTGGAGGGCACGTATTGCATGGACCACTAGGTATGGTGCATAAACAATGAATTCTGAAACGTGGAAAAGAAATTTTTAAAAATGAATAAAAACTTTTTAAAATTTTCAGATTAAATAATCAAACCAGAACCTACCATGTTAAAAAAACAAAAAACAAAAAAACAAGAGAAATAGATTCAGCAGGAAGACCTCTTACTTGCTAATCCTGCGAGAAGTTAATAAGGAATAATGGAAAGAACACTGGAGATGATGTCAGAAGACCTGGTCTCAAGTTTTGGTCCCATCTTCTTAGTTGTCTGGCTTTGAGTGGGTAACCTAACATTTCCTAACTGTGATTCCCCATCTGAAAAAGGGCATGATAATAGATCTTTAAAATGCTGAAAGGATTAAATGAGATGACATTTTAAAAATTACTTCTCACAGGGCACCTGGGTGGCTCAGTGGGTTAAAGCCTCTGCCTTCGGCTCAGGTCATGATCTCAGGGTCCTGGGATCGAGCCCCACATCGGGCTCTCTGCTCAATGGGGAGCCTGCTCCCCCCCCCCACTGCCTGCCTCTCTGTCTACTTGTGATCTCTGTCAAATATATAAATAAAATCTTTTTAAAAAATTACTTCTCGGGGCGCCTGGGTGGCTCAGTGGATTGAGCCGCTGCCTTCGGCTCGGGTCCTGGGATCGAGCCCCGCATCGGGTTCTCTGCTCCGCGGGGAGCCTGCTTCCTCCTCTCTCTCTGCCTGCCTCTCTGCCTACTTGTGATCTCTCTCTCTGTCAAATAAATAAATAAATAAAATCTTTAAAAAAAAAAATTACTTCTCACCTTCAGGGTCTCATGGGTTGCTCAGTCAGTTGGGCATCTGACTCTTGGTTTTGGCTCAGGTCATGATCTCATGGGTCCTGGGATTGAGCCCCAGGCCAGGCTCTGTGCTTGTCAGGGAGTCTGCTTGAGATTCTGCTTGGGATTCTTTCTCCCTCTGCCCTGCCTCATGTGCTCTGGCATGCATGCTCTCTCTCTCTCTCAAATAAATCTAAAAAAAAAAAAAAAAAAAAAATTCTCATCTTCAAACTCAGATTCATACCACCCTCACTTCCAAGCCTCCTCAACATGTTGATTGAATGAGTGGATAACATGATAATAAAAAGCAGAATATGGTAAGTGAAAAAAGTAAAGTATAAATAAGTGAGATTGGAATATCAAGAGAGAATAGAGGAAATAGAAGTGGGAAAAGCAAATCATCAATGAGGGAATATGCAACAAATGAATGAAAAAAAAAACAAGAGAATTGCATGGAGCACTGGGTGTTATATGTAAATAAGGAATCTTGGAACACTACATCAAAAACTATGAGATACTGTTTGGTGACTAACATAACACAATAAAACTTTAAAAAAAGACTCAAACGGAAAAAAAAAACTGTTGGCTAACAGAGTGGGAGGGATTGGGGGTGGGGCAAAATACCTGAAGGGGATAAAGAGGTACAAAATTCCGGTTATGAAATAAGTCACGGGGATATAATGTATAGCATAGGGAATATAGCCAATAATATTGTAGTAACAAACCCTGGCGAGGTGCACGTGAGCACCAAGTCAAGGGAGAGGGAGACCAGAGTGAGGCCAAGGGAAGGTAGGAAGGGGGCCCCAGAGACCCCCTAGGGATCACCCTCACAGTGGTACCTCCACTTTTCCAGTGACAGTGAAGACACTACTAGTGACGACTACTTTTGACCCTCACCCCATCCCTGGCCAGGGCTTTGAATGCCAAGCCCAAATGGTTCTACCCTCCCTTGTTCCATCCTCATTTGCTCAGGCTTCCACTCTTCCACACTCTTCTCTGTGGTTAGTAGCACGTTAGGGTACTATGTGAGCCCCCAAGAGACTGGGGCCAGCCGAGGCAGGATGGAGATGGGGCAAAGAGAGAAGAAGGGCTGTTCGAGGATCCTTCTCCTCATGGGATCCCAAACTGTACAACCAGCTCCTCTTTTGCATCCACAGGGATCTGAGAAAGTGCACCGTAGGCATAAGCAGCTCTCCTGGAGACCTGCTGCGAGTCCGCGGAGAGGATGGGCTGGCTGGCCAGCACTTGGTGGGGCTGGCTGGTGAGAGATGGCAGCCATGGCAGCTTCTTTCAGTGGGTCAGGCTGCTGCTCAGCATAGCCAAGCAGGTGCCTACTGCCTTGCCCGGTCCATGTACTCATGCTGCTCCATGTCCACAGCAGACATGTCAGTGATGTTGCTAGCTGTCTTAGCAAGGCTGCTCATCTATCTGTGCGAGTGGTGGCAGGCTGTGGTAGTTGGCTTCTGCTCCTTTGAGGGCTTTGGCAGCGGGGCTGCTAGGGTCCAGCAGGAGCTTCCACTCCTCCTGGTTCTGGTCCGAGTACTTGTTCTTGCTGCTGTAGCAGCACCCCGTAGCTGGGGTCCAGCTGAGTGCTCAGGCCAGGGGAGGAGAGCCGGCATCCCTTGGGATCCCTTTGGTCACATGACCTGTGTGGCTGCATCTAGCAGGCAGCCACCTGCCTCCCCACCTAGCCCTTCTCAGAGGTGCACAGCTGCCCTTGTTCCTCTGTGTTTTAAAGTCTATTTTGTGGTAAGCAAAATAAGTCAATCTGAGAAAGACGATTATCATATGATCTCACTGATATGTGGAATTGAAGAAACAAAATGGAGGAGCATAAGGGAAGAGAGGAAAAAATGAAACAAAATGAAATCAGAGAGGAAGACAAACCATAAGAGACTCTTAATCACATAGGAAACAAACTGAGAGGTGCTGGAGGGGAGGAGGATGGAGGGATGGAGTGATGGACATTAAGGAGGGCATGTGATGTCAGGAGCACTGGGTATTATATGCAACTGATGAATCACTGACCTCTACCTCTGCAACTAATAGTACTTTATATGTTAATTAATTGAACTTAAAAACAAAATTTAAAAAATAAAGCCTAGGGGCGCCTGGGTGGCTCAGTGGGTTAAAGCCTCTGCCTTCAGCTCAGGTCGTGATCCCAGAGTCCTGGGATCGAGCCCCGCATCGGGCTCTCTGCTCAGCGGGGAGCCTGCTTCCCTCTCACTCTCTGCCTGCCTCTCTGCCTACTTGTGATCTCTGTCTGTCAAATAAATAAAATATTAAAATAAAATAAAATAAAAAATAAAGCATATTTTGTCTGATACAAGTATTGCTTCCTAACTTTATTTTATTTTCACTTTCATTTGCATGGAATACCCTTTGCCATGAGTTTCAGTCTATGTGTGTCTTTTTTTTTTTTTTTTAAGATTTTATTTGACAGGCAGAGATCACAAGTAGGCAGAGAGGCAGGCGGAGAGAGGAGGAAGCAGGCTCCCAGCTGTGCAGAGAGCCCGATGTGGGGCTCGATCCCAGGGCCCCGAGACCGTGACCTGAGCTGAAGGCAGAGGCTTTAACCCACTGAGCCACCCAGGCACCCTAGTCTATGTGTGTCTTTAGGTCTGAAGTAAGTCTCCTGTAGGCAACATATAGATGGGTCTTTGTTTTTTTTTTAGGGCATTCAGTCATCTTGTGTCTGTCTTTTGATTGGAACGTTAGCCCATTTACATTTAAAGTAATTAATTGACAGGTGTATATTTATTGCCATTTTGTTGTTTTCTGTAGTCTTCTCCTTTTTTCTTTCTCTCTTCCCTTGTGATAGATGACTTTAATGTTATGCTTGGATTTCTTTTTATTTTTTTGTATACCTGTCATAGGTTCTCAGTTTGTTACTATGAGGTTCATATATAAAATTCTAAGTGTATAATAGTCCATATTAAGCCGATGGTCACTGAAGTTTGAACACATTCTAAAAGCACTACATTTACACTTCCCCACTCCATTTTTTATATATATTATATCATACTTTACATCTCTTTATGAATCCCTTTACTCATGTTTTGGTATAATTGATTTTACTTTTGTCTTCCAACCTTCATATTAATTTTATAAGTGATTGATATTCTACCTTTATTATATGTTTGCTTTTACCAGTGAAAGGTTTTTCTTTTTTTTTTTTTTAAGATTTTTATTTATTTATTTGACAGACAGAGGTCACAAGTAAGCAGAGAGGCAGGCAGAGAGAGAGGAGGAAGCAGGCTCCCCGCTGAGCAGAGAGCCCGATGCGGGGCTCGATCCCAGGACCCTGGGATCATGACCTGGGCTGAAGGCAGAGGCTTAACCCACTGAGCCACCCAGGCGCCCCAAGGTTTTTCTTTTGTAATTTTCTTACTTCCACTTATGCTCTTGTCTTTTCCACTTAAAGTGGTCTCTTTAACGTTTAGAGGTGATGGACTCCTTTAACTTTCTTTGGTCTGGAAAATTCTTTACCTCTTCTTCAATTAATGATTAATTTTTCATTTCAGTTGTTGTATTCTTCAGCTCTAACTGGTTCATTTTTATACTTTTCTATCTCTTTATTGAAGTTGTCACTGAATTCGTTCAGTCTCCTCTCATATGGTGAGCATCTTTATGAACATTACCTTGAATTCTTTATCAGGTAGATTGTTTATCTGTATTACATTTAGTTCTTTTTCTGAAGTTTTGTCTTCTTCTTTCATTTTGAGCATATTCCTCTTATCTTTTCATTTTATCTGACTTTCTCTGTTTGTTTCTGTGGGTTAAGGGAAACATACCTCTGCCAGTCCTGAGGATTGTGGGTTTGGGTGGGAATATCCACCATGTAGACTACATGTGCCTTTTGACTTTGACTGCTTGGTTGGAACTGTGGTGGACTTGGGCTGGGTGGTTCCAGGGCTTAGGTCCACAATAAGGCTACCCTGGAGGGGCAGCTGGAGCTGAAGTGGGCATGAACCAACAGATCCCAGGGTGCTCTGCACAAGGGCTGCTGGGCAGGACAGCTGCCTGGAAGAATATGGCACTCCATGCAGGAGGCACTTTGGGGAATGGCTGAAGCTGAAGCAGGCATGGGCTTGGGTGTGTGGCCTGGTGTGTACCATGCCAGGGCGGCCTTGGTGGGAAGGCTAGAGCCAGGGTAGGCATAATCAGGGAGCCACGTTTGTGGAACAGCTGAGGCTGGTGTGGGCTAACGGCCCAGGGCCCACTGAGGGGGCAGACTAGCTAGAGTCCCGCTCCCATCTGCACTATCATAGTGGAGCGACAATGTAAGCAATGGTGCTTGCCAGCAGCTCCAACCTCAGAAAGAGTTCCAATAGTTCCCCAACTGTTTGATGGACACTCAAGGATTCATAAATGAGTTTCCTTCACTTATAGTCTAGTTGCCCTTTAAACCACTGGGGTTTTGTTTTGTTTTGTGTCTGTGTGTGTGTGTGTGTGTTTTGTTTGTTTGTTGTGATTTTTTGTTTTTTTGTTTTTGTTTTTTGCTGTGTCCCAGGTTAGGTGAATCTATGCACATCCCTCCAACCTCCCACCCCTGCCCCACAGTTCATAGCACCAGGTGCAGGGTTTTGGTCATTATTGTGTCTCTGTCTCTTTTCTGTGTGGCTCCCCTATCCTTTGCTGTGCAAAGCTGTTTCATCAGCCCTACCTCAGTTCTTTCTCAGGAGGAATGACTATGTAGGTGTAGATGCTGTATGTTTGTGGGAAGAGGTGAGGTCAGAGTCTTCCTACACCATCATCTTCAACACTTCCTATATTATATTTCAGATGTACAAATTTTGTCTTCCTATTCAAATCCCCTGTACAGTGACAGTGAGTTTAATAACCAAACATAGCAATTATTCACTAAATACTTGTTGAATGAATAAGTAAGTTAATTGTCCTGGAATTGGACCAGAGAACATGTGAGTGACGGGATCAGTTTCTCACAGACCACTATGAACTGTTCTCCTTGACTAGATCCCTTCTCTAAATACCTTATTCCTTCGAAACCAGGTCTCCTCTCATGCTACTCCCTGATGATAGTGCAGATTGTATTATCTTTTGGTTTCTGAAACTTAGTTCTAGTGTCAGTCTTGAAGTGCACTTTATCATTTAACTAATGGTGGGAACAAGATGCGTTCATTTCAGTATATTATTTGATTTAACCTTCAGAGTTACCTTCAGAGTAAGTATGGGTAAATCTATGTTGTAGATGAGGTGGCTAAATTTTAACTTGCTTAAGAGCACGTGGCTAGAAAGAAGCATTATCAGAATTTGAATGTAGGGCTTAGGTGTTGATGGTCTTTCTAATACATCTCCCTTTCCCAAAGAACCAGAGAATGATGCAATTAGGATTCCTGGTAGCTTGTTGTAATTATTCAGACTTCATAAGATAAGCATATACGTAGGTCCCTGGTTGACTGACTACGTTAAAAACTATTTTCTGAATTTCACATTCATTTCTCACAGGAAGGGTGAAATTAGCAAATTAGTAGTAATAATAGTAATAGCAAAATAGTAATAGTAGTGGTTTCTGTGATGAGTTGTGCTGTGTCAACTTAATTAAGCTAGAAACTGAGTTTCTCAAACTAAGTTTCACTACATGGCTCTAACTGAGGCTTTAACCAAAGGAAAAAACATGTGTTTAGTTTGGAAGGCAGAAATGAACTAGTAGTTTTTGAAATTCTTTTTGCAGTTGTGTATGATGATGGACAGCGCCAAGATGCCTGGTGGGTTCTAGCTCATTTTGTTTTCTTCTGTCCCATCCATAACTCTTCTTCCTAAAACTTGTCCAAGATGATCAAGAGAAGACCCAGGCCTAGCCCTAGAAACTTGAGCACGGACACACAGAGGAGGTAGGAACACAGAGGCAAAAACTTCCTTTTACATTCCTACTTCAGAAAGCTGGATGTGGGCAGCTTTTCAGATTGACTGCTTGGTGTTCCCTTCTCTGATTCAACAGGATGCCCTTCTTTTCCTTTCCTTCTGATGTCCTCCATGGTATTCCTTATGCTCCATGAGTGAAACCACATGATGATTGACTTTCTCTGCTTGACTTATTTCACTCAGCATAATCTCGTCTCACCTATGTTGATGCAAAAGTTGGGTGTTCATCCTTTCTGATGACTGAGTAAAATTCCATTGTATATGTGGACCACATCTTCTTTATCCATTCATCTGTTGAAGGGATCTTGGTTCTTTCCACAGTTTGGCTATTGTGGACATTGCTGCTATGAACATTGGAGTACATATGGCCCTTTTTTTTCACTGCATCTGTATCTTTGGGGTAAATACCCAGTACTGCAATTGTCAGGTCATAGGGTATCTCTATTTTTAATTTTCTAAGGAATTTCCGTATTGTTTTCCAGAGTGGCTGCACCAAGTTGCATTCCCACAAACAGTGTAAGAGGGTTCCCCTTTCTCTACATCCTCTCCAACATTTGTTGTTCCCTGTCTTGTTAATTTTGGCCATTCTAACTGGTGTAAGGTGGTATCTCAATGTGGTTTTGCCATGTGTTTTTAACTCTGAACTTTGGTCACATTTTATAGTAGAAATGATGATCACTATTTTGTGATCAATAAGTTATAGAGTAAATACTAATTACTTAGCACTTAGTAGGTACAAATTAAATGCTGCTTTCCACCCATTTTTTCCCCTCAGCTTTCCTTTTCTCTCCAAACAAACCAATAGAGTTTATTTGAGAAAAAGAACCATTCATGATTTGGATTTCAGTGAGTTACATTTCAATCCAAGAAAAGAACCTAATGAAACTAAAATAAGTAAAGGAGGGAAATTTTACTATCAACGTTTCCTATTTTCCCACTGGTTTATTATATGTGCAGTATCCTCAGAACCCCTCTACCTTGCCCTCATTAGGCTTTGGAATAAGTTAAATTGACAAGAGCATGAAATTCATGCTCCTTGCTGTGCCATGAGAAATAAAGTCCTTTGTCTCTGAACCAGCATCTCATCTTCTGCTACCACCCATGAAACTTAGGCCACTTTTAGGCAACAAGCTCGAGCAATGGAAACCTGATTATGGTAAAAGGGCCCATAGCAACCACCAAGCTGAATGCAAACAGGCAATGCAAACAGGCTCATTAAATGACCCACCTTGAAATGGCCATAGGCCCTAACTGACCGATTACAAGCAGGCACAATTCCTAAGATTACCAAAAGAAGGAAAATTCCCCCCCTTAGCCCCATTCCCACAGCTCCCTCACTCTGTCCTATAACTGTGGTTCCCCCACCATCACCTCGTCCCAGTCTTTCCTTTGCTCTCCTGCCTGCCACTCCTTTACCGTGTATTCAGTAAAGTTCTATCTCTTGTTCTGCCTTAGGTAAATTCTTTCACCATCCACCTTGCTGGACCCCAACCAATTGGGATACACCATATGTGGTGCCCCCCATCCAATCACAGTGCCCCCACAAAATTGTGGCAGGCTAACTTGTTAGCATGCACATAGGGTAAAATCTTAGACCTATCACATCTCTTGACAGATTTTGCTGACAAAGATGGGATGCCAACAGAAATATGCTTTTCTGGAACAAGAGAACAAAGGCTTCCACAGGCCAGATTGATCCGCTACTGAGTGCTCATGATCAAACAATGGACAAGAAGAGAGTGAGGGTTCCTCTCTGCCCTACGTTCAATAAATGCTTAGAGACTGAGCAATGAGTAAGGGCTCAAACAGGTCTCAAAGGCTCCTTTGACTGTTGTTCACTCTCCTCCAAAGAGGGACGGGGAAGGGATGTCATTACGACAATAGAAGCAGAAATCCATACAGCCCTAGCCAAAATGCAGTATGGCTATAGCTGCTGACTCAAGGCATCCTTAAAGCAGAAATAAATGGTGTCCACAATGAAGATTTAGAAATTGAGTGGGTGGGAGGAGTCAAGATGGCAGAGAAGTAGCAGGCTGAGACTACATGAAGTAGCAGGAGATCAGCTAGATAGCTTATCAAACCATTGCAAACACCTACAAATCCAATGGGAGATTGAAGAGAAGAACAGCAATTCTAGAAACAGAAAATTGACCGCTTTCTGAAAGGTAGGACTGGCGGAGAAGTGAATCCAAAGCGACGGGAGATAGACTGCAGGGGGAGGGGCTGGCTCCCAGCAAGCGGCGGAGCAACAGAGCACAAAATCAGGACTTTTAAAAGTCTGCTCCATTGAGGGACATCACTCCAGAGGCTAAACCGGGGTGAAGCCCAGGTGGGGTCAGTGTGGCCCCAGGTCCCGCAGGGTCACAGAAGGATCGGGGGCATCTGAGTGTTGCAGAGCTCACAGGTATTAGACAAGGGAAGCCGGCTACAGAGACAGAGCTGAGGAGTGAGCTCTCAGCTCGGGGTTACCAGTCGCAGGCTGGGTGAGCTCGGAGCACGGCCGGAGGCCAGGATGACGGGAGAGATTGGGTGCTTTTCTCTGAGGGTGCACTGAGGAGTGTGGTCCTGAGCTCTCGGCTCTTCCAGGGCAGAGATTGGGAGGCCACCATTTTCATTCCCGTCCTCTGGAACTCTACGGAAAGTGTTCAGGGAACAAAAGCTCCCTAAAGCGAACCCGATCAGATTACTTAGCCCAGCCCCTGGTAAGGGCGGTGCAATTCCGCCTCCGCAAAGACCCTTGAGAATCACTACAACAGGCCCCTCCCCCAGAAGATCAACAAGAAATCCAGCCAAGACCAAGTTCACCTACCAAGGAGAGCAGCGGAATTCCAGAGGAGGAGAAAGCAAAGCACGGAACTTATGGCTGTCTCCCCATGATTCGTTAGTCTTATGGTTCATTTAATTTTTTTTAATTTTATTTTTTTCTTCTGCTAATTTTTTTTAACTTTTACCCCTTTTTTAACATTTTTAACTAGTTTATCTAATATATATATTTTTTCTTTATTTGTTTTCTTTTTTTAATTTTTTTTCTGAACTTCTTTTTATCCCTCCCCCCCCCCATGATTTGGGGTCTCTTCTGATTTGGTTAAAGCACATTTTCCTGGGGTCTTTGCCACCCTTTTAGTATTTTATTTGCTCCTTCATATGCTCTTATCTGGACAAAATGACAAGGCGGAAAAACTCACCACAAAAAAAAAAAAACAAACAAAAAACAAAACAAAACAAAAAAAAAAAAACAACAAGAGGCAGTACCAAAGGCTAGGGACCTAATCAATACAGACATTGGTAATATGTCAGATCTAGAGTTCAGAATGATGATTCTCAAGGTTCTAGCGGGGCTCAAAAAAGGCAATGGAAGATATTAGAGAAACCATCTCTGGAGAAATAAAAGAACTAAAATCTAAACAAGTTGAAATCAAAAAAGCTATTAATGAGGTGCAATAAAAAATGGAGGCTCTTACTGTTAGGATAAATGAGGCAGAAGAAAGAATTAGTGATATAGAAGACCAAATGACAGAGAATAAAGAAGCTGAGCAACAGAGGGACAAACAGCTAGTGGACCACGAGGGGAGAATTTGAGAGATAAGTGACACCATAATATGAAACAACATTAGAGGGGCGCCTGGGTGGCTCAGTGGTTTAAGCTGCTGCCTTCAGCTCAAGTCATGATCTCGGGGTCCTGGGATCGAGTCCCGCATCGGGCTCTCTGCTTGGCGGGGAGCCTGCTTCCTCCTCTCTCTCTCTCTCTGCCTGCCTCTCTCCCTACTTGTGATCTCTATCTGTCAAATAAATAAATAAAATCTTTAAAAAAAAAAAAAAAAGAAAAAGAAAAGAAACAACATTAGAATAATTGGGATTCCAGAAGAAGAAAGAGAGAGTAGAGCAGAAGGTATATAGGAGAGAATTATTGTAGAGAATTTCCCTAATATGGCAAAGGGAACAAGCATAAAAATCTAGGAGGTGCAGAGAACCCCCCTCAAAATCAACAAGAATAGGTCCACACCCCATCACCTAATAGTAAATTTTACAAGTCTTAATGACAAAGAGAAATCCTGAAAGCAGCCCGGGAAAAGAAGTCTGTAACATACAATGGTAAAAATATTAGATTGGCAGCAGACTTATCCACAGAGACCTGGCAGGCCAGAAAGAACTGGCATGAGATATTCAGAGCACTAAACGAGAAAAACATGCAGCCAAGAATACTATATCCAGCTAGACTGTCATTGAAAATAGAAGGAGAGATAAAAAGCTTCAAGGACAAACAAAAACTGAAAGAATTTGCAAACACCAAACCAGCTCTACAGGAAATATTGAAAGGGGTCCTCTAAGCAAAGAGAGAGCCTAAAAGTAGTAGATCAGAAAGGAACAGAGACAATATACAGTAACAGTCACCTTACAGGCAATACAATGGCTCTAAATTCATATCTCTCAATAGTTACCCTGATGTTAATGGGCTAAATGCCCCAATTAAAAGACACAGGGTATCAGAATGGATAAAAAAACAAAACCCATCAATATGTTGCCTACAAGAAATTCATTTTAGACCCAAAGACACCTCCAGATTTAAAGTGAGGGGTTGGAAAACAATTTACCATGCTAATGGACATCAGAAGAAAAAGCTGGGGTGGCAATCCGTATATCAGATCAATTAGATTTTAACCAAAGACTATAATAAGAGATGAGGAAGGACACTATATCCTACTCAAAGGTTCTGTCCAACAAGAAGATCTAACAATTTTAAATATCTATGCCCCTAATGTGGGAGCAGCCAACTATATAAACCAATTAATAACAAAATCAAAGAAACACATCAACAATAATACAATAATAGTAGGGGACTTTAACACTCCCCTCACTGAAGTGGACAGATCATCCAAGCAAAAGATCAACAAGGAAATAAAGGCCTTAAATGACACACTGGACCAGATGGACATCACAGATATATTCAGAACATTTCATCCCAAAGCAACAGAATACACATTCTTCTCTAGTGCACATGGAACCTTCTCCAGAATAGATCACATCCTGGGTCATAAATCAGGTCTCAACCAGTATCAAAAGATTGGGATCATTCCCTGAATATTTTCAGACCACAATGCTCTGAAGCTAGAACTCAATCAGAAGAGGAAATTTGGAAAGAACCCAAATATATGCACACTAAAGAGCATCCTTCTAAAGAATGAATGGGTCAACCAGGAAATTAAAGAATTGAAAAAAATTCATAGAAACAAATGAAAATGAAAACACAACAGTTCTAAATCTGTGGCACACAGCAAAGGCAGTCCTGAGAGGAAAATATACAGCGGTATAAGCCTTTCTCAAGAAACAAGAAAGGTCTCAAATACACAACCTAACCCTACACCTAAAGGAGCTGGAGAAAGAACAACAAAGAAAGTCTAAACCCAGCAGGAGAAGAGAAATCATAAAGATCAGAGCAGAAATCAATGAAATAGAAACCAAAGGAAAAAAAAAAAACCACAATAGAACGAATCAACAAAACTAGGAGCTGTTTCTTTGAAAGAATTAATAATATTGATAAACCCCTGGCCAGACTTATCAAAAAGAAAAGAGAAGGGACCCAGATAAATAAAATCATGAATGAAAGAGGAGACATCACAACCAACACCAAAGAAATACAAACAATTATAAGAACATACTATGAACAACGCTACGCCAACAAATTTGATAATATGGAAGAAATGGATGCATTCCTAGAGACATATAAACTACCACAACTGAACCAGGAAGAAATAGAAAACCTGAACAGACCCATAACCAGTAAGGAGATTGAAACAGTCATCAAAAATCTACAAACAAACAAAAGCCCAGGGCCAGACGGCTTCCCAGGGGAATTCTACCAAACATTTAAAGAAGAACTAATTCCTATTCTCCTGAAACTTTTCCAAAAAATAGAAATGGAAGGAAAACTTCCAAACTCATTTTATAAGACCAGCATCACCTTAATCCCCAAACCAGACAAGCCCATCAAAAAAGAGAATTACAGACCAATATCCTTGATGAACACAGATGCAAAAATTCTCACCAAAATACTAGACAATAGGATTCAACAGTACATTAAAAGGATTATTCACCACAACCAAGTGGGATTTATTCCAGGGCTGCAAGGTTGGTTCAACATCCGCAAATCAATCAATGTGATACAACACATTAATAAAAGAAAGAACAAGAACCATATGATACTCTCAATAGATGCTGAAAAAGCATCTGACAAAATACAGCATCCCTTCCTGATCAAAACTCTTCAAAGTGTAGGGATAGAGGGCACATACCTCAATATTATCAAGGCCATCTATGAAAAACCCACCGCAAATATCATTCTCAATGGAGAAAAACTGAAAGCTTTTCTGCTAAGGTCAGGAACACGGCAAGGATATTCATTATCACCACTGCTATTTAACATAGTACTAGAAGTCCTAGCCTCGGCAATCAGACAACAAAAAGAAATTAAAGGCATCCAAATTGGCAAAGAAGAAGTCAAACTATCACTCTTCACAGATGATATGATACTATATGTGGAAAACCCAAGAGACTCCACTCCAAAACTGTTAGAACTTGTACAGGAATTTAGTAAAGTGTCAGGATATAAAATCAATGCACAGAAATCAGTTGCATTTCTCTACACCAACAACAAGACAGAAGAAAGAGAAGTTAAGGAGTCAATCCCATTT
Organism: Meles meles; assembly: GCF_922984935.1. Taxonomy (NCBI): domain Eukaryota; kingdom Metazoa; phylum Chordata; class Mammalia; order Carnivora; family Mustelidae; genus Meles; species Meles meles. Next base: position 120,484,455 of record NC_060071.1, read on the forward strand.
ACAATTGCACCCAAAACTAGAAGATACCTAGGAATAAACCTAACCAAAGAGGCTAAGAATCTATACTCAGAAAACTATACAGTACTCATGAAAGAAATTGAGGAAGACACAGAGAAATGGAAAAATATTCCATGCTCCTGGAGTGGAAGAACAAATATTGTGAAAATGTCTATGCTACCTAAACCAATCTACACATTTAATGCAATCCCTATCAAAATCCCACCCATTTTTTCAAAGAAATGAAACAAATAATCCTAAAATTTATATGGAACCAGAAAAGACCTTGAATAGCCAAAGGAATATTGAAAAAGAAAGCCAAAGTTGGTGGCATCACAATTCTGGACTTCAAGCTCTATTACAAAGCTGTCATCATCAAGACAGCATGGTACTGGCACAAAAACAGACACATAGATCAATGGAACAGAATAGAGAGCCCAGAAATAGACCCTCAACTCTGTGGTCAACTAATCTTTGACAAAGCAGGAAAGAATGTCCAATGGAAAAAAGACAGCCTCTTCAATAAATGGTGTTGGGAAAATTGGACAGCCACATGCAGAAAAATGAAATTGGACCATTTCTTTACACCACACATGAAAATAGACTCAAAATGGATGAAGGACCTCAATGTGAGAAAGGAATCCATCAAAATCCTTGAGGAGAACACAGGCAGCAACCTCTTTAACCTCAGCCGCAGCAACATCTTCCTAGGAACATTGCCAAAGGCAAGGGAAGCAAGAGCAAAAATGAACTATTGGGATTTCATCAGGATCAAAAGCTTTTTTTTCTTTTGTTTTTTTTTTTTTTAAGATTTTATTTATTTATTTGACAGAGAGAGATCACAAATAGGCAGAGAGGCAGGCAGAGAGAGTGAGAGGGAAGCAGGCTCCCTGCCGAGCAGAGAGCCCGATGCGGGGCTCGATCCCAGGACCCTGAGATCATGACTTGAGCTGAAGGCAGCGGCTTAAACCACTGAGCCACCCAGGGGCCCCAGGATCAAAAGCTTTTGCACAGCAAAAGAAACAGTTAACAAAGCCAAAAGACAACTGACAGAATGGGAGAAGATGCTTGCAAATGACATATCAGATAAAGAGCTAGTGTCCAAAATCTATAAAGAACTTAGCAAACTCAACACCCAAAGAAGAAATAATCCAATCAAGAAATGGGCAGAAGACATGAACAGACATTTCTGCAAAGAAGACATCCAGATGGCCAAGAGACACATGAAAAAGTGCTCCACATCATTCGGCATCAGGGAAATACAAATCAAAACCACAATGAGATATCACCTCACACCAGTCAGAATGGCTAAAATTAACAAGTCAGGAAATGACAGATGCTGGCAAGGATGCAGAGAAAGGGGAACCCTCCTACACTGTTGGTGGGAATGCAAGCTGGTGCAACCACTCTGGAAAACAGCATGGAGGTCCCTCAAAATGTTGAAAATAGAACTACCCTATGACCCAGCAATTGCACTACTGTGTATTTACCCTAAAGATACAAACGTAGTGATCCGAAGGGGCACGTGCACCCGAATGTTTATAGCAGCGATGTCTACAATAGCCAAACTATGGAAAGACCCTAGATAAAGAAGATGTGGTATATATACACAATGGAATAGTATGCAGCCATCAAAAGAAATGAAATCTTGCCATTTGCGACGACATGGATGGAACTAGAGGGTATCATGCTTAGTGAAATAAGTCAGTCGGAGAAAGACAACTATCATATGATCTCCCTGATATGAGGAAGTGGAGATGCAACATGGGGGGTTAGGGGGGTAGGAGAAGAATAAATGAAACCAGATGGGATTGGGAGGGAGACAAACCATAAGTGACTCTTAATCTCACAAAACAAACTGAGGGTTGCTGGGGGGAGGGGGGTCGGGAGTGGGGGGGGTTATGGACATTGGGGAGGGTATGTGCTATGGTGAGTGCTGTGAAGTGTGTAAACCTGGTGATTCACAGACCTGTACCCCTGGGGATAAAAATACATTATATGTTTATAAAAAAATTAAAAAAATTTTTTTAAATCTTAAAAAAAAAAAAAGAAATTGAGTGGGCGCCAAACATTAGAAGCTACTTAGGTTGAGCCTTAAGCAGGGCGGGTCAGGTTTTAGTGCAGGTGCCTCTAACCTCCACTGTACTTTCGAAAGAGAACTTCAACTGCCTCCATTTTGACCTCAACCTTTCTAACCGATCAAGTTCTTCTTTCCCACTTGTATCTTAACTCAGGCAAAAGACCCTGCAGGTAAAACATCCCCTGAGAGGAACCAAAACTACCCTCTCAAGCAGTAAGGGCTGCCTTGAGCCAGCAAGACCCCACCCGTGACAATGATGTCCTGACCGTCTACTGCCCATCTGCATGTACCCACCGACTTTTGCCTCATGTTTTCCTCCTGTAAACCTGGAAGTATTTGCAGCGCTTTGGAGACGGTCTTTGAAGATGGTCTTTGAGATGCTAGTCTGCTATCTTCCAGGTGTTGGCCTCACTGACATAAACTCCTTTCTCATTTCACCATCACTCATCTCTCTGCCTTTGGATTTTGTCAGCAGCGAGTGGCCAAACTTGGTCTGTTTGGGCCGACCCAGAGCTGGGTACTCTTGTGCCACTGTGCCCCAGCTACACGTCTACTGATTCTTCCCTATTGCCAATGGCCTGGCTGTTTGATCTGCTACTTAGAATACAACAGACTGGTGCATTGATGACACACCCTTTGGGGCCATGAACCCTGGAAACAAGTTGTAGGGACTGAACCATCTGGATCACTCATGTAGATGTCCCTGGTAAAGAGCAATTTCTCTAGTGAGACCGACAGGAAATGAACTGGTGGTCAAACTTTGTGCCACCGATCATGCCATACATGGCAGAACATCTACCAACGTACACTGGGCACACACTTATGGTTCAGGAATTACAAGCACAGGGGGTATAGCTCAGGGGTAGAGCATTTGACTGCAGGAATTACAAGCACATAACACGTCCATTCCTACTATACAAGGCAGAAGATAAAAGACTGTTTCTTTTTTATTTTATCTTATTTTTAAATTTGCCACTGTATAGTACATAATTAGTCCTTGATGCGGTGTTCAACAATGCGTTGGTTAATTATAACACCCAGTGCTCATCACAGCACGTGCCCTCAACACCCATCACCCTGTTACTCCCTCCCCCCAACCCTTCTCCCCTCTGAAACCTGCAGATTGTTTCTCGAGGTCTATAGTTTGTCATGGTTCATCTCACTCTCCGATTTCTCCCCCTTTTGGATTTCCCTCCCTTTCCCTATGATTCTCTGTGCTATTGCTGATGTTCCACATAGGAGTGAAACCATATAATTGTCTTTCTCTGTTTGACTTAGTTCATTTAACATAATCCCCTCCAGTTCCATCCCTGTCAATGCAAATGGTGGGTATTCGTCGTTTCCAATGGCTGAACAATATTCCATTGTGTATATGGACCACATCTTCTTTATACATTCGTCTGTTTAAAGGCATCTCAGCTCCTTCCACAGTTTGGCTATTGTGGACATTGCTGCTATGAACACTGGGGTGCATCCCCTTTCTTTTCACTATGTCTGTATCTTTACCCCAAAGATACCCCAAAGATAAAAGACTGTTTCTGATGCAGAGGCCACCACTGCCTTCTAGGCTTGTGATGCCTTCCAGTATTGTGATTCCTGCTGAAAGCTTCTGCCTATTTTGAGGTTAGAGAGCCCATGTTGCAGAGCCCAGCTCCTGGCAGACTGAAGACCCAAGAACTTTGAGCATTTCTTGGGGCTGCCAGCGGTACCCAGCCATGGTGGACACTTTCTGAAGTTCCAGTATTGCCGTTTCAATCTCAGCCAACCTCAGTCACATGGTTGGAAACTTTGTCAGCCAGCGAGTGGCCAAACCTGGTCTGTTTGGGCCGACCCAGAGCTGGGTACTCTTGTGCCACTGGGTGGCATGTGCTGCTGAAATTAATCTGGGTCTGAACCATTTGCATCCTGACAGTGTTAGGGTGTTGTAGTATAAGGGCCTGACATTAAGCTTTTGATTGCTGAGGTGCCCATTTCAAAGCTATCACAAATAAATACATTGTTAGCTATACAAATAGATAAAGAGCCAGGCCACTCTACCCCTCAAGCTCGCCTTTTAGGAAGCCCTGGGTCATCTAGGTAACTAAACCCTGGGATCCTTTTTCTCTTCCTGCACTCGAATTCCCACTCTTTCATTTTATCAGCAATAAGGAGTAAACTGGTGACATTCTCAACCCCCATTAAGGATAGAACCCCAGATCCATGCACTCTCCCCCAGTCCTAACCTGGCTATGTGGTCCCAGGTGTGCAAGGTACCGACGTTGGACTTGTGAGTAATAAACCTTGCTTTTTCAAAGTTCCCCAATGCTTGTTGCTGAGGTGGGTCTTGCAATCATAGTGAGAACCGCAAGGGCCAGTCCAGCCACAACACTGGCTCCGGTGGGGGAAATGTCCGTGGAAAGTCGCTGGAAGGAGCACAGGTGCAGGAGAGCGGCCCCAGGCATTGCTGGCCAACAGCATCACTATGGATAGACAGAGACCTACACAAAGCACACATTTTATCCCTAAAACCACTCAACAATGAACGGACAGTAAAGGTATTCAAAGAACCTTCAACAACCACAAACGTGGTATTATACAAGTGTTGGAAGAACCTCCAAGAACGCAGCTCAAAAAGATTTTAGCTTCTATTTCCCTCACCTGCTATTGACTCCCACCCGGTATAAGATGATTTAATCACTCAATGACGCGCTCTCCAGAAAGGAATCATTGCCTCTTTGTTAGAGTGGGCAGTTCCTGGGCTTTCACAGGATGCTGGAGACCCAAGGGGGAGTCCCGGCCGGCTGTCAGGAAAGGAGGAGGGCTGTGCCCGCAGCCCTCCTTAAACAAAGCCACATGAAGCTAGACCAAACCAGGCAGGCCCAAGACAAGGCCAGAGATCCTGACCAAGTAAGGAAGAAAAAGCACAAAACCCTGCTCCCCCAAAAAATCCCCTCCCCAAGTAATAAATATTCCACCCTCTAGTTAACAACTGTCAAGGAAAGATAGAAACCCACACCTGGGGATGCGCAACTCACCCTTGAGTGCACCTGTCTCGCTTCCCTGAGTGTGCTCCCACTTTAATAAACTCTTCACATGCACCCCCCAACTGTTTTGCCTAGTCTATCTTCACATTCTTTCTTGCCACAAGACCAAGAGCCTCCAGAGACATCCTGGGGACCAGTGAGTAGCAGCCTCAGAGCCCGGGGTCTCCCCAGACTCCCCAGCAACATCTTGCCAACTTCCTTTCTAGGTCAGGATAAGGACACAAGGAGTGGCAGGTTGTATAGCTCTATTTTAAAAATTCTAGATTCTGCTGCGACCATTCCTAGGCATGGTGATGCCTCCTTCATTCCCCGTATACCACTCTGGCAGTACATCCTCAGGGGGACAGCCTGACCAGGAGGAGGCTTTGAGAATTTAAATCGAATTCTCATGGAATTTTATACAAGTGCCCTGGAGTCGCCTGTACCAGGCCCTTCTAGGGGGAAGGTCTGGGTATGAGTAAGAGATTTTAGAAAGATTCTAGGGGTACCTGGATGGCTCAGATGGTAGAGCATGTGAGTCTTGCTATCAGGGTCGTGAGTTTGAGCCCCATGTGGGGCATGGAGCCTACTTCATTAAAAAAAGAAACATTGTGAAATAAGTTACAGATAGCATCACAAAGTTTATAGTAGGAATAAACAAGTTTGTAGCAGCTATGATACAGAATTCAGAAGGAATAAAATGAAAAGTAAAAGTTCTTGGGTGGCTCAATGGGTTGGTTAAAGCCTCTGCCTTCAGCTCATGTCATGATCTCAGGGTCCTGGGATCAAGCCCCACATTGGGCTCTCTGCTCGGCAGAAGCCTGCTTCCCCCTCTCTCTCTGCCTGCCTCTCTGCCTACTTGTGATCTCTCTCTCTCTGCCAAATAAATAAATAAAATCTTTTAAAATTTTTTAAAAAAACAAACATTTTTATATGGCGATATTTTTTATCTACAGGGAGGACAAATACCAATTTTGTGGCAGTAGAAAGAGAACAACAACCCTGGAACTTGAGAGAATATCTCAGACCTGGGGGGGAAAAGGGACATTAAAGATTTTTATCTTTCAGAACTTCCATCGTGACCTTCCTCATGACGGACATTGTCCTGATGCAGCTCTGCCAGACCCCTGCAGGCATCTAAAATTCAACTAGCTCCTGACTCTGCCATCCCCTACCAGATGGTGCTGGTCATGATTTGACTATCTCAACTTACCTTACTGAGAAATCAATTGGAAAAAACAGGAGTGGCTCCAATTCCTGCACCATGCAAAACACATGACAATACCTTCAGATGCCTCCTTCACCTCCACTCTGTAGCTACCACTGATCTGGGACGTGGGCGAATACCACCTGACTGGTGGGTACACAAACAGGACAAATCAGAGAACTGCCTTTAGTCCCTGCAAACACAAGGACTATCTTAAATTATTTGAACTAAGTGGAGTAACATAGGGCTTACTAGCTACTAGAAAATCATACTGGAGCATAGCTCCAGTTGACTTAAGTGCCATGTGGAAAGGACCTCAAAATAGTAACCAACATTTTGGGGGCATTTTGTGTATACCAGGAGTAACTGGCCTCTCACCTGAACACGTTCCTCTTAGGGATGGTCTTAAGGGGTCTCCCAAGTGTTTAAGGAAACATGACTAGTAGGCCATGTAGGCCGCAAATGATGGCAGAATGATGCTCATTCTCCAAAATGAGCATACTTTCCTTCATTTGGGGAGAGACTGCCCAAGACATAATTGACTCATTTCTGCACATCTTCAAGCCAAGTTCCACACAATGCTGAGAAATGTGTTCCAACTTTTAGCTCAAGTTAGCAATGACACCACCAAAGCACAGAAAGACAAGAAAATCCACCAGCCCAATATGTTTTTTGGGACAGCCCAGAGGGCATCTCTTCACTGAATCAATAAGGAAGGACACTGGCACTCCTGAGCAGCTCAGTCGTGGCTATGTTCTGGAGGACCTGGGCTGATGCTGCCACAGATCTGGACTCCAGCTCTCACTGGGCATGACAGGATTCCAGAATGGCAGGGGTCACAAGGCATCACTGAGCCATCAAAGGCAAGGCATTTGTAATAAATGTAACATTGATCACATTGGAATGCCCACCCAGGAAACTTTCATTCACAAGGGTCTATGATGATGTCTACTAGAACATGATATCACTATGAGAGAGACAGATGGGAACCCATGAGGACAAGCATGATCTGTGCAAGCCAAAAGCTCTCAAGAATGATGTTAGCATGGGGTGCCTGGGTGGCTCAGTGGGTTAAGGCTTCTGCCTTTGGCTCGGGTCATGGTCCCAAGGTCCTGGGATTGAGCCCCACATCGTGTTCTCTGCTCAGTGGGGAGCCTGCTTCCCTTCCTCTCTCTCTGCCTGCCTCTCTGCCTATTTGTGATCTGCCTGCCAAATAAATAAATAAAATCTTAAAAAAAAAAAAAAAGAATGATGTTAGCAGCCACAACGGAAAACCCCGACCTCCTTACCCAGTTGCCAGACCTGGGCCAGTTCTCAGATATGGACCCACTGATCGAAGTGGAAGGAGGATCACCTCAAGCAGAGACTATGAAGGCAACCATGTCCATATTCATAGAACCCATTCCTTCACTCCTCCATAAAGTATGGGAAGTACTCAGATTTTACCAGCAATTCTCAGATACAAGGTTTGAGCTGCCATTGATCTTGAGGCAGACAAATGTGATGGTGATGGTCCATTTGTTTGGGGGCAGATGGAGGCAAGGTAACAAATCGATTGCTGGCACAGGTCCTTCTCATGACCCATGCCATGTGCGTTGTCCTCTTCCCAGCTCTTTGCTGAAAAAGTAGCAGATTCTACTTAGCAGCTGGCAGAATGCTCTACTGATTCCCTGACAGAGGGAGGCAGGCTCACCACAGCAGCAAAGGCCTAGTAAAAACCCCTCCAACTGCCTCCTCCACCACCAACACAGGAGCAATATGCCAACTAAGGCAGTAGCAAGATCATGTTTACCTGAAGGACATAAGAATTGTGGGCCATGTTTCTTCCCATTGGAGATCCTCGTGTGGCCCCTGAAAAAAAACCTTCCCAGTCATGGGAGCTGCTTGTTCTGTGACCTCCTCAGGTCACCCTTCAGGGAAGTAGTCCACAACAGGGAGCTTGGTTGATCAGCAGTCTCCAGTTGTCTTCGCTTGGTGGCTGTGGGAAATTCACCCCAGGCCATGGTTCTCTTGGGAAGCTCCAGCCATCCTTTAAGCATGGTGGCATGGAACAGGGCCACTGCTGCCCAAAGTAGGAGGCTCGTCACTCTGCCTCAAGGGCTCCTGCTGGCCTGGATGAACAGGATTCACACCTACTCTGACATCTGAGACTCTTCCAATGCGAACTTATCTTTCCTCTCTCCTTGAACAGGAGAGATATTGCAGCCCAAAGGCTCTCTTGGTCTCCTCCTATTTCTCCCCCTTTCTCTTCAGAGATGTTTCCTTCCATGAGCCTCCTGAAGGTCTAATCCTGTCTTGACATCTGCTTCTCCAAAGACAGTGGTGCTGACAGTGATATGACAAAAGACCAAGATGGGCTTGGGGCCATGCTCAGTCAACACTCAGCTGGCACATTCCCTGGAGGAATGTGAAGAAAAGATAATCTCTAGCACAAGGTGGTTGGTAGCCCAACACTGAGGAATTGACCAGCGGCGACTCAGGGAAATGTCCAGAGGGAGGGCAACGTGCACATGCACACTCTCTCTCTCATATGCAACATGTTATGTGTTTGAACGATATGGAAGCCACAAAGTCTCCAAGGATGGAAGAGTCGGCGGGTTGTGACTAAGCCATCTTGATGCCCTTTCCCCCTGTCAAAGGTAATGAGAATGAAGGGCAAGTACCCTAGTTTCCTAAACGTTAAAGGCCATCTGTGAATGCCAGAAGGCTTTCTTGGTTGCTTACCAAAGGGCCCTTATTTCCTGGCGTGGAAGAGGAATCGTCGCTGGGGAGCCATCTCAGGATTAGACAGGGCCCAAGAGCAGCAGGGACTTGTACGTGGTCATCTGGAGCAAGAGTGTTACGTGTTGTGCTGGGAAACCAGGTGCTTTAAACACAAGATGGAGGGTGCCTGGATGGCTCAGTTGGTTAAGTCACTGCCTTTGGCTCAGCTCATGATCCTGGAGTTTCGGGACTGAGTCCCACATCCGGCTCCCTGCTCAGCAGGGAGTCTGCTTCTCCATCTGACACTCCCCCGTCTCATGCGCTCTCTCTCTCAAATAAATAAATAAAATCTTAAAAAATAATAATATAGGGGCACCTGGGTGGCTCAGTGGATTAAGCCGCTGCCTTCGGCTCAGGTCATGATCTCAGGGTCCTGGGATCGAGCCCCGCATCGGGCTCTCTGCTCCGTAGGGAGCCTGCTTCCTCCTCTCTCTCTGCCTGCCTCTCTGCCTACTTGTGATCTCTCTCTCTATCAAGTAAATAAATAAAATCTTTTAAAAAATAATAATAATAATAATATAAATAAACATGAGATGGTGACATCTGGGTGGATACTCCCTGAAAATGCTGGTTCCACAGAACTATACAGAGGCTCAGAGCTTGTCCCGTACAAGGAACTGTCCCTGCTTCTCTTCCCGACTGCCCTCCTTCCCATGGGGGCTGCTGTGTTATTGCGAGCATAAGCTGGCTGGACGAGCCACACTCTGAGAGGAATAGGCTCACACCCAGTAACTACAAGAGTCACCCTGAGAAGGACATCGTCCCAGGGAATGGGGCCCATGCACTTGTAGCGGGACTCTAAGAAGCAGGGAGAAGCAATAGCCCATCCTGGGCAAAGTAGAAATACTTACTTTTCCATGCCAGTTGGCAGAACAAGGCTGAGAAAAGTAAGCATGGTATACTGCACATGTTACAGGTGGCCAGAGGACCCCTCAGAATGCACAGGTAAAGACCCAGAGAACAGATTGGTGGGTGCCAGAGGTGGGGGCAGAGAGGCGAGCAAAATGGAAGGAGGGAGTCAAAAGGCACAAATGTCCAGCCATGTAATCAATGACCCTTGGGGAAGTAGTGTATAGCATGGTGACTATAGTTACTCATACTGTATCCCCTATTTGGAAGTTGCTCAGAGAGGACATCTTAAAGGTTCTCATGATAAGAAGCAACTCTTTGTAACTATGTATGGTGACAGATGCTAACTAGACTTACAGCTGTGACCATTTTGCAATCTGTACCAATATCAAATGGTTACACTGTACACCTGAAACTGACAGAATGCTATATATCCACTGTACCTCAATGAGAGTAAAACGGTCAAGCTGTGCTGGGGCAAAGAGAAGCATCACCTCTCAGGAGCTCACCTGTGTCTCTCCTCTACAGGCCAGTCTGGTGAGAGGACAGACTGGCACAGAGTTGTGTTTGTTAGCAGCTAGGGTGACAATGAGGTCTCCTGAGGTAACAGAGGTCAGCTGGCTGCACTTGACAGCCCACAGCCAGGGAATGACAATGACCAGAACAATGGTCAGAGTGGGAGAGGGAGCTAGGGGGATTCACCCATAGGGACTTTTGAGGACTTTTGAGGACAGTCTCTCTAGTGGCAAACAGATGAATCGTAGCCAAAGTGCTGCTTAACACCTACAATGGGAAGAAGCCAAAACTGGCAGAGCAGGAGGCTGGGATTTGTTGCACCAATAAAAACTCATGATCCCTGTGCGGTTCCTGGAACAAAGATGATTTGCAAAGGCAGAAGCAGTTGACTGAATGGATTGCTGGGTTCCTAGGAGGAAGGACCTATTGACATCATGACACATGGATGGAATGTATAATGGATTCCACAGATAATGGAATGACTCTTCCAGTCCTTGCCCCATGAACCCTAGAGCCATTTTCCTGAGAGTCTGTATGCTAGGGATCGAGAAATACCTCAGACTATTGGACACAGTCTCTGCTTTGACATTGATAGTCCGCGCTCCAATGCATCCTCATGGACCCTGTTAGAGCAGAGGCTATGGACATCAGGCAAGAAGTGGAGTCTTAGCTGATATACAGCCTGCAGTGGGGGTAAGGGGTCTGCCGCCAGGCCAGTGATCACTTCCCCAAATCTCTAGGTATATAACTGGGCTTGGTACCTTCAGCAGGTAGAATAACATCCCCACAGGGGATTTGGCATGTGGACCAACATCAATATCATCCTCACATCGAGGGTCAAAGTCTCCTCCTTGATGTTGTTACTTTTAAAAGGAGATTTCCCAAGATATAATTGGTACAGAATAGAATTTGCCAAATGTATGCAGCCATGGAGCCACTTACCCCAGTCAAGACACAACATTTCCTTCGCCCCAAAAGCTCCCCTGTGCCTCTTTGCAGTCAGTGCCCTCCCTCCAGACCCTGGCAACCATCAATCTGTTCTCTGTCCTGATTGTTTTAAAAGGCCGGTATCCAAGATCTATAAAGAACTTCTCTGGCACCTGGGTGGCTCAGTGGGTTAAGCCTCTGCGTTTGGCTCAGGTCATGATCTCAGGTTTCTGGGATCAAGCCCCACATTGGGCTCTCTGCTCAGCAGTGAGCCTGCTTCCTCCTCTCTCTCTCTCTGCCTCTCTGCCTACTTGTGATCTCTCTCTCTCCATCAAATAAATAAATAAAATCTTAAAAAAAAAAAAAAAGAACTTCTCAAACTCAACATTCAAAAAACAAATAATCTAGTCAGGAAAATGGGCTGAAGACATCAACAGGCACTTCTCCAAAGAAGAGATACAAATGGCTAACAGGCACATGAAAAATGTTCAACGTCACTAGCTGTCCGGAAAAATTCACATCAAAACCACAATGAGAAACCACCTTACAGCAGTTCAAATGGCAAAAATTAACAAGGCAGGAAACAACAAGTGTTGGAGAGGATGTGGAGAAAGGGGAACCTTCTCACACTGTTGGTGGGAATGCAAGTTGGTGCAGCCACTTTGGAAAACACAAAGGACATGGGGAGATGGAGAGCAGCAGTGAGTTGGGGGAAAATGGAGGGGGAGATGAACCATGAGAGACTGTGGACTCTTGAGAAGGAAACTGAGGGTTTTGGAAGGGAGGGGGGTGGGAGGTTGGGTGAGCTTGGTGGTGGGTATTATGGAGGACATGTATTGCATGGAGCACTGGGTGTGGTGCATAAACCATGAATTGTGGAACACTGAAAAAAATATATATAAAATTAAAAAAAAAAACAGTATGGAGTTTCCTCAAGATGTTAAAAGTAGAGCTACTGCATGACCTAGCAATTGCACTACTGGGTATTTACCCCAAATACATGGGCACATGCACCCCAATGTCCATAGCATCAATGTCCACAATAGCCAAACTGTGGAAGGAGCTGAGATGCCCTTCAACAGATGCATGGATAAAGAAGTTGGGGTTGATATATACAATGGAATATTACTTAGCCATCAGAATGGATGAATACCCACCATTTGCATCAACGGGGATGGAACTGGAGGGGTTATGCTAAGAACATGAGGAATAGCGCAGAAGACCATAGGGGAAGGGAGGGAAAACTGAAGGGGAGGAAATCAGAGAGGGAGACAAACCCTGAGGGATTCTTGACTCTGGGAAACAAACTGAGGGTTTCAGAAGGGAGGGTGGCCAGATGGGGTAGCTGGGTGATGGGTATTAAGGAGGGCAAATGTTGTGATGAGCACTGGGTGTTCTATGCAACTATTGAATCACTGAACACTACATCAAAAACTAATGGTGGCTTCTGAACAAGAGAAAAAAAGAAGGAAATAAATAAATAAAGAAAGAAAGAAAGAAAGAAATAGCCAGACTGGGGGCACCTGGGTGGCTTATTCAGTTAACTGTCTGCCTCCAGCTCAGGTCATGATCCCAAAGTCCCAGGATCGAGCCCTGCATAGGGGTCCCTACTCAGCCGGGCACGGAGGGGTCCTGCTTCTCCCTCTGCCCCCTCAACCAACTCGTGCTCTCTCTCTCTCAAATAAATAAATAAAAATCTTTAAACAAGTTTAAAAAAGAAAAGAAACAACCAAAATATTTTCCAGAGAACCCTACAGTTTTGCATCCCCACGGGCAATAGATGAGAGCTATGGTTGCTTCATACCCTGACCAGCCCTTGGGTTTGTCAGTCTTAACTTTTCTTCCCCCCATCCCAGTGGTTGTGTAGTGGTATCTTAATGTGGTTTAAAATGTTTTCTTTTTCTTTTTCTTTTTTTTTTATTTTTTTTTAAAGATTTTATTTATTTATTTGACAGAGAGAGATCACAAGTAGGCAGAGAGGCAGGCAGAGAGAGAGAGAAGGAAGCAGGCTCCCTGCTGAGCAGAGAGCCCGATGCAGGACTCGATCCCAGGACCCTGAGATCATGACCTGAGCCGAAGGCAGCGGCCCAACCCACTGAGCCACCCAGGTGCCCCTAAAATGTTTTCTTTAGGGGCATCTGGGTGGCTCAGTCGCTTAAGCGTCTGCCTTCAGCTCAGGTCATGATCTCAGGTTCCTGGGATGGAGTCCTGCAGCAGGCTCCCTGCTCAGCCGTGAGTCTGCTCTCCCTCTCCCTCTGACCTACAGACAGAGGCTGGTGTTGGGCAGCGACTGGGGCTACACACCGGCTGTGCTGAGAGCGCTTACCTGCTAGGTGCCTGTTGCGGTGGTGAGAGACCAGGAGCCGGGCCCACTCCGCCTGCCTGCGGAGGCGAGCTCTCCAGCGGAAGAGTTGAGTCCTATAGGGTGTGAGCTTGATCCTCAGGCTCAGGCTTCTTTTGGCAGAAGGGGGCGCTGAAGGTGAGGGTGGCCTGAGGTGGGCTTGCAGGGTTTTTCCGCTCTAAGTGTTTCCTGCAGCTCCCAACTGCACCATTTCCTCCTGGGTGGCAGGTGGAGTCAGGCTGTATGGCTCAGATGTCCCCAGTCTGGAGGGCTTGAGGGTCAGGCCTCTGGGGATGGAAACCTGAGAACCCAACCCAGACTTATGGTTGGGGCCTAGGGGCATGGCAGGCCCCACCTGCCAGTGCTGAGGTGGGCTGGGGGCGGAGGGGGGTGGGCGTGGGCTAAGTAGAGGGCGGGTTTGGCTGGCATTCAGGCATTCAGAGGTAGACTGGTCGCACAAGTGCACGCGCCCTTTAGACCGCTTTCCCGTAGGCTTCGGGCAACACCACAGCGGGTGTTGGAATTGGCCAGTGTTGGTCTATGATTCAGGCCACATGCCACCACGTGCTTAGAGTCCTTTCTGGCTAGGTCCATAATGCCACCATGCGAGAGGGCGAGCAAGGACCACACGGCTCCAGGAGGCCCCTCAGAGGCGAGCACCCAAGGGGGCAGAGTTGAGTTAGAGTGTGAGCATAAGCCTCTGGCTCTGGCTTTTTATGGCAGAAAGCGGCGCCGAAGTTGAGGGTGGTCTGAGGCGTGCACACAGGTTTCTCCTGCACTGAGGGTTTTGCGCAGCTCCAAATGGCACGGTTTCCTTCTGTGTGGCAAGTTGAGCCCTGGGCTGTGGCTCTTGTGTTCCCAATCTGGAGGGCTTAGGGGACAGGCCTCTGGGTACAGAAGCCTGAAAACCCAACGTAGGGTTCGGGTTAGGGTTTAGGGATATGTCAAGCCCGAAATGCCGGTGCTGAGACCGGCACCCCGGGGGCTGAGTAGAGGGAGGTGGGCCATGTGTGTGCCTCGCTTTTAGGGCACTTTATCTCATGAGAATTGGCCAGCGTTGTGCGGTGATTTGAGCTGTGCTCGCCACGCCTGCTGTTTAGAGCGCTTTCTCACTAAGTGTGTGTTGCGACCATCTGGGAACTCGGACCCACTCGACTCCCCTGAGGGCCACAGCTGAGGGGAGCTTTTTGGGGCCACAGATGAGGGAGGGGCTCAGGTCAAGCCTCAGGTTCCATGTCAGTGGCCCGGTTTAATGCTGAAGGTGGGGATGGCCTCCGGGGGCATGTTGGTTTCTCCCACTCTGAGGGTTTTGTGCAGTTCCAAATGGCGCAGTATCCCCCTGGGTGGCAGGCGGAGTCATAGCTTTTGGCTCAGGTGTCCCCAGTCTGGAGGGCTTGGGAGCCAGGCCTCTTGGGACCGAAGCCTGAAAAACCAACTTAGAATTAGGATTAAGGGCTAGGGGCATGGCAAGCCCAATCTGCCAGCGCTGAGACCCAATCACCAGAGGACGGAGTTGAGGACAGGGATCACGGGGCATGTCATGCTCTGGGATGGTAACCAGGGGAGCTGCCGAAAGTTGGGGTGGCCTCAGGGAGGCATGCAGGTTTCCCCCAGTCTGAGAGTTTTGCACATCTCAAATGGCAGTTTCCATCTCGGTGGCAGGCGGACTCCTGGGGTGTAGGTCCGGGGTTCCCAATCTGGAGAGTTTGAAGTAAAACCCCTGGGGACGGAAGCCTGAATATCCAACATAGGGTTGTGGTTAGGGCCTAGGGGCATGTCAGGCCCAATCTGCCAGCGCTGAGATGGACACTCCAGGGGGCTGAGTAGATGGAGTGTTTGGCCACGTGTGCACATGGCTTTTAGAGTGCCTCCTCACAGGGTTCGTGCAGCGACCACTCGAGACCATGGGGCAGGTACAGGAGGCTCCCCTGAAGACCCAGACAGCTGGAAACGAGTTTTCCCAGGGTTTCTGGCTGATTCTCACAAGCTTTCTGCCCAAATCCATGTCAATTTGTGCAGAAAACTCTTTAGAATCAGCCACATTGGGCGGTGATTCGGGCCGTGGATCTGCCCCATATCGGGAGGGCTTTCTCTCTAGGTGCGTGTTGGGGTAGTACAGACTGTGGGTCGGGCCCACACAGCTCCCCTGTTGCCCCCGCGGTGGCAATCTCCCTGGGGGCTGAGTTCAGGGAGGGGGTGAGGCTGAGCATCTGGCTTGGTGTTTGTGGCTACAGAGCTGCCGTTGGTGGCGGTGGCCTCAGGGGCATGCATGTTTCTCCAGCTCTGAGGGTTCTGCGCAGCTCCAAAGGGCACGGATTCTTTCTAGGTGGCAGGCAGACTCCTGGGTTGTGGCTCAGGTGTCCCCAATTTGAGGGTTTAAGGACCAGGCCTCTGGAAGGGGAGCCTGAGAATCCACCCCAGGATTATGGTTAGGGCCTAGAGGCATGGCAGGCCCCTCCTGAGGAGCTGAGGCCACCTCCCCAGGGGACTGAGAGAGGGTGGATTTGGCCAGCGTTTCAAGCCAATCCGGCCACACGTGTGCCTGGCATTTAGAGAACTTTCTGGCAGGCTTTGGGCCGCTACCACACGGAACACCGGGCAGATACCAGGAGGCTCCCCCGAAGGACCTGCCACCAGAAGCGAGGTCGCCGGCCATGTCCGGCCAATTCTCAAGAGCTTTCTGCCCAAATCTATGTTGATTTGGGCAGAAAGCTCTTGAGAATTGGCCCTTGGGTGGTGATTCGGGCTTCGCACTGGCCCTGTGCTGGGAGGGCTTTCTCACTAGGTGCTTGTTGGGGCCTTGTGGGACTGCGAGCCAGTCCCATGCTGCTCCCTGAGGGCCCCCGGGAGGTGAACGTAGTTCATTTGAGGGAGGTTGAGGGAGGGGGTGAGGCTGAGCATCAGACTCCAGGTTTCTGGCCCAGGGGGACCCCGAAGGTGGGGGTGGCCTCAGGGGGCATGCAGGTTTCTCCAGTTTTTAGGGTTTGGGGCAGCTCTCAACCGCACCATTTCCTACTGGGTGGCAGGCAGAGTTCTGGGGTGTGGCTCAGGGGTACCCAATCTGGGAGGCTTGGGGTGGCCAGGCCTCTGGAGACGGAAGCCTGAGAACACAACCCAGGGTTAGGGTTAGGACCTAGGGGCACAGCAGTCCTCATCAAAAGGCCCTGAGGTGGGCTCCCCAGGAGACGGATGAGTAGTGGGCGTGTTTGGCCAGTGTTCAGAGGCAATCCAGGCCACCTGTGCTCCTGGCCTTTAGAGGGCTTTATCATAGGCTTTGGGCCGCAACCATCCGGGACCTCTGGCTAGGCCCAGGCGACCCCCCCACGAAGGCCTTTGCCGCGGGAAGGGAGTTCGCCGGGGGTTCCCAGCGAATTCTCACCAGCTTTCTGCCCAAATTGACATTGTTTTGGGCAGAAAGCTTGTGAGAATTGGCCAGCATTGTGCAGTGATTGGGGCCACCTCTGGGTATTGGGAGCCACTTATCACTAGGTGCGTGTAGGGGCCATGGGGGACTATGGGATGTTCCCATGTAGTTCCCCTGAGGGCAACCACGGAGGCTTGTTCCCCGGGGTAGGAATGACAGAGTTGGTGAGGCTGAATGTCAGACTTTGAGCTTCTGGCCAGGAGGGTGAGGGCACCAAAGGTGGGAGAGGCTTGAGGGGGGCATGCAGGTTTCTCCAGCTCTGGGGATTTTGCACAGCTCCCAACAGCACAGATTCCTCCCGGCTGGCAGGCAGAGTCCTGGCAGTTGGATCAGGGTTCCCCAGAGTGGAGAGTTAGGAGATCCAGGCCTCTGGAGATGGAAGCCTGACAACCCAAGCTAGAGTTAGGGTCCGTGGCTAGGGGCATGGCAGCCTGATCTGTCCGGCGCTGAGGCAGGATTGCCAGGCGCTGAGTGGAGGGCACGTTCAGATGGGGTGTCAGGCTTCGGGTTTGTGGCCATGGGGAACTTCAAAGCTGGGGGTGGCCTCAGGGGTGCATACAAGTTTCTCCTTCTCTGAGGGTTCTGCATATCTCCATGGGTCACAGTTTCCTCCTGAGTGGCAGGCAGACTCCTAGGGTCTGGGGTCCCCAATCTGGAGGGCTTGGGGGCCAGGCCTCTTGAGCAAAAGCCTGTGAACCCAACCCAGGATTAGGGTTAAGGCCTAGGGTCATGGCAGGCCCCATCTGCCAGCTATAAGGTAGGTTCCCCAGAGGGCAGAGTAGAGGATGGGGTTGGCCTGTGTTCAGAAGCCATTCAACCGTGATTGCACTTGGCCTTTAGAGGGCTTTCTCGCAAGCTTTGGTCCGCGACTACACGGGACCCCGTGATGGGCCGACGCACCCCCCCCCCAAATGCCCCCACTGCAGTAAGCTAGTTTGCCGGTGTACCTGACCAATTCTCACGAGTTTTCTGCCCAAATCGGCATTAATTGGGGCAGAAAATTAGCGAGAATTTGCCATCGTTGTGAGGCAATACCAGACAGACGCCCACCTGGTGTTGGGAGCACTTTCTCACTAGATGCCTCTTGGGGACCTGGAGGACCATGGTCTGGGTCCAGGCAGCTTCCCTGTCGGCCAGCAGGGAAGTGAGCTCCCCAGGGGCAGAGTTAAGGGAGGGGGAGAGGCTGAGCCTCGGGCTCTGGGTTTGTAGTCCAGGGTAGCACAGAAGGTAGGGGTGGCCTGAGGGGGGCATGCGGGTTTCTCCTGGTCTGAGGGTTTTGCACAGGTCCCAATGGCACAGTTTCCTCCTAGGTGGCAGGCAGAATCCTGGAGAGTGGCTCGGGGGTCCCCAATCTGGACGGACTGGAGGGCCAGGTGTCTGGGGACAGAAGACTGACAACCCAAACTAGAGTTAGGGTTTGGGGCTCGGTGCATGGCAGGCCCTATCTGCTGGCACTGAGACAGAATCACTGGGGAGCTTGTTGAAGGGCATGGTTCAAAGAGGGGCATCAAATCCGGGTTTGTGGCCCAGGGGGCCGCCGAGTATGGGGTGGCCTCTGGGGTACATGTAGGTTTCTCCCACTCTGAGGGTTCTCTGCAGCTCCAAAGGGCACAGTTTCCTCCTGGGTGGAAGGTGAACTCCTGGGGTGTGGCACAGGGGTCCCCTATCAGGATGGCTTAGGGGCCAGGCCTCTTGGGACAGAGGCCCGAGAACCAAACCCAGGCTCAGGGTTAGGGCCTAGGGTCATGGTAGGCCCATTTGCCAGGGCTGAGGTGGGCTGCATGAGGACTGTGTAGAAGAAAGCCTTGGTCAGCATTCAGAGGTGATACTGGAGGATTCCCGGTCTGCCTAGCATGCCGCCAGTCCTCCTGGGTGTCGCCTGTCATGGCACTTGTCACACAAGGCTGTCATATGCTGTCTCTTGGTCTGTCCTTTCTGCTTGGAGTAGATCTCTCTCACAGATGCCTGGCTGGATGACAGGCAGATCAATGGTTTCAGGATCTTTGGTCCTGGGACAGCAGGCGTCCCTCAAAACCTTGATGGGCAGGGGGAGTCTCTGTCCCCCTGTGTGTCCCCAGCCTCGGTGGAACCGAGTGTCCAGGACAAGGGACTTGGCAGTCCTCCCAGATGAAGTTTGTTCTATGAGGGTGGCCTCCTTCTGAGATCACTGTGCAACCACAGTGCGTGGCCGTGGGACAGAAAGCATGCTACTCTGTTGTATTCTCCTTGCACGCTGTGGCTACCAAAGAGGAAACACATGCTCACCCTCACACGTTCACACTTACACCTCCATTTCTGGGCATCACTACCGTGGAAATGACAGTGAAGTCCCGTTGGCCCGCAGAGCTGTAGACGTGCCACTCCAGGTGTCACTAGAGGAGGATGGATGGAGTTCTGGCTAAAAGGAGGGAAGTCCTTGCCTCTGGGGGTGAAGAAATCAGATTTGACCCAGAAGGTGCTATGTTCTACTCAAAGAAGGGACATGATTCTAGGATCTTTGAGACCAGGGATCAGCACAGACTTTTCTGGAAAGTCTCCTGTAAAGATTTTCTGTTAGGTGTTGCAGTCCATGTGGTGTCTCTGGCCATGACTCCACTCTTGCATTGTGGCTTGAAAGCAGCCACAGACCATCCATAACTCATGTTCCAGACACATTTGATGGCAAGAATACAGGGGGAGGTCTATTTGGCCCATGGGTGGTAGTTTCCCATGCGCCAGATCTGCAACACGATGGATGATGGGGGAGAGGACTCTTCTTTCCAGTGGCAGAGTGGGAAGACACTGGGATCTCTCCTGCCTGACCCCGGCCCCTGCATGTGAAAGCAAAAAAAGATGATAGTGAGATTGGCCAACAATGAAGACCTCAGGAATTCCCTCCCCACCCCCATTTCTCTGTCGGCTTTGAGCTTCCCACAACATATTTATCTGTGGTTGAATCCCATGTAGGCATTGTTTGGCAGAGTCAGTCCCCATGGCCTCGAGGGTATATCTTTGGGGTTAAATACCATGCAGATGCTCCTCTTGTTCAGGCCAAGACCATGAGCACATATGTGGTCTCCTGAGTTAGCGGAGGATCTAGCACGTGTGGGCTTCAGGACGAGTCTGATTCAGCTCTCAGCAATGTTATGGAGCACCTGGCTTTCTGGGCCCTCTGTGGCACTGGCACGGGCCTGGCCTAGGCCACCTGAGCCATCGTGATGCAGAAGCCTAGTGTTTTCATCTTCCTCTACCCTCTGGCAGCATGTGGGTTTCCCACCGACCATGTCTTTGCAGAGAAACTCTGAGATGGCCCATGGCTTGGGATTCCACTGACATCCCAGAGTCTCATTATAACCAGTGTCAGAGGTTTCTGGGGCCCTGACATGACCTTTGTTCCCAGAATATGCCCCAGGAAGAGTCCCAGGAGAGTCTGGGAGTCCAGGAAAGATCAATAGGTGGTTGTGGCTCTAGCTAAAGCCACTCTGGGGGATCCTGCTGGAGGCCACCTCACATCTCAGTCTGGTTCTTCCACTGATGGCCAAGAAGAGTCCTTTCATTGGAGCTTGAGGCTCATGCTTTCTAAAATGAGGAAATGTTTCTAGATGAATTGATTCATGCAAGACAATGGAATGAACTCCTAGGAAGTTCTGGGCAGTCTCCGAGATGGATTCTATCTCAGGAGTTCGGACTCCCATCCGTTCCCACCCCTATGGAGTTCCCCCATTGGACACAATGGCTGTTCCATGGAGATTCCCCAGGGCAACACTGGACTAGCACGTGTCTCCAGGGTGTGCCCCCAGGTCATCTGATGTGGCTGAGGCGACATGAGCAATCCTGAACCCAAACCAGGGTTTTGGCTGTGCGTCCTTACTTGCACAAAAATAGCAGTGCCGGGGCGCCTGGGTGGCTCAGTGGGTTAAGCCGCTGCCTTCGGCTCAGGTCATGATCTCAGGGTCCTGGGATCGAGCCCCGCATCGGGCTCTCTGCTCTGCAGGGAGCCTGCTTCCTCCTCTCTCTCTGCCTGCCTCTCTGCCTACTTGTGACCTCTCTCTCTGTCAAATAAATAAATAAAATCTTAAAAAAAAAATAATAGCAGTGCCTGGGTCAGGCCTTCACTGCAACCGCTGAGCTTAGTGAGGACCTTTCCCAGGACACTAGCCCCATGACACTGTGAGGGCACAGTGAAGTGAGGCAGTGCGACAAGGGATTCTCCATCAGGGTAGATGATGCAAGGTGCCATTTCACAGCAAACATGACAAAAAACATGTAAATGACAGAATAGGAAGTAGTTCAACATACTCTATCTGGTGGCAATGAAGGGAAGAGTGAACGATGGGGTCAGAAAGGGGAATGGGAGTTCCAAGAAGCAGACTGGAGTCGTCAGCGGGTAGGGGGTGTCTCGTGGAGGAAGGGACCAGGAGGCTCGTCATGGGTTCCAGCAGGGTAGCCTCAGGGTGTGCGCTCTGCCTGATCCACGCACCACCCCCCGGGGCACTGGGGGCATTCTAGCTCCAGAGGATCTCCAGTAATGCCAATTGGCCTGAGCACAGCCTTCGTGGTAGGTCATCTTTGTTACTGGGTATGGCTCTTTCTCTGTTTCTGGAGGTTGTTGATTCTCCTTTGGTTTCCTCTGAGCTGCACCATTTTGCACTGTTTTATTGGTGTGGATTCAGTGCTGTGAGTTGACGCAATTCTTCCTGCAAAGAAGTGAAATGGAAGCCATCCTTGCCAGGTTCCAGCCTCAGCAGGTGCAGGTGTCCCTGAAGGAGGGGCAGTGTCTGCGAGGGGAATGGGAGAGCCACACAGCAAGTTCTGGTCAGTAGTCGGGCATCTCCATTTTATTCTGATTTTAGAGCTTCTTATATAGGCCATTTAATTGGGGTAGGGGGTTACAAGCACTCTTCAGACAATTTCTCTTTGTTCAGCACATGTTATTCTAGTTAAGCTATAATGGGTACAGACCGGCGCCAGGGATGGGGGACAGGGTCTTGCTTCTTGCGTCATCATGTCCCTCAGAAAGCCATGGGAGGTAGCACAAATATGTGCTTTTTGGTAACTTATTCGGGCATCTGCAGGAAAACAAGATATAGGTTAACGGAAAATGAGAAGCTATAGGGATGAACTAGATAGTAAGGAACTGTAGGAAAACAAGAGGTAGGTTAATGGAAGGCGTTACCTTTGCAGGAACCAGGTGTAATTCAATGGCTTGGCTTGTGACAGCATTGGACAATCATCATCCTAGGGAGGAAACCGTCTACTGTGGTACACATCTAAAGTTCTCCATAGTCCTAGATACAGAATAATTTACCTCCTTGAAGTTGCTTCGGCCCACAAGCCTGAGATGTTTGCAGCAGAGTACCAAGGGGCTCTTCATTTGAGAGAGATATGGGGATCAGAGAAAAAGGCAAGAGACTATCAGACCATGCTTCTCTGCGGACAATCCAGCCCCTGGCAGGATTAGGCCTGCATTCATTCAAACCTTAACCTAGTGGGGCAATGCCCTTGACCAGGCCTCATGGCTCCCAACATCTCCCCCTTCTTTATTTTTTAAATGTAGGACATGAACGTCCTAAGAGATTTGATGTGTGGCCAAATTAAGGATTCTATAAAAAATTGGAAACAGGGGCACCTGGATGGCTCAGTGGTTAGAGCCTCTGACTTCGGCTCGGGTCGTGATCCCGGAGTCCTGGGATCGAGCCCTGCATCGGGCTCTCTGCTTGGCGGGGAGCCTGCTTCCCTTCCTCTCTCTGCCTGCCTCTCTGTCTACTTGTAATCTCTGTCTCTTAAATAAATAAATAAAATCTTTTTAAAAAAATTGGAAAAGGACATAGGAGGATCAGAGCAACACCAAGGAGAAGGCCAATGTTTGCAAAGAGCGATATAAGCCCTTTATGATAAAACATGTTGTTGATATTATCCACGAAGGTAGTCACTGCATCTGTAGGCAAAGAAAGGGGATTAGCTAAATTTTTATCTTGAATCTGCTGGCGAAGGGTTTCTAAATTTAATCCAAAATTAGAAAGATTCCATACCCCAAGAAGATGATTTTGAACATGATACCATGTAATAGTGGAAGCAGTATGTCTTAGAGGGGTAACACAAACTCACGTATATTCCTTATGACATTGTAAAAACAACTGAACCTTAAGGGAGTGTAGCTCATTCCCAAGGTAGAGCACTGCCTCCTCCAAAGCATTTACTTTGTTTTTAGTTTTCCTATCAATAATTTCTTTATTTATTTGACAGAGATCACAAGTAGGCAGAGAGGCAGGCAGAGGCAGGGAGGAAGCAGGCTCCCCGCTGAGCAGAGAGCCCAATGCAGGACTCATTGGGACCCTGAGATCTTGACCTGAGCCTAAGGCAGAGGCTTTAACCCACTAAGCCACCCAGGTGCCCTCCTATCAATAATTTCTTGAGTAGCAAGAGCTTAAGAGACATTTTTTTGTCAGTTGATTCACACGATAAACCGTATGAACCTGCTGGACAAGAGCCACAGTAGAAGCAGTAAAAGATCTAATGATAGCTATTAGTGCTGTTATACCCAGGATTAAACTAGCCACAAAACGTTTAGATCGAGAGAGAGCCGAATTAATCTCCTGGAGAGCCTGCAGCAGCCCAACGTCATCATGCCATGGCAGCTTTTCTTTGACAGGGAGCATGACCTAAGGAGATTGTTTCACTGTAAGTACAGTTTTAACAGACACCCTAGGAGAAACACAATTTGTATGAATACATTCATAACATTGTACAGAATATAAGTCTGCAGAACGTGGATTCATAGATAAATGCCCTTGAGTTAGGAGTAATCATCAGCAGGGCATAAGGGGAGGATACACAAGCTTTGGATGAATAGTTAGTTGCTCCAACAGGCCTAGCATATCTAGTAGTCCTAAGGGAAGCCACCAATTGCCATAAGTTGGGTTGAAAATATGTTACATTACCTGTTTTAGTGGTGAGGGTAGGAGGAAGTCATCCTCCCCGGTGCCAGCGGTTTTACAGGATATGGATGTGGGAGATAATATGCACCAGACCGTCTATATTTAAACTTGGTTTTGTTTAAGAGATCTCTATAATCCATATGAGGACTAGGGTTGGACCAACCAGAAATTATTAAGAAGATGGGAGCAAAGGAAAATCCAGATGGTGGAGATAGAAACATGATTTCCATAATGGGAATCCTTATGTAGCATCAGTAAGTTCTTTTACCATGGTGGCATACAGGTCCTCGCATAGGGCAAAGCCTTTTGGAATAGGAGATGTTTGAGCTCCTCTGGGGTCAGGGCCTCCTGGTGTCAAAAATGTTAGAGACCACATATTGGGATTTCCGACAGCTCTGGCACTCTCATATGAGAGTGCCATTGATATGAGTATCGGTTATCATTCCTTTCATGGCAGTGGGAAGGCAAAAGGATTGCGAGTAAGAAGGTAAAGAGAAGCATATGGGAGGCAAATGGGATTTTCCAAAATATGTAAAATTGTGGTTAGTTTGAGGCTTTATATAAGAGTTGGAATTGCCGGGGCGCTTGGGTGGCTCAGTGGATTAAGCCGCTGCCTTCCGCTCAGGTCATGATCTCAGGGTCCTGGGATCGAGCCCCACATCAGGCTCTCTGCTCTGCAGGGAGCCTGCTTCCTCCTCTCTCTCTGCCTGCCTCTCTGCCTACTTGTGATCTCTCTCTCTGTCAAATAAATAAATAAAATCTTTAAAAAAAAAAAAAAGAGTTGGAATTGCCTCCCAGCAAATCAGTCTGATCTGTGTAAATAGGGATAGGTTCAGCATCCCAAGAAACAGATTGCAACATGGCGGGAGTAGGGATGTAGACCCAATAATTATCTACCAATGATGATGCTCCAAGAGTTCGACAAGCTGCAATAACCAGACATATCAGAAACACGGAGGTGGGGGTACACATAAGTCTCCTTCCTCTTACGATTTGACTGGCCTCTCAGGTTAATGCCACAATTTGGCCCCAAGAGGGGGGTGAGTCTCTGTCAGGAGATATACTCATCCGCGGGGGGATCTTCAGTTCTCCGGCGGCGGCGTGGGCGCGGGCCTTCAGTCCTCAGGGACAGGTTGTTCAGGAGAGACTCCACTGTGGTGGATGTTCGTGGATGCTGTCAGTAATGGTGTGGTGGTAGTGATCTTTGTCTCCTGGCTGGGTCCTCGTGATTCATCTCTTGTCTCCGATGGGTCCATCCTCCAGGGGTGATCTGCTGGGAGACGGGGAGGCAGGGGTGGGGTGTGCGACGGTGTCTGCACCTATGGTCGTACTAGTCAGTCAGGGATCTGCAGAGGGCAGGCAGCGTCCCGTGGGAAAGCACAAGCATACCCTCTCCCCCAGGTTAAGATGACATCTGGCCCCTTCCACTGTCCAGTGAGAAGGTCTTTCCATTTGACTAAGGCTTTGGGCTTAGTTCAGTCAGGATCCCAATGCCTGAGTGCACTGGAAATTTCTTTGGAATCTACATTAAGGTGATTAATGACAAATAATGCATGGGACAGTGTGTGATGGGGAGAGCTCTATTTCAGCCCTCCTTCCTGGAATTTGGTAATTTGAGTCTTTAAAGTTGGGTGAGCTCTTTCCATTATATAGCTTGTTGCTGGTGATTATAGAGAATTCCTGTGGTGTGGCCAATATGAAACATATCAGAAAATCTTTCAAAGGCTGCGGGAGTATAAGCCAGAGCCCTGTCAGTTTTGATGGACTTGGGAATTCCAGTATGAGCAAAACAGAAACACGTATGCTGAATAACATCTCTAACTGCCTCTCCAGTCCGAGCCGAAGCAATGATGTGAGAAAAGGTATCAACGCAGACATGAACACAGCAGAGCTTGCCAAAAGAAGGAATATGGGTAACACCCATCTGCCATAAGTCATTTGGCCTGAGCCCTCTTGGATGA
The DNA here is from genome assembly GCF_922984935.1 of Meles meles. Classification (NCBI taxonomy): domain Eukaryota; kingdom Metazoa; phylum Chordata; class Mammalia; order Carnivora; family Mustelidae; genus Meles; species Meles meles. Next base: position 120,510,439 of record NC_060071.1, read on the forward strand.
ACTCCATTTGGGGGTCAAGGTAAGAAAGTGGGACAGTGTCCGCAGGCTTGGGCAGTACCTCTGGTCAGTTCGAGAGAAGTTTTAAACTGTAATCTTAAAGCTGAGGCATTTTGATGGCAAAGGGAATGTGAAACACAGGCCTCCTCTGACGCTGGAAAAACTTGGGTCTTAGTAAGGAGGTCTGCCTGATGATTTCCTTTGTGCAAAGGGCCGGGGAGCAAACTGTGCGCTCAAACATGTCCCACAAAGGAGGGAAATTCCCTCTGATGAAGAATTTTCTTTAAGTGGCTTAGAAGGGGAAAAATAGTGGTCTTATGCTGCAGCAAAGAAGCAGTTTCAGTATTAGGAAAGAGCCTGACTACATATTGCAAATCTGTATACAAATTGAAGGGGCTACCCTGCATATTTCGGAAAGCAAAAATGATGGCAATGAGTTCAGCTCTTTGGTCTGAACTGTCTGGAGTTTGTTGGATACGAGGTTGCCCGTCAAAAATTGTAACAGCCTTTCCATTTACCCATCCGTCAGTAAAGATGAGGACTGCAGGTAGAGGGACTGGTCCAATTTGGCTTTAGAAGGGAAAATTATTGGATGCATCTTAAGGAAATGTAGCAGAGGATTAGCTGGAAGGAGAAATAGAACTTGTCCTGAAAAGCCTTCTAAAGCATTTTGCCAACCTTCACTTTGCTGTAATAAAAAGGCGAACTGATTCTTACCATAGGGAACGATAGTAGCTGAGACATCTTTACCAAATAATTCCTTGCTGCGTCAGTGACCCTTCATTACAAGCAAGGCCACCAAAGCAGGAAAAGATATTGTTAGGTCCCCCCAAAATTGGGTACCCCAATAATGGGTCCGTGGTTAAAGCAGCGAGACTGATACAAAGCGAAAGTCAAGCAAAGCTTTATTTCCCGCTAAGCATCAAGAATCAAACCGACCGTCAAACAGACCGGTCGGGGCCGCCCCTTACAGAGAGGACGACCTTTCTCTGTTTCACAGACTAGCTTTTATAGAGCAAAGGCCATGTGGTTGGGCCTGGCCACGCACAGGTGGCCAATGAAGTTTTAACACAGAGAAAGCTGCACAGTCATGCTAGGTGACCAACTGAATTACAATTTACCCTAGTAGACATTTGAACCAGTCTATCACCTTGGTTAGAACTGAGTCCCAAAAGGCATCCAAATGGTGGGGCCCATACTCCTTGGTAGCTGGGAGACAGTATGTGCCCCCACTGATTGAATACCTCCACCTGGCCTGACCCACCCTTATATCTGGGCTTTGTTACCTGGAGCTGGTTTCCAGGACTTGTTCTTAAGTAAATCCCCTGGGGAAAGGGGAGCAGGGTCAATTTAAGTTTTACTGCATAAACAACAAAAGGGCAGTTCAACCAGGGTGGGGCCACTCTGGCTAAATAGGCCCTTACATTCCCCCTTTTTCTTTGGAGATTAGTCCAATCTTTGACTTTTCAGCCAGTTCTGTGTCCCTTTTTAACTGCTGCTGAACTATTCTAATAACTCCAGAGTGATTTACCCAGAAACAGCATTTCTCTCTTAGGGCTACGCAGAGCCCCCTCTTTTCTAAGAATAATATATCAAGCCCTAATTTTCTATATTTCCCACCTATACTTTAACAATAGAAGTAACAATGAGTGCAATGAACTCATTGTTTTTTTGAGTCTTAGCTTCAGTCCACGATCGGCAGGGCCCACTGGTAGCGGCATCCATTTCTGGGGGGTGTCCTCCTCCTCGGCTCATTTGACGTGACTCATGTGAATCCAGGCCCTGATGCCATCTACTTTTATTGCCGTGGGGGTGGTCAGGAGGACAGTAAATGATCCCTTCCGGCGAGGCTACAAGTTCCCCACTTGGTGGGAGCATATCCAAACCAAATCCCGGGGTTGGTAAGGATGTGATTCCACCTCTATCTCCGTCCCAGTGTGGGTAGTCCAGATCCCTGCATGGGTTCTCTTTAAGACAGACTGGAATGCCTGCAGTGACTGGAGTACAGACTGATCAGTCATTTCTGCCACAGCAACCTCTTGTTACCGAGGGCAGGGTGGGGGGGAGTCGGGGGTCTCTTGAACATTATTTCAAACGGGGTCACCTTGTTTAAGCAGGGTGTACATCGTGCCCTGAGGAGGGCAAAAGGAAGGTGATCCACCCATTCACCGCCAGTCTCCAGAATTAACTCTGCCAAGGTCTCTTTGAGAGTCCAGTTCATTCTCTCTCCTTGCCCAGAGCTGGGGGGGGGGGGGGGGCGGGCGGTAGGCACAATGTGTAAGGACCTAATTAGAAACTGTCCCTGCCCCCCCTTCCCCCAGGGGATTTACTTGGAAACAAGTCCCAGAAACCAGCTCCAGGTAACAAAGCCCAGATAAAGGGTGGGTCTGGCCAGGTGGAGACATCCGAACAGTGGGGGGTTGCATACTATCTCCTTAGCTACCAAGGAGTAGGGACCCCCGCCCTCTGGGAGCCTTTTTGGCGCCAATCCTAATCAAGGTGTAGTAGGCTGGTTCAAATGCCTACTAAGGTAAATTGTAATTCAATTGGTCACCTACCATCACTGTGGAGTTTCCTGTGTGTGTTACATTTTCATTGGCCACCTGTGCGTGGCCAGGCCCAACCACATGGCCTTTGCCCTTAAAAGCTAGTCTGTGAAACAGAGAAGGGTCGTGGCCCTATCTTGTAACGGGTGCGGCCCCGAACGTTCGGTTAGATTCTTGATGCTTGGCACGAAATAAAGCTTTGCTTGAATTTCGCCTTATATCAGTCTTGCTCCTTTCATCATGGACCCATTATTGGGGTACCCAGTTTTGGGGGGACCCAACAAATGTAGTTTCCAATTAGTGCCTGCAGCCTTAGCCAATGCCTGTGAGACTGAACTCACAAATGTAGGGCCGTTGTCTGACCCAATCGCGAGAGGTAACCCAAACCTCTAGTAGCTTTTTGGCTACCACTCCTGCCATCTCATATTTGGCAGGAAAAAAAAAAAAAACTCTAACCAGCCTACCGTCCGTAGATGTTGGCGGTCTTACCCTTGGCCATCTGTATTGCCATGGTGAGTGCAATCAGCTCCGCTTTTCCAGTGAGGTTCTGTGTGGCAGGGCTGACGTCCAGAGTTCCTGCTCGGGGGAAACGACTGCAGTCCCCGCATACCTCTTTCCATCGACCATGTAGCTACTCCCGTCTGTGAACAGAGTCACCTCCGCATCCGGGAGGGGAGTGTCTCTGAGATCCCCCCTTATTCTTGCAAGCTGGGTTAGGACCTCCCCGCAGTCGTGTGGGTGGTCAGTCAGCGCCTCTGGCAGCAACGTGGCTGGGTTTAGCACCGCCAGGGGCCGGAAAGTCACTTTTGGTTCATTGAGGAGGAGGACCTGATACCCCGTCACTCGGGCGTTTGTCATCCACTGGTCTGGTGGAGTCCGGAGAAGGCCCTCGATAGCGTGGGTGGTTGTCCAGATGAGATTTTGATCCAAAGTCAATTTATGTCCATACTTGACCAGGAGGGCCATGGCAGCAATTATGCGGAGGCAAGGGGGGGGAATCCAGCTGCTACTGGATCTAGTTTCTTGCTAAGATAGGCTACTGGCCTTTGCCAAGGCCCCAGAGTCTGAGTCAAACCTCCCTTACTCAGTTCGTAGAGAGGTTGCGCCCATCTCCGCGAACCGCGGTATCCACAGCCTGCAGTAGCCCACCATCCCAAGAAACTCCATCATGGAGATCAAAGCCTAAATAAGTCCTGTGGCTCTGACAAAGCTGTGCTTTCTTTGCTGACACCCGATACCCTTGTCCCTGCAGAGTCTGTAAGAGAGCTCTTGTCCCCCACAAGCAAGACCCATAGTCCTCAGCGGCTATTTCCACTATTCCCACTAACTCAGTCAGATTCTTCCATTCAAATCCTTCAATTTTCTGAAGTTTCCTTCTTACATCTGGGGCTGACTGATTGGCAAAAGGCAAGATTGTCTAAATGAGCTATCCTGCAACTTCTCTTAAGTTTACCTCAAGTTACCTAGCTTAGGTAAACAAACATTTAAAGACAACCAAACCTAGAATTTAACATCCATAAAGGTGTTATTAAAACATAATTTTTCTCTCTAAACCCTCATTTCCAGAGATAACCAAATCAGGACTAATTCACTTGAAAAACAAGTTCAGTTTTAACAAACTTGGCCTAATTATTTACATAAGCTCAGCAAGAACAGTGAGTGTGATCGTATAGATCTTTAGAATCTGCTTTGCTGGAACTTCTTATAAGGAGTCTCTGGGTTGCTCTTTCAGTAGCCTCTCTGGGCCAGAAGCCAAGTCACGTACTTGCCATCAGACATGCCTGCAATAGCTGTCGATTTGGGCAAATTACTCTTCCTGAGGTCCTGCCCCTGCCAGGCAGTGACATTCTTTACTCACCTGGTGAGGCTGCTGGGAACTCTGTAAGCAAGGTATCAGGCCAACCGTTCCAAAGGGCTTTACGGCTTCAGGTTTTATGAAGTCAACCTTAGTTCCTTTAAGCTGTCTGGTCATATCTGAGTCCTTTCAAATATGACATTCCAGTCAAAGCCTTGGTAAAATAACCAGTGTTTCCAATGGTGTCCTGTTACAAGGAGAGCAAATTCTTATTGAACTTATGCAAATGATTGATTGCCGTGGAAGAAAGCATACTTACTAAGACCTTTTGGTTTCAGTGGGTTCAGATTGAGAGAAAAGTTGAATACCTTGATTCATTTACAAATGAGTACTTTTACAGCCCTGTAAGTTACAGATAACTTAAGAAAAAGTTTCCAGGGGCACCTGGGTGGCTCAGTGGGTTGGTCCGCTGCCTTTGGCTCAGGTATGATCTCAGGGTCCTGGGATCGAGTCCCGCATCAGGCTCTCTGCTCAGCAGGGAGCCTGCTTCCCTCTCTCTCTCTCTCTGCCTGCCTCTCTGCCTACTTGTGATCTCTCTCTGTCAAATAAATAAAATCTTAAAAAAAAAAAGAAAAAGAAAAAGAAAAAGTTTCCCTAGTCTGGAGGGGCAACATTACAGAACCAGTCATGTTTAAAACATTAAGAGACACAACATTACAACCTTTCTAGTTCATTTAGTCCCATGTTACTAATTCTGGTTTAGTCCGAATGCAGCTTTTACTTCTGGAAATTCTTACCCATTTCAGTTCCAGGATTTTAACATATCAATGACCTGTATTTGTCCTGAAAGTCTCCCATACGAATTTCCTTTAGGGTGAAATCCATCTTACAAGAGAATTAAAACAATTACAAATGACAAAAACTCAGAATAGATATGGTTAAATATCAAGTGATGACCCTTATCAAAACATTAAAACTTTAGGAAATGTATAGAACCTCTAGAGTAGTTATAGCATTTACCCAAATGTAACCCAAGTTTTATCATTGGTTTAGTAGTACTCCCTGAGTAACTTAGCATATCAAGGAAAAGCCTTATGAGTCAAAGAGATCTTATTTACAACTCTGGGCAGGCAAAGAGAAAACCATTTACATTTCTTTTTTAACAGATCAATTAAACTAAGAAAACTTTGCCCTTTTAAACAGAGAGAAAACCAGGTATTTTTATACCAGTGTCTTTCCTTTTTTTCCATCAGTCTTAGTTACACTTAGCAGAATTTTGTACTCTTAGAAATACCTTAACCTCTACCAAAGACTAAATATTAACAAATTGTGAACTGTTCCAGCAGAATTCAGTTAAGCACAAAAGATGTTTACCAACAGATTTCAAAAGCACAAATCTAGTTCCAGCAACCAGTGCTCTAGCATTTTATCCCATTTGGTTTAAAGTTTCAGGTTACCAAAGACTTTGAAAGCTACTTTAACAATTACCCATTAAAACTTTGAGACAGACAACCATCGGTTTAGTCATCTCTTTCGCTAACAGATTTCAACAGATTTTAACAAATAACACGAGCTTATTTGACTTTAAGTAAAAACTCTGAAGTTTCACATTTACTACTGTTAACTCAAAAGACATGTTCGGGGGCGCCTGGGTAGCTCAGTGGGTTAAAGCATCTGCTTTCTGCTAGGGCATGATCCCAGGGTCCTGGGATCGAGCCCCGCATTCGGCTTTCTGCTCAGCGGGAAGCCTGCTTCCTCCTCTCTCTCTGCCTGCTTCTCTGCCTACTTGTGATCTCTGTCTGTCAAATGAATAAATAAAATCTTAAAAAAAAAAAAGACATGTTCGTCCTAATTAACCCAACAAACTTAACTTAGTTCAAATACTGATTTACGTTCCACCTGGGCCCACTCCATTTCGAATGTTTATCTGAGACCCGGGTGGGAAGATCCAGAGTGGGGGGGTGTTAGGTCCAGGGGGCGCTCTTCTTGATTCCCGACAGTGAAGAACAGAACGAAGTGCCACCAGAAGGCAGAGAAAGGGTTCCCAGTTCTAGAGTTCATCAGCTCCAAGAGAGGAGCAGACACCATGCTTTCCCGCCAGCAAGGGGGAGGGGCTAGGCAGTCCTTGTCCGGCCAGAGAAGGCAAGGAATGTCCCCGAAACAAAGGTAGTTTCAGCAGCTGTTTGGGAATATTCCTTAAAGTCTCTGTCCCAAGTTAGACTAACCCTAGCTGGCTTCAGTTATAGCCCTTAACACACAAAATGAGTGAGGGAGAAGCCCCACATCTATTGGGAGGAACGGGGAGATGAAAGTCAGAGATCCTTTACTCTCTGCTTGCCCCATTCCTTCAAACACAACAAACACTAAACAGACTACAAAGAGACATGACAAAGGCAACCGCAAACCCAGCGGCCCTTACCCAGAGCTGGCCGTGGGTGGGGGTTTTTCTCGGCCCCCTACAGACGCTCGCCAGTGGGGATTTTCTTCGGTCCCCTAGGAATGAACAACACAATAGGCAACAAAAAGTATGACAAAAACAACCGCACACCCAGCGGCCCTCACCCAGAGGCTGCCGGTGGTGGGGGTTTTTCCTGGCCCCCGACAGACACTCGGAGCTCCGCAACCAGACGGATCCAGACCCAGAAATTCCGATGCTGGCTCCAGTTCTCGTTGTTTAATCCCGGATGAGCCCCCAATATTAGGTCCCTCCAAAATTGGGTACCCAATAATGGGTCCGTGGTTAAAGCAGCGAGACTGATACAAAGCGAAAGTCAAGCAAAGCTTTATTCCCCGCCAAGCATCGAGAATCAAACCGACCATCAAACAGACTGCATCGGGACCGCCCCTTACAGAGAGGACAACCTCTCTGTTCACAGGCTAGCTTTTATAGAGCAAAGGCCATGTGGTTGGGCCTGGCCACGCACAGGTGGCCAATGAAGTTTTAACACAGAGAAAGCTGCACAGTCATGCTAGGTGACCAACTGAATTACAATTTACCCTAGTAGACATTTGAACCAGTCTATCACCTTGGTTAGAACTGGCGCCCAAAAGGCATCCAAATGGTGGGGCCCATACTCCTTGGTAGCTAGGAGACAGTATGTGCCCCCATTGACTGAATACCTCCACCTGGCCTGAACCACCCTTGTCTCTGGGCTTTGTTACCTGGAGCTGGTTTCCAGGACTTGTTCTTAAGTAAATCCCCTGGGGAAAGGCGAGCAGGGTCAATTTATGTTTTACTGCATAAACAACAAAATGGCAGTTCAACCGGGGTGGGGCCGCTCTGGCTAAATAGGCCCTTACAATATCACTATCCCTTTTGGTGTGGCTGGTAAGTGTAGCCACTCTAAGGGACCCTCCTGCCAAAGGCAACCTGTAGCTGAATACGTTGTGGATAGGATTATGAGAGCCCAAGTTTGAGCATAATCTACTCTGTTGAGCTTTTGACTATTAATAGCTGACTCCAAAACTTGTAAAGCTTGATGAGCCTCAGGTGTTAATTGATGGTGAGGGGGATTAGGGTTGGAATCTCCCTGCAAGATGTTGGCTAGGAGTTTAAGCTCAGCAGTGGTAATCTGTAACAGAGGCTGAATCCAATTAAGGTCTCGTAAAAGTTTCTGAAAGTCATTTAAGGTTTGTAGTTGATCTCTCCTTAACTGTAAATTTTGTTGAGAGACTTCCTGAGTATATAATATCCTGCCTAGATATGAAAAAGGGGGTTCCAATTGTATTTTCTCTGGGGCAATTTTTAGACCAAATCTCTGGAGAGATTCCACTGTCAATGCTAATATATCTTATAATGTTGCTCGATCAGGATGAGCAATAAGAATGTCACCCATGGGGCACCTGGGTGGCTCCGTGGGTTAAAGCCTCTTCTTTCGGTTCAGATCATGATCCCAGGGTCCTGGGATCAAGCCCCACATCGGGTTCTCTGCTCAGCAGAGAACCTGCTTCCCCCACCCCCCACCCCTGCCTGCCTCTCTGTCTAGTTGTGATCTCTGTCTGTCAAATAAATAAACAAAATCTTAAAAAAAAAAAAAAGAATGTCATCCATGTAGTGAGTGATGTAGTCCTGCTGGTGGAAATCTCTTACCCCCCTGAGGGATTGATCGACAAATCTTTGACAAAGCGTTGGGCTATTTTTCATTCCTTGGGGAAGGACTTTCCACTGATACCTCTGGTAGGGTTGTTTAAAATTCTCAGAGGGTAAGCTGAAAGCAAACCTCTGACAATCCTCTTTGTGTAAGGGAATAGTGAAAAAGCAATCCTGCAAGTCAATGACTATAACATGATCACCTTTGGACACTGCCGCTGGGGAAGGGAGTCCTGGTTGTAGTGATGCCATAGTTTCCATAGTGGAATTGATCGCTGTCAACTCTTGTAATAAATGCCATTTTCCAGACTTCTTTTGAATGAGAAAAATAGGTGTTTTCCATGGACTAGTAGAGGGCTCTTAATTTGAGAGAAATATGGGGATCAGAGAAAAAAGCAAGAGACTATCAGACTATGCTTATCTGCGGACCTACCTGCCCTCAGGAGCCGCCTGCGGGGCGATCAGGCCCTCGGCAGGATTAGGCTGCATCCATTCAAACCTTAACCTTGTGGGGCAATGCTCTGGACCAGGCCTCCTGGTTCCCAACGCATCCTTGTTTCCTAAGTAGACCTGAATAAATTCCATAGTAATAGCCCTTTCCCAGGCCCCCGGGCCTTCACCTCAAGATTTTAGAAAACATCTTCTACTCTCAACAAATTCAAAGAATCTGTTTGGTTTTTTAAAAATTCAATAATGTGGGGCGCCTGGGTGGCTCAGTGGGTTAAAGCCTCTGCCTTCGGCTCAGGTCATGATCCCAGGGTCCTGGGATCGAGCCCCACATCGGGCTCTCTGCTCAGCGAGGAGCCTGCTTCCCCCTCTTTCTCTCTACCTGCCTCTCTGCCTACTTACGATTTCTGTCTGTCAAATAAATAAAATCTAAAAAAAAAATTCAATAACGTCACACTTGTCATCATCTATATGATATACTGAATGATCAAGGCTTGACAGGATGAAGAATGGGCTTTGCAATGGGCTTTGGGGCACTGTTGACTCACTGTTGCCACCGTGTGGCCACTCTCCAGATAGCATGTGGCCGAATGGGTTCCCATTTACAGGATTCAAAGGAGAGTAAGAACAAAGAAGCTTGGTCTGTGAATTCCTTAGTTCCTAAAAACCATCCTCTAATTGATGAGCATATTCTAAATCGAGCCTATCTTAACTATATACTAAAGTTAGGGCCAGGGTCAAGTTACATACCCTAACTATGGACAGCTTTGTGTATGGCCGTCTTACCTGCCTAAGGTGTTTTTAAAATATACAGTGGGAGAGGATATAGTCACCGAAGCACTGAGCACATGCCCTGTCCCCAGAAATAGGTCACTACACATAATGATTGTTTCATCGCAGCTGAGGACCAAGAGCTGGTCCTCTTAAGTACTTGGCAGGTAGCATCTGTGGCCAGCTGGCCATTCCCCCCCACCCCCCACCCCATGGCAACACCCAGCTCCGCCCACACACAGCTCTGCTGTGCTCAAGGGCAGCAAACGGATGGACCAGGTGCAGGTGGGACTCCCTCCTGTCAGGCATGGCTCGCTTCCCACAGGTAGAGAAGTGCCAGCTCACGGGCACATGATGTGTTCCTTTGGTTCCTTGTTATGGGCTTTCCCTTTCTGGCACCCTGGTCCTGAAACTTTCACTCCTCTGAGAACTTGGGTTTGCAGATTTCTGTGGATATTTCGATGCGTAGATGAGTGTTGCCTTTGTTCCCTGTTCTGGGGTTGGAAAGGAAGGCGGAAAAAGACATTCTACTCTGAAAGCAACAAAAAGAAAGATCAAGTGTGCTCTGGCCCCGGCACCTGAGGTCTGAAAGCTATGGCCCACTACATACTTGATGTTCTACACAATCCGCTCTAGGGCCTCACGGGCGCATGTGACATGAAATCGCACCGAAAGAAATCTCGTTACCAAACTTTTGCCTTGCAGAAGACAGCTTAGGGACACCGCCCCTCACCCATGCTGTCATTTCTGGTCTGGCCAATGCTCAGTCACACTGACATGTATAACCACCCAAGAACACAGCTGTGACATCCTCCTGGAGCACCCGTGGTTCCCCTGTCCCCTGGTCTGGCCAACCCTGCACACCCCAAGTCCTCCCGAACATTCCCCGTCATGACAGAGATGTGATCACCCTCCTGGAGCATTCCCTGTCCCCCTCCCCCCAGGTTTGGCCAACCCTGCACACCCCAGTCCTCCTGGGTGTCCCCTGTCATGGCACTTGTCACGCAAGGCTGTCATATGCTGTCTCTTGGTCTGTCCTTTCTGCTTGGAGTAGATCTCTCTCACAGATGCCTGGCTGGATGACAGGCAGATTAATGGTTTCAGGATCTTTGGTCCTGGGATAGCAGGCGTCCCTCAAAACCCTGATGAGCAGGGGGAGTCTCTGTCATTCTGTGTGCCCCCAGCCTCGGTGGAACCTAGTGGCAAGTACAAGGGACTTGGCAGTCCTCCCAGATGAAGTTTGTTCTATGAAGGTGGCCTCCTTCTGAGATCACTGTGCAAACACAGTGCGTGGCCGCTCCTGTGGGACAGAAAGCCACGCAGTCTATTGGATTCTCCTTGCACGCTGTGGCTACCAAAGAGGAAACACATGCTCACCCTCACACGTTCACACTTACACCTCCATTTCTGGGCATCACTACCGTGGAAACGACAGTGAAGTCCCGTTGGCCCGCAGAGCTGTAGACGTGCCACTCCAGGTGTCACTAGAGGAGGATGGATGGAGTTCTGGCTAAAAGGAGGGAAGTCCTTGCCTCTGGGGGTGAAGAAATCAGATTTGACCCAGAAGGTGCTATGTTCTACTCAAAGAAGGGACATGAGTCTAGGATCTTTGAGACCAGGGATCAGCACAGACTTTTCTGGAAAGTCTTCTGTAAAGATTTTCTGTCAGGTCCATGTGGTGTCTCTGGCCATGACTCCACTCTTGCATTGTGGCTTGAAAACAGGCGCAAACCGTCCATAACTCATGTTCCAGACACACTTGATTGCGAGAATACAGGGGGAGGTCTATTTGGCCCATGGGTGGTTGTTTCCCACACGCCAGATCTGCAACACGATGGATGATGGGGGAGAGGACTCTTCTTTCCAGTGGCAGAGTGGGAAGACACTGGGATCTCTCCTGCCTGACCCCGGCCCCTGCATGTGAAAGCAAAAAAAGATGATAGTGAGATTGGCCAACAATGAAGGCCTCAGCAATTCCCTCCCCACCCCCATTTCTCCATCGGCTTTGAGCTTCCCACAACATATTTGTCTGTGGTTGAATCCCATGTAGGTATCATTTGGTGGAGTCAGTCCCCATCGCCTCGCGGATATATCTTTGGGGTTAAATACCATGCAGATGCTCCTCTTGTTCAGGCCAAGACCATGAGCACATATGTGGTCTCCCGAGTTAGCGGAGGATCTAGCACGTGTGGGCTTCAGGATGAGTCTGATTCAGCTCTCAGCAATGTTATGGAGCACCTGGCTTCCTGGGCCCTCTGTGGCACTGGCACGGGCCTGGCCTAGGCCACCTGAGCCATCGCGATGCAGAAGCCTAGCTTTTTCTGTCTTCCTCTACCCTCTGGCAGCGTGTGGGTTTCCCACCCACCATGTCTTTGCAGAGAAACTCTGAGATGGCCCATGGCTTGGGATTCCACTGACATCCCAGAGTCTCGTTATAACCAGTGTCAGTGGTTTCTGGGGTGCTGACATGACCTTTGTTCCCAGAATATGCCCCAGGAAGAGTCCCAGGAGAGTCTGGGAGTCCAGGAAAGATCTGCGGGTGCTGAGACGGGATCGCCAAGGTGCTGTGTGGAGGGCGGCGGTCAGATAGTGCTTCAGGTTCCGGGTTTGTGGCGGTTGGAGGGGGGGGGCGAAGTTGGTGGTGGCCTCAGGATGCAGTTTTTCCCATTCTGTGAGTTCTGTGCAGCTCCAAATGGCACGGTTTCCCCCTGGGGGGCAGGCGGTCTTCTGGGGTGTGGCTCAGTGGTCCCCAATCTGGGGGGCTTCAGGGTCAAGACTTTGTGGATGGAAGTATGAGAACCCAACCCAGGGATGGTGTTCGGGCCTAGGAGCCTGGCAGGGCCCACCTGTCACTGCCGAAGCGGGCTCCCTGGGGGCTGAGAAGAGGGCGGGTGTTGCCGGCATTCAGAGGTGACCAGGGCTGCACGTGAACCTGCCCTTCAGAGTGCTTTCCTGTAGGCTTCAGGCGACACCATGCAGGATCCCGTATGGCGCCTAGGCGGCTCCTTCAAAGGCCCCCACCTCCGGAAGGGATTTTGCTGGGGCTTTCCGGCCAATTCTCACAAGCTTTCTCCCCAGATCGACATCTATTTGGGCAGAGCTGGTGAGAACTGGCTGGTGGTGGGCGGTGATTCAGGCGGCGAGTTGGCCCTGTGCTGAGAGCACTTTCTCACTAGGTGCATGTTCTGGCCCTGTGAGTCTGGGAGCCGGGCCCACGCGGCCCCTGGAGGCTCCTGGCAGAGGCGAGCTCCCCAGGGGGCAGAGTTGAGTTAGAGTGTGAGCCTGAGCCTCAGGCTCGGGCTTCTTTTGGCAGAAGGGGGAGCCGAAGGTGATGGCGGCGTGAGGTGGGCTTACAGGTTTCTCCTGCTCTGAGTGTTTCCGGCAGCTCTCAGTGACACAGTTTCCTCCTAGGTGGCAGGCAGAGTCCTGCTGAATGGCTCAGGGTTAGGGTTCTGGCCTAAGGGCATGGCAGGCCCTACCTGCTGGTGCTGAGGCGGGCTCCCTGGGGGGCTGAGAAGAGGGCGGGTTTGGTCAGAATTCAAAGGCGACTGGGGCCACGCATGCACCTGCCCTTTAGAGAGATTTCCCGTAGGCTTTGGGCGACACCACATAGGACCCCGGGCTGGCCCCAGGCTTCTGCCCTGAAGGCTTCTGCTGCTGGAAGCGAGATCGCAGGGGCTTTCCGGCAAATTCTCAGGAGATTTCTGCCCAAATCGACATCGATTTGGGCCCAAACTCCTGTGAATTGGCTGGCCTTGGGTGGCGATCTGGGCGTCGTGGTGGCCCCGTGGTGAGAGCGCTTTATCACTAGGTGCAGTTGCGGCCATGCGAGCCGGCGAGCCGGGCCCACATGGCTGCTGGAGGCCTCTGGCGGCGGGGAGCTCCCCTGAGGCAGAGTTGAGTTAGGGTGTGAGCCTGAGCCTCAGGCTCCGGCTTCTTTTGGCAGAAGAGGTTGCCGAAAGTGAGGGTGGCCTAAGGTGCCCATGCAGGTTTCTCCCGCTCTAAGGGTTTTGTGCAGCTCCAAATGGCACGATTTCCTCCTGGGTGGCAAGCTGTGTCCAGGGGTGTGGCTTAGGTGTCCTCGATCTAGAGGACTTGGGGGACTGGCCCTGGGGATGTAAGCCTGAAAACCCAAGCTAGGGTTGTGGTTAGGGCCTAGCGGCATGTCAGACCTGATCTGCCAGTGCTGAGACCCGCACCCCAGGGGGTTGAGTACAGGGAGGGTTTGGCCATGTGTGTGCCTGGCGTTGAGAGCGCTTTCTCGCAGGGTTCGGGCCACGACCTCTCGGGACCTCAGGCCAAGCCTAATCAGCTCCTCTGAAGGACCACGCAGCTGAAAGAGATTATGCTGGGGGTTTCTGACCAATTCTCATGATCTTTCTGCCCGAATTGATAACGATTTGGGCAGAAAGTTTGTGAGAATTGGCTGGCATCGTGCAGTGATTCAGGCCACACTCGCGCCCGTTGCTGAGAGCGCTCTCTGGCTAGGTGTGCTGCAAACATCCGGGAACTCGGGCCGGGGACACCCAGTTTCATGGGTGGTGAAGTCAGAAGGAGGGTGTTTGGAAATTTTCCTGGATAGAGTCATGCTGGTGGCTTTAAGGGGCTTGGCGTCAGGAACCCTGGGGTGATTTTCATGTCTGATGCTGGGTGAGTCAGATTATCCACAGGTTTTCTGTTTCCTCCTTAGGAAATTGCCGGCAGGGAATGTTCTGCTTAAAGCAGAACCCAGCTGCACTGTCGGTGGGCACATGGACTGTGGCATCCCCTCTGGAAAAGAGTATGATGCTTCCTCCAAAAGCTAAAAACTGAACAACCCTAGGATCCAGCAAATTCACTCCTAGTATTTACCCAAAGGACCCAAAAATGCACTTTCAATGGGGTACAGGCACCGTGATGTTCATAGCAGCATGATCAATAATAGCGAAACTATGGAGGGAGTCCCAATGTCCATTCACTGAAGAATGGAGAAAGAAGATGTGGGATATCTACATCTATATCCATATCCATATCCATATCCATATCCATATCCATATCCATATCTATATCTATATCTATATCTATATCTACACACAATGGAATAGGGCCCAGCTCCAAAAAGAATGCAATCTCACCATCTGCAAAGATGTGGATGGATCTAGAGTGGATTCAGCTCAGCGAAATCAGTAGGATAAGACCAATACCCTATGACTTGACTCCTGTGGAATTTCAGAAGAAAACAGATGAACATAGTGAGGGAGAGAGAAAGGCCAATGAGGAAACAGACTCCACCTTAGAGCACACATCAAGGGTTGCTAGAGGGCAGGGGTGTGGGAGGAAGGGTTAAAAGGGTGATGGCTATTAGGGAGGCAGTTGTGATGAGCTCTGGCTGTTCTCTGGTTGCTGGGAGGCAGGTGAGGAGGAATCACGAAATCCTATCCCCGAAGCAAGGGAATTAGCACTGCAAGGAAATAAATTGGAATTGAAGTCAATGAAGGACAGAAGAAGACCATGTTCTGCCTCATGAAGACTGGGGTAAAAATGGAGTGATTTTCACTCTCCTGTTCTGTAGATGATCATTTTCCAATACACTGTGGTAGGGAACGCTAGTTTCTGATTGCATAAGGAGTCCCCAGAAAGCTGCCATGAAAGGTTCAGATCTCGGAGCACGTACATGCTCCGTTCCTGTGTTCCTTACACTTTGCCCAGGTACAAGGGTAAGTGGAGGGAGATCGGACAGAAGAGGAAAGGAGGTGTTAAGCATTCAGGAGGCATCCTTTTCCCTTTCTCATGAAAGACTTGGGCCAGTGTAATTTTGGAAGAAGGACGGGGATCCCAGAGCTTTGCGGCAGATGGGAGTTCCTGGCCTGCCTAGAGCTGACAGGGGTCCCTGAGGTGAGCTGAGCTAAGGGCATGGCAGGCCTGAAATGCCAGTGCTGAGGTGGGTTCCCTGGGGTACTGTGTTGAGGGCGGGGTCAGGCTGCATGTCAGCCTGCAGGTTTGTAGCCAGGGGGTTGCAGAAGGCGGGGGTGTCCTCAGCGGTCCGTGTGGGTTTCTCGGGCTCTGAAGGGTTCTGCACAGCTCCAAACAGCATAGTTTCCATCTGGGTGGCAAGTGGACTCCTGGGTTCTGAATCTGGAGGACTTGGGGGACAGGCCCCTGGAGACAGAAGCCTGAAAACCCAACCTAGGGTTCGGGATAGGGCCTAGGGTCATGGCAGGCCCAATCTGCCAGCGCTGAAAACGAAACCCCAGGGGGCTGAGTAGAGGGAGGGTTTGGCCACCCGTGCCCTGGCTTTCAGAGGCGCTTTCTCACAGGGTTTGGGCTCAACTTCCTGGGACCTCTGGCCAGGCCTAGGCGGCTTCCCTAAAGGCCCATGCAGCTGGAAGAGCGTTCGTGGGGGTTTCCGGCCAAATCTCATGAGCATTCTCCCATAATCGATATCGATTTGGGGAGAAATCTCGTGAGAATTGGGCAGCATTGTACAGTAATTTGAGCTGTGCTTACGCCTGCTGTTTAGAGTGCTTTCTCGCTAAGTGCGTGTTGAGACCATCTGGGAACGCAGCCAGACACACTCGATTCCCCTGAGGGCCACAGCTGAGGGGAGCTTTCCAGGGCCAGAGGTGAGGGAGGGGCTCAAGGCGAGCCATGGGCTCCATTTTGGTGGCCCAGTGGGGAGCCGAAGGTGGGGAGTGCTTTCGGGGGGCATGCTGGTTTCTCCCACTCTGAGGATTTTGTGCAGCTCCAAACAGCACAGTATCCTCCTGGGTGGCAGGTGGAGTCCGAGGTTGTGGCTCAGGGGTCCCCAATCTGGAGGGCTTGGGCTGGGGGTGGGGGGTGGCTGAGAAGAAGGCGGGTTTGGGTGGCATTTGGAGGTGATTGGGGCTGGTGCACACACCCTTTAGAGCACTTTCCTGCAGGCTTTGGTCAGCAGCACGTGGAACCCGGGGCCGGACATAGGCAGCTCTCTTGAAGGCCCCGGCCGCTGGAAGCGCGTTCACCGGGGCTTTCCCTCCAGTTCTCAGGAGCTTTCTGCCCAAATCGATGTCGATTTGGCTGAGAATTGGCCAGTGATGGGTGGCGAACGGGGCTGCATTCCAGCCAGTGCTGAGAGTCCTTTCCTGTTAGGTGTGTGTTGTGGCCATGGAAAACCGCGAGCTAGGCCCACGCGGCTCCCGGAGGCCCTCCGAAGAGGCGAGCTCCCAGGGGACAGAGTTGTATTAGGGTGTGACCCTGAGCCTCAGGCTCAGGCTTCTTTTGTCAGAAAGGGGTGCCCAAGGTGAGGGTGGCCTGAGGTCTGCGTGCAGGTTTTTCTCGCTCTGAGTGTTTTCTGGAGTTCCCAAGGGCAGGGTTTCCTCCTGGGTGGCAGGGGGAGTCCTGTGGTTTGGCCTCGGGGTCCCCAATCTGGAGAGCTGGAGGGCCAGGCCTCTGGGGACGGAACCCTGAGAAGCCAACCCTGAGAAGTGTCTGGATCCCACTGAGCCACCCAGGAACCCTGTATCTTGACACCTTCACTGTGGTGGTGGTTACATGAATCTATACATGTAATAAAGTTACTCTTTCCCTGAATGATATAAGTGAAAGTAAGGGTTCCCAGGAGTTTATTCACATAAAGTCTCCCTAAGAGAATGAGCTTTGAAGGTATTCATATGTTCTGCATAACTTTTCATTGCGTCAGAGCCAGTCACCCCATCCATGAAAACATGAAAATGTCTGGTATCTTCTTAAACATAGTGCTTTGTGAGCCATTTACTGCTTCCTGTTTTGATTTTTTTAGTTCTTCCGTCAGCAGTTTCTCATCTAACCAAGTGCTTTACCGTAGAGAAAGAAGGAAAAAGAGGAACTCTAGGCTCCTATTAACTAGGTTTATTTTTTGAATTCATGTTAATTATTGTCTGTGTTCTGCTGAACATCACAAGCTAGCCTTACTCTTTATGCAATTCTGCCCCGGTTTGGGGAAGTCATGGGTTCCACGATATCCGCCAAAGATAACAGTGGCTTTTGCCAATGTCTTTTCATGCTCATTGAGGTCTGAAGATAGAAGATGTGAAAAGAGATAATACTGATAGCACTTCTTTGATTTACTGAACACTAAAATTGAAAAAGAGGGCTTATTTGGGAGAGGAAGTATAAGAAAAGGAAATAAGGCGATACCAGGAACTTGATTCAGCAAATGATTTTGAGAGCATGACCTGAGATCAGCCCATTTAGTCCAAAGTCTTAGACTCTCACCTGTAGCAACATCTAGAGAGGCATCGGGCTGAAAAACAGAAGAGTCATGTTGTTTCGTGGCCAACTTGCTGTATACTCTTAGGTGTCATGTTTCCTTCAGTATCTCAATTTCTTTCACTGCAAAACCAGGGTCCTCGGCCATTGTCACCTCCGAAGTTATTCCAGTTCTAAAGTTTTATATCCAAGGTCTTAAAGGGGTCTTCATCTGTCCTGGAAAGAAGATCACCAGAAGTTTGAACCAGAGGGCTCTTCTGGTCAGCTCCCATTCATTTAAATTTATTTGGTATTCAGCCAACATTTGCTGGACGGTTAAGAATGTTTTGAGGGACTAGATAAAAACACATAGCAGATTGCTGTCCATGGTCTAAGCAGCAGAGGTGCTGGAAGGGACCAGAACTCCCAAGAGCATTGTGGAGTTCCTGTGTCTTCCACAGCTAGGAGCTTGGGCAAAGGGTTCTTCTCAAAGATAATTCTCTAAGGAGAGGACTTTCTTGAAGCCTTTAGCTCGAGCTCTAGGGGAAATTTGGTCTTAAGAGCATAGAAATTTTAGAGTGCTTGGGTGGTTCAGTGGGTTAAGCCTCTGCCTTTAGCTCAGGTCATGATCCCGGGATCCTGGGATTGAGCCCCACATTGGGCTCTCTGCTCAGCGGGGAGCCTGCTTCCCTTCCTCTCTCTCTCTGCCTGCCTCTCTCCCTGCTTGTGATCTCTGTCAAATAAATAAATAAAATCTTTAAAAAAAATAAAGAATGCAAAGGTGGGTATTTTTATTTACTTGATTTTATAGATGGGGCAGCTGAGGAACACACAACTTTTAAGAACTTACTCAAGATGGCGCACAATAAGTAGCAGAGCTGGATTTGAACCCATACACTTGGCAAATTGCGCTCTTAAGTCCATCCACCAATGCTTCCGTAAGTGAGTCTGTTAATAACATAAAAGTGAAGTTAGGATTACTTTATGACCCAGTGTGCTGGTTTCCTTTGGCTGCTGTAATGAATTACCGTTAACTTAACAGTTTAAAATAACAAAAACTGGGGCACCCAGGTGGCTCAGTCTTTAAGTGTCTGCCTTTGGTTCTGGTCGTGATCCTGGGGTCCTGGGACCGAGCCCCACATTGGGCTCCTTGCTCGGCGAGAAGCCCGCTTCTCCCTCTCCTTCTGCTTGTGTTCCCTCTCTCACTGTGTCTCTTTCTGTCAAATAAATAAATAAATAAATAAATAAAATCTTTTTTAAAAATTTAAAAAAATAACAAAAACTTATCCTCTGATAGTTCTGAAGGTCAGGAGTCCAAATCGGTCTCACTGGTTTAAAATCCTGATGGCAGGATTACATTCCTTCTGGATACAACTCCTTGCCTTTTCCAGAGGCTGCCTGCGTTCCCTGCCTCATGGCCTCCTCCCATCTTCAATAGCCGGAAAAAAAGCCAGATGAGTCTTTCTCATGCTGCATCACCTGACACTTTCTTTTCTCTCCCCTTTTCCTTTATAATGACTCTCATGATTACTTTGGGCCCACTTTGATAATCCAAAATAATTTCTTCATCTTAAGATCCTTAACCATGTCTGCAAAGTTTCTTGCCATGGAAGGACATACCCAGACCTGGAGGGTGGGAACGGGGAGTGACTGCAAATGGGTAGAAGGAATCTTCTCCAGGTGATAGAAATGTTCTAAAACTGGATCATGGGGATGCTTGCACAACTCTGCACATTTACTATAAATTATTGAATTGTGCACTTGAATGAATTGAGGGTTGTCTGCGTGGGTCAGTTAAGTGTCCCACTCCGATCTCAGTTCAGGTCTGGATCTCAGGGTCTTGAGCTCAAGCCCAGTGTTGGGCTCCACGCCCATCGTGGAGGCTACTTAAAAAAAAAAAAAAATGAATGGGAATGCCTGAGTGGTTCAGTTGGTTAAGTGTCTGCCTTCAGCTCAGGTCATGATCCCAGGGTCATGGGATCAAGTCCCACATCGGGCTCCTTGCCTGCCCCTCCCCTTGCTTGTGCCCTCTCTCTGACAAATAAATAAATAAAATATTTTTTGAAAAATGGATGAATTATTTGATATATAGATTATATCTCAATAAAGCTTTTTTTTTTAAATGAGGAGGCTAGAACCAGTACACAGTACTTATGCTGAAGTCAAGTTGCCAACTCTTTTCTTACACAAGGACTGTCTTTCATCCTGAGATTATTTCTTTCCTACTTTTTTTTAAGTTAATATAGCTTTCCTTTCTGAAAATGATATAATAGCAGATGGCAGTAATAATAGTTGTTTTTTCATTGCCCTTCCTTTTTTTTTTAATCATTGCTCTTCCTTTTGAAGTAAAGACCCTGTGTCAATTCTTTTTCTTTTAAGATTTATTTATTTTAGGGGCGCCTGGGTGGCTCAGTGGGTTAAAGCCTCTGCCCTCGGCTCAGGTCATGATCTCAGGGTCCTGGGATCGAGCCCCGCATCGGGCTCTCTGCTCCGCAGGGAGCCTGCTTCCTCCTCTCTCTCTGCCTGCCTCTCTGCCTACTTGTGATCTCTGTCAAATAAATAAATAAAATCTTTAAAAAAAAAAAAAAAGACTGTACTGATCAGTGAGATCCCAGAGTTTGTGAAGCCCTAGACCAGCTGATCTGTTAAAGGGGGAAGAGGTCTGAGGGATCACTGAGTTCAAGTCTCTCATTTTCAAGGTGAGAAAGGGTTGAAGGGCGGTGGTGGTGGAGTGCCTTGGGCAAGCTTGCCCAGCCAGTTTCTGGATCGTTCATTTGTTTCCACTCTTACTGCATCCCCCACGAGGTGCCTTTTGATTCTGGAAGTCTAAGAACTCTTTGTCAGTCTGCCTATCAGCACACACTGAAGTGTGATATTCTGGGCATGTCAGCATGTTGAGAGACTTCCCCAGGGTCACAGTTCAAAGGAAATGCTTGGATCCACTGAGTGGATTAATTGGGGTAAGTCACCTGATCCAGCCCTGTCCACAGCATCACATGACAGTCAAAGGGCATCTGCCAAATGACTAAGAAGTGCTTACTGGCCCAAAGGAGAAGATGTTGACTGTTTGTGTTGGTAACTAAGGGCACTTCCCCAAGACGCACAGCGGAGTTCGACATGTGACGTGTAACCCCTGGGGATGGACCTCGACCGTGACATTCTCTCTTGTTTCTGAAATATACTGCAAAGGCACCTATGAAAATCTTTGGACCCCTAAGGGTTAAGGCACCTGAGGAACATAAAGATGAATCAGGTATTTCAGTCTTTGTCTTTTTATTTACACCCAGTCTTGTTCCAGAAAGGACTGAATGCAGTTTTGAAGCATGCATAAAATACAGGGAACATTAATGAGAGGGAGAGTGACACTGAAGTTATGTAAATATGAAAGTCCTTTCTGACCTGAAACCCAAGTTTTTATTAAAAATGTCTATAAAGGGGCACTTGGGTGTCTCAGTGGGTTAAACGTCTGCCCTCAGCTCGGGTCATGATCTCAGGGTCCTGGGATCGGGCTCCTCGCTCAGTGAGGAGTCTGCTTCTCCCTCTCCTTCTGCCCTTCCCCACCCCGCTCATGCTCGCTCTCCCAAATAAATAAATAAAATCTTTTTAAAAATAAAATAAAATTCCTGGGGTTAATAATATACTATATGTTAATAAAAAATAAAAATTTTTAAAAAGGGAAAAAAATAAATAAAGGAAATCTGTATACCTCTTAGCTCTATAGCACAAAGTTTGAAAAGTAACAATTTTATTGCAGTATAATTTATGTACCACAAAAATTACTCTTTTAAAGTATAAAGCAGCTTTTGGTATTTTCACAGTTTTATCTCCATCACCATTATTTTAGAACATCTCCCAAAAGAAAACTGTGTCAGCCATCACTCCCCATTCTCTCAGCCCCTGACAACCACTATTTTCTGACTCTACAGATTTTCCTAGTGGACATTTCATATAAATGGAATGAGGCAATATGGACTCTTGTAATTGGCCCCTTTCACTTATCATAGTGTTTTCAAGGTTCATCGTGTTGAGTAAAGCACTTTAAAAAAAAAAAACTGTAAATAAATCAAGAGAATGAAAAGACAAGCCATAGACTGGAAGAAAATATTTGCAAAAGACATATTTGATAAAGGACTTCTCCAAAATACATGAATAAATCTTCATATTATTTTTTCAACAACGAGAAAATGAATGGCACAATTGAAAAAAAAAAAAGAATGGTCAAGGGGCGCCTGGCTGGCTCAGCTGGTGGGGCGTGCAACTCTCAGTCTTGGGGTTGTGGGTTTGAGCCCCACGTTGGGTGTGGAGATCATTTAAAAATAAAATCTTAAAAAAGAAAGGGTTAAAAAGCCTGGACAGACACCTCACCACAGGAGATATAGGGATGGTATATAAACATACAAAAAGATGTTCAATGTCATGGGTCAATATCATGTGTACATTCCACTGTGAATTAAACTACAATGAGATATCGCTGCACACCTGTTAGAATGAGCTAACGTGCAAACCCTGAATGACACCCGATGTTTGTGAGGATGTAGGACGAGAGCTGTTGTTCATTGCTGGGGATGACGCGGGAGGAACAGGTGCAACCACTTTGGAAGATACTGTGGCACTTCCTTACAAAATGAAACACTCTTGCTATAGGATGCAGCAGTTGCCCTCCTTAGTATTGAGCCAAGTGAGCTGAAAACCTATGGCTGCGTGAAATCTGCCGGTGGACGTTTGCAGCAGCTTTACTCATAACTGCCAAACCTGGAAACAACCAAGATGTCCTTGAGTGGATGAATGGAAATATAAACTAGGGTCCATCCAGGCCGTGGGATATTATTCAGCACTAAAAAGAAATGAGCTGGGGCGCCTGGGTGGCTCAGTGGGTTAAAGCCTCTGCCTTAGGCTCAGGTCATGATCCCGGGGTCCTGGGATCGAGCCCCTCATCTCTCTGCTCAGCAGGGAGCCTGCTTCCTCCTCTCTCTCTCTCTGCCTGCCTCTCTACTTGTGAGCTCTGTCAAATAAATAAATAAAATCTTTAATAAATAAATAAATAAATAAAAATCTTAAAAAAAAAAAAAAGAAATGATCTGTGAAAAGACATGGAAGAAACTTAAATGCATAGTACTAAGTGAAAGAAGCCAGTTTGGGGGGCCTGGCTGGCTCATTTGGAGTTGTGGGACTGTTGATCTGGGGGTCATGAGTTCAAGTTCCACCTTGAGTATAGAGATTACTTTAAGGGGAAAAAAAAAAGAAGTCAGGTGTAGAGAGCTATATACCAGAGGATTCCAACTCTATGACATTCTGGAAAAGGCAAAATTATAGTAAAAAGGTAGTAAAAACTACAGTAAAAAAGATAAGTGGTTGTCAGGGGTTAGAGGAGGGAAGGAATGAAGAGGCAGAGTACAGAGGATTTTTAGGGCAGTGAAACTATTCTCTTTGATACTGAGATGGTGGATACGTGTCCGTATACATTTGTCAAAATCCATAGCATGTACAACATCAAAAGTGAGGTCTAATGTAGACTGTGCACTTTGCGTGATAGTGATGTACCCATGTAAGGTCATTGATGGTAATAAAAGGACCAAGATGTGGATCGTTGGGGAGGCTGTGTGCGTGTGCCGGATGGGGACATAGATAGAAACTCTCCGTGATTTCTGATCAATTTTGCCATGAACCTAAAACTGCTCTAAAAAAATAAAGTCTATTAAAATCAAGTAAATAAACAGAGTAGCACAACCAGAAAACTATCACATATACCCGACTTTAGTATCACACATAAGTTGTGATGGTCTCAGTGTAGCGGGAACTCTTGGTGCCCTGCTCCGTTCCCACTCTGCCATTGGCTAAGGGAGCTGTCCCCTGACAGGAGAGGCCTTGGAAGTCACAGTCCTCATGGCCAATGACTGGCTGATGTGAGAAGAAACAGCTGAGCCCTCTTGCCTCCAGGTAGAGAAACCTCTACAGTACAGTGGTGCTCCGAGTTCTTCACGGGATCAGGCTTTGGCCTGCTTCTTCCTGAACCCACATCTTTCCAGAGCCTCTTCCTTCGCCCTGTCCCCTTCCATCACCCTCCTCCAGCTTTGTCCCTGGAGCGTGCCCTCTGCAGCTTATTAGCACAACAATCATCTCTTAGGCTTTGCTTCTAGGAAACTGATCTATGACAATTCTACAGACTGCCCGTCTTCCTAGGATATTCTGAAGGAAGGTCATCTTAAAAGGGTCATGTAATTCATTGTCCACGGCGTTGTTCGCCACAAATAAGAGGCCTTTACATATTTTTTCCGCATTCGTGGTAAGAGCCTGAGATACACAGCATTGCACTGGACATTGACTTTCCAAATCAGGTCTTCTCTTCCCAGGAACAAGTTGTTATGTTAAAAGAATGACTTTGGGGGTAAAAGTAAAAGAAGAGAGACAAGAGGTGGTGACCTAAAATGTGGCCAGAAATGAATCTGAAAAATTGTGTGTTTCCTTGGAGTGGGCCACAGATTTTCAATAAGCCTTGTAATTATAAACACACACACACACACACACACCCTCTCACTCACACACACCTGCTGATTTATACAATTCAGTGTCTTCTACTTAGGAACCAACTGTATTAAGGCCAGTCAGAATTTCTGCCTTGGTCCTTCTGAAAAGCATATGCCACCAGGTAATGAAATACAAGCTTGACAATAACCTTGGAGGAGAAAGGACCCAGCTCAGCTTGATTCTTAACCCCTGCTCTCTGGGCTTACTTCCCTTACAAACTTTGGACATCATATTTAATTTCTCTGAGCCTTCATTTTTTTTCATCTGTAAAATGGTAATAGTAAGAGTGCCTACTTCATAACGTTATTAATTAATTAATCCTTTATTGAGAACTAAGTGATAAAATAATTCTCTGCTAACCCGTCTTAAGAGAGTATTAAGAAAACATGAAAGCTTTAATGCTAAAAGGGAAAAAGACATTTAAAAATTGGGCTTCTGAAGTCCTTGACTTTTTTTTTTTAAGATTTTACTTAATTTGAGAGAGAAAGAGAATGAGAGAGAGAGAACACACGGCGGGGTGGGGGGCGGGGGGGCAGAAGGAGAGGGAGAAGCAGGCTCCCTGCTGGGACTTCGGGATCACGGGATCAGGGAGTCACGCTTTACCGACTGAGCCACCCAGGCGCCCTAGTCCTTGACTTCAGACCTGTTTCTGATTACCCTAGAACCTCCTCCTCCTCTGTCATCACCTGGTGTTTACAGAGTCCTCCCCAGGGCTCTGTAGAAGGCTCATGTGTCTCTGGCTAGATCTGCTTTACGGTGAAAGTGCACGTTGGCAACACAACCTCCTTCCTCTCCTCTCCCAAGGGTGAGACTGTTCAGGCCTGCCTGGGTGTTCTCGAACAGAGCTTAGAATACAAACCCTACCTAGTTCTGTTTTGTCTCTTAGTAGGGTTAAACAATCACAGAGGTATCCTCGGAGGAGTAGGAAATACTGTGTTCCTCTATTTCCTTCCATCCTGTGTTGTTCAACTTCCTTTCCAGATGGTGTTGATGGATCTTGTAGGGTAAAGGGCAGGGAAAGGGAGACAGCTTAAGGTTGTCAATTAGAAGCATCTCAGAGACACCTGCCCCCCTCCCCAAGAACCACATAATAAACTAACGGTGCACACCTGCACTCTTGCCTGGCTCTGCCACTTATTAGCTGCGTCACCGTGAACGTGTTAGTTAATCTCTCCAGCCTCAGTTTCTTCATCTATATTATGGGCTAATAATAGTATTCACTATATAGGGCCATTCCTCATGGCGTTGTTAAAAGGTTTAAAAGGATACGTGTGATATCCTTAGACCATGGCTGGTATCTGTTAAGAAAATACAAATCACCCAACCAAATAAACATAAAGTACAACATCACAAGAGAAATAAATATAGAATACAGCATCAGAAGTTAAGAGAAAGAGAATGAGGTAAGAGGATAGAGAGTGATGGATGGAACTCTGGAGGGGGAGTTGAGGGTGGGGATAGGGCTGTCTATTCTATTTAATATTCAGGGAAGCCTTTCTGAGAGAATGACACATGAGTAGAGATTGAATTAAGTGAGGAAATACTTCAATCAATTCACACAAATCAGTTTCAAGTGGATTAAAGACCCCAAACGAGGTGCCATTATAGACCTATCAGACTGGTAAAAAGTCTGACAGCACTAAGTGTCGACAGGGTTGTGGAGCGAATGAGACTTGGCATCCCTGGCTGGTGGGAGTGTAAAATGGGACAACCCACTTAGAAACTGGTTGGGGGGGGCACCGGGGTGACTCAGAAGGTTGAGTTCCTGCGTTGGGCTCAGGTCATGATCCTGGGGTTCTGGGATGGGGTCCCGTATCGGGTTCCCTGCTCAGCGGGGAGCCTGCGTCTCCCTCTCCCTCTGCTCCTCCCCACTGCTCATGCTCTCTCTCTCTTAAATAAATAAATAAAGTCTTAAAAGAAAAAACCCCAAAGCGGTAGAAGGATGAATTGTGATGATACCATACAGCACAAATGATGCCATGGAAATGAATGAACTACTTCTATTAACATTCACATGGAAGATTGTCATATACATAGTGTTTGCTAAAAGAAGCAAAGCATGTAAGTAAAGTAAGTCAGACAAAGAAACACAAGTACCATATGATTTCACTTATGTGTGGAATCTTAAAATAAATAAATAAATAAATAAACAAGGAAACACAAGTAACAGCGAAACAATCTGATGGTTCCCAGAGGGGAGGAGAGTTGTAGGAAGGGCAAGATAGATAGATAAAGGGAATTAAGAGGTATGAACTTTGGGGCGCCTGGGTGCCTCAGTCGTTAAGCATCTGCCTTCAAAGCAGGTCATGATCCCAGGGTCCTGGGATCGGGCCCCGCATCGGGCTCCTTCCTTGGCAGGAAGCCAGTTTCTTCCTCTCCCATTCCCACTGCTTGTGTTCCCTCTCTCACTGTGTCTCTCTCTGTCAGATAAATAAAATAAAAATCTTTTAAAAAATGTACAAACTTCTATTATAAAAAAATAAACCACAAAGATGAAAAGTGCAGGATGGAAAATATAATTAATGCTATTGTAATAATGTGACTGTATTTACTGTGGGAACAATGAGTAACGCACAAAATTATTGAATCAAGACTCTGTGCACCTGAAACTAATATGAAATTGTACGTTAATTATACTTCAATAAAAAATGTTGGAGCATTATGTAATGCACAGAATTGTTGACTCACTATGCTATCTACTTGAAACTAATATAACATTGTATTTCAACTGTACTTCAATAATAAACATTTTTAAGTAAAGAAGCAAGGCATAAAAGAACATTATGATCCCAATCATGTAAATTCCAAACTAGGTGAAATCAAACTATATTCTTGAAGAATACAGACTTAGAGGCTAACCGTATAAAGAAATGCAAAGAAATTGTGGTCATAAGGACAGGGTGGGTCTCTGTGGGGGTGGGAAAGGAATTGTGGCTCTTGGGGAGCATTTGGCCAGAGGTGGGGGTGGGGAGGTAGGATGATTGAAGTGCTGATGACGTTTTATTTCTTGACCTGGATAGTGCATGGGTGATTTTGTTTTATAATCATTCATTCAACTATACATATGTGTTTTTATGTACTTTTCTGTGTCTGTGTTATATTTCACAGCGCAAATAAGAAAATAAATAAGTCTTGGGAATTCAGTGAGAAGAACCTTTCGGACAGAGGGAAAAACCAATGGAAGAGTCTGTGGTCGGCAGGAGACTGGCGTGTTTGGTGTTGCCATGAAGCCAGCGTGGCTGGCAGGAGGGGGTAAGGGGGGCAGGTGGTGGAAGATATAGGGTTGCAGAGCCACTGTAAGGTGTGGTTATGACAGAGAGGTGATCTAAAAGTGTAAGACTTCAAAGTGTCACTGGTCTGACTGATGTGTAGAGGACAGATTGCAGGATGGTTGGAAGACTAACCTAGAAATGCAGTGGGGATGAATAAAGATGAAAATGAGCAATTACTGAGCAGCTACTATGATGTACCTTGATCTTTATCAGTAATGGATCTCAACCACCAGCCAGAGAAACTGGGCTCCTATGATTAGAGTAGGCTCAACTGCCCAGATGACCTCTCTTTTGCCATACAATGTTACAGGATTTCCTTCTTCAGAGCCCAGAGCTCTTGGTCATGCCACTTCGGAGAATGAAGAAGTAGACAAGACTAAGAGTGGTGGACAGCAATGTTTTCTGAGTCCTGGTAAAGTGATAGTACCAAGTTCCCAAAGAGGGAGGAGATCCCAGAGGGCTGCCCCTGGATTTCCTGAATCTAGAGGTTTTTTAACGGGCTCAGTGGGGTGGCAGTGCTGTTTTTATCTGAGAAACCCTCTGTGAGCCTGTCATCCAATCAGGTTTTTGTCATCCATCACAGGGGGAAGGGTGGAGGGCTCCTTTCAGGGTGGTGTAAAATCCTTGTAAGGGTGGTTTTTCTCTTAGGGCAGGACCCTTGTCCCTGCCTGCCTCTCTTCCAACTAACCTTCATCAATAACATAATCGTAGGAATGATATGTGATCTGTTAAAAGAGCAAAAACTCAACTGAGTAAATTTTAAGATTGAATTGGCTTTATTCAATGATTCACGAATCAGGCAGCATCCTGCTAGCAAGTAGGAAGAGGATCAGAAGAGCTGTATAAACTGGAAGACTGGGGCGCCTGGGCAGCTCAGTCACTTAAGCACCTGCCCTCAGCTCAGGTTATGATCTTGGGGTACTGGGATCGAGTCCCATGTTGGGTTCCCTGCTCAGCATAGAGTCTGCTGCTCCCTCTTCTTCTGCCTCCCCTTTTCCCACCCCTCCCCTGTCCTCTTGCTCTTGCGTGTGTGTGCGTGCGCATGGGTGCACGCACGCACGCACGTGCACACACACACACACACTCTCAAATAAATAAATAAAATCTTTAAAAAATGGAAGACTTATAGGCAGAAATGGGTGGGACAAGGAAGTTGTCAGCAAAACAAAAGAAGGACTGTTTCAGGCAAGATCACTTTTCCTGGAGGGTGGGAGTGTTGCTGGGAGGAAGCTAGGGGTCTATCATGCAGATTACCTTGTTACTGTTAATCTGGAAATTCCAGACTGGTTTAGGATTCTACTTCTGGAAGAGGCTGAAGCTACAGTCCGGTTGCTAGGAAGTCTAGGTTTGCTATGTGGGGCTTAGCATAAGTGACTCCATTTTGGGCCTGCTGTTTCTGTTTTAATACATCCTATTCAGAGGTTTTGCCCATCCTGCAGAAGGAATTCATACAGGAGTGAGGGTTCTTGGGGGGCCATTCTGAGAATACTACCTACCACAGGGTTAAATAAATGCTTATTGATTGTTTGGAAATCCTTCCAAAACAACCAGGAAGAGATGGTGCCCCTTCCCTCCCTCCACCCTGTGTTTAGGACCATAGCAATCTGCACGTACCTTTATTGTGCCATTTAATTCGACTGATATTTATTTACTGAGTCCCTGCTGTGCGGCAGCTACTGCTTTGGGCACTGGGGGTATAGAAATAAATAAGAGAGCTAGGTCCCTGCTCTTAAATTTTAGTGGAGAGCTAGGAAATTAACTAAGAATTGTATAAAGAGAATCAATAAAGCAAGATGAAGGGCTATAGAGCGATGGGGTTTTGTGTGCTATTTTAGGTCAGCAGGTGCAGGATGTCATCTCTCAGGAGCAGGAACCAGCTACGTGACTGGAAAGGGAAGGGCATGCCAGGAAGAGGGAATGGCACAGGCAAAGACAAGAATGCCACGAGGGCTGGAGTGGAGTGAGTCCTGTGACAGGAAATGAGGTCATGGGAATAAGCAGGAGTCAGCTGATGTTAGCCAGGTGGGATTTTATTTGAGGAAGGATGGGCTGATTCTTAAGCTGATGAAAAGTTCTGGGAGTGGACTCGTTGTGAAATAATGTGAACATGATTGATGCCACCGAACTGTACATGTAAAAATGGTTTAAGTGGCAAATTTTATGTGGTATGTATTTTACTTGGTCAGGGAGCAAGAACTCCAGTCCCCTCAAAGGTCCTTCTAGCTGGACTGAAAATCAAATTGACATAAGACAGGTTAGCAGGAGAAAAATCAAAATCAAGAGCGTACATACGGGGAATCCACACAGTCATGGACATTCCAGAGACAGGTAAAATTAGGTGTGTGTGTCATCCTGCACTAAGGAGAAGCGGTACGGATCTGGGACTTCGGAAGAAAGGAATGTACTTCACAGATGAGAAGAAGAGGAGCCGATGTTTGATAAGTAGATGTTTGCCCTACCATACAGTTGGGCCACAGATGAAACCAATCTGTTAATAACTCTTACTCAGGGAAAGACCCTTTATTTAGATTCTTCTCCGTGGTTAAGGGAGGGACAAAACTTCCTCTTAAGCCAATGGTGCTTTTGGCTCAAGACAATCCACATGCCAAACTCGTACATTCTGGGGGGCCTGTCCTGGACCCCTTCATTTTCAAAGCTGGTCTTCATGTGTGTTTGATTCTAATTGACTTCTGGCTGAACGTTTCCCTGTTTACCTTCCCTCCCCACAAATACAACCTACCCCAAACCCTCAGGCCCTCGCCTGTAGCTTGCAATAGTCTGCTTGTCTCAAATTGAAATTCCTCTGCTCTTTCCAAATAAATGCCTCCTTTTTTGTGTTTGCCTCCACTCACCCCCCTTTTTTTTAGATCGACAATATTACACAGTTCAGTTGAAATATCTACATATAAAAGTTGAGTCTGTTCCTGGTGGGGATAGTTGACTGTAGGGATCCTCAGGGCTCAGGCTAGTGTCCGGCACTTATGTACTCGAGAAATAGTGGACAACTGACTAGACTCTGTTCTGAGTTTGTTCATCATGTGTTTTCACTTCATTTGAACTTTATAACAACCTTATGAAACACAGATAAATGAAGAGATTGTCCAGGATCCCACAGCCAGGAAGTGGCAGAGATGGAATCGAAATCCAGGATGTCTGGATCTAGAGTCCATGCCTTTGACCAACATTATCAAACAGAAGGAATGAATGAATGAATGTTGAGCCCTTTCTCTCCCTAAACCAGTGGTTCTCATCATGGCGGGTGGGGGTATCCGTGCAGATTTTGCCCCTCCTTCCCCCAAGAGGCTTTTGGTAATGTCTGGGGACATTTTCGGTTGTCACAACTCAAGGGAAGGGTGCTCCTGGCATCAGGTGGGTAGCCGCCAGGATGCTGATCTGCTAGACATCTCACAAGGCATGGGACAGCTCCCCAACCTTACACACTACAAAGAACAACCCAGCCCCCAAATGTCAGTCATGGTGAGGTGCAGAAACCTGCTCTACACTCAACCAATTTCTTTCCTATTCTCTCCAACGCTGACTGCTTCCTAATCTTAACCTCTCACTTAGTCTCCCACTATTAGACACAAAAAGACGGACTCTGAAATGGCTTCTCAGTGCGCTTATCTCTGGTGGCTGGGTTATCTGCCACCATCTTGTGGTATCACAGATTTTTATCTGGCTTGATATCTGGGGACACTTGAGGGGGGTGTCCTCATGCATATATGTTTACAGGAGCCTGTCACCCTCCTGCCGCCCTGGGTTCTTCTGGTGCCTACCCTTTGGCTCCTGGCGCCTCCCACTGGTGCTACCCTTCTCACACCATGCTGCCATTCCATTCCATGCATAGGTATCAGAGCACAGGCCATGCCTAAGGTCAGAGATTACTATCCTCCTTTTCTCATCATGCTCTTGACCCAGCAGGTAGCTACTATTCATGGGGCACTTCCTTGGTGCTAAGCACTGTGTTTCATTCCATTTACAGGGAGATGTCGGTGGTGTTCTTCCATTTTACAGTTGAAGAAACCCAGGCACTGAGAAGTTAAGTAACTTGCTCAGGTCCCACAGCTTGTGCCTGCTGGAGCTGGAATTGGAATCCAGGTAGGTTGGTGGCAGAGCCCACATGCGCACCCACTTCTCCCTCCAGGACCCTCTCATCTCAGCCTCCTCCTCGTGCCTGGCCTAGGCAAGCCACCTAGCAGTCTCTTCTGAGGCTCTCCTGACCATTACCATGGGAAGCCCCTGCCAACCTCCAGCCACCCAACGGTCCTCAATTTTCAGCTCCCTTCTCTTGTCCCATACTCTCAGCTGTCAGCTCATGGTGCCGCTGAGGGAGACTGAGGAGGCTGTCCCTGGATCTCGTTTGCCTAAACATGTCTGGCATCGGGCCACCACTCCCGTTCCATTTCATCTGCAAAAATCTAACTGGCCAAAGGCCACCATTTATTCTGGGTGAGTTGAGTGGTTAAGGACACGCTGTTCCTCCTTCAAGGGGAGAGAACAGAATCCCATTTTTCTTGGGGCACCTGGGTGGCTCTGTCTGTTAAGTGTCTGACTCTTGATTTCAACTCAGGTCATGATTTCAGGGTTGTGAGATGGAACCCCACTTAGGGCTCTGCACTGAGTGTGGAGCCTGTTTAAGATTCTCCCTCTCTCTCTGCCCTTCCAACACTGACCCCTCTGCAGGCATGCTCTCTGTCTTTAAAAAAAAAAAAAAGAATCTAATTTCTCTCAATGATGAGCTACACTTGGCCCAGAAGGGACATCCACTAAATGTGTTCTTGAATAAACGGTTGAATGAACTCCTAACACTCCCCACTGAGGAAGACTGTGAATGCACGAGGTCATGAGGATTGGCTTTGGACTTGTATAGGCGTGGGTCTGAAGAAAGACGATAGTCACTTCCCAGCTAAGACTGTGGAGAAGTACTTAACTCAGGGTTGGCAACCTTTTTCTGTAAATGGTCAGAGAGTAAATTTTCGATTTTGTGGACCATACAGTCTCTTATATAATGACTCAACTCTGCCTTGTTGGTAAAAACAGCTAGAGATAATACCGAAACCTGTGGGCATGGCTGTGTTCTCAGACTTTATTTACAAAAATAAGGAGTAGGCTCAGGGCAGTACGCTCTAGCATGACTTCCTTTAAAAAAGAAGATTATAAAAGAAGATCAAATGAGACAACCCGTGAATGCAGCCCTAGATCTTACACTTGGTGTGCTTGCATAGTCTTCTGCACTTAATTCTCTTACATCAGTTCCACTCAACTCAATTTACTCTGCTCAACTACACGGCACAGGTACGTATAGGGTTTCCTTGTGAGATAATAATACCAAACATTTGATAAATGGCATTGCACAGGAATGAAGATGACAGGACTCTGGAACTAGACAGACTGCCTGGGTGTGGGTTCTGTCCCCGCCACTTGGGAGCTAATGCGGTCTTAAGACGATTAATTTGTCCTCCTAAGTGTAAAGCCAGTTCCACAATAATAGTGCCGGCCCCTCATAGGGTTGTCTCGAGCATTAGATGGACCTGCACATTCGATTCACGGGGGGATCTTTAAAGATTCCAAAACCCAGAGCACGTGCAGACCAAGGAACTCACAATGATGTCTGGGCAGCACAGGGGCATCGGTATTTTTGAAGTTTCCCTACAGATGATTCCAAAGTGCGACAAGTTTGGGAACCAGTCCCCCCCCCCCCCCCCCCCCCCCGCGCACTGGATTTGATCTTTCGGTGGACACTCTGGAATTACTGCGTCTCCACGCAAGCCCCCCACAGCCCCATGGCATTGCTCAAGCTGGAGAGCCCTGAGAGAACCCTGGCAGCAAGGTTCGCGGGCTGTGGGCCGAGAAGCTCCTGCTCGTGCATGCTGGGACTTGTAGGCCCTCTGGCTCGCCGGCCCCGCCTTGCCGCACCTCCCATTGGCTTTCGCAGATGCCCGTTCCGAAGTTCCACCAATCAACGCAGCCCCTAGGCCATTAAAGCCGGGAGCCGGGTGCCACTCGCAATCACTGCAGGGCGGACCTCACGAGGTGGCTCGTCTGAGGCTGCGCGTGTGAGGCTGCGCGTCGCGAGGAGTTCCCACGGTCCTGCCCCCCACCGCCACCGCCACCGCCACCGCCGCGGACTTCCGCTACAGGTAACCGCGAGCCCCAGCCGGGGTTCCGGGCCGGACCCCGCGTCCCGGGCCGGGGCTGCCTCTCTCCCGCGGCTCTGGGCCTCGCGGACGGGATTTTCAGCTCCCGCGGCCCTGAGTAATCCGCTTCTCACTGTGCGAAAGAGAATTTCGGGAAACGATGAATCCCAAGGGAAATGCTGCGACCTCTCAGCCCGTCCTCCCGAGAGGTGGTCGTGGGCTGCTGGGGGCTCTGTTCTGTTGCGGGAGCTCCGGCTGGAAGCCCAGGCGCTTCCTCCGAGCCAGGGGGAAGGGGCGCGCGGAGAGGGTCTTGGCTAAGGTGCCATCGCCAGGGTGTGCTGGGCGGGGTCTGGGGCTTAGGTCCGACCTTCACAATCCAGGAGCAGTTCAGGCTCTAGGTTCTTGTAATGCAGAGAACTGCAACCATTTCCACCCAGTTCTCTGTAGCCAAGGGTAAAAGCAGGTAACCACAACGACAGAAATACCCAAACGTGTAAAAACATTCCTTCTGAGAAGTTAGGGATGCCCGAGTTCTCAGAGGTTTGAGCTGGTGGGACTCAGGGTGATTTCACTTCAAGCGTGAAAGTGAAAGTCTGGTTAGGTCCCCTATCCCTGAACTATTAGAGGTGAGGTTATATATACATGGGTAATTCCATGCCAAGAATGGTAGAATCTGGGGCCTGGAAGAAGGAACTTTCCATCATGGGCTTCGTTTTAGAGATGAAATGAAATGCCCATTGTTTGAGACTTGCCCTGTGGTCCTTGAGAATGGAGGAGCTCAGCTTTTTTTGCTGTAGGGTTCCATTCCTTAGCAAATGTTCATTGAGCCTTACTCACTGAGCAGGGGTTATTTGTAAAGGGGAGAGGCAGTGTATAGAGAATCATTTCAGTATTTCAGGTTTGCACAGGGGCAGCATCTAACCCATCTAACCCTAACCCAGCATCTCATCCTGATTTGTGGGAAGAGGTAGAACTTGGCAGAGAAGCACCGGAATGGAGTTTGAGGGATGGGAGGAGCTAGAGTGATGGAGAAGAATGTTTCATCTGGAAAACAGCATGGTGAAGGCACGGAAAGAGCCATACTTTTGGACCAGAGCCACGGAGCCTGGTTGGAACTAGGGATTTTGTGTGGGTGGTGAATTTCATGAGCTCTGTTTCATAAGAATAGAGTCGTACATCTTGCAGGCCCTTCTGTGCTGCTCTAAAGGACTTAGATTTTGTCCTGAAAGCTTGGGAAGCTGAATTCGTTTTCTTAAAAAGATTTTTGTTTCTTTGACAGAGCATGTGGGAGCAAACATGAGCAGGGATGGGGGGTGCAGAGGGAGAAATAGAGTCCCCGCTGCGCAGGGGCCCCGACTCAGGGCTCAATCCCAGGACCCTGAGATCATGACCTGCGCTGAAGGCGGATGCTTAAGGCGGATGCTTAACCGACTGAGCCCCTGGGAAACTGAATTTAGTAGGTGTGTATCTTAGGTAGTTCTGTAGTGTGGAAAAGCATTGAAGAGAGGTCCCAGTGGGGAGTGCCTGCAGTAGTATTCAGGAGAATTGCTGAGGCCTCTAAAGGATTTTAAAGACGTTGCAGTGGGAAAGGAGAAGAGAAAAGTTGAACTGTTAGGGAGGTGAAATACACCATGCCCAGCATTGTTCAGTAAAAGTATATTGAAGTGAATACTGTCGCTTGAGTTAGGTCCCCTATTACTTAACTCGGACTCCCTGCTCAGCGGGGAGCCTGCTTCTCCCTCTTCCTCTGCCTGCCGCTCTCCCTGTTTGTGCTCTCTCCCCTTCTTTGTCAAATAAGATCTTTTAAAATGAGTGTGTGTATCTTAAGATCAAGTAGTTCTAGGAAGTAGCTTAGAGAAACAGAGATACTCGTTTGCAAGGAGAGGAGTATTGGGATGTTTATTGTAATATTTATAACGATAAATTTTTGAAACCACCTAAATGTCTTTTAGAAGGCAATGCTTATAAAGTAGACATACATTCTTTTTTTTAAAGATTTTATTTACTTAGTTGACAGAGAGAGAGAGAGAGCAAGAGAGGGAACACAGGCAGGGGGAGTGGGAGAGGGAGAAGCAGGCTTCCCAACGAACAGGGAGTCCGATGTGAGGCTCGATCGCAGGCCCCTGGGACCATGACCTGAGCCGAAGGCAGATGCCCAATGACTGAGCCACCCAGGTGCTCCAAAGTAAACATACATGTTTTGAAAGTATAATAAAGTAAATAAAAAGAAATGCTAACTTACGCAGCTCTTTCTGTCTATGGGTCCTGTCCCCGTGCTTTAATAAAGCCACCTTTTTGCGCACACACACACACACAAAAAAAGGAAAGAAAGAAAAAGAAATGTTAACTTATGATGGTGGTTGTCTTCTGGTGTGGGGAGAATGGCATGGGACATGGGAAGAAATTCCATCTAATATTTTATTTGTTTTATGGGGAAAGAGTTATCAGATTTCAAAATACTAATAGTTCATGGACTCAATAATAAGTAACAGGTGTTTTACATTGTACTTTGTCCATTTCTGTAATTTAGTGTTTACCTTTCAATTTCTTGAATATAACATAATGAAATTTAGCTTAGGAATTCATATCTAGCTAGAAAAATCATTCATTCATTGTGGGAAAATACTACAAACTACTACCAAGTTTCAAAAACAGTACTTTTGGTAAAAGGGATTTAAGTGTCAGATAGCTGTGAAAATAAAAATGTGGAAAAACAGTTTACCATTGGGCAGATTTTACTTTGCTAGATTCAAAAAGTCTTCTAACTTAGGAGATTTTTAAAGTGTTTATCAATTGTGTCTATTTGGAAATATGATTTAGTTGCTTGTACTTTTTGTAATATTAAAAGATAAAACTTTTTAAAAAGATTTATTTATTTGAGAGAGAGTGGGGGGAGGGGCAGAGGGAGAGAATCTTCAAGAAGACTCCCTGCTGAGTGTGGAACCTGACCAGGGCTCAGTCCCATGACCCATGAAATCATGACCTGAATTGAAACCAAGAATCAATGCTTAACTGACTGAGCCACTCAGGTGCCCCAAAAGATAATTTTTAAGAAAGGTAAAGTCATCACTTGATACAGGTATAAAAATGAACAAGTACTAAAGATTACATTTAACTTATTATGAGGAAATGTAGTGTGATGGTTGCAGCCAGATCAAAGGAGACTCCAGGGTCAGAAATAATGAAACGATGGGAAAAAATGACAAGCAAAACTGGCTTCTTTCTACAACTGGAAATCAGCCCAGCCTCCACTTGACAGAATTCATTTGTATGTCTTTAGATAAGAATTGTTTGTCTTGCTGTTTACCCAGTTTGCAGAGATACAAAGAAAAAAAATTGCATATAGTCAGAATTAGGTAACTTTAAAGGATATGTCCTAATCTTGAATCCAGTTTCCCACCGAATCAGAAATTTTCCCTGTAGGAAAAATATTGATTAACCTTAATAAAATAGTTTTCATTTGAGATAAGAGCTTGTTGGAAGTTGGATTTTTTGTTTTGTTTTTCCTTTTTTAATTTTTTAAAAGATTTTTAAAAATTGCTTTTGTGAGAAATAGAGAGCGTGCATGGTGGGAGGTTGTGGAGATGGAGAATTAGACTCCCTGATGAGCAGGGACCCTGATTTGGGACTTGATGCCAGAGTCTAAGGCAGAGGCTTAACAGACTGAGCCACCCAGGTGCCCCAGATTTTGTTTCAATCTCACTCTTAAAACAGGAAGTTAAAAAGGTTTGAGAACTGAATCTGAATCTTAATTTTTAGTCCTACCATCTCATTGCACAGATAATTAAGGCCCAGAGAGGAAAGGGTCACCCTGAAGACACATTTTATTCCGGCAATTATGTTAGGGACAGATACTTCAGTGTAGATCGGAGCTCAGATCCAACTACAGCAAGTATAGTTGGGATTTATGGGCAGGCTGAGAAGGTCAGAGCTTGGAAAATTGCAAGGGAACTTGATTAGATAACAAAAGTGGGCCATTC
The DNA here is from genome assembly GCF_922984935.1 of Meles meles. Classification (NCBI taxonomy): domain Eukaryota; kingdom Metazoa; phylum Chordata; class Mammalia; order Carnivora; family Mustelidae; genus Meles; species Meles meles. Next base: position 120,548,183 of record NC_060071.1, read on the forward strand.
TCACAGGATTCTGGGTAAACTGAGCTTAGCAGGCCAAGACCTTCTTGAGATGGGGGCTCAGAGGAGCATGACTCAGTTCGGTCAAGGAGGGGTCCTTAGTGTCTTTCCTTGTCTCCCTTGCATGTGGTCAGTCAGGGTCTACTTATGTTGATCGTCTTGTAAGCCTCTAGAGAGTAAGGAGCAGAATCAAAGACCTTCAGGTTTGGAAAGCTCTTTACAGATGTCATTGCCTAGCTACTGCTTTGCTTGTCTTTGCTTTCCTGTTTCTAACCCAGAGCTATCTGATTAGCTCTGGTAGTAGCTACTACTACCAGTAGCAAATCAGGACTGGCAGTGAGAGGTCACATCTGATAGTAGTTAAGATGTGGGCTTTGGTGTCAGACCTTGGTTTGAACTTGACTTTGATAGTCCTGTGATTGGGGCCTCATTACTTGTATTGCCAGTGACAGTTAATTTAGAATGGGCATTCTGTCCCAAACCTCTCAAATGAATTGAACCTCCCTTGCAAGCTTACTTCTTTAAGTCAAGCAGAGTCCTTTAATGGAATTACTGATTGTGTTTCCTTGTGAGAGGAATGCCGGACCAAGTGGGAACAGTAGAGGACTTGTCCTTGGAGTCTGGTAAAATTCATTCGTGGAGGCTTGGCCATTGATCTTGACTTTGTGTGGTTCAGGTTTTCCTTTGAAGGGCTCTTCTAAGAGGAGAGTTCTTCTTTATACAGATTACCCACAAGTACCTTAAAATAGTAGGGTGGCGAAGAGCACGGTTGGGGGTGGGTGGTGACCTGCTGAGGAGGAGCTCGGGCCCTGAGTGGGGCATGTTGTGCACCCACTTGGGGTGACCCAGTCTTGCAGACCTTCGCATAAACAGCTCTTGTGACAAGTGAGGGGGTGGAGTAGAAGAAGCAGTCTCAGGAGCAGATCTGTGTGTCAGCCCCTGCGGTGCTGCTTACCAGCACATTTCTCTCTGCCCAGCCTCTCTGCTCAGCTCCACAAACAGCGATGAGGCTGGCCTACAGGCTTTTGCGAGGATTGTGTGAAGTGTACATTTTGCATGGCTTAGTGCAGAAACCCACAAGTATCCCGCTCTGCTGCCCCGTGCAGCATATCCACACGTGTGCTCTGGGGGACACATTCTCTTCCCTGGTTAGGTCACACCTGTCTTGTCAGTTTCTCCCCATAGATGATTAGCAGGCTCCGCACACATCCTTTACAGACCCCTGGATCTTCCCACTCTCGGCGCATCGAGACCTGTCTTGCTCTTTTTTTTTTTTTTTTTTTTTAAAGATTTTATTTATTTATTTATTTATTTGACAGCGAGAGAGAGAGATCACAAGTAGGCAGAGAGGCAGGCAGAGAGAGAGAGAAGCAGGCTCCCTGCTGAGCAGAGAGCCCGATGTGGGACTCGATCCCAGGACCCTGAGATCATGACCTGAGCCGAAGGCAGCGGCTTAAACCACTGAGCCACCCAGGCGCCCCTGTCTTGCTCTTCTTTTTTTTTTTTTTTTTTTTTTTTTTTAAAGATTTTATTTTATTTATTTGACAGTGAGAGAGATCACAAGTAGGCAGAGAGGCAGGCAGAGAGAGAGGAGGAAGCAGGCTCCCTGCGGAGCAGAGAGCCCGATGTGGGGCTCGATCCCAGGACCCTGAGATCATGACCTGAGCCGAAGGCAGCGGCTTAATCCACTGAGCCACCCAGGCGCCCCTGTCTTGCTCTTCTTAAAGGCTCCCCAGTGTCCCATCATAAGGCTGTGCCGTAACTGACTTAGCTAGAAGCCCTCTGTTGATGACCATGTATGTGGCTTCCAGCATTTAGCTGTTGGGAAAGGGGGGACTTCCTCGCCTCCTTCAAGTCTTGAAAAACAGTGCCTCCTGCTCCTACAGGACTCCTCTCCCTGCCTTATATTTCCCCCTGACACTCATCCCCTCTGACAATGTGTGGATTTAAATCGTATGAAGGGTTCTGTCATTGGGTCCCTGTTCGGGGCCTGTGAGCGCCTAGTGGGTGTTCAGGCTGTGTTTATTTGTTGGCTGTTGAATGAATGGGTGGGGAGACTACAAAATAGCCATCCCGAGGAGCTAGCTCAGCAGGGATCCCTTTGTCTTCCTGAACTTTTCTCTTTGATAGAACAAGAATCACAGGCATGTTATGTGGCAAGATTATTTGTGATTTTGTTTTGAGGCTTTGGCTTTGCCAAGAATATTGCTGATCAGGAAATGGCTGGGCGAGGCTGCTTGCTTTGAGACGTGTTCTTGCTGAGGGTAACGGAAAGATTATATTACTTTCATGTCTCCTCTTCATCCAAGGCCCCAATATGTTTCCCAGAATGGTATTAACATACGTGTTTTTAAAATTTCATTTATTTTGAGTAGGTTCCCCATCCAGCGTGGAGCCCAGCATGGGGCTGGAACTCATGACCCTGAGATCAAGACCTGAGCTGAGATCAAGAGTTGGAAACTTAACTGACTGAGCCACCCAGATGCCCCTTAGCATGTGTTTTTTTAAGTGACATTTTCCAATCAGTGTCATACTGTGAGGCTTTTTGCTTGCCATTCTGTTCAAGGAAACATACTCTGTTTTTATAAGAAACAAAAAAGTGATAGACAGGAACCGTTGCCAAACGTTAACTGTGAAAGTATCATTTGTGTATTAATAAGGCACTTTTCCTCACTGAGAGGTAGAGTGCTAGCATATTAGAAGAAGAATGACAGATGAATTTGAATTTGTAAAAATAACCCTGCGTTGCTTTTTCAGTGCGTGCTGGGGTGTTTGCCAGTGTAGGCAGTTAGGCTGGTGGTGCCTTTCTGTGGTTCATAGTCAGGCCATCCTTTTCATTCTGGTATTTTATGTATTTTTGTCCCTAAGTATGAAGAGAAGAAGTCACATGGCAGGGCCTCCTCAGGAATGAGCCTCTTTGTGATTAAGTCACATGAACCAAACTCAGAAACTGGTATGCAAACCAGGGAGCCTGTTTAATGATTGCTGGTGGAAGATAAGAACCAGCCAGGCGGGACTGGTCATGTGGACTGAGGGCATATTCTCGCTCCCTAGGGCAGGCCAAAGAGACCACCTGTCCTAGTTTTATTGGAACATCTCCACACCCACTGGTTTAGTTGTGGTCTCTGGCTGCTTTCACCGTACAGGGCAGAGGAGCTCAACAGAGATGGTGTGATCTGTAGGGTAAAATATTTACTGTCAGCCCTTTAGAGAAAAAGTGTACTACCCGCTACCCCAGGGGAAGGCTCAGGTGCGGTCAGGAGGCTCCTGGGCAAGCTTGGAAACAAAGAGCTGCTGGTGGGGTTGCTTCTGTAGTCACTGTCTCCTCTGCTGTAAATTACCGCCCAGTCCTGCAGAGAGCGGTAGTCAGGTCAAGAGAACGTGGGAGAGCGCCCTCAGGTGCATGTTAACACATTAATTAAGGCCTGCTGGTTGGCACCGGTGTAGGCTGAGCCGTCCACTGGCCTCACTTGTTCCCTGACCTCATCCCGTCATATGCTGAGAAACAAAACACAACAAAACAAACAAAGCATGGCCATTTTAGAATAAGCTTAAGAACAAATCTGGGGTACATTATTGTAGTTACCCGTTCCTCCATGGGGAGGCTTGCCGTGATGCTAATGAAGTCTGCATCTAGCACCAACTCTGTTTACACAGTGAAAATGGAGTTCCTGGGGCGCCTGGGTGACTCAGTCAGTTAGGCATCTCCCTTGGCTTAGGTTATGATCCCAGGGGCCTGGGATTCAGTCCCGCATTGGGCTCCTTGTTCCTTGCGTCTCCCTCTGCCTGCTGCTCTCCCTGCTTGTGCACTCTCTCCCTCCCTCTCTTTCTCTCTAACAAAGAAAGGAAGAATTGAGGTCCTGGATGGAGCACCTGGCTGTCTTAGTCAGTGGAACATGTGACTCTTAATCTCAGGGTTATAAGTTCAAGCCCCACATTGAGTGTGAAGCCTACTTAAAAAAAAAAAAGCTACCAGAGGTGGGTGGCGGGTAAGGAGTAGTGTCGGTTTGTGGGGCTTTGGACCAGAGGTGAACTAGAGGCCCCCCAGGTTAGTGGAGAGCCCCGATACACCAAACTAGAGTCCTGGGCATCACGTAGAGCTTTTTTGGAAATGCAGAGTCTGGGGCCCAACCTCGCCCTACTGAATCAGAATTGCATCCCCAGAGGATGGGGGTCACAATCGGGTTGGAGAAGCAGTGGCCTAAGACGCTCTTGGGTTTTTAAACTTTGATCAGAATTAGAGCTTCCTGTTCCCTTACCTTTGTAGGGGAACCCACTGCTCAGTCCGTTTTGAGTTTGAGCACAGTGTAGGCACAGGGCGCTAAGGCTGATTTCTAAAGCTTGCAGGAGGTTCATCCCTTAGCTGGCTGCTAAGGGTCCCCCAGGGACAGAGGCTTCGTCCTGTCCCTTCTGCCTTCAGAGCAGTCGGCCTGTTCTCCATCAGGAGAGGTGTCCAGGAGCCTCTGGCCAGCTGCGTGAATGGACAGGCTGGTGCATGAACGAGTGCTCTTGGACAAATAGAGAAGGCAGAGGTCAGCCTCGAAGACTTTGTGCTGCCAAGTCCCTGCATCTCAGAGACTGTTTTTCCTCTTAATGTGACAGGCCTAGCTCTGTCACAGGAAGGCCGCCTTTTCTAGAATAACGTGTTCAGGATGCAGGGCAGCAGGGTCTGGTGTGTCCAGATCATGGGCTGCGTGCTGGCTTTTGCTTTAAAACGTGAATGTTTTGGCGGTGGAGTATAAGGTGGGGCATGTATTTCATTAAGAAGGAAGTCTCCATGTAGGACCATGGCAAAAAGACTGAGCCGGGAATTCAGAAGACACCAGTTCTGGTCTCTGGCCAGAGCTGGCTCATCGTGAATATTGGACAGGTTAGCTTCTCTTGCTTTAACCTCTGCTTCTGCTAAAACAAGGGGTAAGACTTGTTCAACTTGCTGTAGTGACTACATGTAAATGGGTTATAAATGTTGTACAAAGACGTTAACTTGGACTGCCACTGTTTGCATGTAGCTTACCCAGATAACTCGCTCACAAACCTACGAATCGTCCCTCTGTGTTTATATTGGACATACACTGAATTTTTATAAACTTTACTGCATAAGTAATACTTGTTATAGTAAAAAGAGATAGGAAGAAAGTCATCCTGAATTCCACCTACCACCCATCAATAACTACTGTTAAATGGTGTCTGCCTTCCCCATTTTGTATGCACCCATTATATGTGTATTTTCTTGTAAACATTTCATACAATGTGGTAAGACATTTTTCTAATACAGTGAATTTTGTTGGTGAGTTTTATGTGCTGTATTCCAAGTTATGAGAAAAACTTGTTAAAATCTTTTGAGGTTGCCCAAAGAGTGTTCCCAGCTTTGATTTATACCCATAACTTCAGCCTGGAGTGAGAGAGAGATGGGTAGATCCTTCTCCCCCTAGGGAAAGGGGCTGCAGAGCCAAAGATAAAATTCTGCTCTGTCATTGTTTTTATCCTTAGGCTGTTCCATCAGATGACTAAATGGTCTTATCTTTTTGACCCACGGGCTGCAATATTTTCTTAGGGGCCAACAGTATTCTTCTGTTTTTGTCATTCCTTTTTTGCTTGACTGCTTTTTTTCTTCCCAGATTTCTGCCATTGAACTCTGAGGCACAGAATGATTTGGGAAGTAGCTGTATTGCTCAGCGTGGTCCTGGGCGCCGGTGCTGTTACGGTGGATGATCCCGAGGATGGGGGCAAGCACTGGGTGGTCATTGTCGCAGGCTCAAACGGCTGGTATAATTACAGGCACCAGGTAAGACAATGGCTAAGATTTTTCTTTATGACTGTGGTATTCTGTAAACAATCCTGGACACCGTCAGTAGAACAGACTTTGTCAAAAGCCATTTGAGCTCCTGAAGGCTTGCAGAAGTCTGGGTGTGAGCAGGGATGCGGGGAAATGGGGGATCATAAAATGGTACAGCCATTTTGGAAGACAGTTTGGCAGTTCCCGGAATGGCCCTATGGAGGCACCTCAGTCTAACACAGGTTTCCCACCCTTGGCGCTGTTGACATTTGGGGCCAGGTCGTTCTTTGTTATGGGGACTGCCCCGTGCACAGCAGGGTTTTTACAGTGTCCCTGCCCTCCACACACTAGATACCCAGAGTATCACTGGTCCATCATAACAACCAAAAATGTCTCCAGCCTTTGCCATATGTCCTCAGATGAGACCCACTAACGCCTTCATTTTACGGATGCCCTGAAGAGTGGAGGAGACTCGCCCGAGGCCACACAGCAAGTTGGGTGCACATAGGACTGAGGTCCAGGGCTCTGGTACAGGCATCACAGATCTCTTTGTTTCTTTTTTTTAGATTTATTTATTATAAATGAGAGAGATAGAGCACATGCGTGTGCAGTGGGGAGGGTCAGAGGGAAAGGGTGAGAGAGAATCCCAAGCAGGCTCCCTACTAAGAATGGAGCCCAGTGCTGGGCTTGATCCCATGACCCTGAAATCATGACCTGAGCAGAAATCAGGAGTCTCACCCTTAACGGACTGAGCTGTCCAGGCACCCCAAACATGAGTTTTGTTTTTGTTTTTGTTTTTAAAGTAAAAAGTAACAGGTGAAATTAACTTTGCTATGTCTTGTTTAACCCAATACATGCAAGCTATTATCATTTCACTGTAATCAATACAGAAAGTTAATAATGAGATACTTTACACTTTTGTTTTCACTGAATCATCAAAATCAGGCATGCGTTTGCATCCACAATGCGTCCAGTTTGGACTGGCCATGCTTGAAGTTTGTGTAGGTGTCACATGTGGCCGGAGGCTGCCGAATGGGACAGCGCAGGCCTAGATTCCGCGTGCCTGGCAGCTTGCGAGTTTTGCTCCCGGCTTTTGGTTTTCATATCTGTTAAGTAGGTGGTGGGTTTAGAAGAACCCGCCATGAGCTCTAAAATGTGATGATTATTGAATGACCTATTCTGTGAATGGTCTTGTATGTTAGCTGAACAAGAAACGTGGCTTAATTGAAAATTGTTGTTACGACAATATGATCTCTCAGTGGGTTAAGCTGCTGCCTTCGGCTCAGGTCATGATCTCAGGGTCCTGGGATCGAGTCCCACATCGGGCTCTCTGCTCAGCAGGGAGCCTGCTTCCCTCTCTCTCTCTCTGCCTGCCTCTCTGTCTACTTGTGATCTCTCTCTCTGTCAAATAAATAAAAATAAATAAAATCTTTAAAAAATACTTAACCACAGCCCTGACCCATTTACAGAAGAGAAACCTGAGTACAAGGCCTGTCCTCTCTGTTTTCTCCTCCCTTGCTAACCACAGGTTCAAAAGATAAGGGATAAGATACTAAATACAGGTCACTGATGGCAAACAGGCTGTCATATGCTGGTTTGTATACAACCAGCTTTAAAAGAATATTATTGGTTAGACATCAAGCATAAGACTCCAGTTACCCTACCCTTCTCTCCCAGAAAACTTTCTTCTTTCAAGTGTTGCTAGTTTCCCTGGGTGAAATAATACCGAAATTGACTGCAGGGAACCCAGGGCAAATGAAGTAGGCCCCAGTGAAGTACTCATCCCGGAATAAGAGTGAAATACTCATCCCAGCCTCCCTGTGAGGAACTGCAGGAACTGTGTGTGCTGAGTCATCGCTGACCTTGGCTGTGGCACTGCTTGCTGGCTCTTTCTGTTCTCAGCTGCTGCCAACCTTTGCTTTCTTGACTAGGGAGGCTAATCGTTAAAAGAGCATTGGAAAGAACTTTCCTCATAGAACCTATGCAGACTTCTAAACTTGGGTTTTTGGTTTTTTTTTTAATATTTTATTTATTTATTTGACAGAGAGAGAGATCACAAGTAGATAGAGAGGCAGGCAGAGAGAGAGGGAAGCAGGCTCCCTGCTGAGCAGAGAGCCCGATGCGGGACTCGATCCAGGACCCGAGATCATGACCTGAGCCGAAGGCAGCAGCTTAACCCACTGAGCCACCCAGGCACCCTAAACTTGGGTTTTTAATGGAGGTTTACCTTTTCCTTGGATTAGCACAGCACTGTTATCACGGATCGCTTTTGTTGAGGGAGGACAAGTACACTGGGCACAATTTATTTTTATTTATCTTTATTTATTTTAATGTTTGGGCTTTTCAGTTTGTTGTTTGTTGTTGTTTTTTTAAGATTGTATCTATTTTTGTGTGATTGTGAGAGAGACACAGGGGGCGGCAGGCAGAGGGGAACACAGGCTTCCTGCCGAGCAAGGAACCTGATGTGGGACTCAATCCCAGGACCCTGGGATCACGACCCGAGCTGAAGGCAGACACTTAACCAAGTGAGCCACCTGGGTGTCCCCACCAGGCACAATTTAAATCATTGTGGATTGCTTTGCTCTATGCTCGATGATGGTGGTTTTTTTTTTTTAAGATTTTATTTATTTACTAGAGAGAGGGAGTGCGCACACAAGTGGGGGAGTGGCAGAGGAAGAGGCAGAAGCAGATTCCCTACTGAACAGGGAGCCCAGTGTGGGGCTTGAGCCCAGGACCCTGGGATCATGACCTGAGCCAGAGGCAGACACTTAACTGACTGAGCTATCCAGGTGCCCTATTTTTTTTTTTTTTAAAGATTTATTTATTTGAGACAGAGCAAGTGTGCCCGTGTGCCTGCCTGTGTGCATGAGTGGGGAGAGGGGCAGAGGGAGAGGAGAGAGCATCTCAGGCTGACTCCCAGTTGAGTGTGGAACCTGCCACGGGGCTTGATCTCAGGACCCTGCGATCATGACCTGAGTGGAAATCAAGAGTCAGCCGCTCAACTGACTGAACCACCCAGGTGCCCCAATGATGGCTATTTAAATCATGTTTTGTCTTGATCAAGTTGAGTTTCTCTGTTTTCCATCTATGGTTGGGATTAATGGATGAGTATGAAGGGGTTTGTCTGAGGCGTGGCTGGTCTACGCTCTGCATCCAGGGTTGGGGGTCGGTGGGGGGCAAGGCCTTGCAGGGGCAGCTTCCTGCAGTGGCCAGGGCAGAGGAGAGAGGGAGAGGTCCTGAAGTACAATCAGTGTCTGGGGACAGACTTGTCAAGGGAAACGAAATGGGCCATCAGAGGAGGAACTGGGGTTGGAGGAGGGTTACTTTCGGGACAGAGGTCTGAGCGTGAGCCGAGGGAGGATCTAAGGTGGAGCCCCAGGGGTGGCTGCTGAGGTAGATGGCAGGTGAAGTTCACTGTCACACGGGGACTTTGCGGGTGACAGGAGTGGGGAGGACAGACACATGGAAGCCATGTGTCACCAGGAGGCGGGGGGCTGGGGGGGTCAGAGGCAGTGGCTGGCAGTGGGGTTCCCGAGGAGAAGGTCGTTTGCTGTGTATGGGCAGGGTTGGGAGCTGTGGGTTGCTGACGCCGCCCCCACCCCCCCGCCACCGGTGGTCTGCTGTTGGGTTGCAGTGGAGAGAAAGGGGGCCGCCACCTCCTTCTGGAAGCTTTCAGAACATCTGTCCTAGGGGCCAGGAGGCAGGAAGTTGGGTTTCTGTTGAGGTAAAAAGGGAGAAGCCCAGAACCCACACCTGTTGGAATTGGGAGAAAGAGATGTGGAGAGCCAAGCGGCAGAGTCATCATGTTTCTGAAAAACCACCTTTCAGTTCATAGATTTTTAAAAAATGTGTGTAGTCACCACTTTTTTTTTTTTTTAAGATTTTATTTATTTATTTGACAGAGAAACATAGCAAGAGAGTCAACACAAGCAGGGGGAGCAGGAGAGGGAGAAGCAGGCTTCCCGCTGAGCAGGGAGCCCGATGCGGGGCTCAGTCCCAGAACCCCAGGATCATGACCCGAGCCAAAGACAGATGCTTAATGACTGAGCCACCCAGGCACCCCCATGGTCACCACTTTTTAGAAACAGCTTTATTCAGGCATATGTTCACGTGTCCTGTGAATACATTCACCTGTGATAATTGCATAGTTCTGTGAGTTTGAGTACATTTATGCTGTTCTGTATGCATTGCCACAGTCCAGTTTTAGGGCACTTCCATCATTCTAGAAAGTTCCCTAGTGCCTCTTTGCACGTCAGTCCCTGCTCCCCTCCCAGGCCCATATGAAACCATTGCTTTCTGTCTCTATCTCCCCCCACCACCCCAGTCTACTTTAAACCTTTGATTCTCCCCTGGCACATTTGAGTGGTGCTGGGCTCAGTGAGGCAACTTTTCAGAGAACCCCTGCCTAACCTCGCAGTGCTCAGCACGTGTCAAGAAGTGATAATATGTGTCTATCTGTCCATGTCCATGAGCTGACTGGGAGGCCCCCTTCTCAGATCCTTTCCTGGCTTAAAAGTGGGCCCCTTTACCCTGACCGTGACTGGAGCGTGGTAATTGAATGTCAGCTTGGTTCCCAGGCGGTTGTCCTCATTTAGCGGACGGTGGGCCTGAGGTGAAGACAGCAAGAGCGGACAGTGTCGGACAGTGGATGACATCAGGGCATCACGGGATGCTTCCGCACGCCCATGCGAACGCCCAGCACCAGCTGTGAAACGAGCTGACTCATAGCAGCCTGGGCCAGAGGGCTTCGCCTTCTCTGTAGTCTTGCTCAATGCCCTCTCCCCATGCCACCTCTTAGGCTTTTCTCTTTTTTCTTTTTTTTTTTTTTTTTTACAGAGAGGCAGGCAGAGAGAGAGAGGGAAGCAGGCCCCCTGCTGAGCAGAGAGCCCGATGCGGGACTCGATCCCAGGACCCCGAGATCATGACCTGAGCTGAAGGCAGCGGCTTAACCCACTGAGCCACTCAGGCGCCCCGGCTTTTCTCTTTTTAAGGAGGAAATACATTTGGCCACATATTTCCAGGGAAGTAATTCAGGTGGCCTTTAATACCATTTCTGAAGTATTTGACTCGGTTTAACCCAACTCTTACTTGTTTTGAGTGCCAGTAAATAGACCTGAGTCTAACGAAGAATCTCTTTGAGGTAACAAAGTTGAAGACAACCGGTACCTCCATAGACCCAGGAGAGAACCATGACCTGACAGCGAGAGAGCTGCTTGTGGGAGAAGGGCACAAGGCATGGTCGGGGTCAGGAGACCCATGCTGGACTCTCTGAGCCCTTCCCGGAGTTTGTCCCCATTTTTAACACGGGGATAAAAGCATGTGCCGCCTGTCAGGGTGGACGAGTCCAGATAGTGGAGGAGAGCGCCAACACAGGACACACCGAGCCTGCCCTTTCTAAAATATATAGCCCTATCAATCCGTAATTCACCCCCTTCGAGTATACAACTCAGTGATTTCTTAGTAAATTTACCAAGTTGTGCAAACAGCACCTTAAATCAGTTTTAGAACATTTCGTCTACCCGGTTAGACCCCTCCAGCCCATTTGCAGCCTCCATCCCCAGCCCGCCACCACCACTAAAAATATACCTTCTGTCTCTATAACTTTGCCATTTCTGATCATTTCATACAAATGGAGCCATTGGGCATGTACTCTCTTGTTTCTGTTAGCATAATGTTTTTGAAGTTTATCTGTGTTGTAGCATGTCCGTACTTTGTTCCTTTTTGTTGGCAAAGAATACTAAACAGTATGTATGGATCACAGTTTTTCTGTCCATTTACCAATTGATGGACATTTGGATTGTTTACATGTTTTGCCTATTACGAACGATGTTGCTAAGAAAACTTTTCTGTAAATCTTTGTTCGGATCATTGTTTTTTCTCTTGGGCAGAAAGAATAGAATTGCTGGGTCATATGGTACCTTTATGTTGAGCCTTTTCAGAAACCGTTAAACTGCTTTCCAAAATGGCTGCAGCATTTTACTTTCCCACAAGCAGTGAATGGAGGAGGTTCCTGGTTCTCATGTTCTCGCCAACACTTGTTATTTTCTGTATAGCTGTGAATTGGTATCTTACGGTTTTAATTGACATTTATGAAATAACTAATGATATTGAGTATCTTCATATGTGCTTTTTAGCCATTTGTGTGTCTTAGATGAACTGTTTATTCAAAATCTTCTATTTTTGATTGGGTTGATTGTCGTATTGGGATTTCTTTGCACATTCCAGATACAAGTTCTCTCAGGATGTGTTTTGCAAATGCTTTCTCTTGCTCTGTTACTTGTCTTTTCACTTTCTTAATGCTGTCTTTTGAAGCATTCAGGTTTTTAATTTGGCTGATGTCCAGTGTATTGGTTTTTTTTTTTTTTTTTCTTTTTATAAACCATGCTTTTGGTGTTTTATCTTCAACATCTTTGGCTAAGGTCCTGAAGATATTCTAAGTTATCTTCCAAAGTTTAATTATATTAGCCCTTACATTTAAGTCTATGATGCATTTTGGGGTTTAATTTTTATAAATGATGTGAAATGAAGGCCCAACTTCACCTTTTTATGTGGATTTCCAAATAGTCCCCACCCCATTTGTTGACAAGACTGTCCTTTCTCTGATGTGCAGGTGACCCTTGGAACAGCGTGGGTTTGAGTTGAGCAGGTCCATTATATGCAAATCTTTTTCAGTAAATACAGTACAGCATCGTAAATATATTTTCCTTATAATTTGCTTAATAACCTTTTCTTTTCTCTAGCTACTTTATTTTAGGAATATAGTGCATAATACATTCAATATACGAAAGGAACTGAAAGTCCTTAAACTTTTTTTCAAAACCGTTTTGGCTATTCTGGGTTTTTTTGCAATTTCCTATACGTTTTAGGATCATTTTGTCCACTTCTGCAAAAAAAACCTGCTGATCTCTCTTTTTAACTTTAATACTGTTAAGTCTTCTGGTCCACGAATATGAGGTATCTCTTTGTTTATTTGGATCTTTAATTTCCCTCTGCAACATTTTTGAATTTTCACTGTATAAGTCTACGCTTTCATTAGGCTTATTCCTAAGTGTCTTCATGTTTTTAAATGAACCTGGCTTCTGCCAAAAGGAATCAATAGTAGGATGACTTGTCACCAAGGAGTGGGTGGGTGTGCCTGCTCGCTTCTACTTTCATCATAAGAGTAGGTGAAATCTGACATACTGGTTTGAATTTTTTTTTTAATGAAAAACAAAGTAACAACTGTCTTTTTTATAGCGTGTGTGCAATTTCATAATAAAATGAATACCTGTATCAGACTTAAATAAAAAAGAACATGACTAAGACCCTCTCCCATCCAGTTTCCCTCCCTTCCCCCCAGAGGGTGAGGACCTGAATTTTCAGTTTTCCTTCACTTTCCTTCACTTTTTTCTTTTCAGTCATTCCTTCACTTTGCTTTACAGTTTCACCGTATGAGTATTTAATTGTAAACAACATAATGTTTACTTGCCTCTTTTGGCCTCTATGTAACTGTAATGATAGTGAATGTATTTTTCTACGACTTACTCTTTTTCTCGTTATATTCCTAAGATTCATCTGTTTTGAAACATGGGCTGTATTTCATTCATTCCTCCGTCCACTTCTGTGAGCTTTATGGTACTACATTATATGAGCACAGGAGTTTATTTTTCCAGCTATTGATGGTCCTTTGGGTTATTTCTTGTTGTTTTTTGTTTTGTTTTGTTTTTTTGCTGTGAGTAATCCTCTACTGCACAAGGGTAGAGTTTCTGCAGGGTTTTGCTAGGAGCAGAATCACTGCGTTGGCAGGGATGAGCTTCAGCTCAGTTGGATAATGGGAAGGTGTTTTCCCGAGTAGAGTGCCAATCCCAGTGAACCTCCACCACCAGTGGATTAGTTTCCTATTGTTGCTGTAACAGATCACTACAAGCTTAGTGACTTAACACATTTATTATGTTACAGCTTGGGACGTGAGAAATCTGAAATGGGTCTTACCATATTAAATCAGGGTGTCAGAAAGGCTGTGTTCCTTTCTGGGGACTCTGGAGGAGATCTCATGTTCCTATCTTTTCCAGTGTTTGTTTTATTTTTTTATTAAAAAAATTTTTTTATAGTAAAAGTATTTTTTTTTTAGATTTTATTTATTTATTTGAGAGAATGAGAGAGAGTGTGAGAGAGGTGAGGGACAGACGGAGAAGCAGACTCCCACTGAGCAGGGAGACTGATGTGGGACTCGATCCTGGGTCTCCAGGATCATGACTTGAGCCGAAGGCAGTCACTTAACCAACTGAGCCACGCAGGTGCCCTCTTTTCCAGCTTTTAGAGGCTGTCTTCAGTTTTGGCCCATGTCCCCTTCCTCCATGTTCAAAGCCAGCAGTGACAGTTGAGTCTTTTCTTACATCAAATCCTTGACACCAACTCCTCCTTCCACATTCAAGGACCCCTGTGATCACACTGGGCCCACCAGAATAATCCAGGATAACCTCTCTATTTTAGGGTCAGCCGATGAACCATCTTAAATCCATCCATGTCTTAATTCCCCTTTGTCATGTGGCGTGACCTAGTCACAGGCTCTGGGGTTTAGGATGTAGACATCTTTGGGGGCTGTTTCCTTTCTTACCATAGCTGGTGTTGAGGATCCTCATTATTCCACAGAAACAAAGATTTAAATGTTTTAACAATTTGTATATATGTGAAATACTTAGTCATTATTTTCAGATGACTTCCTTAGATTTTCAGCTGCTCATGCTCCCCAGGCTTCTCTAACTTTTATGATTAGCCATGTCGTGTTCTGGAGTCAGAGGGCCGGAGGTATCTCACTCAGAGCTGGGTGACTCAGGCGGGTCCCTTCCCCTCCCTAAGCTCTCATTTCCTTATCTATAAAGTGGGGATCTTTACCTTGACAGTGTAGGGTTGCTACGAGAATCAGATGACATAATGTGTAGAAGTCCCAGCCCGGTGCCTGACAAGTACTAGAAAGTCGACACATGTATGAGTGTTCGGGTTTATGCAGCCATCTGCTCCTGCAGCAGCTCCCAAGGGCCAGACCCTGGATTCGTCCACCCGGTGTTTAATGACTATGTATTTAACACCATTGTGGCCGTGAAGTCCCGTGAGGCATCCGTGGGGAAAGTGCTGGCTGTAAGGCTTTACTGCCGTGCTCGGTGATGCAGAGTGTGTAACGTGTGCAGGCGGTCCAGTTTCTAAAGCTCTTTCTTGGAGAGGCGGATAGCTGGGCTCTTTAGTCTCTTCATGTTTATGTCTTTGTTCTTTCTTTCTTTTCTTTTTTTTTTTTTTTTTTTAGATTTACTTATTTTAGAGAGAGAGCACACAAGCAGGGGGAGAGGCAGAGGGAGAAGGAGAGAGAATCTCAAGCAGACACCATACTGAGTGTGGAGCCCGACACAGGGTTCTGTCTCACGATCCTGAGATCCTGACCTGAGCCAAAATCCAGAGTCAAACACTTAACGGGACTAAGCCACCCTATGTCTTTGTTCTTGAAAGACACCATGAAACAGAAGCAGAAAGTTGGGGGCATTTTTCTTCTGGTCCTCAAGTGACTTCCATGTCCTGGAGTGTACCATGCATCATCCAGAAAAGGAAGCAAAGAATGTCTTCACCCTTTTAAGGACAAGGAGTCCCATTAGCAAAGCTTGTCTTTCATCCCTAATGTTGTTACCCTGCAGTCATTGTTACTTTTTTAACTAAAGAGTACATTAGTGCGTTCCTCCTTTCAATTCCCGAGCTGAACTTCGGAGTTTTCACTCAATTCTCTGAACTGCAGCTTTGGCAGCGGAAGTTACTTGAATCAGAAGAATCCTGTTTGAAACAGAAGTAAGCCTTGACCTGCCATTCATCATTCCGTTCCTCGGACACAGCTCAGTACTTTCAGGAGACTTACGTGGTGTGGAAAAGGGAAATAAAATATCCACGACTTCCTAAGGCCCTGGTCACCCATAGCGGTGGTGCTGCGTGTGCGTGCCTGTCTGTGTGTAGTCCACATCTATGCCAACTGCCAGGCAAATGAGACTTTGGGTAATGGGCAAGGTGGGGAAGGTTTAAAAATTGGGTTGAAATAATATAATATGTGTTTTAAAATCATTTAAATACCTGACCAATAGGGAGTGATTCAGAGCATGTCTTCCATTGAGAAAGAATGTGTTGCTCCTTAAAACTCTGAAATCTGCCTCCTTCTGGGCAAAATCTAACACTTGACAAAATCATTTCTCCTAGGCGGATGCATGCCACGCCTACCAGATCGTTCACCGAAATGGGATTCCTGATGAGCAGATCATTGTGATGATGTATGATGACATAGCCAACTCAGAAGAGTAAGTAGGCAGTGTCTTGAACTTGATGGTGAATTCGGGGAGGGGGGAATATATATATATTATATATATATATATGTAATTTTTTCTTAGCATTTTTTAGAGATTATTTTAGAGAGAGAACGCGCATGCACTAGTGGGGACGGTGGAAGGGCAGAGGGAGAGAATCTCAAGCAGACTCTGCACTGAACGTGGAGCCTGACCTGGGGGCTTGATCTCAGGACCCTGAGAGCATGACCTGAGCTGAAACCAAGAGTCAGACGCTGAACTCACTGAGCCACCCAGGCGTGCCCCCACTCCATGCCAGGATATAAACTCACAGGAATCTTTAGAATTAGTGTTAGAATGTGAACAGACCCGCAGATGGAATCCCACAGGGCTGCTTCCTGTAGAACTCAGAACATAGGCACCTTGCTAGTGGCAGAGGCATAGGAAGCGGGCGCTGAAGGGTGTTTGAGGCTGGTGCTTTGGAAGAGTTTAAAGTACAGGTTCCTTGTGGGCTTGGAGAACTACCATTGGATTCTGCGGTGTTGATCATGACTCCCCAGACAGGGTCGAGGGGCGGGGTGGTCAGCACAGAGGGGTCACCTCCACAGCCCCGTGCCTAGAAGGTTCTTGTTTGTAGCTTAGATCCACGACCCTTTTTCCTGGGCTTGTTTGCTTTCATTATTTGTTGAATTGAGTTTTACAACCTTACGCCTGCTTCTCTGATTTCTTGGCGATCAGGGGCAGCAGGTGGGTACCACATGTGACTGGTGCTCATCTCTCCACTCCTTGTTTTCCCTGCTGGAGCCAAGCTGGGGGGACCCCAGGACAGCTCGTAATCCATTCTGAGCGCTCACGTCTTCAGCTCTTGTCTTAAGTCTTGTCTTCTGTCCTGGCTTTCTCTCTAGTTTTGCTCTGAGAGGCCTTTTGCTCAGATCTTGCCCCCAGGATGCTATATGGTTGCCACAGGAAGCCAGGCACACCTGTCCTCAGTTTCCAGGACAGCCCTTCACCACTCCTGCCAAGAACTCAAGGCCTGTGGGCTGCCTGAGACCACCCCCCCACCTCCGCTCTATAGCCCCTGGCACATGGGTGACCATGTGAGCAATGAGACACGGCTTTGGCAAACACAGTCACTTTTCACTGGTATACATACCGGGGGTGTATTTTTGAAGAGAGATTTCAAAGACACATCCCATTGCGTGCTTCAGAGGTGTCCTTTGGTTTTCAGCAACCCCACACCAGGAATCGTGATCAACAGACCCAATGGCTCAGACGTGTATGCGGGGGTCCTGAAGGACTACACCGGCGAGGTGAGGGGCGCGGGGCTGGAGGCAGCATGGACCGTTTCTGTTCTGGGGATGGTTCTCCCTTTGTTCTTGATTTCCAGGGTCAGAACCTCACTAGACTGATCTCTGGTCATTGCTTCATGTTTCTAGTAAGATTCGTGCTTGAGGAATGATTTCTGAGAGTTTTGTAAGAAAGCCGAGGGAAAACATGGGGAAAAGAGTTAGTCTACTGATCTTTAGATTCTAGTCTTACACTTTAAGCCTGAAAATAGATTCCCCTCAGTAATACCTGATTTTCTTGAGGTCTTGGTCCTAATCCGAGTATAGATTGGTGCTGTTTTCTGAAAATCAATGTTCTCAGCACCAGCTCTGGTGCAGAGTATCCCTGGATTTCGCTGAAGATAGGTTTTCATTAATTATTTATCGCATGTCACTTCTGAATTAAATCCCTCCTAATCGATTCAAGCTGTATTAATTGGCACATTTTTTTAAAAAGCCCCGTAATGATGCTGCCTTATGGTTTGCCACAGTCTCTCTTTCCTGATTTCAGAGGGATTGTGTAGGAACTAATATTCCTGGCGGTAAAGAAGCATTTTTCCGAAATTCAGCAGTTCTTTCAGTTTCTTTTAAATTCAAGTACATTTAAATTGAACACATCATACGTGTAATATCGATCCTATTTTTATGAACTTATTTTTACATAGTGAGATAAGGAAATGTCTGGAATCTTAGGTGGTAAGATTTTTGGTAAGATTTTAGGTGGTAAGATTTCCCCCCCAACTTTTATACTTTTCTGGATTGCTTTTTTTTAAATGATCAGACATAATGTTACCCTTCTTTTTTTTTTAAAAGATTTTATCTATTTGACAGAGAGAGAGCATAAGGGGGCAAAGCAGCAGGCAGAGGGAGAGGGAGAAGCAGGCTCCCTGCTCAGCAGGGAGCCCGACAGGGGCTGGATCCCAGGACCCTGGGATCATGACCTGAGCCAGGTGCCCCCAGTGTTATCTTTCATCTTTAAGGAAATCAAGCATCCTTGGGATTTGACCTTCTAGGCTGCAGATTGGATGCAAAGGGAGGCCCAGGGCTGATGTTTCCCTCCCTTTTTGCTATGCCTCTGGGGGGGCTTCACTCTTCCTCCGCTGTTTGTCCCTACCTCCCCGCATCTTTGGTTTTCCCCACCTGGACTTTGTAATGGTCAGGAAGGAATGGCAAGCTTGCTGAGTTGCCATCAGCCAAAGGCAAGGGTATTTGACAAGGGGTCATACACAGGCCTCAGAAACACTGGCCTTGCTTTGGGTCTTACCTGGCTCCAAAGTCTTCGCAGTTAAACCGAGAGCCTTGAAGACTCCGCAGACTCCGCAGACGCTTGGATTGAGAATGACAGCTGCAGCTGGTTTTCACTTCAACTCTTTGTAGGACGTCACCCCACAGAATTTCCTTGCCGTCTTGAGAGGTGATGAGGAAGCAGTAAAGGGCAAAGGATCTGGAAAGGTCTTGAAGAGGTAATGTCTGTTTTGTGGTTCCCACACTTTTCTGAATGACTTGGGACCCAGAAGAGGTGGCGTTCTCTACTCTTGGCCTGTGTCCTGCTGAGAAGTGACAGAGCCGGGAGCTCTGTCCTGACTTAAGACAGGCTGTGCAGAGCTGGTGGCTTTTTGGGGGAGCCTGTTTGTGTCCCGAATTCACCCAAGGAGCCAGGATCCCTCATTATTGTTAATGAAATGTTCCTGTCACTTAAACCCACTGCTTTTTTGCTGTCCACGGATCCTAGAGCTGGTATGTTCCACCACCAGCGGGATACACCGAGACAGGCACGGAGCCTCGCAGCCGGTCGGGTCCAAGGGTCTGGCCTGCCAGTTCCGTGTGGTGGTCAAGGTCAACCTGGTGGGGAGAGGAGCACATTCACGCGCACAGTGCCAGCCTTCGTGCTGGGGAAAACCAGCCCCACCGCTTGTTGCGAGCTGTGGGTCGGAGCTGTGTAGCGTCTCTTCATGTGGCACTTCTCAGTGATGGCAGGGACTCGGGTGCCATGCCTCAGACTGTCTCAGTGGTGCTGTTCCTCTCAGGCTGGAGGGAAGGTGCCGGCATGGGGAAGTGTGTGGGCAGGCCGATGGGGGGGCGGGCAGTCAGTGTGCAGGCCGAGGGACCCAGAAGGGAAGGAGTCTGAGCTGAAGGACTGTGTTCCTCTGTGTGTCCTGGCTTCCTTCCTCATTTGGGGGCAATCTGGTTGGAGAGTGTGGCTGCTGGCATGGGGCCCAATTACCAAAGAACCCCCCCCCCCAATTTGAATCACACCTGGTCCTCTGACTGACTGCTCAGCGAATGTCCCATCCTGCCCAGCCATCATTCGTAGCGAAGCTCTCCACGTGCCTTGTGGTTCAAGGTAACCTCTTCATTGGGAGACTGTAGTCCTCAAGGCTCTTCTTTCTCACAGCAGCTTTTCAGAGAAATGGAAATGGGGATAGGAATTGGTTTGACTCTCCTTGTCTGTCACCCTCTCTTGGCAGTGGCCCCCGGGATCATGTGTTCATTTACTTTACCGATCATGGAGCTACTGGCATACTGGTGTTTCCAAATGACGACGTGAGTTTCCCTTAACATTGCTTTTTGTTTAACATTTTTTATTTATTTGTCAGAGAGCACAAGCAGGGGAGAGGCAGGCAGAGGGAGAGGGAGAAGCAGGCTCCCTTGGAGCAGGGAGCCAGATGTGGGCTCAATCCCAGGACTCCGGGATCATGATCTGAGCTGAAGGCATATGCTTAACCGACTGAGCCATCCAGGTATCCAGTTTTTCTTAACATTGTGAGGACAAAGTAGGAGACTGGCAGACAAAAGCTTGGGGTCAACATGCAGACTGTGAGGTGTACTTCTAGTGTTCTGCCAGGGTTGATTTCTGTGTGTGGTAGGTGACTAGAGGGGCCACGCTCAGCGGCCTGAAATCTATCTAGAGTGTCTCAGGTTTTGCGTACATTTCTCTTCATGTCCCAGCCTCAGTAAACTGTCTCCAGACTTGGGCACGTGGCACTAGGGCAATAACAGAACCCAGCCCCTGAGTGCTCCAGACAAAATAATGAACAAGAAAGCACATTCTCTTCCCCCTTTTAAATATTTGAATAAAACATGCGAGGTACCACTTTGGGGTAATGTAGCCGGTCACCATGATTCTTTCTAAGGGCCAGTAAATAAGAATTTACAAAGCAGCATTAGGGCTTTGTTCGTGGGTTATCCAGCAAATGATTTCTCTTGATATGTTGGTCCACGTGTCAATATTCTTACCTTTCAGCTTCACGTGAAGGACCTGAATGAGACCATCCGTTACATGTACGAACACAAAATGTACCAAAAGGTAACATCAGCGCTTGGGGTGGCCTGGTGGGACAGAGTGTGAGGAAGGCAGGAGATGCAGAGCCGACCCTCCCCATGATGCCCCAACTCCAAATGGCTGTTTTCTGGAGAGTGTCCTTGTGATCAGTCTTGACCACTGGTTTTTCAGGATTCACCCTTAGTGACTCGAGGGCTTTAGCTGTTAGCTCAGAATCACTAGAGCTCTAGTTCAAACACAGTGTGGACCCCACCTACAGAGTTTGACTCAGAGGCCTGGGGTGAGGCTTGAGAACTGGCCTTTCTGAGTTGACGCTGACTCTAATGGTCTGGGGACCATGCTTTGAAGACCACTGTTCTTAGCATTGACTCCAGTTTGGGAGCCGCTGGGGAGGAAAACACCACCATCTTATTTGGCCCCGGCCCGTCCCTGTAGCAGCCTTTATACAAACTGAATGGTCTGAACACATATGGGATAGAAATGTGGAAATTGGCCTGCCGCACGGTCTCCCTGCGTTGGATGGAGGAGCGGTTCTCTTAAGCATTATCTGTGGCACCCTTTGCCCTGCATCATTTCAACTAATAGATCATTTTAGTCTGTTAGTTATGGATAAGTTGGAGTCCTTCTGGTTTGTCTGACAACAGCTTCTGTAGCCTCCGGCAGCAGCCTCTCCCAACAGAGATCTCTCCCAGAAGCAAGAGTAAAAGACCCTTAAGAATGGGTGAGAAGAGTAGGCAGGGCCAGAGTAATATATGTGTGAGGTCTGTGCCTGGCCAGGGTGTGAGGTCACCTGTCTTGTTCGCCTCACAGATGGTCTTCTACATTGAAGCCTGTGAGTCTGGGTCCATGATGAAGCACCTGCCCACCGACATCAATGGTAGGTGGTGGGAGCACTGGCCTCTGAGCCAGGCTGGCTGAGCAGGTTGCTCGGTGGCACGGTTGGTCATTCCCCGATTCTGCAGACGCGAAGAACCAAATGGTCTGTAGAAGCAGGGGCCTAGGGCAGCCCCTAGGAGTCGGGGAGAAGGCTTCCCTGGGAGCAGCTCTGGACTTCCCTTCAATATTAGTGGTCCAGGAGTAAAGAATCTGAAGGAAGCCTCACGGTCCTCTTCCAGGTCTTGGTGAAGCTACTTAAGGCCAAGATCACGTAGTCTTTGGACCAGCTTTGCGACGCATTGCTTGCTGGCTGCTGATCGTGGGCAGTTGACGTACCCTCTTTGACCCTCAGTTATCCCATCTGTAAAATGGGGATAAAGACAGTGCCTGTCTGGGGGGAGAGGTGCATTTTAAGTGCTGACATTTGCCCGGCACCATTCTGAGCCCATAGTAGCTAGATAGTAAATGGTGGCTATTACATACGTTTAGTCAAAGTGTTCGTTCAGTAGATGGTAATTTTTTCCAGAAATGAAATTAGATATATGTTCTTTGAGTTTCCAGAGCTATTAAAATCTTTCAGCGTTTTTCTAAAATAGCTTGGCATCCTGCTGAGCACGTGTGCTTGCTTATTCCTGCAGAAAGTGTCTATGGACCAGCTTCTCTTTTCTTCCACATTTAATTTTAGACAGTTTCTGTAACCGAACTCACAGGGCTAGGTACAGTTATGCCCTTGTGCCCTCCCTGTGCTGGTAGCTTTGATTGCCCCAGGGAAGAGGGAAAGGCTCACACAGCAGGTGGGACCCACAGCGGAGAGTGGAGTGTGACGGCTGGATGTCTTAAATCCCTGCTAGTTTATGCGACCACCGCTGCGAACCCCACAGAGTCATCCTACGCCTGTTACTATGATGAGAAGAGGTCCACGTACCTGGGGGACTGGTACAGCGTCAACTGGATGGAAGACTCAGATGTGGTGAGCCCTCAGGGGTCTGGTTGCACCGCCGAGGCCCAGCCGTTGGCTCTGATGGTCAGAGGACTTCCATGGTTTCCTCTTTGCAGGAGGATTTGACCAGAGAGACCCTCCACAAGCAGTACCAGCTGGTGAAGTCCCACACCAACACCAGCCATGTCATGCAGTACGGGAACAAGGTGAGGAGGGCCGCCCCCTGTTTCTGCTGATGGCGGTGGAGCCTTGGGCCAACTCCCCGGGAACGTGTGGCTCTGAGTCCTGGGCATCATGCCTGGGCTCTGGGGTCAGACCTTGCCAGGTTCCCCCTTGCAAAGTTGTGAGATTTGGGGCAAGCTGCTTCTCCAAATCTCCATTTCCTCCTGGGTCAGAGCTTTAGCGTACAGTTAAAGAAGGTCGTGCATCAGAAACCCTCAGCAGGCCTGGCGCATGGTAAGAGGCCGCTGAATTGAAAGCCTCTGCGAGTTCGGGTGGTGTTGCTTCACGCTGCAGCTCATTACCTCTAACTTTGGGCTAGGATTTAGGGACTTCCAGCCCACCCACCCCAGCTATGTTCAGAAGAGACCTAGTGGTTAAATGGGTAAGTTTATCAGGGCTCTCTGGACAGAGGTCACAGCAGGTGGCTGCTGAAGGCTTGGGCCTTATGTGTCACCCGGGGTAGGGGGTGGCGCAACCCTTGCGATGGGCAGAGGAGGTGTTTGTGCACTTGTCCATGTGACCAAACACCATTCCCCAGGCGGCCTGCTACCATCTGAGCTCTCACCGGCTGAGATCTGTTCCTTGGATGCAAACACTCCTTCTGGAAGGCCGTGTGAGCCATTCAACCCAGCTGCCTCCAGCAGCTCATGGGCAGAGTGTGGACCGGAGCCTGGGACTCCGCAGGGTGGGCACAGGCCATGAGATGTGCCCTCAGGATGCCCTGGGCCAGGCCGGGCTTCTTAGTGGTAGCGGTGGAGTAGGAGCAGAGAGAAGGCAAGGGAAAGGTGACTCCGAGGAGGCAGGATCAGAGGTGGCACAGCCCTGGCTGCGTGGGACAGGGGTGGGGGGCATCTGGCCGCAGCTCTTTGCCCCGGGCTTCCTGTGTGCCTTGTGATTTCTTCTGCACTGGCCGTTCTTGGTCTTGGTTGAAGAACTGTGATGGATCTTTTCCAAACCTTATGTGTTCATATATATTTATGTGAATTTCATTTTTGTTTTAGTGCTTTTTAGATTATTTTTGGTTCTTTTTTTATTCTTTTTTTTTTTTTCGGTTTCATTTATTTATTTGAGAGAGGGAGAGAGGGAGCACAAGATGGGGTAGGGTCTGAGGGAGAAGCAGACTCCCCGCTGAGCAGAGAGCCCGATGCGAGACTTGATCCTGGGACCCTGGGATCATGATTTGAGCTGAAGGCAGACGCTTAACCGACTGAGCCACCCAGGAGCCCCAGTTGTTGCCTGGTTTAAGAACAGAATTGCTTGCAGCATTTCTTTCTCCGATTGGGGTCCAGTCTGGAGTGACCTGTGCAGGCAGCAGATCCTGGCTGATGTGCCTGTTTGGCCCTGACCGTCAGCCAGCCTGGCCTTCTGTGGCTTAGCTCTGCCCCACTCAGTGGACCCAGACCTCAGCTCTAACCTATTCTTTGTGCCCTCCTGCTCCTGGGTGCTGGGGCCTGGTGGGTGAGCATGGGTAGGGCTGCACGACCCAGTGTTGCCATTGGCTGAAACGACCCTAGTCCAAGCTCTGTGTGACGGAGCAGTGATTGCCTTTCATACCTGACGGAATTAACAATTCTCCTGCAAAGGAAGCCAAGTATTTTTGGAAGGAAGCAAAGTATTTTTGAAGTTCATCATTGGTGGATTTCAGGGGCTCGGATGTGTTTTCTTGCCCCGCTGCTGAGGGCCAAGTGTGCATTTCCAGGCCGTACGCGTGGCCCTTCAGCGGTCCTGAAACCATGTGGCGTGAACTATGAGCCTTCTACGGAGAGGCAGGACCCAGGACACGTTTGGGACATGTGCCGCTTAGACTGGCTCTCTCCCTTTCTCCTCAGTCCATCTCCACCATGAAAGTGATGCAGTTTCAGGGAATGAAACACAAAGCCAGCTCTCCTATCTCCCTGCCTCCGGTCAAACAGCTTGACCTCACCCCGAGCCCTGAGGTACCCCTCACCATCCTGAAAAGGAAGCTGATGAGCACCAATGACCTGCAGGAGTCCAGGAATCTCGTGGAGCAGATCCACAGGCATTTGGATGTAAGTAGTGGTTCAAGGAACCATTTCCTGCTACTGCCACCAGCCTCACTGGGCTGCCAGCATGAACTTGGTCTCTGCCTCCTGATGGTTACCCAGTACCACTTGGAGCTAGGTGACAGCACTCTGGGGCCACCCCTCCTGCCACATGGGAGTATGTGGGGAAGCAGACTAGCCTCTGTGCTCCATGTAACAGAGAAGCAAATGAGCAGAGCAACGGCTGTCTTCATTCTCCATTAGTCAACTGACCTTGACCTCTTTGTTAGCAGGCAGCAGAGGTCAGGGCTTTCTCTCTCCTATATCCTGCCAGTAAGTCGTGGCAGGTGGGCCTTGCCCTCTTTTGTACGTGGTTGCTTAGAAAACATTTTAATACTGCCACTTGGTGAGTTGTTAGCTTATCGTGGTTAAAAAAAAAAATGCGATGTACAAAGTTTCTGCTGCCTTAGGAAATCGTAGTTATATTCCCAAATTCTTCCTTAAAATGTTTGAGCAATCTTACGATTCCTGAGTTTGTTTCCAGTAGCTCATCCAATTGTTTGGAAGTGGCAGAATCGCGTTTCTGGTTCTAGCTGCACGTCTAGAATTCCCCGGGGAAGGGGCTGTCGCTGGGCCGCCAGGCGGAGGTGGTCTCCTTCAGCGGAGCCGGCTCTGTGGTGACTCGCCAGCCTCACAAGCATGGTGCTCGGGCATTCGAGAGCACAGCCTGTGTTTTCTAGGAAAGATAACATCTCTCTCTGATCCAGTTTAAATTCCTGTCTCTAGTAATCCTGGCAGTCTGGTATATTTTTTGCTGGTCTTAGTGTAATACAGAGGTCCTCATACTTGTTGGGCTGGGACCTCTTTATGGTCCTACAAAAATTTTGATTCCAGAGTGCTATTGTTTAAGTGGTGTTCTGATGATACTTGCTGCATCAGAAATGAACACTGAGATTTTGAAAATATTAACTGATTAAGAAATAATAACAAACCCATTTTGCAGTGAGGTTTTTTTTTTTATTCATCCTTTGGGAAGGAAACAGTGCCCCTCCCTGTACCCCTCTTTCTGGTGGTTTCTGGACTAGATGGGCAAAGGTGCCCATGAACATGCAACACCATTCAGGAGACAGCAGTATACTCTGGGGCACAATTTCTACACCCACCCCTTTTCTCAGAGTGGGCCAGTCCTGCTGTTCAGGGAGATTTATAGGTTTCTGTCATGTCAGAAGACCTTGAAAAGGCAGGCTGTTTCTCAGGGTTTCTGGCAATTACCAGAAGTTTCCCATGTACATCTCTTGCCTCCTGCAGAACACCTCTGTTGGCATCTATTTTATATTTTAAAGATTTTTATTTATTTGAGAGAAAAAGTGAATGAGCATGAGCAGGAGGAGAGGGAGGGAGAATCAGACTCTCTGCTGAGCAGGGAGCCTGATGCGGGATCAATCCCGAGACCCTGGGACCATGACCTGAGCTGAAGGCAGACACCTACACACCTGAGTCCCCCGGGTGCCCCTGTTGGCATCTATTTTAACATGCTAGGTGAGAAGCCGCATGAAGAGATACCTAACAGATCCAGGGTACCGAGAGAGACTGCGTGACATAAGGCACATTTTGAAAATGTGTGTCTCCGCAGGCGAGGCACGTCATCCAGAAGTCAGTGCAGAAGATCGTCTCCTTGCTCACCAGCTCAGATGCTGAGGCCGAGGGGCTGCTGTCGCGGAGAGCCGAGCTCAGGGCACACGAGTGCTACCAGGCCGCCGTGTCCCACTTCCGCACACGCTGCTTCAACTGGCACTTGTCCACGGTACGCTGGGGCCCGGGGCCACCCCACACCACCTTCCCTGGGCCCGCAGAGCCCTTCCCTGTGTCTTAAACCCCCAAAGCTAAATTAATATTGGCCACTGGGAATCCCAAAAGGTGCATGGTCTTCTAGAAGGGTCCATCCAGGCTCAGGACACAGTGCACTCATTCAGAGGCCTTTGGTGGGGACAAGAGGGGGAGGGTCAGCCTGACCCCACCCCAGGGGCTCACGGACCACAAATGCTGGCCCCATACACACTCAGTTGTCCAGTGGGTAGGAGTTTACCAGTTGTGGCCCAACTCCCTCCCTGTGTTTGACTGATGGGGTGTTCCTTCTCTCCCACCTTTGCAGTCTCCCTGCCACACCCCCTCCCTCACCCCGGTCTGTTTTGACCCCTCCCCAAGATGAAGTGTTGAAGTCAGGCCCTGGTAGAACGTCGGGTTGGTGGTCAGCGCCATGTGATGCTGGGAGCCTTCTAGGGAAGGGGTCAGCAAACCGGCCCCCAGCCCGATCCTCCCACAGCCTATTTTTAGAAACAGTTGTACTGGAACACAGCCGTGCTCTAATTGTGGCGTAGTTTCTCTGGGTGCTCTCACACTCGCAGACTCCAGTAGTTCACACAGCCCGCAAAGCCAAAAATGTTTCCCGTCCTGACCTTCCCAGAAGTTTGTCAACTTCTGCTTTAGAACCACGCTCTTCCCGGCTGTAGTTACTGGCCTCGAAGGGCTGCTTGAAGTCACATTTAGATCAGTTAAATTAATTCAGATGAAATGCAACGGGAAGCTCGGTTTCTTAGCCGCTGCCGCCACATTTGGGGTGTTCAGTAGCCACATGTGGCTGACGGGTACTGAATTAGAGAATTTGATAGAACATTCCCGTCACTGTAGAAAACCCTGTCAGGCCATGGTGTGTGCACCTGGTCATGCCTGAATACTTCAGGGATGGGGCCCTGGGCACTTTGAGGTGGCGCTCCATTGTTTGGAAGCTCTCCAGTTTGTCTTGTATTTAACTTTGTAAGGAAAGTGCTTTTCTTACTTGATAATGAAGAATGTCCCCCTTATTTAATCAATGCTTTGTCTTCTGGTGCCAACTCTTTTGCCCTCTGGAATCACACAAAGCAGATCTCCTCCTCCTTCCCCCTGAGAGTTCTCACATTCCCCCCCAAGGTTTTGCAAGATAAACATTTGCAGTTATCTCAGTCTTTCCCTGGGGCCATCTGGCTTGTCGTCCATTTCCCATCCTGCTCTCCTCCATGTGTTCCTCCCAGAATGAGGTTCCCAGAGCCAAAGCCAGGTGGGCAAGGGGGCAGGGGGTTCCTAGTAAGACAGGGGAGCGGGGCCACGGTGGGCCCTCCGTTGGGAGGCCTGAGCTGGTACCGACATGCTCTTGGAGGCTTGCTAGCCCCCAGGCCCAAGGGCCTTTTTCACAGGAGGGAGCCCATAAGTCATCCCAGATTACTGAAAAGTGGTCCTGGAGGATCCATGAACCCCGAAAAAAGGTCAGGGACCACAGGTCAAGGTGCTTTATGCCTGTAACTGCAAAAGTCTGGGATATTCCCAAGTCAAGAGGTGATGGTACGGTGAGACGATGGTGTCTGACTGTCCTTTTTGGTTTGTTTGCCCCTAGTACGAGTACGCTCTGAGATACCTGTACGTGCTGGTCAACCTTTGCGAGGAACCTTACCCGATTGACAGGTGAATGCACACGTGGCCTGCGGGCTCGGTGTCCCTTTGCAAGCCGGCAGGAGCGGCACTTCTAGCCTTCTCTGCCAGTGGCTCCCTCTCACGGTCGAGGAACTCAGGCTAGATGCTCCCTCCACGATCCCTGTGGGGCGGATCTGTCGTCAAGGACGACCTGTTCTGGGTTGGGTTGTTTGGGGTCATTTCTCCAGACATGACATGGGTCACCAGCCTCTTTCTTCTTCCTGCCTCTTACAGAATACGGTTGGCCATGGACAAGGTGTGCCTTCAATACTACTGAAACACTGCCTTCCTGATGCTTTTCCATGAGTGAACACTGTCCCTCACAACATGTGCTCAGTCGGAAGAGGGGGAGCCGGCGGGAGGCCGCCCCAGGGGCTCCGGGCTTGCCTAGGGAATGCGGTCGGGCCACCCACCCTGCGGGCCTTACCTCCTTCCCCAGCTCCGCAGGTCCTGTGCCACTCCAATAAAACTACACATTGGCCTGGGTAAAGCTCAGTGTGGAGAAAGGTATATTTGCTTTCTGAGGAGGTTTTTGGGCTCCTTTGTTTCCAGAGCAGGAAGTTGACCTGGGGAGGTGGGGGGTTCTGCTGCTGGTGAAGGGTTCTAAGGAATTGGAAGCTGGAACCTCTTGAGTCTTCAGAGTGACTTTATCGAAGAGGGATGGAAGCCCCAGATGGAATAGTATGTTTAGGAAATACTTTGATTTTATTGTTTTTGTCTCTTTATTTATCAGCAGTGGGCAAGGCTTTAAAAAAAGAAATAAAGATTTATCACTGAACCTGAGCATTCATTTCAGGCCCCTGACTTGGCCGTGATGCTCCTGGTCACAGCTGCCCTCCCCTCCCCCACCCTGCTGTCCCTGCCCCTCTGTGCTCCCGGACTCTTCAGCCTCCTGTGCCTTTGTGACCTACTGGTCCTCGCCCCAGAGTGCTTTTCCTTCATGGGATAGATTCTCAGGGTGTATCTCAAGGGCCACTTCGCCCTTGAACCTTCTTCAGCTTCTTCCTCTCCCCTCCCACCCTCCCATGCCCGTGCAAAGTCCTCTCTCCCATCTGTCTGTCTGTCAGACGGGGAGGGGGTGTCTCAGCTGCCGGGGCACAGAGCTGCCTGGCTGTTTCCCTGCCCCACGCAGGGAGGGACTCCCAAGGGGCTTGTGGAAGACGGGTCAGTAACACAAACTACATCCATGCAGTGGAATAGCCTAGAGAAATAAAAAGGAACGAGGCACCGATGCCCGTTAGGACACTGAGTCAAGTCACCAGTCACCGAAGACCATGCGTTGTACGATTCCGTTTACGGCTAATGTGCAGAATAAGCCGGTCTGTGGAGACAGAGGGTAGCAGGCAGTGGGGAGAGCGGGCAACAGGGACATAGTGATTGCTGATTGGTACTCAGGTCTTTTGGGGTGATGGAACGTGTTCTGAAACGGATTGTGGCAGTGTTCACACAACTCTGAATATACAAAAGGCCACCAAACTGTACACCTTAAGTGGAATTATGTGGTTTTTATGTCCTTCTACGTCAGTGATACTGTTTTTAAAAATAAGCCATAGAGCCTGGTGCTGTTTACGGAGATAGACACAGAGAAAGCAGGTGACCCCATCTGAGTGTTCACCCTCATGACCCGTCTTTATGTCATGAAACATGTCTTCTTTAGCAACAATCGGTGCCTTTAAAGTTTGGAGTTAAGGATTAGAAGTTGGGACACTGGCTTATTGTCTGTGACAAATTCCAGGTGATACTTCGGTTTCCAGTAGGTCAATTTCCATCATGGATTATCCTTCTTCTGGGAGGTGGGCCTTGTGGCTAATCTCATGACTTCAGGGAAAAAAACTCTTACTGTCCTAAAGACTTGGGGGCGCTCTAGGGTTTTAGGTGACAAGTACAAGAAGCCTGCTGTGTCTTACCACTCATATTCAATGATGGGCCAACCCGAGGGCTGGCTGATCATCAAAGAAAAGGAGAATTGTGAAAGAAAGCTTTTAGGAGGCCTCAAGATACAGATGGTAGAAAGCTCTATTCCTCTATTCTCACAAATTGTTAACCACCCTTGTGATCCTGCTTTGGGTCCTCTCTGTAGAATGAAAGGATAATTATCTATTTAATAAATACAGAAGCTTGAATATTTGTGGTTCTAAAAGTTAAGAGTGGCTGTGTTTTGTTTCTCAAATAAACAATGATTTCTTAAGTCACAGTGCCGTGGCTTTTCTTCTCCTCCTGCGGTTCCAACAGGCCCCCAGTGGAAATGGGCTCGCTGTCCCTCCTGTTAAGTCCTTTTCTGTTCTGACTTCTAATCAGGTTGATCTTTCCAATGTGTGTCACAACTGACCAGCGTTTTTTTTTTTTTTCCCTGTAATTCTATCCAAATTGTACAGACGTGTCCTGGCACAAAGTCCCAACACAAAAATATTCAGGGCATAATGTGGCCATCCCTTCTCTTCCCCATAAATCTTCCAATATCGATCTGATATTCATCAAGAACCCCCTTTCTCTACATTAACATACCTATATGCAAATGATACTTTTTTCTTTTTTACCTTTTCATTATAAAAACATAGAAAACCAAACATATTGCTTAATGAATTTAGGGGAACATCCTTGTAACTATCACTAAAGTCAAGAACTAGAAGTTTACCAGCTGTACTGTATTAGTTCAAAGTCCTCCAGAAACCTAACCCGTAGCATGTGTGTACATATACATATATATATATATATGTACACACATATATATTTGGAGAGATTTAAAGAATTGATTCTTAAAAAAAAAATTGATTCTTAGTTAATAAATACTTAGTTAACTCCAGAAGTCTGCAGACTGGAGACCTGGGTGGGGAGAGTCACGGTTCAAGTACAAAAGCTGTCTGCTGGTAGAATTCTTGTTCAAGGAGGTCAGACTTTGCGCTACACAGGCCTTCAACTGATTGGATGGGGCCCACCCACATGGAGGAGGATCTGCTCTAGCACCCATTCCATGGTAATCCCATCCAAAGAACACCTTCACAACATCCACAGAGTAATACTCGACCGGTTATTGGCACTGTGGCTCCTTGCACGTCGACCACTTAAAACTAACCACACCAGCCACTCAGAAACCCCTCCTGCTCCAGCCCTGTCACAGCCCTGCCCCCTGCCCCCATACCCCCTCTCCCCGTATTCTTTGTGGCTCTATCCCGTGTGCATCCCTGGACACTGGTTCACTCTTGCCCACTTAACAAAAACGGTAATGCCTCTCACATGAAAAAATGCTCAGCATCACTCGGCAGCAGGGAAATACAAATCAAAACCACAATGAGTGACCACCTCACACTGGGCAGAATGGCTAAAATTAACTCAGGAAACAACAGGTGTTGGCAAGGATGCGGAGGAAGGGGAAACTTAAACTGCTGGTGGGAAGGCAAGCTGGTGCAGCCACTCTGGAAAAGAGTTTGGAGGTTCCTCACACAGTTAAAAATAGAGCTTCCCTACGACCCAGCAATCACACTACCGGGTATTTATCCCAAGGATACGAACAGTGATCCGGACGGGCACCTGCACCAGCAGCCATGTCCACAATAGCCAAACTATGGGAAGAACCCAGATGTCCATCGGCAGATGAATGGATAAAGAACATGTGGTATATCTTTTTTAAAAAAAGATTTTATTTGACAGACAGAGGGGGAAGACAAGCAGGGGGAGCGGGAGAGGGAGATGCAGGCTCCCCACTAAGTGGGGAGCCTGATGTGGGGCTCAATCCCAGGACCCTGGGATCATGACCTGAGCTGAAGGCAGAGGCTTCACCGACTGAGCCCCCCAGATCCCCCCAATGTGGTATATCTGTGCACTGAAATAGGACGCAGCCATCAGAGTAAATGAAATCTTGTCATTTGCAATGACATGGAACTAGACGGTATTAATGCTAAGAGAAGTGGCAGAGAAAGACAAATACCGTGATTTCACTCAGATGTGGAACTTAAGAAACAAAACAGGTGAACATAGGGGAAGGGAGGGAAAAACGAGACAAAATCAGAGGGGGGAAACCATAAGACACTTGACTAAGAGGGAACAAACTGAGGGCTGCTGGAGGGGAGGGGTGGGGGGACGGGGTGACCGGGTGACCGGCATGAAGGAGGGCACATGAGGTGATGAGCACGGGGTGTTCTATGCAAATGATGAATCCCCTGTCCATCCCTCAACCCTCCCAATTCAGATGTCACCTCCTCTCCCCAGATCACTGCGCAGGCCTCAGCAGACCCCCTGCCTCCAGCCTGGCCCACATTCAGTTCCATCCCATGTGAGTGGAGACTGTCCAGACTCTGTGAGCTGCCAGCCAGGATCATTCCTGGCCCTGCCTCATCTCTCACTTCTCGTTCAGCCTAACTCTTCAAGCCACCTTGAAGTGACCGGTCACCCTGCATACAGAACACTTCACTTTGGTTTTTCTGAGACTTTTCACTTTCTTTAGCTTCCTTGTCAAGAACTGCCAGGGTCTAAGATCTGTACCCCACTAGCATGCCAACAAGGTACCTGCCACAGTATCCTGGGCGCTTGCAGGAGATCTGAGATCCCGGGGACAGACACAACACCCTTGGGATGCATAAGCTTCACATTTGCTTGGGGATCTCTTGGTCCCTCGGGGGCCCGGAGGGGAAGGTGGCAGCGGGCCCAGGCAGATGCTGGGGTCTGAGGCTCGGCCAAGAAAACTCAAGCCTAAGAAAATCTAGATCTTCTTAAAGAGGCTGCTAGCAAACCTGCCCAGCTCTTGCCCTGATAGGAGACACAATTTTTTTTTTAAAGGTTTTTTTTTTTTTTAACTTTATTTATTTATTGGACAGACAGAGATCACAAGTAGGCAGACAGGCAGGCAGAGAGAGAGGAGGAAGCAGGCTCCCTGCCGAGCAGAGAACCCGATGCGGGGCTCGATCCCAGGACCCTGAGATCATGACCTGAGCCGAAGGCAGAGGCTTTAACCCACTGAGCCACCCAGGCGCCCTAGGAGACACAATTTTTAAGGTGAGACATAGTATTTCATTATACTGGTCAGAAAGAAACAAATCTGCCCTCTTTCCAGGAGGGAGAAACTCTTCCTTCTACGGCTCTTCGGATATTTCTGCACAGACGGCTAGAATCAAAGGTTGTCCATGACTCTTCACCAGACACGAGACACACAAGGGCCCAAGGACTGGCTCTGGGCCGTCTTGCAGGTGTCTGTTCCCTTCCACTCTTGGCCGACTCCTTATCCTTCAAGAACCCAGCTCAGGAACTCCAGGCATTCTCAGGCTCCAGGGTGCCCTTCTTGCTCCATCCGCATAGTTACCGTCCACTCCCTCAAGCCCCCTAACCCCCTGTGCTTCTGCTGAAGTCGGCCGGTCGCGCTGAGCTGAAAATAGGCGCAGGACTCAGCAAAACCCAGATGGGACTTCACCTGCTCTCCCTCTAGAGCGAAGAATGCCTTCATATAGATTTGGAAAAGGTGTCCCTTCTTCTGGGTGGACACGATCCCACGCCAGGGAGCAGCCTGGAAGAGCAGAACCCAGACTGGATTTCAGTCCACTTACCACCTTGGCTGTGCAACCTTGGCAGTGAACGACCTCCCTGCCCATACGTGCGAGCCCTGAATTTATTTACCTTTTCAAAAAGATTTGAGGCTCCCCTTCCCTGTCCCCACCCAAGAGCTTGTGTGGTTCCTGCAAACAGCCTGGGAAATCAGAGTAGAAACATGCATTTTCAGAGTGGGGACAGGAGGCGGAGATGTTCTGTGACTTGCTAGGGCTTCCCCCTGGTCTGGAGCCCAGGTCTCCCCCCTGCTAGTGAGGTTCTTCCCACCCCATTGCGGAGCAGGTTTCCTGACTTGGAAGCCAAACAGATGTCCAAGTTCCCCTCTGACTTCAGGCTGCATGGGCTGAAAGAGATAATTCCTGGAGAGCCTTCCTCGGAAAAGAATGTCCCCCCCTGCAAGTTGCGTCACAGCTGGGGGAAAGGAGAAACCACTGCTGTGAGTTGGCTTTTTTTCTCCCCAGCCCTGCTCCATGTAGCCTTCCTGTGAAGGAAGGGCCTGCCTCCAGCCACAGCTGCTCTCCACTTCCCCCACCCTGGGGCGGCTCGGTCCGGGAATCCAGCCTGCAGAGAGCAGACCTGGTGACCTCATCGGCCAGTGTGTGCAGCCTTCCCCACACACCCTTGGTCTGCCCAGCTGGATGCCTGCTTTGTCTGCGGGTGGGGATGGGCAGGGGTGTTTTTGCTGTCCCTAGACAGCTCCCCCCTCCTCTCTCTGCCTCTCCTCCCCACTCCAGGTCTGTCCCCTGGGCCCCCAGGAGAAATGTGCTCATAGCCAGGGCAAAGTGGGTCCACCGCACTAAGGTGTCATGAGGCCATAGAGGCCAGGTGTCTTCAGGGCTGGTGTGAGATTTTTCTTGATGGGCAGGACCTCGCACCCAGCTGTCACTGGCAGGCCACGGGGATGGGGGAGCAGAAAGGCCAGGGCTAGACCCAGTCTCTCTACGGAAAGCTGGTGGCTTCTCTCATGAGCCGCTGGCCCCGGCTCCAGCCTCAGGCCGAAGGCTAGTGAAAGCAGAGGGCAGAGGACGCCAGACTGCCAAGGGGAGAGAGCACAGACCTCAGGGAGGAGACACAGATGAGTCCCTGTCACATGTCCCAGCCTTTGTCCTCTTCACTCTTGGACACACACATATATGCACAAATGCCCAGCTCTGGACTCCTGACCCACTGCTCAGGGCCCACAGAGAAGCCAGGCCGGTTCAGCCACATCTTGGCCCTGTCTGCCAGCCCAGCGCTGTGATGCTCACTGTGGCTGGCTGCCGCCGCCAAGTTCAACCAGAGCTGAGGCCAAGTAGGCAAGACCTTGGTTTTCTACAAACAGGTCAGTGGGGATGCTGCAGGGGATGGGAAAAAAAGAGCCTTAGATTGTGGGGTCAGTCAGCCCTGAGTTCAAAACCCACTTTGGCCTCTACCTGGTGCATAACCTTGGTAAGTCCCCCCACTCTGTTATGAGCTGAATCGTGTCCCCTAAAATTCCTAGGTTGAAGTTCTAACCCCTAATATCTCAGAATGTGACCGTGCCTGGAGACATGGGGCCTTTAAAGAGGGGATTAAGGCTAAATGAGGTCAGGAGGGTGGGGCCCTGATCTAGTAGGACGGGGTCCTTCTAAGCAGAGACACTGGGGATGCTCGGGCAGAGGGGAAAAAAGGCCATACCAGGACCCAGCGAGAGGCAGCCGTGAGCCCACGAGCAACCAATCCTGCTGACACCCCCATCTCAGACTACAGAACTGTGAGGAAATAAATTTGCTCTTTAAGCCCCCTCCCCTTGTCTGCGGTATTTCTTGATGGCAGCCCCAGCAGGCGAGTACACCCCCCATTCTCTGAGCCCCGATGTCTTCATCTGTAAACACTTCCTTCACCGGACTGTTCTGCCAACGAAATAAAATAAAGCAGGGGACTCCCTCAGCAGTAGCAACCTAGCAACACCCTCCTCTCCCCGCCCTCCCCAGGCTCAGGGAGTGTGATACCTCATTTCCTTGTTTTGTGGCCCTGGGTCAGGCCCGTACTCATCCTGTCCCACCTCCCCAGGGGCAGAAACATCCAGACAAGGTGGGGTGGTGGAAGCAGGTAGCCCCACCCCTCCTGCCTTCTGGCCTCCGCTGGCTGCATCCCTGCGTTGGCCTGAGGATGGTAGGCCGGACACACCCACACACTCTCACGCTCGCACGCGCACACACACACCGGCTGATCTCAGTGGCCCCTCAGTTCAGCCCCCTGGCTGTTTCTGCCTGCTTCTGGGAGCTGGACATGGGACCCCAGGGCTGGCCCAGGGCCCAATCCATCATCTAGATCCCAAACCTGCCCTAATCTGGGGCTCCACTGGGACAAAGCTCCCCTCTGACTTCCCCCATCCATCTCTGGCCTCGTGGGAGGCAGTAGGCACTTCCCTTATAGCTGGGGGTACCAGACTGCAGAGGAAGCTCAGCGCAGGGCTGTGGGGAGCCCTGGAAGCCCAGGAAGGGGACAGTGTGGCATCGCTGGGAAGTGGGGATGGGGGAGGGAAGGGCAACCTGGGGTCACAGCTGGCTACCCTCAGTTTCTGGGTATTTGCCCACCTACCCCAAGCCCCAGCCTCAGAAGTCCTTCCAGCTGGCTGCACCCTGAAGCCAGCTCTCCCACTCACACAGGGCTGGCCCAGAGCCAGAGTCCAACAACTGTTTGTTGACTGGCTGAGGGAGCTGGTCGATGCCCAGGGGTTTCATTCACGCAAGTCCAGCCGCCCCGCCCTGGGTGCCCTGCTCCTCGCCATTCACCGGGGCTCCATCTGAACCGGTTTTGTTCTCTGCTATTTCCCAGGGCCTGTAAGAGTGCCCTTTTGAGTGACATTTAACAGGCACTCGACAAACACGTGTTGAATCAATGCTGAGAACACAGACACGAACAGTCCGAACCTGGAGGACAAGGCAGAAGCATCAACCAACAACTGCAATTTGATGAGAGGTCTCTTGTGAGATGAGCTCAGGGGGCTGTGGGAATGTGTCCAAGGACTGTCTGGCCAGCCTAGGAAGTCAGAGAAGGCTTCCTGGAGGAGATGGGCTCTGAAGGATGAATAGGAGTCCAACTGGGCAATGACTACAGGGAATGGTATTCCTGGGATAAGCAGCAGAAGCAGGAAGGTATGAGAGCATTCGTGAAAGGACACAGAGGTGGGGATGATGGGAACCAAGGGCGGTGCAGACAGGCCGAGGGGCAGACAGGGGCCAGGGCTGTGAGTAGAGGAGCTGAAAGTACACTGCAGATTCTGTCAAAAGACAGGGCCCTCAGCAGAAGAGGGGAGGAGGTCTTCTGAGCCCCACCTTGGAAGGGAGTTAGGCCTTCATGGGGGCTTCTGGCCAGATGAGCAGAGATCTAACCTCTTGAGGAAAAGAGAGGATATTTTTTTTTTAATTTTTTAAAGATTTTATTTATTTATTTATTTGACAGAGAGAGATCACAAGTAGGCAGAGAGAGTGAGAGGGAAGCAGGCTTCCTGCTGAGCAGAGAGCCCGATGTGGGACTCGATCCCAGGACCCTGAGATCATGACCTGAGCTGAAGGCAGCGGCTTAAACCACTGAGCCACCCAGGCGCCCCGAGAGGATATTTTTTAAAGGGCTTTTATTAAATTCTCCCCACACAGCGTCCCTTGCCCCACCACCGCAGCCCCGGGGGATGTGTCCACCGAGGGAGGGCCCCATCCGTGTTCCCCGGTGGCTGAAGTTGGGCTTGTCCCTGCAGGTGCCGAGCTGGCCTCGCTGGGTGGTCCTCGAGCAGGAGGGGCTCAGAAACTTCGGAAGGAGGGAGGGTGGGCAACTGTGGGCACCGGCAGCTGAGGGCAGTCTCCAGTGTCCGGACGGGAGGCTTGTCTCAACACACACCCTGAGAGATGCTCCTGAGATGCTGGGAGGGTCCGAAACAGCCCAGCTCCATCCCAGGGGCACGGTGGGCAGCTGCAGCCAGGCTGCCCCTCTGAAGGACAGTCCTGGGGAAAGTGTGCCCTCCCAGGGAAACACGGAGGAGTGGGGGGCACGGGGGAGCAACAGAAGGGACAGGGTCAGGCGCCGGCT
The DNA here is from genome assembly GCF_922984935.1 of Meles meles. NCBI lineage: Eukaryota > Metazoa > Chordata > Mammalia > Carnivora > Mustelidae > Meles > Meles meles. The sequence continues at coordinate 120,585,983 of NC_060071.1, forward strand.
CTGTTTGCTGCGGCTGGCAGGAGAGTCCCTCCCCTCTCTCAGCCTCATTTCCCTTTCTGTCTAAGGAAGAACTTGGCCTGTCCCTGGTCTGTCTCTTCTTCATGAAACACACTAGGCCTTCATGCTTCATATACTCTTCTCGATTCTTCAGCCGTGTTGGTCTAGGCACACTCAGTATGCTGCAAGCAAGCGTGACACCTGGGCATCCCATCCATCCCATCCCCCTGGGGAGTGTGTTCAGATGGAGGGGGGCCCCCCCGCAGGCGAGCGCTGGCGGGGTGGGGTGGGGGACAAGCCTGAGCCCCGTCCGCCCACTTCCCCGCCAGCCAGTCTTTACACGCTGCCCCCCCCCCCCCCCAGGGGCCGGGGGACTCCAAGCCTCACAGGAAGTTGGGCTCCCGCACCACGAGGCAGGGCGGGCCGCCGCCGCCGCCGCCGCCGTCGAGGGGCCGGTACACGAAGTGGAAGTCGCGCTTGGGCTCGCTCCGCAGCAGGTAGCCCTTGATGCGGTGCGGCAGCGCCTCGTCCGCCAGCTGGAAGCAGCGCCCGTCCACCAGCACGAAGAGCCGGTGGTCCTGCGGCTGCAGCACCTCGAACTTCTCGGCGCACTGCGCGCACAGCGCCTCGGCCAGTGTGTCGGCCCGCGATGCCAGTGTCCGCGACTGTCGATCGGGCTCCAGGTACGACACGGAGATGAAGTCCTGCGGGGCAGGACGGAGGGGGCTGGCGTCACCCGCAGGGCCCAGGGGCGTCCCGTCTCACCCGCACCCCGACCCTGGGGAGCTGGCACGGGGCGCTGGAGCAGAGTGATCTTGGACAAGTCCATTGCCCTCTCTGGGCCCCGGCTCTTCTCTACGCACAGAGGAGCACTGCAGGAGCGGTCGTGGGGGTGGCAGTCGGGGGCCCTGTGGCTGACCCGGCGGTGTGACCCCCCATCCTTCTCTCTGAGCCTCACCTCTAGATGTGCGGACCTGGCCGGGTGAGTCTGCACGGGTGCGTCTCAGCAATGAGGAGCGAGAGCGCCCCCTCGTGGCCAACCGGCGGCCTCGCCGTCATTATTCATCTGTCACCCACTTGCTCAACAATTCCTCCCCACGTTCCCCCACTCCCCACCCCCGCACCCCGGCCCCAGGCCCAGGGCTGAGGCACCGAGGCTGCGTAAGTAAAATCAAATGTGCAGACCCCAGGCCCAGCAGCCCACGGTGCTAAGGCTGGCGGAACCAGTTCGGCCCTCGGGGCTGGAGAAGCTTGGGGATGGCAGTGGGGGCTCCACGGAGGAGGGGCGAGAAGCTTAGAGAAAGGGGCAGGGGCGCTGGGCCTGAAGGAGGGTTTAGGGTAGATGGAGAGGGGAACTGCAGGAGCTAGGCGGGCAGGGGTGAGGCGATGCCTGCGGGGTTGGGTCTGGGAACACACACGCAAACCTGAACAGCATCTCCACCTTGTCCACCAGCCCCAGAGGGAGGGCCATATGGCGGAAGGTGGGGCCATCGAGTTCTTGCCTGGCTTTAATCTGCTCCCCCTGTGTGACCCTGACCTCCCTGGGCCTCCACTTCCTCAACTGTAAACTGGGGCAATGCCAGTCCTTACACCTTGGCTGCGAGGAAGCGGACAGAGTAACGCAGTGCCTTTGGAGTCCTTGTAGCACCTTGAAGGCAGGCAGGAGGCCGTGTGCGCGGGGCTGCCCCCTTGTGGAAGGCTGGGTAACAGCACAGCTGTCTGGGGCCATGCTGAGGATGATGATGGCCACAATCACCACTTCAGTGATTATAATTATAGCTACAGAGTGGTGTCCTCCCCAGACCCCAGAGATCGCACCAAGGGGGTTCCTCATCTCCCATCCCAGGCCTCGCTCATAAGTTTGACCACCCCAGTGACGCACTGATGTTCTGCCTGGCTTAGCACTGGGAACGTACAAAGTAAAAGCAAGTAGTAAGGAGTCCCCATGGTCAGGCTTGGATCAAGAGTACTCGTGTTGTCACAGTGGAGAGATGTGCGTCCCAGAAGGGGATAGGGGAGTGGTGGTGGGCTGGAGCCCGCTCCTAACCAGATTGAGAAAGCCAATTGAGTCTATTTCTTCCTCATCTCAAGTTCAGTGATGCCACGCTGGTAGCTTGAAATTGGCCGGGGTGGGAGTATTTCCACCATGCAAAATGACAGGGGATCAGAGCTGCTTTTTTTCTCCCCAGATACCCAGTTACTAATCAAGTAACTAATCCAGTAACTAATTAAGACACCACTGATTAGAGGAGGGGAGACCTCATCTTGGTAGCCTAGAACATGTATTGGGGAGGCAGAGCTCATCTGGTCCCCAGTCCACCTATGCTGATGGTAAAACTGAGTTCCAGAGAGAGGCAGAGATGGCTCAGGGTCACACAGCAAGTTAGTCCAGAGGTGGGTGCAGAACTTCAGCTGTTTGCCTCCCAGACCTGGGTTCTGCCTGTTATAAAGAGGCCATCCTGAAAGCCATGGGTGGGGTTCAGGTCCAGTGTGTTCTGGGTACCAAGGAGTGAGACTGCAGAGCTATTTACAGCTATGGCTTGCTGCCTGCCTTGATGTCTTAACTCTGTCCATTCTGCACACAGCCAATCCCGTTCTGTCCCAGGCCCTGGGTGTGACACGTGAGCCATGGGCACTCCCTTCCAGAGGAACAGCTTCAAACTTAGACAGTCAAGATACAGTGCGATACGTGCTATCTGCGGGGGGAAGCACAGAGGAGAGCATCTAACCTGGGCCGCAGGAGGGGAGGACAGGTGGGGAGGTGTTTCCAAGCCAGTGGAGGAAGGGAAACTGACAAGTGTTGGCAGAGGCTGAGCACCAGGGACTTGAGCTCAGCTCATTCAGGGAACGGGGGATTGGGTGACTCAATACCGGGTAGGGGGTGTGGGGGAAGATGACAGTGTAGGAGGCAGGAGTCCTAGCCATGAATGGCTTGAATACTGAGTGTGTCTAGGGAGAGCTGGGGAGAACGGTGGCTGGATTGGAGGGACAGACTAAGGGCAGGGGACCCTGGCAGCTGCTGCATTTGTCCGGGGATGAGAGAGGAAAGGCTGTAGGTCCGCTCATGGGCTCCCTACTGGGGAACTGGCAAGACTAGGTCCACATCTCTGGGCATAGCGGGCACTAAGGAGTGTGGATAAAATTCTCGTTCCCTCTCCATCCCCCCTTCAGGTCTGGTCTGCTCAACTCAAACACCGATGGTGCTGTGATACTCTTCTAAAACTCTGCTCCCGCATCGAGACGGTGTCAGGCTCGCCAAGCTGGAGGGCCATGGGACTGGTGTCTGCCTCACTGCCAGCGGGCCCCTGCCCCCCTGCCAGCCCACATGTCCCTCGTGTCCCATGCCTCACCTGCACGGAGGAGCGCGAGGCTCGGGCCTTGTTGAGCGTGCGCCGGCGCTCCCAGCGGTGGATGGAGTCTTGCACCTCCAAGCTCAGCTGCCGGGTCACCGTGATCTTGTCGTAGTTCTTGATGTGCTCCAGGGCCCCGTACGTGGTGGTCAGGTAGTAGGACCCTGCGGAGACACGGCAGGGAAGCTGAGCTGGGACCTCCAGGTCCGCCTCTCCAGGCTCCACCCACCACCGCTGGCTGCCTCCAAGCTCCACCCACCACCGCTGCCTGGGGCACACCTGAGCCTAGGTCACCTGCACAGCGGCGTGCACAAGCTTTCTGAGGTCCAGCACCGCCCCCCCCCCCCCGCAAAGATGGTCTTTGGCTCCCCTTCAGAATGGGACTTATTTTTCAAATGAGTTTTGAAATGTTTTAAAAATTTTTTAAAAAGATTTTATTTATTTATTTGACAGGCAGAGATCACAAGTAGGCAGAGAAGCAGGCAGAGAGAGAGGAGGAAGCAGGCTCCCTGCTGAGCAGAGTCCCAAGCGGGGCTCTATCACAGGACCCTGGGATCATGACCTGAGCCAAATGCAGAGGCTTTAACCCACTGAGCCACCCAGGCGCCCCTGGAATGTTTTAAAGTTTAAAGGACAAATGACAAACTGATAATCGTGGATGTCTTTTGGGTCGGGGAAGGGGGTGGCTGGGAGACTTCTCACCATAAAGTGATATGCGTATGTGTATGTCTGGGTGTGTGTGTCTAGACAGACACACACATATATGTCCTCGTCTAAAAAATACTTTTCAAGAGATGTAGAAATATTTTAGTTATGGTTAGACTTTTACACACGATTTTTAAAGATTTAAGGGAAGTAAAAAATTCAAATTCATTTCTCTGCTCCTTTTCACTTCTTAAGTTAATTCACAAGTGTTTCCAAAGGTAATTTAAGTGTTGAGATACTTCAGTCAGCAAAATTTACATGAGTTTTTAAGATAAAAGGCAATTATTTGCATAGATGCTTAGAAGTTCACTCTTTTGAGCTTGCTAGGGATTTGAGTTAAAAGGTTTGCAAAGCACTGACCACGCTGAGCCCTGTCACTTTAGAGAGATGGAGGGTGGCTTGGTCAAGGTCATATGGCTCTTCCATGGGCCTCCTTCCCACTTCCCAGGGCTCCTTCTCAAGCCCTTTAGGGGCTGGGACAAGAATTTCTCCTCTTGGTTTTTTATTTATTTGTTTATTTGCAAGGGGGGGGGCAGAGTGGGAAGGAGAGGGACAAGCAGACTCCGCATTGAGCATAGAGCTCGACGAGGAGTTTGATCCTACAACCCTGAGACTGTGACCTGCACTGAAATCCAGAGTTGGACGCTTAACCGACTGAGCCCCCCAGGCACCCCCAGGACACAGATTTCTGACATGAGGCTGATTCTCGTAGTGACTAAAGCAAATCCCATCTTCTCTTTTTTTCTGAATAACTGAACTCAACTTTTGGGAGGGAAGGAACAATTAACTAAAAATGCTCACTTCCCAGACTCTCTTGCAGCTCGGAGTAGAGGGCAGGGGACCCCATTCTGGTAACTTAGACATAAGTGGAAATCCTTGGTGGTGGGAGGACCTTCGAGGAAAGTCTTTTGAAAGGGTTGCTATGGTCTTGGGTTTTGCCTGTCCTCCTTCCTCCTGCCTGGAACATAGAGGTGAGCCCGGGGCACAGTGCTGTCTGCAGATCAGAGGTGACAGGCACAAAGACAAAGGCTCACATCCTACAGAACAATGGAAAGAGGTGTGTCCCGGATTTCCTGATGACAGGACTAAAAGCTGCCATCATCATCAGTTGCTTCTCCTATGATTTCTTTCTTTTTTTAAAAAATTATTTATTTATTAGAGACAGAGTGAAAGCAAGAAAGATCACATAGGGAGAGGGAGAAGCAGACTTCCTGCTGAGTTGGGAGCCTGATGTGGGACTCCATCCCAGGACCCTGAGATCATGACCTGAGCTGAAGGCAGACGCCTAACTGCCTGAGCCACCCAGGTGCCCCCCCCCCCGACTTTTAAACCGTTATTAGTTACATCGTGAGTTATCCGCAGCCCCAAGCATTCCTGTTACATTGGATGACTACAAATTCCACACCAATATGGGAAAAAAGTTCACAGCCTGGCTGGGGAAGGTGTGATGCTCATGTCAAAGCTAACCTAGAACCTGGGTTGGTATTCCTTATCGGAGAAGAGCCAGCCACAAAACCACTCATGTGTCTCCCTTTCCAGTCTAGCTTAAAGCCAACTATGCCCAAACCCTTCCCTGGGGCCGCCAGACCTGGCTGTCCCCAGCGTCCCTCTCTAGCTGGTGTGCCTCCCAGGTCCTGGGATCTCTGGGGAGTTACTGTCCTCTTTATGCCTGTTTCCTCATTTACTTTTCCCAGGATGCTGTGAAAAGTTAAGTGAGATGAATACTGTCAAGTGCACGACTTTAAGGTGTCAATAACGCAGGCGGTTAGGGGACCTAAGGCAGAAAGATGCCGGGGGCGGGGCGCGGCGGGGTGGGAATCTCACCCTCTTGCAGCCAGCTTCCCTTTGACTTGGGGCAATGCCATGCAGTACCCACCAGGACCACTAGGTGGCAGGCGACCCCCCCCAACCATGAGATTGGGAGCTGGTTGTTCCCTTTGGGGAGAGTGTTGTCCTTTGATGGAGAAAACTCAGGACCCCTATTAAGATATTTGTACAGCATGGCCAGCCGTCAGTCAGAGTGCGGAGGGGACATGGGCAAAGATGTCCAGGAGGGAGCTTCTAGGAGAGGTCTGGATTTTGAGCAGGTTCCCACCAGGTGCCCAGAGCTGCCTGGGTCTCCCATTTGACCTTGAGTGCCCAGAGCAGTGGGAGCTGCAGAGGGAGGCTAGACGGGAGCCTGGGTCCCATCCGCCCAGCATTCAGACCCCCTCTACTTGTTATAGGAAGTCCCTGATCTCCCATGCCTGATAAGCCTGCTGCAAAGAAACTGGGACCCAATCACTGGTCTTTTACCAAATTAGCAGCACCCGGAAGAAGCTGAAAGAACATGGGTCTCAGAGAGCACAGAATCAGACTGGCAAGCCTTCACTGAAAGGAGCATGCTGGAGCGCCCAGAGTTTGAAAACACCAAATCTACCCCGGCACGTGCACTTTGCCTCGCCAGAGAAGTGACATGTCCAAGGTCTTCAGCCAATCAGAGGCAAAACCTGGACGGAAATCCAGCCTGCAAAACTCTTTTTATCACACCTGTGTTCTCCTCTTACAGGGGAGCAAGGATGGGCCCTTGCCCCAGGCATCTCAGAGCTCCTCGGAGCACCAAGGGCAGGGGCTCTGCCTCCCCTTCCCCTCTAGGCAGCCTCTTCTTACTGGAGACTTAGGGGCTTAAGGGATGGAGCACCTGTGTGCCACCAGCCAGCTAGGACAGAAGGCAAAGCTGGGGACACTCAGGAACACTGCCCTCCCGCCCTGGCCGGGCTCTGTCCCTCTGCCCCTAGGTCCAGATACTTCTAGATGGAGGCCTGCCAGCTGTAAGACTTGACGGGGTGAAGACCCTGCCCCAGCTGGAGACCCCCACACTGTCTCACTACCGGGCGGCCAACACCTGTAAGCCAGGGCCTGTACTGGGTGCTGTGACTTCCCACTTTGGCTCTCAAGGCAGGAACAAAGAGAGGTGCAGGGAGGCCTCCTGGTTTGTGCAGCATTACATACAGTGTGTCCTGGGGCCCTCAGCTGCCACGGGCAGGGTCTGTCACCGCTGGGGGGCGGTACAGGGCTGCTGGGAGGAGCCACAGGCAGTGCCTTGGGTTAAAGCCTCTGCCTTCGCTCAGGGCATGACCCCAGGGTCCTGGGATTGAGCCCCCCATGGGGCTCTCTGCTCAGCGGGGAGCCTGCTTCCTCCTCTCTCTCTCTGCCTGCTTCTCTGCCTACTTGTGATCTCTGTGTGTCAAATAAATAAATAAAATCTTAAAAAAAAAAAAAAAAAGACATGGCCCGCCTGCATCTTTACTCCCAGCAAACACCTCCTGGAGTCCTTAGAAATCTTCCCGTGGGGCCAGAGACTGACTCCTTCAGTTTGAAAGAGGCTGTAGTGTATTCAGGCAGACTTGGGTCAGAAACCGTGAGCTAAGACTTTTCCATGTTTACTTGAACTTGGCTTGTCTCAAAAATGCTCAACATAGCCCAGCTAGACCAGCACTCCTGGCTTAAGGACCTTGACTTTCTCACCCAAACCCTGTGTGGGCTTCAGGAACAGAAGATCCCGAAAGGCCTTGGCAGGATGGTGGGGGGGAGTCCAAGTCCATAAGGAAAGGGTCGTTGGGCCAAGGATGTCCCTGCCCTGTCCCTGCTCAGCACTGTAGCTGGCCTATAGCCCCATCTGGCCACAAGGACTCAGGCTGTGTATGGAGTAGGAGTCACTGTGGCCAGGGCGTGGCTGACCACCGCTGGAGAACGAGCCAGCTCAGAGCATGGCAGAGCCCCGTAGGCTCACTCCATCCCTCAAAGGACTTTTGGGGACACTGTCTCTGAGAACCTATGAGAACAATCTATGGGGCTTGGGGCCAGTCCTTTAATAGGATTTGTTAGTGATTTCTTCCCAGGGAGACCAGCAGCAGTGCTCATTGTGGAAAATTTGAAAATCGGGAAGTAAAGAGAAGGCACTCTGTGCTCTCTGCTCTGGGCCTTCCGTGGTCGTCTGGGCCATATCCTGCCCCACTGCGCTATCCCACTAGCCTACTTCATTTCTTCTCCATATCCATCAGATGTGTCAGATGAGAAATGTTTTCTTTGGTTTATTTGTTTAATTTAAATATTTGAAGTCTGACATCCTCCCTCCACCAACTGGAATAAAATTTCACAAGAAAGGAGACCTGTTGTCACCTGGTGTAAATTAGAAGCTCAATCAATATCTGTTGAATGAATGAGTATATGGCCTTTTCCCAGGTAACTGCTGAGTCTAAGTGCTTTTCTTATTGATTTATAAGAGCATTTTACATATTAAGGCTATTAATTTTTGGTGCACTAGTTTGTAGAACACTTTCCCCTAGTTTACTGTAAGTATCTTTCTATTATGGTAATTTTTGACATGTAGAAGTTTTACCCTTTGGAGGTTCTATGTAATTAGGTAGCCAGAAGATAGCAGCTAATATTCCTGCTGAGAGCTCTGGACAGACTGCTATACTACTCAAGGGCTAATCCTTAAGAACTGGGGTACTCCGGGTTTGGGCTAGGAAGCCAATTCTGCTCACAGCCCCCTGAGCCTCCTTACCTCCCGTTCCCTTCTATTTGTTCCCCTTAGTGAGAGACAGATCAGTGTTGTCTAGAGGGCTCTGCCTGCACCTTCAGCCTTGTAGTGCTTTCCTGTGCATGCTCAGGGCCAGATAAATCAAGGAGGAAGTCTCAGGAAGGCCTGAGGTAGAGGCTCCAAAGTGTGGGGTTCAGAATGGAGCATTCATTCATTCTCATGAGACTATGAGCCTTGACTGCCCTGCCTTGCACCGTAGTCCAAGAGCCTGGCACACGGTAGGAACTCACCGAGTAGGTGCTGAATGGATAGAGGAATGGGTGGGTGGACGGATATATGGGTGAGTAGCTATGTGGGTGCATGGATGGATGGGTGGAGCGATGGAGAGATGGATGGGTGGTGGGTGATGGGCGGGTAGGGATGGATGGATGGATACCCTGGGCAGCAGATCATCCCTGCTGAAAGAAGCCTGGTTTCCACTGAATTCCTACATTCTCTGGAAGACAAGTTATTCCAGCTGCAGACAATTTTTAACTAAGAGGAGAAATACATTGTTCCAAAGGTCCCAGAGCCCTTGTCCAAGTTCTATGTGACAGCAAGTTTCAAGGCTTTCCACGCTCCCCTGAGTTTCCAAGAACTCACAGAACCACACTCTTCACACTATCAGCCCCGAGACAGATACACGCTAAAACTGCAAACAAGATGCAAAGAAGACCGGCTTATCTTAAGAACCACAAGGCCCAAAGGGGACACTCAGGCCCTGAGAGTTTCACTCTGCCCTTTGGGGCGGACATCTCACAGGACATCTCGGGGCTTCCTCAGAGCTGAGGTCTGGGTGGGCCGTACCTCAGGGATTCCTGGTGGAGGAGTGGCCAAGGCTAAGTGGGTGGGGGGAAGTGGTGGGAAGGGCGAAAGGGGAAGGGAAACTGAGCGTGGGGTGGGGCAAACCACTCTGCCATCAGCCGACTGGGGAGTGCAGGGCTCCTTGTTCATAGCGTTAAGCTTCTCTCACGGACAGGGGGGCCTGGCCAGGGCTGAATGAGCAAGGGGCCGACAGCTCCCAGGGCCACCCCCGTCTAAGAACTGATCATTATTTCCAGCTCAGACTCCTTTCCATGCGTCTACCCACTGCTTCAGGCTTGCCTTTTGTGCTGTTCCCTCTGTGAAGAATGCCCTTCCCACTCTGTCTGGCTCCTATCCACCCTTCAATGCTCAGCTCAGGTATCACCTTCTCCTGGAAGCCTTCCCTGACTGCACAGCCTGGGCAACGGGCTCCCAAATGCTCTGGCCTTCCCATCATTCCAACATTTGTTAAACAGTGGTGATGGGATCTCTTGACTGGCCCAGCTCCCCTACTTGTCTGTGACCCCCCCAGAACAGCACCTACATGGGCCCCGTGTCTTGTCTCCAGGGCTCTGTGGAATCTGGCATCCGGGAAGGGCTTATTGGGCTGTGTAGGGCACCCTCGGCTTGGCTGAGGCTGGTGGTATGCGTCAGGCTCAGTGGCCAGCTCAGTGGCCAGGCGGGTGGCCCAGAGCCCGGCCGGGGCTGGCGACTCACCCTCCCCCAGCTGCAGGGCGGGGTCCATGAGCTCCATCATGTACTCCACGTTGAGGAGCATCTCCGTGAGGTTGCTGCGGGCCAGCACGTACATGAGCACGGGCAAGAAGTCGTCTGCCCCGTAGGGCTTCCCTGGGAGGAGAAACGATGCAGAAGGTGGTGAGCATGAGGGTCTCGGTGTGAGCTGTTCCCTGGCCAGAGGAAGAGCAGTGGTTTACTGGGACAGTGATGGTCACCCCTGGAAGAGGAACCTTACTGCTTTCTCAGGACTCAGGACAGGGGCGACCTGGGATCAGCCCTCTCAGGGAGGTCCGAGACACAGTCCAGGTTTAGGAAGAAGGAACCGAGAGAGACACCCTCCCCTGGAGTGGGCAGGAACCAGCCCCTCCCTCTTGCCCAGCTCTTTCCCCTCAACGCCCTTTGCTGCTTTATTTTTTTCATTTTTAAAGATTTTATTTTTAAGTAATCTCAACACCCATCGTGGGGCTCGAACTCACCACCCTGAGATCAAGCATTGCACGCTCCAGCAACAGAGCCAGCCAGGCGTCCCTGCCTCTCCTTGCTGCTTATTCAACAGTCAAGTTCATATCACACTTATTCACGGAGCCACCCAGAAACAGCTGTCTCTCTAGTAATGATGTATTCTGGGAGGTTTCCTTGTCCCCTTTCACCACACATCTCCCCTTCCAACTGCTAAACAGAAAGCCCTCCCTCCACCCGTACTATGTGGTTGGAAATTCTACCACTCAACCTTCACTCCACTGGGTTCGGCAGGGCCCTTTCCAGAGGGGGGTTCTTTTTTTTTTTTTTTTAAAGATTTTATTTATTTATTTGACAGAGATCACAAGTAGGCAGAGAGACAGGCAGAGAGAGAGAGGAGGAGGAAGCAGGCTCTCCGCAGAGCAGAGAGCCCGATGCGGGGCTCAATCCCAGAACCCTGGGATCATGACCTGAGCTGAAGGCAGAGGCTTTAACCCACTGAGCCACCCAGGCGCCCCTCCAGAGGGGGTTCTTTTAAAATGTAAATACCTCTGAAAGGAATAACCCAACACAGTGCACCTGGGCGGCTCAGTCAGTTAAGCATCTGCCTTCTGCTCAGGTCATGATCCTGGGGTCCTGAGATGGAGCCCTGTGTCGGGCTCGGTGGGGAGCCTGCTTCTCCATTTCCCCGCCCCCTGCTCGTGCTCTCTCTCTCTTTTTCTCTCAAATAAATGAATAAAATCTTAAAAAAAAAAAAAAAAGGAAAAGGAATAACCCATCACTTCTGCCGTTTTGTGGAAAATGGTCACATGGCTTAGAGCATCTGATGGTAACAGATGCCTTGGAGAGGAGAGGAGGGCGAGACGGTGGGCCTGAGGGATGCCTTCCCAGTGTGGTTCTGGGCTGGCTCTGGAGACTGACTGTTTGGCAATGCAAAGTCAAAGGCTGGCCATGGAGGGGAAGAATTCCTACAAGGACAGAATCCGCTGGGTCCCTCAGTTGGCATCTTGGCATACCTCTGAGTGCACTGGGGAGAAGGAAAGCTTGGCTGAGCAGCTTTGCACAGCGGGGAATGGCCACACAGAGCCCCCAGACTCAGCTGGAGGTGACAGGAGAACTCTAGAAAGATCCATCCCATGGCTGCTGCCCTTTGTGTCTTGGGTGAGATTAATAATCGGTTCAAACATATGCCACGCAATTACAGTTCTTTCAAAGATGTATTGCTACTTGACACGTTTTACAAAGGAGTTGGGTGACTGTCGGCATAGGAGCAAACAGTAAAATCTGAATAAAAATGTCAGGAGAACTCTAAATTACCAGAAGAACTGTAAGCCCCAGGAAAAACAGAGATGTGAATGAGCAAGGACCCATGCAAGTGAGCCTTTAGTGCCGCAAATTTGGCCTTGAGCTTCCCGGTGGCCAAAGCGAAGAGGAAAACACAATCAGTTACCTGCTTCTCATTGACCATGAGAAGAAAACACACCAGTTTCTCGGGGGCCCAAAGACATCTCTCTAAGGTTTAGGGCTAACATAAACATTTCCCATGTAGCTTCACGAGGGGGACACGATCGGCAAGTTCCTTTGGCCCACACAGGGTCTTAGGTTGACTTCGAGATTTTCATTGCATTGCCTCAAGATGTGGCTAGGGGTGAGCGCTTCTGGGAAAGGAGTTAGAATTTCATCACTTGACCTGTCTGCTCCCCTCCAGTCCCTGTGACTATTATGAGAAGGAGGCATTGTTTTGCAGAGGAAAAGGCCCTGAGGATGAGGAAGGGCCAAGAGAGGAGCGGAGTCGCACCACACTGCAGGTACCCGAGAGGGGAATCAACCCCGTTTTGTTGAGATCAGCAGTCTGGGCCATGTCCTAACACTTCCAGAACTTGAGCTACAAATCCCAGTGGAAAGTGTTTCCAGTGAGTGGTCAGAACAGCTCGGCCAAGGCCCACCTGATCATTCTTTCAAGTTCATTCATTCATTCACTCACACAAGCCCTCTTTACTAACCACCTTATTCTTTGGGTGCTACCTGGCCAGGTAATAAGATCTGATTTTTCTGGCTTCTAGTGGGGACCAGAAAGATATGAGTAAGAGAAACAGCGTGAAAGAGGTTTTGAAAGGAGCGGGAGAGCTCTGTGTTGAATTCAGCAGCCCCTCCGGTGGCGTTCTGTCCCGCTGCTGGAGTCCAAGCAGGCAGGCACCCTCTTAGGGCACTGGGGTACCCTCTTGTGGCGCTGGGTCACCCCTGAAGGGTGCGATCGAGCACTGCTCTGGTGGGATCCCCATGTCACACCTCTCCAGCACACACCAGACCAGCCCCTCCTCCCATGTCCTCCAAGACACACCCCCGGACAGCCCTGGGGTGTCCGATAATGTCTGTCCAAGGGGTGCCCCTTTGGCTCACAACTTGTCCTTGCTTGGTTTTCCGGAGAACACTGTGCCTTGTGGCCAGCTTCCTGGCCATACTCCGTTCCTACATCTGCAAAATGGGACCAGCAACACCAGTCCTGATGGCCTTCCAGGGTTTTCAAGAAAATAAGATGAGAAAATACAAGAGTGTCCCATACCTGCAAAGTGCTACAGAAAAGCGAGCTGTTACTGACATCTCTGTTCTGCTTTCTCAAGGGACCTCAGTTTTTCCATCCGTGAAATAAACAGGCTGGAGGGGTTGGTAACACATACAGTCAGACCCAGAGCATGAGCCTCAGCTGTGTGACCCCGGGCCAACCGCTATACCTCTCTGAACCTGATTTTTAGTCATGCATGATGTGACAACACGCAGATCACACAACACGCTATGGGATTTTGGTGAGAATTCTATATGAAGATATACCCAGAGGGCTCCCACATGCTCCCGTGGAAAATGCCTGCTAAAAAAATCATTCTTCCCCTTCCAGGGGAAGGTTCCTGTCCCCTCCCTGTACCAAATGAGTCTATTTTGGAGAAGGAAAGCTTTGCCCTAAATCTTTATAAGCCTGAGACACAACTTAAAGGTTCCTGGAGCAAGATTTTGTGCCGGGAATTGTTTTTCATATTGATAATTTAATTATTAGAATCCTGGCCCACAGGCGAGTCCTCTCTGGTCTGAGTTATGAGATGGGAACTGATGGGACACAGTCCTGTGCCTTTGGAAATTCACCTCTAACTCCCCCGCTGGCTGAGAGCTGATGGAATTTCACCAGGCTTCTAGAACACCAATTTCTGCTTGCTATCGTGTTAATAACTCACCGAGGAATATAATCAGGTGAGCTACTGTGCTTTCCAACAGCGGTTCACTACCAGCCCAAGTTTCCCTTCGGGGGTCACTGGGTCATGTCTGGAGTCACTGTTTGGGGGTCACATCAGAACAGGGGTGCTCCGGGCCCCAAGGCCAGGGATGCCACCAAGCAGCCTATGATACCCAGGAGAGCCCTGCATCCTAAAGACGTACTGGGCCCCAGACATCTACAGTGCCAAGGGCGAGAAGCTCTGCTTGAGGGGCTGGTGACCTTCAGCAAGAAGGAGGGTCCAGCTCTGGCCCTAGGTATGGGACTCAGAGGCCCTCCGGATGGTGGCTCTGTGCTCTGCAGGGATGCAAAATTGTTCCTTCTTCTTCTCCCTGTGCTCTTCCCGAGAATCCTGGCCGATGCTCAGGAAGGGCTTTGGGGCACATCTCCTTGGTTCACAGCACATTCTGTTCAGCCACCCCATTACTGGGTTCCCGTGATCCTGTAACTGTCCCTCCAACTACCCGTGAGCATCCCCTCTTTGTCCCTGCAGCACACAGCGTGGGGCACAGCAGAGGTGAGCGGGAAGCTGGGTTCCCAGCACTGTTCCCCGGCTCCGGCGGGCCTCTACAGAGACCTTCGAGTCCTTCCCACACCTGGCCCGAGCCAAGTGTTTCATCATGTCCTAGAAACCAGCCCTTGCTGGGAAGCTTCCCATTTCTGTCAAGGAGGCCCCTGCCCCCAATCCCAGGATGCAAGTCCTGGAAGTACCCCCTGACTCTGGGGCACTCTGTATTTCTCAAGAACCCATCAATGCTTCCCCACTGCTTAGAGAATCAAGTCTAGATCCCTTTGCCTGACATTCAAGGCCTTCCACGGTTAGACCCATAAACACCTGTCCAGCACGCCTGACTCTACTCTCTTCTAGCCACATCATCTAGTCGACGGCTTCAGAATGGGTCACCTGCATTCCAGGCCCTCGGGACTGGCCACAGTCACCTGGCTTCTCCTTGCCTTCTACAGGCCTCAACCTTCTATCTCCCACCCAGCACCAACATTTGTGGGACACTCTAAAAATGCAAAGCGTATTTTATAAACATTATACCAGTGATTCCTAAAACAACCCTGTGAAGTGGATTAGATTCAATTGTGCCCACTTTACCGATGAGGGGAAGTGAGCCGCGGGGAAGGTAAGCTACTTGCCTGAGGTCACACGGCTAGGATGCGGTGAACCAGGACTTGAATGCAACTTCTTCTTACGCAGGATCCCATGTTCCTGCTACTTCAGCATTCCTTCTTCACATTCCACCTCCTCCACGGAGCCCTCCTGGGCTGCCCCAGCTACTGGTGCTTATTCTACGCTCTACTTTCCAACTTCCAACTCAGAACGACATTCTGCCTTCATCACCTTCCCACAAAACATTCCTCTGTGCAGAATCATGGGCCGCTCCCTGAACTCCAAAGGCACTTTCAATCCTTGTGCCTTTGCACACCCAGTTCCCTCTGCCCGGGACACCCTCCCGAGCTCTCCCTTACAAACTTCTCCTTGCCCTCTCCCACATCTTCACGCACAACTGGACACTTCCTGCTCTAGCTCCCAAACACCTTGACTAGTTCAGAGCCCTTTTCCTTGGACGGTGAGCTCCCCGAGGGCAGGGATGGGGGCTGGGTAAGCTGGGGCAAGCCTCTTAACCTGTTGGAGGCTCTGCCCTTCCCAGTCCCCAGCTCAGGGCTTGGGATGTTAGACACTGACAGCGGACTGAACCGAGCCACACGTGTGTTCCTGCTGGCATCCACTCTGTCATGCCCCTGGTTGGGGCCATGATCAAGGAGACTAGGAGCCGCTGTGGGTCTTAGGCAGTGGTGTGCTGGGAAATGCCCACCAACCGGCTCTCCGAAGGGAAAGAATAAGCTCTGATTGCAGGGTTTGCCAATTCCTACAGTTTAAATATTGCCACAGTGGCCCATTTCAAGCTACCAGTGTGAACACGGAGGCAGGGAGAGAGGCGCGCGATTAGCCCTGTCCCATGACCAGCTGACTGACTCAGCATACCCGTGGGCTTGGATTCACCAAGCCCCATCTCACCGTGAGCAAACTGAGGTCCAGAGAACTTTCCTCAAAGCCCCGCAGCTGGTGTCCCAGTAGTGGAGCTGTGACGGGAATCTGGGTCTCTCTGTGACGGGCTCACGGGCTCTCTAACCTGCTAGTGACTTGAAGACAAACAGAAGCTTCGAGCATCGCTGAAATGCACCGGATCCTCCCTGATATTCCGGGGGGAGTTAGGGCCTCATTCTCCTTCGCCAGGAGCCTGAGGCATGAGCTCAGCCCACGCACAGCAGGTGACAGGCAGCGCCCTTGGGATGCGGAAGCATAGTTCCAAATGACTGTCCTGGGCTTGGACATCTGCCTTGCACGGATCAGAGACCATGTCCATCAGCCTGTGCTCCAAAACCCCTTGGGGCCACAGCAGGCACTTCCTGCTTTTTTGTTTGCCCAAATAGCATCTGTTTTCCATGTGGAGGCACGGCCGGGAGCCAATCACACTTTCAAAAGCTGGCTGGGCGCTGTATGCCTGTTTCACTGGGGAGCAGGTTTTGGAAGAGAGTTCTGATTAAAAACAAATGAGCTGAACGTGCTCACCGGAGTCATGTAGACTGCGGGGAGCACTGCATTAGGGGGCCCCCAACCCCGCCAGCTGTGTGACCTGGGGCCGCTCACTCTGTGCCTCAGTATTCTCATCTGAAAACTGGGAATAATAATAACATTCACTCAGACTGTCACGCGGGATTGTGGGGAGCATCAGGTGAGTGGCTGGATTAAAAATTAGGTTTTGTCATCTGGGAGGAATTACCTAAAAAGAGGGGTCTGGAAAGCACTAGGTGGTAATGATTTTTTTTTTTTTTAAGAGGGCCACTTCGTCTCCGTCCCAACTACTCAACTTGGCGGCTATAACGAAATCAGCCACGGACACCGTGTGAGTGAGCAGATGCTGCTGTTTCAATGAGTTTATTTACAAAATCAACTTGGGAGCCAGAGTTGACCCGCAAGCTGTGTTTTGCAGACTCCTGATCAAGAGAGATGAAAGGTGTATCCTCTTACTGTAATTGTCCTTCCAAACCTGTTGACTGGCTCTTATTGAAAGCAGGGGCTGATGCAATAGTCCTGGGGCAGACAAGGCTCATGGCTGTGATATATCTTGGCTCTTTGTCCTCCTCTATGATTCTCCCTTAAAGCCACTTCCTTCCTCTACAAAGTTTTATCTGAAGACCCCCCACTTCCCACCATCCAGGTTAGTGCCCTCATGATGGGTCTTCCCCGGCCTGTCACTGCAGGATGGAAAAACAGAGACTACCCATTAACTCAGAGAGGCCTCCCCCGACCTTCCAACGCAGAACTGCGAGCTCCTCTGACACCCCCGGCCCCTTCAGCCTGCCTGCTAGTAGGTTTCAGCATCTGATTACATTGTTTAGACTTCTGTCTCCTGATTTATTACCTGCATGGCCTCACCAGAATGAAAGCTATGTGAGGGCAGGGGCCCCCTTGTGTGCACCACTCCTAGTGCAGTCCTTCCCCAGCGCTCGGCATGCAGTCAGTGTTTAATAAATCTACCTGCTAAGTGAATGCGTGGATGTCATCTGCCGCCCTGTGTGACGGACACTTGCTTGTGCTCCGTGTTCCCTCTTGAAATGTGACCATCTTAAAAACAGGGACTGGGGTGGGGGCACCTGGGTGGCTCAGTTGGTAAAGCATCTGCCTTCGGCTCAGGTCATGATCCCAGGATCCCGGGATGGAGTCCTACATCCGGCTCCTTGTTCAGCGGGGAGCCTGCTTCTCCCTTTGCCTGCTGCTCTCCCTGCTTGCACTCTCTCTCCCTCTCTCTCTCTCACAAATAAGTTAAAACAAAAAAACGAAAAAAAAAAAAAAACAGGGACTGGGTTAACACCCATATCGTCCAGAAAGGTTAGTTGGGACTGCTGACTGGATGCATTTATTTGCCAGAAACACAGGACGGGAGGAAATAGAGAGCATCCATAACAGGAGGTTTTCAGTGTATGTTTCCAGGGTGAGCCTTTCATGCGGGGTTATTTTATAGAGAACTTGGCTTCTCTGGTTGATTCCCAGTAGGGGTGGCCTGCAAATGGCCCCCAGCTAGGCCTGTGGCCTCCAGAGAGCTCTCTGAGACCAGACTGTGAACGACTGGTCTGGTCTGAGCTCCTGGCTGTGTGGTGGAAAGGCCTGGAGCCCAGGGAGCAGGACGATTGGTGGAGGCCCCACCCTTGCATGGTGCGGCTGACAAGAAGTGAGAAGCCAGCCGTCCACCGTCCACCCACGGAGGAGCCCCCCCCCAACCCCCGCCATCTACCCTGTTGGGTCACTCAGGCTGTCGCAGATGCTGTCTGAGCGTCAGTTCTGCTTTGAACAAGACTGCATCCCGGAGATCACTCCAGCTCCCTGGGTTCCTCTTCGGGGAGCTCAGCCCACAAGTCAGTCCAACCCCACAGGCCACGGGCTTGGAGCCCGCGAGCCAGAAGTCCCAGCCTGGCTGGGAAAGGCATGAGACCGCCTGTGACTTGGGTCTGACTTCCCTGAGGTCGTCTCCTGCCTCCCGCCACCCTGAAGAGGCGGGACAGTGCAGGGGCTCAGCTCAGGACCTGGATCCAAGTTCCAGCTCTCTACCATTCCCCAGCTCGGGTGTGACCCTGAATGTGCGGGCCGATCTCGCTGAGCCTCAGTTTCCTCGACTGTACCACGGGGACAACCATAGTGTCCACACCTCCCGAAGTGCCTGGGAGGAGTCAGTGACAAGGCGGTTGGAAAGAGATGAACATGGTGTCTGCGGGCTCCTGGCAGGTGAGAGCTGTCAGACACGGCTATGAGGCGAGACAAGAAGGTGACGTGTCCTCATCCTCAGAGCATGACATCTCAGAGGGCCCGAACCCCCTGGCAGGTGTGGAATGTAAAAGCAAGGTTATGGGCGGCACCTGCGTGGCTCAGTCAGTTAAGTGTCTGACACCTGATTACGGCTCATGATCTCAGGTCATGATCTCAGGGTGGTGAGATCAGGCTCCACATCAGGCTCTGTGCTCAGCGGGGAGTCTGCCTGAGAGTCTCCCTCCCTCTCCGTGCATGCTCTCTCTCAAATAAATAAATACAAATAAATAAATAATGAAATAATAAATTACAAATTATTATAAATAATATAAACAATATATAATATAAATAAAATAATAATATAAACAAAATAATAAAAAAATTTAAAAGCAAGGTTATGCTTTGCTTCCAGGCCTGGCCCTCGTGTTCTCTCTCTGTCACCTGGATCTCAGTGTCCAGAGGATTACCAAGTCCACCTCAGTCCCTGAATGCGGAGCAGAGCCTAGCCCCACCCCCACACCCTCCTGCGTTCGACTAGACTGACAGGAGTCAGAAACGGACTTTCCCTGGACGAGACTAGAGGGTTTATCTGTTACAGCAGCAAGTAATTTCCTCCACTAATTATCTACGTACTATTTATCTATAGCTATTTCAAAAAGAGCTGAAAGAAATCCACCAAAATACAAACTTTTTCACCAATAAACATTAGTGACTTGTGTCATCAGAAATCAGGTTAGACTTTTTAACAAAGATTTTTTTAAAAAACCAACAGCCTGACTTCCCTCTCCATCCTCCGGACCCCTGGTCAATGTCTCGGGCCCCTCGGCATCCGTCCTCCACCTCTTCGACTCTCAGCCTCCGTCCCCACCGGCATCAGCAGCAGATTCCCAGCTGGCTCTGTGGTGTCTGCCAGGGAGGTGACTGGCGAGTGTCCCCGGGGTGGTCCAGGACCCTGAGCCCACCAATTTGGCCCTTCCCATCTAACCACCTGGCTGATGGGCCCCCTGTCTCCAGAGTCAGGAGCCAGGTTCCATCTCGTCAAGTGTAGCATCACAGAGTTTTCACAGACTCCTGAAGGCACAGAAAGAAGGCAGCCTGTTGGCCCTCACTGCCCTCCTCCTGCTGCCTGCTCTTTATCAAAAGGTTCTTTATGTTCTTTCAGAAAGAATCCCGCATGTATACACAACACACTCCTCCTTCCTGCCTTCCTTCCTCCTCCTTGTATGTTAGGGCAGGGTTCCCGCACTTGACTCTATTTCTCCCTAACCGTAGGGCCAGCCCTGAATGTCTGTTCTTAGACACCATTCTAGAAAGTGGGAATGACTTGTTTGTGAAAGCAGCAGAAGAAATGATTCTATTAGTTCTGACTGCTTTCCCCAAGCCTCATGAAGTCCACAGGCAACCAACCCAGTCTGCTCCTTGCTGTAGGAGGGAGGGCCGTGCCTAGCCAAAGCCACCTGTCTCTGTGAACACTTGCGCTGCTGGACACAGGCCCCTAAACTTGCTGCCATGGGGGAGGCACCTGATGGGGATTCAGGAACCTTGAGATCAGTCCCCAGGCTGGCTGCTGGGTACAGTCATAAAAGCACAGGCTTTGGAGTGAGGAAATTCTAGCTTCGAATCCTGGCTCTTTTGCCTCCTAGGCATAGAGAGTACCTGCCCTTTGGGGAGAGACGGCCCGGCCAGGGAACTCAGGCCTGTGTCTCCAAGCTGAGTGGTTTTAGTGCTCCAGAGAGCTTGCCAGCGGCTGGGCCACGGGGATCCCACAGGCTGCTCTGGCCAGTGTCCCATAATGGCTCAGAGACACGTAGGTGGGGCCTCAGCCCTGGAAAGGAGGGAGGTCACTGGGGTAGGGGTGGAGGAGGGAGGGAGGGAAGGGCTGTGTTCTGCTTTCAGTGGGTCCAACTTTGAGCAGCAAGTCGCTGGAAGCTTCCGGCAGAAGGGAGGTGGGAGCTGAAGGCCTCGGGAAGAGGGCCTGGTCCTAAGGTCACGGAATGTCAAAGTCAGAAGAGACTTTAAGAGTCAGTCGGGAGGGGCGCCTGGGTGGCTCAGTGGGTTAAGCCGCTACCTGGGCCCAGGTCATGATCTCAGGGTCCTGGAATCGAGCCCTGCATCGGGCTCTCTGCTCAGCAGCAAGCCTGCTTCCCTCTGTCCCGCTCTCTCTCTGCCCTCCTCTCTGCCTACTTGTGCTCTCTCTCTGCCAAATAAATAAAATAAAATCTTTAAAAAGAAAAAACAAGAGTCAGTCGGGATCCGGCAGAAAATGCATAACCTCAATCTAATCACGAGGAAACATCTGACAAACACAAAATGAGGAACTCTCATTAAAAAAGAACCAAAGGTGGGGGGTGGGGAGGGAAACCTGTATTCCTTTAAGAGATCAATGACATTAAAAAAAAAAAAAAAAAAAAAAAAAAAGCCGTGGAAATGTTCCAGGTTAAAGGAAGTAAAAGACACCAAACAACTAATTGCACACCTGACCCTGGCCTGTTTAATGAACAGGAGGAGGAAATGCCAGCAACGACTATATTAGCTCCAGGGACAGCCTGGAATACAGATGGCGCCTTGGGTAAAAATATCTATCAGGGTGCCTGGGTGGCTCAGTCGTTAAGCCTCTGCCCTCGGCTTAGGTCATGAACCCAGGGTCCTGGGATCGAGCCCCACATCGGGCTCCCTGCTCGGCGGGAAGCCTGCTTCTCCCTCTCCCACTCCCCCTGCTTGTGTTCCCTCTCTTGCTGTGTCTCTGTCAAATGAATAAATAAAATCTTAAAAAAAAAATCCTGTCAACGTCAATTTACAAAGAGGACAGCATTCCTGTGGTTATGCAAGAGAATATCCCCATTCTTAAAAAAGTGTTTAGGGGGTTAAGGGCCAAGATATATATCCCGCACCCTCAGACGATTCAGGAGATGTATTACGTATGCACAGACAGGATGTAAATGATAAAGTGAATGAAATAAGATATTATCAATCCACAAATGGCATGTGGCTCTTCCTATTTTAATGCAGTATTTCTATTCCTAAAGTTTATGAAGTCCGAAGTTGTTTCCAAATGAAGGTTTAAAAGCTAAAATATTTGTGGGGGCACGTGGGTGGCTCAGCCGGTTAAGCGTCTGACCCTTGGTCTCCACACAGGTCTTGAGCTCAGTGCCCTGAAATTAGCTCTGGGCATGGAGCCTGCTTCAGATTCTCTCTCCCGCTCTGCCCCCTCCCCACCCACTCTGGCTCAATTAAATAATTAATTAATTAAAAGCTAAAATATTTAGCAGCAGAACTGGTTATTTCAAACAAACTCCCACACTGAACTCCATGTGTAAGAAGGGACAGGCAGGGGTGTGGCCCTGCCTGTGCTGTGTCCCTTTAGTAGCCCGAGGGGTACCCCGGGGAACCCAGCATGGAAACCGCTGTGGTGGGGAGGCAGCTGTTCCTGGATCCTCACATGTTAGACACTCACACACATATCTGATTGCATCTGATCCTTGAAACAGCCCTGAGAGGCATGCCCAGGCTGTTTTGAGAGAACCAAAGTTGAGGAGATCAGTACCTCCTGAGGCCTACACAGTTCTGATGTTTTCCACACCCTCCCCACGAGCCCATCCTCTCATCCCCATTTTAAACACCCATGGAGGCCCCATGAGATTCATGTCAGAGGCTACAGCACCGAAGCTGAACTTCAAGCCCAGGTCATGTGATGGAACCCCAAGACCCCTGCTCTCCTTGGCAGAAGCTGCTCCCTCCCAGGTGAAGAAGCAGACGCTCGAGTGGGGGCAGCCCCCACCTGCTGCTCATGGCAGCGGTGAGATGGGAAGCCCTTGGACTCAGAGTCCAGTGCTCCCCCAGCAGTGGGAGGAGAATACACTGTTCCTTGATGAGAAACCCATCCGTTCCCAGTGGGGAATCTTCCCACCAAGCTCTAGCCCCTGCCTGAATTTCTGGGCTGAGAGAATCCAGCCTCCCTCCCTCCCGCGAGGACAGGGAAACCCTGAGGCCCCTTGTTCATCTCTGCTCTTTCCTGGGCTTCGCTTGCGCAGTCTGCTCTAGCTAAGACCTTGCTTTCCTTTCCTTTTCCCTCCAAATTAGCCATTCCCTCCCCCATTCCCTGCTCTCTGCTAAGTTTTCAGTAAGTCAATTCACCATCAGCAAGAATGATGGCGTTTGAAGTCACAGCCAAGGGCCTGGGTGTTTAAAAGCACTGCAGGGGTCCCTGGGTGACTCAGTCGGTTAAGCATCTGACTCTTGGCTTTCGTTCTGGGTCCTGGGATCAAACCCCGTGTCAGACTCATGCACTCAGTGTGGAATCTGCTTGAGATTCTCTCTCCCTCTCCCTTTGCCCTGCCCCCACTCATACACACACATTCTCTCTCTCTCAAATAAATAAATAAATCTTTAAAACAATAAAAGAACAAAAGAATTGTAGGAAGCCCAATGCTTCTGAGTAAACTAGGACTCAATGAGAATGGAATTTTCCTTTTAGGTCCCAAATTGTCTCCCTGATGATGCCTCAGGGTCGGTAGAGCCCTTGGCCTTGATTTTACCTTCAGACCTGGCACAGCCCCAGAGGAAAAAGATTCCCCCAATTAGAAGTTCAGACAAAGGAAGGTAACTGTCCTGATTTAGTACCAGCTGCTGCATTAGGTGTAAATTTGCAATTGAATCTCACAACAGTGCCCCCCACCATAAGGCCCACCTTATAGGGTATGGCTGTGCTGTTTAAGGGGGAAACTGAGGCTCCAAGCACCTAAGTAACCAGAATACAGTCACAGAGCTGGGAAGGAACCCTGGATCTTTCCCTTCACGTCCCTCCGAGGTCCCAGGCCGGCCTGCTTGGTGTCTCTTTGAGGCTGCTTGCAGCAAAGGGTCCTTCGGGGCTCTGTCTCCTGTCTGGCTCGGTCCAGCTCTACTGCTGCCCCCTCCCCACACCGTGCAGGGCACCCCGAACCTCCCCCCCGGTGCTGCAGATCTGGCTTGCTTCTCACTCTGAGGAGGTCTGGAAAGGTACTGGCCAGCCCTCTGCCATGCCACAACCCGGTCTTAACCTTGAGCTTCCCACTGCTGCTGGGAGGCACTCCGGGCGCCGCCCCAGGTCTCCACACCCTTGGGACTGAGAGTGTTGTGAGAGCCTGGGGTTCTGCAGGCTCTTGCTGCCCCTCATCTTACTTCCTTGGAGGTTTTATTTATTTTTTTTTAATATTTTATTTATTTGACAGACAGAAATCACAACTAGGCAGAGAGGCAGGCAGAGAGAGAGAGAGGAGGATGCAGGTTCCCTGCGGAGCAGAGAGCCGGATGGGGGGCTCGATCCCAGGACCCTGGGATCATGACCTGAGCCGAAGGCAGAGGCTTTAACCCACTGGGCCAGCCAGGCGCCCCATCTTTGGCGATTTTAAAGGAATATACTTGGCGGTGGAGTTCACATGCTGGACGGCTCTCTGAGCTCCAGATGGCATAAGACCCAGCGTCTCAAAGCCTGACACCTGCCCCAGGATAATGAAATCTCCACTTCCCCATCCCGTCTCCACTACAAGGCTCTCTCTCCCAATCCATTTCCAACATTCTGCTAAATGGCGAATGAGAAGTTCTAACTTGACATGGAATCTGCTCTCAGGGAACAATTCTCCTTCTAAGATTGAGATCGGATGCAGGTCCGTGTAACCCAAAAGGGTGAGTCCCACTTGGAATTGTGGACTGTACCAGGTCTGTGAGGGAGCTTTCCTGGGGGAGGGGGCCTTGCACCATCCCTCAATTGCTTTTTGCTGGCCTGTGGCCAAACGTGCCTGCTCTTCTCCAAGGCAGATGGAGAGAATCCTTGTCCTAAAACAGCCAGCATTGGCTGGGCCTACAATGTACTGTGCAATGAGGTGGACATTTTACATATGTTGCTTCTAATATTCAGAAGTGACCGAGTATGGCTTCTGAACCATTAAGGGTCTGAGTGTCCCCTTTGTATAACAGCTTCTTTGGGTGAGGAAACTGGGATTTAAGGGGTTAAGTAAATCATTCGAGGTCACACAGATAGTAAGCTACAGATCAGGAATTGAAACCCAAGTCTGTGTGGCAACTGACGTCACAATCTTTCCACTCTCCATTACCACGGCTGTCATGTACAGTCACACAGGTTGCTCACTAAACAAGGGCATCCAGGTGAAGAGGTGATCAGGGCATGAAATCCAGTCACCATTCTGTTCACTAAGTTGTGCACTAAGATGTGCCCCATGGTGCTGTCATGCCCATTCTTCTCTGCCTAGAGGAGCGCTGTGGTAAACTGATTATGAATGGCCCCAACAATTCCCTTCCCTACATCTGTGTCCCTTGCTATGTTACTTTGCAGCTCTTCCCATCAAGCAAGGTTCCTTATCCCTAGAATCTGGGCTGGTCTTGTGAGTAAACACACCAGTGAAATACGTCTGAGTGGCGTTGTGCCAGTGAGGCCTTGGACCCCGAAAATAGCCATGGGTACAGGTCCAGGCTAACCTGCTGGAGAGAAAAGAAATATGTGGCCCCGTAACCCATATTCCTGGCCCATTAAGAGCCAAGCTACCACCCAACATTCGAGCAAGGCCCTCGTAGCCCAGCCAGCCTCCAAACAAGCCCCTCTGGCCACGGCCCCACGAGACAGCCCAGACAAGGTCAGGCCCAGGCAAGGTCAGGTACAGACAAGGTCAGATATGCTCCCCACCCCTCATCAGCATCACTGCCGAGCTGTGCTGCTGAGCAATAAAAAATGTGAACTGATTGGAGTGGCCCTTATACATTGATTTCTGTCCCTCTGAAATTCTTAAGTTGAAGTCTGAACTCTTGGTTGCTGGGAATGTGACCTTATTTGGAAATAGGGTCACTGTGGATGTCATCAGTTAGGATGAGGTCATATTGGAGCAGGGAGGGGGGCCCCTCATCCAATATGCCTGATGGCCTCAAAAAATGGGAAGTTTGGACACACACACACACACACACACACAAAGAGAACGTCACAGTGTTGCCACAAGCCAAGGAACTACCAGAATCTGGGAGAGAGGCCTAGAACACAGCCTCCCCTCGAGCCTTCAGAGGGAGCACGACCCTGTGACACCTTGCTCTCCCACCCCCAGCCTCCAGAAGTGTGAGACAATGTTGTTTCAGCCACCTGCTTTGTGACACTTGTTATAGCGGCCCAAACATACTCATAGAGAACTTTCTCCTAATCAACACAAAGGAATGCAGTGTGCTTGGCTTCCTTGCTTTCCTCCCATGTGGAAGCTACTCACGGCCCTCCAACTGATCTCCAGGTAACCCCTAAGAGGTGCCCAGAGATTCCGCCCCACCATGCCCCATCCTGCCCCAACAGGCCTCGGAACCTGGAAAGCGTTCTCTCGTGCCTTCCAAAGGCTCCAGAGTCCTTGCTGGGGAGGGGTCCCAGGGCCATACAGTACTGCTGTCCCTAGAGAGAGCCCCCAGCCCAGGCTCCTCTGGCTGCCTACCTACCTGGGTTGCCGAGGGCCATGGAGTCATAGATGAGCTTACAGGTCTTAAGTAGGATGGAGATCTTCTTCTCAGGCGAGTAGGCCTTGTGCATACTGGTGAACTTCTGCAGGATCTTCTCCATGACGGGCACCTCCGGCACGCTGGTTGTCACACCCAGGTCAGTGGTGGTGGTGGCCAGGATCACCAGCTGGTTCTCCTTGAGCTGCTGCAGCGAGCCATCCTTGCTGTGGATCTCACGTAGGCACGAGTTGATGGCTTCTTTCAAGGGCTTTAACACACACTTGTACAAGGCCGACTCTACAATCGCTTCTGTGGGGGGGGGGAGGGTGGGAGGGTGAGGAACCCAGCCACCCAGTTTTGGTGCCCAACAGTGTGGCTGTCCCCGTCTCCTGGTCCCTGGTAGGACAAACTCAGGGCTGCCTACCAATGCATAACTTCAAAGGGCGCTCTTTACATGGGAGTTGTGCGGTACACAACCTGTGCAGTTGTATATGGAGGGCCCGGGGGGGGGGGAGGCTAGGAAATGTTTTGTAGAATTCTTCTTTTTTTTTTTTAATATTTTATTTATTTGACAGAGAGAGATCACAAGTAGGCAGAGAGGCAGGCCGAGAGAGAGGAGGAAGCAGGCTCCCTGCGGAGCAGAGAGCCCCATGCGGGGCTCGATCCCAGGACCCTGGGATCATGACCTGAGCCGAAGGCAGAGGCTTTAACCCACTGAGCCGCCCAGGCGCCCCTAGAATTATTCTTAATGTGTCTCTTTGAATTCTCAAATCCACTTGCCTCGAGGCTCAAGAATACAGTATAACCAGAATCTGACTTCTCACCACTTCCATGGCCACTGCCGTAACTTGGGCTGCCATCATCTTTTCCCTGAGTTATATGACTAGTCTCTTGCCCTGGCCCTTTTTCATTTATTCTCAGAACAGCAACCTGCATAAGCCTGTTACGGCATGTTTGATTCCGACATTCCTGTGCTCAGAACTCTCCAATGGCTCTCACCTCATGCATAGTAGAAGCCAGAGTGTTCCCTGTGGCTTATAAAAAACCCTGGCCCCCCCCCCACCCCCTCCTCCCACCCGGGGCCTTGTAGTCTGTTCTCACTTATCACCTTGCCTGTACCCCCGTGTTCATGCTGCTCCAGCCATCCTGGCCTCCCTGCTGTTCTGCTCCTGCCTCAGAGCCTCAGTGCCTGCTATGCCCTTTGCCTGGAAAAGTCACTCCACAGCTACATCTACATACATGATCTCTTTCTTGCTGTTTGAATGTCATCTAATCCAAGAGGCATCCTGATTGGCTAGTGGAACAGGATTTAGTTGGCTTTGGTCTCATGGCAAGTCTGCAACATACATGTCATTATCCCCACTCTACAGACGTCCCAACTCAGGCTCTGATGGTGTGGGTCTCAGTTAGGTGGGGGCTGAACAAGAATTTGAACCCTGCCTGCCTGACACCATGGTGATATTCGTACCTTTGGGTTGACGGTAGGGAAGTGTTCTCAGGAAGTCTTTTTGGCTCTATCCCATCCCCAGAGGAGGGCGCAGGTCTTGTCTATCTAGGGAGACACCTGAGCTGCCCTACTCCTGGGGGGGTAAGGCTGGGGCCCATGCTCCCATGATTGAGTCTCAGTAGAGATCCAGATAACACTCCCTTGCCATGCAGGCTTGGGCTTGACCCATGTCTGTGTTTGGTGCTGGCCCCCACCCAGTCCCAGGTCCTCATCTTACCCACTCCTTCTTCCCCTTGACTTTTCCAGCCTCTGCAACAGAGGACATGCAGCTGCCCTTGTCTGCTTCAGCCCACTCCTGCCCAGCGTGACCCCACTGGCCCTCGGAGCCTCGGAAGCTAGAGGTGTGGTGACCCGAAGGCAGGGGACTCACGGTGAGCAGCCCCCATGCCTCTGACTCCTGCGTGACCTTGACCAAGTCCTTTCCCGTGGCAGGGCCCGTTTTTCTCATCTCTAAAGTGCAGGGGTGGGGGGTGGCTGCAGCCTGTGCCCTCTGGATGGAGGGGGGGGCGGTGGTCTGCATCTCTGAGAGCCCCAGGAGCTGCAGAGATGGCTCAGGCCCTCCGCAGCTACACACAGTAAAACTTCATCTACCTCGACTTGTTCCTTGTGCTTGTCTCCCTAAGGAAATCAGTAGCGTCCTGGGCAGGAGGGGAGCTGGGGGGGAGGCCGTGCCTGTACTTGAGTTTCTTCCACAGGCTCATGGGCCCAGGGGCAGAACTTGCCAGGTAAGAAGCTGATCAGCAGAGGGGTCAGTTTGTAGAAGGAGGGGGGTGGGGGGACCATCCAGAATCATCCCTCCCCCACCCCCCCAGGCCCGGGACTGACCTATCTCCTCCTCGGGGTGCAGGGTGGGGTCCACTAGGGCCCTGAGCTCGGTGCTCTGCAGCAGGTAACTCTTGAGCTGGGTCATCATGGTGCGGATCTCCTGCAGCATCTCAGTGCTGGAGGTCTGGCGAGCCATCATTTCCAGGCTGTACACTTTGTAGTCCTGGACCAGGCTGCCGAAGTACGAGGTCTTGTCCTGCGCCAGCTCCACCACCTTCTTGTACAGCTTGCGGTTGTTGGACAGGAACGCGTGGAAGACATTGGTGAAGCTCACCAGGCTCAGACGGTGGCGTGCCTTGCCCAGGATCACCGACGGCTTCTTCTTCCCCCCGGAGCCGCTGCCGAATGGCTCCAGCTCCTCCTCCGTGCTGCTGGTTGAGTAGGAGTCCTGGTCTGTGGCCGAGGCGGGCACTCCCAAGCTGTCCGACAGGGAGGCCAGGGAGCCCTTGAACTCGGCCGTGCTCTGGGGCCGGGTGCCGGGAGTCCTGGCTTGGGAGGCAGGGCTCTGGCCTTCTCTGGGGGGACCCGGTGCAGGCTTCTCGGGGGCTTCCTCCTTCATGGAGGACTCGGTGCTCTCCAAGGGGCTGGGAAGGCCTGAGGCCAGCTGCCGGGAGATCCGTTTCCTCCTGGGGGGCGGGATTGGGGGTTGTCGGATCTTTCTCGGCGGCTCTGGCATGCTGCCCGGATCACTGGTTTTGGCCGCTGCTTCCTGACCTTGCTCTGTGCTCCCTTGAGACTTGTCCCCAAGACTGTCTGAGGTCCCCTGGGGAGGTGGGCTGAGCGGGAATGACCTGGGAAGACCTAGCTGGTCCCCCTCTGCAGGCATCCCCCTGTCCACCTTCCCCGCGCTCTGGTCCTCCAGGGAGACCTTCTCAGAGATGCGGCGTCTGGGAGGAGCGGCAGGAAGGGTCTTCTTCACGGGTGCTGGAGGGGGAGGCGTCTGCTGCGAGGGGCCGGGGCCTGCCCCTGGCTTCATCTCTTCCTCCCTGAGGGGGCCCAAGCCTATGGGGGGGCGTGAAAGCCTCTCACAGGCTGCCATGGGTGGCTGGCTTGGGTGGCTGGGGGGGCCTGGGGCATGGGGTGCCAGGTGGGGGGCGGACGCCGGGGGTGCAGGAGGAAAGGCCTCTGGAGGTGGGGGAGCAGTCACTGGGAGGGGACTGGGCAAAGGACAGGCCAGAACAGGAGGGGGCGGTGGAGGAGACCGGAGGGGGCTGGAGGGTTGGAGCGGGGGTGCTGGGGGAGGGGGTGCTGGGCGGCGAGGGGCCCACTTGGAGGTGGGTGAGGTAGCAAAGGAGGTGGGAGGCAACGGGCGCAAGGGGCAGCTTCCAGGGGGTGGCTGGTCGGCAGGCAGGGCACTGCCCCCACAGTCCTCGATGAAAATCGGATTCACAAACCACAGGCGGTCATTTCCTATGGACAGCTCAATTTCACACGAGCAGTTCTCGTAATGGGCCGTGGACCTGAAGCTGGAGGCTGAGGGTGCTCCGGGGGCTGGGTCTCTTGGGGGCTCCGCGGGGCTCCCACCGCCTCGCCGGGGGTTTAGCGAGGAGTCCCAGAAGCCTGTAGAGACAAGAGAAGAAGAGGCTGATCGGTCCCAGAGCCAGGCTCCCCCACTTGCTGCCTGCTGGGGCGGGTGGAGGGTGGCGTTTGTGGGCGGGCTGGGGGCAGGGCTGGTCCTAGGGTTTGCTTCACTGCTCTGAGGGCTGTTTCCCCTCTTGAGCTGCTTTAAACCTCTCCCACCACTTCCTGCCTCGAGAGGGGAAGCCCCGTTTGATTGTGCCCCCGGCTCTGCGGAGGTGGGGCTCTGCGGAGGTGGGGCTGGGACCTGGTGGTGACAGGCAGAGCTCCAGCTCTGCCCTTGGCATGTGAGAGCCCACCAGGAGGGCATCGATGGCACGGGGTGCAGGCACAGGGTGGGGGGACAGAAGGCAAAGGGTTCTGCAACCGACCGGCTGGGTGCCCTGGGGCAGGTGACTTGACTTTTCCAGGGTTCCATCTTTGGTCATCTCTAGAATAGGGGACCCCATGGGGGAGGTGCTTTGGTCCCATTTTGGCCACTACGGTGGCTGTGTTTAGGAGGAACGAAGTATGCATTGTGGCCGGTGAGCTCAGACCTGACCATCCAAATGGGGAACAATGGCCCCAAGGCGAAATGCCTCAGACTATGAATCTCTATGTTAAAACAGGCAAATGTCCCATGCCCTCCGTGTGTGCGTGTGTGTGTGTGTGTGTGTGTGGTGGGGGCGGGTGGGTCAGAAAGCGGGGTGTGCGGGGGCTGCACTGCTGGCTCTCAGTTCCAGCACAGGCCTTTCTCCTGACCCACCCCCATAGAGGGCCCACGGCTATGGCCACTGACGCAGGCCTGTCCCTCCCCAGATGAGTCAGTGCCAGGCATGTTCTGGGTAAGGGGCATGGGATGTCCCAGCTGTGAGGGCACAGGCGGCTGGCTAGCTCTGGAATTCTTGAGTTCCTGACCTCTGGGTACTATCGAGGATCTAGCTCACCATCTTCCAAAAAGGGAGCCAAGTTTTTTTTGCGAGTCATTTCAGAGGGTGTCTAGGCCCCCGTGGACTCATTCCGGCAGATTCCCCTGGAGAGCGGTGGGGATGCCCATCTCCTCAGCCTCTTAATTTTAGACACTGATATCGCAGAGTTCCTTGCTAACCATGGGGCCAGGCCTCTAGCCTCTCATCCCGAGCTCCTTACTTCTGGGAGGGATTCGTCACTAAGAAAACTGCCAAAAATAACGTCAGGAGCAAACACACATTGCATTCTGGCTGTGTGGGCCACTTGCTCTACATGGGTCATCTCATTGACCCCTGACCACAGGCCTTTGATGTAAGTCCCAATATTGTCCCCCAAAAGACATGAAGACTAGAGACCCAGACAGATTAAACAACCTGCCCAAGGTCACAGGTTGGTGAGTGGAGGAACCGGGATTTGAACCCAGTCAGACTAGATCTAAAGCGTGTGTGCTCAGCCCCTGGGGTTCTGTGTCTTCCTTCATAGGAACTTGCAACACTTCCCATCTGAGTTGCTCTCCCGGGGTCGGAGCTCCAGTGTGGTGTGCGCCCCAGAACCGGGGATGTGGTAAGAACACCACAGGCTCTAGACATTGAAAGAAAGGGAACATGATAAGATGGCGGATGGCAGCCATTGTGTGCCTGCCCTGAGACAGGCACGCCCAGGGAGGTGGGCCTTTGCCACCTTGTCGGCCAGGGGGTGGCAACTCCAGTCATGGGGAGCAGGGTACAATCCACGACAATGAGGCTGCTGGGACACTGACCAAAAGTGAGTGTGTGTACACCCCCCACCCCGGAACATGTGTCCCTCCCAGGGAGGAGAAAGAGGCTCCCCGTTCAGCCCTGGCCTGGGCAGAGACCCTGTGTGGGGCAGCCTGGGGCAGCTGGCCAGCTGTTTCCATAGTGACAGGGATGATAACCGTTCACGGAAACTGTTCCCCATTCACAAAGCTCTGCATGCCTCACAGCCACTGCCAGCGGACGTGGGGAGCCCGGCATGCGAGGGGAGCCTCGGGCTCTCTCACGGCCAGAACAGGCCGGTTTACAGATGGTCTGGGCCCTGCATTTGCTCTCTGGGGCAGCTACTCACCTCTGCATGACTGGCCCACTCTTCCGGGTGCTTCACACTAAGCGCACAGATGTTCTGGCCCCAAAGGGTGAGCACCAGAAGCCCCGTGTGCCCCGTCTACCCGGGACCAGTACCCAGTAGTCTCCTGGGAAGCGTTCCAGCAAGGAGAAGCCAGTCTGACTCAAAGGTGAACCGGCAGCAGCCCCACGTGTGAGCAGAGGCCCCTGACGCTCCCCTCCAGGTTCTCTTAAAGGTTCTCTTAAGACCTTCCTTTGGGTAAAGATGAAGTCATGGGCAGATGATGAACGGAACTGTCCGCCTACATCTGGACATTCTCACTGCTCACTTAGACCCCGGCCTTAGCCTGCCCACACCTCCACCCAGTCTCCTCCTTGTGACACGATGCTGTGCACAGAGCAGACCCTTGGTTGCTCTTTGTTCAGAACTGAATCACTGCCGACCTTTTAGCCTGGCATTCAAGGCCTGTGGGATCTGGACCTGCACATCTTTTACAGTTTCACCTGCGGAGTAGTTACCCTACTCACTCCTTCCTGAACATGTCACGGGGCTGTCCCACTTTAAGGTCTTGCAAATGCTGTTCCCTCTGCTTGGACTCCTTCTTCTACCCTCCCCACCTGGCAAACTCTTACTACCCCTCACCACCCAGGTCAGATGGAACCTGTTTGGTGGAGCCTTCCTGACCCGTCCAGACCTCCCGTATACTCCTCTGTGTCACCCCCGCCCCCAGCTCTGGGGCACACCCTGACCCATATGACTAGCGCCGGGACTGGAATTCTGGGGTTCTGCCTGCCTCCCTCCCGCTGCCTCTAGGCTGTGAATATTTGCAGAACCGAGGCATTCCTGGCACAGAGCAGGCGGGCTTCTGAGCACGGGCTCGTAGGCAAGGTTCATTTTGATGGTAACGTGGGACTGATCCGAACCAGGGGAGGACAGCTATAGGCAAGAAGAGACGAGAAAATAGGAGGAGGAGGGCAAAAAGAGGGCCGAGGAGCTCCGGCCGGCCCCATAGCCTGGCTCAGCATAGCAAGGTGGGGCCATCACGCACAGGAAAGAAAAAAAAAAAGAGCACATTTTCCACCACTTGCATGTGGATTCTGGCAGGATCAGCACAGACAAGGGGGTTCAGAGCAATGGGCCCAGGGCCTGGGTGACTAGGAACAGCTCCCCCGCCTCTAAGATAAGCCTCGTGGTTATATTCTGCTAGGGCAGTTTCAAAGCCAATGCCACTCTGAGGGATGGGGGAAGCTGGGACCGAGAAGCTGCATCCTAGGGTCTGGGAGCCTGACAGGGAACCACAGTGGCAGCCTTTACACTAGAAAAAAAAAAAAAAAAAAGGGAAGTAGGTGACTTTCTCTGCAGCCTGCAGAATGCCAAGGCCGGGGAGAAGCGGAACCCAGTCATGCAATGCTAGTGGTTGGCAAAGCAGAGTGGGGGGGGGTGGTGTGTACGCGCGTGCACCCAGGCCCATAGGCACCATGCCAAGCCTCAGCTCAGCTGCTGGAGATTCCCTGAGCAGCTGTGTCTTCCTGCCTTTGTGCTGCTCCCGGACCGAGGGGGATGTGTCGCTGGCCTGCCAGCGTCTCGGCTGGGGACACCTCTTGCTAGGTGTCTGCTCCTCCAACTCTCACTGGGCCTGGGTCAGGCCAGGTACTGGGCCATTGGCTCTGAGGGCCAAGGTGATGAAGGTTTCATGCTTATGGGAGCCCCAGACTAGCAGCAGACAGAGAGGGGATGAGTAAATGCCGTAAAGTATTCCAGATACCATGGAAACAGCTTGAAAGTCCAACAAGTTCCACGAATTCATATTTTTGTGGCATCCCAAGGATGGGCAGTTGGACTCCTGAGGTGTCATTCACACTTGGGTGGTTGATGGGCATTTAGTAACTAGGAGACCGCTCATTGTAGAATATAAAGGAAAAAGCAAATTCCATGCAAACTGGGAAAAGCTTGGAAGAGAACAGGTGCTTTCTCCAAACATGTTTTAAGCATGTTAAGTGTATATATACCTCCAACGTGTCTGAGACCCTCTGCAAATCTAACCCTTATTTACCGTTCTTTTCTCTACGTTCCTCCGGCACTTAGAATCGACTGTAACTTCAGTCACTTCATGCTGGATTGCTGCCTGTGTGAGTTCTGTGGCCCCAGGATGACGCTTCTACAGCCTGCTCTCCCCAGTGCTGGCCTGTCTAAGGCCAAACCTGGACCTTCTGAGGTCAGCTCATGGACCATGAGCAACCCTTCTGGGTTATCACATGGTGCTGACCCTGCAAAGATATAGCTCTGTTTCAGCAACATTATCCCTGCCCCAGTACCCAGGCTTTGTGACAATTTGGATATTTATTATTCATTACATTCTGCTCTTTTTGTAAAAAGTGGGGAGAATGTCAGAGTAAACTGTAGACACTTCCGATAAGAGACACAGAGCCTCACAACTTACTCCAAGGGCAAGGTCAGCAGGTGGGGCAGGGCCAGCGTTAGAGCGGGTTGGGTGGAGGCGGAGGGGAGCAGTGGCCGGCAGTTGGGGGCGGCAGGGTGTGGGACGTTGCTGGCAGCAAAGCCCCGCTGAACTTTTGCTCTGTTTCTTGGAGATTCCCCAGTGTTCCTTCTCTAAGTCCCCTTTTAATCTATGCTAGTTCAAGTGGGTTTCAGTTCTTTGCCAGGAGAACCCCTGGTCGACAACAATGAGAGATGCGCAATGCTTAGTGTGTATGTTTGTTGGTGGGGGGGCCCTGGGCATATTTTCTTTGTCTTGCATATTTCATATCAGTGCTATAGGTGAAGGTCAGTCCAGGAACACCTGCCTGTTGTGTAATCCCTCCCAGTCTTTTTTCCTTTTTGCAATGCAAGTGCTGACTTAAGCTTTGATGGCTGAGGCGTGCATTTCCCTCAATATCTTGAATAAACATGTAGCTAGTCACAAGACTAAACAGCCCTAAACATCCCGGCTGCCTTCCTCCACGGAGGCTCCTCTGCTTTAGCGATCTTGGTCGATTTAGATAAACGACCGTTTGGGCCACTTGTTTTCTCTTCCAGCATACTAAATTCCCGTCCCCCGTGTTTTCAATTCAACTGAGTGAGCTTGCGAAACCCCAGGTTCCCACTGTCAGCCCCAATAAAAGCAGAACCCCAAGCCCGTGTGATGAGCGAGCAGAAGGCAACTGAGGGCAAAGCACAGGCTGACACCCCCGCCCCCCACCCACCCCACCCCCGCACTCCCAGGTGGGCTACATGAGACATTCCTCATGCACTCCCAGCTCCCCTAAAGCTAAGGGAAGGGAAAAACAAATGGTTCACGGATAGAGATCACAGCCCTTCAGGACGGAAGTCTCCCTCCATTTACCAAGGTCTTGGATATTACAAGGAAAATGTATTACAAGGAAAATCAACACAAAATTGCAAGGAAAAATCAATAGCCTAACTTCCAGAGATCCATAGAATTTCTTGGAGCCCTAACCTCCCCCTCTCTTTCATGAGTGATGTGGGAAACTGAGGCAGAAGGGAACGGAAACAAAGTTAAATTTCTTTACGACCTGTAGCCCGCTGACAAGGGCCTGAGATAGCAGAATGTGACATCCCTCCTGGGAACTCCCAACTGTCTTAATGTTAGTGCCTTACTAGAAGGAAAAACAACTTCAGCTTGCAACAGCGGGGCGCCCAGGATCCTAAGAGGCTTCTGCAGCATGTGAAAGCCTTTTGGGATGCCTCCCTTTGTCCTTCCCTCCCCCAACTCCCAAGTATGTAATTAGTTACTTCTCACATTCCCAGTGCAGCAGCCCTTATGGGCCCAAGGGTCCTGTCCCCGTGCTTTAATAAAACCACTTTTTTGCACCAAAGACGTCTCAAGAATTCTTTCTTGGCCGTTGGCTCTGGACCTCACCCACGTTCCAAAACTATGCATGAGCGTTCTTCCCATGACCTCACTGTGGGGCCCCAGGGGTGCTATGTAGTTTCCAGCTTGTGCGAGCAATAAACTTTTATTTGTTCAGTCTCCCAATGGTTGTTACAAACGTAGGGCATCTTGCAAACGTCTTAGGAACCCCGAGGGCTGGTCCAACCACAACATCAGGCACTGATAGGCTGAGACCAGCACACAACATGGCCTGAACCCCACGGTGTTCAAGGCCTGAGGCACACAGACCCTCCTGTCAGAAGTAAACCTCCCCAGACCGAGCCCACGCATCTCCTGCTCCCTGCTGACTTGGCCTCAAACTGGGCCCTGACTGCTGCAGAACAATGGAGAAGGTCATGAGGTGTTGTCGAGGGCCAGCGGGGAGGCCCTGCTCGGGGTCAGAAAGGCCTCGGCACACATCCCAGCTTTGTGCTTTCCCGCCTGGCCCACTCTGGACACACTTCTCCACGGTGCTCAGTGCTTTTCTATCTTGAAAATGGGGACACGAGGATGACACAAAGACAATGCCAAGCAAGTACAAAGCCCTGAAAGTGTCATTATGCCACTTCAGACCTGAAGGGAGAGGTCACTGGGGCTGCGCGCGTTACTGACCCGTCCCTCACCCCACATATGGTTCACAGCCATGTTCCTGTCGCCCTTGCTTCTGGCGAGGGTGGGCCTGGAGCCAGGGCTGGAGTCGTGCTGGTGCCCAGCTCTGGTCAGCAGACAAAGGCCCGGGTGTTTGGCTCAGGCTTTCCCAGAGCCTCGTCCTGGCAGTGGGGTCAGCTTGTGCTGACCGGCCCTGGTTTTCCCAGACCCCGCAAGGCTGTGCGTCAGACCTTCTGGGCGGTTGTAAAAGGTGCCTTTTTGAAAACTGGGAGACTCTCTGGGCTACGGGGGCTTGGCAGCCTGGGGAGCGAGACGGGAGGTCCCACAGGGGCTGGGACTCAGCCCGAGGGGCTGCCCCTGTGCCCCTCTGGTCGTCGCATCCTAAAGCCCTGCTCCTGCCCTGAACCTCAGAGGGGACTTACCCAGGCCCAGGTTGGAGATGGTCTCGAGGTCTGTGAAGCTGCTGGCCTCCAGGATGGCCTGGGGCAGCCTCAGCGTGAAAGGCAACAAGTCTCTGTGGAGACAGGAAAGGCCAGAGGTCATGTCGGGGAGAGGGACCCATGTGTCCGTTCCCTGGACCCCCCGTTGGCTGCTGGGGCCTTTAGGGAGACCAGAAACTTCCCTGGCCCTGGGGGGCTGAGCCCTGTGGATGAGGAAGCAACCAGTCAGATGCAGTCCTGGGCCAGCCCTGAGGGACTTGCAGAAATGGGAGACTCTTTTCCCTGGTCGCCTGTTTTCTTGTCTCGTGGGAAGCCCAGGTAGCTTCCTCTAACGGTGCCCTTCTGGGTGGAGGAACCCAGCCCCTCCTGCTTGCTACCCACTGCTGCTCCACACGGCGATGGGCAGAGAGCACCCAGTCAGACTTCCCCAGTGAAGGCTATTAGTCGGCCCCTCGGGGTGCCTCAGGCCCCGACCCAGACTGCGCCCTCAGCACTCATTCCCACCTCCAGC
The DNA here is from genome assembly GCF_922984935.1 of Meles meles. NCBI lineage: Eukaryota > Metazoa > Chordata > Mammalia > Carnivora > Mustelidae > Meles > Meles meles. Next base: position 120,623,526 of record NC_060071.1, read on the forward strand.
CACCACTACCCCAATCTCTAACTTGGCAGGATAGTACCATTCAGTCCTGTGTTGCCTCAGTTTACCTGGGTGACTGTCTGGCCTGCCAGCTGGGTTTCCAGTGGCTCCTGGGTCTCTGTGTATGTTGCCATGGGCAGCAGAGTCCCTCAGCTGCTCTGGGGTCCACCCCAGCCCCCAGGGCAGTCTCCCACACTCTCTCAGCCACCTCCTCTGTTGGTCAAGATGCTGCCGGGATGGCAGGGGGCCAGCGCCAACTCGGGACCACTGCATCCAGGGCCTTCCAGGGCCTTCCTGGCCCTTGCTCTGCCTCGCGTGCCAGCTCCTCCGTTCTGCCCACCGCACACCCTTCCCTCGCACTCAGGGGCCTCCCGGCTGCCTCCCCAGAAGGCGCGCTCATTTGCTTAGAGCGCGTGTGCCTTGCTCATTCCCACCTCTCGGCGCATCCCAGGCGACAGCATCTACGTTGATTCCACAGAGCCTCTGAGGCTGCATCACCACGGACCACCTCCTCCACCGTGACCCAGTTATATGCAAGGATTTCATCTGTCCCCGCTCCCTGCCACAACAGCCAATGCACCCCTTCATCCAGGGGCCCCTCTTCTGATCCAAGGAGAAGTACCCACGGGAGGGGGTGTTTCCTGGGCAACTAGTAGGTGCTGGGTGTTTGCAGGCCTTACGTCACATGACAGTATTACTATTTTTTTTTAAAAGATTTATTTATTTATTTTGCAGGGGGGGCAAAGGCAGAGGGAGAAGGATATTCCCCGCTGAGCAGGGAGCCCCCACACGGGGCTCAACCCCCGGATCATGACCTGACCTGAAGTCAAGAGTCGACGCTCAACTGACTGCACCCCCCAAGCACCCCGATATACAGTAATCAGCTATTACTATAACAGAGCACCCTTATGGGTAGGCATTACTACCTTTGTATTACTTAATTTATTCCAGATCAGAATCCCATGGGGGAGCTGCTAAAAATGCAGATCCCCAGAACTATGCACGTAGGTTCCCAGGGTTGGGTTTGGGGGTGGGCCAGGAATCCCTATTTTCACCAGCTCTCAGGGGGATCCTGATGGATACAGCCTGGGATGGGAATCAGAGGCCCCAAAAGCAAGGGCTATTGGTAACCATAAAAATTAAGCCCCTCTCCAGGTGTGTGCCTGTGTGAGCGCATATGTGTGTGTGTGCCTGTGTGAGCGTGTGTGTGTCATACTTACAGTCTCATACATATACAGACATATATTCTCACACATAGATTCCCATACATATATATTCTCACACTCAGGAGAATATGTATTCTCATTCTTGTATTTTCCTGACATAATGGACTATTAAGTCCATTAAAAAGCATTCATAAAAAGAGAAATTTAAAAAATGGAGTAATGCTCCAATGGAATCTGAATGAATGTTCTAACATGTCCCCCCCACACACTGGTGAGTCAGCTGTGTAACCTCCTGGGGTGAGACATGTCCTTCCCTAGAGGTCTCAGTTCTAGCCAGTGTCTTTCGAACTTTTTTGACCACGATTGCCAGTTAGAACATCTGGCATCATGAGGCAGTGTGTGTACACACACGCTCTCTCACACACTCATACACAATCATGCGTAACTAGAGCAAGAGTTTAACAAAACAAGACTTATTCCAACTTACATGAGACACATTCTGATATTTACCAGTCTAGTTTAATTTTTCGTTTAAAAGGAGAGCAGTCATGGGGTGCCTGGGTGACTCAGTTGGTTAGGCGTCCGACTCTTGGGTTTCGGCTCAGATCTGATCTCATGGGTCGTGAGATCAGGCTCCATGCTCACTGGGGAGTCTGCTTGGATAGTCTCTCCCTCTGCCCCACCCCCCCACTTTTGTACCCTTGCTCTTGCTCCCTCTCAAATAAGTAAATAAAATCTTAAGAAAAAAAAAAAAAAGGACAGCTGTAATGATCCAACAGACTGATGTTATGACCCCCTCTAGGGTCATAGGAGTGGGAGGTCGGTGGGTGAGGCTGAAAGTTCCAGTCCTCCAAACACGGGGTCTCCCTGTCACCAGCCCCTCCTGAGGCCACCTAGGGGCCCTGCCTGGGTCAGCTCTTAGCACAAACTCAGGGAGCACTGAAGGGGGCTCATTAGGACCAACAAAACCCACCCTATCACTTGGGAAATCCCGGAGGGTTTTAGGAGCTTTGTGTCAGGAATGGGGACAAATACCAAACCAGATATGCTTCCGAGTTATACTCCCTCCTGGGCTGTTACCCAGGATTGAAAAACACCACATACCAATGATACTATCTAGTTTATGCTAGTTCTCTCTTCCCCTGAGGGCTCAGCAACCCTGCTTAGAGGCTAACGGCCCCCCAGTTCACAAGGCTACTGACTCTTGGGCATGCTGAGAATTTGTCCTCACAATCCTTCTAAGGGGCTTAGTAGCGTTCCTGGTTTGTACGAAGTGTTCCAGAAATGACCAAGTGTGTTCATGCCTCTGTTGCTCTGGAAAGGAGCCCCAAGATCTCCTTGGCTCTTCTGCTCCCCTACTCCTCTCTGCAGTGGCTGTCCCCACCCTGCTCAGTTCCTCCAACTGTTGCTGAGGCAGGGGCCTCCTCATAGTGCCTGCATGGCTGCTGTGGCCCCGGCCTGGTCTCCCCTCTCCCGTTGCCTCTATTCCACCACCTACCGCAGCTCTGCAGCTCTGCTACAGTGCACACTGATGTCACCACAGCTCCTGGGCATGACATTCAAGGTCTCCCCTCTCATCCCCACGCATGTGTCTGGTTCTCCCCCCCGCAGCCATGCCCAAGCTTCCCACTGTCAAGTTTTTGCCTGTGCTATTTCCTCTACCTAGAATTCTCTTCCTGCCCTTCCTTGCCTGGCCTCTGATGTCACTTCTTCTACAAGAAGGCCCAGACCCTTCCATTAATGGAAGGGGAGCACTGAAGCAGAGCAGCACACACATCCTCTCACCCCCAGGCCTGTACGGGGCGTGGGGGCGGGAAGAAGCACCGGGGCTCAGGAGTCCAGACAAGCTTGGGTCAAATTGGCTGAGAACTCAGCTGTGCGACCGGAGCTGGGGACATCCCCCAGCCTCAGTTTCCCTGTCTGTAAGAACACACGCCAGGCCCTCTGGCAAGCCCTCACAGGGATCTTCGTGTCCCACCCCCAGCACAACCTGGGGGCAGGAGGCATCTGCCCCTGGAGTGGGTCTCCAGGTGAGAACACCTATCCCACAAGGCCGCAGTAGGGGTTAGAAAGGACTCTGTGGGCAAAGCGTAGACCAAGCCGACTCAGCAGCACAGACATTGGGTCAGTGGGAGCTGGTCTGCACCGTCGCCGCTGCCGTCCCACCTAGACCCGTGGATGCCCGTCACCGACTCTGCCCGCCCGCCGCCCCTGCCCCCCGCCCCCCACCCCCTACACTCCCCACCCCCAGCGCAGGCTCAGTGCGGCCTGCTCTGAGGGCTGGCACCTGCGGCCCTCAGTGGCTTGTCCTGGCATGCTGGAGCCTCACCGCCTGTCCCACCAGCCCCAGGGGGAGCCACAAATGCCTCCGCTTTGGGGGCAAAAAAGCCCAGCCCCATTGGCTTTTGGTAGATGACCCCGAGGTCTCGCCTATGTTCAGGAAAGCCTCTGGGGTCCTGCTGAGGCTGGGATGCCTCCTGCAATCACGTCCTTGCTGGGCTTCTCTGCCTGCCCCATCCTGTTCCCCCTTTCTCCCCACTGTGCTCTCCTGGGGGGGTGGGGGGCAAGTCCTCTCAACTCTTTCCTGTAAGAGCACCTCTCGGCTAAGCTACTACTGTGTCCCATCCCAGAGCTGCTGAATCCGTCTCGGGGGGGGGGGGGGCAGGAGTCTGTATTTTTCACTGGCCCCCTGGACGATATGGGACCCGGGCTGGTCTGGGAAGCCTCTCTAGCCCTCACACCAGACTACCCTCCAGCCTGGAGCATTTGGGGGAACTCCCTGAAGCGGAACCTGTAGCTTCCTGCGTGGGGGGGGGGGGGGATGTTGTGGGCTGGGGGGCGTGGCGTGGCGGTGGGCGTGGCGGGGCAGGATTGGGGAGGAGCGAATGCCTCCAGTGAGCGCTCTGGCGCCGTGTTGCTCCTCCCTCCTCTACCATCCCTTTGACAGGTGAGGCCACCACTGGCAGGATAGGCCAGGTGACAGCCAGGTGACAGTCTCCAGCTCCTAGCCAGGGGTTCCTCCTCCCATGGCACCGCACCCCTCACACATGGCCTTGGCGCTGCCGCCAAATCCAGCACGTTGACACCCAAACATATGGGCTCTGTGCCCTGTGATCTCCTTGTAGTTCCCAGAGCAGTGGAGGGCGGGCAAACAGGTACCGGCTTCTCTGGAACACAGAGAAACAGTCGCCGGAAGCCGGATGGTTGGGAGGTGACGGTGTGAGCTTGGTGACTAGGGCTCCAGATCTCTCCGGACAAAGTCACTGCCCCCAGCGGAAATGGAACTAGGACACCTTCTGGCTGATGGGCAGTGTGCTGTGTCTTTATCCTCCCCTTCTCCAGCACCCCTCTAATGGGCATCAGCACTCCCATTTCACAGAAGAGGAAGTTGCACCTCAGAGAGATGAGGTAATGAGCTCAAGCCGTGGGCTCGGGGATTATGTCATTGTTTATTTATTCATTCAAAGCACCTGTCCTGTGCCCAGCATGGTGCTTTGAATGAGATAAGAACCTCTCAGAACCGGGACCGGCCTGGCCTCCTGAGAGCATGGCATGTCAAAGTACACCATGGCCCCGGGGGCCTCGGGCGCTTTGCCTGGCAAAGGAACATGTTAGGTCATCCGAATTAGCGTGAAAGGCACACAGTGGGGCGGTCATAGCAAAGCTCACGGATCTCGGAGCTTTACATACCTCGAATCTCCACCCTGCCTTTAACCAGCTGCGCCACCTGAGCAAGTTCCTTCTCTTGGTCTCAGCTTCCCCATCTGTGAAATGGGAACTGTCTGCCAGATTTACGAAGGTAATGGACAGCGCAGCACCGAGTACCGCGAGCTCCCGAGAGGTGGCCATAGCTAACAGCTGCTGTTGCCAACATCACCCTTCCTGCCCGCCAGAGCCCAGGAGGGGCCCGCTAGGCGGGAGGGCTCTTCTGGGATGAGTACGGTTTTCACTGAGCGGCAGCAAGGATGGGTCTCTCCACAGCACAGAGATGTGGGCCTGGAGCCCCGAACCCCGAGACACCCTGTCCTGCCCTCCTTGTCAAGGCCCTGCAGCTCAAGCCATGACAGTGAGAAGATGTATTTTTACGTTCCTGTTGACCTGAAACCAGTTCTGAGTAAACAGAGCGGCTCTGAGGGTGGCGACCAGTCACCCACCCCACCCAGCAGTGACTTCAGAATCACAGGCTCTGTCCCACTGAGGGGTATCTGCCCTTCCTGTTGTCCCCACAGGAAGTGCCATCTGCCACCCCTGCAACACGGTGGGTCAGGTCGACACGGGGCTCCAGGGTGTCCTGGAAGCGGGGGTGAGGGGCAGTGAGCCAGGGGGCAGGGGGTGATAGGGGTGGGGTCCTGCAAGGCCAGCCCAAGGGAGCCTCAGAGCCCACTCCTCCCCTCATGGTTACCAGGGCAAAGCCAGGGACTGTCCCCTCTCTCTGCACCCTCTGGGCTGCACCTTTCCTTCTGGGGGCCTCCCTGGAACCCTCGCCCCCACCCCAGGGTGCAGGGACATCTGTTGCACCCTGATGCCCCTCCGTGGGCCAGGCATACTCACCTACTGACACAGTAGAATGCGATCAGTCTGAAGATGTCCTCAAACACAAGAACCGAGCCTTCCAAGTACAATACTGTGGAGAGATGACAAAAGCCTTGGGTGAATGTCCCTGCCAGAGAGAAGGCTCTCTGAGGGTCGGGGGCCGTGACTGTCATCTTCATGGTGGGTCCCGGGACCTCCTACAGGGCCTGGCATCTGCAGCTTCATACATATCGGCTGCCAATCTGACCACAGGGGAGCGGGAACCAACCTTCTATGGTGTTTTTCCACTGAGATTTCGGGGGATTATTACAGAAGTTGGTGTTGTCTTTAATCTACAGTCATCATTTGGGGGCAAAATGACACAGACAACTCTAGATTGTACGAGCAGAATCAAACATCTAATGGATCAGGGTTGTCTTGGCCTGACAAGGAGCTGCGAGGCACCAGCAGGAGGCAAGTTGCCCAGATCAGTCTTGGTCTCCAGGAGATACAGCAATGCCAGCCCAGAGCCACTGGCCCTTCTCCCAAGAATGCTTGGGCCTATGAGAACCTTCCTTGATTTGGCTGCCTGGGTAACCCAAGAGTGAGGGTTACCCCAATATTTTCCAGCTCTGACAACAAAGAGGGACCAATGCATTTGGCCAAGATCCCATCCCATGGTGGATATGGCTCATCAGAGGGACAGGCAGGGTGCTGGACTGTGCCTGAAAGGGAAACATGGTGTCACACTCTGCTCGGGACCCTCAGGGCAATGGGCCCAGAGAAGCTACGCGAGTTGGTTGAGGTCCACTGCCCATCTTGGCTGCCATCCACCCTCACGACACCTGACTGTCACCCCAGGGCGCCCTATGCCCAACAGGGGATGCCCACAGTGAACGGTCTTTGGCATCAGAAGCACCGAAAAACTGAGTGTGTCACATTTCAGTTCTAGTTTCCTCAGGTTCTTCTCGCATCCATGCGGTAGAAGGGAAGATGGGACCTTGGTCCCAGGCCTGGCTCCAACCAGGAGCTCAGCTCCTCCAGCTGCGAACGGAGAAAGCCTTTCCCATCCTAAACACGCCCGCATCTCGCTGACAGCAAGCGGTCCTGTTTTCGGAGCCCAGGACAGTGTTTTGCTGCATTGGTGCTCTGCCAGAGGGGCATACACGAACTGACGTGTTTTGTTCCAACAGCTTTATTTTTATATTTGCCTTCTTTCAACATACTAGACACGGTGCTCAACAGTTAACATGATTTTTTTAAAAGAAGTTCACATTCATCATCTATTTATGGCAAAGAAATAATGGTTTCCCATTAGGATAGCTATAAACACTTTAAAAGGGAGTTTAAAGAAAAATGCTAAGTAGATTATAGGACCCTGGTAGTCGGAAAAGTCAGAAATGTCAGTCCAAGGAATGACCATTCTCTGTGAATAGCGGTGGGGCAGTCCACAGCGCCACCTAGTGCTGGCATTTGGTACATCGCTGACTTTTTCAAGAAGCGAGGGACCAGGGAGCCTGGGGGCAAAAAGACATCCTGTAGCCTCAAGAGGTAGCGAGAGCTCCGTCTATAAAGTGGGATCCTTGAAGGCAGGGTTAGTAGTGACGCACGCAGGAAGCCAAGCCTAGCACACTGGGAGGGCATGCTCAGTAGTAGCTTTAAGATAAAGTCAGCCACGCCCCCTTCTGTGCCTCCAGGTCCTTTATGTGAAGCCATACTTCCCTTAGCCTCAGTTTACCAACTGTCACCTTGCTGGGCAGCAGCTGGGGTGCAGGCACCAGAGCTCATTCCTTTTTGGGCCCAGGACCCAGCACAGGTGTAGACATAGTGATCCAGTCAACTTTGTACTGTTAAAACTTGCGGATCTATAAAATTGTGAGCCACAGTGAAAGCTCTTGGTTTCTATTTAACTTGACCTCTTCTGCCCCAGCCCCGGGTACCCTCCACATCTTCCACGCTATCCATACACAGATGGTGGCAACAGCCTCCCATCACAGCATGGACCTGCTGGGAAAGCTTGCGCTTGCCAGGGCCAGGGTGTGGCCCACATCTGAGTCTCCCCCAGGACACAGCACAGCGTGTGGGGTGCAGTTTGGGAGATCGATACATCTTTATTAAATAGCCATCTGGGAGGGAGATGCCAGAGGGCAGAGGCTTGAGGGCACTTGGGTGGGGACCTTAGGCCTCCCACTGCATGGATCGTCAGCCCTCCCCTGCAGGAGTCCATAGGGACCCCTCAGACTTGGGGGAACCCTCACAGACAGCCTTCCACCATTCTGGAGCCTGGGCTAACGCACATCGGTAAGGGACAATCCTTTGTCCCCATGAGTGGTGGGCGGGCTGCGCTCCCAGGACTGCCCTGCGTTCTATGCGGTTCCAGCCTGGTGGCTTGGTGTGGGTGCCCGGGCCCAGTGGCCTGAGTGTGAGCATGCCTTCATTGTCTTGTTATCTATCCTCTCTGTGCCTGGGTTTCTACAGCTATAAAACAGGGATAATAAAGTAGCCTCCTATTATAGGTTGAACTGCATCCCCCCAAAAGATATGATGAAGTCCTAACCCCTGGTACATGTGAATGTGACCTCATTTGGAAACAGGATCTTTGCAGATGTCACCCAGTGAACATGCAGTCAGACCGGATTGGGGTGAACCCTGCATCCCACGAATGATGTCCTATAAAAACATGAAGACATGGGAGACACACACACACACACACACACAGGAGTAGCCGCGTAAGGATGCAGGCAGAGACTGGAGTGAGGCCTCTGCAGGGCAAGCAACACCAGAGTGCTGGTTGTCACCAGCAGCTGGGAGAGAGGGGTGGAACGGATTCTCCCGATCTGCAGACAGAACCCACCCTGCCCACACCTTGATTCCAGATTTCTGGCCTCTACAACTCCAAGAATCAGCGTGTGTTGCTTTAGGCCACCCAGCCTGTGCGACTTTGTTGCAGTGGCCCTGGAAACTCCTGTGCCCGCTCATAAGAAAAACCCATCCACCGGAGCTTCTAGAAGGGTTCACAGCATGGTCAGCCAGCGAGGGTACAGGATTACTAAACCCTAACTTTAAACAAGCAAGCCGAGGGATGCCTGGGTGGCTCAGTCAGTGAAGTGTCTGCTTTTGGCTCAGGTCATGATCCCAAGGGCGTGGGATCGAGCCCTGTGTCAGGCTCCTTACTCAGCGGGGAACCTACTTCTCCCTCTCCCTGTGCCTGCAGCTCCCCCAGCTTGTGCCCTCTCTTTCTCTCTCTGACAAATAAATAAATGAAATCTTAAAAACAAACAAACAGTAAGCTAGTCACGGTGTGAGGTAGGGCTGGAGATGGAAGGATTTTTGTGGCTTTGCTTGGCATTATTTTCTATGGCTCCTCAGTAGAAAACTTGTCCCTTGCCGGGGGGGGGGGGGGGGGGGGGTGAGGGGATTTCCCTCACTTTGTCCCATCAACACAGTCCACATTCCACCCTCCAGGTGCTCAAGTGCGCTCTTTCCCCATGGATGAGGATCCCTCTTAATACAATTTAGCTTTTTAATCACCTTATGGGTACAATCATAGCATTAAGTACATTCACATTGTGTAAGACAAGACTTCTTTTTTGAATATATTAATAAATAACTTCAGTAGAGTCATTATTAAAAAAAAAAAAAAAAAGAAACCCATACACCAAGAGTAGACTAAATTTCACTGCCTGTAGTATGTTTTTCTGGAATTTTTATAATGGGCACGTATGATTGCAGTAGCCAAAGAAACTGTCAAGTGTCTCTACATTTTCTCTAATCTTCTAAAATTCTCTGTAAATTTTTCTCTAAAGCTGATTGGTTTCCAAGTGTCCTCTCAGCTGAGGCCACTTCAGAGGCCACTCACAGCCCTGCGAGGCAGAGCCTACAAGGCCCCCCATGGTCCCCAACACTGAGGGGACCACGCTGTCCCTTACTCTGCGAAGCCAGTTTCAGAAAGAGCCTCAGGAATGTCTGGTGGGCGCTTTGCCCTTGTCTGCCGCCCAACGAAGCTGTGGCCAGAGCCCAGCTAGGGAACCCCCCCAACAAAGATGCTGGTTCCAACCAGCCACCTTGGACAAGCACCAGCAGCGAGCCCCCCACTGTGGACAGTCTCTGGGGTCCTCAGCTGCAGCCTCGGTGGGCACATGCCAGACCTGTCTAATGCGTTTCTCACTCAAAGGGTAAGACGGGAAAAGGAAAATCTTTTACCTGACGACTCACCACCAACGCTGAAATGGGACAGCATAGAGATGCCATGTCCTTGCACACCGGCTGGCTGCTAGCATTTACAACCTCAGTGTCAAGGTGAAATAGTCATGAAGACCAGAAAACTAGTGTATCTTTTTTTCTTTCTTTCTTTCTTAAAAGAAATTCCGTTCAACTGACATTGGCTTTTTCCACTTGGCGTAATTTCCTCCAGGGTCCTCTAAGTTGCTGAGTGAACCACCAGTCTGTTCCTTTTCACTGCTTGAAGACTATTTTTTGGGCCGGATAGGCCAGTTTGCTTGGCCATTCACCCAGTTTCCAGTTTTTAGTTATTTTTTGAAAAGATTTTATTTATTTATTTGACAGAGAGAGAGAGAGAGCAAGCATGTGAGTGTGCATGAGTGTGGGCACAAGGAGAGGGAGAAACAGACTCCCGCTGAGCAGGGAGCCTGACTCAATTCCAGGACCCCCAGATCATGACCTGAGCTGAAGGCAGGTGCACAGAGCCACCGAGGAGCCCCTCCAGTTTTTAGTTATTATGCACAAAGCTGCTGTGGACATTTGTGTACAAGTTTCTATGTGAACGTGCATCTTCCTTTCTTTAGGTTTCCCAAGAGAACAATCGCTGGGAATATGGTAAAGTCCATCATCATGTTTCAAAGGAACTACCAAACCATTTTCCCGAGTGTCTGTACCATTTTACATCTCCCCAGCAATGTGGGAGGGACCCAGTTTCTCCTCATGCCCGCCAGCATGGCGTTTTCGATATTTTTTATTTTAGCCATTCTGATCGGTGTAGAATGAGATCTCATGGCCATTTTCATTTGAATTTCGAAAGGACACGAGACATCCTTTCATGTGATTATTTGCCACCTGTATATCCTCTTTGGAGAAATGTCTGTTCATGTCTTTTGCCCATTTTCTAACCAGACAGTTTTTTTTTTTTTTTAATATTGAGGTTTTTTTTTTTAACTGCTTTATTAAGAGATCATTCACATACCATCCAATTTGCCAATCTGAAGTTCACAATTCAATGTCTTAGGGCATGGAGGCACGTAAAGAGTTGTGCAACCATCACCACAATCAATTTTAGAACATTTTCATTATCCGAGAAAAGAGACGCTATACCCACTAGCAGTCACTCTCCAGCCTTCCCTCTCTCGCAGTCCCTGGCAACCACTAATCTATGTTCTGTCCTTATGGATCTGCCTGTTCTAGACATTTCGTGTAAGTGGAATGATACAGTGTGTGGTCCCTTGTGCCTGGCTTTTTCCACCTAGCACAATGTTTTCAAGGCTTGCCCACGTGGTAAGATGGGTCCATGCTTCAGTCTTCTTTATGGCTGTATAAAATTCTATTGTTTGGATGGAACACATTTTGTTCACCCATTCATCACTGATGGGTGTTTGGGCTGTTTCCACTTTTTGGCTACCACAAATACTACTGCTGCAAACATGTGTGTACACGTTTTTGTGAGGACATACATTTTCATTTCTGTTGAGTACAGACTCAGAAGTGGAATTCGGGGTCATACAGTAACTCCGTATGTTTATTTTTTTAATTTTTTAAAAAGATTTTATTTATTTATTTGACAGAGAGAGATCACAAGTAGATAGAGAGGCAGGCAGAGAGAGAGAGAGGGAAGCAGGCTCCCCGCTGAGCAGAGAGCCCGATGCGGGACTTGATCCCAGGACCCGGAGATCATGACCTGAGCCGAAGGCAGCGGCTTAACTCACTGAGCCACCCAGGCGCCCCAGTAACTCTGTATGTTTAAGAAACTGCCAACTTTCTTAAGTGACTGCACCATTTTACTCTCTGCTTGCAACATACGAGGGTTCCAACTTCTCCACTCTTTGCCAGTTCTTTTTGATTACAGCCATCCTGGTGTGGATGAAGCGGTATCTCATTGTGGTTTTTGATCTGCATTTCCGTGATGATGGGTGATGCTAGCCTCTCTCTTTGTGCTTACTAGCCTTTTGTGTAACTTCTTTGGAGAAGTACCTATTTAAGTTCTTGGCCCATTTTTCAATCAGGTTCTTTGCTGTTTTGTTTTGAAGGGCTCAATCAGAGTTCCTCTGTAGCTGGGACATTTCCATTATGTACTCATTTATTGACAAATATTTATTGTGCTCATCATCTTGATAAAAAGGGTAGATGGATATAGAAATTGAGAGCAAGCCTCCCGGTAGAAGCAGGGAATTTGCCAATGGTCTGGCCATAGGACCTATCTAGGACATCCCGCCGAAGGATAGAGATTCAAACAACCAGCTCCTTCTGTTTTGATGATTCAAAATTTGGAGGGGGTGGGGATGGGAGAGGTGTAACTGATTTCACCTTAGAGACAATCTTGCATGAAGCAAGGCCTCAGTATGCGTGTTTATAGAACGAGCATTGGATGGATGAGAACTGCCCCAGGAGGAAAGCGTCCCCAGAGGGATGCAGGAAGGACCATGGGCTGGAAGGAGAGGCAGAGTCACAGACCTCTCCCAGGGCTCATCCATGGAGAGAAAAGGTCATCGCTCCCAGTTGTTGGGGGGAGGGGAGAAATCCAGGAAGTGGCCCTCCCCCAATGCTATACGTGACACTGCTGAGCCAACCTTCCCTGAACCCTGTCACCTAGAATGGCTGGAAGACAGATCTTAATGGATTCTTATCCCGCTTCCTAAAAGGTACACTAGCTCGCCAACCTGGGTCCCCACCTGGAAAGGCCAGAGGTGCAGACCCTGAGAATAAAAAGCCACGGTGACAAGAAGCTGGGAGTGGTTCCCAGCTGGAAGCAGGAGGGAGAGTAGCAGCAGGCCTGGCAGGTGTGGCCAGGCCCACCCGCCCAGGGGCCTCCTGCCCCTCTTGGCTCCTTCCCCTCTTGGGAGGTCACAGGTGCCTCTGGCTGCCGGGGAGCCATAGTATGTTTGCCAGGGGAACCCCCACCTGGCCCTTATGTGGCTGAGGTGGGAAGAGGACTGTTTCTTGTCCAAAGGCCCAGTTTTCTGCAGTAGATGAAAATGAACTCCCCTGGGGCACTTGGGTGGCTCAGTGGGTTAAGCCTCTGCCTTCAGCTCAGGTCATGATCTCAGGGTCCTGGGATCGAGCCCCACATCAGGGCTCTCTGCTCAGCAGGGAGCCTGCTTCCTCCTCTCTCTCCGCCTACTCTGATCTCTGTCAAATAAATAAATAAAATCTTTTTAAAAAATGAACTCCCCTGCTCCCAGGACTGAAAGTGGGGGAAAACAGCAATTTCTCAGTCCGGGGGGACCCCGAAGTTCCAGGCCTAGCTCTGGCACCCCCTTGCTTCCAGATGACGCTGCCGAGGGCAGCTGCCTCACCTGTGAAATGGGAGAATAGCCCTCTCCCTGCCAAGGATGGGTGCTGCTAGACCAGAGCTTCTGGAATGGCTGGCTCCAGCAGAAGGAGAAGCTGCCAGAACAGGGTGCAGACAATCTCACACTGGGCAGCAGATCTCCTGTGTTCTCTAGGCAGCCCTTCTGCCCGACTGTACAAGGACTGGAGCACAGAGTGGTGCAAACTCTCGGCCCTGCTCCAGGCAAAGCCTAAACGTGGACCATACTGGCCAGGCACGGGCTCCTGGTTCCAGCAGCCACATGCCCAGAGCCCAAAGCCCTCCTTCTCAGAGACTTGCTTTCTCTAACTGCCAAGTGAGCATGAGAGTAGCTGACGCCCTCCCTGGCCCTCTGGCTCTTTGCGCAGAGGCTGGCGCCCTGCCCAGACCCTGAGTGAGGAACGGCAGCCCCTGTATCACAGACAGCATAGAGTCTGAAGGTCTGTGGAGGGAGGGCAGGGACCTGGGAGAGGAGGACAGTTTGAAAATGTGCTGGAGACAGATCCCTTTCTCTCTCCTTGCCTGGCACAGATGGTCCAGGGTGGACACCTTGGCCTCTGGCTCATCGGCTGGCCTGGAGCCCCTGCACTGTCTATTTACCAGCCTGCCCGAGCCACCCTCTGTAAAACCCCCAGCACCCTGAGCTCCAAGGTTTTTCAGTGTAAACTCATCCTCTCTTAACTGTCTCCACCACATCTCCTCCATCAACCACAGGCCTCTAGGGGGAGGGTATGAGCTGCAGGGACGCTGACAGGGAAAGGAACAGGGAGGACCTGCCAGCCACAGTCAGGGGCCAAGCAGGGGGCTGCTTCCAAATGCTCCTAATGCCCCCCTATAGGATCTCGCAAGGGAGCAGGGAGGTGCCTCCTCTTTTAGGTGGCTACAGCCCTGCACTAAACTGCACAACGTGACAAGCAGAACACCAGCTAGATTTCAACCCCCATTCAAATCACCAACGAAGCACTTCTGGGCAGTGCACAAGTTATGCAACTGTCCACGGCAGCCCTGGTTATAAGTCATGGCCATCTTTGCTGGTTGCGGTTGGCATAAGGAGCAATTTCCTCTTGATTTCATCTTAAGAATTTTAAGATGAATAAAATATCACAATGTCCTTTTTACTGAGTTCTACACCACACCCCAGATTGGCTCAGACTAGAGACCTGACCACACCCAAATGTTCCTCCAAGTGGATGGGGAACCACGGAAAGCCAGAATGGAAGGGCCCTTAGGGGCAACTCCAGTCCAAACTCCCTCATTGTATAGATGGGGAAACTGAGGTACAGAGAAATTATGTCATCATCCTTTGAGAGAGATTAATTTGGGTGCTTTTCAGAGTTTGACTGTGGTGCTCTCTGGAATCTAGGTTCTGATTGTGATTGCTGTCATTCTGCCCCCTTTCTCCCAAATCCCAGCACGGGCTTTGAGCCTCCTGATTAATAATGGAAGGGTATTGTTTTCAAGGTTTCAGTAATAATAATAGTAACAATAGTAATAAGAGTATTATCTACCATTTATTAGTTGTGGATGGTGTGCCAGCCTCTATTTCCAATCATCATGACAAATTCCATTAGCCTCATTTTAGAGGCAAGGAAATGAGGCTCAGAGAGGTTAAAAAAGTGGCCTGGCGGCCACAGTCATGACAAAGTGCCTACAGCCAGGGAACCTGGTATAGGAGGCACCTTTTGCTTTGGAGAGGTGACACGGGGTGGAGGGAGGGCATCCCAGCCCTTCCTACCGGAGTGCACTCAATGTGTCCCTGCAGCTAGCAGAGACGCCTTCCCATGGGTCACACTAGGCAGGCCCTATGTCACCCTGGGGGAAGCCCTCCCGGCGGCGTTGGGTTCACATTCCGCCACATCCTGCTGTGTTCCCAGGCCTGACTCCAGCCCAGAACGAAGCTCCCAGGAGAGCGGGAGTCAGGTGTCCTCCCTCCTCACCACTCCAGAGCCGGGACCTTGCCCGGATGACACGGATGACACGCAGGCTCAGCGTCCCCATTGTGAACAGCGCTCCCTTGGAGCCCCATGCTGGCAGCCACATCGGCAGCCGCTGCCATGGGCTGTCCAAGCTGTGATGAAAGATTCCTTTTCCTGGATGGTACTCTTCCATATTTAGCAACCATGTGGATGAGGCTTAAAGTCTGGGAAAGGAATATGGAACCAACTGTCACAACGCAGATGGGACTTTGCCTGGGAACTAGGTAAAGGTTCAGATGCCAGAACAGAAGGGGACCCATTAGACAGAGGAGGGAACTGCCAAGTGTCAGGGGAGACCAAAGACCAAGCAGACCGGGAGGTGTTTGGGGAGAAGGGCGGGAAGGGGTGGGGGAGAGGGAGCAGAGGCAGGCTGTCTGCCAGCAGGGGGTCTCATTACCCACAGAGAATGAGCTGGAAGTCTGGGCAAGCCATCTGCCTGCTTCTCAGCTCACACTAGGGGCCAGGAGGTGTCTTTGGTGGTCCCTGTCAAAAAGAAATGCTTTGCTCTGCTGGGCTGAAGGAGGAAAAGGAGGCGGCCCACGGCACTGCCCTGATGGCGAGAACAGCCCTGAGTTCCAGAGAAGGACCCATCAAGAAACAACTCAGCTCAGAAAACAACCTGGGTTCGACTTCAGGATCTTACCCCTGAGTTTGCAAATCTTTATCTGAGGTCCAAAAGAAAAGTGACCACCACTTACGAAAGCAGGGGGAGGCCCAAAGAGGTTCAGTGGCTTGCCAGAGGTCACAGAGCTAGGAAGTGAAACCAGGACTGACTCTGTAGTCCTCCTCGGGGAGCACACTCCTGTTGGTTCTCCAGACCCCGCTGTCTGGGAGAAACAATGCAAACTACATGCACAATTCTCAAATTTCCCACAGTCACAGCAGAAACGGTAAACAGAATCAGGTCACATGAATCCTAATAGAATATTCTATTCAACCCAAAATATCTAAAATACTACCAGTTCGACAAACCATACATACAAAAAAATGACTAGTGGGATAGTTCACATTTCTTCATAGTATGCAAAATCTTGCATGAATTTATTTTTATTATTCTTCTTATTTTTTATTTTCGAGAGCGTACAAGCAGGGGGAGTGGAATGGGAGAAGCAGGCTCCCTACCCTGGGATCGTGACCTGAGCCAAAGGCAGACGCTTATCAGACTGAGCCATCCAGGTGTTCCCTAAAATCTTGCGTGAATTTGAACTGAGAGCCCATCTCAATTCCAACTCGCCACCTCTTACATGTTCCACAGTCATGTGTGGCTCATGGCTGCTGCAGGGGAAGTCAGAGCCTGAAACAGTGTTCTCTTTCGGGAGCCAATCTGTCCCCCAGGGCACTTCTGGCAATGTGGGGAGGCATCTTAGGTTGTCACATCCTGGGAGGTGGGGAGGTGGAACTTCTGATGTGAGGGGTGGTCAGAGAGGCAGCTAAACCTCCTAGATTGCATGAGATAGCCCCCACCCCACCCCAACCCCCGGCAAAGAATGCTCCAGCTCCAAATGTCAAGTGTGCCATGTTTCAGAAATCTGGCTGTAGAGGGAGAGGCAGTCCGTGCTCCCGGAACAACCGGCAGGATGCCCACACCTAGCGAGCTGCGGGGGGCCCAACATCTGTGCTTGCAGTGGAACAGACTGGAAGACAGGAGTGACCCCCGGGACTCTGAATCACAGGAATCTTCCCCCACCCCCTTCACCCGCAGCGCCACGAACTGGGGCACGGAATCAAGACCTAGGGACTAGTCTCGGAGCAACCGATATTTCACTGGCTTCCAGATGCTGCTGGAACACCAGCTGGCAAATATCCAGCCCAGGGCTCCAGATGGGGATGCGGCTTTCTTCTCTGCCGCCCCTGGTGGCAGCGCCCTGGGGCGGACTCAGCCTTCGACAGGGGGAGGCCTACAGTTGTGGGGAGCAAATTCAGTGGCGGTGATAGGGCACTGGACTGTGGCTGTAGGTCAAACCGCACCCCCAAATCAGCCCATCAGTGGGCAAGTGGGTGTTCTCTCTAGCTCCTCACTGGTTCTGAATGTGGGGGGGGTGGTATTTATAGACCCCAGGACCCCTCCTCCCCCCAGACCTCAGGCTGGGTGCCCTCCTGAATTGCCATAAATGCTCCTGGCCAGGAAAGGGGACACGCTGCTGCTGCACAGAGAAGAGTCTCCACTGATACAGGGAGGTTCCTGTGACCTCCCAGGGATCGGGGCTCCAAATTCTCTGGCAGTTCCTCCAGCCCGACATCTCATTCAGATTCCCCCTTAGTTACCAGATGGCAATTCCACAGCCCAGTAAGAACAGAGATGGAAACAGGTATCTTGACCCCAAAGGATGTGACCACCCCAGAGGGACCCTGGAGAGTTAGCATCTCATGCTTCACTCTCAAAGCTCTGGGGCTCTGCCCTCCCTCCTGAGCCCTGGACCCATGGGTTTATTCAATTTTCATTCAGCAAATATTTGCTGAGTATCGACTATGTGCCAGGCACTGTGCTAGGCACCGGGGTGATGGTGATGGGCTTCTTTCTCCCAGGCACAGTGGCTCCCCCGTCCCTTGCTGTCACCCCCGCCAATCATTCTTCCCCTTGATCTAGGGTGATGCAGCCACAGGTCCCTCACATTGGGCATCTGCTGGTCCCTCTTCCTTCTCAGCCATTTCTGCCAACCTGTGCTGTCAGTCCTCCTCCTGAGTATCTCGGGAGTGTGTCTTGTCCTCCCACACCTGCTGGAGGAGCTGGGTGCAGGCCCAGTGGTTGCCCCAGTATCACTGCCAAGTCCCCTCTGGTCTTCAACTCCAGCCTCTGCACTGCCCCCCCCCCCAGCAGTGAGGGGCATCTGTCTCTCTATTGATCAATTTTATTTTTAGGGAATCTCTATACCCACTTTGGGGCTCGAACCCACAACCCCAAGATCAAGAGTCACATGCTCCACCCACTGAGCCAGCCAGCTGGCCAAACCCAGGGGCTTCTGTTTAAAAGGCACATGAGATCATGTCTCCCCCCCCACCCCATTTTTAATGTCCTTCTGTCAGGGGTTCTTCCCCAGGGCCTTCTAGATAAAGGCCGAGCATCGAGACCTGGGTGCACACTGCCCTGGGATTCAACGGTCTGCGTCCTGCAACTCCACGTCCTTGCTTGTGCTGTCTCACCGCCTCTCCTGCTCTTCCTCTTCTCTCCCAACAGGACTCATCACATGTCCTCACTCCTCAGAGGCATCGCCCTGGGGTCTCGCTCACCCTCCAGTGTCGGGAAGCTTCCCCGATTGCAGTAAAAGCCCAACAGCTTCTTAATATCATCATCTGTGTATCCCTACAGCGCTGTGTCCTTAAACGGAGTAGATGCCTAAGTGCACGCCCTATATAATTCTCTAATTATGTAGTGCGTGTGGTTTTCACACACCGAAGTAGCTGGAAGTTTCCCTGGGAGCAGAATGTGTTTTCTACTCAAGAGCAGTACAGCCCAGTGTGATGAACACATGCTAGGGGGCCAAGCTGCTGGGTTTAAACCCCAGACCCACCACTTACTGATGCGTGACCTCAAGCAAGACACTAAGCCTCTCTGTGCCTCAGTTTCTCCATCTGTAAAATAAAGATTATACCTGTCCTGTTGCTATATAACAAACTGCTTGCAATTCTGCTGGCTTAAAACAACGCTCTTTGTGTAGCTCATGGTTTCATGGGTCAGGAATTTGGGCAGAAATCTGCTGGGAAATTTTTTGCTCCTCGCAGCACTGACTAGGTCACTTGGTGGCACGCACCTAGGGACTGTCCTGGTCCAGAGGATCCTTCACTCAGTCCCAGTGCCTTGGCAGGAGAAGCTGAGGGCTAAGCTCAGCTGGACCCTCTTTGACCTCGCTCCCTCTCCATATGGTCTCCAGGAGGTCTCTCCAGGTGGTCTCTCCAGTATGGTGGTCTCAGGGTCATCAGATTTCTTACATGGCAATCCAGGATTCCCAGAGGCCAAGCAGAATCTACCAGTTCTCTTAAAAGCTACACATGGAACTGGCTGAGTGTCCCTACTGCCTGACTCTGTTGGCCAACGCAGTGCCGGGCCAACCCAGATTCAAGGGGAGGCACTGTAGACCTTGATGGGAAGAGGGTCAAAGAAAGTACCACCATCTTGAATCTGCCACAGGATAGTGTTTCTATCCTTGGGCTGATCTGCAGATTAAATGAGTTAATTCATATAAAAAGCTCCACAAGTGATTTCTACCGGTGTCTTCTGTCCTTAGTCTCTCCCTGTACCCAGCAAGTTCTCAGTAAGTATTTTGTATCCTCACTCTTTAGTAGAGGAAGAGGCGCAGGGAGAACATTCTAGGTTGGATGGCACAGAGTAAGTTTCTTGTTCCAATCGCTGAACCACATTCCGCACACCAGGGGTCACTTGGAGTCCCAAGACCACACCGTGAAAATGGAGTGGTGAGGGAGCATGAGAGAGCAGAACCAACACCAACTGAGGGCATAGCTACCGAGCCCACCGGTCCCTCTCCCAGGTGCCCCCCAAACCCGTATGTTACAGATGAGGGAACGGAGTTCAAATGGTTTCAGGGGCCTGTCCAAGTTCAACCAGATGGTAAGTGACGGGCTTCAAACCAGGTCTGCCTGTCCAAAGGCTCTTTCTACTACAGCCAAGAAAACCATGGAAAATACCCAAATATGTCTTCTCAATGACCAACAGGACTTTGGTCCTTAGGACCCTGACACCTATTAGAAGGAAACTCTCTGGCTTCCAGCAGGAAGTACCTCACAATCTCAAAGGTTATCCTGTGACCAGCTGACGGTCTCACACTCTCCATGTGGTTTCTCTGGGAATCCGTCAATGTCAACCCTGATGCATTTCCTCTTTCTGCAGACATCCAACACACACGCACCCACCTTTTAAAGAAAAGATACAGCTCTTCACGTAAGCATTGTAACTGATTATACATAAACATTTCATATCCACAGGCAAGCATATCACACTTTAGTTTGCAAAACATGCACATACAGGGCGCCTGGGTGGCTCAGTGGGTTAGGCCGCTGCCTTCGGCTCAGGTCATGATCTCAGGGTCCTGGGATCGAGTCCCGCATCGGGCTCTCTGCTCAGCAGGGAGCCTGCTTCCCTCTCTCTCTCTCTGCCTGCCTCTCTGCTACTTGTGATCTCTCTCTCTGTCAAATAAATAAATAAAATCTTAAAAAAAAAAAAACAAAACATGCACATACATGTCAGCTCCCGGTTCTGTAAGGGAGGCACTGGAAACCCCATTTTACAGTTTTGGAAACTGAGCCACAGCGTGCGGGTGAACACATAATGACCAGCCCCCGCCCAGGGAAAGAAACCTCAGTTTCACCGCATTTACCAGCTTCCATCATGTAAGAGCTCCCACCACACTAGTTTCAAGCATTGAGTTGCGATGAGACGTGCATACTCCCGTCTCACAGGCTAGAACAAGCTGGCTCCTGTGTGCCACCAGAACCACAGCTTTTTTTTTTTTTTAAGATTTTATTTATTTATTTGACAGACAGAGATCTCAAGTAGGCAGAGAGGCAGGCAGAGAGAGAGGAGAAAGCAGGCTCCCTGCTGAGCAGAGAGCCCCATGCGGAACACGATCCCAGCACCCTGGGATCATGACCTGAGCCGAAGGCAGAGGATTTAACCCACTGAGCCACCCAGGTGCCCCGAGCCACAGCTTTGAGATAAAGCCACTCTCAGATGGTCCTGAGGAGGCAAAACCATCAAAAGTCCTGGGACTTGGGTGACCCACAGATGAGAGGGACCCGTTCTCAGCGCAGCTACCCTTGTTGAATCCCCCTACTCCCTGTCTGCTCCCTTTCTGTCCAGCTCTGGGTCTGTGCAACGAACGTGAAGCCTTTGGATAAAATTTTAGCTCAGGCCTCAGATTTGAAGGGTCATTCCAAAGTTCCTAAGTATACTTGATGACTGTCTGCTCTCCCTCCCGCTCCTTCAACTTCCCCAGACGTGGAGAGCCACAAGCATAGACAGAATATCTCAAGCAGACTCCATGCTGAACGCGGAGCCCGTCACAGGGCTCCATCCCAGGACCCTGAGACCACGATGCCAAGAATCGAAGGCTTAGCCAACTGTGCCACCCAGGAGCCCCCTGAGAGGAACAACTTCTGTGAAAGCTGATGCGGTATCTGGCACACAGTGAGTCTGGGACAGGGCCTGGCACACGGCGTCCCTAATAACTGGGGGCTGACGGCTGTATGAGATTTCCTGGGTAGGGCCTTGTTACTGGGGAACTGGGTCTCACCTGGGGGCTGCTCAGGGCAGTCTTGACGGGGAACAATGACTACATTCAAGAACATTCCAGCAGGGGAAGTTGTGCTGGGGCAAGTTCCTTAAAAGTTTCCACTGTGAAAACCAAGACCAAGACAAGCGATAAGCACAACAAAACATATGCCATAGGATCAGGACGGCTGGTAAAAGCAGTGTAAACTATTATTCATTGATTCTCGACAGATAAAGGGAGATGGACACAAAGAGCCTCAGAAGACACCAGTCCACTTCTACAGAACTTTCCAGAAGGTCCCACCTCTGACTTCTTCCTTAAATAGTTTGGGTAGAAAGAAGAAGTTGGTGGTACAGGCATAACAACATGGCCTTCCAAGAGGCCAGCCCAGCTGCTTGGACACTGAGTGGCATGTACCTTCCTCAGCCCGTGGCCGGGCTTTATAATCCAGGAGCTCGGGACGTCTGGGGTCAGGCAAACAAAGAACAGCGCCTCCTCTCTGTGTGGGGCTCTGCCCTTCCAAGGCAGTTCGTATCCATCTCTGGCCAGGTGAGGTCAGGGGTCCCTTCTCTTAGGAGTCCCAGAGACACTGAGTGACTTGCCTAAGGTCACACAGCCAGTTACTGGCAGAGCCAGATTAGAACCCAGTTCAATGACACCTACCCATGGCTTGGCACAAGCTCACCCTGGCCCTCTAGCCACTCCCTCTTCCTAGGGGTGAAGCCGCCTGGAAACTTCCAGAGCAAAGCAAATCTGGGAGGGACTCCAGAGGTATTCAGAGGTAGCAACTGGCTTTCTCTTTCAGGAGCAAACCCCAAAGCCTGTAAGAACATCTCCTTAGAGATCCTGAACATGGGGTAAACCTCCCAGAGCAAGCCAAGCCTCCACACAGGGTCACCAGGAGAGCCACGGAGCACTTGCAAAAGTACTTCGCTTTGTTTCTTCCACTCTTGCCCCAACCTGCTCTGCTTCCCCAGTGATCTTTTTAAGAGCAGAATCTGGGGCTCCTGGGTGGCTCAATTGGGGAAGTGGCTGCCTTCGGCTCAGGTCATGATCCCAGGGTCCTGGGATCGAGCCCTGCATCGGGCTCCCTACTTCTACCTCTCCCTCTCCCCCTGCTTGTGCTCTCTCTCTCTCTTACTCTGCCTCTCAAATAAATAAAATCTTACAAAAAAAAAAAAAAAAAAAAAAAGAGCAGAATCTGGTCTTAGGATGACCCTCCGTAGACAGAAGCTTCATACACACATGAATGGGTAGGTGGGTGGGTGGAGGGTCCCTCTTGCCCTCCTGCCTGGCGTCAGGTATGGTCACATATGTTTCGTCTATTCCTCGTAACAATTTTCACGGTTGGAATGGAGGCATAATTCACTCCATTTGTGGTCGAAAGTGAGGCTCCCTGTACACACGGGCCACCCGCTCAGGCCTGATGCTGGCATAAAACCCTCACCCCCACAAACCCATTTCCCTCATCTTCCCCTTCTCTTACCCCCAGTGCCCTGTGTTCTAGATCTTTCTTCCATCTCTGTAAGACTTCCCCCTGCGTCCCACTTGCTCAGGGCAAAACAAACTCCTGGAAGTCCCTGGGTTCCCACGTCCCAGAGAAGGGGTACAGCACCCCAGCTCCTTAGGAAGCTTCACCCAATGGAAAGGCCTTCCCCCTTCCCCTCTCCTTGGCCTCGCTGGCCTGTCCCAGATCCCCCACCACCATCGAGGTCCTTCCTTCAGGCAGGTCTCTCATGCCTTTCCTTCTCCTGCTCTGGGCTGTTTCTGGCAGGGCGAAACGTCCCATCCCTCACCCACACGCTCCCTTCAAAGGCACCAGTCTCGTCCGTGCACCTCCTGCTCCAAGTCTGTTCAGGCCTTCCCTGGACACTGCAAACGAGGTCCCTGACTCCTGGGGGTGGCTCTCAAGGTCCTTGGTGACTGAATCCCACCTTCCCAGCCTCATCTTTGATCTCGCTTCCCACCACCTCACCCCCAACACAGCCCCCCCTTTCCTCTCTTTCCCGCCCCTTAGCCAGACGCGGGCTATGGCTTCTGCTGAACAGGCCTTGTCTCCAGTTTCTCATTCTCAGTGATTTTCCCACCTCCACGGCCCAAGGAGGCCTGGATGACCTCCTTCCATCAAAAGTCATCGTTCAGTACTTATGACAGTCTGGCCTGCACTCCTGGTGAGGGGTGTGTGTCTGTCTGTCTGCCTGCCCTACGGATCCAACATCAGGGGCCATGTCTCACAGAGCCCACCGAAAGCCTCTTCCTTCGGGACCATTCAGCACATATTCAGTTGGTTGCAATGTTATAAAAATGTTTAATAACGCAGAGAAAGCTCATAATAAACTGTTTAAATAAATAAAGGGAGGCTAAAAACCATACGTACCACCATGATTCAAAATACACTTGGGTGGGGGAGGGGACGAGGAGCTCAGCTGCTGTGATGAGAAGTCATGCACAGAATTGCGGAATCATGATATTGTACACCAAAGCTAATATAACACCCTATGTGGACTATACTGGAATTAAATTAAAAAAATGCATAGAAAGGAAGAAAGAAAAGGAAAGAAAGAAAAGAGAAAAGAAAAGAAATTCACTAGAGTTTTACAATAAAGTTCTCGGAGTTAAATTATCCGATGGTGTATTTTTTTTTTCCTGGGCCAACCCCAGCTCTGGAGGCCAAAAAGGGAATGGCTGTAACCAGAAAGAAACAAACTGTGGTTAGTTCGTAGCCCAAACCTCCCTGGGCAACAACCACTGCTCGACAAGTTGAATCAGCTTGTTAGTGGAGTTCTCCGGGAGCAGGAGCAAGGCGTTGCAGAAAACAATGGTTCTGCGGATTAAGTTGGTGTTACTCAATCCTCATAGCGAGTTATAACTGCTGGTCATCCCCAAGTGCTTCTTCCTCAGGGATGCGGTGATAGCTTTTCCCCAGAAACAGCCCCATTCTGTCCAGGAGGTTACATGATGGTGTTAGGAAGTTACTCCAATTTTGAGGTTGGTCCCAATGTGTCTTTTCCCCCCACAACACCAAGCAATTCTTCTCCACTAGCTGGGTGACCTACAGTTCACCTCCATCCTGGCACTGTCCACCTGGAGGTAGTGTCAGACCCCATGGCTTAAGGGCTCGGTCCCCCAGGCGTGCCTCCTGCCCTCCCCCCGTGGATGTCAACGCCTGTGCTGGCCGCCGGACGCGGAGAGATGGGGTGTTCCGATGACTCCCTTCTTGGCCTCAATTAGTTTGCTAGAGCAACTCACAGCATCCAGAGAAATGTCTTACCTACCAGATCACCAGTTCCTTATAAAATGATGTAAGTCAGGAACAGCCGGATGGAAGGGGTTGCCCGCGGCAGGGGATGTGGAAGTGGGGGAAGCTTCCCCACCCTCTGTGAGCACCCCACCCTCCCTCAACCTCGACATGCTTACGAACCCAAAAGCTCTCTGGACCCCGTCCTTTGGGTTTTCGTGGAGGCTTCAGCACATGGGTATGACTGATGGGTGACTGAGTCCCCTTCCAGCCCCTCCCTGCTCCCTGGAGACCAGGGTGTGGGACCAAAAGGTCCAACCCTCCCATGGCGCGGTTGGTTCCCCTGGCAACCAGCCCTCACCCCAGCAAACACTGGTGTGGTTGAAAAAGGGCTTGTTAAGAGTTATCAAGACCTAATGCTTAGGACATTCCAAGGGTTTGGGAAGCTCTGCACCCACAACTGGAATGGAGACCAAACATATATTTCTTATGCTCAATCATGACAACACAGTCACGATGCTGCTGAGTGCTCCCCCACGCCAGGCAATACTGTCCCGTCCCCGCACATATTCGATCTTCTCTCCTCCAACAGCGGTGCCGCAGATGGTCCCATCTTGCACACGAAGAAACCGACGCGCAGATAAGTCGCTTGCCTGATGTCACAAGGTGACAGAGACAGAAGAACGCTGTAGAACTCCCTGCCCTCTCAAACAAAGCACATGCTCTCAAAAGAGGTCTGCTTTGACCAGCGTGTAAACCCAAAACCCAGCACTGCCTCTCTAGTAAAACAGCAATAGCTTGCCCTCTCCACTCCGACCTCGAGGTTAGTAATCACTGCTCCTTACCTCTTTACGGACTTAATAAATACGCTGTGGTCCAAATACAGGCTAAGCCTCTTCCTAGGATAGTGGTCAACTGTGGAGAATGGGTCAGACCCAGCAGCAGCAATGCAAACCCCGTGTGTGGACCTCAAAGGCATTCTGGATGATGCTGTGACCTGCCCATCCATACAGATCTCTACTGCCCAGGAGAACTCATCTAGAACGTCTTTCTGCCTTGGTGTAAAAGCTCCCCCAGGCCAGTGATGAGAACCACCAGGGCCAATCAGCACAGCATCCGCCACACTGACCCACGAGGTGGGCTCTACTCCCAATCACAAGTGTGTCTATTAGCTTCGACTGCTTGGCTTCGAATCACAGACCTTAGACTGGGGGAGGTGCTCAGGGCGAGAAGAAAGCCTAACTGAGCTCGGCAGGCTGGCCTTTCTAAAGCCAGGGGCTCAGCTGGGTGGTAGGGCGTAAGCAGGGAGGACGGTGGGGCGGAGAGCCAGGCAGCTGCTCTCCGTAGGGGCCAGACCACACTGGGCGCCACTGTCTGATGGTTCCCCTTCTGGAGATGGGGACAACTGGTTTTCTTTCTCTCCTTTTTTAGCAGCCGGCAGGAAAAAAACCCACGACATGACTATGTCAATGTCACCAACTTCAAGGGTGCAGATGAATGAAAAAGTAGCTTGCATCCCTGTGCTGGGGAGTTAACTTTGGCCATGAAGGGGCAGCTGGCCTAGCCTCCATCAATCCTGTGTCCTGCTCCTTTGTCCCCTGGGTCCCCTGCCCCAGGGCCTCTTCGGGTCCCTGTGAAGCTAAGTGGTGACCCAGACCCCGCAAGCCCTTCTTCTCCCCTCCGTGCAGCAAGAGGAGGGTGGACGATGTAGCAGCCGGTGACGCTCATTCAAAGGGGTAGCTGTCCCACCCTGCGGCCCCCAATTTGAACAGAGGACAGCCCTGCAGTTCAGAGCTTTGGGTCCCCACAACACCACTAGCCCAACCTAGCGATCTGGTGTTTTGAAACTCTTAACAAGGAACCAGAGGACCATCCAAGCACACAGAAGCACAGAGGCGGCTGAAGTGAGCCGTTCTTGCTGAAAGCAAACAGAGCGGGGCCACAGAGGAGGCTGACCACCCGTGGGGGATCCCCTTGTCTCCCTCCTTCGCCTGAGTGTGTGGGGAATCCCAAAGAAAGGCCCCACTTCCAGGCCTGGGCCTTCCCCTTGCCCACTTCCTCTCAGGCTGACCCCACTGTGGCCACCACAGCCACAGGGGGACTCAGAAGGCTGGCGACTCCCTCCTCCCATAAGGGATTACAAATCGGGCGCACAGGGCAGATGGGATTTACCCAGAGCCCGGAACCCTCTGTGTGGGCTCATTCCACTCTTCCCTTTGCAATCATCTTGCAGAAGGATTAATAATAGTTATAATAATAATAATAATAGTAATAATAATAATAAACAAACACAATTATAACCCTCCATTGTGCTCCAGGTACTGTCCTAAGTACTTTACTTTTTTAAAAAAGATTTTATTTATTTTTTTGATATAGGGAGAGAGTGAAAGCAAGGGCACAAGCAGGGGGTGGCAGCCAAAGGAAAAGGAAAACCTAACTGAGCAGGGAGCCTGAAGCAGCCTCATTCCAGGACCCTGGGATCATGACCTGAGCTGAAGGCAGACGCCTCACTGACTGAGCCACGCAGGCGTCTGTCCTACGTATTTTAGACACACTAACCACTTAACCCCTTCAAGCACCCTAAGGGAGAGATCCCATTATTCTCCCTATCACAGAGGCCTGGAGAAGTTAAGCAAGGCCTGGAGAGTTGGAAAAGGCAGAGCTGGGGTTTGAACACAGGCCATGTGGCTTCCATAGTCTGTGCTCAGTCACCATGTTAGGGAGGCAGGTACGGAATGAGGAAGAGAGAACAAAAAGGTCAGAGCAGTGAATCACTGAGGCAAACAAACATATTACCCGGTACTTTCTTGATGTTGTCTGGGTTCAGGGGTCTGAGGTTTGGGGAGCAGTGGACTAATATAAAGATAATACAAACTTATAGATGGCATCTGGTAGTCACAGTGAATGAATATGAATTGTGATTAGAAGAGTTACACTCCATGAAGGAAAGTTGGTTTGTTTTGATGGTCTTTTCAGCAAGTTGAGCACTGAAATGTTTAAAAGTTAAAACTGGGAGGGGCGCCTGGGTGGCTCAGCGGGTTAAGTGTCTGCCTTCGGTTCAGGTCATGATCTCAGGGTCCTGGGATCGCGTCCCGCATCGGGCTCTCTGCTCATCGGGGAGTCTGCTTCTCTCCCTCTGCTCCTCACCCAGCTTGTGCTTTCTCTCTCAAATAAATAAATAGAAGTCTTTAAAATATACACAAACAAACAAATGCTTAAAAGTGGGAAATGAAGAAAAAAAGAAGTGGGAAATGAGATTCGATCACATGGTCCCGGGAGGAAGATATGCACCAGGATGTAACCTGCCTCTATGACCAGCTGCCCTGGTTTGTCTCCCGGGCTCCAAATTGGAAATGAGACACTGCCACCAAACAGGACATCTGGTTCCACTGGATAGGACATGCACATCCTTTCTCACCAAGTCCCAAAAGGCCAGGGGTTGTATTTGGGTTGGAAAGACCTAGAAGTGATCACCCTGGAGTCTAGGGCAGGGAAGTGGGAAAGAAGAGCAGGAAAAGGAGAAAAGTGCATCTTCCAGACATTCTGCCAGTCCAGCTTCATTCCCTTTTCCTCCGAGAAGCTTCCCCTACCAGCCTGCCCTTGAACGAAGCTCCCTCCTCGCACTTCTAGAACAGCTGTGGATGCGTGCAGCACATCACCACTGCCCACCTTCAGCTACATGCCAGAGGCTGGGGTTGAAATTCAAGGGCACGACTGGCCCTCGGGTTTCTAAAAGGACTGTAGGTAACTAGGGCCTGGGTGGCAGGTCTTTGAACCTGGCTGATGGCCAAACTTACACCCGGGGGTCCGTGCACCCCAGGCAGTTGCTGAGAATGTCTGAGAAAAGACCGACGTCCTTGGAGAGCAGTAGGTGCCCGCAAAAACCTCACCCCTCTGCAGTCATTAGAGGATGTTGTGTATTGGTTTGGGAAAACTATGACCCTTCTTCCTCTTGGAGATCCCTACACTTTCTTCCCTGCAGGACACTGCAGGACAGGGGTCACTGGGATTTGCTGTCTAAAGTAACAACCCCATACACTCCATCCTTTACAGACTCCTAACAGCTCATCAGGATCCAAGTCCTCTCCTGTGCCTGCTCAGAAGCCTGGACCACATTTCCCAGGATCCCTTGCAGCTGGGTGTGGTCAAACGACCAAGTTCTAGCCCATGGAATACAAACCTAGGTGACACACCTACTTCCTGGACAAGACCTCGGTTAAGACCCGCCCACAAGCTTCCTGCTTCCTGTTGGCTGGAGTCCACCCTAGGAACTAGGAGTCCACCTGCCCTAGCAGCAGAGCCTTTGTCAGGGGTCCCTGAAAAAGTCCTCCCTACTGATGAGGAATCTTGTCCAGGAGCAGGACACTAGGCTCCCCTGGGCTTAAGTCATGACACTTTTTGTTACTGTGGCAACTAGCTAATCTTCCTGCTTCTACGTTCTGCACAGCGTGACTCTTCAGCTCAAGGTCACCCTGTATGGTTGTTTACTGTCCCCTCCTTCCACCTGAATGTGGGCTCAGAGGGGCAGGGGCTGTGTTTCACCCCCTGCTGTGTCCCCAACAGTAGAGCAGCTCCTGACATAGGGGAGACACTCACTAACCCTGTGCTGAACACACAGTGAATCCGGGTCTCTATGGAAAAGGCCCCCTTATAGCAAGAAAAGCAAACTGTTTCTGCTTTCACTTTCTCATCCACCTCTGGAGCTGGAAGATTCACTTTTCACTGAACAAAAACCTGCTGGTCACCCTGCGGGACCCAGCCTGCATTCTCTCCTCTTTGAGGCCCTCCTGGAATCCTTCCCACGGTGGTTGGCATCCCATGTCCCTGAGCCGGGGGTCCTTCTGTAGTCACACTTGTCACACCACACAGCAAGTAGTGGCATCCATGTCTCTTCCACCCCATCACGTTCCCCACCCCTGCTAGACTGGGAGATCCTTGAGGCCGGAGCTTACTCAACTGTGTATCCTCCTGGGGTTGGGCCAAGTGCTTCTTGAGAAACAACTAGTCCAAAATATTTAACAAATATCTCTAAAGCATTTATTATATGTATGTTATATGGATATATATTTATGAGATACTTAATATGTATCTTATTGTCTTCTTTAACTCTTTTCACTCTGCTTCTAACCACAGCCACATGGATTTATAAGAGGACCTAAGCTGGTGCCTGGAATGTTCTAGAGATTCTTCTAACTTCTAGGCTTTTAGAGCTTAATACTTAAACACCCATAAGAGGCCTGGACCCTTTCACTGTGTATCCATACAAACCTGCCCCTGATCAAAGGCCCCCAAAACATTTCCCCCCCGGGGCCCAGCCCTGTGCACACACGGGATTTCTGGCTTCCAAAGTGTGTGCTCACTGGACCCTTACAAAGGCCCTGGGACTCGGGCAAGACAGTGACTATCATGTGCATTTGACGGATGAGAAAACAGGTGTAGGGAGGCTGAGTGACTCGTCTGGAATCCTGGTTTGTGTGTGTGCTGAGCTGTCTTTAGGACCAGGGGCCCAGACAGTTCCTCTCCTTTTCCTTTTCTTCCTTTTCTCCAGCCTGAGCTGAGATGAAGAAAGTGCACGAGGAAGCAAAGCCACCATGCCGTGACACGCGTGCGCGGAACTGCGTGCTGACTTGAGCCATAAAGTGAGTCCACAACAAACCGGGCCAAAAAACTTCCGGGGCCTGAAAGCTTCCCCCTTCTTCTAATTTTAAAGCCCTCTGGCCTGCTGGGGGGCGGGTGGTGGGGGTCTGTGGTTATGTGGGTAGCATCTTCTGCTGTCTTGCTGGGTGGTCGGGGCCAGCACAGGAAGACAGGTACTTACTCGATTTTTCTTCTTTAACCATGTATTCGAGCACCTCGGACGAGCCCTCGTTCAGGGAAGGGAAGTGGACACAGAGCACCAGGTGCTTCAAGCTGCTGTCCCGACGGACCAGGAATGTCTGCAACAGAAGAAGGGGGGAGCTCCATGAAGCAAAGATTTGGGTGATGGTCAGGAGGACAACAGTGGGATGGAAGTCATCCAGAATGTTCCAGAAACAAGGAGTCAAGGTGGGGGAGCCAAGCACCCCTTAGAGAACTGGGGATTCTGCCCTCAGAGCCAAGTGTCACCTGGCCTGGGTCCCCTGGCTCTCGAGTCTCCATTTCTCGTATGCCCACAGAGGGGATCCGACTAAATCAATGCTTCCCAAAGAATTCTGTGTTGTAGATGCAGAGTTCGGTGGGAGTGTTACACATGTGGGTTCCCATGCCCCAGCACTGGGGTCCAGAATTGGGGGATTCTGATAAGGGCAGTGGTCCTACACCCACACTTAGAAAAGCTCTAGGGCACAGGGAGTCATGTTGATTTTGAACTCACACCCCAGCATGAATGCTCTCCTCATTGTCGTCCCCACCCTGGGCCCTAAGCCTCTCCCAC
Organism: Meles meles; assembly: GCF_922984935.1. Classification (NCBI taxonomy): domain Eukaryota; kingdom Metazoa; phylum Chordata; class Mammalia; order Carnivora; family Mustelidae; genus Meles; species Meles meles. Next base: position 120,654,588 of record NC_060071.1, read on the forward strand.
TCAGGCTCCAAGTACCTGGGCTGGAGCCTGGGAAACTGGGAGTCTGGCCAAAGGTGCTGAGGGAAGAAGGCTAGGGAGCCACGGGGTCATCCCCGCGGACATGGTACCAGCTGTGGTAGGCTCGGAGAACCTCTAAGATGGTGCTTCTTCCCTTTCCTCACCAAGGCACACTGTCCTCTACCCCTTCGTGATGCTCCAGATTCTCTGCCCTTATTATTGGTGACTATTATTATCCTGTTGCTGTGTTATTATAATTGTTAATATAACATAATATTATTGATTAGCAGCAGCTAACACACACTGCCTGCCTAGTCTGCCTCAAGCCTTAACCCCAGGTGATTAGATCCATGATCTCACTTAGTTCTTTTATTAAAGCTATGGGGGGGGGGGGTGGTATTATTATCCCCATTTTATAGATGGGGAAACTGAGGTAAAGAGAGGCAAGCCATGCCCAAGACTACTAGGATCATAAGTACTAGAGCTGGGATTTGAGCTCAGGTCCTTCCCCTCGGATCCTAGGCACTCTACCACCCTTGTACCCCTGGACCTGACCCAGAGAGACTGCATCCCTTTGGGAGCAGTGACACCATGAGCCCACGAGTCACTGGACTGTGGCTGAACGTTTATAGCCCCTCTCCTGGAGCAGGGCAGGATGGAGAGAGCATGAGCACCTGGAGTGGATGGGGGGGGCGGGGAATGGGAGGGAGGCTTCTGGGGGTAGAAATGCAGGTGGGATGCTGCCTGCAAATGTGCCCCAGCCTGGAAGGCGGTCCTCCCTAGGGGCCCCAGGTGGAGGCCAACTCGCCTCTAGTCGCCCCTGCACAAAGGGAGGCCACCGGACGCCCCTGAGCAGCCTTGCCCTACCTGGAACAAAGGCATCCCTGAACAGATGGTTTCCCCTGAACCTGATCTGACCCCAGAAACAGACTGCCCTTCAAAGAAAAGAGGTCACCTGGCCTTTCCTTCAGAGGTCCAAGGTCAAGCTGTCTTCTGCCCCCCAAGGCGGGTGGGAACCAGCAGTGTGTGAAGAAACGCCAGGGCAAGTCTGAGCTGGGGATGGGGGGTGGGGTGGGTGAGTGTCATTTAATAAAAGTAGATCCGGTCTTTGTCCCTGGTTCCTGGCATGGAGCTTCAAAAACCCTTGGAATTTCCTGAGCGATAAGTGTCTTTTATTATTCATAATGAGCTGCTTTTCACCAGACCTGAGTTCACACGAACAGGTGACTCACCGTGGGCCCCTGGTGTCAAAGGAGGGGGTGGCCACAGAAAAGCCAGCCCTATCTCAAACCTCCTGTGGTGTGGAGAGGAACTGGAACTGAGAGGGCCACCAAGTTAGTCCGTGGGGTCTAGGAGATAAAATCCAGTGGAAGCCATTGGAACTTCCTGGTTGGTGAACACGCAGATATGCCCGGATTCCCCTGGGGAGGGGGTATGGGGGCTCTGTGTGTCCCTCCCCACCGCAGACCTCACCCTTCTTTGTCCCTGACACTGGCAGCTCTTGAGTTGGGCCCTTTCGAATAAAAGGGTCAGCAGAAATAGTGCTTTCAGGAAGTTCCCAGAGTTCTTCTCATAAATTGTGAACCCTGAAGGGGGGTTGTGTTTACAGCTGAGTTAGAAGTGTGAGTGTGGGGAGCCTGGAGACCCCCCCTTCCATCTGGCCCCTGAAGTCAGGGCAGCCTTACTGGGGACCCTGACCTTTAACTTCTGGGGCCTGCACTCCCTCCGGATAGTGTCAGAATGGGGTTGAATTGGGAGACACCCTGCTGGAGTCGGAGAATTGTTGTCATAGCACAGTGAGTGAGTGAGTGTGTGTGCGCAGTGCATACTGGAAGGAGTGAACTCTGGGCCTCCCCAAGGCCTCCCACCCGGAACCCTGAGAATAGGGAAGGGAGGCCCGAGCTGGTGCTAGCGGCACCCCCAGGAAGGCTGGCAGTGCAAACCTGGACCCTTGATGCTGAGCCCGGGTGGGTGATGAGGCTGGTGCCCCAAAATGAAACCGAACTGGGGAGGGTTTCTGTCTGTGCAGGGAACGCACACCCTTTACAATGTGGTGCCCGTGTGTGGGGACACCTGCCCAGGTGGATCCCTCATTCAGAGGCCACGCACAGGCAGAGCTGCCCCTCTCTGACCCTGAGTGTCAGGAAGGAGGGCCGGGGTTTTTCAAACTGTGGGTCACGACCCATGAGCGCAAATGCCAATAAGTGTTTTTATTTTTTCAAAATAAAACAGAAGAGAACAGAAGATGAGAAAGCATCCTTCTCATGCCTATGAGAAGGATGGACTCCTTGTCAGAGAGTGAGAAAAAGAGAGAGAGAGACCCTCAAAGGGCCAGGGCCACAGTCCAACATAGATTTCTTTCTTACTCTACTGGCCTGGCCTTCTTCTTTGACTATTTTGACCCACACTGATCCCTGTCTCAGTTGACTGCCATGACCAAACATGGTTGCTGGCCTCCATGGGGGACCTCCTTGACCCTGCCCTGTGAACTAATTAGCTCTTTCTTACCCAGCACGTACTCATTTCTAGATTTCTTCACTGCTGACACATCGGCCCTGTGCTCCGCCCCTGAATGCCCCTGAGAGGAAGAAAGAAGATAGGAGCCCTTGGACACTTACTTCTCTGGCTGGGAGGAGGGTCAATCTGTCACAATCTGCATTTTTCTTGGGCTCCCAGAGGGCCCTGAGCAGCCAGTTATGAGCTCGGTGGCCCTGGGTAATTCTGTGGTCCCTGAGCCTCAGTGTGCTGATCTGTCAATGGGGAGAACGACACCAGAACCCAGCAGACACGAGAACCGAAACAAAGCCCTGTCCCTCCAGGTTGGAAGTCATGGAGGTTACACAGGAAAGCCCCCAGTGGGATAATCGGACCTCCACGGATGCTCCCTGAGGCTTAATTCTCCGTTTGCCCCCCTCCCTCCACGGCTGGGTTTTGGTCTTCAGTCTCCCAGTCTCAGGCTCTGTGGTGAATTGGGGATCCGTCTGTCACTCGTGTTGACTGTGGCAAAGAACCAGAAGGGGTCTCGTTGGGAGAGTGGTTCGGCAGATGGTAAGGAGCAGGAGAGGAGCAGGAGGCGGGAACAGTGGCTCCGGCTCACCTGCACTCTGGTCACACTCCTTCCTTACATTTGGCCTCACTCACTCCTCCCCGCAGCCCGGTGAGGTAGGTACTGACCATCTGTCTTTGACAAGGGAAGACTCAGGGCACAGGGAGGCCACACAGACCCAGCGCCATGCCGAGGGGAAGCGCAGAAGCGGGACTGAGATCCAGGTGTCACTGGGAGTACCTCGCTTCTTTATTGCTCTCCTGTGTCATAGACTCATTGCAGGGTAGGCGCATGGACCGGGGAGTGGGGGGGGATGTCCCCAGGCTGGGTTCTGACCAGCCCCCAATTCTGAATGCCCAATACCCACCCTTTCTGCATGGCCACAAAGCCCCACACAGCACTTCCTTCTACCATGGCCAAGTCCTGGGGCTCTTATCTGAAAAGCCAAGATAAGGCCCTGGGGGAAGCTGGGGGGTGGGGGTGGCAGAGGCTGTGAGCGGGTGGGGGCAGGATGGGCAGGGAGGCTGGAGGAGACTTCTGACCTTTCCTGCCTAGATGGCCATGAGGGAGGGGGAAAATGAGAAGGTCTGCCTGGGCCACCGTCCTTCAGAACAAGAGAGTCTGTTCTGTGCTCCCCTTTGGGGAAGCTTAGCTGCTCAGCCAGTCACGGGTCCCTTTTGGGAAAGAGCTACAGACAGCAGCACCCCAGACACAGTGTCGCTGTGCAGCAAAGTGAGGAACAAATGCATAGGGATCCCTGGCTTTCTAGGTCCTGGGGAATCGCTGGGCTCTACCTTGGGCTGGCTTTGGCTTATCCCAAAGGGGGTTCACAGAAGTACACAGAAGGCTGAAGGGCCGCACCAGCCACCCAGGGCTCTTGCTCCAACACCCTGAGGGGTTCCGGGTGCAAATTCTTCAAGCCCCCTTTGCTTCTCTTTCCACCCGCTGCGGCTAGCTTTTGAGAGATGCTGGGGGACCCAAATCCCAGCTCTGCTACATGCAAGCTATGGATCCATGAACAAGCTGCCTTTAGTTTTCCGGGTCTCAATCTCTTCATCTGAGCATGTGAATGATAATATCCACCTTTCAGAGTTGCTCTGAGAACTGCTGTGTACATCACATGCCTGACACCAAGTGTGCACTTAAGAAAAAGCACTTACAATTTTTATTATTAGAGTAGACTGCTCCCATTTACTGAGCGCTAAACCACATGCTAAGATTTTTATAGGCATCATCTCCTTTGATAATTATTAGCCAGATGATTACTATGTATCTTTTTCCAAAGGGAGAGATAGGAGAAAGGGACTCACAGAATGTTCTCCTGTGTGGTAGATTAAAAATGGCCACAAATTCCTTGTAGCTTCTCACATCAAAATTCCCCATACCTGGAAGGGGTAGCCTTGGGACTTGCTTTGACCGAAAGAATGTGGCGGACAGGGCACAGTGGGGTTCTGAGGCTAGGCTGTAAGAGACAGGTTGGCTTCTATGCTCACCCTCTGGGACCACAGATGTCACGTGAGGACCCCCGGAGTGAGTCTGCCCGAGTCACGTGGCCAGCCAGCTGCTGGTGCCAAGGGCCCGCCAACCGAGTGGGCCCACCTCGGGCCAGCCAGCCCCAGCTGAGCCACTGGCTGACTGCTGCATGACATGACATGGCTGCATGGCCGACCCCAGGTGAGACCAGCAACAGAGCAGCTCCATAGAACCCAGCCCAAACTGCGAACCCACAGAATCGTGAGCAACTCAAATGGTGACTGTTTTAAGTCACTGAAGTTGGAAGTGATTTGTTACATGACAGTAGCTAATGATAGAGCCATCGGGTGTATGGACATGGGCCCCATCGTTTAGGTACCCACTCCTCTCTTCCTTCTAGAAGGTGCTATGGAGAGATCCCCAGAGCTCAGGGAATGGGGGTCAATTTGAAAGCCAGTGATGTGCCTAGTTCCCCACTCTCCAGCCAGAGCAACCAAGACCCAGAGATGAAACAGGCCTCCTGAGGCCACATCAGTTGTTAGTGGCAGAACCAGGACAAAAACGCAAGGCCAGTGACCTTCAGGCCATGGCTGTGACCACTACAGGTCACCTCCTCCAACTCAACTCCAACCCACGGAATGTCAGCTGAGTGCAAGTTCTGAGGCAGGCATCAGGCTACAGGTTTTAGACAGATACTTTGTAGTCCTTTGGGCTTGGGAGTGTTCTATCCATTGCACAGATGAGAAAGGTATGGGGGGTGAGGAGCAGCAGAAAGAGAGGGAAAGGGGAACACTCAGGGCCGTGGGCCTTGAGGCCCTTCCATGTACAACTTCAGCCCACAGGCTCTGGAGCCAGATGCTCTAAGTTCAGTCCTTAGCTTGGCTACTCTGAGCTGTGTGGTCTCTCTTGGGCTGCTTCTTCCTATGGAAAATGGGATCATTAACAGTTTCTGCCAGGGACAGTCGCTATCCATTAGCTCTCCGACAATGAGTCTTTTCCCTTTCTTGACAACTGACCCCAGTTCTGATCTGGGTGCAACATATCCTGCCTCAGGAGGAGGTGGTCAAAAGCCAGTCATGGCTATTCTGCTCCTTTTTGCCATTCACCCCCTTTCCAGCCCCCCTCTTGCAGTTAGGGGTGACCAAAAAGTCATCTAAAAATAAATTTGTTCCCTGACAAAAAGACCGAAGCTTGGAGAAGAAAGCCTTTTGCCTGTGACCTCCTGCCTTTGAATGGGTGAGATGGCTGGAGCTGCCACTGCCATTTTGTCACCATGAAGTGACAACTGGAGGACAAAAGCCAACACCTTGCAGATGGGGAAGAGAAAGGTGAAAAGACCCTGGGTTCTAAGGATATCACTTAGCTGCTAAAGTAACCCTCCAGATTTCTTTTACATGAACAAAAGCGGCTTTACGGCTGAAGCCACCATAGGCTCGGTTTGCTGTTCCTTGAAGCTGAAAGCATTCCCAGCTGACTGAGGCCCTAGGCCAGCAGTGCCTCCCTTCCCCAGTGCCCCTCTACCTGCCTCCAGTCCTGAGAACAAATGGCACAGAACCCCCGCCAGCAGGAAGGTAGCATTCCTATCCTCAGGGGTTCATGGACCGCTCCATGAGTCAGAAAGGAAGCCTGGTGAGACACCCGGCACAAAGGACAAGGACAGATGCCTTCATCAGCAGCCCTAGACTTCAGGCCTCAGCGCAGAGTGAATGGTTGAGCTCAAGGTGGGGAGTGAGGGACCAGGTGACAAGTCTAGCCGTGGGGGCCTTTTTTGTCCCCCTGCAGGACACTTGCCTGTGGACTATCCAGGATGATAATGAGTGGAACAGTTCAGTCATTTCCCCTCCTCCCCCACTGCTCCTGAACGTCTCCCCCAATTAAGCAGGCCACCAACAAACCTTGATGTGCCCCAGTGTCCTCACTCAGCCCCTCCCCTCTGTGGGAACAACGCAGTCTGGTGCCTCGCTGAGCTGACATCTGAGTCAACCCACTCCTGCTCCCTCTTCCCCGCTTTGTCGGCTTCCCCAGTGCCCTGCATTAGGAACTCTCAGAAAGCAAAAGAATCCTCTTCCCCAGTTGTACAAACTAACTGGGGCATGCCCACTCTGGGGGTCCAGTTTTCTTTAGGGATTCTCCTGTCCCTACCCCCCAAACAACCATGGGGTAAAGCTCAGAGCACGGGGCTGAAAGGCAGGACACTTGGTGTCCCTCCTAGCTCTGCCCCTGTTTTGCCATGTCCTTTGGCAAGTCATTTCCCCTCTCTTGAGTTGGCTTTTCCAGTCTAGTGAGGGCAGGGGGCTGCAGGGTCCCAGGACTCCTTTCTTTTAGAAGATACTCTCCCAGATCAGCACCCGGGAGGGTCTTTCCCAAATCCCGAGAGGCTGGCACTGTGTTTGCCGGGGAAGTGACTGCAGTCCACGAGGCTGGGACAGCAGGAGCCTCGCCCCATCTACCCTTAGCCAGGGCGGGTTTTGGAAAGACCAACTGATTGCCGTAACAGCTGGGACACAGTATGCTTAGGGAGAGAATTACGCAGCTTCTGCAGGCCCCTCCTCCTCTCCAAGTAAATATACAAAAACCCAAAGTTCAATACACCATAATGATTTTACTTTTATCCATGTTTGGCCCAGACAATCCAGAGCAGTCTGCTTTTCCACTTAGGTTATTTTAGGACAATTTTCCAGCTGCTTGGGGGGGGGAACTTTCCAATCATGGCCATCAGAGCAGGCTCGGAAGCGGCCGGTTCTTCCAAGAGGCCAGAAGCTCAGGGGCTGCTGGGCCTTGGAGGCCGGTGGTCCAGCGGGTCAGGGACCAGGGCCCACTCTGGACATGTGTGGCCCATCTTTCCCATCACTTCTAATGAAGTGGTAGCATGGCACGGAGGGGAGATTTTCAATCGCCTCTGGAGTTTTTAAAACATGCTGTTGCCTGTGCTCTAGTCCAAACCAAAAAAAAAAAAAAAAATTCTGGGAATGAGGCCGAGACATTTTTCAAGCCTTTGAAGAAAGGCAATATCCATGAGTCTATATTGCTACAGTCAGTTGGTGGGTTCAAATCACACTTCGGCACTTAGCAGCCAATTACGTGGGGCAGGCTCCTTACCAGAGTTGACCTTCCTCACTTATAAAATAGGAAGCCTGGCCCCCAGTTCTGTAGGGCTGTTGGAAACATGAGAGAGGGGGGCTTACGGCACAGGAGACCTGCGGGAACTGTTGACCGAGCTCCTTTCCTGGCCCCAGCATCTGGAAGGGGCAAGAGAGAGGCTGCACTGATGCTTTTGCCAAACTAATCTTGAATGGACTTGGCATTCCTTGGGCTCACACCTGGGGAAGGTGCCTTGAACCACCTACACGGCTGGTCTGTATCACCATACAGGCTATTCTAACTCTTGAGCTAACCTCCCACTACAAAAAACAATCTCACAAGAGATTTTTTTCATTGGGGTCAGGGGTGGGAGGTTGGGGGAACAGGTGGTGGGTAATAGGGAGGGCACGTTTTGCATGGAGCACTGGGTGTTATGCAAAAACAATGAATACGGGGCGCCTGGGTGGCTCAGTGGTTTAAGCCTCTGCCTTCGGCTCAGGTCATGATCTCAGGGTCCTGGGATCGAGCCCCGCATCAGGCTCTCCGCTCAGTGAGGAGCCTGTTTCTCCCTCTCTCTCTGCCTGCCTCTCTGCCTACTTGTGACCTCTCTCTCTGTCAAATAAAAAAAAAAAAACAAACAAAAAAAAAACAATGAATACTGTTATGCTGAAAAAATAAATAAATTTAAAGGGAGCAAAAAAAAAAAACACAAAACCTATCTTTTGTCCTCCAAGCAATGGCACTCCAGTTGCAACAAACACACAAACACCCAGATCGTGCTTTCTAATATTATTCTCTAATGGAAGAAACCGGTGCCCCATCGAGAAATGGCTGATTCCAGGACGTGGGCAAGAAATACACAAAACAATCCTGGAGCGTGCAGGGTCAGAAAGGAAGGAAGGGCTCCACACACAAAACACACACACGCACATGTGCAATGATGACTGTATGTCAAAGGGACACGCGAACCAACTGACGGAGCTCAGGCCACAGCTGGGAACAATCTGAGCAAAAGAATCATTGGGGGCATGCCTGGGTGGCTCAGTGGGTTAACGTCTCTGCCTTCCACTCAGGTCATGATCTCAGGGTCCTGGGATCGAGCCCTGCATCGGGCTCTCTGCTCGGTGGGGAGCTTGCTTCTTCCTCTCTCCTTCTCTGCCGGCCTCTCTGCCTACTTGTGATCTCTCTCTGTCAAATAAATAAATAAAATCTTTAAAAAAAATCATTAAAGTAGTATTGGATTATAACCCAAAGCAGAAAGGCAATACCCATGAGTCCATATTGCTACAAGTAAATGATGGAATAAATAAATGAATGGAGAAGAGATACATCTCTTGTGCAGAAGAACTGCAAATAATTTATGTAGATAGTCCAGGACTCCCCAGTCCCTACGGATAGGCCGCACATAGTGACTTCCTTCCAAAGAGGGCAGCATAAGGGATGGGAGCAAGGATCACTTTACAGAGGGGAGAGCTAACGAGCACCTCGGCCAGGTGATCCAGGTCAACGCCAGCAGTGAGCGCTAAGTCTCGCTGAAGGTAGGTTCTGCTGACATGATGTGAAGAGAAAGGCACTCTGCTTCTGGGTCTTTGGCCCACAAACTCATAACCCTAGTCTAAGCATCAGATGAATCCCAGCGGAGGGATTCCCTACCAAATACCTTGAAATACCTGTATTCCTCAAACCTGTCAAGGCCATCAAAACACAAAGAACGTCTGAGAAATCGTCACAGCCTAGAGGAGCCTGAGACATGAGGACCCAATGTAAGGAGGAGGCCTGCATGAGAGGCTGCCATGGGAAAAGGACATTAGGTAAAAGCTGGGGGCTTTAGTGCATGTGAATGTATCAATATTACTTCATTAATTGTGACAAGCGTATCTTACTCGTGTCTGATGTTAACAGCAGCTGTTAAACTGGGGGAGGAGTCTCTGGGAACTCCCTATACTGTCTTTGCAACTTTTCTGTAAATCTAAAATTTCTAAAATTAAACTTAAAAAAAAAAAACAACAAAAACTGTTTGGGTGTAGAATGAATTAAAGTGGCTTTTCGATTGCCTTGTTGCTGGATACACACAAATCAAAAATGGGCCAGTATGTTACCAATACCGTATCAGAGACGCAGACTGCTGGGAGGGTAGGTGGGGAGGGCTGGAGGGGTGGAGGGGGTGGGACAGGGTCAAGGTCATGGAGATCCTGGTGGAGCCGGAAGCCTGGTCTCCAGAGCGTTCCCCTCTGGAGGGGCGGGTATCCAGGTGATCTCTGAAGACCCTTGGAGCTCATAAAGCCTGGGGGCCACCCGTGGTGTCTACGGTTTTTTGTTTGTTTGTTTGTTTTCATTTTTTTAAAGTACTTTTAAAAAAAGATTTTATTTATTTACTTGGGAGAGAGAGAGAGAAAAGGATAAAGCACCTGAATAGGGGAAGGTACAGAGGGAGAAGCAGGCTCTCTGCTGAGCAGGGAGCCCGAGATGGGACTCGATCCCTGGACCCTGGGATCATGACCTGAGCTGAAGGCAGACACTTAACTGAGTGGTCTGCAGCTCTGAAAACCAGGAGAGCGAGGAGAGCGTTGCTTGCTCAGTTTCCCACCCTCCTGTGGGAGTTACCTGGCCAGGGGCCCTTGCTGAAGGTCACACCTCGAAGACTCTGCTCTCACTAGTCACATAGCCTCAGGCAAGTGAATCAACCTGTCAGAGCCTCTGCTGTCTCCGCAGGGAGGAAAGGAGGGCACTAATAGCATGGAGCATCTGACAGAAATCGCGGTGGGGATAGATATGATTGTGCAAAGACCAAGTCTGGATAAGAGTTGGCCAACGTTCTTACCAGAGCATGAACTTTGGGCTTTGCATCTGCTTGAAAACAGAGATGTGAAGGGGGGGTGGCAGAGGGTAAAGGCAGAGAGGGAGGGGGCAGGGAAAGGAAGAGAAGGCGCATCTGGTCCAATTCTGTTGGCTCAGGGTTGGCCCGGACCCTAAGGCCTCAGAGGGGCAGTGAGTGGGAGCAGGGTGTGGGCCTGGCTGACCCCCTTTAGGGCAGCTTCCTTCCATCTTAACTGTGGCCGCGCTCTCAGTCCCGGGATCGGATGCAGGCCTCTCTCTGGATGCAGGTGTCATGGAGCCTTGGAGCAGCCTTGGAGCAGCTTTCTATTTGCTATCTCAGTCCGTCCCATCCACCCTGCACGACCTGGTTCAGCATCTGCCTCCTCCAGGAAGTCCGCCCCCATCGCCCCAGAGCTTGGCATCTCTTTCTGGCCATGGTCAGATCTTCTCACCCTCAGGGCAGAGAGGACATACTGGAACACAAATCCTCACACCCCACAGCCTTGAACCAATGGCTCTCAGGAGTCGATGGACAGTAACAGCTTTCTAGCCCTTGGGTGGGATGGCTTTAAGATGTGTGTTCCACACTGGTTCCCAGAATGCTCCAGCAGGATCCAGCTCCCCTTGCAGCCCGTGGTATCATGCAGGACCACACACCTTTCATTAGCTGCCTCCCTTCCCAGTCTTATTTCCCCTGCCAGCCTCCTGGGGTCACCTCCCAAATAAACTACTTGAACTCAAATCCTTGTCTTGGGGTCTGCTTCTGGGGAAGCCCAAACTAGGGTGCTCCTCTTAGCCTCAGTTTCCTTATCTACAAATTGGGTATAGTAACAGATTCCGAGGCCTCCCAGGATTATCACAAGGATGCGAGGCGAGGACATCATATAGGACTTGCCATTAATGTCAGTACCTGGCCCAGCACCGAGAAGGAATCTTCACATTGAACCACTCTTGTTATTTTGATTTGGGCTTATCTTCAACTTTTTGAAGATAGGGCTGATCCCCAGGGCAAAGCAGTCTGGACTTAGGGCCAGCCCACCCTGCCCTGGAGAGGCGCTTGCCTTTCCCACGATGGGTCCTCACTGTCTTGTCCATCTACATGTCCATCCATGCCCAGAGAATGGCTATCCCTTGGCATCAAAACCTTGCACTTGTGTCTACGTTGAGTCTCATCCTCCCAGGAAGGGGGAGAAGCCAACCCCCTCCGAACCTCACAGGGAGGTGGGTGAGTCGCTGGTGGACTGGACACGCTGGGAACATTGACTGGGACCCTCGCTGGCGTGAGTCTCTGATTTTATTTTCCACACAGTTTCTTCATTTGCTCCGAAGTCCTCAGTAAGCTCAAAATAGAAAGCCTTTTGGTGGGGCGGGATGAAACAAGGGATCTTGTTTTCTTGAGGATGACCAACAGCTTGCCTGCCCCTGGAGCCCCCTCCCTACTCATCCTTCTAGAGGGATCCATGGACTCCTGGGCTGTCCCTGGTGCCGCAGTGGGGCTGGTCTGGCCTGGGGGCAGGGGGCGTCTGCCACCATACCCAGAAGAGACAACCCCCTGCCTTGGTCTCGGCAGGATTCTGCTGGGCTGTCCGGCCTCCATGGTCCCACCTCCCTGTGGGAGGCGCCTCTGTGGCAAGGGGAGGTTGGAGCTTTGTTGAAAGCCCCATAAGTTGCAGGAATTACAATCTTTAGGTACAATTGCTATTTGGACGGATTTTTATCTAGTCCAAGGTGAGTGAATCCACTAAGCCACTGAGCCCCACAGGGGAGACTGGACTCTTGCAGCACGACCTACCGCAGTGAAGGTGAGCCCAGCAGAAGCGCCCAGCGGCTGAAAGGCAGGGATTCCACGCAGGTACAACATAGTCCGGGAGCGGCCAGACTGCCTGGGTTCTGGGTTCAAGTTCCAGCTCAGGCACTGGCTTGCTGAGTCACCTGGGGGAGGTCACTCAGCTTCTTGGCATCTCAGCTACCTCTTCTGTAAAATGGGTCTGATTGTCATGCCCAAGTCAGAGGGCTGCTGTGAGCACACACGGTGCTGATTCACGTGCACACCTTCGCTGAGTGCCCGGGACAGAGTGCCTGATGGACCCTGGCTGCGGTCACTGGGGGATCCTGCGGATAACGCCTGCAGAGACAGACCGGGAGCTTCGAGCAAACACGGTTTCTGCAGTGGATTGCTGGCTGCCAGGGCGTAGGGAGGAGGCCCAGGGCTTCATGTCGGGTCAATGAAATGTGTTGGAAGCAGACAGAGATGCTGCTGACACAGCGCTGTGAACAGACTACATACATAGCGTGCTTGAAAATGGCTCCTTTTCTGTGATGCGAATTTCACTTCCATAACAAACAAAACTGAAAACAGACTTCTGGGAAGTCGGTGAGAGGACAGAGAACAGGTGGCAAAAACTTCGAGAAGGCTCTTTACTTCTGTCCGGCTTGTTTTTTTTTTTTTTTTTTTACAGTGACTACACATGTTTATCACATTTACAATTAAACAAATTAAATGTTTTTTTAAAAAGGAAGTGGCATGTAAGAGAAAACGCGTGGGGTGGGTGGCACCTGACGGGTTCTGACTCATGTTTCACTATCTACCTACCTGTCTTCCCCTGTGATGCTCACAGGACCAGAGCACCTTCATGAATGGCCCGTTTCAAAGGGAGAAAAGTGAGCCTCAGAAAAATCTAAGCCCCTTGGCTCAGCTCACAGAGCCTGGCTCCAGAAAAGCTTTTGCCTGCATCACACAGCCCCTTGTTCTCTTATATCAACTAAGGGAGTGAAACAGGATCTCTCAGGTGCCTCCAGCTCGCATCCCGGATGCCTGGCTGACTTCTCCAAGTGTCAGTCCTGCTTCTCAGAGGTCCCAGTGCCCAGCGATCCCACGCTAGCCACACAGCCCCCTGTTCTCTGGAGGGGGGGGACACCTGCTCTCCAAAGCAGGAACCAGATGTCCCACCAGTCTCTCGCTCCTCAGTTCTGGAAACAAACACCCCAGTTGAAAAGCTGACCAACCCAAGAAAGGAAAGCAGAAACAGGCAGCTGTGCTTGCCCACCACCAGCCACGAGGCGAAGAGACTTGAACTCACCCCAGCCACCTCCTGGAGCAGGATCCCGGCGGCCTCCGCCTGGCCCAGACCCAGCTGCAGCCACACAGGACATGTCTTGATGAGCTTCTCCAGAACACTGATGCCCCGCCGGGGAAGGCAGTTCTTCGGGGTGACCGGTGGACGAGGCCCCATGCCATCCTCCTCCTCCTCTTCCTCTCCCTCTCCTTTGCCAACATCTGGAACAGGACTGAGAACAGAATCAAATCATCAGCCCCTGCTGCAGCCAGCCCGACAGCAGAGTGTAACAGATGGACAGTCAATTCAACCGTGCTCATTCATTAGGCATCTATGAAGCCACCAGTCCTCTGGGGAATTAAAAAAAGAGACAAACCATGATCTGCACCTTGGGGTGCTTATAATAAAATGGGCTGGATCGACACAGAGGAAACCAGCTGAAGCAGAAGATTGGGATAAATGTAACAGGAGCACCATGCAGTGGGAACAGCTAATTCCAACCCAGGCTGGCTTCAGGGAAACACAGGGGACCCCAAGGAACTAAATCTCTCAGGGTACCTGCAGGGGTGAAAACCTTCATCAGGCAGAGGGGGTAGTTACACAGGTAGGAAGATGTGTCTGGTGCCTGTCTTTTGCCTGTGTCCCTGGCTAGTGGTTGCTCTAAGGGGCCGCTCTGGGGAGGGCCAGGATGAGCCCCGTTAAAGGCACAGAAGAGGGGAACGGGGTGGTGGAGGAGAGGGGGCTCGAGGGCTGCAAGACCCAGAAGTCCTGATGAGGGAACAGCTTTTCCTAAAGGGAAGGGCAGGGTCCCGGCGAAAATTCCCTCTTGACGTCTCCACTCCCAAATCCTCCCAAATCCTCCCAGAAGCCTTCCCTCTCTCAGATGCTGCATGTGCAGGGACACTTGCGCATTTCCCCTCTGGATCCACACTGAAAAGTGTGCCCAGGACGAACAGGAGTGTCCGAGGCAGCTGCAGGCACCGTGCGGCCGGGAGGGGCGGTAAGGCAGCCCCATGGATGGCCACAGGCTGTGGAACTGGGGCTCAGTGAGCCACATTTGGAGTTCAAGTCCGGGGCAGCCCAGCTGATGCTGATGTAACCTCTTCCCAGGCCCTGAAGTCCGGTCACAGCATCTCCGCTGGGAAAGAAGTGAAAGGGCTGGAGGCCGGAATTACCCTGGAAAGAAGCACCCTGGGGCCTGTTAGTTTCCTCTGACCCTCGAAACCCAAAACTATCTTCTGGCACCAAAAGGCTTCCAGATCGTCTCTAAACCTCCTCGCTTGGCCAGGGGCCTCCCCCAGGGGCACATTAGGGCTCTCATGGAAGCTGGGAGTGAGAGCTCGCATTTCCGCTCTGCCACCATCTAGGCTGAGGCCGTGGTGAGTCCTTTCCCTCTGAGTCTGTTTTCTCATCTATGCAATGGGCAGGTGGTAGCCCGGAAGCTTCCTCCTCTTACTGGGTGGTCCTAGGCGGGGCCCGGGCTTTGGGGACAAAGGTCCTCATCTTCTCCTTAGAACCAAAGCCATGATCAAACAAACAGGCTCTGGGAGAAAGGAGGGGGTCTGTCTCCCATTCACTTGTACTATGAATATTTTCCGAGGGCCTGTGAGCTCCAGATGTTGTTGTAGGAACTGGGTCAGAGCAGAGAACAAGAGTAAAAACCAAACCAAACCAAAACAAACCAACAAACCTCATCCCTAGGAGAGAAGCCAGGTGACAGACAAGGTGAATGAGTGACCTAGAGTGTGTCGGGTCCCTGAGTTGTAACAAGGACACAGATATTTGGGAAAGAGCAAAGGCCTTTGAGTGACCTGACCCAGAGAAACCTCCAGGAAGCCTGGGGGCTGGCAGGTGCTGGGGCTAGAGGGTTGGGGCAAGGGGAGGTCAGAGTGGGGTTCCCCATAAGGATGCTGGAATGACTGGCAGAGTTGACTCTAAGGCCGCTCCCTGCCCCCAGCTCCCTGGAAGTCCCACCTTCATCCCGAGGACAGGATGACCAAGGAGAAACTCAGTCCAGGCTCCAGTATCATGGGGACCATGCTATGAGTCCTTTGTGATCACGTCTCTTCCTGCTCTAAAACCTTCAATGGCTCACACTGCCTAAAGGATCCAATCCAGTCTCCTAATATTAAAGGCACTCCCTTTCTGAGCCCCTGCCTTCCCCCCAACCTCGCTCATAAACTCCCCACATAGGGCTGCCCTCCATCCCCTCAGCAAAACCTGCATTTCCCCACTTGTCACTTCTGTGGCTCAGGCGGCCCTATCCACCTGTGATTCCTTCAGGTTCCCTGTTCCAACATTGTCTCCAATGGGCAGGCAAAAGATTAGTGGATTGGACCAGAAAGCAAGAACCATAAAAGGAAAGATGGATAAATTCAACATACCAAATTAAACTTGTGCCCATCAAAACACCTCATGAAGAAAAGGAATACGCAAACCACGGGCAGGGAAAAAATTTGCAAAGCATACATCAAACGGAGAACAAGGAAGCTCGCATTAAAAATGGGCCAAAGATTTGAAAATACCTCCAAGGAGACAGCTGAATGGCCAATAAGCCAGCGAAAGATTACTTGACATCATTAGTCATTAGGGGAATGCAAATTAAAGCCACAATGAGATACCATGATGCAACTACGAGAATGGCTAAAATTAAAAAGACTGACAACACCACATGCTGGTAAGGGCGGGAGGAACCCAGAATTCTCCGGCATTACTGGAGACTCTAAATGGGTACAACCACTTTGGAAAAAGACAATTTTTTTCTTTTTTGTAAACCTAAACATACACCTCGTGTATGACCCAACCATCTCACTCCTGGGTATCTACCTACCCAAGACAGATGAAAGTCAATGTCCACGCAAAGACCCATACGTAGATGGGTGTTCACTGCAAAATTCCTTCGACTCTTCTGCATGTTTAAAATCTTTTATAGGACACCGCTGGGGATAAAGTTCTCCCCATCCCTTTAAGACCCATCCAGAAGAAGCCTGTCTGCTTTATTACAAGTCCTGGGTTCGAATCCAGACTGTGTGACCTCTGGCCAGTTACGCTACTTCTCTGGGCTTCAGTTTAAGCATCTGTAAAACGGTAAGAATTACCCTTATCTAATAGCAAGGCAGAGAGAGATGGGTCGAGTGCTTCGCACAACGCAGTAAAAGTTAACTATTGTTTTTCTATCATCCCAGCCCTCCAGTTAGGATTCTTCTCATTATAGGTCTTCTACTTTGTGGCCTTGATTTTAGGACTTAGCACATTTCTTAGCACATAGGAATGACCGTGTAGATGTCTGTGTGTTGCACCTGGCTTGTACCCAAGACAACATCTGAACCCAGAGTTCAAGTGCTGTGTGGGCTCAGCGAGAGTCCCCAGCCGTTACAGTTGATGTGGCCGGGCTGTTCCACTAATCACAGCAGTGAAACAAGGCCTGATGGGGTGTCAGCTCTGGGCATTTCTACCTCTGTCATTCTGCTGGAGCCCCACAGCTCAGCCCCAAGCGCCATCATGGCACGGGCACTTTGCAGAGCAAGTGACACCCAGACAGCTCAAGTGACCCAAGGCCCAATGTCAAAAGGGACTCAGGGATCAGAGGGTCTGGCCCCATGGCCCTTCTCTGGCCTGGTCAGAGCAGGTGCCCTCGTCACATTGTCCCTTCAGGGCTCTCGTGTTCCTGTGACTCGGAGCGAGGCCCAAAGCTCCCCTAGCCTCAGCTGCTCCTTTTCTAAGTGGCATCTGCTGGCAGAGCAGGTGACCTGGACACCATGTCCTTGCTCTCAGCAGCCAAACTCCAGCTGAAGGTCCCATAAGGGCAGCCATGGGAAACTTGTGCAATGAACAGGACTGTCGGCAAAAAGTAAGGAGCCTCAGAAACTTTAGTGCAACTCATCAGAAAAGAGAAATGGTTCATGGCCAGTTTCCTTCTGCTTGCTGGTAGGGAGGACAGCGCCACTCTGAGCCAGGTGTCATTGGACACCGGGCTGAGCACAGGGTGGTCAGACACTCGGGGAGACCCTCCCCCTGCACTGCAGGGACCCAGCCTGGACACAGCAACCGGCTTTATCTGGGGGATTTGTCACCAGCTCCCTGAAGGAGCAGTGAATTGGCACATCCCCAACCTGCTGGACCGGTGTCTGTGTCCCCGTCACTGGTGAGGAGAGGAAAGCTCTGTTCTGGGGTGGAGAGGCTGCCCCAGGGGGTCACCCCTAAGTATGGGGTCAGAACAGGGTGACAGCTTGGAGGGCAGGGCCTGGCTCCATGCTGCCTGTTGGGAAGGAAGCCATGGAAGTTTCCAGCTCACGAGAGAGCTCCGGCCCCAGGGAAAGAGCTTGGGAAGTTCAGGGATGCCTCCCTGTGAGGGGAAGTGAGGCTCCCTTGTGCAGACTTAGCTAGAAGCTGAGCGGAAGGTGGGATGGAGGGAAAGGACCACCAAAAGGCCATCTTGGTCCCGCCCATAATCCCAACCCCAAGCAGCTTCAAGACTGAGCTGGTCTATCAAGACAGAGAGGTCTAGTCCCTGCCCTCACAGGCTCTCAGGCCTGTAGGGGCCAGACGTGGCTCCAGTGATAATATTATGGGATGGCCCCATCACTCTGTACAAGGTGCACAGGCACCCAGGTGACGTGGGGGGCAGGATGGGAGGGGGTCCTGGGAAAGCAGGATAGCAGCCTGCCCATTTGATGAACAAGGAGCCCACAGCACAACCACGTGTGGGTCTGTTCTAAGTACTCCACGCACTCCCTTAACTCGGCTGACCTCCCACTTGTATGCCCGGGTTGCACTGTGTCCCCAAAATGGCTTGTCCAAATTTTAACCCCCGGTACCTAAAGACGTGACCTTATTTGAAAAGGGGATCTTTGTAGATGTTACTCAGTTAAGGATGAGATCATCCTGGATTGAAGATGGGGGCTAAATCCAGTGGGAGGTGTCCTTATAAGCAGAGGCGGTGGAGAGATGCTGGAAGGCCACACGACCGCAGAGGAAGAGACTGGATTAGAACGTCTCAACCCAAGGAGCACCAAGGGCTGACGGCAGTCACCAGAAGCCAGGAGAGAGGATGGAATAGATTCTCCTTTAGTGCTTACAGATAGAACCATCTTGGCCGACACCTTGATGTTAGACTTTTGGCCTCCAGAACGGTGGGAAGATAAATGTCTGTTGTTTCAAGCTGCAAAGTTTTGGTAAACTGCCACAGTCCTGGGAAATGACTAGACGACATCTAATAGTTCCATGTAAAGATGAGAACATGGAGGCACAGAGAGGTTAAAGAGCTCACCCAAGGTCACACAGCCAGTAGGTGGCAGAGCTGGGATTCAAACCCCCAGGCAATGTGGCTTCAGAGTTTGTGCTTCAAACCACTACCCTATTCAAGCTCTTGAAGAAATTTAAAACAATCTTTCCCATGTATCTGTACCCTTGTAGTACATGGCAAAGAGTGTTCAGTAATGTTTGCTATATCATTTGGAATATCTAATAAACATACACGGACTCATATAAAAATATACATAGAAATAACTTCAGGAGGCTATGTAAGACATCATTAAAGACAGTTATTTCTGAGACGTTCAGGGGATTTGTTTCAATTTTTTATACTGATGAAGCAAGCATTACTTATATGATTAAAACCTGTCTTAAATAATGTGCGAAAATATCCCTGTTTGCCACATAAACGAACACAGAGAGTTGGAGAGCTGCTGGCTTTGGGGATCTCCCAGGCCCGGCTCGTACCCTGGTTTTGCAGACTTATGAGTGGGGCTTGGATGCCTTATCCAACCACTATGACCTTCAGTTTCTTCTTCTGTGAAATAGGGAGTAGGCACGACCAGCTGAGAGGACTTCTCTTGGGAGCAAAGATGAGGTGGGCAGGCACGTAGCATGAAGAAGGCACTCCGTGCACCATGATTTTCATGGGAGTCGTTAACAGTTAACCTCTAGAAGCCACAGTTGAATTGCTGAGTGATTCCAGCACCCACCCTAAACTTCTGAGGTACAAAGCCCCCTTCCTCCCTTTTGAAGTAGCCCCTGTTTCTCCTGCTGGGACAGGATTAAATAGGGGTCCCGGAAGGGAGTTCCCCTGTGACTCTGGTGGCCCCGAGAAGCACCCCTACTTCAACACTCCCAGGGTGAGACAGGACAGGTGCTCACGGCAGCCCCCCAACACCCTGTCTATTTTCTAGTCCTCCATGAAGACTGCTCCTCTGGGAAATGAGTCCTGCACAGACAGGAGGGGACCAGCAACACGAGGACAGGCATGTGGGAGGTATGAGACATTTCAAGGAGGGACACCAGCCCCTCATTGGTACTGTCTCTCTCTAGACTCAGGACTAGAGGGTCAGCGGACATTTCACACGCCCTGCACAGTGCAAGGGTGACTCATTCCGTCTCTGTCCCAGCCCCTGCCATGCCCTGGCCAAGTGACTGGGGGCAAGGTACTGAACGTCTATGGGCCTCAGTTTTCTTATCTGTGCAATGGAGCTGGTAACACCTCCATTTCAAGTAGCACCTGGCACATAGTAGGCTTCAAATAGGTCTGTATTCTAGCCGCGGGGTGGGGGTGGGGAGCCACGTATGCTGTCACACCCAGGTTCTCCCAGGGACGCCTGTTGCTATGACAGCAATGCAAGAGACCGCCTGAGATAAGCCAGTAGCCACGGCGCACTAAAAGCCACTGGAGCCTGAGAGGGTAAAGCACTAAGAATGAAGACAGGTGTACCTGCTCTGAAAATGACTGTCAAAATCCAAGGGAGACAGGCATGCTGCCAGGATGCAAACAGGCACAAGGAGACAATGATGATGGTGCTACAGTGGCCTTGGCAGTGACCAGAAAATGGGAATGACCCACATCCATCCGTAAGAGAACGGGTCCACAGGCTGTGATCCCATCCACCTGGACTACCATGCATCCGCTAAAAGGCAGGTGCCAAGGCTACACGGTTAAACCTCAAAATCCTGTTCGTTCCCCGATTTCGGTCCCTCTGCTGAAGATAGGTAAGGGAACGACCCTGTGTTTGGGAAACACCCACTAAGATATATGGGGGTGAAGAGGCACAGTGTCCGCAAGTTGTTCTCAGAAGCTTCAGGAAGAAAACGAGAGAGGACGAGCAGATGGGACAAAATGTTAGTAATCGGCGTTTCTGGGTGAAGAGTGTACATACAGAAATTTGCCGTACTCATCCTGTAACTTTTCTGGGAGTCCGAAATTACAGTAAAAAAAAAAAATTAAAATCCTACAAACCTAGGGCATCTGGGTGGCTCAGTCGTTAAGCGTCTGCCTTCGGCACAGGTCATGATCCCAGAGTCCTGGGATCGAGCCCCACATGGGGCTCCCTGATCAGCGGGAAGCTGCTTCTCTCTCTCCCCCACTCCCCCTGCTTGTGTTCCCTCTCTCGCTGTGTCTCTCTCTGTCCGATAAATAAATAAAATCTTTAAAAAAAAAAATAAAATCCTACAAACCTGATGTGGAGTGCAGTAAGCAAATCACGGAAGGAATGGAAACACTTAGGTGTGAAACATACATGACAGTTCTGTGTGCCGTGTAGAGAGCGCACATGCACCGACTTCGGGGTGATGGTTACTGCTGAGGGGGAGGCAGGCAATGGGAACAGTGAGGGCTGCGAAGGAGGCTTCAGCCCTTTCAGTAACCACTGATAAACTGCCACACGTCTTTCCCCCAAGATCCCAGATCCCAGCACCTGTCACAAGGCGAGGAGAGACGGGGTGGGAAGTCTCCAAGCACCTAAGCCTGTCTATTCCTCCTGCCAGAACAATTTATATGGGATACTCCAGCTTTTTAAAAAAAATTTTTTTGGCGTTTTAAAGTCAATTCTGGAGCCTGAGGGCTGTGCTGAAAGGCAATAAAGATAAACCCAGCCTAGGCATCCACCTATTCGTCCAAAGAATCAGGCCCCAGGGGACTTCTGGGGGAAATCCTCTGACAGCTGCCCCAGGGTCACTAGAGAAGAAGCCAGAGGTCACTGGCTCGTTTCTCTGGCAGCCGCAGGACTTCACTGGGAGCAGCAGCTCGTGCCAGTGCGAAGGACACTCTGGAGGCCCCAGTGTGATGGGGAAAGTCAAGCTGCTCTGACCGTCTGAGCCTCAGTGCACCACCCCCCTACCCGTAGTCGGGGAGACGAGAACACCTGCCTAACGGTGGTGTGAGGCTCTCATAGGACAGCATCAGGAAAGGCTGACATCTAACAGGTGGTCACTCCTTGAGGGGATGGGACGTTTGGGGACAGTGCTGGAGACATCAGATGTGCAGCGAGCCATTTCTGTGGTTCAAATACTGCCGACAGTGCTGGCCACGAGCCGTTCGCAGAGGTCCTGAACAGTTACCCAGAGGCCTTTGTGACCTTCCAAGCCACTGCTCTCCACCTCCAATGATTCCCTGACACTTGTACAGAGCCTTCTCTGTACACCCCCCAGGAGAGAACCGCCATAGCTGTTGGAAGACCTCCAAGGACAGGGCGTCACCACCTCATCGGGCAACCCATTCTGAGAAGCAATTCAGAGTTTCTATGGAGATGACACGTGTTCCTAGGGCGTCTTCTCTCTTGTTGCTTCCTCCATGCTGTATAGGGCCTTGGGGACAACTCACCCTGCCCCCTCCCAGAGCCCTCCAGCTATAGGACGGGGGCTGACACAGGCCCTCCCCCAGGTCTTCTCCTCTATGGGATGAACAGCCCCACACCTCCACAAGGCTGGCCCCAGGTAACACTCATCAGCGGCTGTCCACACTGCCAGGCACTGAGCTGTGTTTATTATATTTACTGTCTCTGGGAATTTGCATATGGAGTGATTTATTTTTTAATAACATGTTAACATATATAATTCAATGGTTTTTAGTATAATCACAGAATTATGCAGCTATCAGTACAATTTTAGGATATTTTCATCACCCTGAAAGGAATCCCATACCCATAATGCAGTCAATTATTTCCTCCCAGTACCCCAGCCAGTGGCAAACACCAATTTACTTTTTTTTTTTTTTTAAGATTTTATTTATTTACTTGACAGACAAAGATCACAAGTAGGCAGAGAGGCAGGCAGAGGGGGAGGGGGAAGCAGGCTCCCTGCTGAGCATGGAGCTTGATGCGGGACTCTTTGATCCCAGGACCCTGAGATCATGACCTGAGCTGAAGGCAGAGGCTTTAACCAGCTGAGCCACCCAGACGCCCTACTTGCTGTCTTGATAGATTTGCCTTCTGGGTTATTTCATATACAGAATCAGACCACAGGTGGTCTTTTAGGTTTGGTTTCTTTCACTTGGCATATATATACACATTTCCTGTGTAGTTAACGTACAGTGTTCTATTAGTTTGAGGTATACAGCAGAGCAATTCAACAACTCCACAGATCACTCCGCGCTCATCAAGATAAGCATATCCCCAACCCCCATCACTTATCCGGCCCATTCCCCACCCCGCTCCCCACCGGTAACCTTCTGTTTGTTCTCTAAAGTTAAGAGTCTGTTTCCTCGTTTGTCTCCCCCCCCCCCCCCGCCCCCACCCCCACCCCGGTGCCCTGCCTTGGCATAATGTTTAAGGCTCAACCATAGTATCATAGCTCAAAGTGTGTACCAGTACTTCCCTTCTTTTTTTCTTGGCACATAATATCCCATCACATGGGCACACCCTGTTATACTTATTCCTCCAGCTGATGGACATTTGGATTGTTTCCATTCTTTGATCATCATGAGTAATGCTGCTAATTCTCCTGTGCAAGTTTTTGTATGGGCATTGTTTTCAATTCGCTTGTATATCTAGGAGAGAAATTGCCAGGTCATAGGGCAATCTGTATTTAGCATCTTAAAGAACTGCCAGGCTGTTTTTCAAATGGGTATACCAGTTAACATTCCCACTGGCAACCTGTGAGGGTCCCCATTTCTCCACATGCTCATCAACACTTGTTATTGCCTGTCTTTATTTTATAGCCATACTAATGCGTATGAAGTGGTATCTTGTGGTGGTTTTGGTTTGCATTTCCCTGATGTATAATTATATTGAGCATCTTTTAATTACTAACTATATACGCATATGTATTATTCTTATATTATATATATAGTATATATAATATCATATATATTGTATTGTATTATATATTATATAATATTATATATTATTATCCTTTAGAAAAATGTCTTTAGATCCTTTGCCTGTATTAGGAAAACATTATGTCTTTTTCTTATTGAGTTATACTTTCTTTATATATGCTTTATACAAGTCCCTTATAAGACGTACGACTTGCAGATATTTTCTTCCATTCTGTGACTCTTTCATTTCCTTGACAAGCAGAGAGCCCGATGTGGGGCTCGATCCCAGGACCCTGAGATCATGACCTGAGCCAAAGGCAGAGGCTTCAACCCACTGAGTCACCCAGGTGCCCCGAAACATGAAAGCTTTTAATTTTGATGAAGTCCAATTTGTCTTTTTTCTCTTTTGTTGCTCGTACTTTTGGTTTCATATCTAAGAAACCATGACCTAATACAAGATCATGGATTTGTCTTCTAAGAATTCTACAGTTTCACCTCTTATACTTAGGTCTTTGTTCCATTTTGAATTAATTTTTTGAGTTTGGAGTGAGGTAGGGGTCTAACCTCTTTTTTTTTTTTTACATTTGGACAACCCGTTGTCCTGGCACCCTTTGTTAAAAGGTTGTTTCGAATTTTCATGGCACTCTTGTTGAAAATTAATTAACTGTAAACTACAGAGTGGTTGTGAGCCCCCTCATCACACTATTTTTATCCTTCAGAGCATGCTGAGTCTCTTCTATCTTTGTATTTTTGAAATGTGGAGTCTCAAACAGGGAACTGATTCCCCAGGTGTGCCCTGAGAAGCAAAGAAAGAACCCTAACCATAACTCTCCACAATCCAGATCTTCTGCTCTATTAGTGTGACACGAGATGACAACCGCTTTGCTCCAGCTCCCTATGCAACAGCCTGGGGAAATGGTGGGAAAATTTTTTGTGTTCCGAGGTTGGGATTGCACTGTGGGAATGAAGGGAGAAAACAAGTTTATGACAAAGGCCGTACTCATCAGGAGAACAGGTGTATGATATGAAGGAAGTGGTCCTGAGCTCACACTCAGGAGACCACGTTCTCCTCCTGTTGTTTACTACGTGACCTTGGGTAACTCACTTCCCCTCTTGAGGCTCAGCGGCTCCTTCAGTCAAATGAGAAGGCGGAACTAGGTCTGGGATGGCAAGGGGGTCGGATGTCCACACTCAGCAGCTGCCTAGGTCGGTAGGCTGAAGGCTCAGCAGGGAAAGAACGCTGGGATGAGTATGATGTCTGCCCTGGGCTCTGTACGGGAGACACGCGGCTGCTGGGCTGTGGATTTACTGACATGGGTCAGACCAGGGACTAAAGTTCCTTCCAGCACTACGAATTCCATGATTCTGGACTCAACTGACCGTTGGCTAGATGCCACTGGAAGCCTTCTCTTCATAGCCGGGCTGGCTCTGCCCCAACAGACGGCCTGAGAAAATGCAGGCGGCCAGTGCTTCTTCTCTGTGGCTTCCTTTCTGCCAGATGATTTTTCCTCGACGTGGGGAAGCTGAGCCCCAGCTGCTGCCTGACTTCCACCTCTGGCCCAGCCCTTGGTGCCCCCGGGATGCAAAACACAGCTCCGGACAGACCGTGGCTGTCCCAGGCAGATGGGAGAGTAGCATCCAGTTTCAGAATCAGAATGTCTCACGCACAGAATGTGCGAACACACAGCAAATGCGTCCAGCCCAGTTTCACAGGCTAAATAACTACATGAGGTTCCGGTGTGTTCCCGCTGATGGTTGGGGCTCCAAGAGCAGTGTCTGAGAAATCGTGTTGGGTGAAAGTTCCCTGGGCTCTTCTCCACCCAGAAACCAAAAGGCCTTTCATGATGAGGGAGGAACGCAGGGTGCAGCTTGAGACCCCCGACCCTTGGTGGGTTAGCCCCAGGGAAGCTGGGATGAGGTTCTGTGGGCCCCTGCCCACAGCCTCTCAGAGGGGAAGTCAGCTTAAGCAGGTCTTCCGGACCCCGGAAGCGCTGAGAATGGGTCAGGCTGGCTGAGTTTGCACGTCACAGCCCACATCAAGGGGTCTGGCAGGTCAAAGGCCTTCAAACTTTCCACACCTGTGTGTACGGCAGACCTCTACTGCTCGGTGTGTGTCAAGCACTGCCATGCTCCCAGTCCTGCCTTCCAGTCTGGCTGCTGCCTCCTCCAATGAGCCCTAAGGCTTCCACCTGCCTAGATGGAGCCCCTCCTGGGCCCTGGGGAGAGCCCGGAGGAGGCCCCTGCCTTCCACGCTGAGCCCGCTGCTGGCTGCTCCCACTCTCCCAGGCCTGCCCCCGGACCCTGTTTCTCAGAAGCTCTGACTGCCAACTCAGAGGCCTGGCCAGTTTGCGTTCTTGATAGCCCTGGGCACCCACAGCCTCCTGGGACCCTGGGTCAAGTGCCTCCAGCGTCCCTCTGCAACTTCCTCTGGCTCACAGTTCCCAGCCCCTTTCCCTATCCCAGCCAGCCCTCGAACCCGGTCGAACCTGACTCAGCCCGCTGGCTTTGCTGACAACCTTCCCCCACACCAGTCCGAGGTTAGGACCGTCCACTCCCATCGGGACCCAGCTCACAGACGAGAAGACCAACTCTTTCCACAGTTCGGTGTGCAGTCAGGTTCTGAGTGGCGACAAGGGCTGTGTTGACTAGTGCTTTAAGCATGGGCTTGGGGAACCGGACAGTCTGGATTAGAATCCCACTTGGTGACCTTGACAAGTGTCTAAGGCTCTCTCTGCCTCAATTTTCTTATGCTTAATATGGGAAATACAAGCATTACTACCTTATGGGATTGCTGTAAGGAGTTCAGGATAGTGCCCAGAATACAGTGAACATTCAGTAACGTTATCAGCATCCATTCGTTTATCCAATGGGTTTTTACTGAGCATCTACTATGGATAGGACAAAACTCTAGGCTTACATAATAATTATACATAATAATAATTACAAAAATAATCATACATAGTAAAAGAGCAGCTGACATTTCCCTCCCCCTCCCACCAAAAAAAATTCTTAGAAACTTCACTGAACATGGAGATGGCTCCTGGAGAAAACAGGATTTGGGGGACAAACTTCCTGCCTGGGACTGAAGCTGGAGGCAGTGGGGACACTAGAACCCAGGACACCAAGGGCAGTGGGCAGGCCCTTTCACACACGTGATACATGTATGTTGAGATGGGCTGAAGCCACCTCTGTAAAGACACAGAGGAGAGGGATCTCGGGGTGCCCTTGGTGAGGGACTGGGAGGCTGGGGGTGGGAGGGAGGTGCGTCACGGTATATACCTTTTTGTACCTTTTGAATTTGAACCGCGTGACTATATCACTTATTCAAAAAATAATTAAAACAATTTGTAACTTTCAAAAAGAAAATTTCTCATTAAGGGGATTTTAGATGTTGAACACATCTGGGTTCTGTCCAAGCAGATCTAGAGAACACCGCTTTCTTGTTTTGGCTAAGATAGCCCATTATAGGTCATTTTCCCTTCTAGAATCTATCTCAAAGAGATATTTTAAAAGTACGATAAGGGTGCCTGGGTGGCTCCGTCAGTTAAGAGTCTGCCTTCAGCTCAGGTCGTGCTCCCAGGGTCCTGGGATGGAGCCCTGCCTTGGGCTCCCTGCTCAGCGGGGAGCCTGCTTCTCTCTCCCCATCTGCCGCTCCCCTTGCTTGTGCTCTCTCATACTTGGTCTCTCTCACTCTCTCTCAAATAAATACATCTTAAAAAATCTTTAAGAAAAAGTACGATAAAGCTCCACGAACAAAGATGTTTACTGCAACGTGACTTCCAGACATCAAAAAATAGAATCGAACGGCGAACAATGCTGCTTGTCACTGCCCATGTCCTCCCCTCCCCTCACTCTGTGTTCCAGGGTGGGTCGTATCTACTGCTGGGTGCCCCAGGTTCAACACAGAACAGGTGCTCAATGACATTGTATTAACTATCAAAATGATTGAGGAACAATTAGTACTACTGGCAACATGCAATTATCTTTGACCTACAAAGAAAGCAATTTTTTAAAAAAAGATTTTACTTATATTTGAAAGAGAGGGAGAGAGAAAGAGACTACGAGCAGGCGGGGAGGGTAGAGGGAGAAGCAGGCTCCCTGCTGAGCAGGGAGCCAGATGTGGGGCTTCATCCCAGGACCCCGGGATCATGACCTGAGCCGAAGGCAGACACTTACTTAACTCACTGAGCCACCCAGGTACCCCTACTATACATCTTTTTAAAAATATTTTTTTAATTTTGAATCCTGTGAATGTATTACATCTCAAAAATAAACTAATAATGTTTCAGAGATATGTATGCACCAGGCATTGCTCTATATTAACTACATTAATCCTTTAAAATAACCCTGTAAGATAACTCTGGTTATCCTTCCCATTTTACAGAGGGGGAAACTGAGGCACAGAAGTTAAGCCATTCACTAAAGCTATGGAATTAGTAAATAGTAGAACTGGGATTTGAACCTGGCTGGTTTGAGTCTATAGCCTAGTTATTAACCCATTCTGCCAAAACCCTCCAGATTCCTGCTTGTAATATAAGATGAAACATTGAACATTATAAACATACAAGATGAGGGCAGATGGAAGACGGATCTTGTCCATGGAATGCCAAGGTATGACTTCTACATGTACTAATCTGAAGAATCAATGCAATTCCAGTTAGATTCCAAAAGGTGTTCCGTGAAAACGGAAGCAGAGATGGGAAGGGTCAAGGGTATCCCTGACACACTTGAAGAACGGGGTAGGATCTCATTTGCCAGGTACCAAGACTTATTCTAAAGCTACAGTGATTAAGACGGTGTTGTACTGGTGCTGGATAGACATGTAGGTCAGTGGACTAAAAGAGTCCAGAAACAGACTGACACATAAACAGTCCCTTGATTTATGCACGGCCACAATAGGACACTGAGGAAAGGACAATCTTTGCAACAAAATGTGCTGAGACAACAGGGTATCCACATGGGCAGAAAAAGGAAACTGGGCTCTTCTTCATGGCATATAAAAAAATCAGTTGCAGGGAGACTCTGTCCTGACCTAAAGATGAAAAGCAAAACCAAATGCTTCAGAAGAAAATAAAGAGTATCGTCATAATCTGATGGGAGAGAGAGACTTCTTAACCAGTACACACACACACACACACACACACACACACACACACACACACACACATACACACACACCGACCTTAAATAAACGACACATTTGACTGAGTTAAAATGAAGACTTTCTGTTCATCAAGACACCATTAAGAGAGTCGAGTCAAGCCCTCAGCGGGAGAAGATACTGGTAACTCGCATTACAACAGGCTGATACCCAGCTTAAGCACGGAACTTCTTCTGCACACCAATAAGGAAGAGACAAGACAAACAGAAGCAAATAGAAAAAATGAACAAGATGCTTGAACTTCCCAAGGAGGTCTTCCCAAGGGTCGATAAGTGCAGGAAGGTTCTTCACAGCATGAAGAGTCTAGGAATCTAGAAGAAAACCAAGAGCCCACAAGAAGGGTTGTGATGAAGAAGACCTGCATTACTGAGGCCCGGGAGGATATGGCAGAACGAGGGCCTCCTGCTCTGTCTGTGCGAGTATAAACTGGTCCAACACTGGTGGTTCATCCTGAGATTAGGTGACCTCTTTCTCCTTCCTTACCCTGTCTGTACACCCTTATGAAAATCAGAAAACAAGAAGTGAACACTTTGGGGGTGTAATAAAAGTGGAGGAATGGACGACCAGGAGCGAGTCTTCCCAGAAGACCATGGGCTCATCTGTGTCTGTCACAGACAAGATGGCACCACGTGTGTGGACCTGACAGATCACCCCAGCCCCTCCCTTGGCCGCACCTCAGCTACCCAGGACAAACAAGGGGAAGGGCTTCTGTTCCTAGGGACGGACCTGACCCCACCCTCCCCTCGCCCGTGGCCCTCTTACCTCCATCTCATCTGGAACACATGGGAGATGACACCCTCCTACCCAGAGGGCCCAGGAGCTAGGCAGGCCAGGTGCAATTCAGTGGGAAGAAAGGCAGATCCCCTGACATATGTAACTCAAAACAGGTCCAAAGGAACCAGCCCGATTCCAAAAGCGATTTTCCAGCCAGGAGAGTTTTCCCAGCTTCCGGTGTGGTCAGTGCTGTGCCAAAGAATGGTGGACGATGACGGGAAGGTTCTGTGCCTGCCCTGTCCAGTGTGGTCACCATCAGTGGTCTGTGGCTAGGGTTAGCCTGATGTGTGGCCAATGAGACTGTTACTTCATTTTATTTTTTTTTAATGTATTTTTTTTAAAGATTTATTTATCTATTTTGTGGGGGAGGGGGAGGATAAGCACCAGGGAGAGGGGCAGAGAGAGAGGGAGACAGAGTCCCAAGCTGACTCCACACTGAGCACGGAGCCCGACGTGGGGCTCTATCTCACGGCCCTGAGACCACGGCCTGAGCCAAAACCAAAAGTCGGACGCCCATCTGACTGCACTACCCAGGCGCCCATATTACTTCATTTTAATTAATTTAATTTGTGAAACAGCTCTATGAGGCTAAGGTTCTGGACAACACAGGTCTAGACTTTTACCTGGTTTAAATCTTTTCAGTGTGCGTGAATTCATGTACCACGTGGGGGATCTGTTTCCAATTAGAAGGAAGAAAGAAGATAAAAAGAAGAATGACATGCACGTCCAGTTTTATTACCATCTGCCATTACTCTGTTCAGAAAGCTCTTCGAGGGGAAGATTCTGCTCTTGGTCACCTCATTCCCGTGTTTAAGGGCCCCTCTTCTACAGACCTGGCTGCAAGTCTGGCTTTGCTCACAGATCCCAGCCCCACGGCCCACCCCCCTTCCCCAGGCTTCTACAAAGCTCCCAGAGTCCTTGCCCACCTTTCCACTGCCTTGTCCTTCCCAGGGGTGGCCCCGGCTCAGAAAACAGGGCTCAGATGGCTCTGGGAAGGTGGGTCCTTTGCCCCTGTCAGCCTCCTTACTCCCAGGAGCACCCATACCACATGGTAGCCCATGTGTCCCACAATGACCTGGCCTCTGGCCCTGCCTCCTGCTTACTCAGTGTTCCCCATCATCCCTGGGGCGGGGGGGGGGGGGGAGAGAAGGAAGGAGAGCACAGTGCTCCCTTCCCCCACCTAACACTGGGGCTGGGGAGGGAGAGGCAAGGGGGGACAGCAGCAGCCCACGATGGACATGGCTCAACCCAGAAGGAGAGACAAAGGGCCTCTGTGCCCTCACACCCCTCCTGCTGGATCTCTGCAGGGATTTCTCTTTTCCCCCTGCCTGACCAAAATGCACTCTGAGCCTGGCCTTTCAGTGTTGGAAAAATGATAGTGAGAAGGGCACTGGCCCTATAGCACACCGGAGGACTGGACGGACGACTTCATCTGGAGCTTAGTGAGGGCTCAATGAACAGTCGCTGGTGACATTACTCATCCTGGACAGCCCAGTGGTGCAGAAAATGCTTTGCCCAGGAAAGGGAGATGGGGTCTGCTCTAGGCTCTCCTACAGGCTTGCTGTGTGACCTTGCACAAGTGTCTGTCCTTCTCTGGACCTCCGTTCACTCAATAGTGCAATAAGTGGAAGACTATCCCCGGCCCACACTACTTCAGGGGGTTGCTGGAAGGGTGAGCCATGATCAGAGGGTGTGAGGATGTGCTTTGACAAAGTGAACCCCATTTCTAAGCTGGAGGTGGGGTCTGGCATGGAGCCGACCCAGGACTCCGGGGCCAAATAGGGCGCCGATGGTCGCCTTCCCTCGGGGCTCTGGCAGAGCTGTGGGCTGCGGACAACCGGCCCAGACAGCACCTTGCAGGAAACTCTGGCAGCCTCACGCTCCTTCCACCCCTGGTGACACTGAGTCACCCTGCAACCCACCCAACAGTTGTCGTGACCACATTTCCTCTACTGGGGGATGAGCAAGTCATGTGAACAAGCCAGCCTCACTCGTCCTGGGGCTTCTTGGCACCTGCCGCCTCCTGGGCCCAGGCCCACCTTGCAACACAAACGGGAAGCCCTGCTCCCTGCCTGAAATCCCACCCTTCGAGTGGCACCTCACTTCGGCTTTTGTTCTCTGCAACCAGCGGGGCCCACCTGTCCTCGTCAGACTTTACAGTGGGCACAATCCCCAATGCCCTAGCATGAGCGAAGTCACCAGTGCTGAGTTCTTCAGAGCAGGAGGCTCAGGAAGCCCAGCACGCCGGGTCCTTGACTTCAGGGGCTGCGAGGAGGCACTGGGGTGCACAAGGAGCTATAGGGAGCCGTCCTGAGGCCTGACAGGCACCTGCCAACTCATCCAGGTTAGACTGTCTCTCCATGACTCCAGGATCGGGTCCCAGGGTAGGACTGTGCCAGAGGATAACAAGGGAGACACTAGCCAGTGGGACTGGGCTCAATCTGGACAGGGCCGAATCAGGGAGAGGGCAAGGAGGTCACCCCTCAGAGGGACTCTGAAAGCAAGGGAGGGTCCACACCACACCTGGCTCTAGGAGACACAGCAATGTCCCAGAACCTTGGGATGCAGGGAGCTCAGGGACTCAGGACGATGGCTCTGGACTCAGACAATGCTGGATCCAGATCTTGGCTCTCCCACTGACTGCTGAGAGCTCTGATCGAGTATTCCTGAACACTGGGCACGTAATCCCAGCCTCCTAGGGCTGTGATCAGGAACTCAAAAAAACAAAAACAAAAAAACTCTTAGCAAAGGGGCCTGATGTAAGCCTTCCAGACATAATGGCTGTAACTATTAGGGACACGCCTACGAATGCCAAGGAGCCTCCCTTTTTATTTGCCTTGAATGCTTGCTGCTTCCTGATAAGATCCTCTTCTTTTACAAGATTGATTGATCTTAGAGAGAGAGAGAGAGAGAGAGAGAGCATGCGTGCACGTGTGTGGGGAGGGGCAGACTCCACCACTCCAGCAGACTCCCCACTAAGCACCGAGCCCACCATGGGGCTTCGTCTCACAATCCTGAGATCATCACCCAAGTCAAAACCAAGCGTCAGATGCCTAACGGACTGAGCCACCAAGGCGCCCCTGCAGAGATTCTTCTCTCCGAATCACAGGATATGAAATACTAACACAGACCACTTCCCTTCCTGGAAACCTTCCAAGTCTTGAATTTTGTTGGAGGGGAGAGGACCAAAGGGGTGGTAGTGGGCAGAAGGAGAGGGCCGATCCCAAGGACCTGTGCATTTGAAGGACAGACCATACACAAGATGGGGACTTGTTAATTCCACCCAGTGCAGACGGCCCAGGGGAGAGACATGGGGCCAATTTCTCTGCACAACCTAGCTATAATCAGTTCTCATTTTTTGTGGTTGTTCTGTTCTATAAAGTCACCATGAGCACTGAGTTAGCGAATACCGAACCACTCCGTCCAGGGGAAACACGGGGTTAGGTGAGGTTCCTGTGAGCTGCTGGTCACAACATTTTGTCAACTGATCAACACGTAACCTTCCTTTTTTTGTTTTTTGTTTTGTTCTTATTAAAGATTTTACCATTTATTTGCCAGAGAGAGAGAGCGAGAGAGGGAACACAAGCAGGGGCAGTGGGAGAGGGGGAAGCAGGCTTCCTGCTGAGCAGAGAGTCCCAGGCAGGGCTGCATCCCACGTCTGCGATCATGACCAGGTCTGAAGGCACATGCTTAATGACTGAGCCAGCCAGGTGCTCCAATACATAACCTTCCTTATGCGCTTTTCTTTATAAAGACACTTCACTTAATATATATTCTCGATGCACGAATATTGAACTCACAGCCAACAGGGCATATACCTCCCCTGAATGAAGCTTCTCGAACACTTGTGTTTTCTTGCAAGGCCCTCACGGTGTTCTTGCATTTCGGAGCACTAGAAAGCACTTCAGCTCTGTGGTTGGGGGACACTGTAAACAGTGAAATCACCAACAAAATGCACAGAAAATGGGAAAACCATGGCACTCAACAGACCACGACAAGGGCCTCGTTAGAAGGGTGAGCACTGAAACAAGAAGGCAGCGTCTCACTTTATCCGGCCTCAGGTGGGAATGTGTGCATCAGGGGAATCCCAATTTATCGCCACTCTGAGCACGTCTGCAAATGACTCCTGAGGTGCTATGATTTGGGGGTTATAAATAACTTTAGCAAGTGGGAGAATGTACAAACAGGGATTCTGTGAGTCCTGACGGCTGACTGCAAATGTTCCTTCATTAGGCCCAGCACAGGTCATGACTTGGACATGAACCCTGGTCTCAGAGCAAGGGTCTCCCACAGACCCTGGGAGGCGTCTGAACAAGGACCCACCGCACCTCTCACTGTGAAGCCCAAGCCAGGCACTCGCTCCCCTCCAAATGGACAGCCCACGCGGCTGCCAGGTCAGCTCTTGTCAGAGGTGGAGGATGGATCTGGGAGGACAGCAGGAGGGTGAGATTTCTGGCAACTACAGGGGAGCCTCTGCCAGCCTGCAAACCTGGGGGTGCCCCCAGAGTCACTCACCTGGGCCTCCCCAGACTGTCATGAGCAGGTCACCTGCACATCTTTTTTTTTTTTTTTTTTTTTTTTTTAAGAGAGGAAGGGGGAGGGGCAGATCCTGAAGCAGGCTCCAGGCCCTGTTTTGGGCTCCATACAGGACTCGATCCCATGACCCTAAGATCATGACCTGAGCTGAAATCAACAGTCAGATGCTTGATTGAGCCGCCAGGTGCCCCTCACAGGCGTGTCTTCACGAAGTTCCTACCGTGTGCAGCCGCCATGCTGCCGTCATTCTGCACAGAGCCCCACACACCATGGGGCTTTGCACCTCCACGTGGTGTGAGCAGAGGCGACGACGCCCAGAGAGGTAAAGGAGGCAGCTCACGTTGTCCCAGCAAGTCAGGGCAGACCCGGGCCAGGGCCCAGATGACAGGGTCATCCATGGCCCCACAGAGCCACAAGAGGCACCACAGACGGGCTTGTTGCCAAAGGGGTGAGCGGAGCAGACAAGAGGGTGTGGAGCTGAGGCGCCCCAGAAGGCCTCTGACCAGGGTTCAGGTTTCTTGAACACCTACCATGGGTCAGACTTGGTCCAAGCTCCTGACAGGTAGTAACTCACACGACACAACGATGGGTGTGTGAACTGGGAGCCATTAGCATCCCCGTTCTACAGATGAGGAAACAAGTGGAGAGGAGAACGTGAGTCCTGGCAGTTTGCTCCAGGGTCCACACCCCTACCCGTTACACTAGCGCACTCCACACCCCCATCAGCTCCTCAGGTCCAGACTGTCCCGCTGAGCTACAGCAGCTGTCCTGCCACGGGGAAGGCGGAGGGCAGGCCTCCACACTGGCATGGCGGCCTCCATACCGGCATGGCGGCCTCCATACCGGCATGGCGCCCACCCTGGCCACCCTCAGGCCCCGTCCACTCTACTCTCCAGTGGGCCCACTTCTCCCCACCCCTGCTGCCAAGACACTTGTCCAGGCCACCGTCACTGCTCACCTAGACCTCTGCCATCACCTCCTTTTGGTCTCCCTGCGTGCTGTCTCCCCACCCCACGTCCTTCTTCACGGGGCAGCCCGAACGCAAGCTGGCCCACAGAGTTCCCTACCCAAAACCTATACCCTTTATGCCAACGTCGGCAGGGGCTTTATGTGTCATTGCCAAAAACCAGAACGACCCAAACGTGCCGCCGTGGGTGAACAGATAAACAACGGGGACACATCCAAAGCAATGAGATCCTCTCAGCAATGAAAATGAACACGGTACTGAGACGTGGCCGCAGCCGGATCGCAGATGCCTTCAGTTAAGTGAAAGAAGCCAGACTCACAGGGCAGCGTGCATGTGTCATTCTCCAAAAGGCAGAACGTAAGGACCCAGGAGAAATGAGTGACTGGGGAGCAGGCTGACTACAAGAGGGCACAGGAATTTTAGACAGGGACAGCCCATTCCATATTGTGGTTGGGGTGGCAGTGACCCAGCCCACCTTCATGTGCCAAAGCATATGGAAATGGACACAAAAGAAGGTGAAATTTACCCTACATAAATTTTAGTTCATTGTGGGTTGAACTGTGTCCCTGCAAAAGATATGCTGAAGTCCTTACTGCCAGCACCTCCAAGTGTGACCTTATTTGGAAAGAAGGTTGTTGGAGATGTAATGAGTTGAGATGAGGTCATCCTGGAGCAGGCTGGGCCTGAATCCAGCAGGACCGGTCTTCTCAGAAGAGACTAGACAGGGACAGACACACAGGGAGCAGAGGCTGGCGGGCAGCTTATAAGCCCCAGACTCAATGGGAACTGCCTGGGGCCCCTGAAGCTGGGGAAAGCAAGAAGGGGTCTACCCAGTCTCAGAGGGAGCATGGCCCTGCTGCCACTGTGAGGTTGGACTCCTGGCTTCCAGAATCATGAGAGAATCAATCTCTCTTGCTTTAAACCCCCTAGCCTGCACTACTTTGTTACAGCAGCCCTAGGAAAAGAATACAGTTCAATTTTTTAAACAGGGAACACACCCATCTCCACTCAATGGCCTTCAGGATAAGCCAAAGGGCCTGTGCTGTCTGGTCCCTCTCCTGCACACCCCCCTCCATCTGGGCAGAGTGCAAATGGGGGGCACGCTGAGCCCGTAGCGCCCCCCCTCCCCAGCACGGCCATGCTGGCTCCTTCCCTCCGTGTTTACCTGGGAAACTCCCACACATCGCTTGGCACGGTTCTGCCTTCCCCAGGAAAGCTCTCCCAGACACCCTTGTGTCTGAGCAGGACACCCCTCAGCCAGCAGGGGCCCCAGAGCTCTAGATGACATCCCACATCCTATAGGCACAGCCCCGCACATCCCTCCTGTGTCCCCACAAGACAGAGGGTCCTTGTGGCAAGAATGAGCCATTGGGCCACGGCTGGACCAGCGCTGGGCTCCAGGACATGGTACTGGGTGGGCATCAAAGGGCTCAGAGCAGCCCGGGCCCTGCAAAGGTGGGGTCAGGGGCTAGGCCAGGCATGCCTGTGGGCCTCTGGTTTCTCCAGCCCCAGCCTCTGCTCTTCAGGCCTCCCACCCAAAGGGGGTCCCAACAGCTCATCCAGTCACCCCCTTATAATACTGGTTCACCCCCTTCCAAGCTGCTGGACTCCCGGTGGTCCCCTTTCTTCTCCCAGATACCTCTGTTCCGGTCAACCTCCCCTTACCTCTCTTCTTGGTATTAACCTGCCGCATATTCACTCAACAAACATTTCTCAATATGCCCTGAGCTGGACACTCTTCCCCACTCTCGCTCAGCACGTGTGTTCTGGGGGCTGAGTACCAGCCAGCAGCGTGCTGGGCTGACACTGACACCTGCCAAGGGGATTCCCTCTTTCTGCCCTCGGGAGCTTATAGTCTACTGGGGCCACGGACTGAGAGCACACTGTGACAGGCACAAGGAGCGAGGCTTTGAGGGTGGTGACGGGTCTACTGCCATCCAGGGTCCCTGCCAGCCTGTGTGGTTCCTCTGTGTACATTAGAATGTGGTGTCCTTCCTCCCCATGAATGC
The DNA here is from genome assembly GCF_922984935.1 of Meles meles. Lineage (NCBI taxonomy): Eukaryota > Metazoa > Chordata > Mammalia > Carnivora > Mustelidae > Meles > Meles meles. The sequence goes on from NC_060071.1 coordinate 120,691,529, forward strand.
AGGCAACTCCCCCTCCCCTACAACCCATGGCCTGACATCATATATGCCTCGGCAAGAGAATGAAATTTCAGCCCCCACTGGTTTCTCTCTCAGCCAGGTGCCTCTGTGCAGTGAACAACCTGCACAACTGTATGCAACAGCCTTGGGGGCTGGACAGCCCGGAAGATTTCTTGCAGGAGCTGGACGTGGGGCCTGTGTGCTCTGAGGCAGGAAAGGCCTCACATTTTCCAGAGGCTGGAGGGAGAGACAGTCAGTGAAGACTGATGTGCCAGTCTCCCCTGCCCCCATCTCTGATGCCTCATGCAAAAGAGTGGCCTAGGAATCTTTTTTTTTTTTTTTTTTTAAAGATTTTATTTATTTATTTGACAGAGAGAGATACAAGTAGGCAGAGAGGCAAGCAGAGAGAGTGAGAGGGAAGCAGGCTCCCTGACGAGCAGAGAGCCCGATGCGGGACTCGATCCCAGGACCCTGAGATCATGACCTGAGCCGAAGGCAGCGGCCTAAACCACTGAGCCACCCAGGCGCCCTGGCCTAGGAATCTTCACGGAGCCTTGGAAAGAGCCCAGGTCCAGCTGTGAGGCCTCAGGACCATTCCTGCCCCTCTCTGTGCCATAGAATCATCTGCAAGTAGGGGCTGGATTGGAGAGGCGCCAGGGAAACACTGAGCTCTGACATCTGACGATGCTAGCGGCGGGGATGGGGGCTGCTCTGGCCTGTAAAAAGAAGACCTGACAGTCTTCCAAACCCTTTCCAGGGCCACTTGCTCATCTGTCAAGGCGTCCCACCGCTCTCCATCCCAGGCCACCCGTAGGACCTCCCAGACCCAGCCTGAGGGCCTCCTCATGCCCGGGGGCAGTCCTGGGTTGTGCAGGGCAGCTCAGAGCAGGCTCTTGGAGGCTGCGAATAAGCCTGGGGTATCCTCAGGAGGAGACGTCAAGACCAAGCCCTTTCAGGACAAACCTATCCCAAAGCCAGGCAGAGAGGTTAAGGTGATCACTCCAGACCTCCAGTGACCAGTGTTCAGCACAAACCCAGCCTGGCGCCCAAGAAGTGCTCAATAAAGAGGCAGTGAGGGGGGCGCCTGGGTGGTGTCCAACTCTTGATCTCAGCTCAGGTCTTGATCTCAGGGTCATGAGTTCAAGCCCCGAGGTGGGCTCCATGCTGGCTGAGTGTGGAGCCTACTTAAAAAAAAAAAGGGGGGGGGGGTGGGGAGGTCCTGGGTGGCTCAGTTGGTTAAATGTCTGACTCTTGATGTCGACTCAGGTCATGATTTCAGGGTCCTGGGATGGAGCTCTGCGTCAGGCTCCCTGCTCAGCAGGAAATCTGCTTCTTCCTCTGCCTCTGCCCCTCCCCCTGCTTGCACACACTCTCTACAGTGAATAAATAAATCTTTAAAAAAAAAAAGAAGAGGTGGTGAATGGATGAATGGATGGATGGATGGATGGATGGACAGTGGCAGCCAGCAAGGACACAGGCACTGCTCAGACTGGGCCCAGTCTTTCTGGTGCTGGAGTGACAGAAGACTCCTTCTCAGAAGGAGCTGAAGAGGGTCAGCACAGGGAGGGTTAACCTATGAGAGGTTCTCTATGGCAGAGATGGGGAAACTGAGGCTGAAAGAAGAGACGTGGTTGGTCAGCAAAGTTTTGCCCTATAACAAGTCTGCAGCTTCTGGTGGAATCTAAAGCTCACAAAACACCCAAGATGAAGAAATTGTTTGCAATCTAGTCTTCCAAATAAGAGCCTTGGTCAACACAAAACTGTCTTTTCTCTCTCTTCCTCTTCCTCCTTCCAACCTCTATTAGGAATGAAGACCTGGCAGCCCTGCCAAGCAGCTTTATTATTGTTGACATAATCTGGTACTATGTGACAGGAAAGAAAACTTTTTATGTTAGTTGGGATTAAGTCTGTCTGTGTCTGAAAATCTAAAAGAACAGTGATTTAAATAAGACAGATCAGTATTCCTCTGTTATATAAAAGTCCGAGTCAGTAGTCTGGGGTGGAATGATGCTCCAACATGTCTAGGAACCTCCATTCTCAATTCACCTCAGAGTCCAAGATGGCTGCTTCAACTCCAACCATCACATCTGCATTCCAGCCAACAGGAAAGAGGAAAGGAGAAAAAGGCATGCCCCTTCTCTTTAAGGATATCTCCAAGCAAATTAAACTCCCCACTTAAATTTCACCATCTTGAACTTAATCACGTGGCCACACGTAGCTTCAAGGAAACTGGGAAGTGTTCAGCTAAAATTTTCACCCAATTAAAATTCAGGGGCCAATCAACAGGCTCTGCTTTACCCTTGAATTTGAGTACTCTAGGATGGTGATACTTCTCAAGGAAATGGTCCTCCAACTCTAGACCCACAGAAGTTTCCAGGAGCTTCATTTAAAACAGAGGGAAAAAAAAAAAAAAAAAAAAACAGAGGGAATGAGAAAGAAGTTGACACAAGTCAACTCCAACCAATAAAATGGTCATTACATGATAAGGCCATCCGAGATGGTATGTGGGTAACGTATGCCCATAGCACAGCATATAAAAAGGCATATAGGAAACACTCAGTGTGAAAAGAGGCACGTAGACTAAAACACACATACACACAGATCAAAACTGTGCCCACAGACCGAAATCAAGTAAACATGCACTCAGACTGGGTGTAGCTTCAAAGATAGAAATATGTTTGATGCTTTAAATGTTGCTATTTTGGTGTGTCGATGTATGACCTTTTTTAGGTATATAACAGACTTTGGGAGGGAAATCAATAGTGCACAAATGCACGCGTGCACACATCCCCTCTATGCATACGTGTAATAACTCCCAACTAATCTCAGCCCAAATAGCTAAGAACCAATATCCTCTCGTGGAATGGTGACAACAACCCTGGGAGGCAGGGATCCCTCCCTGCTCTATGTGGCACAGAAGGAGAAAGATGTCCTGGTAGGTACAGGATTTACCTAGGGTTGCCCTGCTCTAAGTGGTGGTCTTCCCCACCGTGGTTAAATCCAAACTCTTCCACCTGTTGCCAAGCGGGCCCCAAGTCCCTTTCTAGGTTCACTACACACAGAACTCTTCCTTGCTCCAGATGAGGCTCTTGAGGGCTCCCCACACAATTTGTCCTTCCCCACCTTCCTGCTTTGTGCTTCTGCTCGATCTGGGATGCACTTCTCTGCAAATGCCCTATTTCATCCTACTCATCCTTCAAGACTCAATCCAGATGCCGCCTTTGCCAGAAAGTCCTCCCTATTCATCATAAGCCAGGTGTAACAGAACACAGGCATGATTTTATATAGTGCCCTGTGATTTAATTATGTGCATATTTCTCTTATTGTCTGTAACAGATAAACTGGAAACTCCTAGATGTTCAACAAATGGATAGATGGATAGATTAATGAATGGGCGGATAGATGGATGGGTGAATGAACAAGTGTTTGGACAGGAGGATGGGAGGATGGATGGACAGATGGATGGAGGATGGATGCATGGAGAGATGGATGGATGAGTATAAGGATGGGAGGACGGATGGGAGGATGGGTAGATGCATGGATGGGCGGATGAATGGATGGAGGATGGATGGATAGATGGATGGATGAACGTAAGGATGGCTGGATGGATGGTAGGATGGGTAGATGCATGGATAGATGGATGGGAGGATGGGAAGATGAGTGAGTGGATGGGAGGTGGGGTGGATGAGTGTATGGATGGATGAATGGATGGATAGATGGGTGATGATGGATAAAGAAGATATTAGCCCAGAAAAGAATTTCTGAATATATTTTAGATGGATCCTCCGTCAAAAATGTCAAGAACAGAAAGAAGTAAGCATAATAAATGAATAAATGCTATCATCAGATGCCATCCGTAGGAAGCTAAGTCCTTGCTTAGAATTGCAATATCCCTGGAGAAATCTACAGTAGCCATCGGATATTGATTGAGATTAAGGAAGCTGGAGACATGGAGGGTAGGGAGAAAAGTCCCTGGTGTATTTCTTCTTGATAGCTTGCTTGTTTAGCCAGAGATCATCAGACAGTGAATTTCAGATGCAGAGTCCTTTCTTTAGTCTCCAGAGGTGGGTGAAAAAGCACACTTCAGACCCAGGAAATAATTTAGCTCTGGGACAACCTGTGTGGAAGCAGAAGGCTTCTCTGCCACTGAAGTGGTCCCCTTTCCTCCTCCTGGGCTATTCCCCCCACCCCTCCTCTATCCATCTTCGGAAAACAGGCTTTTTCATCTGCCCTGAGATCTCCTCTCAAATGTCAGTCAAGTAGTTGGGTTGGTGTTGACAGCTCAGGTCCCATCTCTTAACTAGGGACAAAAAGTTCTTGGCTTTGACAAAGATCCCAGAGTCAGTGAGGAAATGGGGGCCACCTTCATGGGGGGAGGTGGCCACAGGACAACCTCCTCTAGGGCAGCCTCTCACGGGTCGGCTCAAAGGTCCCCGCTCTGGTCTCCCTCTCCTAGAATCGTTACCTCCCCTGGGCGCCAGGTTTGTGAGTGGAGCCAGGTTCTATGGGAACCGTCACTCTGCCTGGCACCAGGACGGAGGGTGCAGGGGGGCCTGGCCCCCGGGCTGGTGCCCTTAGCCCATAGGATGTGGCCTGAGTGTACGCTCAGCCACAGTGCACACGGCAGCAACAGGCCTTGACCACAACCACTCTCTAGGCTGTTGCTTTTAAAATGGAACCGACATTTCACAGCAGGCTGGTTCGTCTTTCAAACAAGTACTGACTGGGGTAGGAACGCTCCCAGGAATTCCTGGCAAGATGGGGGCAAGGAGCTCTGCTGAACGCCAGAGCTGGTTCTGACCAGCAGAAATTTCGACCACCAGAGCTATTTTAACCACTGGGGTAGCCTCCTTAAGCTCCACTCCCCATGAACAGGAGATGGGCCTGAGGCAGGAGAGGACGTACTGGCAGGTGGGGCGAGCCGGAGGTGGCGGCCATGATGGTGGCTTCCGGATTCTTCTCTCAGAGGCAGAGGCTGACAGCCACACAAGTCCGGAGTTAGTAAGGCCCTCCCCACTGCCCTGTGGACACCTAAGCAGAGGGGAGGGTTCCTCTCTACCCACTTATCCTTATTCCTCCTTCCGGACCCTGCTGACAAGAGGGAAAGGTCTGGGTTCACTGTATAACACTGTGTGTGGGTGAGGGGGGGTACAGGGGAGGCACACTGTGTCACCTGCAGCCCCGCCTGCACAGGGACAGGCCTGCTACCGGGAGCCCCCCGATGCCCAACACCAGCCTGTCTTCTCTCGGACCTCATCCCTGTCAAACCCTTCCCACCAGGAGCTCTGTTTCATGAGGCTGCCTGTGACCTCCTCAGCATCTCCTCAGCTTGCACACAAAATGGCGATGGCAGGCATCACCTCATGAATCCAGGCACACTCAGAGACACCACTCTAGAACGACCTTCCCGACCCACCATCCAGCCAGCAGGCTCTTCAGGGTACCAGGGGCTCAGGGCCCAAGTGGGCTTCCAAAACCGACGCGATTTTTTCAAAAATGGCTTTCCAAAAATAAACCCACAGAAAAGAAAAAGCATTTCCTTCCAGGCACTTGGTCAGGGTGATGACCCAGAGTCTCCTTTCTGGGTTTTTGTTTCTTATGAAAGTGTACCCATATTTTCTAGACTGTTCCACAGGCTGTCTACCCTTCTAGCCATCAGAAGGAAAAAAGGTGAGGTCATCTCCAGCTGGCACATCAATCCTGTGAGCTCCAATATTACTCTAGGCTACCAACTTCTGCTGCCTTTCGGCCAGGATTTGGGGAATCACTGAACGTCAGACCAAGCAGGGATCTGGAGATCACTAGGTTCATTTCTCAGATGGGGAAAATGGGGCCCAGAGAGAGTTAGAGATTTGCTTCCTAGAGTATGCTCCCAAATCACCATGAGGTGGGACCCTAGAGACATCTGCCAGCCTTACTGATGTCCTTCAGCCAGCAAGGCCCCAAGCCTCTTCCAGATCAGCAAAGGACAATACAGTTAGCTGGGCTCTGATGGCCAGGTGTGTGTTGGGGAGGGGGGGGGCAGAAGTGGGTGTGAAGGGGGCACAAGAGAGATAAATCCCATTGAAACAATCAGAGCAGCAGCATTCCTCAGCCTCTCTTTCTGCAATCTTTTATTTTGCCGAAAAGACAGGAAAGACTAACAACCACCGTCCATTTACCCAATCATTTCATAGAAGAAAGGAGGCTTTACATGGCAAAAACAAACACGTAAACAAACCTGAGTCTCAGAATCAGACAGTTCTGCCCAGGAAGAGAGGGTTTGGCGATCTTGGCTGATACACACACACACACACACACACACACACACAGACACACACACACACCACCAGCTGATTTTCCCAGTCTCTCAGAGGACCACAGACCTGCACTTGGGACCCAGTGACCCAGCCTGGGCTCTCCCAGATGTATCTACCCAGCTAACTCCACTCTTTCTGCTGACGATGCACTATCGGGGGTCCAGAACAGGCCCCTTCCCCCACCCTCTCTCCAGAGAAGCAAGGGAACACAGCTAGAATTAGGGGAGTCCAGCTAACGAGGATAAAATGAAGGGACCCTACACCAGGACTTTTGTTCCTGACTGGGGGGAGTGTGGTGGCCTCCAGGGGTCACCAGCTACTGCAGAAGGGGAGCTGGGCTCCTGACCTCCCAGTCCTGGGCCCCACCCTGAGTTCTGTGCCGCCTTCCAAGAGTTCGGGTGCTCCGGCACACAAAAGGGAACACCATGAGGCAATTTTTAGAATCCTGTTCAGGGCATCATTGCCCTCAAGCAATTATGGAGTGCCAGCTGTATGCAGGACAGAAAGATATGGAAGTAAAAGATCAGATCCCTTTTATTTGGAAGTTTGACATCTAAACAAGAAGATGTGACATTAAAGGAGTTTGGGGGTCTTGCTAGGTAAATAAGTAGTTCATGCCAAACGTGTTTTGAGTATTCAAAAAGGAGCAATGTCCAAGAGCTGCGTGGATGGAAGGCTTCATGGAGGAGGTGGCAGCATCCCGGCGGGAAGGAACTTTGTGGGCAAAGGCAGGAGCCTATGGCAGCTGTCCCCGTCAGGGAGAACAGAAAAAGTAAAGCTCTGCGTCGGCTTCATGCAGGCCTCGAAGAGTGTATGGAGGATAGGGGGTCTTTGGCACCTATTGGTGATTAGCGGTTATGGGGGTTACGTTGTTTTTCCCATGCAGCCTGAGGGACCTCAACAGTGGCTGCATGGCTGTCCTCTGTCTCTAGCAGCAAAGAACCATTCCCATTTGGTATCCCCCAAGTGGGGGGGGGAGGGGGAGGAGGATGAGCTCAAGGGGAGATCAACGGTTTAGAAAAGTCACTGGGTGAACAGTTATACTGTCGAAAGTTCCAGAGCTGGCTGCCAGAGCAGCACTCACTCTCTCTAAGCAAGCTTGCCAAGAACAAGATAACTCCCAGGCCCTCACTCCCTTCTGAAGGGGTCTGAAAGGGGTCTGAAAGGGGGTGGGTTTCCCAACGGAGTGCCAGCCAGGACCACCTGGCTGCCTTAGCCCCCGAAGGCAAGGAAACAAGGAAGCCCAGCTCAGTTCATCACTGCTCGGGGGGCGGGGGGCAGCCCAGAAGAGCCCCCAGTCTTAGAGCCTGGAGTACTTGAGGGACCCTTCTCAAGGGGTTCAGGAGGACACCTGCATTATGTCAGGCATGAGGCAGAAAGCCAGGGATCTCCCAAACCCTGGGGCTTGGCCCAGGCAACCCCTTGCAGGCGCAAGGCTCAAGAGACCCAATTTCTAGGCCCAGACCCACCTCTGGCTCCTAAGACCTTAGCTACGTCACTTCCTCTTTCTGGGACTCCTTTCCCTGGTCGCCAAATTAGGGGACTGGATTAGATCCGAGAGTGGAATTCTTTTTCAAATAAAATCTTCAACAGACTCTCAATTTATCAGACATATAATGTGGGCTCTGAGTGTCCACATCCTCCGTGACTCCTGCACAGTGTGGCACCTAGCCTCTCAGCAGGTCACAGTTTCCCATCACCCTCCGCGCCTCTCCCGCTCCCCCAGATCCTGTGGCTGCGGCTTCTCCCCTCACTGCCCAGCCCCCCAGCCCGCAGCCCTCTCTCTCCGAAGAGCTTCCTTTCCTAGTTTCCCTGACTGTTCCCTCTACAGTCTGTCCACAGTAGGGCCCCAGCCCAAATCAGCTCACCTGTCTGTGCAAACCCCATCTGTGGCCCCCAGCACTCTCCAAAGCTGTTATCCAACCAGACCACCTTCTGTCCTCCTCTCGCACACTCTACTCCAGGTTCCCCGGCCTCGAGGTTCCCAACATGCCAGGAGCATCTCCCAGGGACTTGCCTTACTCGCCCACTTCCTTTGGGTCTCTCCCAAACGCCACCCCCTTGGGGTAGCCTTCCCTGACCACCTGCTCCAGGACCACCTCTCTGGGGTCCCCACACCCCTTACCCTGATTATCTGTTTCTTCTGGGAACATGAGCTGCAAGCAGGCCGGGGCTTGCTTTCATAATCCCCACTCTCCCCCGCAATGCAGACACTATCTATCGAACAGAAGGACAAGAAGTGTCCGCACCAAGGATACTGGGCAGCCCGTCTGCCTTTTCTTTTGCCCCAGCTGACATTTTCAACAAGAAGTAGATGGAGCTTGCATGCCAAGATCCTCACACTCCTCTTCCAGGGGCTGACGCCCAGGTGACACCAACCTAGCTCCCAGGGGGAGGACAGTGGGAGGCATTCTCCTGGCTGTCTGAACATCATCTCTGGCCAGCGAGAAGGACGGGGCTTCCAAGAATCCTCAGCCTAGGACTTTGGTCTCAGCCCTGAGTGGTCAGCAGGGTCTGCAGGGGTGGCCTGGGGGTGAGGAGTCCTAGATGATTCCTCCTGGTCATCTTTGGGCGGGAACACGGGTGGAGGTGTGGCCCAGGGAACCGGGGATGTGTGGGGGTGCATCCCAGAACTGCCTTTTAGGACCTGAGAGTCAAGAAGGACTGGGCTCCCGAGGGGAGAGCAGGGTGTCGTCATATGGTAGAAGTTAGGCAGGCTGCAACTCAAGTTCGGGAATTCCTTTCTTAGGTTTGTGCCTGGCCCAGTCCCTGAAGGTATGTGAGTACCTTCCAGGAATGTTGTCAAAGGGATTCCTGTACCAGGTCCAAGGTTCAGTGAGATACTATTTAGGAATCCTTCCAACACAAGAGGTCCTCTTAAATAAAGTGTTTTTAGCAAAAAACAGATATTCCTTAGAATGTGCCAGCACTGTTCTAAGCAGGACTGAGCTGGTAGGTTAACCCTTAGCTGCCTCTAGGCAGCTGCTTAAATACTAAGTCATCCAAACCTCACAGCAATCCTATGAAGTGGGTTTTATTATTATCCCAAACTTACAGATAAGGCAAAGGCCAGGTCTCTCGTCCAAGGCTAAACAACTGGTAAACGGAGATAACTACTATTACCAAAAATAACTATTAAGAGTTTACAGGCAAGGGGCGCCTGGGTGGCTGAGTAGGTTAAAGCCTCTGCCTTCGGCTCAGGTCATGATCCCAGGGTCCTGGGATGGAGCCCCACATCCGGCTCTCTGCTCAGCAGGGAGCCTGCTTCCCCCTCTCTCTGCCTCCCTCTCTGCCTACTTGTGATCTCTGTCTGTCAAATAAATAAATAAAATCTTAAAAAAAAAAAAAAGGAGTTTACAGGCAAATATGCAAAACTTTTTTTTTTTTTTAAGATTTATTTATTTTTAGGGAGAGAGAGCAAAAGAATGAGCAAGCAGGGGGAGGAGAAAAGGAAAATAATCTCAAGCAGACTCCCCACTTTGCGGGGAGCCCCAGGCAGGGCTGACCCAGGGCTCCATTTGGGCTTGACCTGAGCCCAAATCAAGAATCAGACGCTCAAGCCAATGAGACACCCCTGTGCTCCAATGTGTAAAACTTCTATGCATTATCTCATTTAATCCTTGAAACAACTGTATGAGAACAATTACTATTATTCATCTCCATTTCATAGAGTAAGTAAACCGAGGCGCAGAAAAGTTTAAACAAATAAGCGCAAGAGGAAGTGGGTGAGGCCAAGTCATTCCTGGGGGGAGAGGGCTGGAGAGGTCAGGACCCTGGCCCCCCACCTCCCCTTCCTCCCTGGGAAACTCCTCCTAGCTCCACCCTGCAATACTGGGTGTGGTACATACTTGCCCCTAAGGGGCTCCTTCCCCAACAGAATTTCCAATTCTTCCTACCGGATGACATTTGTCTTTGCAGAGGTCACTTTCAAGGGAAAGCATCCAGGCAGAATTTCCGGGGAGGGGCAGCGATGGGAGAAGAGGGAGGAGGGAGGCATTCAGATGCAAAGAGTTTAAGGGCCCCTCCGTGCCACCCCTCTTCCACCGGAGAGGGAACCAGTCACCTCCAGCTGCTCCCCAATCCAGGACTGCACAAGATCAGCCCATTCCTCTTACTTTACAGAGTAGAGAACTGAGGCCCTGGGAGATGAGGTCAGGGAGCTAGGCCAGGGAGTAGCTTGGTATCCACCACAGAAGTAGGCCCGGGATTTTTAGACCAAAAAGCCAAGAATGGCAGTCCCGGGAGGGGTGGGTGGGGCGGGGGCGGCCATAAACCTTGACACCTAGAAGGTTCCAAGAGGCTTTCCCCAGAATCTGCCTCCGGAATCCGAGCCTCTTCGACCCCCTTAAGTTTCCCGAGACGCCCGATGAGCTGGGCGGGGCGAGGGAATCTTCCCCCGCGGAGCGCAGCCCTGAGCAACGTCCAGAAGCAACTTAGGGTTCTTAGGAGGTGGGGGACCTAAAACGAGGCACTAGAGATCCCCGCCTGAAAGCCAGTTCCCAAACAAGTTCGGCTTCACGCCCGCCAAACAGTGTGCCATCTCCCCGGGATCCCACAGACCCCCGCAAAGCCTGTGCGTCCTAGACCCTCCCCAAGCACCAGGCTCCACAAGGGCCTGTCCAAAGGTCACTGTCCCCGGACCCGCCTGAGGGACAGGGGAGGGGATCCCGGTGGGACCGCGGTGTAGGCGGACCTGTCAGCCTCTGGGCGACGGGCGCCCAAAGTTTCAGGGAGCTTGGCCCCCCAGCCCGCGCCCTGCTGGGACGCGCGCCGTGGCGCAGGCGGAGCGGCGGGTGCGGGAGGCCGGCGGGATCCGGACCCCCGAGTGATCGCTTCTGCACAGGAGTCAAGGGGAACGGGCCGCGTCCACGCAGTCCCTCCGCCCCGGCTCTGACAGGTAGAGACGCCCTTCTAGCACCCGCCCGCCCGGCCGCCTAGGCACCGAACGCGCCGGCTGGTTTTGCAGCAAGCAGTGACGTCTGGGCTTCAAAGTTTAGCCAAGTCCCCGGGTCCCGCAGCCCCCAGCGCGGCCCCGTTCCGCGCAGAACCCGAGTCCCGCCCGGGGGTGGCGCTCGGTCTCCCCCGACGCCCCGAGGCCGGGCAGCCGGGGCCGCTCCCGGAGCTCCGAGCACGCCCGGGGGCGGGGAAGCAGAGGGGCACCCGCCCCGGACTTACCCTGCGGGGTCCCCGCGCGCGGGCCCCCCGGCCCGTCGGATCATGCCGCCGGCGGCTCCGGGACGGTGGGCGGAGGGGCTCAGGCGCCAGGCGGCGCGGGCCGCGGTGCCCCAGGCGCCCGCATGGCCCTAGCGCTGGCCCTCGGGAAGGGCCCGGCAGGGCGCCGCCGCCAGCCCCGCGCCGAGTGGGAAGCCGCCGCCGCCGCCGCCGCCGCCGCGCTCTGGGCGCTTGCTCGCTTCCACTTCCTGTATCGGAGCGAGCGGGGCTTTCAGGAAGAGGCTGGCCTTGGTGGTCAAGGGGGTTTTGTCAGAAGCCTGCGGTGGCGGCGCACGGCCCCGAGCCCCCCTGGGCCGCACGGAAGCCCGGCAGCCGCGCCCCCGGGGCCGGGCCTGGCGGCGGCGTCCAGCGGCCCAAAGCCGCCTCCTCGGGCTGGGGCCGGGAGGGAAACTTAGGGAAGAGTCTCCCACGGGGCGAAGAGTCGCGTGGGAAGGAAGGCGCTCACGGCGCCCGCCCGCTCAGCCGCGGCCCGGCAGGTGGGGAAGCCAAAAGCTTTGGGCGAGGAGCACTCTGTCGCCGCGGGGCAGGGAGCCACAGCCTTGCCTCCCACTCGCAAGAGCCTGAGACTCACCCAGGGGCAGCCCCAGACCGGAGGCAGGTCGCCTCCTCCACCTCCCCGACAGGTGACCGCAGAGCTTCCTCTTGGATGCCTCCACGAACGATGAACTCACTACTTCACCAGGTAGTCTGTTCATCTACCAAGCCAGGCATGCAATTCACCTACCCTGGCTACCACACTAGGTGGGATGAGAGTGGGAAAGCCAGTGAGCTCTCATAGATACAAGAGCCACAGCAACTGCGGAGGGACCAGGAGGCCTCTCTTTTAAGTGCCTGGGCACTCAAAAATGCCTCCTTAGCCGAAACTGCCCTCAGAGCATTTCACAGTGACTAGACAGACTGGACCTTACAGGGCCCCCTCAGTCTAACACAGGGTTTCCCAGCCTTTGCGCCGTTGACATTTCGGGCCAGGTGGTTCCTTGTTATGGGGACTGCCCCATGCACAGCAGGGTGTTTGGCAGCGTCCCTGACCTCCACGCACTAGATACCCGGAGCATCACTGGTCCATCATAACAACCAAAAATGTCTCCAGCCTTTGCCAGATGCCCCCAGTTGAGACCCACTAACACCTTCATTTTACGGATAAGGAAACTGAGCCCTGAAGAGTGGAGGAGACTCGCCCAAGGCCACACAGCAAGCTGGGTGCACTCGGGACTGAAGTCCAGGGCTCTGGGTACAAGCCACACAAATACTCTTTGCCCGCCATGCCTCCGCCCTGTTGCTCCCCTCACGCCCTCCTCCCCACCTTTCCAGACATTTCCACCAAATCAGCCTGGCAGAAACGAGAGAGGAAAGAATCTCTGCGCATGGACGGAAGTGCAGCCTCCTGGTGGGAACTGACCGTGGGGCAGCCACTGTGGAAAATCCTTCCGCAGTTCCTCAAAAGGTGAAACGTGCAGTTACCATATGACGCAGCGGTTCCACGGAAATAAACATGTTGTCACGGAAGCTCGTGCGTGAATGTTCATGGCAGTATTGTTCATGTCAGTGAAAAAGCGGAAAACAGGAAAACAGTCCAACTGTCAAGCAGCCGATGAGTGGGTGAACAAAACACGGTGTATCCAGGCCACGGCATAATATTAGGCCATAAAAAGGAATTCAGTGCTGATACAGGTTTCAGTGTGGATGCCCCCCCAACCCCGCTCCTGGAAGAAGCCAGTTCCAGAGGACTGGGTAAGGAAAGGGTTAAGGTGTAGGCCCCTGACTCCTCTGACTAGGCTCACTGGAGGCGGCTATGGGACCAACCTCATAGAAACCCCAAATGTGGAGAAATGCTGAGGTGGACAAAACCAGAGATAAAGGGAGCAAAACAGACCTCAGAGAAGTGAGCCTTTAAGGATGGCATCAATAGTCTTTGCTCGACCCAAGATGGCGCCAGAATCTCAAGCTTCCTGGTCAGGTCTCATCCGAAGATTGCCAGGAAAAACCCCCAGGGGCAACCCATTCTGGGACCCCCTCACTCTAGAGAGCTTTTTTCCTTTCCTTTCTGTTCTCACCTTCCCCTAATAAACTTTCACTTCACTTTACCCTTTTGTGTCCACGAGATCCATTCTTTGACTCTGTGAGACAAGAACTCGTCAGCTCCTCACAGGGCCACACGGTGTAGGATTCCATTTATATAAAATGTCCAGAATAGGCAAATCCATAGAGAGAGAAAGTAAAATGGTGGTTGCTAGAGGCTGGGGGGAGAGGCCAGGGAGAAAGACTGCTAGTGGCTACAGGGGCTTCTTTGGGGCCAGGGCAGTGAAGACAATGTTCTAACATCGATTCTGGTGATAGTTGCACAATTTTGTGGTCAAACTAAAAACCAGTGAATTATATACTTGAAGTGGGTGAATTGTATGCTATGTGCATTCTATCTTAATTAAACTTATTTTATTTTAAAAATACAGCCTCCAGGAGGCTACACTGACTGCTCCAGCCATATTACTTCCTCCTCTGCCCAGATCCCTGAAGGCCTCCTTCGTTAGGTCATAACCATGCCCCTGCTGAACTTTCCTCTCCCCCGGGGGTTCGACGGTCTCCTTCCTGGGTGAGAATCCTTTCCACATCTCCCCCGATAAGACTATAGCTCCTGCTTGAAAACCTGAGCTTTGAGGGCAGACGTGTGTTCAAGTCCAACCCCAGGACCTGCCAGCTGGGTAGGTCCTGGCAAACCACATCCTAGTGCCTCAGCTTGGTCATCTGTAAAAGTGACGAGTGCAAATGGGCACCCACCCAGGTGCCAGTATGAGTCATTTGCTGTTGCTAAAACAAGCTTGTGGGCTACTCCCAGGCCTCCCTGGGCCCCAGGGGAGAGGTCTATCCAACTATCACACCTAGAACAATTTTTCAGATGCCACCATGCTGATCAGACTGCCAGTAACTCCGCTCTCCCATACCCCACCCCTCAATAAAGGCTTCTGTCAGCTTCCTGCGCCACTGCTGAGAAATAGGATGAGCCCCTCAAGGCCTGGTTCCATGGGACTAGCCCCAAGGTTCTCACCACATCCCCACAGAGGTCTCCACAAGGCGGGTTGCTCACCTGCTCTGTGAAGACAAAATTCCTCGGGTAGACGTAAGAAGAGGTCTCACCTTGCCCCTGTGGCTAGTAACTGAATGAAAAGGAAGTTGCCAAGATTCCAGAAATCTGAGCAGCTTCTGTTAGCTGTGGCCTCTGCCGAATGTGCCCTGAGTGTCCTTCCTGGATCCCCCCTTTGACTCACTCAAGTCCTCACATCGCAGTCCCCCCTCCACTTAGACAGAGATCTCAGGACTCCTGCTGGGGAGGGTACATCTACTTCTCTTGGGCCCGCGTGCTCCTTCCCCCTACCCTAGCCTGTGTTTGTTAATACCCCAGCACCTGGGTTCCCTTTAAGGAGATACTCCCCGAGGTTGGGTTCAGGTTGAGTGGACAACTTTCCATCCCCACTTGAGAGGGAACACATTCTAGGCTGGCCAATCAGAGCCCTACACTCAACGGGCACGTGGTTGGTTCATGGATGAACACATGACCCAAGCTGAGCCAATAGGATCCCACCCTGGGAGTTTTTGCTGGTGCTGTCAGGGAAAGCCAGCATTTTCCTCCAACCCCCACCACAAGCAGGCTGAGCTAGGAAAGTATGAACTTGGGGTAACAGGATAGCCATGTGGGCCATGGTGTGGCAAAGTGGTACTCAGGAAGAAAGCCAAGATGGAGAAAAGAAATTCGGGGAGAGACCATGCCCTAGTAACATCCCTTGAGGTCTAGATTCTGATACACTTAAAGCCAGCTGCACCATTAGATATCCCTGTTGCAAAAAGGAATACAGTCCTTTTTATTTTCCTTTCCTTAAAAAAAAAAAAAAGATTTTATTTATGTATTTGAGAGAGAGCAAGACAGAGAGATTGTGCATGCACATGAGCAGGGGTGTAGGGGCAGAGGAAGAGGGAAAAGCAGTCTCCCTGCTGAGCAGGGATTCCCCACCTGGAACTTGAGCCCAGGACCCTGAGATCATGACCTGAGCCGAAGGCAGACACCCAACTGACTGAGCCACCCAGGCGCCCTTCCTTTCCTTTCCTTTCTGAAACTCAAACACAACTGGAGTCGGACTTCTGCTGGTCATCACCAGAACATTCCAGGCCTCTGTGACTGCAGCTCTCCTCCATCTTCACTCTTCACTGGGCCTGGAGGATGTTTGGTTGTGGCAGGGCTGTAGGAATGAACAGGTAAACTTTTCAACTTATTACCCCAAAATAGAAGAGGCTGATTTACTTCTCTGGCGTCCTCAAGGGGCAGCTCTCACCTCTGCCCCCACACAGGTGGAGGCGAACAGACTCAGCCCCTTGGAGCCCCGTGGGAATCAGGCTTCCGGAGTGTGGAGAAGGGCTTGGAACAGGGGCAAGGGCAAGAGAGCAAAGCTGGGGAATCAGACAAACTGGGTCAAATCCTACTCGGCCTCTGGCTGGGGACCCTGGCAAATCAGCCAAGGCACCAGACGCATGAACAAAGCCATTTTGGGTTCTCCAGACCAGCCCATCTGCTGGCGGAATACCATGCAGTGACCTCGGTCAAGGTCTCGTGGAACGGGAATGATCACCAGGCGGGCCCTGCCCAAACTCTAGACTGGTAAAATGGTGACATACAATGAAATAGTTGCTATTTGGGATATTTTGTTTTGCAAAAAAACCAGCCCTTTCTGGGTTCTTTTCCAACCTCTGAGCCTCAACAAACCCCCTCATCTCATTCCCCATTACTTTGGAGAAATTTTTTTTAAAAGAGGGGGAGAAAACACTTTGTTCTTGCAAAATCAATCTGTGTCCTCAGGGGTCAGCCAGGAAAAAACTGTCAGTACTGGCAGGGCAGGGGCTGGGGTGACCCGGGAACAAGGCTCTGGGGAGAGCAGCAGCCTCTTCTCAGGTCTCGCCCCAGCTGCTGAGTGGGAATGAGGGCCCAGGCACACAATACCTTACAGTAAAATAAATAAATAAATACATACATACATACATACTGGAAATCTGGAATTCTCTAGGACCATCTCAGACTTCTAGAATCTCACACTGGCTAAAGAAACACTTCTTAGGGCTGTGTCACCTCATGGGGCTCGTTTGGGATCTTCTGCCTGTCTTCCCTGAAATGCCATGTGCCAGAAAGGCGCAGTCCCCAAGGGTGGAGATGTACCTCAGAAACTCAGGGGCACCCTGGGATTCCCCAGGCTCTAGAAAGGATGGAGCCCTGACAGACATGTCCTGGGCGTCTCACCTGAGACCACGCAGGCTACCTTCGGCACTGGTCTCTGCAGAGAGAGGGTGCTCATGAGACGGTCCCCCCCAAAGCTTTTAAAGCAGACCTCAACATGGATTATTATTTTTGTTAAAGATTTTATTTATTTATTTGACAGACAGAGATCACAAGTAGGCAGAGAGGCAGGCAGAGAGAGAGGAGGAGGAAGCAGGCTCCCCACTGAGCAGAAACCCTGATGCAGGACTCGATCCCAGGACTCTGGGATCATGACCCGAGCTGAAGGCAGAGGCTTTAATCCACTAAGCCACCCAGGCACCCCCTCAACATGGATTATTGAGGTTGCTTCTTGTCCCCTATCCCACTCCCAGTTGGCCAGCTCCATTCATCACTGAGGCAGAAACTAGAGGGTTCAAAGATCTTCCTCAGGGAATCCCTCCTCCGCCCAGACAACCAGCTGCCTTTGTTCATTTGCCTCCAAGATCTGCCCTGAGCCTGTCTGCTCCCGGCTGAAGTGCCCTCTTCACCTGCTCTTGTTACGTGTTTCTAGACACTGATGTTCTCATGCTTCAATTATCCTTAGTGCGAGTACAAGCTCCTTGGGAGTGGGGAGGACACCTTGTTTTAAAATTCTGTTCTACACTCCCTGCCTGACCAATATTCAGGGGAGGAGCCTGCAAACAGTTGGCCCTTAAGACCCTTATGGACTAGGGGCGCCTGGGTCGCTCAGTGGGTTTAAGCCTCTGCCTTCAGCTCAGGTCATGATCTCAGGGTCCTGGGATCGAGCCCCCCATCGGGCTCTCTGCTCAGCGGGGAGCCTGCTTCCTCCTCTCTCTCTGCCTGCCTCTCTGCCTACTTGTGACCTCTGTTTGTCAAATAAATAAAGAAAAATCTTAAAAAAAAAAAAAGACCCTTATGGACTAAATGAAAGCGACTTGCTACCATGGAGAAGGGGTTCTCCATTTCTGAGTTCTGTGCCATTGTGAGGATTCCTGTTCCGTGCCGTCACAAGATGAGCTAAAACGGGGCCAAGAACGTCTCTAATTCATACAGTCTCCACAGTGATGACACCAGTAAGGTACTGGGAGGTTGTGGGAGCCCTGCGCTTGAAGACTTCTCACACTAGTGGGATGAGGCAAGCCATAGGGGGATGCTCTTGGGTTTAACTGACAGAAAAACTCTGAATCTGAGTGGACAGAGTACCAAGGAATGGATTGTCTCATATGAATTGAAGTGCAGAGAGAGGGACGTGTGTGAGGTAGCTTGCTGTGTAACACATGACCCCCACGTGGAGCAGCTTAAACAACACATGAATATCATCTCATAGACTCTATGGGTTGGGAGACTCCGCACAATTTTGATGGTTGACTCTGCCTCAGGGTCTCACAAGGCTGCACTCGAGTTGTTGGCTTGGGCTGGGGTCTCGCCCAAGGGTTCGACTAGGGGGGAGTCTGCTTCCAAAGTCAGATGGCTGTTGGGGTTCAGTTCCTCGAGGGGCCTCGGTTCCTTGATGGCTGTTGAGTGGAAGCCATCTCCAGTGCCCTGTGGACTGAATGTGGTCTCTGCTGCAGTAAAGTGTGACGCTGAGAAGACAATAGAGCAAATGCGCTGGCCCGATGTAAGGAATCACAGCCTTATATAACATAGTCATGGAAATGGCATTCCAGCATTTTGGATCCTTCTATTAGGAAGAAAGGCACAGGTCCTGCATATACTTGAGGGGAGGGGATTCAACAGAAGGCAGGGATCACCAGGGCCATTTTAGAAGCTCCATACTAGAGGCAGCTCCAAGTGCAAAATGGTCAGGGACTCAGTGTTGCCGTCAGTCACTTTGACCTCCTTGGCCTTGACTTCATCCTTAGGCCGGTTCTCCTATGACTCCAAGACAGCATTCACTGGCATTTGAGAACCTACTCTCTAAGTCCAACCTGCAGAAAAGGGGGAAGACCCTCTCTCCTAAGCCTAGAACAGAAGTCCATGTGGTGTGATTGGGCATCCTAGGCCCTATGCCTGCCCCAGTCACCTAAAGAATGTTGTGCGCTGATTGGCTTAATTGGGATTCATGCTTGGTCCTGGGCTTAGAGGTGACCTTCCCCCACATCATGGTGGGAAGGGATTGAAACCTGATCAAAGTTAAAGTTCTGTGGGGAAGGAAGGAGAGAATGGATGTTGGGTAGATAACCAACAGGGCCCACAACATCTGTATAGAAATGACCAGAAAAACAAGACCATGTGTGAAGAAACACGTGGGGTTGATTGGTATATTCATTATTTTGATTGTGGTGGATGATTTGTGGATATTTACATATGTAGAAACATCAGATTATCTACTTTATTTTTTTAAAGGTTTTATTTATTTATTTGACACAGAGAGACACAGTGAGAGAGGGAACACAAGCAGGGGGAGTGGGAGAGGGAGAAGCAGGCTTCCCACAGAGCAGAGAGCCTGATGCGGGGCTTGATCCCAGGACCCTGGGATTGTGACCTGAGCCAAAAGCAGAGGGTTAACAATTGAGCCACCCAGGCGTCCCCAGATTATATACTTTAAATATGCTCCATTATTGTACATCAATTATACTTTTAAAAAAAATGTCAGACCTTTAGTCATTATGTTGTAAAAAGCACAGAAAATTAAGCAAATGGTCTTCCAGTTTTCAAAAGCTATTGTTTGATTCTGCAGAGAAGTTATTCATGTCACTGACAAATGAGTAAAGTTCTGGCCTATGTCTTTATTGTTTCACCTTGGTTGTACCTGTTAGTGTAAACAAAAAGGGGGTAATTTACCGCATTCTTGTCGTTGATCAGATGCAACCATAGGTGGGTTAGAGACACAAGAGTCTGGCAGAAATTGGTGAAAACATTCTGTGAGAATCCATTGACCATGTGGAATTTATGGTAGAGTATTCTATATTTTATCCCCTCCTTCCCCCACCGCCAGTGATGGATGACCAGGGATGCCTCAAGGAGGAGGTGACCCTTGGTGGGTCTGGAAGGACTCAGCCTTCACATATCTGCAGGCAGGGCATGGGCGGTTGCTCCAAAGAGACTCACTTCCTTGTTATCATGTCCCTCTTGGCAGCACCTGGAGTGCGGGAATGGAAAGTCTTTAAAACAGTGACTTCCGGGAAACAAATCCACATTGTTGACAAGAGGCCAGATGATCAAACACTACTAGCAGCTCATCAGATCTGAGTTGGCTCATCTACCGGAAGGCAAGCCAGGAGGCCCAGGCTGTTCTTTGGGAAACGGAGTACGCCCTATACTGTGACCCTGTATGTCAAGGTGGGGAGAGAGCTCCAGGAGCGATGACATCTACAACATGATTTCTGCCCCCTCCCCCCGGGAACTCGTCATGTTCTGGTTGGCCATCCTTGACCATGTCTGATTCACCCATGTGTGCCCATGTTAAGGGTTCAGGACAGTTGAATAAATGAGATAAAAACCTGTGTGCAGAGTATATTACCTACCTATCCATTGATGTATAAAAAATTACCCCAAATTTAACAACCTTAAACACAATAAGCACTTTTGTTTGTTTGTTTGTTTGTTTTTAATAATCTTACAGTTTCCATAACTCAGGAACCCTGGAGTAGCTTAACTGGTTGGGTCTGACTTGGGATCTCTCATGAGGCTGCAGTTGAGATGAAGGTAGGCAGCCATTTTGTACTCTGAGTGTATATGCCGAGGAAGACAGGGCAAAAATAGAGGTGGCTGGGTTTACCACAACGGTGGAGTGCTACACCAGTCTGGACTGAGCACCTCTGTCTTCTCGTGAGAGAGAATAAAATCCTACCCTGTGCAAGCCATGGGATTCTTCTAGAGTAAGATTTCAACAGGTAGAAATAAAGGAAGGGTATCTCAGGGGAGGTGGCTCTGTGAATAAAGGTCTGGAGGGAGGACCCTATTTACCGCTCAAGACAGTGATGAGGGAAAAATGAGTTACTGCCTCAGCAAGCTTACGTGCCCATCTTTGAGGGGTGCTGTAATTGTGGGTAATTACTAATCCTCCTTGTTTATCTCTGGCCTTGCGGACCTGGACTGTATCTTACACTTCTTTGTATGGTGCGTTTGGCAGAAAAAGATGTTCCTTAACTACTTGGCGGTAAGGCCGTGATTTATTTCTATCTCACTTCTCCCTTTAGGGGATACTCACTTCCTCTGAAACTCAAGCGTGGTGTCCTCAAGCCTTCTTCCTTGTGAGTAAAACCAGGGTGGTGCATTTAAACTCATGGGTGGCAACAGGCTGGTCCATTTGAAAGGAAACCTGACCCAACACTGGTCTTCCAGTCTCAGCCTGGGCCTCCGCTGCCATCCCAGGTAAGAGTCCATGACCTGTGGGCACTTAACAGGAGTCTCTTGGGACTTCAAGTAAGAACATTCCCAAACACGGACTCACTTCCTTGAAGAGTTGCTGTGAAGGTGCCTGGAGGCGGGGGTGGGACCTGGGACACGCTGGATGCTTCAAACCAAACAGCCTGATTCCTGGGTGGTCAGCTAAACGCTTGCCTGCTGTGTGACCTCGGACAAGTTTCTTAGCCTCTCTGGGCCCAACGTCCCTCTTCTGAAAGATGGGTGGAGGCACACTTATCTCATCTCTGCTTTCAGAGATCAAGAAGTTGGCTAACAGTGTCTGTTTAGTAGGCTTGTGACAAATGTCAGTTTCCCTCCACTGGTGTATTTTTTTTTTAATTTTTTCCTTTATTGGCTTTATATAAAAGCAGAAAAGATGCCCAGCTCCATGGGCTCTGCAGCGGGCTCTGCAGAACCTTCCACCTTGGGTCTTGCCCCTGCCAGGGGTGCCAAAAGATGTGTTTGGGGAACTTTGGGTTCAATTTTGCTGCCAGTAATTCTTCTGCCTTAGCCAAGGTGATGTTGGGACCAGAAAGGAAGGAGTACCATCCGTGCTCACCAGGGGTCTCTCCACGGAAGCCCCAGAGGCTGACCCTGCTGGCTATGGTCCTCACGGGGACCTTGGCCCAGGGCATGGCAAGCTACATGATTTCTGCAAAATGAAAACATGAGATCCCTTGCTCAAAAAGTATTGCTGATTTCAAGGCAGTGACAGCAGGACATGAAAGCAGGCACGAGACCCTTCTATGTGTGGGACCCTCTAAGCATGGGCTCTGTGACTGCATGGGTGATGGAGGGTGACCAGCATCCTCGTTTGCCACAGCCTGATGGGTTTCCCGAAACTTGGGACTTTCGGTGCTGCTCTGGATGGTCCCAACTTTGCCCCAGCACTCTGACTGGCTCAGCCCCTCAAGGAGCCTCCATGGCTCTCGGACCCCTTAGCCTCCACTGTGTCCAACTCCCTGGCCTCGATGTCCGGGTCAGCCCCACATGCAGGGCTTCTATGGGTCAGGAGCCCCGCGGGAGGCACTCTGGGTCCCCTGCCTGGGGAGCAACCTCTCTGCGCGCCTGGCCGTGCTGCCCGCCCTTGACCCTGTGGGCTGGGCCCTCAGACGACAGTGCACAGGGCCTTTTCCTCCCAGGGGCCCCAAGGGTGGAGCGTGTGGCAAGCTTTTTTTTTTTTTTTTTTTTTTTGGCATGCTTTAAAGAAAAAAATCATTCATGATACTTGCTAAAGAACAAGGCAGACTTTATTCAGGGAGGGTCATTGCCATGGGTAAGGGATCACTGCAGTGGGAGAGAGCGATTGGGCTTGAATCCGAAAACAGCAAGGAAACGTGGGGATTTATATCCAGGAAGCAGGGTGGGGTCAGTGGGTAGAAAATTACTGAGAGGACACATTAGGGGGACGGGGTTTCTGGCTAGACTGACCTAACAGGGCTCTTGCTGAAGGCAGGCCAGGGTAGTCAACATGACCTGGGCGTGGTGGGGAACAAGGAGCCTGCTCACAGGTTGAGGGTGACCAGTGTGGAGGATCTGGGGTTCTGGCTAGACTGACTTGGCAGGATTCCTCCTGAAGCTGGACGAGGTGGAGAGAAACATGGAACC
This sequence comes from Meles meles, assembly GCF_922984935.1. Lineage (NCBI taxonomy): Eukaryota > Metazoa > Chordata > Mammalia > Carnivora > Mustelidae > Meles > Meles meles. The sequence goes on from NC_060071.1 coordinate 120,714,272, forward strand.
CCAAAGGTCGGGGCCTCACGGAGAAGACAACTCAGAGGAGCCTGACCAAAGCTTGGCCAGGGAGAGTCTTTGGCCGTCTTGGTTCCGCATAGCTTTTATCTCAGGTGCTCTCCCTCCTGGGACAGAGATCCCCAAGGAGGAAGCTTGATGCCCTCCCACCCCACCTCCCTCTCCCTGTCCTTCTCTTCCTGCCTTTCCCTGGCCCCAGGGCTGAGCCTCAAAACAACAGGCCATCTCCCCACTATGGGAGAAACCATCATTCCTGACCTGTAGGCTTGGTTCTTAATGTCCTAACTGAAGTCCCCCAAATCCTCAGCAGTCCCAAGCCCGTGTTCTACCTTCAGTAGGTCATGAGACCTACTACAGACCTACAGAGAGAGCCATGGGGGCGGGGGCAGCCAGTCTGGATGGTGGGTTCCCTAAGCGGAGCAAGTTGTCTTTTCCTCCCGCACTCCCAGCTGCCTTTCCTGGGTGGGAGCTAGATTGGAGGCGCTGGGTGCGGGCTGGGACACCATCTCTCAGTGGGCTCAGTAGCCCTGTGTGATAGGCTTCACTCTCCCAGTGTGGCTGAAGAAGGGGCCATCTTCGGAGAGGCTAAGTCACTTAGCCAAAGTCCTGGACTCCCACCTGCTCCTGCTCCCGGGGCTTCTTGCCTTCCTGTCTTGACTTTCTCCTTTCTCTTGGCAATCGGTTCCTAGGGCCTGCAGGTGACGTGAGCCGACAGATCACTCAGTGAGCATCGAGCACATGCGCTTAGCCACCCCCACCCCTGCCCCCCGTGCCCGGGACCCTCACTTCTTCTCTGGGTTTCGGGCTCCTGACCAATGGCTCCTGCTCTAGCCTCACCACACGGCCCCCAGGCCAGCACTTCTCCATCTGCAGAGAGAGGGTTCCGAGATTGGGAAGAAAGGCAGCCTCTGTCCTGTCAGGCAGGCTCCGATGGCACCCCAGAGCCTGACCCTCCGTGGCCCCGGCAGACTTGGCCTCCCTCAACCTCCCCCTCCTTATGTCACTCAGGCTTGGCATGGGTTTCCTATGGCTGCTGGAATGAGTGACCGCATGGCTAGTGTCTTTGAAAGCCTCAGGTGTATTAGCCTGCCTTCCTGGAGGTCAGAAATCCAAAATGGGTCTCAAAGGGCTAAAACCAAACTTAATTTTCCTTCTGGAGGCCCAAGGGGAAAAATATGTCCTGTCTTTTTCAGCTTCTGGAGGCTTCTGGGATTCCCTGGCTCGTGGCCCCACACCCCTCAGACCTCTGCTCCTATCATCACATCCCTGCTTCCCTCTGATGAGGACCCTTGTGAATATATTGGGGCCACATGGACAGTCCAGGAGAGTCTCCTGTCTCAGGACCCCCTAACTTCATCACTCTGCAAGTCCCCTGTGCCACATAAGGGGCCAGAGGCATGGGTTTCCCAGGCACTGGGACATGGACTTCTTTGGTGGTTTTTGCTCTGCCTCCCACAGGCTCCATGCTTTTTCCAGCTTGAGTTATTTGAGCATATCTGAATTATCTCCAAGTCATATGTTTTCCTTCTTCATCGCCTCTTTTCAAATCGGAACTATCTGGTGTGGTTTAAATGTGTTCCCTTATGCATGGCTCATGCCTCGTGCATCCGCTATCTCCCGTTGCCACTCCTGACTCCCTCCGTCCACTGAGCTACGCTGTGAGTTCTGTCTTCCCTGCCTGCCAGTATGATGGGGTGCCCTCCTCTGGCCTCCCAGCTCCTGAGCTTGCTCCCTCCCAGAACTGGGGGGCTCCTTGCACTGGTTGGGGGTGGGCCTTCCATCTCTCCCACCTGCAATTGGCTTGATGCTTGGCACAGAGCAGGCCTTCAACATGTGTCTGTTGAATAAATCTGAATGAAAAAATGTGCTCTTTTTCATTTCCAGGGCCCATCTGAGACATACAGTTTAGAAAGCTCCAACTTGGTGCACTTCTATGGTTGGTGGGGGCCGTGGGTGAGTATATCTCAACTTGAGACTACTCTAGAAAACCCCAAATGCCTAATTGTCTAGCGAGGCCTTGAAGGCAGAAGTGAAGCTTCTTCTACTCTAGGACAAGGGCTGGGGGAACTCTTAGAGGCAGAGGAAACAGCATGGGGGCAGGCAGCTAAAGGGGGAGATGACGATGGTCGTGGAGGGTCTCAAGTGGTCCACTGAGGCAACTGGGAGTCACTGAACGTTTCCAAGCAGGAGAGGGACAAATCTTATTCTCGCTTTAGAAGATCCCTCTGGCTGCTGCGTGGAGGCTGGGTCAGGAAAGAGAGGGAGAGCAGAGGCTCCAGAACAAACTGGAAGGTGTGGCTAGGGGCCCTCGATGGCTAGAACCCAGGAGTGAGAGGTTGCAAAAAAGACTGATTGCAAGGGAGGCAAGGAGATGCCCGGGTCCAGCCCTGGAGGTGTTGGGAGGAGCTGACCTTTGGCAGCCAATGACCTGTGAGATAGTACTCTGAGATGGGGTGACAGGAGGAACTTGGCTTTTTTCTCCTAACATTTTGTTACCAAAAAATTCCAAATATACAGAAAAGACCAAAAACGTGTCCAGTGAACACGCACATAAACACACATCAGCCACGCGTGCGTCCATCTCGTGTTTTCAGTGCGTTTTGAAGTAAGGTGCAGCCATCGGGACCCTTCACCCCCAAACTCTTTAGCTTGCTGTGTATAATTTGCTGGATTCAATGTTTGCTTAAGGTTCTTTTTTCCCTGCTATTGATAATCTCTTCCTTTCTTCCTTTATTCGTTATTCTCCTCTATCCCATCTACATGTTGATGGACATTTGAGCTGTTTTAAGCTCTTGGCTATTTTGAATAAAGCTGCTGTGAACACTTGCCCACTTATAAGAACTGGATTATTTTTGATCACGCTGACTTTGTGGCCCTGGGGACGCTGAAGAGTCCAACAGGAGGTTAGATGTGCAGGTGAGGGGCTCTGGAGGGACTGAGCATCTTGGGGCTTGTGCTTTGGGGGACAGTTGTGAGGGTGTTTATCCTCGGTGGGTCTGGGAAGGCTGAGCTGGATCAGTGGTGCCTGACCTAGGTTGTCCATTAGAATCACCTATGGGTTTTAAAACCCTGTCAGCTTGATCGTTCTGAGGCAGGGCCCTGGGCAGCTGTGTGTTTTAAAGTTCTAAAGATGGCTCCAATGGGCAGCCAGGATTGAGAACCACCAGGCAGAAGAAAGAGAGGCTCCAGAATGGAATGCAGGCAAACACCTTCATTTAAGGAACAGGTAGAGGAGAAGCCAGGAGACAAGATGCAGAAATAAAGGCGTGGAGGATCAAAGGAGTGAGTTTATTAGGAAGGACAAAATTCACAGTATTCAAACCTGCAGAAAGATTGAGGACAATGACAACCCAGGGGTATCGTGGTCTGATGACACATCCAGGGCAGAGGGTGGGATGTGAGACCTCAGAGGTAGTGAGGGGAAGCACAGTTTCGGAAGAGAGTGCTTTTGGGGGGATGGAGAGAGATCAGAATCTACTCCTTCCCTTGGCACTGGCTGGTGGACCCCAGCTAGCAAAGGCCTTATCAGTGGACCACCAGGCCACCTGCATCATGCCCACAGTGAACTTGGAACTGCCTGGAGCAACTTCTAAAAACATCAAAAGCAAGTTGATAGAGCCTGAGTTGTTAAATCAACTAGGAGGTGGGCCCCCAGAAGGGGACAGACTCAGCCAAACACCTGCTACCTGGTCTGGTGTGGGTAGCCATGGGCAATGGAAGGAGACTTGGCTTCTAAGCCAGCTCTCCCAGTGAGTAGCTGAGTCCCCGTGCACAGCCAACATGCTCTCTGTACCTCGTTTCCCCACCTGTGGCATGGAGGCAACACCTGTCCGTATTTCACTGGCTTTCGGGATGCCGAAATGCTCAAAAACAAGGGCACATGCCTGCTGGAGCCACAGAGACTACAGGACTGGAATTACCAAGACACTCATGGATCGAATTTCAACAGGAAAGAGTTCAAACAAAAGGGGTTTCCGTCTCTCTTTTTATAGGTAGAATTTCTACCGGTGGGAAAGATTTTTAAAACATATTTTAAAACTGGAATTCATTGTGGGTGCACATTTTATAAAGCACAGTAAATAGAAAAATGCAATGAGAAAGCAGATTGCGGTATAACATTATCCATTGTATTGCCATAAATATGTGTATTCTGTTCCTGTTCTCGTCTTGCAGATCGGGACCAGTCGGTAAGCCGGCACAGGTGCCCCCGTCATACTCTGAGTAGGACTGCTCTCTCTCCTCACTTCTCAAAGTAGACCAGTAGGGGCGCCTGGGTGGCTCAGTGGGTTAAAGCCTCTGCCTTCCGCTCAGGTCATGATCCCAGGGTCCTGGGATCCCAGGGAAACTTGCAGAATGAAGGAATTAACCAGTACCTCCCCTCCTAATCTCAATTTCTCATAACACAGGAGCCGCTGGCTTAACCTAGTTCAGATGAGCAGGGCCAGCTACACAATAAATTCTTGAACACCACACTGGAAACTAATGATATACTATATCTTGGCTAATTGAATTTAAATAAAAAATTTAAAAAAATTTGCAGGGCTCAGTGCAAAAATGAGAATTTGGGGCCCCTTTCTCAAAAAATCATTAAGTAATCCGAAATGGTGACAACCAAGCCTGGCACCCTTCTGAGTGTGAGGCCCTTTGTGACTGCGTGGGTCCCCTGCCCATCAAGCTGGCCTTGCTGATGAGGTAGGGAATGGTTGAGTTAATTCTGGACTCACACATGTTAGCCAAGATAAGTCACAACATTTCTGTCTTGTTTGTATTCATGCCCAAACATTATAATTAAAAAGCTCCAACCCTCATCCTTTTTGAAGTTTATTTTTTTCTCGATATGCAAATAGAAATGGTTTTAAGTGGCTGGTATTCCAATGGAAAGAATCCTTCCAAAAAATGAAATTATGTATGTGTCTATTAAAATATGAATGGAAGCTCTATATAGGGAAAGACAACTTGTGCTCATTTATTTTATTGACGGCGTACAGATTTGGATAATATTGCATTACAATACTGACTGCTAGATTTCTTATAAAGATTTAGTTCATATTTACTCTAGATTTTTTTCTTCACAATAAAAATAAACTCATGCCAGTGTTTAGTAACCAATAATATCAATTCATTCAAATTTAATGACAGTTTTATTAAACTAAGAATCTCATATCACAGAGCATTCACAGTGCGGGAGGTCACAGTTATTGAAAAAATAAATAGTGAGATAAATATATTTAGTATTTACAACTTTTCAACTCATTGCTCCTGCTTTGCCTGTTAGAATGAACAAGGATGGTGGTGTTCAGCCCAGCATGCCAGAAATGTCTGGGTTGCGGGGGAGCTCAAGTGACATATGAGAGCCCCCTGATTCTATCTACCTGCTGTTTGGTAGGTCATGGCCGGACCCCAGGAAAGTCCCATGGTCCTGCAGAAACTATGCCCGGCTTGCCTCTTGGGCATCTGAGATGTGCCCAGCCTCTCTCCTTGCTTGTCCCTTTTCTTGGCAGCTCCTGCTTCTGCCTACAGGCCCCCTGCCATCTGGCAGCCTTCTCTTGGCTCTAGGACATCAAGGCTCTCTTTGTGTTCTCCCAGCAACCACTCCTGGCTGGCAGCTGCCGTCCAGGAGACACAGGCAGAAGGTCTCTTGCTCTGAACTGGACATCCAGCCTGCCGGACTAGCAGACCCCTGAGGAAGTCCCCAGGAGCTGGCCCCCAGCGGCTCAGCCACAGCTCTGTCTGCTGGGTCTCCAGAAATCCATGGTCTAGGCCATGTGCGGGAAGCGCCCAGAAGCATTCTACAACTCTCAGAAGGGCACCTCTGTAGGCGAGGATAGGGATGACCCAGTGGCCAGAAAAAACAACACCCCACTAGAACATTTGATTTGGAAAAATGGGAGCTGCCTGGCTCACAACACAATCATTTTCAGTGTGAGGAAAGGCCTTGCTCCTCCTGTCAAAGGAGACTGTCCATCTGGATAATTGGGAATTCTTATCTTGGGAATTCTGGGGGTGGGAGCAGGGAGGGTGCTGTTGTCTGGGACCCTCCTTTTCTGATCACACCAGACCACGCAACCAGAAACCCCAAACCGCTCATACTTTCTCCTGATAGCTTAAAAAAATTGTTTTCCAGCAGCGGGATAGGGAGGGTACATACCTTCTCCAGAATTAAGGGTGTTTTTTTTTTAAAAATTGGCCTTGACCATGGAAAAGTCCCAACCAACATGTTGCATAAAAAGCAACTGTTTAAATTCTGGCAACGGTGGGAATACATGTGGATTATGCCCAAATGTGTCATCAGGCTTTTAACCAAGGAGCAACTAATCCCAGACCCACAAATCTAACGATGGTTTGACCTTCGTGGGGTGAGTGGGGGCGGTGGTCATTTTCAGCTCTCAGAGCTGCCCCCCATCATCCCCAGTCTGTCTCAGGGTACTCAGGCCACAGACATTTCCTCGGACTGGAAGGGGGCATGTTTTCAGCCCCTGCTGCAAAGCGCGTGGAGGATACATGCCCTTGAGCTCTGGATAGGCACACACCTGTAAGAAGCGAGGGACAACCCTGGAAACATGAAGATAAAAGATGAAACAAAGCAGGGCCACTAACCCCCGGCCAGTGTGTGAGGGTTTAGCAGAGAAAATGGAACCAGGGTGCCATTTGTCATTGAAAAATTAGAATTAAGAAAAAATCTCCATATGATATCAAAGCTCTAAAACCAACAATCTGGCTTCCTTGTGTGATGGAAAAAGCCGCTCCACCCAGGTGGCAGAATGGGAGAAAAGTGCCTCTTCTCCTGCTTTTATGCCGACACTTGCTTCCTTAGGATTGGGCAGCATTGTACAGGTTGGATGTTCTCCCCACTGGCTCCCAGGCTTGAGGGATGGCCCGACACAAAGCTAGTCTCCCAGCCTGAGATTCCTCATTAAGAAGCAAATACAGCAACCTAAATGTCTTTGAAAACTCTGTGCCCCTGTGGTCTGTGCCCTTTGGGGAACATTTTCTAGCGCGCTCTGCCTTGTAGGGATGGATCCACGGAAAGACTGCCTTGTTCTACCGCCCACGTGACTGGTGCAGCGGGGAAGGCTCACCCAGTGCTTGGAGGGGCCCCTTCTCTGTGCTTTGAGAAGGTCTGGAGGGAGCCTGGTCAGGTGATCAGCTGCAGCCCCCAGAAGAGCCGGGCAGCACTTGTCCACACCGGGTGGGGGTGAGGGTCCAGACACTCTGGGTGAACCCACATAGAGAGGGCAGGGTCAGGGAGGCAACAGTTTGGGTGCATGTGGGGGAGAGTGGCGAGGGTGTGAAATGATGGATTTCCTACCACCCAAGAGCTGCCCAGACAGCATTTTCAGAAATTTCTGGAAGTTTCTATGAGCACAACGTAGCAACAAAGCTGCCAAGACGTGATCCATCTCGGGCGCCCTGGACACATCTGCTAACTACCCCAAGGGGAGAAAGACACCCAGAGATCATGCTCAGAGGGCATTAGACCTAAGTCACGGCACGTGGGAACAATCTCCTAAAGATTTTCACCCTAACCGGCAAGTTCCTGGTTTATTCCAGCAACATGCACTTGCTGAAAGCCTGTCACATACGCAGCCCAGCCATCTTTTCCAGTCAAGGAGGAACATGGCCTGTGAGGGAAGGAAAGGGTGGGGTGGGGAAGAGAAGGGGCCACCCCCACCCTCAATGTCCACTCAGGGTCAGGGCCATGTCCCCATCAGAACGCCACACCCACTGAGGAGCACCAGCCCCAGCTGCGGGGTCTCTGCTTCTGTCCTGCTGACCCACGGGAGAAAGTCCCCACGCATGGCAGGCAGCACCTACCTGTTCCCGTGCCTGAACCCCACTGGCCCATCTCATGCCCGGAAAGGAGGGGCAGGGCATGGAAGCAGCTTTAGCCACTGGGACTGGGGCTCTCCTCCACTGCCCCCCTCTGTACGGGGCGTACAGAACTGACCCTCCCCCAGGCCATCTCACCTCTGTCCACCCCCACCTTAAGGAAAGGGAGGGGCTCTCGGACTCGGGCAGGAGAAATGCTAGGACGACGGAAGGGCATCGGGCAAGCAGCCGCTCTCACTCTTCCCGGCTTCCCAGCCCGTGTATGGAGTCTGGCATTCCCTGAGCGCTGGGCTCCAGCTGATATGGTCAGGCTTGCGATCCCCATCAAAAGGGAAGAGGAGGGTCAGTTTCTTTCTTGGGGACCTAGACTGCTGGGCAGCCCAGGAGGGGGTCTTTGGTTGGGCTCCGCAGGACTGCCCTAGAGTGATGTGCGTGCCGGCCACCTGGTTTAACCTGGCTCTAGGGAGGTTCTGCCTTCTCAGCTGCTTGGGGCTGTAAAAGCAGGGGATTGATAGAGGAAAGACGCAGCCCTAACAGGTGTGTGTGGGACCCGGGGCAATGAGCAGCGAGGTCTGTGCACGTGGGTGAGATTCAGAGACTAGCAGACTGCAGGTTCTGGGAAGGATAATGACTCTGCCCTGCCCTGCTCAAGGTGCCCTTCACCATGAGTCTTCCCACCAGCTGACCCAGAACCTTCCTCCAGGGCCAGGCTTTTAGACACTGTACACCTAACAACCCTGTCCCTGCTTGAGCTGGTAAGGGCAAATTACAGACTAGAAAAGGGCAGGAACCACCTGCTACTGATTCTACACCCATTTTCTATCTCAGTACCATGGTTCATTTTTTCTTTTCTGCTCCCAAGGAGAAGAGCTCAATTTATTTTTTTTATTGCCTTTTTTTTTTTTTGAAGCAGAGTCATTACCTCATGCTAATTAGCTTTGGGAATAAAATAAAGGACATAATCCTGCGTAGTGATAAAAGTATTATTTGAAAATGAAGGCCTAATTAATTAAGCAATTCTTTAAATTTGTGATGGAAAAATATTTAGTTAAAAAAGAGAATTATTCACCTACAGTGTATATATAGTTTCCTAGATACAATAAATACATAGATCCTTGAAGGAAGTTACATTGGCACATTAGAGTCAAAAGAGAATTTCGCCAGCAGGATGCTCTAGGTCCTAGAAACACTATATATATTTTTTAACTCTCAAACTGCAACTACAGGCTACTGTGTCATCTCAGAGGGACCCTGCTGAAGGAAGAAGCAGGTAATTAGGATGCTTTTCTGAAAGCCACACAAGGATTCAGAGACGTGAACACGAGCACGGACATCATCAGGGTCCTCGTGGCCTATGCCCTGTAGTTAAAAATATCTTTTCGTCTTTACCAGGAAAAAAAAACAGGGGCACTGGAGAGGGACAGCTATTAGGATCTGTGCTGGGTCACCAGGAGTCAATTAAATATTTGCTGAAGTTTTAACTTAAACAATGAGAACTGAGCACAAGGCCAAGGCTATGTCTCTACCTGCCCCCCACCAAGGATGGCCAACCCACGGGCTGCCCAGGGAGGGGTGATGCCTGGGAGCTGGGCTCCTGGTCTGCTACTCACTGAAAATTGACCTAGAGTCATGTGACCTCTCCCAAGACTACATGCTCTGTGAAGCGGGGAGAATCATCCCTCCTTACATCAAAGGGCAGTCCTGGCCATGTCAAGTTTATACCAATGATCTCACTGACTCCCTGGCCTCCCACTTAGCTAATTTCTTAGGAAAATCACCTTCAGCCTCAACTTGAAGACTACTAAACCCGATCTAGGTAGAGAAACAATAGAGGAACTTTAGTATGGTGTAGCTACTAACACTGATAGGACCAGAACAGAAGCCTGGGGACCGAGTTCCCTCCCGTCTTCGGCTTGTGCTCACTGAAAGGACACAGACGTGAGCACTTCCTCCTTCTGAAATTCAGGAGGCCTTAGCAGGCACAACAAATTCCACCTCAGGTCACAACCTTTGGGTTTCAGGAAGGAATTAGCTATTGCATTTTCAGCTCATCACCCACGACTGCTCATTGGTGAATCGCTAAAAACCTTCTTTACTCACCCTGTCTGGGGCAGTTCTCAAACATTCTTCTGTGCAAAATACCCCAGTTATTAAAAGTGCATCAACTCTGATAGACTTTTGCAATAGAAATATTAAAAAAATAAGAAAAAAAAGCCCTCTATATAAAATGAATTGTGCTTTCTTTTCAGAAACCACGAATGGTTTGTGTTCATAAATCTTTTTAATATAGATCTGAGAGCTACGAAGCAGGTGAAAACTGTTTAATATTTTTCCTATCTCTTCGTGATTCCACCTCCCATCCTTGGCCATTCACAGGCAGTCAACTCTAAGGCTCAAGAAACTCAGCCCTAAAAAATGCCAAGTTATGGTTTTCATACTTGCTCTGGGAACTGAGAACGATTCTTTGTTTTTTAGGCAATCTCTCTTCTTGCTCTTACCTATTACGTGTGGCACGCTCGCTCCAGTTCAGCAGGCTATGAAATTTGCTGGGCACAGAGACAATCGGGTCTTGCAACAGGGTGGCTTACGAGAGGAGAGCATTTAACAAAGGAACAACAACCCAACACGGACGTCGCGCTGCATCACACGGAAGGTCTGGAATGTATGCGTCCAGGCAAGCATCTCGGCCGTGTCTCTGAATTAGCACCCAGATCGATGTTAGTCTTTCACGCTTTTCTATATTCCAAACCAAATGTCTCAGTATTACTGCAACACGATACACATAGGGTTCGTTTTCCATGAATGGCTACCTTTTTGGTTCCCAGCATGACCTTTTTGTAAATGCGATTTTTTCAAGTATGATGATCTATAGGACATTTTATTTTGAATATTTCGTTGCTCATTCTCTGAACGCCTCAGTACAAGTGATAAGAACAATTCATGCGTGTTTCCTCTTTCTGGCTGCGAGACACTCTTGCCGTGCTTCCGATTTTTCCAGAGAAAGGGGCAGAATGTTTGTCCTTGGAGGCCCCCCCAAAACCCTCAGCAGGGTAAGGCCCTGCTCCCCCTCCAAACTGTGAGTGTTTCCAGCCGAGGCTGGAGGGCCTGAGGAGCGTATGAGACCGGAGGGACTCACTCCCTCTGGCCCAGAGGTGAGACTGGAGAGTGACATTCCTGTTTTGCACTGGCCCCCAGGGACCTCATGTTCTCCCGGCTGCCTCATTTCCGAGGCCACCCCCACCCGGCGACAGGAAGACACATTGCACACGGAAGTCCTCGCTAAAGTGTCTGAGAGAGGCGAGGCACACGCCACATCCCTGTGGCTGCCCGCTCAGGAGTCTGCCAGGTGGCCCGGACGGTGGCCCCTGGATCTTGCCTCGTGTGTGGAGGACAGAACTCCGAGGAGGAGGAGGAGGACACCCAGTGGCCTTGCTCGCGCCCGGACAAAGACCACGATGGCTCTTCCTTCCAGCGTGTGGCAGAACAGACGGCGACCACCGAGGCAGGAGAGGCTCGCGGTGGGGGACAGGGAGAGAGCAGGGACGCTGGTGCCAGAGTCCAGAACAGCTCCCGGGGCAGGGGTGGGGGAGGCAGTGCCTTTAATCGTCTTCTCGGCACATGGGCAAGTTGACAAAGGTGAAGACATTGAACTCTATCATTATGGAGAAGCACAAGAAGACGGCGTAGAGGGCCAGCACGCAGACACCCAGCTTCCGGTCCAGTCTCCACTTGTTGAGATGGATGCCGAGGACCTGGAGGGACAGAGGATGGAATGCAGTTTCCCAGGCAGTTTCTCTGGAAAACTAGACACACACTACAGATCCCAGAACTGTCTCCAAAATGTGCACAAGGGCAGAGCGGTGCTGCAAGGTACACCCGGGGTCTGGTCAGACGGAGCCCCGCGGGCTTGAAGACCTGTCTGATGGAAGGCTCTGAGCAGGCACACTGCTTCCTTGGGACCCAAGCGTCCTCAAGACCCCTTCTGCCAGCGAGAGCCTCCCTGCCCAGACCTTCTTTCAGGACAACTAGGGACATTCTCAGAGTCCTCCCTTTGCTGCAGAAATTTCCTCCTCTTAGGCAATAGTTCCAGTGCATCTATTGGCTCACAGCCTGGCTAACTTGAGCTTGGGCCACCTTTGTGTGTGTGTGTGTGTGTGTGTGTGTGTGTGTGTGTGTGTGTGTGTAGATGGGGTTGGAGCACATCCTCATTCTACATTCCTTCTAGACTCTCCCGCACTTCATGCCTTTCTGTCTTGTCTCTGAATCCAGATTCCTAAGGGCTGGGTCACATTTACGCCATCAGAGCACAGCCATGGGCTCTGTGGAGACAGACCAATCTGGGTTCAAATCCCAGTTTTGCCGTTTCCTACCCCCATGACCTTGGGTGAGGTACTTAACCTCTCGGCCTCGATTACTTCTGCAAAACGGGGAAGGTCTCATCAGGTGGCCATAACAACTGAATAAAATAAGCAGAAGCAGAGTGTGTAGCTCAGGCCCAGGCGTGTGGGGGACGGTGGCCTCAGTAGTACTCCCGTGCCAGTTCTGAGGCCCAAAAGTCATGCTCCCCCACCCCCGCCACCTTCTATCAGCTCAGCTAGGCAGAGGGAAATTTCTCTCCTCCTGGCATGAGTGAGGAGAGACGGAAGAGGCAGTGGGGACCCAGTGATGTAGTTCACTTGCTCTGGTGATTTCTTAGTCACTGTGGGAAAAATGTAGTGGCGGATGCCAACATTCTTGGCACAAATTGTGTCCGGAGGGATCTGTGAATTTGTGTTTTCTCAGTGTCAGCCCTCGCAGCCCGAGGGAAGTGAGGGGGGTTTCAGAGACTTTGCAAGTGACGAGGCAGGATCAGATGGAATGAAGGGCAATTCCAGAACTGGAAAGACTCACTGTGAGAGCCACAGAGCCCAGCAACAGCACCACAGAATAGACCAGACCCCGGCTGTTGATCTTCACCTGGAAAAACAAACATATGTGCCCTGAATATCGGGGCTGCTCGGGGCCCTGTCCTGAGAGCCTAGGGCACCCCAGTGTATTCCTTCTGGAAAGCATAGGTGGGCGTTCACGGGGAGCACGTGGTGGGGGTCGGTTGGCTAACCGTGGATTTAGGTCTCCACTCCATGTGAAGGAACAGATGAGGAGTGGACGCACATGCCCGTGAGTGTAGGTGTGGGGGGTCTGCACGTGGGGCTTCCCCCGACAGGTGCCCCTGAGGCCGTTCCAGAGGCCCTCATGGAAAGTGGGGTGCCAGGATTCCAAGGAGAGGGGGGCAGTGTGTTCCACGGGGGCTCTCTGCTGGGACAGGGCCAATGCCACAGTCCATTCCCATCAAGGACTTGTGTCTGGTGTCCCTGTGGCTTATAAGGCAGGGGGAGGAGCTTACCGTGGACCCATAGTTAATGACCATGGTCTGCAGGCCCCACGGTATGCCGAGTCCCACTAGGATGTCAAACACGTTGCTTCCTATGGTGTTTGAGACTGCCATGTCACCAAGGCCTAGAGTAGACAATTGACGCGTGTCATTCACGGAGATTAGGTGGCTGGAAACCCCTATTCTGGTCCTAGAAGTGCTATTCTTCAGAAAGGAATTCCTTCTTCATGGACCCCACATTTCAGAAACTTCTTATGAGGTCTAAGTCCACTCCGTAAAGTCTAAGGGGAGCCTCCTAGGGTGTGAGTGATGACCCTTAAGATTCATATGTTAGAGTCCTAACCTCCAATAGCTCAGAACGTGGCATCATTTGGAGATAGGGTCTTTGCAGGGATCATCAACTTAGAAGGAGTCATTGGGGGTAGACCCTAGTCCAATATGACTGCTGTTCTCAGAAGGGGACACCTGGACACGGCACAGAGGGAACATGAAGACAGCCATTTTCAAGCCAAGGAGAGAGGCCTGGAACAGATTCTTCCTCACGGTGTTCAGGAAGAACCAACTCTGCCAACACCTTGACGTTAGGCTTCTAGCCTCCAGAACCGTGAACCCACACATCTCTGTTGTTGTGCTACTTTGTTATGGCAGCCCTGGGAAAGGAACACAGGACCCTTCATCATTTCTCCTGACCGGCCAGTCCGCTGATCTCCTCCAAGGACCCACTATGTGCTCCAAGACCCACTATGTGCGTCACCTCATTGAATCCTCCCAGGTACCCTAGGAGGGAGGAGGTGTTGTCCTCGTGCCAGATGATGGAACCAAGGCTTGGGGCGTGCCCAAGGTCACACAGTTTGGGAGGGGCCCAGCATCCTTCAAACTGAGCCAGGATGTGTCCTTGGGGTTCAGGTGATGGCCTCACCACCTGGGCTCAGAGGATGAGGCATTGGGTCTCGTGCCCTGGAGCCTTCTGCAGGGTAAATAAACTCTTTTCTCCCAACTAGACTAGAAGCATCTTAGAGGTTAGGGGCCTCTCCATCCTCCTTTGTGTTCCGCCCAGTTGGCCGGGATCATGCTAGCCACATTGTCGAGGGACTTAACAGCTCAAGGGTATTACAAGTTAGAAAACAAACTTGTACAGATAAGACTCCTGCTGGGTGCCATCTGCTCGAACCTGGCCATCCAGCTTTACATTGACATGACCATCAGAACCCGGCACGAATACAGGTGCGTGTGCAATGAACGAGCTGGGAACAGCTTGCAACCCTAAGACTGCTGGGTCCCTGGGAAGCTTGCAGCTGCCCAGCCTGGCACCTGGACAGCTGGTTCGCAGCCGCCTGAGCATCAGCCCCTCAGGGGTGGGGGTGGGAAGCTGGACCACCCCCTCCTCCTGTCCTGTTGCTGTCACCTGCAGTCCTCCAGGACACAATGCCTCCCTCAAGGACCTCACATACTTGCCCCGTCTGTCTTGGTGCTGTGCTGAGTGCCTTTAACATCTCAGCACTGACCCTGGGGCATCACCCTCCCAGGGTCTCAGTCTCTGGAACAACAAAGGGACAACACAACAGCTGTTTTGGGGCAGCTACTCGCCTCTGGGGAGGACGCAGCCCTGGCTCAATGGGTCAGGAGGGATGCAGGTGACCCATGCTTGAGAGGAGAGGCAGAGGCCTCCTCAGATCCCCAGGCTTCCCGTCCTGCACAGGTGCACAGGTGCTGCGAATGGAGGAACCTCAGGGCAACCTTTCTCAAGAGCGTGAGACTCACCTGGGGGCCTGGCTGAAATGCAGGTTCCAACTGAGTGGGTCTGGGGCAGGCCTGAGATGCTGTGTTTCCTTTTTCAAATTAATTCATCAATCAATTAATTAATTAATTTTGGCAGGAGAGAGAGCAAGAGTGGGGGGTGGGGCGGGGCAGAGGGGGAGAGAGAGAGAGAGAGACTCCTAAGCAGTTTCCGTGCTCAGCTCAGTGCAGAGCCCAACTTGGGACTTGATCTCACAACCCTGAGATCATGACCTGTGCCGAAACCAAGAGTCAGAAGACGCTTAACCAACTGAGCCACCCAGGTGGCCTGAGATTCTGCATTTCTTACAAGAAGGTCCCTGGTCGAGCTGCTACGGCCACCAGCCCGGACCACACTTGGAGCTGGGAGGCGTCAGGGAGCCTAGGATATGGGATCTCCGCGTTAAAGCACATGGCGTAGTCTGCTGGGGCAGCGGATTCTGTGCAGAGGTTTCTGGACCCTTTGCCAGGAAGACACTGTCCATGCTTTAACACTGTCTGCTGGGTCCTCGGCCAGGGACATCAGCATCACCTTCATGACGAGGCACTCCACCTGCGTCTTGCCCTCACTTACTTTCTGTGCCTCCATGTTCCACAGGAGTCACTCTGATAGGATGTCCTCCCTCAGAACCCCACTTAGCCCGGGTTCCCTTTCTTGACCTCACCCCTACCCCCAGCCCTTCACCTTCTAGCCTCATGACCCCGGACCCCAGCCAGCCGGGACTCCAGGGCTAGTTGTTTCAACAGCCCATTCTCTTGCCCCCCCCTGGACCTTCCCTGCATCCACCCAGCAACCCCAGCTCTGGGAGAACATGTCGTCCCTCATGTATGTGTCCCTGGAGCTGCCAAGCTGACGTCACTGAACAACAGCCAGGCCTTCAGTGCTCAGCAATGCTCCCATTCCTCACTGCACAGGGTTGGCTCGTGCCCCTCCCTGCGGCTCCTATCCACCCAACACCAGCGCCTGGGGCCTTCTTTGCAAATAGGGTCTTTGCAGATGTGATCAAATCAAAATGAGACCATACTGAATTAGGATGAGCCCTGATGCAAGGATGAGTGTCCTTGTAAGGAGACGGAAGTTCAGACACAGACACATGCAGAGGGATGAACACCACGTGCCGACGGAGGCAGAGATGATGGTGACGCAGCCCTAAGCTGTCCGGCCACCCCTGGAAGCTGGGGGACAGGCCCGGAACAGACCCTTCCCTACAGCCTTTGGAGGGAGTGTGGCCTGGCTACCACCTCGATTTTGGACTTTCAGCATCCAGAACTGTGCAACAGTCTCTTGTTTTAAGCCACCCCATTGTGGTGTGGTTATGACAGCCCTAGGAAGTAAATACACTCACTTCAGAGGTTACTCCACTAAATCCCATTCCCCTCAGCTGCTGTCCCCACCATCCCCACTCTCTGCAAGCCTCTGACCTGTGACAACCACATTCCCACACTTCTCTCCCCGCATGGCAGGTCTTCTCAGGACTGACCGACATCTGCCCCCACCCTGGTCAACACTTTCTCCTAACCTGGGAAGAATAAATGTCACTTTCCATGTTCCAGAGCCCACTTTCTCCTTGGGCACTTCTTTCCTCTCCTTTGAGATGTCACTCTATTATTGGCCCCCACTGCCCCCCCCATCCTTTCACACTCACATCTGTGGAGGAAGATGTGTGGCGGTCCATGCTGGGTTGCAACCTCATCAGCAGAAACACCACAATCAACAAAGGTCAGCCCTTTACGGGGCTTTTGTTCTGCATTAAAGAGCACACAGGAACTCCTTCCCTTGCTTATTAACCCATGTCAGGTGGTGAGCCCCAAAGAAATACCACTAACCAGCCAACCAACCCACCAACCAGGTAATGAAGCCCGTATCCACGTTCTAGAACCTTAAGAATAGGAAAACAGTTGGAGGTACAAGATGCTCCTCCCCCATTGCCTTCCTGGGACTGGAAGATTTCTCATTACTATTGTATTTGCTGGAAGAAGTTGGGGTTTCAGCACCGTTTAATGTCACACTAGTGATTCCAGAACAAGTTCCTTTGATTCTAGCCTGCACAAGCAAATGCTTCTAGAGATCCGGAGGTGTTTTTCGTGGTCGTGTTCTCTCTGCAGATGGGCTCTAATGCATGATGCTTTCCCCTCATCAGCTGGCTCCACAGCATGACATAAGAGCTACCAGTCTGAAGGGCCATGAACTCTAACTCCAGTAGGGGCGGGGGGGGCCTGCATCGTGGTGCTCGTAGCTAGGGGGGCAAGCACATGGCTCTTACCTTGTCTTGCCACGATTAAGCTGGCCATGCAGTCTGGAACACTCGTGCCCGCTGCCAGGAAAGTAATGCCCATGATGACATCCGGGATCCCAAGTGTGTATCCAATAATAGTCACCTGCAGAAGAGCGGGGGAGGGGCCGTGAACTCCGGGAGGAACACCCAGGACCTTCGCTGACTCCGAGGGCTTTCAACTGGAACGTAGGACTGCTGTTTCAGTTGCTGTTTTAAAACATTTAGAAACTGGGGGCACCTGGGTGGCTCAGTGGGTTAAAGCCTGTGCCTTCGGCTCAGGTCATGATCCCAGGGTCCTGGGATCGAGCCCCGCATCGGGCTCTCTGCTCAGCAGGGAGCCTGCTTCCCCCTCTCTCTCTGCCTGCCTCTCTGTCTACTTGTGATCTCTCTCTCTCTGTCAAATAAATAAATAAAATCTTAAAAAAAAACCAAAAACAAAACCTTTAAAACATTTAGAAACTGAAGGGAAATGAAAACAAGACCCACAGATGACCACTATTCCTACTGTCAGCCCGTGGTTCTCAAACTCTAAGCCCCTGGAACAGTCTCTGGGGGGCTGTCTCCTTCCACCCCGGCCCATGCCCCTGAGTTTCTGATTCAGGAGGCCTTGGGTGAAGCCCAGGAGTTTACGTTCCTACCAGTTCCCAGGTGGCTGGGATCCTCTGGCTACTGGTCTGGGAACCACACTTGAAAACTGTTGCTTTAGAATATATCCTTGACCTTCCTTTTGGTGTGTTTGTTGGAAAAAACCAGAATCAGATTATGCTATCAGTATACGGTTTGCAAGTTCCCGTTTCCTGTACTAAGACTCCATGGATACCTTTCCACCTCCCGTTGTCATCTCCGACACGATTTTAAACCGATGCATGGGTTTCACGGGCGTGGCTGTACGGCCTATCCCTCACCCTCCCACAGCCAGATGGTCTCTCTCTTTGCTCTCACGACCTCAGTGCATATAAGTAACAAGTACTGAGCATTTACTGTATATAGGCACTCTACCAGGTGTGTTGTGTACACAATCCCAGGTGCTCTGTTATCACTACCCACTGGTGAGGGGGCACCGTGGTTACACTCATTTTACGCCCAGGGAAACTGAGGCCCAGAGAGGTGATGCAGCATGGCCCGTGGGCCAGAAGGTGGTGAGCAGTGGAGCAGGGATTCTGGACCAGGTCTTGCTAACTCTAAAGGCCATGTTCCTACCTCAGTGTCATGCACCTTGTGTGTATGACTTGCGGTCCTTATCTTACTGACTTCTTAGCATAAGCTCCAAGAAATAGAATGGTCCAGTGGAAGGATCTTGATCCGCAATCACACGCTCTACTGAGAGATGCCTGATGCTCCAGAGATGGCTGGAGCCCTGAGCAGCACCTAGATGGAAAGCCTTAGAAGCATTTGGATAACCCTATTAGCTCTGGCTTGGCTCCCCATCTCTAAAATGGGAACCGTGGCATCTCTGGGGGTTGTTCACATCTCGATGGGTGGCTCCAATCCCAGAGAATAGTTGTGTGATTCAGGACAAACTGGTGTCCTTTTCTGAGCCTCAGTTTCCTCACCTGTAAAATGGGTCTGCTAATAAAGATTAAGTGAGAAAATGTGAGGTGACGGTGCCTGGCCTGAGCAAGATGGTCACAGATATAGGTTTCTTTTCTCTTTCAGACACCGAGGAGGGCAAAAATGAACCACTGATCCATAGTGTTCAGTCTACCTTGGCCATGAACAAGATCTTCACAAGTCCAACCAGAACATGGCTGACATGCTTTCCATGGGGGATGCCAGACTTTGTAAATACAGGAGCCTGGGTTGTTTTGGTATTGTGGGGGATGCCTCTGTTTCCCCCCCTTAAATCACTGAACTACCTGGCTAAGAAGCTGAAGGATGGAAGAACAGAAGGAAGATCTATGGGTGTGTGTGCGAGCATGTGCGTGTGCGAACGCATGCACTATCCAGGGTGCTTCGGACTAGAGATGCTGCCTGGGTGCTGCGTTGACCTGGACTCCAGCCCTGGGCCCTCTGAGTCCAGCTGATACTTAGGCATCAGACAGGGGAGCAGACCTGAGTCCCAGCTCTGGGGCTGACTATCTGTGCGACCTTGTGGAAGCCATAGCCCTCTCCTTGGTCCTCAGTCTCCTCAACTGTGCAAAGGTGCCGGACAGGACCATCCCTTTCCAAGGTCCCTCCCTTTTCACAAGGACATTCAAGAATTATTTTCTCTGAAGTCTTAGGGGTGAGAGATCCAAAAGGTGACAGGAGTAAGGGGTGGCCCCCGTAGAGGCATAAGGAAAGCAAGCTCATGGCCCAAAATGAGGGCTAACATGGGATGCTATTCTCTTGATCAATTTCTACTATCAGGGTCACTCCATTTCCCCCAAACTGAGGCGGGCTGAAGTTCAAAGTCATGGGTAAGGGTGCCCTGGCCAAGCAGTTCCTGTGATCCCTGCCAAGCTGCTCCCATGACTCTCTCTGCTTTAAGCAGCACAAGAGGGCTGAGTCAAGGTGGGGGGGATATGAGTGTTGCTAAACGTCCTCACAGCGAATGAGCAGAGCTTATTTCCTAATACTGCTGTTTCCAGTAACTGGAGAAGAAAACGTTTCACCCATTCATTAATTTGATCTTTCTAACTCCCATACCTACTCCTTCGATGTCATGCAAATATTTTTTTTTCTCCTTGCAGTGTTGTTTTGGGCATGCACTTCAGTAAGAGAATTCCCTGGATCCTTTTATCACATATAAAGATGGGTTGGTGTTAACCTTACTCAGAAAGATGTCAATTTACAAGTGCAATTCATGTAAGGCACCGTTTTTGTGATCCTTGATTGTCCTTCACTTGGGGGCTTAGAGCGTAGCTATTTTCAACTCTTCCCACACCCCAGTATGCACGCACACACACGCACACACACACACCAGCATGTGTAAGGATTTTAACCTTAATCTGAACAAAGCATGGACGTAGAACTGGCAGCATCTCATGGTGAAAACAGTTGCCATCGACAGTTATTATCCATCTGTCATCCTGCCAGCTAGGGCTACAAGGTCTGAGCAGAGACTTCTCTCCTCCCAGTGACCTTGTGAGACAGGGATGGCCATCCCCTTTCTGCAGAAGGGGTGACTGTGGCTCATGAAGGCTGAGCCACCTGCCGGGATTTCATGGCTGGTAAGTGGGAGGTCTAGGATTCAAATGTATTTCCATGTGACCCCATGGCCCTTCCCTCCCCACAAGGTTGTACATGGAGGAAGGGGAAAGGGTCTCCTGCTTACTGCTGCCCCACCCCCGCCCCCTGGCCAATGAAACGTTTGTATAGGAAGCTGTCACATGTGGCCAGTGGAGCTTACAAGGAGCTATGCCAAAGCCTCTTTGCCTGCAAAACGTGGGTGCAAATGGCCTCTGAAAACTCCAGTAAGTAACTGAAGGACAGCTGAGGATAGTCATTGAGATCATGAACTCAGGAGCCCAACTCTAGAACACTGATTGTGGAACTAATCCCATAATAGTTGAAAATTGTGCAGCCGGGTCAATTACTCAATCTGGATGCCTCAGTTGCCTCACCTGTGAAATGGACAAAATAAAAACACCTATCCCACTGTTGTTGTTATGAAGGCTAAAAGAGTTTACCGGCAGGGGTTCCAATGAAGGCTGCCTTGTGTTCATCTCCCACTGACTCCAGTCTCCCTTACATTCCCCGAGGGTCCCAGAAAGGAAGGTGGGGGGACTAGTGACTAGCCCTCCAGAGATTTTCCCAGAGCATCCCCACTACCCTGCCGTATTTCTCTCCCCATTGCACCCGAGCAGCGGGTCTCAGAATCTCATCTCCCGCCCACTCTTGCCTTGAAGGTTGGCACCATGCTGTATCCATCCAGGAATCTGCAGTGCCCAGCATAGTCCCAGGCACCTGTGATGAAAGTCCTTCTATGGAGAAATAAGCCAACGTCTGCAAAGGGAGGTGGCTTGCCGAAGGTGGCACCACTGTGTCTGAGGTTGCTCTTGAACCCAGCTCTCCCACCTCCAGCAGGTGCTGGGCAGGGGCTGTCTGTGTGGCCCAGCCCTACTTCCATAACCACTCACCAGCCACACCATTAGGTAGGAGAAGACAGCGATCCACAACGTGGCAGTGATGAAGGTGACCATGAAGTACTTCTCCCAGCGGGGCTTGCTGCAGTTGGGGATGGTGATGCACAGGAGGAAGATGAGTGGCCAGGTAAACACCCACTTGGCCTTGTCCCCTCTTGCCTCTGCAGTGGGAGGGGGTGGAGCCCGAAGGGGGAGGAGAGAAACACATGCCAGGTTACACATCTGCCGATCTACCTGTCTATCACTGCGTTTTAGAAGTTTCTTCATCCGTTAAACAGGAACATTTTCTCTTCCTGGTTGGTGCAAGAATGACAAGACATAATATACATAAAACACCCAGCACACACTGCAGCACATAGTTGGTACTCTGGAATTCTCAGCTCCTCTGTTCCAAGGTCGTATACTCAGCTTGTTGTAGATACAAGACTGAAATGTAGAAGGGCCGGCCCGGCAGGCGCTATCTCACTGGCCCCTACCAGCAGAATCCACCAACAATTCAACCAAGGAAAAGTGGCCTCACTATGTAAGGGCCTATTTAGCCAGAGCTATTCCATCCGGTTAAAGAGTGATTTTGTTGTTTATACAGTAAAACTTAAACTGACCCTGCCTGGCCCCCGCCCCAGGGGAACTTACTTAAAAGCAAGTCCCGGAAACCAGCAAAATATGGTTGACCAGTCCCTGATAACAGAGCCCAAATCCAAGGGCGGGTCAGGTCAGGTGAAGATAACAGAGCCCGAAAGCAGGAATGAGTCGGGTCAGGTGGAGACATCCAATCAGTGGGCGCACATACTGTCTCCCTAGCTACCAAGGAGTGTGGATCCGCCTTTTGGGCTCCAATTCTGACCAAGGTGATAGGCTAGTTCAAATAGCTACTACGGGGTGAATTGTAATTCAATTGGCCCCCCATGTGTGACCTAGCATGACTGTCCAGCTTTCTCTGTGTGTTACAATCTCATTGGCCACCTGTGTGTGGCCAGGCTCAACCACACGGCCTTTGCTCTATAAAAGTTAGTCTGTGAGGCTGGGAGGGGTCACCCTCTCTGTAAGAGGCAGCCCCAAACGGTAGGTTTGATTCTCGATGCTTGGCGCGAAATAAAGCTTTGCTTGACCTTTGCTTTGTATCAGTCTCGCTCCTTTGATCACGGACCTATCACTGGGGGACCTATCAACTAAGCCACTGAGTGCAAGCATAATGTCCTTAATTAGCCACTAAGTATGGTGTACACATGCAGGCTCAAAATTAGCTTGTTGGCCACACCAATAAAATAGTGGCGGACGGACTTCTGAGGATTCTCTCCTCCATAAAAGCAATGAGAACATTGGCAAGGATGGTCAGAAACAGCCTTTTTCAGAACTCTGGAAATTAACCAAAGGCGTATAGTAATTCCAGCAGAGTTTACTTAAGAAAACTGGCTGGATCTCAGTGAGAACAGTGAGCTTTGTGGAGTTTTAACTTGCTCTATTTTCTAGGTCCTTCCACCAGCTCGGGAGTCACCTTGAGAACCAGCATCCTGACATCCACCACAGGTGGGCAGGGCTGGAGCTCCTTCCAAGTCCATTTTTGGAGAATTGGCATTATTTGTCCTGTCTGGTGGTTTCCTGGAAGATCCCATTGTCAAGGCTATCTATTTTTCCTGAATGAGAGTTGAGCCAGTGTGAATAGCCTTTTCCTTGGGGGCATTTGTTGAAAACAATCAGAGGCAACCGTTGAACATTCCACTGTCCAAGGGGGTAGGTAACCTTGAAACAAACAATGCACTGGCCAAACAGCTTAAAAGGAAAAACTGGAGAAAGGGCTATCCACAGAAGGCTTTGCAAAGCTCCCACATATTTGGGAATCTAAAAGACCATGAGTATGCATAAAACTGTGCCCACAGATATTTGCATACTCAGTAAAGATTTGAGGATGTCCTAAGCTTCCACCTCTGCCTAATGTTGAGGCTCTGAACAAGCAAGAAAATAAAAACTAAGGTAGATTTGTTAACTGTCTGCCTCAGTGTTGAAGGTGTGCCCCCAAACACATACAGAACTTATTGCAAAGACTGAAATACTTATTTGGTCCTGATATCAAAGGAAATCTCTGTGCAATCATTAGATGACCTTAAGAGATTCTAGCAGATATTTCAGGAGCCACACACAACGAAGACAGGTTTTACAGAATTAGCTAAGAAAATTGACTAAACAAGCAATAACAATAAATAGCAATAGCAAGAAGCCCAGGAGAGGGAGAAGAATCTGATTTGCAGCATTGTCAAATCTTGTTATTTTAAATGCCCAGTTTCCAACAACAAAATTGTGAGACATGCAAAGAAATAAGATAGTATGTTCCATACACAGGAAAAAAAAAATCAGTCTAAACTACCACTGAGGAATTCCAGACATTGGGTTAACTAGACAAAGACTTTAGTTTTTATTACTGAAGTTTGCTTATTTACTTATTTACTCATTTATTCATTCATTTTAGTAATCTCTACACCCAACGTGGGGCTCAAACTCATGACCCTGAGATCAAGAGTAGCAAGTTCTTCTGACCAAGCCAGCCAGGTGTCCCTAGACAAAGACTTTATATCAGCTGTTTTAAACAGCTCATTCACAAATGAGTTGTCAAACAGCTCATTCACAAATGAGTTGTCAAAATGTCTAAAAAAATTAAAAAAGAGGGGCACTTGGGTGGCTCAGTGGGTTAAAGCCTCTGCCTTTGGCTCGGGTCATGATCCCAGGGTCTTGGGATCGAGCCCCGCATCGGGCTCTCTGCTCCGCAGGGAGCCTGCTTCCTCCTCTCTCTCTGCGTGCTTCTCTGCCTACTTGTGATCTCTGTCTGTCAAATAAATAAATAAAATATTTAAAAAAAAAAAAACTAAAAAGAAGTAGGAGAATGAGTTCTCACCAGAGACTACCAACAAAGAAGTAAAGACCATAAAAAAGAACCAAGAGAAATTCTGGAGTTGAAAAGTAAAATAACTGAGAAATTCACCTTTGGGGCTCAACAGCAAATTTGAGCAGGAAGAAGAAATCAACCAATGACCTTGAAGATAGGCCAACTGAGATGATCTAGTCTCAGAAACAGAAAGAAAAGGGAAAAAAGGCAGGAAGAGTACTTAAAGAACTCACATTCAAAAAGTTCGCAAATCTGATGAAAAACATTAACATGTACATTCAAGAAGGATACACATTCTTCTCAAGCTCACATAAAACGTTCTCCAGGATCAACAACATGGTAGGTCATAAGCATCAGTACATTTGGAAGGATTTACATCACGTGAAGGATGTCTTACAACCACTCTGTAATGGAAAGAACTTAAAAAAGCAGTAACAGGGGGCACCTGGGTGGCTCAGTGGGTTAAGCTTCTGCCTTCGCCTCAGGTCATGATCTCAGGGTCCTGGGATCGTGTTCCGCATGGGGCTCTCTGCTCAGCGGGGAGCCTGCTTCCCCCTGTCTCTCTGCCTACCTCTCTGCCTACTTGTGATCTGTCTGTCAAATAAATAAATAAAATCTTTAAAAAAAAATCAGTAACAGAAGAAAAACTGGAAGTTCAAAAATATGTGGAAATTAAGGAACACACCACTAATAACCAGTAGGTCAAAAAAGAAATCACAAGGGAAATTAGAAAATACTTTGAAATTAATGAAAATGAAAACACCACATACAAGAACTTATGAGATGTAGGAAAAACAGTGCATAGAAATTTATAGTTATAAATGATCATATTAAAGAAGAGGAAAGGTTTTAAATCAATGACATAATCTTCCTCCTTAAGAAACAAAAAAAGAGCAAATTAAGCCCAAAGAAAGCAGAGGAAAAGAAATAACCAAGATTAAAGTGGAATAAAATGGAAAATTTTTAAAAAAGAGAATCAATGAAACCAAAAGTTGGTTCTTTAAAAAGATCAATGAGGGATGCCTGGGTGGCTCAGTTCGTTACGTGTCTGCCTTTGGATCAGGTCATGATCTCCAGATCTTGAAATCAAGCCCCAGGATGGGCTCTCTGTTCCTCGGGGAGTCTGTTTCACCCTCTCTCTCCATCCCTCCCTCCCTCATTCTCTCTCAATAAATAAAATCTTTAAAAAGATAAAATTGATGAAATTGACAAACTCTTAGCTAGACTATGACAAAAAAGAGAGCAGACTCAAATTATTAAAATCAGGAATGAAAGAGGTGATGGTTATATGCCTCATAGAAATTAAAAGAATTATTAAAGAAATACTATGAACAATAGTATGCCAACAAATTACATAACCTAGGGGCGCCTGGGTGGCTCAGTGGATTAAGCCGCTGCCTTCGGCTCAGGTCATGATCTCAGGGTCCTGGGATCGAGCCCCGCATCGGGCTCTCTGCTCCGCGGGGAGCATGCTTCCTCCTCTCTCTGCCTGCCTCTCTGCCTACTTGTGATCTCTCTCTCTGTCAAATAAATAAAAATCTTTTTAAAAAAAAAAAAAAAAAAAAAATTACATAACCTAGGTGAAACAGACAAAAATCTTACGAAGACAGAAACACCAAACCTGGATAAAAAAGAAAAAAAATATCCAATAAGACTTATAACAAGAGATTGACATAGTAGACAAAAAGCCAAACAAAACAAACAAACAAAAATTTCCCTTAAAGGAAGGCCAGGACCATATTTCTCCCAAATGTTTTTTTTCTTTTCTACCAAATGTTTATAAAAGAATTAGCATGAATCTGTCACAACTCTTCCAAAAGGTATTAGAGAACGGAACTATCTTTGCATTCACTCCATGAAGCCGGTATTATCCTGATAACAAAGCCAAACATCAAGAGAATGGAAACAGAGACCAATATCCCTTATGAATATAGATACAGAAATCTTCAACAAAGTTCTGGCAAGCTGAATTAAGCAAACATGTAAAAAGGATTATGTACCATGACCAAGTGGGATTTATCCCAGGAATGCAGGTTTGGTTTGAATATGAAATTTAATCAATCCAGTATACCATGTCAATAGAATAAAGGAAAAAAAAAAAAACCCAACCCTGCACAATCACGTCCACTGAGGCAAAAAGAAAAGGCAGATATTTAACAAACTCCAACACCTTTTCAAAACACTCAACAAACTAGGAAGAGAAGAGAATTTCTTCATCTCAGTAAAGGGCATCTTTAAAAGCCTCAGCTAACATCATAGTTAATGGTGGAAGACTGAAAGCTTTCAACACGATGAAGATGTCTGCTCTGATCATTTCCATTAACAGTGTACTGCAGGTGTTAACCAGAGCACTAGGCAAGAAAAAGAAGTCATTCGGCTTGGAAAGAGAAAGTAAAACTATCCCTATTTGTACATGGCATGATCTCATAGAGAGAACATTTAAAAAATCCACACACCAAAAAAACTATTACAGTAAATGAATTTAGCAAAGTTGCAAGATATAAGATCAATATATAAAAAAAGGTTGTATTTCTATATGCTAACAATGAACGATCCATTACGAAATTAAATTTCTTAATTTCAAATGAAATTAAGAAAACCAGTTCCATTTACGACAGCAGCAAACAAAACAAAACAAAAACCTTAGGAATAAATGTAACAAAAGCATAAGATTTATATGCTGAAAGCTACCAAACAATATTGAAGGAAATTTAAGAAGCCTAAATAAATGGGAAGATCCCTGTTAAATCCTGCCGACCTTTTTTTTTAAATAGAAATCGACCAGCTGTTTCTAATACTTACATGGAAATGAAAGAGACCTAGAATAGTCAAACTAATCTTGGAAGAAGAACAAAGTTGGAGGGCTTACCTGCCCTGATTTTAAAATTTACTACAGAGCTATAAGCCATCAAGAGAGTATGCTACTGGCATAAGGATTTATAAATCAATGGAAGAGAATTTTGAGTCTAGAAATAAACTCATCCATTAAAAATGAATTGATATTTAAAAAGGGTGTCCAGGGGTGCCTGGGTGGCTCAATGCGTTAAGCCTCTGCCTTCGACTCAGGTCATGGTCTCAGGTTCCTGGGGTCGAGCTTGGGTCATGATCTCAGGATCCTGGGATTGAGCCCTACACTGGGCTCTCTGCTGGGTGGGGAGCCTGCTTCCCCTTCTCTCTCTGCCTGCCTCTCTGCCTACTTGTGATCTGTCAAATAAATAAATAATAAATTAAAAAAGGCCACATGTTATGTGATTTTGCTTACATGAAATGTCTAGAATAGGCAAATCCAACAGAGAGAGAAAGACCAATGGCTGTGGAGGGGGATGGCGGGATTGTTCATGGGTGTGGGGTTTCTGGGGTGTATAAATGAAAATTTTCTGGAATCAGAAGCCTGGGTGTTGAAGTCGGTTAAGAGTCTGACTCTGGGTCTCAGCTCAGGTCGTGATCTCAGGGTTGTGAGATTGAGCCGGGAGTCGGACTCTGAGCTCAGTACAGAGTCTGTTTGGAATTGTCTCTCCCTCTCCCTCTGCCCCTCCCGCTCGTGCATGCACGCATGCTCTCTCCCTAAAAAATAAATCTTAAAAAAAAGAAAAACTTTCTGGAAGTATATAGTGGTGATGGTTGAACAACTTTGTAAATATTCTAAAAACCACTGAACTAGACACTTCAAAAGGGTGAATTTCATGATCTATGAATTATATCTCAATAAAAAAAACTGCAAAGTAGGCTGGCAGGAGCTGTTTTAGCTCTGTACATCTGGGCTTGAATCTTCCTAAATCATTAAAAGCGTATTTACTAAGAAAAAAAAAAAAAACAGCCTGCTTGTAATAATGAACCAACAGACTATGGTTAGCTCAAAAATCAGCAAATCCATTCATGTATTCATCCTAGAAACTTCATCAGAAAGACATCTGTCTTCCCAGATCTTTCTCTACATACCTTTCTGTGCCTTGTAATCCTTGCATAAAGAGCAAAAGGGTTTCCTGCTTGATTGTCCAAAATTCCTGGCTCTTCCCTTGTCTGCGCATACCCCACGTCATCTAGGCTGCGGGGGCTCTCCACAATTGACCTAAAACTCCATATATGTGGGAAGAATCCACTTCGGGGAATTGCAACCCTGAACACTTAAATTCCCGGGAGCATCTTGGGTGATATATACAAACGCCACAGCAGGAAGATCATCTTCTTATTTTCAGACACAAACTTGTGTTGTTTCTGTCTGGTACGGGTTTCACATCTGGTTTGGGCATCTCCCCGGGATCGGGCCCCTCCCAGCTGGCAAGCCTCAGGGCGCACTGTTGTTCTCCATGAAACAGTGCTCCATCAGACCTGTGTTGCTGCTGTGTTGTTCAACCACTGGATGCCATCCTTTAATGGACTGTGAGAGCAATTAAGCGGATGGCAACCAGCATTTCTTTAAAAGAAGCAAATAGCAGAGTTATGGTATATAGTAAGAATGAAATATCATCCTAAGATACTCCTGTTATATTTAACAGATATCTGTGTGTAAATTAGCTATTGCCACAGATCATGGTCAAAATAGGGCTCATGCTATGCCCCCCCACTCCCGTATCTGCAGCCTCCCCATTGTTCTGACTCTTCCGGAAAGCTTTTCCTCATTAACTCAGTCCATGGTGATCTCTTTCTTCTGTAACTGCTTTGAATTGTGAGAGTATTTAGGAACTATTGAAACCAGCAAAGCTGACCTATGGCTTCACTCCCCAAGTCCCCCACCTACACATTCTGGGACAGGGTGCCAATGCAGCTGCTGACAGCTTTCGGGCACCTTCCGCACTCGTCTGGAGCATATGATTAGCGTAGGTGACACGCTGTTCTATTTGCTAACGGCCTGCACTGTGTAATTCCGCACTTTATTTACTGTTTTGTTCCCTGACAGCTGGGTAGGCGAAATGCAATGATTAAAGGCCAGAGACCAGACAGGCAGCGAGCAAAGCTCTGGCATCTGACACGGGGGTCCGATCCTGCTGGGTAATTCATCAGCTATGGGTCACAGGGCAAGCAGCCCCCCAAACCTCTTTTTCTTACCTTAGAATGGGGGTCATGATAGCAAACTGGGGGCTTGGGGACCAGACGCTCTCAGTGCACACGTCATTACTATTTGGGCAACTAATATGGAGCCAGTTCCAGATACTTCAGGGAGCTATCAGACCATGGCTTTCGATGTTGGCTTGGGTGGTACAGTCCCGTGGATGAGTGTTGAAGCCAGAATTTGAGCTGCTCATAGGCAGGGACCTGCTAGATCCTTACATGCTTATGCCCTCAGCAAAGCCCCAGTACATGTGAAATGAATGGGAGGCCAAGGACAAGGACAAGAATAGGGAAAGGCCATCAGAAATAAAAACGAATTTAAAAATATCTCACATAGCAGGAGCGAGAATTCCCATTTGAAAGCCTATTCCCAGGAGAGGATTTCTCTAGATCATGCTGATGAAATGAGAAATTTCCTGAACTTCTCCAAGGGAATAGAACACATCATGAGGACATGTTGCTGGAGTAGAAACAGAGAACCCAGTCGCACCTGCCTGGGGAAAGGAGGTGCCAATGTCCTGGAACCACCTCCCTAGGTCTTGCCGGGTGGCTGGGCATGGGAGTTCAGATTCGGTGAGATTCCTGAGACAACTGTGGCAGTGATCCCAATCACGGGGCTATTTTCTGCCAGCCACGTTTGTGCCCTGCCTATGACTGACCCAGGGGTGGTTCCAATCGCACTGAGTTATCACAGTCTGTTTCTCAAGACACTGAACTTGGGACTGACGACAATGAACATGGCGGGAATTGTGAAGTGAGGATAGGACAGACAGAAGAAGCAAGTCTGAGGGGCAAAGGTTTGCACAGGGATGAGGAAGAGGACAGGGAGAGAGGGGGTCAGGCTGACCTTGTGTTTCCTAGCTCTGCTTTGTCCTGAGACCCACCTGCACCAACTCCAGGAAACACCTGTGTACCTTTCTCATAAAATCTCCTTTCCTGCTCAATGGAGCCCTAGCTCACTTGTTACTTGCAACGGAAGTGTCCTAAGCAATAGAGTTACGAAGACAGGAACCACCCCACCGGAGGAGGGGCTTTTCTTCCTGCCCAGAAGCATCTCGCTCCCTGTTTTAATTCTGTGCTCACCACACAACCTCCTGCCTCAGGATGTGGTCTCCTGACCTGTCCACCAGGCTGGGCCCCAGCCTTATCTGCCAAGTGAGAGGATGAGACTAGATCATTGATTCTGGGTTCTGACTATCCACATCACCTGGGGTGCAGGCAGGGGTGGGTGCGGTTGCTAACGGATTCCTGAGTCAAGATTCTTGAATGCCTCCGAGTTCTAATACATATTATCTTACCAAACCCACATGTAGTGTGTTGTAAGAAGCATCTAGCGTTGATTTTAATTAGGTATAGTAAGATACACAAAAGCAATTATCATGAAAAGAAGTTTCGTAGTCACAGATCCCTAGAAACAAGGGGCAAGGTATGTCATGCTAAATCACAGGGAGAAGCGCGAGGGTTGGTCAGGAGGCAGGAGCAGCAGGAGGAAATCATGGGCAGGAGCCTTTATTGTGATTTCCATGGGAAAAGACAAGGCACAGCAGGAAGGCTTCAGATTGGCTAGTGTGAGTCATTTCAGCAGGCTCTGCAGTGTAGAGGCCATCTCTAGTTATCTGGTACTTGACCTTAAGGTGATGGGGGCAGAGGAAAACTGCCTCCTGCAGTGGGAGAGGCAGACAGAGGAGGTGGCTCAGAGTACTGGCATCTGGACTGGTTAGTCTGCTTTGGTTGGGTTGTGCTCCTGGATGAGTAGTTGGTGATCTCTAAAACTTGGCAAGTCTGAGCACTTCTGGGTTGTACCGGGCATGCACTTCTCATTCTGGCCAACATTCACTGCTCTACCTGTAAGAGAAAGCTAATGTTCCTTTCGGGAACCAACCCTCCATCCCGCATCAGTCTACATGGTTTGGAGGGCTGACTCCACCTCCTAGCTCTTCGGGTGTGAGTCAAGCGTGACTAATCATGTATCCCGTAAATACTTGGTGTGTGCCTACTCTGGGCTAGGCACTAATCTAGGTACTGGCACTCCAACAGTGAACAACCCTGGCCACTAGGAGGTTTACATAGGTTTGAGGCTGGGCGCATGACTAGAGTGTCAACCCTGGGGATTTTGCTGGTAATATCTTCCTCTAATATCCATTGTCCCTTTCTTATTAGAGGAACCTTATTTTGCTTGCAATAGTCCTTTTTCCAGCTAAAAATCTTAATTTCCTAGGCTTCCTTGCAGGTAGGAGTGGTCACAGCTCTCACAAAGAGACCTAATTGGAAGTCTATATGGTGGAACTTCCAGGAAGGTGAATATTTTTGTGATAAGAGACAAGCTTTAGGAGACACTGGGCAGCTCAGATCATGACCCTTGGGTCCTGGAATTGAGCTCTGTGTTGGGCTCCCTGCTCATTGGGGAGCCTGTTCTCCCTCTCCCTCCCCGCTGCCCCTTCACTCCCTACTCATGCTCCTTCTCTTGCTCTCTCAAATACATGAAATCTTTAAAAAGAGGCAAGCTTTAGTGACCTGTGTCTCTCGCCCTTTGTCCTTTCTCTCTGTTCCTGGCTGGAACACAGGCACACCAGAGGAGCAGGACCAACTGGCAACCTTGAAGACAAAAGCCACCCACTAAGGATGGAGGAACAGAAATGGATCCTGGGCGAAGGAGAGAGCTGCAAGACTCCCTAATTTCAGGACTTCTTAGGAGGTAACAAAAAAATTCCTCGAAGCAAATGTTCTGTCACTTGAATTTTCTGTCCCATGCAGCTTAATTCAATCCTTAACTCAGAGGCACCAGTTGTGCTTTGAATTAACCCAATGGGACGGAAGTCTGGACGGCTGGTGGCCATCTTTGCAAGCCGTGCAAGGATAAAGCCAGCCCAGGGAAAGCACAGCTGAGAGACGGTATCTTGTAACCACTGGAGCCCCATGTTCAACTCTGCCTGAAGGTAGATTCTCCTAGGGAACTTGCCACCGTGGGCTTTTCTGGGCTTAAACCAGCCTGAAGTGGGTTTCTCTAACATTAAAAGAGTATGGACTGGGCCACCTGGTTGACTCAGTCAGTTGAGCGTCCGACTCTTGATTTTGGCTCAGGTCACAATCTCAGGGTCAAGGGATTGAGCCCCGCATCAGGGTCCATGCTGGGTGTGGAGCCTAAGATTCTTTCTTCCTCTCTCTCTGCTGCTCCCACCCCCACGGCATGCATGTGCCCTCTTAAAAAAAAAAAAAAAAGTCTGGGCTAACTCATGGGTGAAAGGAGTTTGGGGGTGGGTGGGTAGCAACAGGGGTCATGGGACAGTGTCTACACCTAAAGATGTCTCTCCCACCACCAGGAGTCCCTGGTGGCCCCCACTGCCTTTCCTTCAAGTGTAATGTCAGGGACATCTGAGAGATGCTCCCCGTGGACTCCAGCTGATTTACAAACACAAGCAAGAGAGGGGCTGTGTCATTTGTCACTCAGCTCTCAGGTTTTCCTTTTGAATTCAGTAGAAAATTACAATATAATGATGTGAAAAAAAAAACTTTAAAACCAACGGTAACAAAACAGATGGCTAATCCTACTGGAGGCAAAAATTAAGAATGGATGCAGTTGTTGATGGAAAACTACAAACAAATGAATTGAGACAGTGTACTAGGCACTCCACCTAAGGGAGTGGTTAATTCGTGGGATGTGGGGCTGTGGGGCTGTGTCACTGTGTGATCAAGATATATACATGAACCCTGGAACGAGGAGTGTCTTCAAGATCTAGGGACTATAGCTCTAGACCAATGGTCCTCAAATGTGAGTTTGAATCTGAATTCCCTGAGGAGCTCATTGGGTGCCACTCTCCCCACCTCCAGAGCTAATGGTTTGGCTGGTCTGGAATGGGAGCCCAAGAATTTCCATTTCTAACCAGATTCTACATGCTGCTGCTTGTGCTCGGACCACACTTTGGGCAGCACCCCTTCTGGTCAGTTCTATATTTAAAAGCAAGTGAGATACAATTAACATTAAAAATTCACCCACTTAAATGGATAATTAGTGGGTTTTCATATATTACAAAGCTGTGTAGCTAATCATTGCTATGTAATTCCTACGTGCTTTTCATCACTTCCAAAAGAAAACCTGTTCCCATGAGCAAGTCTTCCCCATTCCCCTCCTCTCTCAAACTCTGGCAACCACTAAGCTGTAGGTAGCAGATTTACCTATTTTAGACATTCCATATAAATGGGATTATAGTACATAGGCTTCTGCATCTGCCTTTCACTTACGTATGTTTTCAAAGTTCATCCATGTGGCAGCAAAGGGCAGTATTTCCTTCCTTTGTATGGAAGAATAATGTTGCATTATATGGATACACCCACCAGTTTGCTTCCCTGTTCATCGCTCCATGGGATTTTGGATTGTGCCTACTTCTTGGCTATAATTGAGGCTATGAACATTCATGTGTGAGTTTTCGGGTGGACATAGGTTTTCATTTCTCCTAGGCATATAGCTAGGGGTGGAATTGCTGCCTCATAAAGTGACTCTACATTTAACTCTTTGAGGAACCGACAGACTGTTTCCCAAGAAGCATACCATTTTACATTTCCAACAGCAACATTTGAAGTTTCCAAGAGGTCCAAATCCTCACCAATACATCGCTGTCTCTTTCAAATCGAGCCATTCTAGTGAAGTGGTATCTCACTGTGGTTTTGATTTGCATTTTCCTGATGACTAATACTGTTAAGGATCTTCTAACATGGACTTACTACTCGTATATCTTCTTTAGATGGTCTATTCAAATTTTCTGCCCATTTTTAAAATTAATTAGTCTTTTCAGTGTTGAGTTCCAAGAGTTCTGTATGTATTCAGGAGAACTAGATCCTTATCAGAAACACAATTTACAAATGGTTCATTTCATTTTATGAGTTGTCTTCTCACATTTGATGTCCTATAAATCATAAATGTTTTAATGAAGTGCAATTTATATTTTCCTTCCGGCTACTTATGATTTTGTTATATTTAAGACTCCATGGTCTAATCCAAACTCATGAATATGTTTCCTCTAAGAGTTTCACATTTTTAGCTACTACCTTTAGGTCTCTGTCTTGTATTGAATTATCTTTTGTATATGGTGTGAGTTTGGGATCCAGATTTTTTTTTTTTAATGTGGCAATCATTTTCCTAGCACCATTCGTTGAAAAGTCTATTCTTTCCCCCATCAAATGTTCTTGGTATTCTTGTCAAAAATTATTTGACCTTAAGTGTATGGGTATACATGAAAAGTCTCAAAGTCTATTCCATTGATCCATAACTTCTACCAGTCTTGATTACATCTTTGTAGTAGGTTTAAAACTCAGGAAGTGTGAGTCCTTCCTCTTTGTTCTTTCTCAAGATTGCTTTGGCTATTCGGGACCTCCCACATTTCCATATGTATTAGAATTAGCCCATCAATTCTAAAAAAAAAAAAAAAAAAAGCTAGTGATGATTTTGATTGCTGAGAATCTGAAGATCAATTTGGGGACTTGTGTCATTTAAAAGGTTTTTATGTCTTCCTATCCATATACATGGGATGACTTTCCATTTAGATCTTTACTATCTTTCAATATTTTGTAGCATTCAGTGTGCACATCTCATACTCCCTTTGTTAAAGTTATTCCTCGGTATTTTATTCTGTTTGATGCTATTATAAATGAAATTGTTTGATTTCATTTTCATGTTAATTGCTTATGTACCAAAATACAACTGAAATTTGTACATTGCTCTTATATCCTGCAAGGTTAGTCTTACAGTTTTTTGTGGATTCCTTAGAATTTTCTATACACAAGATAATATTTATACATTGTTTTATATTTCCTTTCCAATCTGGATGCTTTTATTTTTTTCTCGCCTGTTGGCCCTGCCTAGAGCCTCCAGCATGATGTTGAATAGAAGTGGTGAGAGCGACATCTTTGTCCTGTTCCTGGTCTGAAGGGAAAAGCTTTCAGTCTTTTACTACAATGTAGGATATTAGGTCTTCACGCCCTTTATCACAATAAGGAAGTTTGCTTCTATTCCCAAGTTTGTTGTGGGGTTTTTCATCCAGAAACAGTGTTGGATTTTGTTAGGTGCTTCTTCTCTACTGAGATGATCATGTCATTTAATTAACAATGTGGCATTGTTTTTCATACGTTGAACCAACCCTGCATTCCCAGCGTAAGTTTCACTTGGTTAACTACATTTCATAAAGAGGAAAACAAAGTCCCATGAAAGTTAATGAACTGTGCCAAATCTCAGAGAAAATTAGAGGCAGAGCCACAGACTGCTTCCCCAGTTGTGGGGTGGGGAGGAGAGGAGGCTCCAGGCTGGCCTTTGTGGAGAGGCTGGGGGGAGGGGGGGCAGGGAAGGTTTGAGGAATGCAGGGGAAGGTGGAGCGTTTTCAAGGAGGGACTGATGACTGACTGATGACCTCACCATTACCCAACATTCCTGCCATGCCTCCCATCTTGGAGGTGATTTTCACACTTTCTGTTCTTCATGTCAACTTTTAGGGGACATTGTCCCTATTTTATAGGTAGGAAAACTGAGGTTTGATGGAATTCAGGGACTTAAACATCTCAGAAAGTGAGAGATGGTGCCAGGACTTGAAGGCGGGTCTTTAAAGTTTAAAAATCCTCAGTCCATAGTGCTGTATTGCGTGCCTGCCCTCTGAGTCCCATGATTTCAAGGCCTGTGGAAGTCCTTTTGCTACCTGCCACCTGGCAGAGGTGTCAACCATCCAACTAGGGCCTCCCACCCTTAGTGGGAGTCCTCTTGAGAAAGGGAATCATTGAAGTTTTCTTATTCCTTGGGGCAAACGAACTTCCGAATAATTTTTTTTTAGTACATGTTTGTTTTATCCTGAAATTTAGACTTATCATTAAATGGATTGCTTCCGAAAGGGCACAGCAGTTCCATGGTTAGCTGTAGCTAGATTGCCAAGTTCAAACCCCAGCTGTGGCTTATGCTACCTGTGTGAACTTGGGAAAGTACTGAGCCTCTCTGTATCTGTTTTCTCATCTGTAAAATGGGCGAGAACAATGGTTCCTGCCTTGTAGGAACTGAAATAAAACTGAAAATGAGCCAACACACATGACGTGTTTACGATAACACCTGGTGCACAGTAAACACTAAATGTTAACTATTGTTGATGTTAATGACATTAACATAAGTTAATGTCATTAACATCAACTTAACATCAAGTTAATGACATTAACTTCCACGTCACAGGGACTCTTGTCAAGCACTCGGTTGGGG
Organism: Meles meles; assembly: GCF_922984935.1. Taxonomy (NCBI): domain Eukaryota; kingdom Metazoa; phylum Chordata; class Mammalia; order Carnivora; family Mustelidae; genus Meles; species Meles meles. Next base: position 120,750,753 of record NC_060071.1, read on the forward strand.
GGTTTTACAGAGAACGGTCTCAGAGAGGTTAAGGCTGTGTGCCCAAAGTCACACAGCTAGGAACTGGCAGACCCAGAAGTCCAAAACCAAAGCCTCGTAAGGACCCGCTCCTGAATTCTGGGGGGTGGGTTTTGATCCTGAAAGCACTAGAGGGGTGAGCAGAGGCCCCATGGGAGCAGATGAGGTCAGGACTACAGTCATGCTGATGCCAGGCTGAGGCTTGGGAGGGAGGGGAAGAATGGAAGGGAAGATGAGAAAGCACACATTGGGCTTCAGCCAAGTCAGAGGCAGGCCCTGCTCAAGGCTGGCATGGGAATGCAGGCAGGGTTGGGCACACAGGGACTCAAGGCCCAGGGAGATGTACCTGGCAGTCTAGGGTAGAGGCCTGCAGGGTTCATGGGGTCCGTGGAAGGCCTTCTCCAAGGAAGAGGCCTTGGCTTGGTCTCCCCTCCCTCAGACACTCCGACACTGGCACAGTCAGCCACCACAGTTTGGCCGCGAGGACCCTATTCCTGCCCCCACCCCCACAGAAGCAGCTGCCTTTATGGGGAAGAAGGCACAGACCTGATCCGCAGATCAAGATCTCCCAGGCCATAGAGAAGTAGGGCTGAGCAACCTTGGCTGGTGCAGGTCCCTGGGTGAACCTAGCTCTGGGGATGATCCTATGTCCCCCACCGAACTCTGTGGAGGCTCCATGTCTAGCTCAGACCGGATGTAATGGGTCCCAAAGCTGGAAGGTCGTCTGGGGTTGGTGCGTCAATGCCCTCGTTCTGAAGACCCCAAGTTACAGCCAGCTCTGGGCCTCACTTCGGGGATCTCAGGGCATCCAGCAGAAAGAGTTGTTCTCCCGGCCACTTGTCACTGTGTGTCAGTGGGTGGACTGTCAGCCTCTCTGAGCCTCTTCTGTGAGATGGTGGGGAACCGCAACGCCCTCACCCACCTCCAGGAACTGTGGGGAGACCAAAGGAAAGCAGAAAGTACAGAGCTTACTGCCCGGCCTCTGAGGGCCTTGTCTGAATTTGGAGGCCCTGGGGAGCATGAAATTAGAGACCACTAATCCCAGAAATACCGAGAAATAACACTCAATGGCTCTCACCCCCGCCGGCATGCCCTCTAGCCTTACACATTCCTCAAACCCTACAATGACAGGGTGGGGTGGTTGGGTTCCTGCTGTCTGAAAACCACGCAGACCCAGCCACTGGCCTCCTCCCTCCCCTTCCTTCCTGCCACTCCTGGCATCCTAGAGCCCACATGCTAGCTTAGTGGAGGGCCCTCTCGGCCAAAGTCAACGGTGGCACCAAAGGACAGCACTTTGGAGCCGGGCAGACTTGGAGCCAGCCCCAGCCACGGCACCTACTCACCTGAGTCCCAGTTTCTTCATTTGGGAAATGGGGACCAACACCAGCTACTCAGCAGGTCATGCTGAGCCGGCCCTTGGCTCCCATGCCAACCTCCCTCTTCTGGTGCCTGTAGAAGGGTCTCCCAGGTTCCCTTGCAGCTCCAGGTCTGGACTCAAAAAAGCCCCCCTCAAATCTGAGAAGAATGGAGGTGGGGCGAGGTTGCCTTTCAGCTGTTCTAGGTGACTCCTATCTAGCAGGATCCCTGGATACTGGGATTTGCCACGGGGGGCCCAAGCCCAGGCACTAGCTGCGTGGATATCCAAAGGTCTGGCCATCATCCCTGTGCCCTGTTTGTGCCGCTGTGGGGGCTGAGACCCAGCTGTGGCAGCAGCCTCCTGGCCCCTGGATCACAGCTCTGACAGGGAGACCTGGAACTCATGGTTCCGTGGTGTCCTGGTCCACACTGCCCTGATTCTGATGTGGCAGCCGTGGAAGCAGGTGTGGTGGGGAGGCTCTGGGGTCGCTCCTGGTGCCCAGATAAATAAAGTGTCCTTCCCATGATCACATAAGGCACCTACATCTCTGTATCCTCGTTTTCCTGTGTCTCAGATGGGCTACACCCTGCATCTCCTGATAACGCGAGAGGCAGCAGTCATGGGTCCCACAAGGATGCAGGCGCACGTGTGCGCAGACGGTCCTGCCTCAGAGCTACCTTCTTAGGGACCACCAAAGCCACGTTAGCTAGCACAGTGAACGGACTGGGGCCAGCCACCTGGCCTCTGGGCGCATGGCATTCTCTCTTGCTCTCCAGACCCTGGAATTCAGATGCGGCACCAGCGAGCTAAGGTAGGGGGGTTGGGATGGTCATAGGCCACTCTGGGGTCCACGCGAGGCCACAGTCTGCCGTGTGGACTGACCGAATCTGCGAAAGCCAGTCTGACAGGCATCTGTGGAGAAATGAAGACAAGGACCAGGAGGAGTCCTGACACCCCCAGAAGCCCCACGTCCTGCCCCTGGAGGCCTCCAGCTGTTTCTGTGCCCTGGGATCCATGACACATCCCTATAGCCTTACTGTCCAAAAAAGGTCCCCCTGTATCTTGTGGGAACTTGTGTGGTCTTTGTGTTGCCAGCACGTGAAGAGGCTCTGGGACCCCGGAACAGGACAGGTCCGGGCCCCCTCACCCCCACACTCCCAGCATGCACCACGCTGGCCTGGCGGCAGGGACCCCACAGAGCAGCATCTGGGGTAGACGGCCTGGATGTTTGGTTCTTTCTGGTCCAGGCTGCCCCTTGGGAAAGCCCGTGCCCCCTCTCTGGGACCCGGCTTCCCACTCTGTAGAAGGAGGCAGCAGTCTTTAATTCCCACCCTCCCTTCCGATCCTAGTGTTTAGACACCATTTGTCACGAACCACAGGGACCTGGAAGAAAATGGCTTCCACTTAGATTAAAAAAAAAAAAAAAAAAAAAATTGAGCTTCTTTCTCCATTATGTTCTATTATGTTTTTTCTAAACCACCCATAGCCAGAAAGTGAAAATGATCCAAATGTCTAGCGACAGATGGGTATCCATACACGGGATTACTCAGCCACACAGAACGAGGTACTGACACAGGCTACCACACAGATAAAACTTGAAACGATCCTGAGGAAAAGCAGCCAGTCACAAAAGGCCACCTACGACACGATTCCATTCCTAGGAAATGTCCAGGCAGATAAACCGGAAGGGACAGAGCAGCGGTTGCCAGGAGATGGGGGGAGGTGGGGGGAGGGTTGGGGATGGTTGCTGGGGTGGGGGGAGGGTGGTAGAGAGAGGCTAAAGTTGATGGGACGGTTACTCAGCTCTGGGCATCTCCTAAAACCCACCCGTTGTATCCTTTAAAGGCGTGAGCACTAGGGCAAGTGAATTCTAGATCAACAACACTGTTACAGGGTAGGAATCGCGTGCGTGCCTAGCACGACGAGCAACGTGCGGAATTGCTGAATCACCCTATGACACACCAGAAACCAACACTGCGTATCAATTACACTGGAGTTAAAATGTAAAAAAAAGTTGTTACATTAAAAAAAACAAACAAAAATCCTCTGCCAGTGTTTGTTCTGATTGGGCTGTGAACCGACAGCTCAGCAAGGGCTCGGACGCTCCTTGAAATCCTGACTTTGACCTGCGGACCTTTTCTCTGGCGGCTTCAGAGACGAGGCGAGAACATGAGGCTTTCCACCCTGTAGAGCCGCACGCCTCTGGTGGCCTGAGACAGACCGGCATCGTGTCTGGACGGTCACATGTACACGAGCCCACGGCACCTGGTTTCTCCGCTGCATTCACAGATGGGCTTAGGGGCTCCAAGGCGAGAATGTGCCCACTTTCTAGGGCTTTGTAGAGTTTCTAGAGCTCTACTTTGACAAACGCTCTCATCCCACCTGGGACAGCCTGCTCTGGTACCACATAGAAGCAGGGAACATGGCCTGGTGTGGGGAGAATAAGCCTAAAAACATCCCCAGATCTCCAGGTTGCCTGTGCTGAATGTTACTCTGATAAAGAAAGAGAAGGTAGAGCCATGCCATCCAAGGCCCAAGGAGGGCACATGTGAGGTCCCCAACACTTTACGCCCCCCACATCGTTTGGCAGTCCACTGGCTGGACTACAGTGCTGGTCCCTGAGCACGTCTGCCGTGAGAACGATAGTGTGCAGATCGTGGTCTGCCCTGATGCCCTCGGCAGCTACACCTCTCTGTGCCTCAGTTCCTTCACATGGGAAATGGGGAACATGGCACCAGCCTTCTAGGGTGTCGTGTAGACTTGGTGGGTGACTACGGGCAAAGCCCCCTGCCTGGCCTGTAGTAGGTGATCGGTAAGTTTTACCTCCTGTGACTGTTCAAGCCCCTCCAAGGATGTAGACTTTGGAGAAACACACATTCATGCCAGTCTCTCCACTGACAGGAGCGGCACGGCCTCGCAGATCCCGGATGCATATACCTGAGGTCACCTGCCAGCTGTCGGACAGCCAGGGGGCTCATGGTCTGGGACTTCTCTCCCCAGTGGGCCAGCCTGTGATGGCGTTCAGAGCTCGGGGGGCACAGGAGGGGAGAGGGGCTCCCCCCACTTAATGGCCGTGTGACTCAGGAAGTCACTCAGCCTCTCAGGGCCTCAGTTTCTCTCTGCAAAATGGAGATAAAGATGATGCCTCGTCTGAAGGGTGCTGTGAGGAAAAATAAAATGCTCCATGCACACAGGCGGGACAGCACAGTGGTGAGCAGGGCTGCAGGCCCCGACCCCTCCCCACCTCCTAGGAGCTGTGTGACTGCGTGAGTGGCTCAGCGTCTCTGCCCTCTCCTTCCTCCTCTGTAGGATGGAGAACATCGTCCCTACCTCATGGGAGGATTCAATGAAAGCAAAAGCACGTAAAGCTCTTAGAACAGGGCATAGCACCTGGAAGTCCCCAGAGAGCCCTCCAAGGATTCCTGACTTTTCATTCGAGGCCTGACCTACAGCAAGTCCCCAGAGCCATCACGACAGTGGCAGACGGGAAGACCAGCATCCCTGTACATGATGGGATTCCCTTACACTTCGGGGGGCAGAAGAGAGGAGTCCCGTTGACCCCCTGGACTAGTCAACCCACAAATCAGCCACAAAACAACCTGCACTATGAGCTTTCCCTGGCCAGGCTGGGACTCGGGGTCTCCAGCTGACAACCTTGGAGCCGTTCCCTGGGGTTGCAGACCATAGTTTCCTTGGGAGAAAAAGCTTTTCCCCTCTTGCTTCTCCCCCAGGCAACAGCTGGCCTGGGGAAGCCTAATTACCAGCCTCCATGGCCCAGAGTGGGAAGAGCAGGCTGCACTGGGTGTCCAGCAGGCCAGGTGAGTGCCAGGGCCGGGCTGCTACTGAATGTCCCCGGGCTCCAGTCCACATCCCCGTGATCCTGCATGCAGGCGAGAGAGCCCTGGGGCCACAGGCTGGGGCCACCTCCTCCACCTGTCTGCTGTTTTGGAAAGGAAGACGAATCGTGACGTGCGTCCTGTAGTGACTTGCCTGCATTTATCCAGCACATCTGCAAGCTGGCCAAGGATGAGGACCATGGCTGTCCTGTTCCCACCCGCATCCCCAAAGCCCACAGTGGTCTCGTACCCAAGTAGTTCCTGAAAAGAGGGATCTTATTGGCAAAGTGCCCAGAGGTGGGTACCTGGCACACAGCAGGTGCTCCTGGACCCTCAGGATGACCACGGCTCCAGGCCTCCAGGGATCCTGGCCCCTGTGACTCTTCTTGAACATAGCTTGCGGTCCAAACAAGGGGAAAGGTGTGAAAAGCCAGATATAAGAGAAACCACGTGATTCAAGCCCATAATCTAAACAAGCATTTCCCGCACACCTACAATGTGTCCGTTGGTGTCCAGAGACGGTGGTTAAGTACCTTACAGACTACTTAGAGCAACCCTGGGGTGTAAGCACTGTTGTCCCCACTCTGGGGCTGAGGGACAGGTTCAGGGAGGCGAAGCAGCTTTCCCAGCGCTTCCTGCTGGGGAGAGGTAAAACCAAAACTTGAACTCAGGACTTCTGGACTCCAGAGCCTGCCTCCCAGGCTGCCCCCCGACCCCACAGAAGGACTGTGCACAGAACTGGCAGAAAGACTGGTTCCAAGCTGACCAGAGGAATGGCTCCTTCCCTCCTCCCATGCCCACCACTGTTACCACTTTCCTCATCCCTGGTGACTCCTTCCGGGGCCCAGCTTAGGGGACGGCTAGATCCCTCTGGCCCTAAAGTGCCTTCGGGGCCACTGGCCAGCTCCAGTCATCGCAAGGCCCCCACCAGAGAGGTGGTCCAGGGCCTGGTGCCAGACCCGCAGACTTCCTCACAGGTGCTGCATCCCCCCGTCTAAGTTCCTTTAAACCTCTGTCCATGCCAGCCTCACTTTTCCATGGCTGCCGTGCGGGTCTAAACGGGCTGCAGCCACAGGGCCCCCAGTCCTTAAAGGAGGTGAGCAGAGGGAAGAGGAGGAGGAAAGGGAAGTAACTTGTGGTTTCCAAGGGCAACACCTGGACACGCATCCGCAGGGACACAAAGGGAGAGGGAGCTTTCCACAGGGACGCAGGAAGCCGGGCCTGTTCCTGAGAGCAAGAGGCAGCAACCTCGGGGCGGAAGCTCCCAGCACTTGGCTCTGCTCTGAGCTGAGCCCTAGGGAACGTCCTGGAGCCTCTGGCTGGAGGAGGACGGTGGACCAGCTGTTGCAGGAAGCAGGGGGCTGCCAGGCAGGGTCGTGCTCTGGGCCGGAGGACTCACAGGTCCACAGAGCCTGGGAGCTCCCAGGCCCAGCCCTGGCAACGTAAGCAGCCTTTGAAGCCCCCCACCCCACCTCAGCCCCAGGAGCTGAGCCCCCCAGACAGAGTCGTGCAGGAAGCTAGACCCCATTTCCCACGGCCACTTGTCTGAGAAGTGCCAGGTCCCGGGACAAAACCCAGGGAGGGACGGCAGGCCTTGGGGTCCACCCCACCCAGTCGTGCCAAACTCAAGGGTGTGAGGAAACACAGAGGTGAGTGGTCCTTACACGTGGCTGCCCAGAAAGGCATGTCCCTTCTTTGGTTTCCCGCCAAGCCCTGGACAGCGGGCTGCACCCATACAAGGGTCCACACAAAGTGGCCGGGGCAGGGCGGTGCCTGGGGCCCCAGCAGGCCCCACACCCGCCAAGTGGGGACTCTGCCGTGCACCTTCTGGAACTGGAGAAGACAGCTCACAGCACGGGAACTCCTCCCCAGAAAGCTTGGCGGGGCCACGGCCGCCTCTCCCTCCACGTCCCAGCCCCCGCTGCATCTGGGCTCTGGCCCCTGAGGAACTGAAACCCCCAAGGAACCCGCTGCCCCGAGTCCCCATGCTCACCCTGTGTGGACGCGGGAGAGGAAGTGGGCTGCTGGTGTTACAATGAGCGGCTGCGGGGGATGCGGGGTCCGGACTCCAGGCCTGTGTCTGGACTGCTCATGAACACAGAAGTGAAAAATGCTAGGCCAGGCAGGGCCCCGTCCCGGCTCTTCAGACTTGGAGCAGGATCTGCTCTGGGGGACACAATGCCCTCCCGGGGTCTGGCTGCACAGGAGAAGGACACCCATTCTTTCAGGGGCCCAGATCTGGCCCAGGCGCCAAGCTCCCACCTAAATACCATGTGACTTTAGCCCACAAGACAAGCTACATGAGCATGACCTCGGCTCCCCAAAGTCTTCCAACAGGTGTGCTGACGTGTCAGGGATGTGTCCCACACAGCTCCCCTCGCCCCTCTGGTCGGCAGGGAGGTCCTGGCGGGGGTTGCTGAACCCCAGGGATGGGCCGCTCTGTGACGTCAGTGAGGAGAAAAATGTCACTTCCCGGTCTGCCCTTCATGTGAAAGAAAGCAGGGAGGTACTCACAGGGATCAGCAACTCCTAACCCAGCCAGTGCCCAGGAATCACCCAGAGAAGGTTAGAAAACGCTGATTCCTGTGTTCTGTGCCAGTCTTTGAAATGTCCGTGTTTCAGAACCAGACCCTGAATTTTGGGAGGTGCCAGGTAGCTGTAAGCAGAATGCCCCCGGAGACTTTGATCGAGGATACCCGAGGCGGCCCTGTGATCCCAAATGGAGCCTCTATATTCAGGATGAACCATGATGGCACAGTATCCCAGCACGGCTAGGCCCCCCGCCGTGGGGGCCGGAGTCTTCCCGTAACACGGGGATGAGGGCCTGGACATCCTCTCTCCCCACAGAGCCATCTCTTAAATTATATGCTCTGTGATCGATGTTAAACACAAAATTCTTTTCAGAAAAACATCAAGTTCTGGATTTGAAAATCTTGGAATTCTGCTCCCTCTCAGGATGGCAGGACACCGAGGAAAAACCCTGAGACTGGGGCCTTCATCTCCCACCTAGGACTCAAAGGCCCGCACAGAAAGCTGGTTCAAGAGGAAGGTACACTGTGTGTGTCTGGGGTTCCTCTTGCATCTGAACTCGCTGGACAGATACCTGCTAATCCCCTCCTGTGTGTCAGGCAGGAGCAAAAGAGACAAAGTTCCCTGCCCTATGTGGAGGTGACATTTTAGCTGGGGGAGACACACAAGGGAAAGAAAAATATATAAAGTATTTCATTCTGCCTGCCTCTCTGCCTACTTGTGATCCCTCTCATTCTCTGTCAAATAAATAAAGAAAATCTTAAAAAAAATAAAGGGGGGACATCTGGGTGACTCAGTGGGTTAAGCCTCTGCCTTCGGCTCAGGTCATAGTCTCAGGGTTCTGGGATCAAGGCCCGCATTGGGCTCTCTGCTCAGCAGAGAGCCTGCTTCCCCCCTCTCTCTCTGCCTACTTGTAATCTCTCTGTCAAATAAATAAAATCTTTTAAAAAAATATATCAAACAGGGTTGTCATGGAAAGCCACCCTGAGAAGGTGACATTTAAGCAGGGATCTGAAGCAGGGGAGGGAGCAAGCCCTATGGCCCACAGGGGAAAGTGCATTCCAGCAGCAGAAAAGTGCAAAGGTCCTGAGGCAGGGCATACAGGTGTGTTCTAAGGACAGGAAGGGGGCCAGTGTGGCTGGAGGAGAGGGTGCATGAAGGAGAAGAGCAGAGGTCACTGAGTTGAGGTCAGCAAGGAGCCGGCAGTCAGAGGTCACTGAGCTTCAGAGGTCACACTCCAGTGAGATGGAGGAAGCTGAGGGCTTACACACAGGTAGGAGATGTTGTCAAATGGAGAAGGTGTAACTGTCTGTGGGTGATTTCTGGCCTTAGACTATCCTGTCAGTGAATGTTGGGTTGGAAATATATGTGAAAATAACAGTGGTGGTTGCTTTTTCTTACTGCAAAAGAAAGACCAGTTGCCCTGGGCACTTAAATGCAGTCACTAGGGGTTACTCAGGTTTCCTACGTCTCTAGCTGACCTGCTGTCTGGCACATACCAGTGACCTAATGTCAACCCATCGCACAGCCTTCCTTGGCCCTCGTGGGTCCAGGTCTCTGACCTGAAGACCTCAGCTTGGCCTTAGGGCCCCGCACCCCCAGAACTCACCGGGCATGGAGAAGGGGGACAGGAAGGCAGACTCAACTGGCTCCGGCTCTGGGGGGGGCGGCGGCGGCGGGGGCTGCGGCTCTTGCTCCCGCTGCGGGTCGCTGGGGTTTTCCACGGGAACATTCCCATTCTCAATGTTTTCGTGTCTCCCGTTCTGAAGTGGCTTGCTGTTGGCACCGTTCGCTGAGTTGATCAGTCTCTGCCGCTGTGTGGACAGGAGGCAAGTCAGATGTCAAGACATGGGACAAAGTGTTCCATGGTGGTTTGTTCCTTACAGACGCACAGCCCTGAACGGCTTCTGGAACACCACCCCCGTGCTCCCTGAGAAATGGCCCAAGAACCTTGGACTCCATCTCAGTTTGCTCATTTCCAGGTGGACTGATACCGGCAAAGCCTTTGGGGCCTGGGCAGAACCTGGGCCTCCCCTTCCTACTGCCAACCAGACCACCCAGCCCCTGACTCTGGAAGACAGTGACCATTCCAGATCCTTCACTGGACATTTATAAGCTGCCTGAAGATAGTCGCACAAAATGTCCCACATCATTTTTTTAAATGTTTAATTTTTTTCAGGTCTGTTGTGCAAAAAGACACTCAAATGAAGCATTTAACTCAATGACGTTCTCCATCAAGGTGTAGACCATTTCCAGCCCCTCAGAAGAGTCCCTCAGGCACCTCCCTGGTTTATACGCCCCTTCTCTCCAAGGTAACCAAGGTAACTGCTATTCTGACTTTTATAAACATCAGTTTGTTTCTCCTGAACTTGAACTTCATATAAATGGATTCAAATCATATGTATTATTCTATGTGTGGCTTCTTTCACTCAATATCTGTAAAATTCATCCTGGTGTTGCCTGACCGAGTAGCTATTTTTCATGGCTGTCGACTATTCCACTATACGAATAACCCATGATGCATTGTGCAATGTCCCTTCTTTTGTTCTTATGAAGAACACTACTATGAACATTTGTGCACTGGTCTTTTTCTGGACACAATGCACTTGTTTCTCTCGTGTATTTGGGAGTGCAATTTCTGGGCCACACAGTACCTGCATGTTGAAACATGTTGCACTCGTATCAGCAATGCATTGTAATTTCCTTTGAGTCCTGTTCTTGTCAGCACTTGACCCTGGCAGCCCTTTCAATGCAAACCATTCTGGTGGGTGTGGAATGGTATCCAACCGTGGCTCTGTTGGCACTTCCCCACCGACCAATGATGCTGAGCACCTTACTGGGTCGCTGGCCACTGGGATGGTCTCTGCTGTCCCAGTGCTTTGCCATGTCTAATGGGTAAGTCCTGAACCAACCTGTCCCCTTCCCGGCCCCATCTTGTAGTGACTGACAAAGGCTGCCTCCCTTCCACCCATGCGGAAGCTGATCTTCCTCACCAATTCCATGGGCTTCTAGAAACCAGGGAAAGGCAGAAGCCACGTTTCAAGAAATCAGCAGGTTTCCACTTTCCTTTGCCTTTGCCCAGCTCGCATTCATTTGGTTCTGATTTTAAATACCCGTGTGTCAGCCTGAGTTAGGCCTTGGGAGTAGGGACTGTCACACAATGGACAAATACAGACCCCTCCCGATTCTTCACCAGGAGACTAAGAGTGTGTCAATGTGTCCCCAAAGCACTATTCTTTCTACCTGTGTGTCCAATGCCTATCCTCATGGTTACCTGGAAGTTAAAACATCATTATTAAAATACACGTTATTTCTCTTTAAAAACAACAACAACAAAGGAACTGACTGTTTAACTGCCTTCATGCTGGTTTTAGGTAGCGACTCCTAAATCATGAAGCCTAGGGTGGGGTGAAAATTTTAAAATTCTCTTTTTCACAAGTGTGTTCACAACACTTAGCCTACCAAAAGAGCAAGGAGATCTGTGTCTGAGACAAAAGCTCAGATGTGGAAGCATAATATTTTGCCACCCAAGTAGCAAACCCAAGTACTATTAAATGACAGGTGATTCCTATAGTTAAACAAAACCCTGGTTGTGCAAGGACAGAATTGTAAGGAGGGAGGCATGACTTAATGGCAACATGAATGGTAGCAATGGAAAGTGGTCATGATTCTAGCTTAATAGGAATCAACAGAGCATTGTACCTAGAAAAATATCTAAAGTTACCCGAGGTTGTATTAAAAGAGGCATAGATTGTAACACCAAGGAGGTGATGGAGTCACATGCTGAGAGAGACAAGCTGGAAGATGGTAATGAAAGGAACCCTGTTACATCAGGCAGGGTGGGAGGTTCTAAGGATATTTCAGTTCAAGGAGAAAATCAGGAGGTGGCGATGTTCAAAGAGTTACCACTTGGAAGAGGCAATTATAAGCAACTCAAGCAGGGGCTGAACATTATGGAGGGAATAAAGATATAGAAAGAAGGACCCGAGGAGGTGGACTCACTGACCCCTGATAATCTACGCAGTCCCATTTTTGCAGTCTAGACGCAGATTTGGGTGGGAATTCCTGTTCTGCGCTCATACTAGCTGTGTGGCTTTGGGAAAATTACTTTGCCTCTCTGAGAAATTGGAAATCTCATCATCTGCTGCAGAAGGTCATTAAAAGGTAAGATATCCTGCACCTGGCCGGGCCTCAGCAGTCAGATGGACCAGCTCAAAATGACCAGCATCCAGGTGTGAGATGCATGGAAACTGAGGGTGGGGGAGATTCGGAGCACCTCGGCAACTCACTGCAGGGGCTGTGGGTGAGGACAGCCAGGAGCAGCCTTGGAGTGAAGGAAAACCCCTTGCATGCCCTCTCCCATACACCTGCCCCCATGCAAACCCCCCGCAGCTGCTCTGTCCTCTCCAGTGAACAAACAAGGGCATCCGTACCACATGCACTGGACTTTATCACAGCTTAATTGCGGCTTTGCAAACATCTCTAACATTTTGGAATTAAAATGACTGAACATGCTAATGAGACCCAGGGTCTTAAGAAACAACTTTGAAACCGGGCATTTGGGTTTTTTTTTTCCTCCCCCCACTCCCATTCTCTGATGAAATTACCCCAAGATACAGCTTTGCTCCCACGCATAGTTTATCGGTTCTGTGCCACTGAAATTTTTAGTGCTGTTAGCATCTTGCCAAACATTCTCATTAAGAGAAACTGACGCCCAGGAAGATCAAACCAGTTAGTAGCTAATGTGAGATTAAAAGTCCATCCCCACAGGGACGTCTGTGTGGCTCAGTCGGTTAAGCCGCTGCCTTCCGCCCAGATCATGATCCCGGGGTCCCGGGATCGAGTCCCGCATCAGGCTCCTTGCTCAGCAGGGAGCGTGCTTCTCTGCCTCTGCCTGTCACTATGCCTGCTTGTGTGCGCTCTCTCTCTGACAAGTAAATAAATAAATAAATCTTAAAAAAAAATAATAAAAGTCCATCTCCTCTCCCAAGCCCGGCCTCTCTGTATCCCTATGCTCCCTGCCTGGGCACTTAATCCCAGCCTGGTGGGGGGGGGGGAAGGGGGGGAACACAAGGTCTTCCCAGCAGCCTAAAACATCTGGGGTGGGTGACAATATTTTACCAGCTCATCAAAACCCCAATGATTTCCCTGGTGGGTCTGCCATGAGAAAGCTACTGTGAACCCATGTCCTTCAGAGCTCCTCACCTCCATTCAGTGGGTACAATTATGCTCATGAAAGAAAACCAGGATTCAGTAAAATTTCACCAATTCCTATTTCACTGACCTGGGTCAAAAGGATTCAGAATGATGCAAAATTTGCAGTGTTTCTCTTCTTTTCTACATCTTCCACAAGGGAGGACGTATTATATACAAAAGCAGAAATGTTCAAAATACAGAACTTTTCAGCCTGGGCGATACCATTTCTGCATACCTCTGACATGCTAACCACGATGATTAGTTATCAAATTTCTGAGCTCTCTGAGAACTACCTGGGTGTGAGGGTAAGGATTTCACACTCCCATATGCACATATGTGGCAAAGCCTGGAAGAAAGTTGGAAAGCCCTTAGAGTAGGGGCATCTTTGCTATAGTTTCTGGACAGGAAATAGCATTAAAACTGATTTATTTTTCCCCCAAGTGAGAAAGAGGGCACAAACTTCAAGCAGAACAGGAGGGTGCAGAGTGAAAAGGAAGTTCTCAGGGGTAAGTGACTTTCACCAGTGTTCTTGGTTTTCTCCTAGAGTTGTTCTGTCTGTAGAGAACAAGTGTGTGCTCTTTTTTTTTTTTGTCCTAAAGAACACTTTAAAGAAACAACCCATACTTCCAGCTGGCCTTTCTCCACTTAGCTTTCCTTTAGTGCCTGACAAACGTCTTAGTGGCACATCTTAGAAATTGTATTTGATTGCTGCCTGCCTTGTGCAACACCCCTGGAGAGGATCGTGTGCTGCCCGTGGGTAACATTTGGGCCTCCTTCCATAGCAGGGACAGCAGTAAAGGCCAGCCTGGCTGAGGACATCCTGGTGGCCCAGCACCAGCCCGTGTCTTCAAAGCACAGCAACACACCCGAGGCCACTCGCTCTCAGTGCCCTTGACGCAGACTGACCTCGTTAATTATGATCCTGCTGGCCATCCGCAGTCGGGTCCTGGGCCCAAACTTGTTGGTGATCATGATGCGTAAGCCCGCCTCCGGGAAGCTGAACTTGGGAGGACTGGAGCTCATGACCTCGTCCACCATCATCACTGGGTTTTTGTTGTACTGAGGCTCCTCCTTCACTATATTGAGCACAACACCATGATTAGTGCTGAGATCTCCCTTGGGAATGACACCCTAGAGCTGGGCTGGCTGACCTCCCCTCATGCTGCGGACTTCCTGGGGCTGCGGTCTGGGCAGCTGCCAGGGGACTGCCTGCCAACTGGGAGTGTTAGCCGAGTCCCCGGGGTCCCATGCTACAGGACGCCTCACGAGCAGACGCTTCACATCTAGCCCCCCTACCGGGTGATGCCCCCTCTCTTTGGGGTCCGTCTTGACCAAGGCCTCTCAGTTCCTCATTCACACCTCCCTGGGAGGTCCGGCTACAATTCAGACAGGGTCCCTGCCCCCTCCTAGCCCATGACGGTGAGGGGACCTTTCTTCCCCTCTGTTGACTGAGGCTCAGATAAAACTCTGGAAATTGACCATGGCCCTCCAGGATGGAAAATGCTAGAAAGCACCAGATAGCACTGGCTCTCGGCTTCCCACCAGACCACCTGCTCCATTTGAACAACCACTCCACCCGGCAGAGAAGGATAGGGGCCTGGCAGTGAGGGTGAGGAGGAGGACCACAGGGCCTGGACGAGGCAAGAGAGACCCCAGAGGAAAGCCTGCTTGCTGAGGGCCACTGGCCACATCCCACGTCTCCGATAAAACACACACCCTCCAGCAGGGAGGCCACAGTCTCTGACCCTTTGCTTCCCACCTGCCCCATGCCCCTGGACCCCCACTGCCCCAAGAGGCTGAAGAGTAAGTGTCTCCAGGCCTCAGGCCTCTTCCTCACCACCTTCACAGACTGGGTCAGGGCTGGCCTCCCAGGGGGATCTGACATGTAACTCCAGAGCCCTGGGGAGGCCAGGAATGGAACCGCTCAGGAACACAGCACACAGAAGCTGGTGGTTTTTCCCTCTGGGGAGACCGTCAAAGCGGGTAGGCCTGTCCCTCTACACTGGTCACCGGCTTCTGGAGAGAGGCCTTTCCCGGCAGGAGTAGCCAAGAGCACACCCTCGAGAGAGTTAATGGCACCGACACGAGCAAATGCACACCTGACACGCACACCCTCACCAAACAGGCAGCAAGGCTCAGCAGACAGGAGGCGTGGAGGTTAGAAATGAAGCCAGGAGGACCCCTCATTTGTGGGGACAGAGGCTAACCTCTAAGGAGGTGTGCATCGGAGGTCCTGGTTTATTTGGTAACGGCATGTGTTATCGCTTGGGTGAAAGCAGATTACTTACAGTTCAGAAGAGAAGAATTAAGGAGACAAAGGCCAACAGAGACTGCCAGAGGTGATTAGCGAGCGGTGGGCGGTGCAGAGAGCCTGGGGCAGCGTTCTTGATGGTGGCCAAGATGCCAGGGGATTTATTTGAAGGAGGAGTTAGTAGATGGGTTCCTGCTACAGGGGGCTTCAGTGCTCTGGGCTTTGGGAAGGGCCCCTCTCCTGGCTGATTTCTATGGCGGTGGCCTACTCGGAGGAGCAGGACCCCTCACTGCTAGAGAGCTTGAACCACTCCCTCCTAGGGAGGAGACCCAAGGAACCCCGGCAGGTTCCAGGCTCTGTCCCATCCGTAGAACCAGCCCTGACATGGGCATGCCCTGGGGGAACCCTGGGATCAGAAGGAGGGAGCCTCTGGAGCGTCAGTTCATTGAGGCAAAAGCTGTGATAATTGGCTTCCCCAGGATGGGGGTGGGGGTGGGGGTGGGGTGGGGGTAGGGAGGACTCTCATCGTGGTGTTGTCCCCAAATGGCAGCAGGAGGTGGTACGGCCAAGCCAAGGGGGACTGCCTGGAAATCACTCCATTAACAGAACGTTTAAGTACATAAAGGCATTTTACAAGAGTGGTAGTAACAAGGCCAAACACCTAGGAAGGGGCTGGGTTGAACAGTTTGATTTGGCACGGGGAAACACCAAAACTGGTAACAGGGAAATCCAGAGCTGTGTGTGCCTGTGGGCTCTTGACAGAATCCACCAGCCAGCAGTCCTGGGCTTCCTCGGGTGGGTGGGTAGATGGGGACCTGCCCGTAGGCAGAGGAGCAGAGAGGGGAGCTCTGCCTTGGAAAGACTGGTGACAACTACACCATTAAGAAAGGCAAACTCCGGGGCGCCTGGGTGGCTCAGTGGGTTAAAGCCTCTGCCTTCAGCTTAGGTCATGATCCCAGGGTCCTGGGATCGAGTCCCTCCTGGGCTCTCTGCTCAGCAGGGAACCTGCTTCCCCCTCTCTCTCTGCCTGCTTCTCTGCCTACTTGTGATCTGTCAAACAAATAAATAAAATCTTAAAAAAAAAAAAAAAAAAGGCAAACTCCTGAGGCCCCCTTCTCAGTCCCTGCAGGATTCCTGCAAGCTCCTTCCTCCTGCCTCAGCCTATTTCTGGGGGGACAGTGCCCTGCGGTGACTTACACACAGGGCCCTCCACCAGCCTGGGCTACGAAATCCTGAAGGCTCCATCTCTGGGACTCACCCCTCTCAGTTTTCAGCCCTGCAGCCTCCCCCCCACCATCCCTTGTCCAGACCTTTCTCTCCTTGGTCTTTATCCAAATGCCTCCTCCTAGATGAAACTTGGAGGGAGGCCCATCTGCCTCCTTTTCCTATGTTTGGGGGGAGGGGCAGCCCTGTATCTAATCCTCCAATTTTCTAGACATTTTCCCAGACTTAGATGTTTGGGGGGAAATAAGAGACCTGTCGGGGAGGTCCTACTGTCCTGGGTGTCAAAGGAATGGAGACAGCGGCAGGACAGAGCCCTAGGAGAGGCCCCATGTGGGCTGTGGCTATTCTGCGAGTAAGGGATGCTTCCCACGGGACATTAGGGAGGGGCCTCCTGCACGGGCCACGGAGGTGGTAGGGAGCTCTTGGGCTGGCACCTGAGGAATGAATGACCCCCACCACTACCACTTGGAATCTTTCTTCTTTTCCGTGAAGATCCTGAGGGTCCTGGAGCACTAATCTCAGTGTACAAGACTGGGCAGGTATCAGCGTCTGTCCTGAGACACTGTGCTCAGGGATCTGCAGTTGGGACCTCGGGCCCGCTCTGTCTGTGGAGCTAAAATCAAGCCAGCAGCCACATCCGTCCCTCCCCTCTGTGGAGGTTGTCCTGGAAACGGACTCTCTCCTGGGGGAGGCTGCCGGGCATTTTGGTGACAGGACACATGGCTACAGCTTCAAGCTCTCCAGGCCTCCCCTCTCTGACCATCAAGGACCGGGGCATCTGGCAGCTGGGCCATAACCATGACTATACTGACCCTCCCCCAACCCCAGTGGGCTTTTTCCTTCTCTTCCATATGGAGACATTCATTCCTCCCTCAACCACCTGCGACAGGTGCCTCCGTCAGGCGGTTGCCTGAGACGGGACAGAACAAACTTGCCGGACATCCAGGGCTTGGAGCCCCTACTCAGATCTGCCCCATGGCTAAGACTAGCGAGGGGCCAAGGAGGACAGATTTCAGCCCCAACAAGTCCCAGACATAAGCAAACCAGCCCCCGAGACCACCGGGGCTGTCACAGACCCCATGAAGGAGTGAAAGTCATCTGAAAGAGGATGGGGCTCGCCTGGGGCCGCGGGGAACATGGAAGAAAGACCCTCACGTGGCCCGTCCGCCTGTCATGCTGGTGAAGAAGGCCTTTACCAACCCCGTGGGTGGGACTGGAGATGCCAGGCTCATCTGTTTTTCCCATAATCCTCATTACAGAAACCTATTCAGGTCTTACCACTCCCTGGGGGCCCAGAACCCCAGACAAAGGGGCCGCCCCTGGGGCCAGGGCTCCCAGACAGGGCTCTCTGGGGCCGGTCTGGGTGTTTCTGCTCAGCTCTGTGGCTGCCCTCCCAGGCCTCACCATTCCTCTGGGTGATGAGACAGAGATCTCTCCAGAACTGGGCCTGGCATGTGAGAAATGACAGGGAGACCTGAGCCTGCTTTGCCACCCCAAGTCCTCCGCCTCCTGCCACAGGAGGAAAACGCCTCCGGCCTTTTCTGAGGGTCAGACAGGTAATTCACTGTGTTTCACAGGAGCCCAGCAGTCCTGGAACCTTCCTCAGGAGGCTTAGGAGGAAGTCCCCAGGGCATGACTGTTGGCTCTCTTCATCCTTCTCCCCTCTATGGAAACACAAGTCTGAGCCACATCTCCTTGTTTAGGGCCTTGGGACCAAAGGTAAGAGAGTGACAATTTAGGTGGGGTGTGTGTGCGTGCAGGAGAGAGAACGGGCGATGGTTTCAGTGACTCAGCGTGGGCCGCTCCTGTCTGCTCAGCCTTACCTCGCCCCAGCAACGGCATGGAGGGATCGTCAGAGCTACTATCACAGTAATCATTACCATCCTCCAGCTCGCTGTTGACGGTATTGCCATTGGCAATGGTCTTTTGTTTGACGGTGAAAAAGGCCTGCATCTTCACATTGTACCTGGAAGTTAAGGCAGGAGGTCAGAGCCCTGGAAGATGCCTGCACCCCACCCCCACCCGGTGCACACACAGTCAGAAGGCCCTGGGAGTGCCTGTGGAGGTGGTGAGGGGAAGTGGAAGGTGCTTAGCGGAGCTGACAGTCCCCTGACAGGACCCCGAGAACATTGTGCTGTCAGAGGCCTGCCCCACCGAGCTCTTAGTGGCTTCCCTGGGTGGGGGGGGAGGAGGGGGGCATAAGGAACCTCTGGTCCAAGAGCATGACCCATGTCTACTCATGCCTGTCCCAAGCCTGTCCTAATAAAGGAAGTTCAGGCCAGTGTCCAGGGCAGGCTCGAAGGAAGTGTCACCAGGTTGGTCCTCCCTCCCACAGCCATGAGTCCTGCTCCCACGGGCTGCCTGGCAGGCCAGCCTGCACCCCTCACAGTCAGGCGCACCCCCCCCACCCCAGAGAAGATGCTGTCTCCGGTTCGGACCCCAGGCTGCCCACCTCACGGGAAGGTGCTCAGAGAGCGAGTGGTTCACGTGAGGACAAGCCTCCCACACGTGGACTGGTGATCACCCATTTGCACAAAATACCATAAACATCTGATATAAATGTGGGGATTCAGAATCTCCTAAAAGTCAGTGTTGCTTTTAACCCTTTCTGGGGATGTGGACAAGAGGACAAAACCTGAAGGGGACTCGGCTCACAGAGAGGTGTTTTTTTTTTTAAATGTGGAAAAATTTGCTATTTTAACTCTTTTTCATTTTTAAGTGTCTAACTCGTTGGCACTAATCACAGTCCCAGGATGTGTTGGGTGACCGTCAGCATTATCTACTGTCGGGTTGCAGCTTCCCAAACGAGTCTGTGCCCATTCATTAGTTAACCAGTAACCACCCCCCACGCCTCTGGTAATCTCTAACCTACTAGCTGTATGGATTGGGCTCTCCGGAGTCCCTTGCCCAAGTGGAATCATACCGTCTTTGTCCTTTTGTGACTGGCTGCTTTCCCTTAGCATGTTTACAAGGCTCATCCCAGTGTGATGTCCCTGCCTTGTTAGGGCTGAATGATACTCCTCGCCGGCACTTTTGAGATCACACTGAGCCAGGCGGTTTCCGGAGGCGGCAAGCGAGCCCACCCTGACCCAGGGTCTGCACCTTCCTTCCTGAGTGGCGTGCCCCGGAGTTGCACCAGGCTGAGCCCCTGACAGGTGGCACTGTATGAAGCCTGGTGAGAAAGCTGGGCAGCCTGGCTCTTTGAGAAGAGGGGATTTACGGAGACAGGGAGAAAGGGTGGTCCCCCAGGGTAGCAAGGAGCCCCCAGGGAAAGAGGTTTTGCTGGCCACCTGTCTTCGAACAGCCTCATCCTCTACCCACCAGCCAAGGCTCCCCTGGTCCAGGTGTGGACAGGAGCCCCCAAACAGTGTCTAAGCACTCCAGTGCGTACCCCCAGAGAACTGGAGCTGGCTGGAAGTGACTGGAAGGTCCATCATCCGTTTTGTCTGGGCTCTAATGAAAGGCTAGAGCAGGAAGTGGAACAAGGCTGCCCAGCAGGGAGAAGAGAAAAGCTACTTACTTCATGATCAGAATATAAAACGCGTACAAGATGATGAGAATCAGTCCTTCCCACCTCAAAGAGAGAACGGAGACTGTGGTTAGGACAGGGTGACTGTGGCCGTGGGGTCTGGGTCTGACGGCTAGGCACTGGTGGAATAGGGCAGAAGGTCCTTTGACCCCCCAGCCCTGGCTCCAGGCAAACAGGGGCGGCGCCCTAGGCTGTGGCCAGCTGCCATCTGAAACCCTCTTGGAGACAGAGAAGGTGAGGGTGGTTTCTTCTCAGCGATGGGGGTCCAAAGGGATCAGGCAGCATTCCCACGGGTATCCACAAAATGGGGGGACCAGGCCCGCTCCATCCCAGGACCCACAGAAGGAAGCAACCTGGAGTCATACCCACTTGGTCCTAAGAGACCTAAGAGACGTGTGCGCCCAACATGGGGCTTCATCCCAGGACCCTGAGATCATGACCTGAGTTGAAGGCTGATGCTTAACCAACTGAGCTACAAGGTGCCCCTACAGTGAGATCTTTAATTCACCTGGATTCTCCTCTTGTATAAGGTGTGAAGAAGGGATCTGATGTGATTTTGTCCTGCATAGCTCCCTAGTTTCCCCAGCAGTATCTGAGACTCTCTCCCTAACTCACTGCCTGTCGTGACACCTGTCATATCCCCCAGCCAAGAAATGGGCCCATGACTGGGTTCTTGGTTCCATAGTCCATTTTGGCCCATGCATACCGCCATGACAAAATGCCATACCGTTTTCAATATTTTAGCTTTATAATATGTTTTATTTGGCAGAGCAGGAACACTGAGGGAAACAATCTTTGTCGCTTTGAAAGCATAAAGGTGTGATTGTTTAGAATGACGCCTTTTTACTTTCTTAAGGGCGTAAGCTAATGTCTGTAATAGTAATCTCAAGAAAGATTCAGCAAACCCAACAAGGAAGGCTAGGAAAAAAAATGAACAAGAAACAAACGTTTAAAACTTACCACACAATTTCTTCATCATATATGAACTGGAAAGCAAAAGAAACAAAGGATGGGGGGCATTATTTATTCCAAAAGAAAACACACAGACCGTTAAACACTCAGAGCTCACCCACACTGCCTTGTTATTTTTACACAAAGCTGGGCTCCTCTCTCCATCTCTAGGTTTCTCAGCTGCAGGTGACCTTTCCTTGGATGAAACCCATCCCGGCAGGTGCGACCATGTGTTAGCCTGGGCCTCCCGAGAGAAATGGCCTGTGCTTCATTACGCTCCAAGTCACAGGTGGGACCAGTCTGGCAGGAGCCTGCCATCAGTGAGGGAACAGACTTGCTGAAATCAACACTCGAAAAACTGAAAAGACCCCTACCTGTCTGTCCCTACAGTACCTACCTGTCTATGGTACTCGCGTTTATGGAAGGGAAGGGATATTATTTTCCTTTTTTTTTTTTTTTAAGTATTTATTTGAGAGAGAGAATGAAAGCACGAGCAGGGGGGAGGGGCAGAGGGTGAGGGAGAAGCAGACTCCTCGCAGAGCAGGGAGCCCGACATGGGACTCTATTCCAGGTCCCTGGGATCATGACCTGAGCTGAAGGCAGATGCTTAACCAACTGAGCCACCCGGGTGCTTGCTCCAAGGGATATTATTTTCTTAAAAAGAGAGTAACCTCTTTGGTGATTCTAAGAGCAAAGGACCCACTTGTACCATTTGAAGGGAGCCCTGGGCTGATGGTGAGGGTGCCACGGTTTCTGCAGAGGGCACAGACATTGCCCCACAACCCCACCCATCATCTCGGACACAGGCACAGATGAACGATGCTCCTGAGGACCAGGGGAGGAGTCCTGGGACCACCCCAGCCAGACCCAGTGTGGACAGGAATTTGGAAGGGCTGCACCCACCAGTGGACCCAAGGTCCACTGGACCTTGGAGACAAAGAAGCCCTGCACAGGATGTGGGGAGAAGCCAGGGGACCCACGTTGCTCCTCTGTCCTGGCTGTCATGGCCGTCAGTGCACACGGGAGCTGCCATGGGGAGGCCACTTCCGGGAGGGGGGTTCATCCTGACCGAGCATCCCTGTGAGGCTCCCCAAGCTCCAGGCTCTGAGGAAGTGGCACTGAACAGAGCACCCCCCTCCCCGGGGAATGTGAGGACATGTGTGGGGGATATTTTTAGTTTTTACAGCCCAGTGGAGGGCTGTTTAGAGACAGGGACAGGCAGGTGGTGACCAGCCTAGAACATATGACATAGTCTGTCAGAAGGTTTTCCCACACGTCAAGACTTCTTATTTAAATGTCTGGCTAAAATTCAGGCATGTGGTGGCAGCGGGGGGTTGTCGGGGTGGAGAGAAAGACCTGAACCCAGAACTTAACTGTGTTGTAAAAATCAAAATACTTTTACACAGTTTTAATAAATATGTAATTTTCTAGTGAGGTAGCAAATGGAGGGACAGGTGGAACTGGCTCAGCCTAGGATTTTATCAGGAGTCATTTATAATTTTGGAAAATCGGGTCTTCAATGTCGGCACCCCCCACGGGGCCCAAGGGGCCCACCCAGCACCCGGCCTCAGTCTGCACAGGTCAATTTCAGGCTCAGAGATTCTTCCATACGGGGTAATGATCGTATCACCCGGGGTTCTAGAATCTTGGCGCCAAAACACTTGCCACTGAGAGATGTAATCTCTTATTATCAAGGACTTCTGTCTCTGATAGTTTGGGCATCATTTGATTCTTTTTTTGGAAACTGCGTACAGGTATATTGTTTTATCTGTGACTTCCCTTTTCGGGGTTGTGTAGGCAGGGGTCCCAGTGGTCTCAAATGGTTCTAGTAATGCCCCACCTGACATTCATGCTGCGGGCCCTGTCTCTACGGCCTGGATCTAGGGACCAGCTCCTGACAAAGCTCCTGTGGCCAAAGCGATGGTTTAGAGCCCCCACGATCAGGTCACAGGCTCCCTTCCACGGTGGCACCTTCTCACCCCTGCTCTGAGGGCAGCCAGTCAGCGTGGTGAGCACAGCACAGCGAGCAGACAGCCAGGAAGGCTTGGAGGAGGCCTATCTGCAGTCCTGTGAGGGGACCCCCCCAAAGCAGATTCTCACTGGGGGAGTCGTGTACCCTGGCCACCATCTCTGCGAAACCCCAAAGCAGAGAACGCAGGTCAGCCACCCCCCGATTCTGATCCAGAGGCAACAGCGAGAACTACTTGCTAGTTGAAGCTGCTGAGTTTGGGGGAAATTTGTTACCCACAGATAATTCGTACAAGGGATGGGACTGTCCTGTACAGTTGGCTCTAGATCTTGTGAGGTCAGGAACTCTCTGGGGCACATTCCAGAAAATCTGGGCACACCACAGTCCTCTGCCCTCATGCCACCGCCTGGACTGAAACGTCTCCTGCGGGGGCGGCACGCGTCTCGGCACTAGCCTGTGCCTTGTGTTTCAGTGTCATGCGCCATGATGCCACGCTAGCCCTCGGGGGACCGCGGGGGTAATCTCTCGTCACTCTCCCCCACACTAACAGACCCCAGAAACCCTGTTCCAGCTCTTCTGCCTTTCTCCGTGTTCTCCCAGCCGCCCATTCTCCCTGCCTCCAGCCAGCCTTGGTCTCTCTCCTGCTCTGCAGAAAGCGGTGAACCCAGAAACTCGGATTCTCAGGCATCGGGCTCTAAGGGAGGCTTGGAGGGCCCCTGAGGAGCAAAGGGCTTGAACTTAACTTTACGGACCATGTGACATGTGCTCTGACGTTTCCAAGGCCTTTTTGAATTCAAGGTGCTCGCTGGATTTGCTCCACAACCAGGGTGTCGGGCATGAGGTTTTCAGGCGAGGGAGGCAGAGTGGCGAGGGGACGGGGACAGAGATGGGCGGTGGGGGGGGGGGGGGTTGGGTAACTCACAGCAATGAGCACGATGACAGAGAGCGTGTAGTACACGGAGTCTCGGCACACAGCCCACCACGTCAGACGGACCACCTGCCAAGCAGAGGGCTGTCAGATGCTGCTGGCTGGGGCCATGGGGGGTCAGATGCTGCTGGCTGGGGCCATGGGGGGTGGTGTGGGGACTAGCTTTCTCACCAGCCCTGAGCCCCGCAGGGGCAGGGATGCACCCACAGAGCTCCTGCTAACTGTGCCACTGGAAACAAGCCTCTCAGGCTGCTTGAGGTCACCCAGTGCTCTCCACTGTATTTCGGCAACAGGACAAAAGTACACAGTGTTTGTAAGTGATGGCCTAGCTGTCCCCTGCTCCTCTGAGGTAACAACCTGTCTCACGGCAGAAGCCCAGGGTCAAGGCAGAGCCAGATGCTGGAAGCTTCTGGTGGTAAACTACCTCCCTTGGCCAGATAGGGCCCACGGCCCTGAGGACCAGGAAGATGGTCATGGGCTATCAGCAACAGGCCAACTTCAACCTCCTTGCTAAGGAAGCCAAAGGCAGGCCTCAGATATTTCCAGAATCTAGCTCAGGGTCAAGGTTACAGGAGGGATCTCTCAAAGATCTGCTGCTGCTCAGTGAACGCTCACCCTTGGCCCGGACAAGAGAGCCAACCCTGTCCTGCCCTCGGATCTGATGGTGCTGGACATGGACAGAACGTCAGATGCCACTTGTACCTGGGAGGACCCGGGTCTGGGGGGGGAAAGCCGACTTGCTCAGCCTCAGTCAGTCAAGGGCACTCCCAAGGCGAGGTCCCAGGTTCCCCCACTGCTGTCCCTTATGTTACTCTACGAAGGGAGACAAACCACTGACCTGCCCCGCGAATAATCCACAAACGCCGATTATACACAGGATGTTGAACACTGCAGATCCCACGATGGTCCCAACGCCAACGTCTCCATGGGTGATGAACACGCCTGCAACAGGACAGGCAGAAACCTTCCTGTGCCAGCCCTGCCCCCGCCCCGGGCTGCTGGGAGGGCTGTGCCCCCAACCTCATGAACGGAGGGAGTTGTTCTCATCACAATGCCTGGTGGCCTGAGGGGGACGGCAGAACCGGAGACGAGAAAGTATCCTGGGCAACCAGCTAATTCCGTTCCTCCTCCCGCCTTTTTTTTTTTTTTTTTTTAAACACAGCTTTATCAAGATATCATTCACATGCCATAAAACTCACCCATTCAAAGTATATAATCCCATTTTTTGGTATAGTCACAGAATTGTGCAACCATCACCACAATCTCATTCTAGAACATTTTTATCCTGCCCCCACAAAAGGAGCCCTCTACCCACCCGCCCTTTGCTCTCCCACACGCCCCCAGGAACCCGACTTTACATTCTGTCTCCCTAGCTCTCCCGCTCTACAGTTGAGAAAACAGAGGCTCAGAGCTGACAAATTCCCTCACTGGTCAGGGGTGGGGGTCTGGGTCCTGTGTCCCCTGGCTGGGGGACTTTCTTACCAATAACAGAGGCAAACAGCTCGGGCGTCGAGCTTCCTGCGGCCATGAAAGTGGCTCCAGCCACATCTTCACTCAGATGGAGCTTCTGAAACAGAAGTGACCGCAGACACTCAGGCTACGAGGTGGGGACAGCGGACACAGTCACCGGACATGCCCACGATCATGGCAAGCGTGGGGGACTGCTGTGGCCAGAGTCCAGCACCTGGGCTGGCCATGTCGCCTCCTGGCACCCTGAGCACACGCCTCCTGCTACTCTGTGAGCCACCCCACCCGGAGTCCCGTCCCCTTCCCCTGTCACTTTCTGATCACTCGCCAAGCCGAGAGGTCACCTCTCGAGCTGTACCCCCAGAGTCAGCTGTTCCCCTTGGACTGGTGGAAGAGTCTGGTCCTCCAATTAATGAAATACAAACCACCCAGTGAGGGTCTGAGGACTATGCTCATGCCTTCCCCACTGGACGGTGAAGGTTGGTCTTTTTCACCTCTGGATTGCCAGTGCCTAACTCAGAGTCTGGGACACAGTGGCACTCAGCCAGCAGCCGCCTCCAGGGCCCAAGCAGACCTTGGGTACCATGTCGACTTCCCCGCATCAGGGCTGTGGGACCTGGAGGTCCCAGAGGCACAGTCTGGCCCTTGCATTCCAGAAGATCTTCTCCATGGCAGCCCCGATGCCTGGCTGCTCACGGACCCAAAGACCTAGACAACCTATCTCCAGGGATGAGGCTGGATCTCTGATGAGGCACACTCTCCTTGGCAAGGCCGTGCTCCAGCCACAGAAGCCCATCCTCTGATCGAGAATATGCTGTCGGGGGCTTTGGATGCTGGGAGAAGCCAAGAAGATTCTGGGTTTCCCTGAACCCCAACTTGAAGGCACTTACTCTGTGGAGCTCAGACGGCATCTGGGCAGGGCTCGGTCTCCTCCTGCATCCACCTTCCCAAGTACCCTGGGCAGTCTGGGGTCAGCCCAACCTCCCTGCTGACCTTGCTATAGGAAGGGGTCCCTCAGAGGGGTTGGAGCTCTGGGCTTCTGTCAATCACTGACCCCCCAGGGCAGAAGCCCGGCCACCCTGACCTCATCCATCAGGAGAGGGTTCCACAGAAAATGATCTGCCATCAGAGCATTTCCAGTATCTTCTAGCACGTTACAAACCATGCTACATCCCGTTCTGTCTTGGCCTGAGCTATTCCTTCCTTGTAGAATGCCCTTCCTTGCCCTCTCTGCTTGGAGAAATCCTTATTACTTCAGAAGTTTAGATCCGATACCACCTCCTCCATGAAGCCCTCCCAGGCTTCTCCCCAACAGACACATTGCATTCCTCCTTTGGCTCTTCAGTCCTTTGATGGCTCTTACTGAGCCCCTTCCAGGGGACTTGCTCATAGGGCCAGGACCATCCCCCTTGCTCACATCTGTGTCCTTACAGAGACAGGTAACCTAGAGGGGCCTTTCCCCCTTTCCCCTGGGCACTGTCCTGTCACCCATCCCCAGAGGCCATCTCCTGATTCTCTTCATACACACTTTCTCTGGCTCAACTTGCTCAATGACCCACGGTTCAGTCTGGGTGGGGGGGATGGAGAGGTGAGCAAGGGGAGACCGGGGGAGGGGAAGTTCTTGGCACCTTGCTGCCACATTCCTCACTCCTCAGGAGGCCCTATTCTGTGCTCAGCAGCAAGGAAGCCCCTGTCCTAACAAGCTCTGCCCCCAGCTGCAGATGTCAAAACAACCACATAGCTTCAAATAGGTAGGAGATTTCATTTGGACAAAGTGTGCCAAAGCCCCGAGCGGCCTGCACATAGTAGGTGTTGGAAACAGAAGTAGTTATCCTTTCTTGGTTAGCAGCCAAGGTTAAGGCAGAGCAGAGAGAAACCCTAAAGCCTTTTTAAAAATTTTAAGAATATATTTTATTTTTAATCTCTACACTCCATGTGGGGCTCGAACTCACACCCTGAGATCAAGAGTTACATGCTCTACTGACTGAGCCAGCCAGGCACCCCAGCACTGGAGTCTTACATGTAAGAAGAAAGAAGACGAGAAAGTCAAAAGCTCACAAAACAATGAGGAGGAGAAAATGTCAGCCTGCAAACACTGGACCAAAGGGCATTCTTTGCTCAGCCTCTGGATCCTCCTCTGAGACACGGATCCCCACCTGGTCCCTGGTACCTGCAGCTTGTGGGAAATGCTCCTTAATGGGCAGGTTTGGCTTCACCAGTGACAGCTTGCTGGGAAACCAGAGGTCCTGGGTGCCGATGGAATGTGGGAGATCAAATCAGGGAGAGATTGGCCCCTGCCAATTCCACTCTGGGGATGTCAAAGCCAGGCTTTGCCATGGCCCCACTAAGTGCGTGGCCAGTCGTCACCACCAGAGTGCTCCTGCTTGGTCCTTCTCCATCTGGCCCTGACGAGTCCCATGTCCTTTGTTGCCCGAGGCCCCCAAGCCCCAGCCTGGCTTTGCTGTGAGATCCCAAGTCCCCCCTACTTACCTCGCAGATCTTCTCCAGAGACGGAACAAAAAAGTCATCACAGACTATGGCCAAGGCATAGAACATGTACAGAGCCTGAGGAGGAAATGGGGGAGATGGTCAGCAAACGCACCTGCTGCCAAGGAGGCATGGCTGGCCAGATGTCACGTCCCGAACCAGGCAGCCATCGCACACTGCCAAGGCAGAGGCCGGGTGCACAGAGAGAGACACAGGAAAATTCCAGCACTGCAGAGATCTGTTCCCTCACGAGCAGATGGGGAAACTGAGTCCAGGGAGGGGAAATAACGTGTTGGGCAACAAAGGGGATGAGAGTTCAGGCCACATGGTCTTGGGCTCCGTCTCCTCTTTATAAAGCACCAGCTCTCTCCCCAGCACCATTTCAGGCTACTCTCAAAAGGCAAGCTCTAAGCCTTAGGGCTAAGAAGGAAAGCATTTAGAATCACCATTTTAAGAGTTTAAAGTAAGAACGATCCCGATCTTCCCCCTTCATTTTAGTGAAGGCTCCATTTCCCTCTTACCACCCAGCCACCCGCTGCTGGAATGAATGGCAGTGAGCAGGCGAGCCGGCAGTTCCTGGGATGCTACCTAATGGTGGCAGAAGTTAAAATACACAAGCCATTCACACACGGAGGTTCATGGAAAAAAGCGCCCAGATGCTAATGCTGATTCTGGGACTGATTTGCCATGTGCCTTTGGATAAGTCACATTTTCAGGGCTCAGTCCCTTCATCAGTTTGATGACAGAGTGAGAACAGATCAGTAGTTTCCAAATGGTTTTATATACATAGTTTTATATATCCCTGTCCTGTTCATCTTTCCACTGAACTCAACCTATGGGCCAGGCACTATTCTAGGCATCAGGGATCCACGGCTAACCTGCCAGGAAATGCCTCTGCCTCCTATAACTGACCTTAGTGGGGCAAATAGACAAATAATGTGTAACTCTTGGGTAAAGGCCAGTGAAAAGTCCTGAGGTAGGAGTAAGCTTGATGTCCGTGAAGAACAGCAAGGTCACTTACACAGGTAGACCAGAGTGATAGTGAAATGGAAGACAGGCCAGGCCCAGGGCCCATGGACAGATGGGACTTTGTGCTGAAGGCTGAGGGAAGCATTTCTTTCTTCAAAGACAAAGTGATACAGATGCTCTGTTCACAAAACTGGGAAAGGCTGGGCTGCTTCAGCAAAAACAACTGTGAAGTTGTTGGAGTAGCACACCAATGAATCGTGATTAAATAGACTGGAAGATCTATCAGCTGTGGCCAAGGCCTCCGAGACAGGTGTCTACTGCAGTCCAAGCATGGCTGTCCTTGGATCTGACTCATTTCCTTTTGGGGGCGGGGAGGGGAAGCAAAAAGAAACAAATACTGGGGATTATGGGTGAAGGGAGAGAGAACCCACTACGAAAATCTCAGGATACAGACTTGAGTTTATATCCCCAGGTGAAGGGGAGGCTGCATAGCTCTCCTGATGGCCTCGGAAACACATAAGAGAAAAGGAGGCCAAGTTGGTCCCCACCACTCTGGCTGGGGCACTCTGAGAATGTTCCTAGAGCTGCAGACGAAAACTGGCTCCAGCTTGCGCCTTGTCTTTCTCTTAAAGAAGGTGTCAGCAAGGTTTTTCTGAAACAGTCAGACAGTAAATATTTTGGTCTTGACAGGTCACACAGTCTCTGCCACAATGACTCTGCGGCTGTAGAAGAGAACACGGTGTGAGTGTGGCTGGGTTCCAATAAAACTTTATTTATAAAAATCAGGAGGCAGGCTAGATTTGTCCCTCTAGCCATCATTTGGCTCATGTCTACTCTAAAGGCTCTTGCAAAATCCCTGAGGTGTTCTCAAGTTCGGGAGAGAAGGTTTTGTCTTAGCAATGCCAAGACTTTCCTGAGGTAGAGCCCTAGAGCTATGGGATTGATTTGCCAAACCCACAGCCTCTCAGTGAAAGAGGAGGGTGTGGGAAAGCCAGGGCAACTAGACAGATAATAACTCTCTTACGGAAATACACAGGCCTGTCATTCAATATTTGCCTACAACTTTCACTGTCATTAACGGTTTATCCTGTTAATTAAAACTTCACTCATTCATCATTCTCAGGGGGCTACTATCTCCACAAGAATTGCAGCTTTCACTTTCTGAATTCTCTCTTGCAAAGGCTAATACTTGGTGGGGCTTATAGAAGCAAATAGTGCTGGGTGGTCAGGGAACCTAATTAAAGGAAAATCTGCCGTGTCCCAAGCAAAAAAGCAAATTGCGAGCACTTTCGTTTCCCCACACCATACAAAAGGACTGGCGAACCTTTTCTGCAAAGGGACAGATAGTAAATATTCTTGGCTTCGTGGACCACATCACTGTGTTATAGCTACTTTGGGACTGAAGCACAAAAGCAGCCACAGAGAATACAGAAACGATGGGAAGGGCCGTGTTCAAATAAAACTTTATTTACAAACACCAGCCGCGGCTTCAGGCTGCAGTTTGCTTACTCTTGTCAGAGAAGAGCAACTTTGGCCTGTACTTGAGGTTTGGACCCGCTAGTCCTTTTTAAATTGGTGTCTGAGGATTCCACCATTGTCATCAAGCCTCATCTGAAGACAGAGGGAAATTTGAGAAAGGGTGCGCCGAAGTTTTAAACTATGGTTATGTCAAGGTGGTGAGATGTGGAGTGGGAGTGGAGGATCATGGGAATTGTGACAGCAAGCGTGCACAGAGCACTTCTTATCTGTTGTGCAGTGTCTAGTGCACTTTACTCACACTCACGCATTTTCGCACAGCTGGGAAAGATGCTGTCGCTCCCTCGTCAGGAAAGCAGAAAATGGGGCCCAGGAAGACTCCAGAGTCTTATCTTGGCTCTGGGGTCACTTGCTGGGCAACACAGAGCCAGTCACCTGACATCTTTAAGACCCTGGTTTTTTGTGGTTAAAATGGGTCTGGCACCTGTTCTCCCAGATGTCATCTTATGAGGATGGGACATCTTTGACACGCTATGGCTTGGCCGTGCTCTGCAGACACGCTCTGGCAGCCTGAGGTGTAGGAACAGCCTATCCCACCCGGGCCACTTACACCGAGGATATGCAGCAGGACGGCTCCGTGTTGTCGTTCCTTGTTGGAGAACAGATCTGTGGGGAACTCGTGAATCGCTGGAAGACAAGAGGACACGGCAGGGGGTTAGTTATCAGTGGGTCCCGTGATGGCCTCACTGGCAGCATGAGAGTGTCCTGTCGAACTGGAGAACCTGCTAGGCTTTCAGCTACCCCAGGAGGGGCCAGCCAGCTACAGCTCCCACATCCACAGCATGCCCGTGCTCTTCGGAAAACATTGCTGAGTACCAAATTACCCACAGATGCTCTAGAAACTTGGCATTGACCTAATTTAACATATACCTTGCAATTTTTTTTTAACATATGAAACACTTCCTACCCACTAGGATGGCCAAGAGAGATAATAACAAATATTAGCAAGGACACAGAGAGGTTGGAACCCTCATAACAGGTCAGGGTACAGCCGCTGCGGCTGGACAGTCTGGCAGTTCCTCAAAAGGTTGAATATCGAGTTACAACACAACACAGCGAGTCTAATCCCAAGTATCTGCCCAAGAGAAGTGAGAACACGTCCACACAAAATTTGCACGGGGATGTTCATGGCAGTATTATTCATAAGCACCAAAATATGGAATCAACCCAAACATCCATCAGTGGATGAATGGGTAAATAAAATGTGGCCTATTCCAAATGTGGAATATTCCCATACAAGGGAATATTCGGCCATACAAAGACAAAGCACGGATGCATGGAACAACATGAAGGAACCCTCATGGAGGAAAACATGATGCTGAGAGGAGCCCGTCCCGCGGGACCACATATTGTAAGATTCCATTAATATAAAATTCCAGAAGAGGCAAAGCTAGAGAAACAGAGGTAGATTAGTAGTTGCCTAGGGCTGGAAAGCAGGATGGTTTTGGGGATAACCATTAAAGGGTGCAGGGTTTCTTCCGGGATTCATGAAATTGTCCTAAAATTGTGGTGATGTTTGCCCAACTACCAACACCTTAAAGTCACCCAAATAAATATCTTAAATAGATAAATTGCATGGTATGAAAACTCTATCTCAATAAAGATGTTAGAGGAAAACAAAGTAGAAGGATGTCAAAATACACCAAAGAGAGAAATCAGGGGATGGTTCCTCGCTTTGTCTGAGGATTCTGATCACATTCCCAGCAGAGAGCTGGGTCCCCAGTGGCTTCAACCCCTACTTGGATCTGTTACAAACACAGTCCCATTGGCAGTCAGGCGGAAGCTGGAGACGGTCAGTCCTGCTCGGGAGGACAGGCTCTCTGCGCTCACACTGCCATGAGGTTCAGATCCTGCCTCGAATGTTTGCAGCCGTGTCTACATGGACAGTTCCTTAACCTCTGTGTACCTCAGTTTCACCATCAGTAAAATGGTAAGATGGACCTTAATATATGCCTTACTTTTTCAAACATTTCCAGCCTGTGGTGAATTTCAGATGTGCCCTCTCAGGATTCTGCAATATGATTCTCTCGCCACTGCCAAGTCAGAATCCCCTCGTACCAGAGTCATTTCTGGCCCCATCTACCCTCCCAGAGCTCAGGGACAGATGTTCTCCTGCAAAGCACTTCTAGCTTCCCCCAGGCCCACCAACTCCTCCTGTGAACCTCTCCTTCCACCCATGATGGATCTGTCACTCCAGATGGGGAACTCAAGATTCCCAAAGAGGTCAAGTGACATCGGCTGGGTTGGGGATGGCAGTGCTGGCAAGAGGAGGAAAATCTCCCGTCCCCCCAGTTGGATATACTCTCGGCAGAACCACACACACAGGGAACATGACCAATGGGAGAGAGGCTGCCACTGGCACGCTGCCATCTTGGGTCATCGAGTTCCATGTCACAGTCCCTCCTTTGGCTCCAAGAATGCTCCGTTGGGGTGGGTAACTGTTACGGGCTTTCATCATCCTAGACAGTGGATGGCCCTATGACGTGCAGAGCCTTCCGCATTAGGACTCACACACTCAGATTCTAGGGTATCACCCTTGACACTCCCGAGGGATCTGAGCAACTTACTTGCTTCTTGGCCTCAGAAAGCTCACAGGGAATGAAGGAATAATTCCTTCTCACCCCACTCCCCCATTCGTGATGACCGATGGATGAGATGACTGAAGTCATTTATGCAAGTCCTCAGTTGGACACTCCCATAGCCTCACGTCTTCATCCCATCAGCTAGAATGGAAGCTTCTGGAAGGCAGGGATCCACACTGCCCTGTATTATTACATCCTCTGTGCCTTAGCCAGGCTTGACACCGCAGTGGGTTCCCAAAACACTTTAGCACTTGATTGAACTAAAAAATGTTAAAATATGAATAAAAATGCCCATCTAGGGGCACCTGGGTGGCTCAGTGGGTTAAAGCCTCTGCCTTCAGCTCAGGTCATGATCCCAGGGTCCTGGGATCGAGCCCCGCATCGGGCTCTCTGCTTAGCGGGGAGCCTGCTTCCTCTTCTCTCTCTCTCTCTGCCTGACTCTCTGCCTACTTGTGATCTCTGTCAAATAAATAAATAAAATTTTAAAAAATGCCCTTCTATATCCTCTCATCCTATTAGGATGCTCTTATTACCCTCACAAACTGCTTAAACACCTAAAAGGACAACAGTTTCATGGTGGGTGCTCCATTTGCTCACAAAGAAACTTCCAGGACCAAAAAAAAAAAAAAAAAAATCCCTTCTCTGTAAATACAATTTGGCCTTCAGCTCTGAGAGTGATGATTTTCTCCCTTACGTGGAAAATCTTGTTTTCTAAGAGTAGATTCTCCCGCAAGGCCTAGAAAACATCAGCTTCCCCAGACACCCAGAAAACGTTTCCACTTTAAAACAAGCAACTTTAATGAAATATGGATTCTTTCACTTATTTTTTTCCTGTAATCAAAATTTTTTAATAGAACCACTGCTGTCATTTCAAGAGCAGGGACCTGCTCCCAGGTCTGTGGGCTCAGAGGTGCTCATTATAACGGGGGGAAGCTTGGCATTCCTGGGCCTGGACATTTTTCCAGGAGAAATCCAACAATCTGGGGTATTTCGAGGCAGATCAATAGACGCTTCTGCCCTGAAAATTCAAAATGGTTTTCCTGATTCTCCGAGTCAGTGTGCTGAGAGCTGCTGATTTATTCAATCCTGGGAATTCTTTTGAAAATTTGAAGAAAGTAATGTGCATTTCTGCTGCGGGGACATATCATCTGGGCTCCAGCAGTGGGGAGATATGGATGATAAATGGCTTTGTCCTTGGTAGGAGCAGGCTTCGACTGGTTCGGCCACTGTACCAAGCATGCTTTGCAACCCTGCATAGAAACTGGATGGTGGCAGAGGTGAGGGCAAGCCATCCAGGACTTAATTTTGCCAGCCAAGACAGAGTTACCAGCAAAGCTATCAGCTGCTCATGACTCACGGACCTCTGTACCCACCCGAGTCTTCTGGACATATCCCAAACCCATGAGACAGGTCCTGCAGCTATAAACGTCCAACCCCGTGAGGCTCAGAGGGGAAAGTGACCAGCTCAGGG
This sequence comes from Meles meles, assembly GCF_922984935.1. NCBI lineage: Eukaryota > Metazoa > Chordata > Mammalia > Carnivora > Mustelidae > Meles > Meles meles. Next base: position 120,785,053 of record NC_060071.1, read on the forward strand.
ACCTCAGTTATAGAAGCCTGGACTCACCGTGGGACCCCGTGTTCCTTATTTGGTATTAGGGGCTGCCTCTCACACAGAGGGACATCCCACGGCGAAGGGAGAGAGAAGACCTGAATTGGAGTCTTGGCACAACTACCCACAAGATTTCGGGACCCTGGCTGAGTCTGTCCCTCCATTTCCTCAGTGGCACCCTGCTGGTGGAATGGTCCTTGTGTCTGTGTGGCTGCCACAGGTGGATGGCCACACTGCCCTTCCCAGTTGGCAGCTGGTAGCAGAGACCAGTCCGCTTCCTGGTTCAGGAATCAAATCTTCTAGAAACTGACATCTGGGGTACGGGCCATGGAGCACACCCAGCAGGAATGCTGTCCATCCCACCTCTGTCACCAACAGCAGCAACTTTAAAGCCACACACAGCGTATAGAGCCACTCAGTACATGGGCTCTAGAAGCAGCTGGCAGGTTCCAGGAAGGGCCTCTTCCCCTCCTGTGTTACTTGCAGGATCTTTGCAAGCTGCTTAACACCTCTGAGGCTGTTCCCTTGCCTCTAAGTGGGGATCACTGCAGAGCCTACCCCCCAGCTGCTGTAAGGGTTAAATGACGCTTAGCACTCAGCCCCAGTTAGGCGGCTGTCCTACAAACCCTACCCCTGATGCAAGGCTGTTGCCGTGGCTCCAGGGGCTGAGCCTTGGGTTTGTGAAACAAAAGGGGAGACAAAACCAGCTTAGCGGGGAAGAGCAGGAGACTGCGAATGAGATCAGACCAGCCACATGAGGATCTGGATGCTGGGTCCGCTTAATCCCAGCTTCCTGGAGGAAAAACTCTCTTCCTGGGCTTGCTGGGATCAGGAACCCCCGGGCCATGTTCAAGGGCACGATGCTTGCACGGCTGCAAGGGGCCGAGCCACTCCGTCTGCTCAAATCCCCACCAGAGGAATCAAGGGGGCAGGCACACAGGGCTTTTGAGGTCATACCTAAGCCTTTAAGCTACAGAAATCTGGCAGGGGTGGGTGTGGGGAAAGGGAAGAGATGCGTCTGCAGGTGGAAACCAGGGATAATCCCAGCACCCTGATGCCGCCGGGGATGGGGGTGGGAGGAGCTCAGGGAAGAGGAGGGGAGGGACAGCTGTTAAAGACCCAGCCTCTGCCCACCTCCCTTTTAAGATTCTCTCCTTTGGACTTTGGTGCCAAGAACCAGCTTCTCCATTACTTGTGGTTCTGAACACATCCTTCTGCTTATACCTCAGACGTCGTCCTCCCTCCCATTCACCCAACTCTACTGTGTGTGAGGCAGGTGGGAGCTGTGTATGTATGTATGTGTGTGTGTGTGTGGGGGGGGGGGGTGTCTTTCCCACCAGGTGCCTTCCTGGACATCGGAGGGGAAACTGTAAGGCCCATGGGAACAGAAGCACCTGCAACCCCCCTCTCCACCACCAGCTACCCGGCTAACACCCTACAAACGAGACCCCTAGGGCACACTTGACCTTTCCTGTTGACAAACTTACACAGATGACGCCATTATATTTCAGAATCCTTACTGACCCGAGGGGGCGTGAGCAGGAAGCCCAGGGAGAGTGGGGCAGCCACGTCAAGTCTTGAAGAAGGCATTACAAATCTTTCAAAGCCCTCCCATGTGCCACATCGGTCTGCCACACTGATGTCTGCCACATCGGTCCCACGTCACCATTCTCTTGAGGAAATGGAGGACCTGAGAAGCTGGATTTGCCCACCATCACAGATTTGGGACAGGGGAGGAGAGGAGAACCCAGGCAGGAGCCCAGCCAATGCCAGGCTCTTTATCAGAGCATTTTATCTGAAACAGAGACACATTGGGACAAATGCCTCCTTTACCCAAGGACAGGCTCTGTCCTCCTGAAGCTGTAAGGGCCAGGGCAAGACGTTGTGCTTTTGAAAAGAGGGCTGCACACTCAGGCCACAGGCCAATTCTGCTGACAGTCCATGGCCCAGCCTGGCAGAGGTCTTGTCCATTACTCTGTGGATCTGGAAATACCTGTCACTCCTCTTCCTCAATCTACTTGAAACATTTAATAAAACTGATCACTTCCTGTTTATGGATGTATGAACATGTGAATGAATGAATGAATGAATGAGCAATATATCCACCCACCCATTGACCCAAGTTACATACAGAATTCATTCTTTGGGACATACACTCCCATGAGTCTTGAGATCCACCCATCACATCTCGAGACAGAACATTCCATCACCCCCAAAATTCCCTTTTGCAAATTTGTTTTTTGCAATCAATGCCCCTCTGCACCCCAACTCCTAGCCACCACTGGTGTGTTTCCTTTCCCTACTGCTTGCCTTTCCCAAGATGTCATATCAATGGAATCATACAAGATGCTGCCTTGCCTTCTGGTCTCTTCTGCCCCTTTTGGTCTGGCTTCTCTCACTGGACAAAATGCATCAGGATTCGCCCATGTTGCTGTGTCATCCCACCTCCACACGATGTTCTCTCTGAGTTTCTTGGGCTCCCCCACTCTCCCCTACTGTCCTCACTTGCCCAGTGGCCTTTAGAGGCCCCTCCTCGTGGAACCCCGGATACTGTGGTTCACAGAGCTCTTCTCCAAGCCCTCTTCTCTCCACCTATGCACCTTCCGCACATGATCTTGGCTTTGACTTCCTAATCTCTGCAGACTTCTTCCAAATCCCAATCTTTGCCGAGTTCAAGACCTAACCCAACCAGCTATCAACTAAACATCACACCTTCGCCATCCTCGAGATACCTGAAACCTGTCCCCAGTGAGTGGTCCACCATCCATGTCGGTTTGTATGAAAGAAATCCTGGTGTTGGTCCCTCCTCCTCCCCCATGCTCTGTGATGGGTGGACAGGGCTAACTGGCACCCAGCTTCCCTGAGCCTTCCCATCAGGGACACCAGTACAGTGCACGAGATTATGCACTGCACGGTCACACACACCAGCTCTGTTCCCTGTTCTGTGGGGTCTGGACAACCTTGAAGCTGGGGTTCTGCATGAGAAGTAGGTTCTGCCAACCTAGGGGACTGGGAGGGAGGACAAGAGGCAGAGGAGTTCTTTCTCTGACAACCCTGGTTACAGAGATATAAGAGTAGAGAGGCTTTGCTGGCAACAGGACACATTTCCTTATTCCTGCCAAGGTTGTCTTTGAACTTGATCTTCTCCTTTCCAGATCCTGTTCCTTTAGCCCTTCTTACAATTTCGTAAGCACATTGTTCCCTGAAATTCCTTTCTGTGTAAAATGTGGAGAAAGGCTTCTATTTCCTGTATGGAGCACTGACTGCTTTCAGCCCTCTGCCCGCTTTCAGCCAGAGCCCCACGGGGTCCTGGCAACCTCACCTCCCACGTGGCTTGGGTCCACCCACCTCTCCAGCTCCATCATCCTCTCCAGCACGTGTCTTCTCTCAACCTGTCCCCTCTGTGCTCCGCCCGCAGCCAGATCAGCTCCTTCCTAGGCGCCGGGAGCTCAAAGCCCTTCAACGATTCCCAGCGGCTCTGAGGATAAGTGCCCACACCGGCACAGGGCGGCCCCACCATCTCTCACCTCCTCCTGCCGCCACCTGCCACCTGCCACCTGCCACCTGCCACCTGTCCTCCCACGCTGGCTCCACGCGAGCCTGTGAGCTGCCAGGTGCTGGCACCAGCTGGGTGTTCGGGAAACATCCGCAGGGTGAATGAGCACTTGAACTTCCACCTCCCTTTGGACACAAACCTGCTAGAACGAGCCCTGCCCAAAGGATGCCCCAGAGGCGGGCTGGCCGGCCCTGCTTCCTCGGCTCTGGCCTTCCAAGGTGCTGCCTGGATGCTAAGCTGTGACCTTTCCCAGGAGAAAAGGGTTGACAGAAATGTGCCGCCATAAAAGGCAGATCTTTAAGAGACTCTAAATCTGACAAAACAGGGTGGCTAAGGGGAGGGGAAGTGTGGATAGGGTGGTTGGGTTGTGGACATTGGGGAGGGTATGTGCTATGGTGAGTGCTGTGAAGTGTGTAAGCCTGACAATTCACAGACCTGTACCCCTGGGGCAAATAATACATTATACGTTAATAAAAAATAATTTTTTTTAAAAAGGCGGATCTTTCTTCAACCTTTCAATCAGCCAACTCTCTTTACAGAATATAAACTGTGAAGTAGATTTTTCAAAACAGAAAAAAAAATCGCCTCAAAACACACCATTCTCTTTCTCGCTCGCTCTCTGCTTTCTACCTCGGTTAAAAATAACCCCACGTTCTGAGCCCTGACGTTTATTCTGAAACGATGTAAGCTAGACTGTGAGGATGGGGAAGGAATTTAAATAGTTTCAAACTTCCATCATTTCAACTTATGTGTTTTAGAAACCACCCGAGTGCCAGAAACTAAATGCAAAAAAAAAAAAAAAGAAAGAAAGAAAAGAAAAAGGAAAAAAATCGTGATTCCCCCCCCCAATTCTATGATTTAAAATAACTTCGCGAGGAATTTTATACCTTTCATGGGCAATAGCTGGGATGTCTAGGTTTTATACCATCACCCTCATGTCTCCACCAGGAGCAAAAATAATTAAATCACTGGCCTAACCAGCATGAAAAGGAGTTTAAAAATCCTATCTTTTTTTTCCCTCCAGTGCATTCTGAAAGAGATTAAGCACCGCAAAGAAATAAAGATATGATTGGAAGATCCAGTGGCAGGACTGTTCTCTTCAGAAGCAACTTCCGTGCGATTTTAGGGCTGGAAGAGGATCCAGATGCTACCTGGCCCTGGGGTCCTGCACCCAGGACAGGGCACAGGCTTACCAAAATCACAGGGGCAACATCGAATCCAACACTGCCGTCCCTCCCTCCCTCCCTGGCCTAATGCTGAGCACCCTTGTCCTGACCACGAGAAGCACCTAAGCCCCCATTTTAAAGGGAAGAAAAGGACACCGAAGTCCGGGGACATCAAGGTCTTTACTCAACATCGTAGCTACGTAGCAATGGGATTAAGAGCCCAGATGGACACATGGACATGGCCACAGCATACAGGACAGCAGGACTCCGACTCATGTGTCTGGAAGCCCAGGAAGCCCAACCATGACAGACCCAGATGGTCGGAGCTTGGCCAGCGAGAACCAGCTTCCCCGCTGCTCGTCCCCCTTCCAACCCAAGACCACCAGTGAAAGCTAAATATGTCCCCTAGAATGGGCTGAATAAAACTCATGTCCTCCAGGAAACTTATTCAGAAATTAGAGAAACGAATAAAGATGAAGATACACACACACACACACACACACACACACACACACAGAGGAATATTACTCAGCCATCGAAAACAATGAAATCTTGGCATTTGCAACAACGTGGATGGAACTAGAGCATCTCAGGCCAAGTGAGACAAGTTAGTCAGAGCAAGACAAATACCGTGTGATCTCATTCATAGGTGGAATTTAAGAAACAAAGCAGATGAACATTGGGGAAGGGAAGGAAAAACAAAATAAGACACAACCAGAGAGGGAGACAAAGCGCAAGAGGCTTTTAACCATAGGGAACAAACCGAGGGTCGCTGGAGGGGAGAGGGGTGGGGTAACTGGATGACAGGCATGAAGGAGGGCACGTGGTGTGAGGAGCACGGGGTGTTCTACGCAACTGATGAATCCCCGAACTCTACCTCTGAAACTAATAATATACCATATGTTCATTAAATTGACTTTAAGTTAAAAAAAAAAAAAAAGAAAAAGAAATGAGGTATGTGAGCTCGCTAGGGTTGCCTTAACAAAACACCATAGACAAGGGGGCCTAAACAGATAAATCCAAACAGATAAATCTAATCATTAATGAAAAAAACACACATAATCACACACAAAATTGCAGCTACAAACAAATAAGCTAAAGAAAAGAACCGGAAAGAAATACACCAAAGCCAATCCAGGGGGTGTAGCAGGTGGAGGAATCCTAAATGGCTTTCTCTTGTCTTGTCCCCTCCCTGCCCCATCCCAGTGTGACCTCCTTCTGACTATGCAAAGACCCTATTTCCAAAAAGGTCACATTCAGAGATAACCAAGGATTAGGATCGCAACCTATCTTTTGCGGGAAGCCATTCAACCCACAACAACACTCAGATTGTTGACTTGATTAACTCTTGTGGAACACAGACATAGAAAAGGACTCCCTATAAAAGAGCTCTTAAGAAGACAAAGAAGTGGGGGCACCTGGGTGGCTCAGTTAGTTGGGCAACTGCCTTTGGCTCAGATCATGATTCCAGAGTCCAGGGATCGAGTCCTGCATAGGGCTCCCTGCTCTGCAGGGAGTCTATTTCTTCCTCTGACCCTTCCCCCCATCTCATGCTTGCTCTCTCTCTCATCTTCTTTTTCTCTCTGGAATAAATAAATTTTTTAAAAATCTAAAAAAAAAAAAAAAGATGCAGCAATGGCCATGATGAAGTCTTCTATATGCTCTGCTTTTCCCAGGACCGTCCGGATTCACATCTGCTGTCCAGAATGATTAACAGTGGCCCTCCACTCTCAAAAGTGTCCTAGTCTGGATGATAAATTTCATGGCCACTCTGCTCATTAGGAGTTCACTGACCTGGAGTAAAAATTAATATCAATTAGCCAAGAGAGTTCAAATTAATCTGTGCGGACATGCCAGGAAGGACCTCTATCAGTTCCAATATGGACACTCGGTACATCCTTCTCCTTGTCAGACTCAAGTTCAATGAGGTAAGTGAGTAGTTCTTGGGGAAATGTAGTTGCTGGAGCACCTCCCACCAAGGACACTCAGATCTAGGCGAGGTTGGATGACCTGCCAACAGTGAGTGGTCCAGTGTCCCCACTAACCAGCAATGGACATGGAGGAAGGTTGGAATGGCCCCTCCCTTTACCTCTCTCTGGTCCTGAGGTCACTGCTGAGCTGTATGCTGGATGGAATGGTTAATTTTATGAGGCAACTTGGCTAGGCTACACTGCTCAGTCATTTAATCCAGCACAAATCTAGGTACTAGCATGTGGATATTTTGTGAATGTGCTTAACATCTACCTTCAATTGACTTTAACTAAAGAAGGCCACCCTTGAATACATTGGTGGGCCTCATCTAATCAGTTGAAGGCCTTTAGAGAAGAATTCTGCCTCAAGACTGAAGCATCAGCTCTTGCCTAGAGAGTTTCCAGCCTGCCTGTCCATCTTATAGATTTCAGACTTGCCAGTCCCTGTAATAACATGAGCTAATTCTGTGACATAAACCCCTTTATGGGTGTGTGTGTACATATGGTTCCTATTGGTTCTTTTTCTCTCAAGATTTCTGACTGAAACACTGGACCTTGGCCAACTAGGCTTGAGAAGTAGAGAATGAGAACACATTCCTGTCCCCTAGATGAGGGAGAAGTGGAAGGCCAGGCGATGGAGGGACAAGCTCATAGAGTTCCAGGCTGCTCTATTTCATAACCCACCACTGTGGGTCAGGGTCACCCCTTCAGCACTCTTAGGCTGTCTCCCCACCTCAACCCCTGGGGTTCCCTGTTTGGTCATCTTTCTCTTTCGCACCATTCTGTCTCTCTCCCAAGTGGCCTCAAGGCAAGAAGTGTCAGGTGGGGATTTAGCAGACAGGGACAAAATTTATCAGTCCTGTTTGGGAAGGCACAGTGAGACCCTCCCAGAAAGAACAGAATGGCTTCTCCTTTTCTGATAGAGTCATGGAAGGTGGTCCCTCAGTGAGCACTGGCTGAGGAAATATGTGGTCCTTGGAAATATCTACACTTCTTTTTCTTTCTTCAATTCAAGTTAGTTAACATAGAGTGTAGTATTGGTTTCAGGGGTAGAATTTCATGATTTATTGCTTACCTACAACACCCAGTGTTCATCTCAACGAGCACCCGCCTTAATGCCTATTCCCCATTTAGCTCCCTCCCAGCAACCCTCAGGGTGTTCTCTATATTTAAGAGTCTCTTATGATTTGCTTCCTTCTCGGTTTTTCTTACTTTTCATTCCCTTCCCCTATGTTCATCTGTTTTGTTTCCTAAATTCCACATATGAGTGGAATCATATAATTGTCTTTCTCTGACTGCCTTATTTTGCTCAGCATAATACCCTCTAGTTCTATCCATGTCATTGCAAATGGCAAGACTTCCTTCTTTCTGATGGCCGAGTAACATTCCAGGATGTGAAGCACATGTGCACGCATGCGTGCGTGTGACATCTTGAACATTTGGGCTCTTCCTGTATTTTGGCTATTGTGGATATTGCTGCTATAAAATTGGGGTGCAGGTGCCCCTTTGAATTACGGTTTTTGTACCCTTAGGGTAAATACTCAGTAGTGCAATTGTTGGGTCATAAGGTAGCTCTATTTTTAGCTTTTTGAGGAACCTCCATGCTGGTTTCCAGAGTGGCTGCACCAGCTTGCATTCCCACCAGCAGCACAAAAGGTTTTCCCTTTCTCCGCATCCTCGCCAGCATCTGTCATTTCCTGGGTTGTTGATTTTAGCCCTTCTGACTGGTGTGAGGTGGTATCTCACTGTGGTTTTGATTTGCATTTCCTGATGAAGAGTGATGTTGAGCATCTTTTTACGTGTCTGTTGGCCATCTGCTGTCTTCTTTGGAAAAGTATCCATTCACATCTTCTGCCCATTTCTTACCTGGATTATTTGTTACCCTTCTAATGAGACCATCTAGTGCTTAAATAAATGGTGGTTGAACGACTAATAGGTAAGCTTTGGCCATAGAGCCCCACTTTCCTAAGATCTCAGAACAAAAATCTCTGCCTAATTCCTTCTAGACTCTGTGCTTATTCTCATCCTTGGCTTCTGTCAAAACATTTCCAATAAAGAGTCACTAGGGTCTGAATTTTATTCTTGGCTTTCCTTTGTAAGCTGGTGGAAAATTACTTAGCTCCTTAGTTTCCACAAAACACCATGAGATTTGAGGAAGCTCTTAGCTTGTTATAAATGGGAGATTCATCCAAATCACAGAAGAAAATCGCTCCTTAGATGTTTTTCCAGGCCCATCCCTCCCTCTTCAAAACATCAACACAAATCAAGGTTCAGGAGGCAGTCAAGAATCAGACTACGTACTCCACATTGGGAGTCTAGAAAGTTCGATGCTGGCCTCAGTCAATGCAGACACTAACTCTGACAGACCTGACCTCAGTTTCCTCTTCAGTAAGAGGAGAGCTGAGGTCATCAGAGCCATGGACCATGATCATTTCTCAGCTCAGTGTCACTGGTGTTGAGTGCCCTTGCTAGAGAGGGCCCCGCACGAGGCAGGAGGGAAGCAATTTCTTAATCCAGGAGAGCAATGGTCCCCTACCCCCCAGCCCCTCTCTTCCTCCACTTCACTGCCCAACACTTCAGACTTTTACCACATCTTGTGTTGAGGATAAAAAGTTAGAAATGTTGACTCTACACAAGTCACTGACCTTCCTCACTTCTCACGTGCCATGCCCTGCCACAAACAGACACACACAAATACTGAACACTTCTGTTTCCCAGAAAGGATGGCAGGGTTTCTCTACATCTCCACAGAGTTCAAGGCTCCCAATTTAAAATCCACACAGCCCTCAACCGCAACTTCCCCATTTACAAGCCTGGGCTGGGCCACAGGATGAAAGTCAGGGTTCTTGAACTTCCAGATTGACCACCTAACACGGGAAGAAGCCGCCTGAGACTGTGGGCCAGAACTGGGAATGGAAGCGGCCTGTTTGCAGGGAAAGCTAGATAGAGGAGTGTGTCAGCACGGGCTTTGGAAGTTAGTCAGGGAGGGGAACGACTTACAAGACAGCAAGGGGAAAAGCAGGACTCCAGCCATTCCTCAGGAGAATTCTGAGCAATGCCATCCCCACAGAGCTGTGTTATCCAGGAAACAGCCAATGAGCTTGTTCCCACACAAGGTGAGCATCGCCTTTCCAGGGGAGTCTGGCCAGCATCCTCCCGTGGGCTTTTCAGAGGGTCAGTCACTGCACAAGATGGTGAATAAACATCCTACCAATGGCCTACAAGTGACAAAGTCCCAGCACATGGTGAATTCTATATGAGCAGAGAATGTTTTCGGACACATTAGTGTTTTCGATTTTGGGGAGTAGATACCCCGTAGTGGAATGACTGGATCATATGATAATTCTGTTTTTAACTTTTTCTTTTTTTTTAAGATTTTATTTATTTGACAGACAGAGATCACAAGTAGGCAGAGAGGCAGGCAGAGAGAGAGGAGGAAGCAGGCTCCCCGCTGAGCAGAGAACCTGATGCGGGGCTCGATCCCAGGACCCTGGGATCCTGACCTGAGCAGAAGGCAGAGGCTTTAACCCACTGCGCCACCCAGGTGGCCGTTTTTAACTTTTTAAGGAACCTCCATACTGTCTTCCACAGCGGCTGCACGAGCTTGCATTTCCACCTGCGGCGCACGAGGGCTCCTTTCTCTCCTCATCCTCTCCAGCATGGATCTTCCTATCGTTTTGATTCTAGCCATTCTGATAGGTGTGAGGTGAAATCTCATTGAGGGTTTGATTTGCATTTCCCTGATGAGGAGTGATGTTAAGCATCTTTCCGCGGGCCTGTTAGCCACCTATATGTCTGGAAAAATGTCTTTTAAGGTTGCCTGCCCATTTTTAACCAGTCAATTTGGGGGTTTTTTGGTGTTGAATTATATAAGTTCCTTATAAGTATTGGGTATTAACCCTTTATTGGATATATCATTTGCAAATATTTTCTCCCATTCCGTAAGCTGTGTTTTCATTTTATTGGTAGTTTCCTTCGCTGTGCAAAAGCTTTTTATTTTGATATAGTTCTAATAATTTATTTTTGCTTTTGTTGCCCTTGTCTCAGGAGACATACCGAGAAAAATGCCAGCAGCCCCCCATTTTAACTGATTTTCTCCCCTAGGTTAGTGTTTCTCAACCTGGACACTATTGGAATTTGGGGCTATATGATTCTTTATTTGGGGGACAGTCTGACACATTGTAGGGTATTCAACATCCTTGGCCTCTACCCATTAGATGCCAGGAGCACTCAGGCCCCCAGTTTTGCCAACCAAAAATGTCTCCAAGGGTCACCTAGGCAGGGTGCCTGGGAAGACGGCATCACCCCCCATTGACAACCACTTCCCCAGGTGACCACTTCTCACACTTTTCTGTGGTAAAAAGCTTGTTTCTTTATTTGACTGACCCTCTTATAAATACTAGAAAAAGGAGTCCCTAGAAAAATGACCATGTACTTGGCGTTCACAATGTCAAATTGCTTATAAGTATTCAAATACTTATTCTCACGCTGTTCTGCTCCTGTCACGGATGGGTAACAGAAGTTCCCAGATCACATTCCAGAAGGTATGATGCTAAGTGAAATGAGTCAGACCCAGAAAGACAAAATACTATATGATTTCACTCGTCAGCAGACCCTAAAAACAAGATAAAGGAAGAAACAAACAAAAAGCAGATAAATTCAGAGAACCGATGGTTGCCAGAAGGGAAGGTGGCGGGGGGTGGGTGAAGGGGAATGGGGTGGGTGGGGGTTACAGGCTTCCAGTCACAGAAATGAGTAAGTCACAGGGATGAAAGCCACAGCCCAGGGAACGTGGACGGAGGAAGGGTCACAGCTCTGTATGGCAGCAGATGGCAGCTCCCCTGTGAGCACAGCCAAATGCAGAGAGTTACACACAGAGTCGCTGAATCACTATGTCGTACCCTTGAAACTCACATAACATCACGCGTCAACTCTACTTCAGTTAAAAAAAAAAAAAAGTGGTAACGGCTGCTTTTGTCCACTGAACACGGATGCCTGTTTCACTCTGCCTCCTTGTCACTAAGAGCTGCCCACGCTCTGCCTCTCCCACGTGGCGTTTCTCCACCAGCCCCCATGCTCCTGAGTACAGGTCCTTCCCGCTCCCCAAACTCTCCACCCAAATAGGGCAGCAAGAACATGCCTGAAAGCTCTGAGTCTCCCCCTCCCCCTCGCACCACCTTCTCTCTCTAGTCTCATTAAGTCGACTCAAATCTGCATTTTTCAATAGTGGCACATCTCTTGCCTATTTCTACCCACAGACGGTACAGAATGAACTTCGCTGCTCATTCTCCTACCGCGGAGTATTTTTATTCTCCCAGCTGTGCTGCTCCTACGTGTGGGCTCCTGTGCTGGAGCGGGTCTGTCCCTGGAACAGAAGCTGCTCCCAGCCCTGATTTTTACCTTTCACTCCCTTGGACCAGCGCAGAGTGCGTGGTACCACCCCCCACCCCCCGACCCCCACCAGGAGCATCTGCACCAGTGCCTACAAGGAAGTAAGGATAAGGCAGGCGGGGTTTGCAATCGACCACAGAGGGCGAAGCAGACGGGGAGTCGATGGTGGTTGGAACAAGACAACTGCCACAGGGAGAAGCTTAAACAGAGCTTCAGGGGGACACAGAAGAAGGAACAGTGAACGCTAACTCAGAAAAGGTGACTCAGGAAAGAGCCTGAGATGGGAGAACTGAGCTCTGGAGGATTTCCAGGGACACCCCAGGAAGGGGGGGGAGGGGAATGAACTGGATGTTGAAGCGGGAACGGGGAGGGAGCCCAGGAGGCTGGGAATTCTGTGCCATCGGGACCCAGGGCGTTCCGGGAGGTAAGGGACATGACTGATGGAAGAGATACTGGGACATGGTGTTGGACCCGATCACAGGATAGGAACATAGCTATGTCTCAACGACACCAGGGAACGCTAGATTTCACAAGCTCAGGAATGAAGGATTAGAGTATTTTAAACCCCAAACTGGCAAACCGGTTTCTGTAAAGGGCCAGATAGTATGTATTTTGGGCTTTGTGGGCCATATGGTCCATGTCGCAACCACTCAACTCTGTCATACAGGATGCATAAACAAGTGAGCATGGCTGCATCCCAATAAAACTTTATTTATGGTCACCGAAATTGGAATATCACGTAATTTTCATATACCCTAGACTATTATTATTTTTACTTTTTCTCCAACCATTAAAAATGGAGATGTCATTTTAAGCCTACGGGCCACCTACAAACAGGCGATGGGCTGGACTCAGCCCATAGGCTGTGGTTTGCGGGACGGCTGTTTTAGAAACATCCCTCGGGGGCGGGGGCGGGGAGGAACAGGGACCTCAAGCAGAAGCTGCTGGGGTAACATGGGGACGGCGAGAGAGGGACGGCCGGGGGTACAGCATGGACGGCTGAATGGCACCAGGGTGGGGGGGGGAACACGCCCATGGTGTCCAGCTAGAGTGATGGGAGGGCACAGTTATGTCATCAATCTAGATGGGCGACAACGTGGGGACAGCATGGGTCAGAAAGGCTTGTGCCTGTGGCCACACATCTGGCCCAAATACGGATCAGTGGGTCTCAGAGACAGCCCGGTCACATCAGAGTAGGCTACTCAGGGTGCTAGACGGTGGATCGACTTGACACCTGTGGTTTGTCTGCCCAGCATCCTATAACCCTCGTTCTCCCTGGGGGACCATCCCTACCCTTATTTTTGTCCTTAAGATTTGAGTGGGGCTGCTTCCACCGCAGGGTTGGTTCAGGATAAGAGAATGATCTCATGACAGTCACTCTCAGGAACCTGGGAGAAGGAAAGGCTTTCTTTCTGCTGAAAGTGGTAAAAATGCAGGCCAGGACTTCCTAGGGCCTCTATGCAGAGCGATTTGCTGTGAAGGAAGCCACCACAGAAGGATGCCATCCTGTTTGCCATTCACTGACCCCTAGATCCAGCCACACCTAAAGCTAGCCCAGAACTCCCAGTTCAGGAGCCAATCATGCCAGTCCAGGATGGGTTTTGGTCACTTGCAACCAAAGTCCTTAAACATCTCGCTGTTGTTAGAATGAAACCCCGTGGGTAAAGGCCTTGATCTTGTAATCACATGTAACAAAGCACTGGAGAGGACTGATACATGACCTTAATCAAAGCATTTGCATCTATCATGTTTATCTCTAGACAGTGCCTTTATACACAGTAGGCGCTCAATAGTTGATGTAAGAATGAAGGCACACGATCCCAAGGCACCAAACACAATGAGCCAGTGGAAACTCTGAAAAGAAACGTCATTGGGCAGGATGGATTTCTCCTCCTTCTCCACGGGCTGAGGGTTCAGAGAACCCATGAGCTTCTGGGACCCGGTTCTGCCTCAGACAACCAACCAAGACAGGCCCAGCTGGGAGAGAAGGGGCTCAGGGGCGCCAGCTCTAAATGCATGTGGGGTAGTAGCCTAAAGGGCAGAAGGGAATTACCCAGTCTCAGGAAAGGGGCAGGCCTCCCACTGGGTACAGAACAAGTTGGCCGTGAGTAGCAGCTCACCAGCAAAGGAGGGAACAGGGGTGCCGGAGCTCTGTGAAGCATCTCAACCCCGATTCCACGGCCGGAGGACGGGGCATGAGCGCTCAGCTGGGGATGCCAGTTCTGGCCCTGCCTCACCCCATCCCTCCCCGCCCCCAGAGGCTCCAGAACATTCCATTCAACAGCGACTGTCCATGAAATTTGTGTAAGGAGAAGCTGATTAATGGGGGATGGCAGGGCGGAAATAAAAGAGCACTGTACAGTGAGTCTACACGGAGTCCCAGCCCTGATGCTGCTTGAAACCATGACCTACGGCGTCAGTTCCATCCCTCAGCTGCACGTGAGAGAGCTGGGCCAGAGAAGCGATTCCCCAGCAGAGAGGAGCACTCCAAGCTCATCTAAGAGGTGTTTATAACCCCACAAGTGAATGGGAAATGAACACGCCTCCCACGTGCACAAGCGTGTGCGTACTTGCTGTTGGATGCCTTCTATTTTCCAAATCGAAGTATTAAACTTGACCTTGTTTTCTAGTATATAGTCCACTACATCCAGATGACATGTGTCCATGTGTCCCCACCTGCCCCCAGATGTGCATGGCAAAGACCTTCACTGCTTTCAGATTCTTGCCCCACTTCTTACTGGTGGCCTGGCCTCAGCAAACAAGGTTATTAACCTTGCAACGTCTTGGTTTCCTATTTGCAAACCAGGCATCGTATTAGCCCTTGCTGCTCAGACCCGTCAGAGGACAGAATGAGGGGATACACAGACATGAGTGGGAGAGGCCCAGCGGACAGCGAGGGCTCCGTCCACATCCCCTAGTCCGTGCAATCAGCCATCCCCAAAGGGCACTCTCTGGTGGGTGTCCATGGAATGTTTCCTCAAAAAAGCTGCCCTTATAAAATGAACCTGTGCTGTCATAACTCAGGAGAGGGGTTCCCTTTTGGGGGGTCGGGGGTGGGGTGACTGAAAGGGGACCGGGGCCCTTTTGAGGCTGGTAATAGTCCGTGCCTTGATTGAGGTCGCTGGAGACATGGGGATATTCGGTGTGCAAAAGTCTATGAAGTACACTTTCCCGGACTTATGTTATCCTTCAGTAAAAAGTTCTAAAATCAAGGCACTCTCAAACAAAAGAGATGGACATCGGCAGCAGCTGCACACTCCCTGTAAGAGCACTGAATGCATTTCCAGCCCCTTCCCTTCCTCGTCCGCCACATCTGTGCCTCACGGCCTCAGCTGGCTTCCAGCTTTGTCTGGCTCTGCACAGAACAGGCTGGCTGGGAGAGCGAGGCACCAAACCCCCCGCCGCTCCCCACCGCCAGGTCCTTTCCTCCATCCAGTTGTTCAGCATCGCCTCCTGCCGGAGCTGCTGGCGTCAGCTTGCTGGACCTTCCTGAGTCGTAATGACCCAGAGCCGCTAAACCACGGAGATGGGAAGGGCCCAGGGGACTGGCCTCTGCCCAGCACTGGCCAAAAGGCTCTTTCCCACAAGCCATCCTGACCCAGCCCCTCCTCTGCCTGCAGCAACCTCAGCCAAAGCCATACTCACCCTCATCCCCCCTCCAAACCTTTACCCCAAGACCCAGCCAGGCGAAGCCAGGTGAACCCAGGACCAGATTTCCTTTACCTGCAGCTTCTCTGTCCAAGAACTCCAGCCCCTTATCTGTCGGTTCAGTCCTGACCATAGTAACTTGTAATTCACGGGTACTGGAATCAAAGGTCCCCGCCCTCTCACACTGAGGAAAAGGCATGCGTACATCAGTACTAACTAAATTTTCCTGCAGGAGAAAAGCTACCCATTGGGAGAACAGGCATAGCTTGACCTGCTTCAGGACTAGGGAAGAGAAAAAAAAAAAATCATGATTAACACCAGCAGAGAAAAAGAGGAACCAACTTTGTTAGTCATGATCTCACTTAATTCCTAATAACCACCTGAAGGGGAGGTCTCATTATCCCCATCTGGCAGATGAGAAGACTGAGGCCCAGGAAGGCTAAGGGGCTTTTCTGAAGCCATCCAGCCCATAAGCAGGAGAGCGCGAGCTCATCCTGAGCCAGATGGGCCTGGCTCCAAAGCCTAGGGTTTTTCCACCTTGGCTCACTTCTCATGGCCACCATCTTGAAACAAAGGCTTCCAAGGTAACACAAACTCACACCCTCGCAGAGAGCCAGAGAACTTTAGCCCCGTTCCGGGCCCCAGGTCCCCTGACCTTCCCCACCCGCCCGCGCACATCCGCAACCTATGTTTCCAACACACGGGCACTGACTGCTTGCTATTCTGGGATAATCGAGCCAATAATGAAGCAAGCTACTTCCTTAAACAAATAAACCCAGAAGACTCAATGGAACCACAACAGATACAATAATAGATTCGAATCCCAGGTCGATTTAGTCACCCCTTTTTTTTAAAATTCCATCCTGACTCATCCCCCCCGGCGAATGTGAAAGACACACACACACACACATACACACACACAAGAGCGTCCCATGACAATTCAGCACTATGGTTCATACGAAATCATCTCTAGCTGAATCCACCCTTGAAACAGGCTGGCCACCCCAACATACACGTACACACAGTCCCTGTGCGTTGGCTGGATCGGATCGCCTGCTGGCTGGTTCTAATGCTGTAAGCCATCCTCAGTGCTGGACACCACTAGTGTGGGGTCCGTGCTAAAAAGAACTCCTGACTCTCCAAACTCGACCACTCAGGAGCTGATGGAAAAGCTTCCGACTGAACGTTCAGACTTACCTCTCTGCTATAAACACAGTTCCTAAGCCCCACTCCTAAATCCTGTATTGCAGAAACGTCTGCAACAGCAGATTTCAGGGCACAGAGAGGTTATGCAACTTGCCCACAGTCACACAGCAAGTGATAAAGTAGGGGTTTGTGCCCAGATAGTTAGTACTTCATTGCTATACTATATTCGTCTCTGCTCAGGGAGGACATGCCCAGGGCACACAGCACAGGAAACAGTACCGGGTTTTTGTTTACTTCTGTTTAAATTTACATGACTTGCTCTTTCTAATACAGTCACTGAACCGAGGCTCTGGCAAACCTAGATCAAACTTAATTCAAACATCTTTTTTTTTCTTTAATGCAATTATTTCCCAGAGAAAAAGAGCTGTCAGTCAACTACATGGTAGTATAAATTAGCCCCGGCAGCTTTACGTCTCAATACTGAGCATCAAGCAACACTGAAGGAATGAGTAGTTTGGCTGAAAGAGAAGCTAGGCACGTAATGTGGGAACACAGCATATGTGGAGGGGGAGGGGGTGCGGCACCCAAATGGAAATTTTTAGTGGAGTCTGCAGAGAAAAGCATTAGAAGGATGTAGAAAAGAAGAGGAAGAGATGAGAGAAGATGCCTCCTTCAGAATTTGGCTAAAGGCTGGCCCTCGTTGCATCCAGAACAGCTGGGGGGCAAATCTCCCTGACGTGTAAGGTCCCGTTTCCAGAACCTCGAACCCCGGCCAGTACTCTTTGAGCTTCCGATAGTCTGCTGTTTTTAACCAGCTCAGTGAGGGCAGGCATTGGGGGGAATGTTGGGGGAGAAGAAGGGCTAACTTCTCACAATTGCCTGCTGACCAAGACAGCGGGATGGTGGTAGGGTGTGGATAGGGGGCTTCCAAAAGATTCGTGCTTCCCTTCCAGGACAGAGCAGCTCCCACCGTAGAGAAACGGCTGCCCACCAGAGGACTTCACCACCCAGGCCACACACTATGTGTTCCCCAAAGAGCTTCAGAAATGGACATGTCTTCCTGACCCTTTGTCACCTCCCACGGCACCGCCGGGGGACCACCTGCTGATAGCAGCAGAGCAGGAAGGAGCCTGGGTCCCTGGGTCACCACTCAGGCAGTTTCCAGGCTGAGCATACATGCTGGCTTGTGGTGGGAGTCAAACGAGAACTTGTACCAGGGGAAGTTACTGAGATTTGGGGGGGGTTTCTGCTACTTTTGTGACCGTTATCCCAACTAGCCTCCAAAAGATTCACATTTTCTGATTTTTCAAGCATCCGTCTACATTGTCTGGTTGGGGGGTTTTGGATCACAGGACGGAGACCCTGCTAGGAGACGTGACGGAGTGGGGGTGCTCTTTGGGGCTGTCACTGAGGCAATAACCCCAGACAAGGAAAAAGTTAAGACAGTGGCTATAAAACTCAGTTTATTTCAGGACCATCACAATGAGGGAGTGAGTGGCCACACTAAACTATGATTACACTTAACATGCAGTAATTCTGCCTGCCTCGTGGAGGTATTTTTAGAAGCCCGGGTAACCAATGTTATGTCTTGCTTTTGACATATGGTTTACTTATTTCAGCGAACATTAATCTTGTTCAGCTTTGCCCTTGTCCCTTGAAACAAGAGTTTAAGTTGATAAATGTTATCTGAGGACCACAATCAGCAAACTATAAAGTGCTTAAATGTTATGGAACCATATATCCCATCGCTTTTATGAGCCCATCATGAAGGAAATCAGGCAACGGGCCGAGAAGAATTTCAATTTATTTGTCCATATTTCTCTCTTACTTTTAGGGGCATTGCTGTTTAGAGGAAAACACAAGCAGGTGTATTTGGCCTTGGTGTGGTCTGCACCCCAGGAAAAGCCTGGAGCATTTGGGGGCGGCTGAAGTATGCAAGTATGCAGGCATTGGTCCACGTGGGCAGGGTTGCATGCCTCTTTGGCCCCAAGCTTCATTCCTGCTGAACCACCTGCCGGGCTGGTTGGATACAAATCGTGGGGTATTAGAGAATTTGTGGCAACTCAGGTAGGGAACAGAGAAGTTAGGTAACTTGACCACTGTCACACTGGAAGGGACACATTTGGGATGTGAACCCAGCCAGTCTGGAGGTTGAACACAGTCTCTCTGCTGCTATATAACACAGCCTCTTTGCTCAGGGGGATGATCTTCCAGAGGACTGCCCTTTGCAAACCCTCCCAGGATTCCCTCAGACACACAGAGGACTCCTTTCACTAGGTTCTTCTGTTTTTTGCACACATGTCCACTCTGGCCACTGTTGCACTGTACTGTAATTGTTCTCTGTGCCCACATCAGGCCGTATTAGCTCACAGGATAAGGTGTCCCTTCCTCAAGACACTTTGTTTCCATCTACTCGAATACTGTTATAATAAAGAGACAAGTCAACGATATTTAGGATTTGGCACCCTTAGGGTTGTGCAGTGCACAACCTGTACAGCTGGAAACAGTGATCCACCACCAGACCTTGGGCATCAGTTCCTTGAAGATGTTGTGTTCTTCCATTTGGTGCTGCCAGTTCCTAGTATAGCACCAGGCACCCAAAAATGTCAAATAGACTTTTGCTGACTTAACTTGCAAGTGTTGCTGGCTAACTCAACTCTGAGAGGCAGGTAATTTCTGACTCTTCCTTATGAGACAAAGGATTGAGGCCACAGAATTTTCTCTTCATTGTTTCCCCTCCCCCTGCACCAGTGGTGGAGAAGCAAGGTCTGTTAGTGTCTGGGTGCCTTGTAGGAGCCCGTCCTGCTCTATGAGATGGAGATACTTTCAAAATAATCACTTCCACCTAGGTTCCCATTCCCATCTCTCAGTTTCACCTCCCAGGTGGGGACTGGCCAACGTACCAGTGAAATCTGAGATTCGCTCCTGTCCTTTCTTCAATAATCCTTCAAACGTATTTGTTTATGTCAGGAATTAAGAGTGCTGAGAAAAGCAAAAGGTATTTGCAGAGTACCTATCTCCCGCCAAACACCAGTGCTCAGAGGAAGAAGCGGGAAAGGACAGACAGCTGGGGACCCCATGTCCTCAGATTGCTTTTAGGCCTATCAGAGTCAGTGAATGGAATTAGCATCACAGCCTCACAGTGGATTCTGACAGCTGATTGTATGCTCAGTTTATACTGGTCAATACCTGCCCAGGAGGAAAGGTGGCGGCGGGGGGGGGGGGGGGGGGGTGCCCTTAAGGAACCAGGATTCCAAGCTGAGAGTAGAAGAACCTGCAGTTCTGGATGGCCCAGAGGAGGCCACATTGGCCAGAGCTTCCTTTTCAAGCTCCATGGAATCTTCCCTCCCCTAGGCTGCCCACCCTTTGGTGGTGGATGCTTCTCCCAGCTCTAAGCCAACATCTTCAGGGTTTGCCCAGTTTATCTAGGTATCATAATTAAAGATCGTTAACAAAGCACCACCAGTTCCAAATGGATTTTATTTAAAATTGCACCCTACCCACCTTCCACCACCCCAGCCCCCCATCCTCCAAGGCTCAGATGAGGAGGCAAGTTCTTCTCTGCAAAGCTTTTGTAGGCCACCTCTCTTCTCTAACTACCTTTGAAATTCATAAATTTTACTGTAATTGTCTTCATTAACTAATGTGATAAAAACTCTCACTGGGAGAATGTGCTGGAGGGTACCAGAGGAGGAAATGATTAGCTCCATCACACTGCAAAGCCCCGGCAGGCAGCTGAGTTCCAGCCCAGTGGCTCACTGAAGGGATAGGGGGACAGAAGTAACTGAGGATGCTTCCAGATTTCACAGCTGCTCTCAGAAGGCAATAAAATGGTTTCACTGGAAACACAAGGCAGCATTTAAAAGCCAACACCATAAAATAAACATTGGTTTCATTCTTAGGTAGTACCTTGCTTGCGAAAAGCAACAGGGACATCAAGATATTTTCCATCCCAAGTTTGTGAAATCCAAATGGCCTTTCCTACTTTCTTTGAGACATATATGTTTTACGCTTTCTTGGAGAAAAGAAGCATCAGCTCTGGAAGCTGTTAATCTGAACTGTTTGTATTCATCATGTCAAACGGGAAACCTTGACCCCTATCTAGCAGGTATCACAGTCAAGGTGAGCCCCAGCTGCATAAGGAAGTTTAGGGCAATTTGGACCCCACGGAGGGACATTCTTAACTCAGGGTGCATGAAATCAGCAGCATGCTATTTTCTGAGAACCAGGGTCTAGGTAACTCTGTATCCTACTGAAAATGCATTTTAAGATCAATTAAGGTCTGAATAATTTAGCAGGGCCCTCCCCAGGTATTTCAGAAGAGAGCCAGCATTTAAATGTCATCAACAGAGCTGAGCAGGATTAGGTTGTTAAGATTAATTAAGGTCCTAAATCTTGCTGGAATCTCCCTGAAATAGGCCACTTGACGATCCTCAAACAATGCACAGGTACTGAGTGGTATTGTCAAATTCACGTTGAATACGATCCTTGACCGAGAGGATCTCACCTTGGGAAAGAGGTGGAACTGCATAAGGAAGCTGGGGCGGCAGAGAGGGAGGCAAGTGTCCCTTAAGAGGCTCCTCCACCTAGGGCAGCCTTCTCTCAGAGGTGATTCTGGGTGCCATGTGTGACCTGGTGTGCTAATTCCTCCTCTCACTCTGGCTTGTGTGGGGAGGGGTATGTTTGAACCCATGGTGGGGGAATGGGTGTGAGGAACCTATCCTAGCAGCCCAGTCTGGTTGGGGGTCCTGAGAAGCCAGGGGCTGAGGCTAACAGGCTTTGTTTCTGAGGACTGGGAAGGTTCAGGAAGGAGGAGGAGGTGTCCATAAAATCAGGTCTTGGAGGTGAGCTCACTTCACCTTCTTTCCCCTGCCTCCTGCCTGGCTCAATCAGCTTTACCAGCCCTTCCTCCAAAACGGTTCATGCACGCTCTGTCCACTCCCACAACGCTCTGTGTGGATGCCTGCTGCCACTCTTACCCCTTCCTGGCCCCACTGAGGCTGTGCCAGGCCATTCTTCAAAGACACTCAGTGGTCCCCACTGTCCCAGGGACAAGGCCATCCTCCTTGGGGTCTAGCCCCAAGCCAGGGCCTGGGGTGAGGGTGGGGGCTGGGACAGAGGAGGCACAAATACAACCCCTTATTCAGGGTTTGGTCCTGTGGGCCCCTATTTGGATTGTATGGCTTGTTCTCAAAAAGGACCCTCTTTGAGCAAGGGGTCAGGCTTGGGTCTTTCTGATTCGGGACCACTTTGAAGTCAAATCCAGCTTTTCCTATGGATCCTAAATCTATCACTTACTTCTATTTTTAAGGAAAGGAAGAGGATATAGGTAGGAAAATCCTCTCTACCAGGCGGGCTCTTATTTCTATTAAATCCCAACTTGTCCCGTTAGATAATCACAAACAGAACTTCCAGAAGCATCCTTTGTTCCTTACTGAACTTGGCTCTAGGCAACAATTCGAAACTAGCCAGGCATTCTCCTTGGGAGGACCATCCCCCTCCCCCCTCCACAACCCCCACTCCAGCCTGGATGCTGCCCCACACACAATCTCTGGCCATTCAGACCTCTGTCCTTCTGCTCATGCACCCCTCCCTGCACACTAAGCAGGCAGACAGAGCACCCCTTCCACCACAGGTGGGGGCAACTCTCCTCATACAAAAAGCTCTTTACTCCTTCTGGAACAAGGGAAGGAGCAGTGCGCTGAGTGGAGGAAGTGGCACTGGGCTCATCACAGACTTCTTTTCAAGCCAAAGCCAGACACCCAAATAGCTCCAGACCGTGATCACTCAGTCACAGATGGCCGCTCCACATGGACTCAGGGACTTCTCCCAATGCCACCCAGCTGGGAGAACCAGGCAGGAGCAGAAGGATCTGGGCACGCAGGGAGGCTAGTTCTCCGCGGGGATTCGGAGAAAAGATACCGCTGCATTCCAAATGCAAATTTGGGATTATCTACTGTGATAGATTTCACACCATCCTCCAGCCTCAGAGCAACTGCTGGTATGAAATGCCAATAGGAAAAGGGCCATAGCATGACCCTTGTCCCCATGACGCTTCTCTATATAGAAAACTCTATACAGAATCCACCAAAACTTGGAGATCATTAAGAACATGCAGGGTTTCCACCTCCAGTTTCTTAACAGGCAAAGAGAAAATGTTATTAGTGCCAAGAACCAGAGGGCTGTCCCTGTCAGAGTCCCTGGGGGAACACAGTGTTGGCACTTTAAATGTGCCCTATAAGCCCATTATTATGGCATGTCCCCAAGTCTCATGGCCACACTGGTATCAAGAGGGTGTGTGTTGGGGGGGGTAGGTTTCACAAGCAGTGGGGCTGATGACAGATAACAGAGGAAGCCATTCAAATGCCCCAAGCCAGTATGGCATCCTGACTCAATGGACCACGGCACCACCATGTTAGAATTCTGAGCACCAAAGAGACACAGAACACAACAGAGAAGATAATGAAGTGGAACGCCAAAGGACGCTCGCTATGTAGGAAACCCACCCATCACAGACAAAGAGCTACGGATGCCCCGGAAGTAAACACAATGAGGAAACTGGGGGATTTTCTTCAAATGCAACCCAGAGGTGCTGAATGAGACAGAGCTCACATTCCTGGTTTGGTCCCCATTCCTATCTGTGCCTATTGCTGCTCCCCAGTCTGATCCGGAGCACAGGTTCCCCCACTGTTCACTTTGTATCTTTCTGCACCATGGCCCACAAAGATGGAAAGGAGCACTCAAGGCTCCCCTAACCTCGTCAATCCCCACTTCCCAGGGGACAAAGAACTATGATGAGAGAGAAGCACCGCTCAACAGCAAAGGGAGGGCCGGGGAGGCGGGAGGGAGATTTATTCAGATGAAAAACACACCACGTGTCTCTTAATTAAGTCACAGGGATGAAAAGTCCAGCAGCAGGAATAAAGTCAGTATTATTGTAATGACTGTGTGGTGACAGATGGTGACTATATTTACAGAGGGGGAAGATACTGTAATGTACGGAAATATCAAATCACAATGTGGTCCACTTGAAACTCATGTCAGAGGTCCACTATCCTTCAACTAAAAATTTTAAAAATGTTTAAAGAGTATACAC
This sequence comes from Meles meles, assembly GCF_922984935.1. Taxonomy (NCBI): domain Eukaryota; kingdom Metazoa; phylum Chordata; class Mammalia; order Carnivora; family Mustelidae; genus Meles; species Meles meles. Next base: position 120,809,038 of record NC_060071.1, read on the forward strand.
ATCTCAGTCTAAATACTGGCAAATGACAAGCCAAAATATGCAAATGGGGTTGACCTTCCCCTATGTTGTAAGCAACTCACACCAGATTAAATCAGTGATAAAGCCAACAGTGATTGACTTAGAGATGAAAAAAACATCAGTGATCAAAAAGTGGGACTATCTCAAGACAACCAACAGAAAGCCATCTTCTACAGTACCCTTCCTTTAAGTCAAAGGAATTCCGACTCCCCACGCATACTCATGTCTGTAAGAACTGGGCACTGTCGGCCATTGCTGTGTGGAATCCAAGCTTCTTGGAGAATCCCGAATTAGGGAGCTCAAACTCTAGAAACTCGCTAATTTTAGTTTATAAAATACAGTCTTATTACAGAAATCCTCAAAAGTGAGCTCAGATATAAGCAACTCTTTGTAATTTCTGCATGTGGAAGGTTTTGGAGCTAGTTGTAGAGACATCATTGCCCAGAAGAATCAGAGATTTTTTTTTTTTTTGCTATCCTGGCCTTGCAGGAGGGCCCCTAACTCATCTGGTCAAGTACCAGATCCTGCTCGGAGAACCACTGATCTAGAAAGACCTTTTGCATCACTGAACTATCACGGGCAGCGGGGCTTGGCTTCCTCTCCTGCACTTGGAGGGCAGCCAAGGTCAACCCTTCATCAAAGACACCAGAGCCCCCTGCCTTCTAGGGAGGCAAAAACAGTGGGCTGTAAAAGTCAGGCAGAAATGACAGGTTCCTACTTTCTTACCACTTCTAAAGAGAACAGGATACTGGGACACCTGGGTGGTTCAGCTGGTTAGGCATGATCTTGGCTCTTCTTGGCTCAGGTCATGACCTCAGGGCCATGAGATTGAGCCCCACACATCAGGCTCTACACATGCAGCCTGCTTGAGATTCTCTCTCTCTCCTTCTCCCTTTGCCCCTACCCCCTGCTCATGGTCTCACTTTCTCTAAAAATAAACAAATAAAATAAATAGATGAAGTAAAAATAAAGAGGAAAGGATAACAATCTATATGCCTATGTGGGGTCAAGTTCATAACTATTATGCATCCTGGAGGCCACTCGGACCCTTCCCCACTTACCTGCATCCAGGTTCAAGTCCCACAGCGTCTCTTAATTGGTACCTTACTTTCTTGGGTCGGGGAGGGGAGTCAGGAAGCTTGCCCTGAAGCAGAAGGACCAGGACTGATGGAATAGGATTTTCTTTCTTTCCCACTCTACCCATCATTTAAAGTAGAGCACCCTTCACAGAGATCATGTAAGTGGAACTGTTGACATCCTGCCTGATGTATGTGTTAAGTAGCTACTTAAGGTTCAGAGTAGTTTTTAAAAGTTATAGGAGGAACAATCTGAATTCCCCCTGAAGTAACATCTCCCAATTCCCACCTCCTTTATGACTGTTTTGAACAAAATTTACATTCTGATAAAAAACAGTAATATTACAGTGGTAGTAATTTTCCATCTGGATGGCTATTTTTAATTGCTTGCAGAAGTCTGCATTTCTGCACTTACAAGTCATTGCAAATGGATTCTCCCAAACCAAGAAAAACATCTAGACATGACAAACATCAAAACATGGGAATGATGAGAGAAAATGAGAGATGATGGCATTGTTCCTTTAAGAGCCTGTCTTGAATGGGACTGGAAGCAATGACTGTCCCCACTGGGGTCAGACCCAACCTCTATTTCAGATGGTGGGCATCCATGGGGGCAGGGAAACAGGTGTCCATAGGGGGAGGGGACAGGCGTCCACAGGGGCATCCATGGGGCGGGGCAATCCCCCTGTACCCCTCAGTGTTGCTGGAGATAATTGAACCTCCAAGCATCAACTGTTCCTTAGAAACTTCCAGAGGGGAGCTGCTCCCTGCTAGTGTAGATCCTGTGAGTGACAGAAAAGGAAAATCAGCTCTGATTGCTTCTCCCTATTACTCTTTGCCCCGAACTCAGAGTTTTGCAACTCTGTCGCTGAGGCATCTAGGCACCCGCCTCCTGTTCCCCTTCCCAAGTGCCCTTCAGTGGGTGGTCTTCAAAGGGAGCCCCTGCTGGCCAGTAGGTCACACAAAGCCACCACCAAACCCTGACTGTCTCACTGCGGAGTGTTCACTGGAAACAGGGCCACTTCCAGCCACGGCCCAGAGAGGAAAGCTGGTGCCCCGATGCGCAAACCAAGGTGTTGTTTGTGAGGATGGAAAACTGGCCCATGGGGCCAGAAGGGAAGTGGCAGGCGTGAAATGAATCAAGACAAAATCCGGGGACGTGGGAGAAAAGGAAACACATCTGCCTAATGTGGTGCTAGTGTCTCTTCTTCCAGTGCTCTAAAACTGTAAGATAACCCCCCACCATGTATTTTTCAGATCCAGATGTGTTCCCTTTCTATATGCTCATCCCTAAATCCAGAAATCCCGCCTTGCCTCTAGAAAATGACAGAGTTTCTGATCACATTGAAAGCGGAAGGGGTCGATCAAATTGACAGAGTGCTGGGAAGGGGGAAAGAGCTGCTCAAGAAAGGGGCCTTCCTGAGTGTCCCATATGCACCCAGAGCTGGCAGCCATGGTTCAAGTCTAGATTGGGGGCTCCATGGGAAGGGCAGGCAAAGGACGGAATGCAGAGCGGGGGTCAGGCAGGGAAGAGGTGTTCTCACTTGCCATATCTCACACAGTTGCAGTCAGATGTCAGCTGAAGCTACCATTATCTGAGGGCTCAACGGGGCTGGGTGTCCATAGTGGCATGGCTCACACACATGGCTCGGGGTTGACATGGGCAGCTTGCAGGAAGCCCAGCTGGGGATGGGATGGGGAACCCCTCTAGCATCACTTGGACTTCTCAGAACATGGTGGGTGTTCACGCAGGAGCCCAAATGAGAGAGTCCCAGGAGACGCAGACAAAAGCTGCAAGACTTCTTGTGATCGGGTCTCAAAAGTCTAGAATATCTCCTCTGCCACACTCTGATGGTCAAGAAAGCCATTAAGGCCAGCCCAGATTCAAGAAGAGGGAACGTGACTGGTAAGCAAAAAGGTCACACGGCAGAAGAGCCCATGGGACAGGAGATACAGCTTTCCAAAGATGGCCACAACAATCAGTTACACCCAACAAGTACCACGTACTGTTCCAGGCACTTGGGGGGTTCAAGCAGATGGTCTAGAGGAGCTAACTCCCAGGAGCAGCGTGGTGTGGTGAGGTGTCCCAAGCCAGACTTTGGGGAAACCAGCATTGCAGATGGTAATGCTTCCCGCTGAGACCCTGGCTCCTGAGCACAGGGCACAAGGGTTGGGTGGAGACGCAAAACCCGAAGGTCAAACTGAGTGAAAGACTTGGCGCTTTTTTAGTGAAACTAAAAATGGGAAACAACCTGGGTCTCTTCTAATTCCTTCAGTCTTCCCTCCCACTTCCCTTTCCACTCCCATGTATGGCAGACATGGCTAGCTGTCCTCCAAAGACTGGGGCTCTCTCTTCCAGGGCAGGGCAGTCGCTGAGAAGTCACTGTCCAGCCAAGGACCCCTCCCAGGCTCCCCTGCATTAGGTGGGGCATGAAACCAGCCCTCTCTGATGGAAGTAATTGGTGCCCTCCCAGACCACAGTTCAAGCATCAGGTGTGTTTATGACACCCCTCTCTTTCCCCATCCGCTGGATGCATGTGTAAGACTCTGTGCCCTAGTGAGACGGGGCCAGAGACCACACAAAAGATGCTCACCAGCCAGGACCATAGCCCAGCGCATTACATAGTGAGAAGTAAACCTTTACTATGCTAAGAAGCCGAGTTACGAGTGTCTGGTACGGTAGCTAGCTGGCATCCTGATACCCCTATCCCCAGCCACAGCCAACTCAAGCTTCCTGAAACAGGAACAGTAGTTTCCCTGGCAGATCCAGGGCCCGAACCACTTCTGTAAAAAAGCACTGGCAGGCCTTTCAGCCAAGTTAGCACAGTAACGCACAGGTTCCAGAAGGTTCCTGGGGCTCGCACGGGAGCTCCCGGCCCCGTCAGGAGCAGGGTACAGGATACAGCCATGGAGGAGGTTTTACGATTTTTGTGACTGTTCTCAAGTTTACCGTGATGAAGAGATAAAGGTTCAAAAACATTTCCAGAAGATACACTGTCAGGTCTGAAGGGGAAAATGAACTCGAAGAAGAAGAACCATGTTTTTAACCAGGGGAGGGGTTAAAATTAAGGCAAAAAGTGTTCAGAGTGTTTAAAAATATCTCCAACGTAATGAAGGCTGACAAGCTGATGAGACCGAGTGGGAGGCCGGGAACCGGGTCCCGTTCGATAGCACTGTGCCCTCTCCATTTGGGGGAAGGCTGCCGCAGGCAAGATGGCGTGGGTACGCCTCGGCGGACGGAGAGAAATGCAGTCCCTTTGATGGAAGGGGGGATTGGGGGGGGGGACATTGCCATCCTGAGCTTGGAGACCAGCGGGGACAGCAGTGGGGGCACCTGGCTGGGGAGACGGGGGCCCAAGGGAAGCAGAGGTGATGCGTGATTCTGCAGAGGGCATGGGAGGGACCGAACACTAAAATACCGTCTGCAGAGGGACCAGCTGCCCTCAGACCAACAGAGCAGAAGAGTGAGCTAAGAAACCAAATAAACAAGCTGCAAGGACGCTTGGGACAGCCGGGAAGCAGGAGCCCGGGGGCGAGGGGAGTTGGAGCAGCAAGGTGCAGGAGCCCAGGGAGGACACAGGAAATGAAAGTGTGCTGATGAGGCAGGGCGCCCCTGGGGCAGGCAGGCTTCTGGGGCTTAGCACAGGGGCGTGGTGCCTCCCATGAGCAGCAGCAGACCGATCTGGGCTAGGTCATCACCCCTCCTGCCAGTCTCCAGGTCCTCCAAGGCAGGACTTTCTGGGGATAGGAGAGGGAGAAGGTCAAGCCACAAGGGGGTGCTCAGGGGTCTCCCACCCCCATCCCAGGCACTGGGTTTCCAGGGGCTGAGCCCCAGCAGGTGAGGCAGGGCCAGGATCTCTGTTCCAAGGCAGCAAGTCCAGGGGCAGAGCAACATTTGGGAACCAGACCTGGTTCAGATCCCAGCTAAGCTGCTTACCAGGTGATACGCCAAAGTACCTCGGTTCGCCTCTAAAATGGGGCTCACAGTAGCCCCTGTGCTTGAGTTGAATGTTTCATAAGACAACACAGGGGAAGGGTGCCTGGGTGGCTCAGTGGGTTAAGTCTCTGCCTTCAGCTCAGGTCATGGTCTCACAGTCCTTGGATGGAGCCCTGCATCGGGCTCTCTGCTCAGCGGGGAGCCTGCCTCTCTGCCTACTTGTGATCTCTCTCTGTGTCAAATAAATAAATAAAATCTTTAAAAAGAGAGAGAGAGAACACAGGGGAAATGTCCAAGTGTAAGGAGTGCTCTGGAAAGGTTTTCTTTCAGGAGTGGGGTAGAAAGAAAGGCTGGATTTTCCTTAACTTATAAGATGGGAAAGGTCACAGGGACGTAGGAATAGAGAGAACAGTACGGTGTGCGGTCATGCAGCCAGCACCCCAACTTAACAGCTACCCACACCTCAGGACCATATAGTCTCATCTCCTGAGCCCCTCCCCCCCAACCCTGCCGCATCCCCAACTCCCCACCCGGTTTATTGTGAAGAAGATCCCAGTTAGTATCAGACTTCTACCATAAATGTTCTAGGGCACAGATCTAAAATAAGTTGCTTTTTAAAAGGAAACAATAGAAAATCTGGATAGAGTCCCCAAGAGCCCAGAGGCATTCCCTCTTCCAGGTGCAGGCTGGCCAGAGGCAGGCAGGAAGGCTCCTGGGCCCCAGTTTTGGTCTGGGGTTCACCACGGGGTCTGAAACTCTTGCCCCAGATACCTGCGCATTGCCGGCCTGGAACTGGGACCAGCCGCTCCCCATGAGCAGGTAGACAAGCAGCCCTCTGATGTTCCCTTTTCCTCTGTACTGGAAGGGGAAGCACCCCATCCCTGCCCACCACTACAAGAGGGCGGGGCTGCCTTTACTACCAGCCCAAGCCCAGCCCTGAGGGTAGGTGTTCCTGGCGGGCCTTCTCCAGATGAAAGGAAAGTTAGAAACAGGCCATCAGGAGCTTCACAGAACCCAGGAGACATAGCGGGGAATGCTGTCTGGGAGATGGCAGCCACCAAACCACAGCCCTCACCAGTGAGTCCGGGGGAACACCCAGCTCCCATGACGGGGACAACTTCCAGACCTAAATATCACACACACACACACAAGTCCTTCTGAGGCCTGTCCAAGTCTTTATCAGGCAACAAGAGAGGAAAATGGTATAGGAATGGGGTACCAAAGGGGGGGAGGTGGGACTGGGCATATCAACCTCAGGTGAGGGCAATAAAGGGGTGCACGGTCCATACAGTCTAAAAACAGTGATGGCAACTCTTCGAAAGAATTAAACATGGTGTTAGCCACTGGCTCCTGCAACTTCACTTCTGGGCAGAACAGAAAGCAGGGACTCGAACCAATGTTGCACACCCCTGTCCAAGGCAGCACGATTCACAACCGCCAAGACAGAAGCCCCCTGCCCCCCACCCCGTGTCCACCTATGAATGGGTAAACCGCATGCGGTGAAGGCACAGCAGAATGCCACTCAGCCTCTTGAGAAGTGAAGACGGACTGATCCCTGCTATGACACAGACGAACCCTGACCTTGAGGACGCCACGCTCAGGGAAATAAAGCCAGTCCCCATAGACACATACTATGATTTCATGGCCGCAATGTATCTGGAGTCATTGAACTCAAACCAGGAGGAGAGCGGTGGTTGCCAGGGGCTGGTGTCAGGGGGACAGGGAGCTACTGTTTACAGGTAACGGAATTTCAGTCTGGGAAGAGGAGCAGGTTCGGGAGATGGGAGGGGGCAGCGGGTGCCCAGCAATGTGATCATACTTAACACGGCTGAACTGCGTACTGAAAAATGGTCAAAATGGCAAGTTTTAGGTTAGATGTATTTCCTAAGATAAAAAAAAAAATCACAGAAGTTGGACTACTCATGGTTCACACTGGTCAGCAATTTTTTTTAAGGATTTTATTTGTATGAGAAAGGGAGAGAGCATGTGTGCACAGGCAGGGGGAGCGGCAGATAGAAGGGGGAGAAGCAGACTCCCCGCCGAGCATGGAGCCTGACCCAGGACTCGATCCCAGGACCCTGGACACTACATCAAAAACTAACGATGTACTATACATTGGCTAATTGAACGTAATAAAAAAAAATTAAACATAAACGTTTTCAAAAATCCCGGGACTCTGGAATCATGACCTGAGTTGAAGGCGGATGCTTAAGAGACTGAGGCACCTAGGCACCCCTCGGCCAGCAATTGATAAAAGTGCTCAGTGATAAAAGTGTTCCTCTCCCGAGGCCTACCAACCCTCTGTGCCTGCCCGTTGCCTTGGAGCCCCTCAGCTCCTGCTGTCCTATTTCCTCCCTTCAACCCAGGAGGACAGTGGTAAGCTGGCAGAGGCGGGGTTCCCGGTCAGGGGCTGGACGTGAGAACAAAGTTTACTGCGGGAGCCTCTTGAATGTCAAGATGGAAGCACATCTGTGCTCACAGGCATCTTTAAGGACACAATTCTATGTCCTAGAAGCCCCCTCCCCCTGCTTCCAGTTGTCTTCCAAGGACCCCCCGGAATTTCAACACAAGGAACAGACAGAGCCTCAATGGCGATGTCACAGGCCAGCAGCCCAGGCTGGGAACAGGCAAATCATTCTGCACCCAAGTCCTGGTTCTGCTCAGATAATCTGTTTATACGGTAAACAGGGAGTAATGGAAATATCTAACAAACTCTTCCGTAGGGTGGGCATGTTTCTGGGGACTACGTTCTTCTCCTTTGCTAGTTAAACTGACTTTCTTGGGGTGGGGTGTCCCCGGGGAGAGGGCGGGGAGGGTGAAAGGAGTATGAGCTTGGCTGTAAATAACACTAACTCTGGTTAACAGCGGGTATCATGTAGCATTTGCGAACTCTGCACTAAAAGCTACTGTGTCCCCCCACCAAGAAAGTAGACTCTGGGGGCAGTCTTTCTTGCTTACAGTTGGACCCCAAGTGTCCTGCTGGTTTTAGGCACTCAGGGAAATTGCAAAAGGGAGAGTGTTAAGTGTTTTATGTGCATTCAGTTAATCTGTACAATGCCCTGAGGATGTATGTCTATTATGATCCCATTTTACAGCAGAGAAAACTAAGGCACGGAGAGCTTAAGTGACTTGCCAGAGTGATAGGAGTTGAGTCCAGGGCTTACCTACCTCTTCCCAACATCCCTCACTGACATTGCCACAATAATCTACACAGAACATGACCTGGGGGTCACCTTGCCTCCCGAAACATGCCTTGCTTCTGGGCTAGAAACAGCTACTGGAAGGGAAAGATGAAACGGTTTTTGAGAAACATACCTACTTTTATGCTTCTAAGAATGGAGAGTTAGAGTCTGAAAATTCCCCTCCTGAGGGATCCCATAGCTCTTTTAGATGCCCATGCCCCCAAACCTAGGCAGGGCCCAGCACCCGCACCAGATGGGTAGCTGCCTTGAAGCCATGGAGGGCATGGGATCCCAGCACCCAGAGCCCAGCCATCTGGAAGCTTCTCCTTTCCAGGGAGGTGGGACATCAAGTTCACTAAGAGCACAGAGGGCTGGGAGAAAGGGACATGGGATCGGCAGGCCCCATCCTTGAGTCATCCTAACTCAGGCTAACCAGGAGTCAGATGCACATCCAGAGTGTGTGGTGTAAGCTCACTGGGAACCCGGGACAAGGGCCCATCCCTGTCGCAGAACAGCCTTGGGAGCCCAGCCATCGTTAGAAGCCTCAGATGTACATCTAATCTAAAGGGGGCTGTGCGACCACGACATGCTGAGCTCGTCTCCCCTGTTTGGCAAAAGGAGCTCCCCGGCAGACTCCTCTGGGGATTTTATAAGACACAGTGCCTGGGAGCTAGAAGGCGCGGTGTCAGCAGAGATGCTAAGAGTGGAGGCACGCTCATCCAAGCAGGCAGGAGCAATCAGCGAGTAACTGGAGCAGAGAGGCGGCAGCCTGAACTTACTAAGCACCTGCGGATTGTCAGGCACGGTTCTCAGTGTGGCTGGATGCTGCCTGGCTCAGGACACCTTAGCACTTAGGAGCTACCCCAGCTACACTGGCCCCTTCCATTGCAGATGGGGGGACGGAGGCTCAGAGAGGCTAAATCATGATTTCACACAGCCATTGCCAGCAAGGGCTGGAATCCGGCTGCCACGGGCTTGCCCCACCGCGTGTGGTCCCTTAAACACTCCTCTCCTACACAGCTCAGTTGGAGTCAGTCTTTAAACATCACACAGGGCTTGGGGGATGGAGATACACAGAGCCAGACACCTTTTTTTTTTTTTTTTGCATCCTGCCAATGGGACACTTAGTAATCAACCCTCATAAACTGCCTTCTGAGCTCAAGGAGGAGGAATGGTCATCTGCCATGCCCCCGCTGTCCACTGCTGTCCCCATGGCCCCAACAATGGAAAAATGCCCCCAGTGATGATAGCTCTTCCACACCAAGGGCAGCCATTGCTAGGGGAGTGGCTGCCAGCCCTCCACCACTTGAGCTCCAAACGGCTGGAACTCTCCTCCTTCCTTGGTCCCACTCTGGCCCAGGCTCCCTGCTATCTGAGCCTCTGTTCACCACCATCCTTCCTCCTGGGCTGCTTTTCTCCAACCCCAGGAAACTCGCATTTAAAGCCTGTCTCCCAAGGCCTGCCTAGAACACCAATTCCTCCACGAAGCCACCCAGGACTGACCTGCTGGGGCGCTGATCTTGCTGCCCTTTCCTAGAGCCCTGAGACCATCTGACTTGCCCTTCTACCTGATTTACAGCTGTCTGCTTAAAGGCAGGCTTCGCACCCAGTTTAACCTTACATCACCTTCCCCTACGGCCTCCCCCTGATGCACACGCACAGAACAGGCCCTCAACGCACAGGCTGATGACATTTTAAAAATCAGCATTGACCCGAAAACCCCCTCTCCATTCCATTTCCCTGAAAAACACAGCAGCTTAAAACCCGATCCTGCTATAGTGTACAACCCTCTCTCCAGTCTTGATTAACACCGCCCTGAAATGCGAAGTAAATTTTAATTACAGGAGCAAGGCTAAAACCTCTGCCTGCCGAGGCCTGTCATCTTCCTTTCTTATGCTGATAATTTCCAGTGTTCCTTTCCCCCAGTGGCCCTGCCCCAGCCGCCAGGCGCTTCAGAGGAACCACAGGATGTATTTCATGCTTGAGTTGGGGGCAAAAACAAAACAAAACAAAAAAACCCAAAAAAACACCAGGTGAGTCAGACAGAAATATTCACAATGCCCAAGTGGAAATCAAAAATTCATTTTGCTTGGCGTTGCCTCGGTTCGTATCTCAACCGGAGTCAGGCTGGAGTCTTTAAGTGGTTTGCTCCTGATAAATTCTGGCTTACATTTTGGAGCTGCTCCCCGCCTGCCCCCCCTGCAGTTGTGAGAAGGGGCTGGCCAGACACAGCCCTGCCCCACCCCACCCCCACCCCCGCCTCCGAAGATGTTCGCATGGGCGTGGATGAAGAGGGTGCAGCGGGAGACCCCTGGGGCACAAGCACGGGGGCATCTGGGTGCCCAGGAAGTGGTCCTTATCTTCTGTATCCCCTTTATTCATTCACAAACACTGTTGTGTGTGGGGTGCCTTTCTGGGGTAGGGGAGCGCCTCTCGTCGCTGATAGGGCCTCTGCCCTGGGGGGGCTCTCCAGGTCTGTCAGGGGAGGCCAGGCAGGAAACACACAGTCCTGGGCAGGAGCCATGCAGCCCTTGGGGATTTCAGCAGAGCAGTCATGGGAGAGGAGAAGGTGGTTCTGCCGCCTGGAGCTCTGATAGGCAGTGCTGCCAAAGAGCGGAGATGGTGTTGGGCCTCAGAGACTATGTGGGTGGGTGGGTTTCTGGAGAAGAAGGGCATTCCAGGAGGGGAACGGAGTGTGCAAAGTCTCCCACTCTGGACATTCTGTCTTACGTGCTGGCCCCCGTGTCACTTCCATAACCAAGTCCCATTTGCCTTGGTGCCCCCCCAGGGTTGAGGCAAGGAGGGTCGTGGGAGAGGGGATACAGAATGAGGCTAGCAAGCAGGGTTGGGTGTAGACAGAGGGTCTCACATGGCAAGCTTTCAGCTCGGGCCAGACCTTCAGTAAATGTAAGGTCTCTCCCCCTGCCATGAGGACCTGCAGGGTCTTTACAGGTGAGAGTGACAAGACCTATCTTCTGGTTATCCAGATAACTGTAATGGCTTGTGGGAGGGAGGGAGGTGGGCAGGCAGAATACTGCAACAGTCGGGACCAGGTGCAGGGAGGCAGGCTGCAGGGGAGGTCTAAGTCAGAGGTGTCAGGAAACCAGAGCTGAGAGACATGAATTGTTGGCCTCTCACCGCTAGTGAATGAAGAGACTTTCTGATTGAGCTCAATGCCCTTTGTACCCCTCCCCCACAACCAGGATCCATGTCCTGGAAGAGACGCACTTCCTGCGTCTGCCACTGGAGGGCAGAGCGCGCAAGGCAGGATCCTCAGAGTCAATAACATCCAGAAACCTCAGGGCCACTTGGAGGGCACAGGATTCTCTAAGAATTGCTCCAGGACTGATTTTACAGGACTGACCGCTCCAGGACTGATTTTACAGGACTGACCGATTCCTGTGTCCCCCTAGGGCCCGTGCATGACTTCCTGAGGAGGTAACTCGAACCTGCGTCCCATACCTGCTATGACAACAATCGATGGCAAGTTATGCTTTGCTTCCCTCATTTCTCTTTCTGTCTACCTGCTAGGTTGTTCGGGGGATGAAAGGGTTATGGGAGACAGTGTATCTATGAGAGCCTCACCTGGGGCCTTCGTAGTAGGAACAGATGGGGAAACGGAGGCTCAGAGAGGCTAATTTGCTAAGTTAGAGCTAGCAAGTTGTAGAGCCAAGTTGGTCTGGGTTTGGAACCAGAAGGTATTTCTTCCTTCCTTCCTTCCTTCCTTCCTTTCCTCCCTTTCTTCCATCCATCTACTTACCTACCTGCCTGCCTATCTATCGCAAGTCAGAATATTTAAACCAGTGTACCAGAAACATTGAAAAAAAACCCTATAAGTCTCCCCTTTAAAATTTAGTATTTCTGGTTACAGGAGAGTATGTGTTCACTATAGCAATTTTCAAACTATAAAACCACCATAAAGAAGAAAATGAACCTCCTGGCCATCCTTCAGCCCAGAGACTACCACTCAACTTTTGGCCTAGCTCTTCGAACACACTGTTATAGTAGACATATTGGACCCCAAATTAAAATGGTGCATGTCTATTTGGTAACTTACCTCACTTTTCTTTCCCTGTGGAATAAACCTAGAGCAAATCTGAAAATAGACTGGCCTGTTGAGAGGCTTTCCCCTATAATATGTTGATAGGTAGACTTCCGTACCAGCACCATCTCTGCCTGGTCTCCTGTGTCAGGCCTTGCAAGAGGGCTCAGAGGGACACAGAGTCCTCGGGCCTGTGCTCAAGGGGCTTACAAGTGCCAAAGATGCGCATTCGACACCATTTATGTTCAGGAAGCCTTGGTGGGTGCTTCCCACATGCCAGGCCCGGGGATCCAGCAGCGAACAGGATAATGAGACTCTCAGGGCTTACAGTTAAGAGCAGAGCGGCCGGCACTAAGGAAACAGGGTAATTATAGCTGCTCCAGCTGGGAAGGTTGGTAAGATAGGGATTAGCTGGAGAGAGGGTGATTTGAGACCGGAAAAGTCTGAGAAAGCTTCTTGGAGGAGGTGACATTTTAGTTGAGTCCTGAATAGAGTCCAAAGGTCCCGCCCTATCGAGGCCCAGGTGGAGTGTTCCAGAAGAGGGAACAGTAAGTGGGAAGGTTCTGAAGCAGGAAGAGGTTTAGAGGGCTCGAGACCAGTGGAGAGTTTCGGCTAGGGAGCTGACTGACACGCTTCGAATACTAGACAAGATGGTAGGTCTAAACTGAGGTAGTAAGGCAAAACATTTTAAGAACTTCTGTGCATTTTCCAATAGCCTATGCTGGGTTCTGTATGGACTTCTGAGCAGTGGGGGACTACAGAATGCATGTGCCTGTCTAACCCAGGGGCTCTCGGCCTTAGAATCCGTTGGGGAGGTTTAAAAATCTGGGTGCCCAGGCCACACCCCCAATGAGTACCTCAGAATTTGGGGGGGCACCTGGGCAGTTCTTTATTTTTGAAAGCTCCCCAGGTGATTCCAATATGCAGGCCTTGTTGAGAGTCACTGGCCTAAAAGGGTAAAAACAGAGCAAAATCGTGTGGTGAAATAACTGAGGAACTTCAGTGCCCTGGACACCCCAACTGAAAATTCTTCACGTGCCCATCAGGGCGTGTTTTGGGGCTCCAGTGGGCATCTCCGCCATTTTCCTCGTGGGACCACCTACCTGCTCCCTCCCCCCCCCACGGCTGCTGTTTTTGACTGAACCCTCATAACAGACCCCAGAGAAAGGAACCACCCCCTTCTCCACAAGAGACACTGAGGCTGAGAAAGGCCACCTCTCTTGCCCCCCCCGCCAGTCATCGGCTCACCAGTGGCAGCACCTGGATGGAGCCCTAGGCCCCTGACACCCCGCCCCCAGAGTCTCTGTCGTGCCCACAGGTGTCCAGGCCCAGCCTGGTGTCACATGGGAACAGCCCGGCCTACAAGCTGCCTTCCAGGTTCCGTGCGTCCCTGGGCGGGAGCCCCAAGTTCCTTCCGGGGATGATGAGATGACCTGCCTCAAAAGCAGAGTTCCCCTTCCCATCCCCCACCCCAAGCAGTGATCCACAGTGGTCCCCAAGGTGGCCAGGCTTTTAGCAAAGCAGCGCCTCCTGCTGACTTGTCCAGAGAGGCCCCATCGGTGCAGGGCAGGGCGTGAAAACAAAACCACAGGTTCCCAGGATCCAGGCTGCTGACAAAATCTGCCTGGATTCCCGAATGTCACTCTGCCACCGACACCCATCCTGCCCCGAGCAGAGGGCCATCTTGCCCTCCTCCAAGCCACATGTGGCTCCAAGGAGGTGCGGAGGCGGAAAGCGGCCTCTGTACGCAGAGTACTGCCTGGGGCCAGGAAATGGGACCAAGCGCTGGCCCCCCTCCTCTGTAACCACCAATGCCCAGGAATTAGGAAGGATAAGCTGGCATGGTTGGACACTTCCTAGGAAACTCAGCCTGGCCCTTAGAGCTTAAAATTCCCCTGCGAGACCTCTTGCAAAGGGAGACAGAGGGCTACAGTGGAATTTAAGGTGCTCTGACCTTGGACTGTGGAATTCGCCCTGAGCTCCCAGTCGCTGGCCAACCTGTTCCGCCTTCAGTAGCAGAGGACCCACTTTTTGGCAAGGGTTTGCGTCCCCCTGCCTTCAGGGTCTGTGAGCTCCCATCCCATGAGGACACAATTTCAGGCCACAGGAATGCGGCCAAAGCGGGTGAGGGCCACTCCCTCCAGCATTTGCTGGTGGGACCAAGGAGGAGCCGGACCCTAGTAGTGCCATGTGACCCGGCCTCTGGGGAGAGCCTCAGGGAACACACAGCAGGGCAAATGTGGGCGGGGCGGGGTGGGGGAGCCCACCAGACAGAGCAGACAGCACGGAAGGCTTGAGGTTGTGCAGACCAGGGGAGGAATCTTCAGCTGGTTGGGCTGGTTTGAGCACAGGCAGGAAGCGGCAAAGTGCTCCCAGAACGGAAAGGTCAGTGTGGTTGAAGCATAGCGTGTGATGGGGACGTGGTGGGAAACGGGGTTGTGCAGTAGGAATGTGGGTTTCAAGCATGACCACTAGCCTGTGGGAATGAGCCCCAAGCCCTGTCCAACTGGGCAGCTACCAAGACGGCACAGGTGGCAGACAGGTCAGCCCCCCTCCAGAGCTCCTTTGCCATCAGGCAAGGGCTCATAGGCCTTGGATGGGAAGAGATGAGAAGGGGAAGACCCTAGGAAAGAGGAGAGTGGGGGTGTCCCTGTTTCCTCAACCTGACCCAGACTCAGGCTTGATTCACTCCCTCCTAGATGATTCCAGCAGCCCCCAACATGCCCTTGTCCCCTGCCATGCCCCTGTCCCCCAGGCCTGCCCCCACAACCAGGGAGGAGATGGGTTTGGGGCCTCCCCTTTGCCTTCAGTCTCTGAACAGAACCTCTGAGAATAGTGCCAACTTCCCTCTTTGGAGCCTTCTCGCCCAAGTGAACTCACTGGGCCCTGTGGACCCCCCAATAGGCCAGGCCGACAACCCCCACCCTTTACAGACCAAGAACTGGGGACCTGCCCAAGAGAAGTTCTCAGATTCAAGATCCACTTCTGGCTGTTTCCCTTCTCCACTCATGAAACCAGAAGACTTTTAATTCCCTTAGAAATCACGATAGCCGCAGTACTAGGCGTCCTCTCTCCAGGATACCACTTTGCTCTGTTTTTAATAAAGTCATTTATTTCATTGCTTTCATTACTACAATTCATTAAAATTAAAATCTCCCATTCAAAAGACACCAGTAAGAGGGAAAATGGAATACAGTCTATATCTGACAAAAGGACTTTTTGGGAAACAAATCAGAAAAGAATCTCATAGAAAACTAGACAAAGACACATCACAGGGCGGGGGGTGGGGGGTGGGGGGGAGGATACCAAACAGCCATTATGTGTTTAACATAAGAAAGTGCTCAGAACCATTCATCTCCAGGGATGCAGGTGAAATTCACAAGACACTAGAATTGAAACGTTGGTGGAGACATGAAGTACCGAGAAGCCCCGTACTTTCTGGAAGCCAAACGAAGCGGTAGACTGGAAAACTATCCAGCCATAGATACGAAAGACATCCAAGCACATTCCCAGGACCCAGCAATTCTACCCCATCATATGAACAAAAACAAAAGCCCGGCTCCCGCCAAAAGCAACTATGAGATGCTTGCTGCAGCATTATTCCAAATAGCTCCTAACCTCCTAAATGTTCATTGATGGCTGAATGGGTGAACCAAGGCATCTCCTATCTGCTCATTCCATGGACTCTGACAAAGCAATGGGAAAAAAAAAATCAACTATTGCTCCCCACAATGACATGGAGGAATCTCAAACAATGGTGTGGGAAGTCTGCCAGGTGTGGGTCCCCACACCCCCGAGATCACACTCGACTGTGGGTTGGACGGATCCCCCGCTGGTCCAGACTCAAACCTCTCACCCCCACCCTCCTCCCTTTTATGTAGGATACTAACATTCCCCTTCACCCAAGCTAAAGACCTGGGATAAACACAGACCCCCTTCCTTCTCTTCCAGAAGGGAGACCAGCTGCGAATTTACCTCCTGCCTCCACGCCCCACCATCCAGCCCCCACCTTATGGCTTAAAGCAATGTGACAACCTGCCCCATTGCCGCACTGCTCTCCTGTCACAGTGGGCCTCCCAAGTCAGAGAAGCATCCAGCCCCGCCCCCTGCAACAGCTCTACCCCGCTTGACAGTCTCCCCCCTCCCCTGCGTTCATGCTGTTCCATCGACTTGGAACACCCTTCCAGTCTGTCTTCCACCTGCTGGCTGCCACTTTCTTATCTCTGCACTCCATCTCAGGCAGCACCACCCTCCAACACTTAGTCCTTAGAAAAGTGGATGTAATTTCTCTGTTTTGAGGTCTTCCCCCTTGCCTGCTACGTTCTAGGTGCCTGGTGAGCAAGGACCATGGCACAAGGCTCCCAGATAAGAAGATGCCCTGGGTAATGTTGGTTCATCTAAATAAAACATAATTGGTCCCATTCGGCCTTCATCAGGAAGCCTAGACATGTATTGCTGTCCTGTTTGACAGACAGGCAGTTAAGGAAACAGATTGTAGAGTGAGTCCCAAGTTCACATCCTAGGCAGTTGTAGGCCCTGGACAAGACCCTCACGGATCTCACTTGTTTCATGCATGAAGAGGGGAGATGCCTCCACGGCTATTGTGATAATTCACAAGGTGCCCACGTCAGGCAGGGATGGTCCCCTTGTGGGGAATTTCTCAGGGCCTTATCAACCCATCCTTCTGAGAGGTCAATCAGCTGAGGGATCTTCTCTGGGTGACTGACGTCCTGGGCCACCTTGTTCTTGTTCTCCAGGGCTTCCTGGGCATGGCAGGCCGCCATTGCTCCCCAGATGCCAGTAAGGGCCCTTGTGACCAGGAAGGTCTCTGAGCTTGCCACCAATCCCCTGGGAGGCAGTTGGGGACCACAGACATAGATTTTGATCTCAGGAACCCCCAGACTCTCCTGGCCCCTGAACCAAAGCAGGTTTACCCAGCTGATCCTGTCACATCACCTGGGAAACTCCCATGCCCAGTGTGGGCGGGGTATGCCTGGCACCAATCAGCAGGAGCTGGACAGGTATGGACCCGCCCCACACTTGGCAAAGGGCTCCCAGGGCCTTGATCGGCTCCAGCCCAGCCTCTTGATGCCCTGTGCGTTGACAGATCCCAGAGGAAAGGAAATCCATGTGTCTCCTAAGTGCCCCCAAGGGTCCGCATGGCCTGAGAACATGGACAGAGACAGGGAGTTGTTCGAGCATACTCCTGCCTGTGATCTCGTCACCCACAAGACAAGACGTCCTAGAGTTTGGGGAAGGGACACACTCCAGCTGACAGCCTCAAACCATTCATGCTGACCTTCAGAGCTCAGTCTCCTCGGGGACCCTGTGAGGGAGGCACTCCTGCAGCTCTGTTTTACAGAGAAGGGAAATAGGGCTCAGAGAGGTTAACTGACTTACCTGACATCACACAGCTTGGAGAAGTCAGGATTTGAACCCACACCCCCCTGCCTCCAGAGCCTGTTCTCTTACCCGCTGCTCCAGACTGCCTCCTGAGCCACTCCACCTACAGAGCCTCCTTAACTCACTTGCTCTCATGCCAAGTAGAATAGTAAGTACTTCACAAGAACCCAAACTGTCTCACTCTCTTCAAATGGAGCGAAACACAGGGACATAAAATTAGCCATTTTAAAGCACACAATTTGCTGGCACTTGGCATATTTGCGACACTGTCAACCCCCCTCTATGGGTTTGCCTATCATGGACATTCCGCACGACGGAATCCTACAATACGGGGCTTTTCTCATTTGGCATCACATTTTCCAGGTTCCTCTATGGCATAGCATGGCCTCTGTTCCTCTTCACGGTTGAGTAACACTTCACTGTATGGACGTACCACAGTTCGCTCACCCATTCGTCAGGGCATGGGCGTGCTGGTGGTGTCCATCTTCCGGCTTTTATGAAGAGTATCGTTTTGAATATTTGTGGACAAGTTTCTGTTTGAGCGCTTGCGATCCATGACGTTGGGCAGCTACCAGGTTACATGATAATTCTACATTCACCTTAGGATCCTCCAAATGGTTCTCCACAGCAGCTGCGCCATTTTGGATTCCCATCAGCAGTGAACAAGGGTCCTATTTCTCTGCAGGTTCACCAACACACTTTTTTTAAAGTCCCAGCCAGTCCAGGGGGTTCAAAGTGGTGTCACCCACACTTTCTCTTGATCAAGCATGAACACACCGTATTCTAGTGCTCGGCAGACTGATGGCAGTCTGGGGCTGAAGGACATTTCATCCTACCAAATCCAATCCCTAGGAAGGACTTTGGTAAAAAGTTGTAACTCGTTGAGGAGAATGTAATCATTGGTTTCATTTCTCTCATTTCTGTGGCCTTATTCTCAGAAGATATGGGGGAGGGGAGGGGAGTTGTAATCTCATTTCTAATCAGATTTGGGTTGTTAGGAATCTACGGGCTGGCAGGCAACAAAAAAAAGTACTGTATAATCTGTTGACATTTTGTTACCCAGAGGACTCCAAAACACATGTGCATTTCAAAGTTTAATAAAACCAAAAGATAGGAGCAAATGTTTAAAGAGAATTAAAGATCTATTAACAAAAATAGGGCAAGCCAGCAAATTGCAAAACATTGCATCCAATGTTTAAAGGTCCCCTAACTCTGGGTAATGGGATCTTGAGATGTCCTATTTTTTAAGGCTCAATATATTGAGAGCACAAATTTTAAAATTCAGACTCAACCTTCAAATGTTGAGCATAATGAGAAAATGCGGCCAGAGCCAATGTTGCAGAGAGTCATGGAAGAGAAGGCGGAGCTTGGGGACTGTTGCAGGAGATACCTCTGTCTGGAATGCCTGTGCCCTCTGCAAACTGAGAACAAGGTCCTTGGTGCCAACCCAATGGGCACCAATCTGTGAGAGTAGCCTTGCAGTTGGGAAGACACCTGCCCAAAAAAGCTTCCATCTATGGAGATTAGCTTGTGATTTGATGCCACCTTCCAAGAAACCCATGGCAGAGTCAGGTTCTTTAAGATGGTCATGGGTTTGCTCCTGGATGCTCATTCACTGCTTGATGAGCCTCTGAGCCTCCATCTTCTCTGTTCAGTGGGAACCACACCACCTGCTGTCCTGGAAGGGAATGGCACGTGGTGCTCCTCCCCTCAGAAGGGACCCAACTGACACCACCACTCCCTCCTGGCCTTCTGGGTGTAAGCCCTGTGCTAACCAGGCGCAGCAGCCTTGCCTGGTTTGGGAAAGATGAGGTCAAAGTCACACATGGTCAAAAATCTTCCTGACCCTCCCTGAAACCATTCTTCCATCTTTAGGACCTGCACTCAGGGAAGAACAAAAGCAAAGAACTTTCTGGGCTTCTCTCTGCATTTTGTCTGGGGCCTTCTTTTCCCAGTGGAGGCTCCGGAGACCCAGGTCCAATATGAACAAAGAATAAAATAAGATTATCTCTCAGGTGCAATAATGGTGGTATGTCATTTTAAAGAAATCTCTCAGAGATGCACACTGAATTATTTATGAATTTAATATAGTATAAAGAATTTGCCTCAAGATAATGCTATAGGAAGAGGTGAAAGGAAGGTGTATTGATGAGACTCCTGGACTGGCCGTGAATCTGAGTGATGGATATGTTGAGGTTTATGCTATTATCTCTGATTTTTACACATTTTTGAAATTCTCCATAATTTTTTTTTTAAATAAGAAATGATTGGGGCACCTGGGTGACTCAGTTGTTAAGCCTCTGCCTTTGGCTCAGGTCATGATCTCAGGGTTCTGAGATCGAGCCCCACATCAGGCTCCCTGCTCAGTGGGGAGCCTGCTTCTCCCTCTACCTCTCCCCCTGCTCATGCTCTCTGTCACTATCTCTGTCCCTCTCTCTCAAATAAATAAAATCTTCAAAAAGAAAATAAGAAAAGACTAAGCACGGTTAAACACATACAAACACAGAGCTAAGTGAAGGGTGTTTTTCACAGAGTTCACTGTCCCCATCCTAAAAGTCTACCGGATATGGAGACAGATGTCTCCCCCACCTTGTTCTCAGGGGTGCATTTTTCTGATCTGTGATAGAACGAGAGAAAGAATAACTATCGCAGAGCCTAAGAACACTTGCTTTTGGGCTATTTGGTAAGTGACTGCAGAGCTTACCTGGGGGGCAAATGAGGCAAGGTGGGGTGGGGGGGTGTCACAGGCCCCTGGATGGAGGCCAGAGTACCCTGGGCACTCCTCTCCACTCATTGTATGGACCTAGACAAGGCACTTCTCCACTCGGCCTCATTCCCTGCCAAGTGTCTATTTTTCTTAAAAACTACCACGACCCCTCTCTTCCCTAGGGCTTGACCAGGTACAAATGTGATGTGATGGGCAATGTGTCCCCACATCTCTGAAACCTGAAGGTCAACATCATCCCCATTCTACAGATGGGAAAAGCAAGTTCAGAAAGGCCAAGAGCTGGATGAAGGTCTAAGGGACTGAGCCAGATCCTCCGATTCTGGAAGCCTGGGCACAATTTGCTGCAACATACAAACTCCAGGACACTTGATTCCAGGATACTGTTGCATCCCACCCAGCTCAGCAAGAGGAAGTCTCCAACAGAGCCAGGTGTGCATGCCTGAAGCCCTGATGTGCATGGGTCTTTCAATTTGTAAAAGAAGTCCCTGCTCATTGGCTGCCTCCCCTACCCTCTCTCTCTCTTTCCCTCTCGGGTACCCCCAGGACTGAGCACCATGGACCCCATGCACTATCCTCATTCTTCTGTGTCAGCCTCAGGTTGTTGGTCACAAATACCTGTGGGCAGTTGGCTGCTCAAGGTCAGAGGCAGCCAGATCATGGGCTCCCTGAACTCTGCTGTTCTCATTTATTGAGCAGTGGGAGGTGGGTCTGTCTGGTGAGATGCACACACTCTGAAACGGTCACGGGGCGGACAGGAAACCTACACGTATGGAGGACCCCTCTCCCTGTGATGACTCTCTCCCACCCCCAAATACTGATTCATGCCAGCACACCTCTGCCTACGTCCCAAATCTTGCCCCCACATCAAGATACTTCTCAGAACCCTGAGAGCCTGCTCTGGCTGCCACAGGCTGGAACTTTTATTTTACTATGATCTTTTTATTTATAGAAACACCATTGGCTGTGTGTCCCTCCATGTCATCCTTATACCCCAGATCCTTGGATTCTGGAACTGCTCTTTCTGTTGTGGATATAGCCCCGGACTGTGATGCTTGGCGGGGGGGGCAGTGACCAGGACCCCTGAAATGTACACTTCATGAAACACAGCGTGGGTTCAGAGTGTGTGCTTGCAAATCCACTGAGATGGGGACACAGAGGAGACCTTGCAGGTCCGCAAATGTCTTTATTCTGACTTCAAGTTTGATTAGTCCGCTCTGTAGGGCAGAGAATTCCAGCCAGAATAACTTTCAGGATTTCCAGGACATTCCTCTGCGGCCTTCCAGCATCCAGGGCTGTTGGCAAAAAGTCAGAAGCCTCTCTGGGTCTCGGTCTTTTGTAAGTGACCTCTTTCTTCCTCATTTGGGAAACTTCTAGACATTTTTCCCAACACCAGGGACAAGTTCACAATGACAAGCCTTAGTGAGGCCCTTTTCATCCATTCTGCTGAAGACCTAAATGTACTTTTCATGTGGAAATTCAGTTCCAAGAAGTGCTCTTAAATTAATCCTCTCTTTCTAGAATGTTACTCTGATGTTTGACGTTCTGATCTCATTCTCTAATTTTATTACTTTTTTTCTGTTTTCTGTTTATAAGAAAAAAATCATGTTTTATTCAGAGAAGTATTTTCAAATAATGTTTCTCAAACAAATAAGTGAATGAACATAATCAGAGCAATTAGTACATGAACATCATTCACAGAAAAACAGGTGTATCTCAGAGAGTCAGAGAAATTCTACCACTGCAAGGATAGGAACTGCCCTTCTGCCTGTGTGGTAGGCAGGACAGAGATTAGGAGCTCCATCCTCCCAGCAAAGAGTCAGAAATCCACAGAGGTCAAGAGACTTTTCCAAAGTCACACAGCTGAGTCATGCGGCTGATTCAGGCATCTTCTGTCTAAAATTTCTTTTTGTTCTGTATCTGGGAGACTTTCTCAGTTTTCTCTGTTAACCATTTTCTGAGTTCTTCACTTCTCTTGTACGTAAATCTATGGGTTCTCTTTTATAACTTACTTAGAGACTTTTCCAATCTAAAAAGAAGTTTAAAGAATACAATGATGAAACATTCTCCAGGACAGATCACATGCCACAAAACAAGTTTCAGTAAATTTAAGGAGATTTAACTGGGTGTCAGGCATCTCTTCTGACCACAAGGGTATGAAACTACAAGGAAAAAACTGGGAAAAGCACAAACATGTGGAGGCTAAATAACATGCTACTAAGAAATCAAGCGGTCAACAACAACAACAAAACAATCAAAGAGGAAATTTAAAACTACCTGGAGAGAAATAAAAATAGAAACAATAGTTCAAAATCTTTGGGATGCCAGCAAAAGCAGTTCCAAGAGAGAAGTTTATAGGAACATAGGCCCACCTCAAGAAACAAAGAAAAATCTCAAATCCACAGTCTAAACATACACATAAAGGAACAAGGAAAATAAAAGTCCAAAGTCATGGAAGAAATAATAAATATTGGAGTAGAAACAAATGAAAGACACTAAAAATACAATAGAAACGATCAATGAAAACAAGAATTGGTTCTCGGAAAAGACAAACATTAATAAACTCATCAAGAGTTATAGACTCTATATAGAGTAGCAGACTCATCAAGAAAGAAGGTCTCAAATAAAATGAGAAATGAAAGAGAAGTAACAATCAATACCACAAACTACAAAGGGTGACAAGAGACTACCATGAAAAACTTACATGCCAACAAATTGGGTAAGCTAGAAGAAATGGGTACATTCCTAGAAACATACAATCTTCAAAGACTAAATCAGAAAAAAGCAGAAACTCTGAACATTATTCATTATTAGTAATGAAGTCAAATTGGTAATTGAAAAATTCCCAACAAACAGGTATCCAGGACCAGATGGATTCACAGGTGAATCTTACCAAACATTTAATATCTGTTCTTCTCAAACTATTCAAAAGATACAAGAGAAAGGAAAACTTCCAAAGTCATTCTACAAGGTCAGCATTATCCTGGTACCAAAACCAGAAAAAGACACCACAAAAACTAAAACAAGTACAGGCCAATATCTCTAACGAACATAGTTGCAAAATACTCAAAAAAATTTTGGCAAATCATTTTCAACAACACATTAAAAGAATCATTTACCATGATCAAGTGGGATTTATTCCAGGGTTGCAAGGATGGTTTAATACCCACAAATCAATCACCATATTAACAAAATGAAGGATAAAAACTACATGATCATCTCAATTGATGCAGAAAAAGCATTTGACAAAATTTAACATCCACTCATGATAAAAACTCTACATGTGTTTAGAGGGAACATACCTCAACATAAATTAAGGTTATATAGGATAAACCACAGCTAACATCATACTCATTGTTAAACTGAAAGCTTTCCTCTAAGATCAGGAACAAGACAAGAATGTCCACTCTTGCCACTTTTATTCAACATAGTACTGGAAGTCCTAGCCACAGCTATCACACAAGAAAGAAAAGGCATCTAAATTGGCAAGAAAGAAATAAATCTGTCACTGCTTGCAGATGACATGATACTATATATAGAAATCTCTGGGAAAAATCTCTTAGAACACAGGAATTCAGTAAAGTTGCAGGATACAAAAATCTATTTTATTTCCATATGCTAATAATGAACAAAAAGAAAACATTTAAAAATCCCAAATGCATCAAAAATAAAAAGAACAAAATACCTGAGAATAAATTCAATCAAGGAATAAATTTAACTCTTAAAACTATAAAACACTAATGAAAAAAAAAACTGAAATACAAATAAATGGAAATAAATAAATAAAAGGAAATACAAATAAATACATACAAATAAATGGAAAGATATACCACGCTCACAGACTGGAAAAATACTGTCAAAATGTCTGTACTCCCCAAAGCAATCTGCACCCAATGCAATTCCTATCAAAATTGAAATAGCATTTTCACAGAACTAGAACAGTCCTAAAATCTGTATAGAACCACAAAATACCCAAATAGCCAAATCAATCTTAAAGAGAACAAAACTACAGGTATCACAATCTGAGATTTCAAGCAATGCTACAAAGCTATAGTAAAACTGTATGGTATGGCACAAAACATATATACACAGATGAATAGAACAGAATACATGGTCATTTAATCTATGGCACATACATGGTCAATTAATCTATGGCAAAGGAGGCAAGAATATGCAATCAGGATAAGCACTTTCTTACACCATACAGAAATATAACTCTAAATTAATTCAAGACTTAGATGTAAGGCCAGAAACCATAAAACTCCTAGAAGCAAACATAGACAGTAATCTCTTAGACATAAACCTTAGCAACTTTTTTCTGGATCTGTCTCCTCAGACAAGGAAAACAAAAGCTCCTCAGACAAGGAAAACAAACTACTGGGACTACATCAAACCGAAAAGCTTTTGTGTAGTGAAAGAAACAATCAACAAAATGTTTTAAAAGCAACTTACTGAATGGGAGAAGACATTTGCAAATGATATAACTGATAAGGGGCTAATATCCAAAATACATAAAGAACTCACAAACCTGACACCAAATTATCCAATTATAAAACTGCAGAGAACCTGAATAGACATTTTTCCAATGAAGACTTTCAGATAGCCAAGAGATACATGGAAAGATGCTTAAGATCACCCAAATGCAAATCAAAACAACAATGAGATATCACCTTATACCAGTCAGAATGGCTAATACCAAAAAGACAGGAAATAAGAAGGACCAGCAAGGATAGAGAGAAAAAAGAACACTCGTGCACTGTTGGTGGGAATGTAAGTTGGTGTAGCCACTATGGAGGTTCTTCAAAAAATTAAAAATAGAAATACCATATGATCTAGAAATCCTACTGCTGGATATTTCCCCAAAGAAAACAAGAACACTAGTTTGGAAAGACATGAGCATCCCTATGTTTACTGCAGCATTACTTACAATAGCCAAAATATGAAAGCAACCTAAGTGCCCCAAAAGAGATGAATGGATAAAGAAGATGTGGTATATCCAAACAATGGAATATTACTCAGCCATAAAAATATAAAACCTTGCCATTCAGGACAATGTGCATGGACCTAAGGGGTAAATGCTAAATAAGCCAGAGAAAGACTTACATGGTTTTGTTTACATGTGGAATCTAAAAAAAAAATGATCAAATAACAGTTTCATAAATTCAAAGAGCTGATGGTTGCTGGGTGTGTGGAGAGAATGACTAAAACAGGTGAAGAGGATTAAGAGGTACAAACGTCCAGTTATAAAATAAGTCCTGGGGACACAAAATACAGCACAGGAAATATAATCAAGAATAACATAATAGCTTTATATGGTAGAAGATGATAACTACACTTACCGTGATGAGCACTACACAGTGTACAGAATTATGGAGTCCCTATGCTGTACGTCTGAAACTAATAACCTTGTCAACTACCCTTCAATAGGATGAAACATACAAGGAATCCCCATGTACTCTTTACACCTACTAACCAGTTAATATTTGCCATATTTACTTTCTCTAGATCACACATTTGTGTTGCTAAACCCATTTAAAAGTAAATTGCTGAGATCATAAAATTCTGCCCTAAATACTTCAGGGCCTTTTCCCCTAGAGCAAGGATATTCTCCTCTATTCCAATGGGTCTCACCAAGGGCGATGTCAGCCCCTCCCCACCAAAGACATATTTGACAATGTCTGGAGACATTTTTGGTGGTCAAGGCTTAAGGGGGAGCTATTGGTGTCTGGGGGGCAGAGACCAGGGAAGCTGCAAAACATCCTACGATGCACAGGTCACCTCCACCATAAATCTTTATCTGGCCTAAAACATCAACAGGACCGAAGTTGAGAAACCCTGCTCCTGCCCACAACACTACTATGACTATCAACGAATTTCAACTTTTGATATAATGTTATCTCACATATGGCTTAGATCCAGATTTCTATAGCAGTCCTCAAAATGTGTTCTGCAAGTATTTTTTCCCCCAGTTCTAGATCCTACCACTGCATTTCGTGATCACATCTCCTTGGCTCCAGGGGAGGATCAACGTTTTTCTTCTTCTCATTCACATCTTTGAAGTCTCCACATCAGTTTCTTATACGCCACTATCCATAATGATGCATTGGTTTCCTCATGCTTATACCCACACTCAACATTTTGGGAAGAAAACAACATAGGTAATACAGAGTCTACTTTCATCCAGGGAACACAAGCCAACTCCTTCCCTGCATAGGTGGTTCCTTCCAAATTGCTTTCCTTCTGTTTGATTTGCAAACCCAAGGCTCTCCTGAGATGTTGGGGGACTCCTGGCTGCCCAGGCTCACATGAGAAGCGTGAAGCGTTACCTGACTGAGGGCTTCAGTTATAGGGCTATTGGACTGTTGACCTCTGGAGGCCAGGGTCTTTTTTTTTTTTTTTTTTCTTTTTGGAGATTCTTGTTTTAATTCAAGTGAAGTTAACATACAATGTTTTATTAGTTTCAGGTGTACAATATGATTCAGCAATTCTTTTTCTCAGTGCTCCTCAAGGTAAATAGTACTCTTAATCCCCTTTATCAATTTTACCTATCCCTCACCCCTCTCCCCTCTGGCAGCCACCCGTTCGTTCTCTGTATTTAAGAGTCTGGTTTTTTGTTTCTTTTTTTGTTTGTCCATTTGCTTTGGTTCTTAAATTTCACATACAAGTGAAATTATCTGGTATATGTCCTTCTTTGACTAACTTATTTCACTTAGCAGTATACTCTCTAGTTCCATCCATGTTGTTGCAAATGGCAAGATTTCATTCTTTTCTGTGGCTACTCTGAGTAATATTATATTGTACATGCGATACTTAGGTGGGGTCTGATTCTTAGCTATTGTAAACAGTGCTCCATTGTAAATGGGTGCACACATCTCTTCAAATTAGTGTTTTCATCTTCTTTGGGACTATACCAAGATGAAAAGTTTTTGCACAACAAAGGAAACCATCAACGAAACAAAAAGGCAACCTACTGAATGGGAGAAGATATTTATTTGCAAATCATATATTCAAGAACGGGTTAATATCCAAAATATGGAGACAACTTCTAAACACCCAAAAAAAAAAAAAATCATTCCATTAAAAAATAGGCAAAAGAGGGACGCCTGGGTGGCTCAGTTGGTTAAGCGGCTGCCTTCGACTCAGGTCATGATCCCAGCGTCCTAGGATCGAGTCCCATATCGGGCTCCTTGCTTGGCAGCGAGCCTGCTTCTCCCTCTGCCACTGCCTACCTCTCTGCCTACTTGTGATCTTTCGCTCTCTGTCTCTCTCTCTGACAAATAAATAAATAAAATCTTTAAAAAAAAAATAAGGGAAGGAAAGGGGGAGGGGGTTATGGACATTGGGGAGGGTATGTGCTATGGTGAGTGATGTGAAGTGTGTAAACCTGGTGATTCACAGACCTGTACCCCTGGGGATAAAAATACATTATATGTTTATAAAAAATAAAAAATAAATTAAAAAAAGAAAAAAAAATAGGCAAAGAACCCGAATAGGCATTTTTCCAAAGCAGACATCCAGATGGCCAGCAGACCCATGAAAATATGTTCAACATCGCTCATCATCAGGGAGATGCAAATTAAAACCACGATGACATATCACCTCACACCTGTCAGAATGACTAAAATCAAAAGCACAAGAAACAACAAGTGCTGGCAAAGATGTGGAAAAAATAGAGGTCAGAGTCTTTAATGCTTCCTTTCAGGCTGATCAGAGTCTCCAGGGAAGAACTTTCCAGTCTCCTTTGAGTGGGTACAAAAATCAGCCACCAACTTTTGGGAAGCTGAGTTGGGGAGGACAGCTGTGGGTCTCCATCCAGCACACAAATCTCCTCTTAATCCCTCTTCTCCAAGGACCCGGTGTCATGCTTTCCAAAGAGGAAATTCTCATTTTTTTTGCCATAGTCGGGACAGGGTAGTCTGGCTCTGCTAAAATGGATGGGGGGTGGGGGGAGGGCACAAAACTGCTTCCTTGACTGCCCCAACCCTCCTGTTTTGGGTGGCACGTCCCACCAGCTTGCAAGACAACTTATTACTGCTCACACTTCTGTTTTCCAGCTTCCAAAATATTCATTTTCTCTTTCTTGTCGTTTTGAATTTTAGCTTTTAAAAAAACCTTTTTGGTGAACCCGTAATGGCAAGGAGCCAAGGCCATGTGCATTTTCAATCCCCCACCTTTAATGGTGAGTCTGCCTCCTTCAATATTTAATTAACAGGTAGAGTCGCCAAAACCTCTACCATAGGGGATTCAGAGGAACTTCTCCCCAGGGGTCTCCAAAGACAGGGAAAACCACCATCCAGAACTCCAAAGAAAGGCAGGTGGCTGTCAGCTGTCCTCTCCAGGTCACCCAGGACCATCAACGAACCTGCCCAGCAAAGGCATCGTGTGTCTGTCCTGGGAATATCACGTTAATAATTCCCTCCCAATTGGGCCTCAGACTCTGTCAGGTTAGCGGTTAGTGGCGACTGCCACTCACTTCTGTCTCGGGGTAAGAGACAATCCCAAAGGTGGTGGCTTCCTCGCCCTGTGGAACGTTGGCCTGTTCCGTATCTCACCCAGGAATCCGATTCCAGCATCCTTTCCCTCATAAGACATCTCTCCTGGGTCTTTCCTGGGGCAGGCTTTGTCATGCTGCGGGTTCCCTCATTAATGCGATAAATAAGTCTTCAACACATGCTTGCTGTCTCTTTGAGAATTAGATGTTTAACTTTTTCAAAAATATAATGGCAGCTCTCCCGCACCCAGCAAGCACTTGGTAGTTCCTGGATGTATAAATCCCCATCTCGAGCCACAGACAGTAGAGCGCTGGCCGAAACACTTGGCTGTACCCCGGATTTCTCATGATCAGCGTCAAAGGACAGACCTCCCAGCCTCTGACTCAGCAAGGCCTGGGTGTGTCTTGTCCTTACTTCCGGTGGCATCAGAAGGCGTGGAGGGGACACATGAGGATTCCTCCCACATTTCCTGGATGGGATCCTATCCACCAGCTCCCTCGCCCCACTCCTGGCAACGTGCCACCTCAGAGCCTGATGGAAAGTTCATTCCTCAACCACAGTCAGGCAGGGGGGTGGGGGTTGCAGAGTGGAGAGATGACCCTGAACCCAGAACAAGAGGTTTGAGTCTAGTCTCAGTGTGCTGCTCACCAGCTGTGTGACCCTGGGTTCGCTACTCAGGCTCTCTGAGCCTTGGTTTGAAAAAGAATGGAATTAATCACCCCTTCCTTATCTGCTCCAAGGCTGTTTACACTTGATCTCAGCCAAAAGGCCAAGAAGTGATTACAAGGTTGTTCTAAACACCTAAAAAGATGATGCCTCAGCAAGCTCACAGGAAAATATAAAGTGAGACTTATTATCACCACGATCCTCATAACCCAGCCAACAGAGGGGTTATACCTGTTACGCCTAAAGGTTGTTTTTTTTTTTAAGATTTTGTTTATTTACCTGAGAGAGCAAGAGTGAAGAGTGAGCCAGCGCGTACACAGAGGGAGGGAGAGAAGCAGACCCCCTGCTGAACAAGGAGCCCAACGTGGGGCTCGATCCTAGGACCCTGGGATCATGACCTGAGCTGAAGGCAGACACTTAATCGACTGAGCCACCCAGATGCCCCTACTTAACTGTTTTAAAGAGTTTTTTAATATTTAGATACTGAAGAAATAAAAGGGATCTAAATACCAGCTTTGGCTTTGGGGACCTTTACCCATGACTCACCCACTGTCACCTAAACCCAAGTCTGACATCAGACAAAGTTTTGGGCTTGTTTTTTGTTTTTTTCCAAGAGAGAGAATGGCCGGGTGGGGGGCAGAGGGAGAGGGAGAAAGAATCTTAAGCAGACTCCATGCCGGGTGCTGAGACCAATGTGGGGCTTAATCTCCTGACCCTGAGATCATGACCTGAGCTGAAACCAGGAGTTGGGCACTTCACTGACTGAGTCACTCAGGTGTCCTTCAATCAGACAAGTTTGAAAGAAAACAGTGCTGTGGCCTCCTTCCAGTTTGTTTTGTTTTTCACAGGAGTGACAGCCATGAGCACACACTGTCTGTGGAGGTGACATCCATATACTTGAGCCCAGGCTGTGGGGACAGGGCCTGGAGGTGATGAGGGATGTAGAGACAGGCTCCCAGGAAGTGCCCTCCAGCTCCACGAAGTTCTCCAGATGAACTCTGCCATCCCAGCAAGCCCCTGCCTTTGGCCGGAGATTACGCTGGCCCGTTGTTTCAGTTCTAAGCTCTGAACCCTCGCTGACAACATTCGAAGGGGAGGGCACCATTCAGGCCAAGGAGATCCCACCCTAGGTGCTGAAGTCACGGGTTGGCCCCATAACCCTCACACTAGTCAATACACCTTCTGCTATAAGCACAAAGTTACCCTGTTTCTGTACCTGCAGCTGCTCCCACCTGAACGAGGCTCCCATGACCTCGTCCCTCTGGCCAGGACCAGAAAGGCTTATCTTGAGCATCTGTGGGCAAACCCGTCATCCTGAGACCGCCTGGCCACCAGAGAGGTCTGCGTGGGCCAGAAGGATGGGGCCCCCTGCACACTCTGCTGCCCCCTTCCTGGAGGCCTGGCCCCACAATGGAATGCCCCCCAGGTCAAGGCCAACGTGGCCAGCTCCACTTCGGTCAGTCTTGGCTTTAATTACCTAAACTTCTCAGGGCCTCCACCCCTCACCTGCTACATGGAATATCAAGGTGCCCATCCCACAGAAGCCGGGGCCAAGCAACCCAGTGTATGCCCATAAAGGCTTTACACCGGAGGCTGGCACACAGGAAGTTCTCGAGCTAAGTTAGGACTATGAGTCCCTGGGCCACAGTAGACACTTGGTGAATGGCCACATAGCCTGCGGGTTGGAACACGGGATCTGACCCCAGACTTCTGGTTCCAGTCCCACCTCTGCCTTGCACCTTGTGTGATCTGGGACAAGCGTCCTCTCTTGGCTCCAGCTTCCTCAGTTCCCAGTACTAGGCTAGCTCTCACTGGAAACAGCCCAGATTGCCACGGACCAGTATGGAGATTAACGAATGTGGTACAGCCACACCATGGAATGCTGATCAGCGATGGAAAGGAAGGCACAGGGGCACCTGGGGTGGGGGTGGGGGCTCAGTCGGTTCAGTGTCTGGCTCTTGGTTTCTGCTCAGGGCATGATCTTAGGGTCCCGGGATCGAGCCCCGGGTCAGGCTGTGCTCCATGGGGAGTCTGCTTGCGAATTCTCCCACCCTCTGCTTGTTCTCACTCTCTAAAATCAATCTTAAAATCCTAAAAGAAAAAAAAAAAGCAGGCACACATCATCAGTGGCGGATCTTTAAAACTTCATGCTGAATAAAGGAAATCAAAGAGGAAGGCCACACACTATAGGATTCCATTTACCTGAAATTCTAGACAAGGCAAAATTTTAGGGACAGAAAGCAGATCCGTGATTGCCTGGGACAAGGGAGAGGTCAGGGAGAGACTGAACACAGGGACAGCAGGAGGAAATTTCGGGGGTCAAGGAAACGGCTCCCTCTTGAGCACAGTGTGGTTCCGCAATCACCACACAGGTACCGACATTCTCAAACTGTGCACTCAAATGGGTGATTTTACAATATAATAAAGCTAAAAAGTAAAAATAATGAACAGATAGGAAATTCTAAGAACGGTGGCTAGGGACCAATGAACATGAGCTGTAGCATAAGCCTCTCCAACCTCCTGGGGACCTCAAATCACACCACCTCCCAGTCCAGGGACTGTGAGACCCAGGGAAGGGAGGTTGGCTCCACTCTTTACAGAGTGTTCCTCTGAGTTTCAGGCCCTGGGAGCTGAGGGCTGGACAGCTACAGTCCCGCAGTGGGAAGGAGGCAGTCACCAGTGCATCTCACTGTAAGATATCCTAGATGGGGGAGCACAGGGGAAGAGTCTAGGAGCAGAGGAGAAGCATGAACCCATACCCAGAGGCTCCAGTTCACCCTCAAAAATGCCAGTGCTCAGGGGAGTGGGGAGCACCAACCCAAGTCCTCCTGGGTTGGCCCTTCTAGACACGAAGGCTTTGAGTGCGAACTACAAGCCAATGCAGAAGCTTGCTCCAAATGGGGATCATAAGGACGGTAGCAAGTCTTGGTTCTTGGTAGATGCTTGAGGATTGACCTGAACTACAGAACCCCTCTCATCAACGCTCCAACAGCCCGGTGATGTGAATGGAGATCGACACAAACCTCTTCCCAGTAAACGCCGGCAGGGGTCCTTGCTCTTGGGGTCTCCAACACAGGCGTGGTGATAGACCACGGGCAGACCACGACTTGGCCCATGCTCGGCAGCCAGGCCGTGTCAAGGAAGGCACCCCCAGGCTTCCATAGGAAGCGTGGCTTCCTATGGACCCCATAGACAAAGCTGGAAGGATCAGGCACAGGGGAGGGCAAGAGCAAGGCAGGAAAAGAGGGACCTGTAGGGCATGTGAGTGGGCTGCCGGGCCCCATTGGAGGAGGAGGGCAGGAGATGAACTTCATCTAACATACATTTACTGGGCACTCACCTGATAACACTGAGATTCTGCTAAATGACTGGTCAAGAGGACCATCTTGGTCACCAATTTGTTACGCAGTGAGGGCAGATGGAGAAGCTCTCAGTTCTTCTAGGAGATCAGGGACAGGAGACTTAAGGAGGAGGAGCTGTATAAAGCCCAGGGGAAAGCGTGCCTGGTCCAGGGAATAGCACACGCACATTCGAGTCCTTCCCTCCTTCCCCAGTTCCAGCCTCCAGTGATGGCGGGAGGGGGACTCCGGGACTGAGAAGGCCATTCTCCCTCGGGCTGTGGCTCCAATGTCACCTCCTCCTGGCCACTGCCACTGTCACCCTGTCTCCTCCCTAAGCCCTCGCAGGTGTTCCGTATACACCTGTTTCCTGCCGTGTGTTTACAGATAACTTTTCGTGCTTTCCCGGCCTCTCTCTTTTTCCTCCCCAAGGGCAGTGATCTGACCCTCCTTACTGTGATAGCTCTTCCTCGGCCACTCGCCCTTGTCCTTCCCACCCCTCTCTGGCCCCGAGAACCTGGCATAGAGCTCTGCCTGGAGCGGGGGTGGGGGTCACCTAAGGAGGTACCCATGATGGTCACAGATCCAGCCAGTCCTTTCTGTGAAAGTATGGGACCGCCACACGCCAACCACCGGCTGGAGCCTGGGTGGGGAGGAGTGGCGCTCACAACGTGTCCAGAAGGGCAGCTCTTAGGATAACACCTATGTGACACGTTAATAATGACAATTATGTCATGAAAACCGTGAAAAAAACAGAAAGAGTAAGTAACTCTGCCCAAGGGCATTGGAAGTGTTGTGGGGGTGGGGGGAGCGCAATTTAAACTGGAGGTTGACAAATGATTGAAGTCACCAGACGGAGGATGCCAGGAAGGACCCCGCATAGGAGAGGGGAGAGGACAGGGTGACATGGAAGCATCTGAGGGTGACACCATCAGGCTTCAGGTGGCCATGACCCCACGCAGTGGGTTACCGATGCCCCAACGCCACGTTCAGCCTCGAGCTGGCCTGCTCTATCTTCACGCCCTGTCCCTGCCACCACCACCACTCAGACGGGGACAGGCTCATCCAATGCTGAGTTGGTTCATGTTCCTGCGGCACCTGCCCCGGAGGGAGAACGGTAGGGGACCAAAAAAAAAAAAAAAAAAATCTAACTTTTCCCTTCCTGATTTATCTTCCTCCCTTCTTCTTTGTTATTCATTTTTAAAAACCAGCGCATTCCAAGTTTCATTAGCTTGGCCAAGACAAATTCGGCTAGGCTGATGGCTTCTTCTCATGCACTCCTTGCAGAGCAGTGAACCCTGAGGACCGCATCGGGTATACAGTAGGTATCCAATGGTTGCTGACCAAACAACATTGTGGGTTCAGCCTGGAGATGCTGCCTTTCTTTGCACATTTGTTCCACACAAGCTTCTGAGCAGAATGTGTTGACCCTAGTACAGACACCCGTGCTGCATGAGGCTTGCCACAGGGATAACATCGACAACTTTAGAAAACGGCTTCCTGATTTCTGAGACAGAACTTCCATCTACCTGGAAGCTAGAAGCCATCTCTACCAGAGGTCCCCAAGGCCTTTTTAGGGGTGCCCCCTCATGTAGGGGCTGCATGCTTATATTGGCTCATTGACTTGATAACTACATGTCAAGGGAGTCCATTGCACCTGCCGGACCCGAAAGATGGTCTAGTGAACCCAGAGGTCCCTGAGGGTCAGACACCAGGGCTACCTGAATCAGGCTGGGATTGGACAGAGAAGCTGAGGCCCTGGGGTTTCTATTTTAGCACAACCATGCAAGGACAGGAAAGTCCCAGGCCTCGTGCCCAAATCGTACTCAGGGAACCACACCTGCTCTAACATCCCCATGTTCTAGGCCATTACCAGCACTCATTACGTCAACAAAGGTTTCCTGAGCACCTGTGAGCCAGCAATTACACAAGGTTCTCCTTCTCCTGGAATAACAAGCTTCCCAAGGCTACAGTCTTTGCCTGTCCCAACACACACTCTCCACCCCCCTGCCACACCTCCCAAAGATCCTCCACTCAGCCCCCATTTCTCTAGGCTCCATGTCCAATAAACCATCTGGCACCTGTTCCTACTTCGAGGACCCATGGAAACCTCAAGTTAATATCGAGTGAAGTCCACCCCCACACAAGACACCCTGACTCAGGGGTCATTGTGAATCTCCACACTCCAATTATCACCCTGTTTCACTTTCCCACCAAACACCATGTTCGTTGAGGATTTCTCTCCCCCCGCATTCTAGAGTATAGCGTCATGAAGATAAGGGCTTTGTTTGAGCATATCACTGTCCCCAGCACCTAGCAAAGACCAAACTTATTGACTGAATGAATCTCTGTTCCCCTTGCCTCTGGAAGGTCTCTCTCCCCATTCTTTTCTAATTCAGCCTCCACTTGCTTTATTTTTACAAAGTGACCTCACAGCCAGAAATTCCTACAGCTTCGATCTCAAGGTTTTAAGAAAATTAAGCTGTGCTCCCTTCTCCCTTCCCAAGCCTCCTCCCTCCCCAGCTCTGCTCCTCTACCCCTGTGACATTTTCCAAGGAGAATGCCCAAAGCCCAAGGTTGTATTGGTGGTTTGTTTTTTTTTTTTTTATATTTTTTAGCTAGCACAGGCAACATTTTTGCAGTTTCAAATGCAATCTTCAGCAAAAAATGTTCTATTACATAATCCGTCAACATCCCCAAGATGAGAAACGTGTGGGGAAGGATGCCAACTGTAGGAAAACCTGAGCCACTCAACAGCCACGGGCAGATTTTAGCCATGAACTCTAGTGGCTTTTTCCATCCCGACACATCCTACCTGAAAGCTGGGGCCAGCACTTCCTGGGAGCCTGGCAACTCCATGTCTTCTCATTTATTTATTTTTGTTTATTTTATTTTATTATTATTGTTTTTTTAAGATTTCATGTATTTATCTGACAGAGAGAAACAGAGAGAGATAGAGAACACAAGCAGGGGTAGTAGGAGAAGGAGAAACAGGCTCCCCACTGAGCAGGGAGCCCGATGCAGAACTCGATCCCAGGACCCTGGGATCATGACCTGAGCCGAAGGCAGATGCATAACCAACTGAGCCACCCAGACACCAAAACACGTCTTTTTACAAGAGGAAAATGTTCCCTTTCACTTCAGCTATGTACTGAAAAGTCTGGACTACTGGATTCTAATTACTTTCACACGCGGAACAGCGGGTTCCCTGAAATGCAAGAGGACACCGTGTGGCCGTGTCAGGCACTGGCGACCTTGGGGCCACAGAAACAAAGAGGGCCACGGGGACCTGGGAGCATGGCAGGTGCCAAAGGAGGGATGGCGGAGCCAGGGGCCAAGCTCGTCACTCACTAGCAGGTCACCATAGCCAACGACATGATCCCCATGGATGCGCAGCGTGCCAGGGTCATACAGATCAAAGGACGGGCATCCTTGAAAGGTCACCGATCTAGTGATGGTGAACGACAGTCCAGAAAGCGAGCACTCCACTTCTCCACACGCCACTTCCCACCTGTCCTACGAGGCATCGCTTTATCTGTGAATGGAGACAGAGATAATATTCTCCCTCACAGGGCTTCAGCGAGGATAAAATGATGGGAGTAACTGTGTCAGATAGGGTTTGGGGAAGGGGTCCTTAAGACACTGTTAAAAAATAGAGGCCTTGGAGCAAATAAACTCATGTTCTCATCAGCTCAAATGTGAGCAAGAAAAGCAGCTATGTACAGACCCTCGTGGGGGACCTCAGATGCTGGACTGGGGCTCAGCCCGGGAGGGGTGCACCCCCACACCAACGGTCCAGCTCTCACGTGCTCCCACCCTTAGCCAGACCCCCTTCCCCAGCAGCCGTGCTCAATCTCAGCATCTGGTCAGGCCTTTCTGTAATCTGTTTAAGTACACAATACATATTTGTTGTAGAAGTACAAAATCTCCAGACAGATAAGGAACAAGTAGATCAGTTAAAAGAGAAGTTACAAAACTCGAAATGAGAAATAATTTTTCTTTTTTTTTAGATTTCTTTATTTGAGGGAGAGGGAGAACACACAGGGGAGCAGGGGTGGGTGGGCAAAGGGCAGAGGAGAATGGGGAGGGAAAGCCATCCCTCAGGATGCAGAGCTCGTGCTCACGACCCTGAGACCATGACCTGAGCTGAAATCAAGAGTTGGACAGTAAACCAACTCAACCACCCAGAGGCCCCAAGAATGGTTTTAAACAGTAGTCTTAAACATGGGAAACGTGGACACCTGGGAAACGAGTTTAATGCTAAGGATATAAAACATTCATAGCACCAATTAGTCACCTTGTAATAGAATTTTCTAATTAACAAAGGGTCACCAAAGTTTGTTTAAAAACAAAGAATTTTATATCCTGCAGATGGCAAACCAGCATCTTGTGGAAAACAATTTGAGAGATCAAAGTCTTAAAAATGTGTGTACTCAGCCCAAGTAATTCTGTTTTCAGGAAATTATCTTAAGGGACAATTGTAAATATTTTCTTAAAAGCGTTTTCGCGGAAGACATTTATGTCCACACTTTATTTAGGACAGCAAATGTTAGAAACCGCCTAGAAATCTAACAACTGAAGTCAATAGTTTAGTTTGCTTAATGGTGTAGTCACTTTTCAGGACATAATGCAATTATACAAAGCAATCTTGGCATAAAAACAGACACACAGATCAACTGAGTAGAACAGAGAGCCCAGAAATAAGCCCACGCATAGGACCGATTAATTAATGACAAATGAGCCAATGGGGAAAGGACATTCTCTTCAATGACTGGTGTCGGGGGAAACTGGACAGCCAGTTGCAAAAGAATGAAGCTAGACCACTGTCTTACATCGTGCACAAAAATTAATTCAAAATGAAAGACCTGAATTTAAGACTGGAAACCAGGAAAGCCCTACAAGAAAACATAAGTGGTGAGCTCTGTGGCATTGGTCTTGGGGATGATTTTTTGTGTCTGACACCCACAGCAAAGGCAACAAAGCAAAAACAAGTGGGACTATGTCAGCCTAACAAGCTTTGACACAGCAAAGGAAACCAGCAACAACATGAAAAGGTAGCCTAGCAAATGGGAGAAAGAATTTGCAAATCACCTGATTAGGGGTTAATATCAAAATATATAAAGAATTCATACAGCTCAATAGCAAAAAAAAACCATCTGATTAAAGAATGGGCAGAGGACCTGAATAGACAATTTTCCAAAGAAGACAACAGATGGCCAACAGACACATGAAAAGATGCTCAACATCACTCATCATCCCGTCCGTGAGAATGGTTAGTATCAAAAAGACAAGAAGTAAGTGCTGGCAAGGACAGAGAGAAAAGAGAACCCTCGTGCATGATAAATTGGCACAACCACTCTCAATAACAATATGGAGGTCCTTAAATAATTAAAAATAGAACTACCACATAATCCAGCAATTCTGCTTCTGGGTATTTATGTAAAGAAAATAAAAACACAAATT
This sequence comes from Meles meles, assembly GCF_922984935.1. NCBI lineage: Eukaryota > Metazoa > Chordata > Mammalia > Carnivora > Mustelidae > Meles > Meles meles. The sequence continues at coordinate 120,847,380 of NC_060071.1, forward strand.
TAAAAGATATCAGCACCCCTATGTCCACTGCAGTATTATCTACAATAGCCAAGACATGGAGACAACATCTCCATTGATGGATGAATGGATAAGAAAATGTAGTATATATATAATGGAATATTACTCAGCCATAAAAAAGAATGAAATCCTACCATTTGTGACAACATGGATCTGTTCATAGTTATACTGGTGGGGGAGAGGGGTTGTGCTTAGAGATGGTGAGTTCAACAGGACAGTTCCTGCTGGATTTCTTTCTACTGTGTGAAGATGGGCTATGACTCCTCAAAGAACAAAAGACACAATTTCCTGGGGCCCCTGGGTGGCACAGTTGGTTAAGCATCCAACTCTTGGTCTGGGCACTGGTTGGTCATGGTCTAAAGGTTCCTGAGATCGAGCCCCACCTCAGGCTCCAAGCACAGCACAGAATCTGCTTAAGTTTCTCTCTCCTTCTCTCCACGTGCACTCGTTCTAGCTCTTTGTCTCAAATAAACAAATCTTCAAAAAAAAAAAAAAAAGATACATATTTTCCAATGTCCTTTACCACCAGATCATCTTCGGGGTTTATCTTCAGGGTTCTGAGGGAACATCTTGAAAGATGCTATAGACAACTATGCTGTTTATCAGGGACACCTGCAAATCTCTGGAGAGACCTGGTACTTACTCCCTTCACACTCTTCCTTGGTTGCGTTTTCAGCGTTATCTCACATCTCACATGGATCCTGCCTGGGTTTGAATCCCAGTCCCTCAACATCCCACTCAGAGGATCTTGGGTATTTAACATCTCTTCCAGGTGCCTGGGTAGCTCAGTGGGTTAAGCCTCTGCCTTTGGCTCGGGTCATGATCTCAGGGTCCTGGGATCGATCGAGCCCTACATCGGGCTCTCTGCTTAGCAGGGAGCCTGCTCCCCTGCCCCCCGCCTGCTTCTCTGCCTACTTGCAATCTCTGTCAAATAAATAAATAAATAAAACCTTAAAAAAAACAAAACAAAACTTTGTTTTCCTCATCGGCAACATGGGGACAATAAGAATACCTATTTCAAAGGGTGGAATCCCACTTTCTGAATAAGATAATAACAGTATGACTTAGCCAATAAAGAGGAAGAGAGGATTGTTTCAAATCCATGTTGTTATAATGAAATTACATTACATTTTAAAAGATTTAAATAAGTTCATATTTTGTAAAAAATTCAGAATAGTGCCTGCTAAATGTAAGCACGACATACGTGTTAAATAAAGAAAACCCTCACAACACATCAAGAACCTTTTCAACTTGCTAAAGTCCTTTATGGCATTTGGTAGTCATTTTTCACAGAATTTCTCATTTCACAAAATTCTGATTGATTTATCCAATCATTCAACAGTGAATGAGTAGCTACTGTTAACTAGGCTTTGTTTTGAGACCAGGAATGCAACAGAGGACAAGGCACATGATCATGGCATTCAAAGAATATTCTAACGGGGAGGGGAATAAAGAAATTAAAGAAAAAAATTAAGATAGTGACCGATACTTTTAATATAAGAGAGAGTAATGGGTGGAGGGAATCGGTAGGGTAAACAGAGAAGGCATTCTGAGGAGTGATAGTGATATTAAATATACAAAGGAAACAACAGGTAAAACTCTGGCGAAAAGGGACACCTGGGTGGCTCAGTTGTTAAGCATCTGCCTTCGGCTCAGGCAGGTCCTGGGATCGAAGCCCACATTGGGCTCCCTGTTCAGTGGGGAGTCTACTTCTCCCTCTCCCACTCCCCCTGCTTGTGTTCCCTCTCTCACTCTCTCTCTCTCTCTCTAATAAATAAATACAATCTAAAAAAAACCAAAAAACAAAAAACAAAAAAACCTCTGGGGGAAAAGAAAGTGACCAGCAAGTGCAAAGGCCCTGAGGCAGGAATGAGCTTGGTCCATTTGAAAAACAGTACTAAAGGCAAGATGGCTATAGAGTGGGGAGACCAAGAGGTAAGGAGTTTGGAAGCCACTTGAAGGTTTAATATGGCTGGTGAAAGTGGGAGGAAGCAATGCGACATGTTTACATTTGTAAAAGATCACCCCACGTTAATAAGACAATTGGGTTTATCTACAGAAAAGGTGACACTGGATTCCTCCCTTACAACAGTCACGGAAATCTATACCAGGCAACTTACACATTTGAATGTGAAATGAGAAAATATAGAGCTCTGAGGAGATAAAGTAGAAGGATATCTCTGTGACCTTGAGGTGGGGAAAATCAACCTTGAACAAAACACAAGGAATATTAACTATATAGACTGACATATTTGGCTCTATTACAATTTGACCTCTCTTTATCAAAAGACACCCTTAACAGAAAGATGGCAAGACACAGGCTGGGGATATTTGTAGCAAAAAACAAAAAACTCAGATCCAAAATACAGACAGTTTCTACAAATCAGTAAGGCAGAGCACCTGAAGATAAAAGGGCATTTCACCCAGAGAATACCAAGTAGCCATTAGACTGATGAAAATCAGTCTCAGATCAGTAGAGTATAACCCCAAGGATATACCACACACACACACACACACACACACACACACACACACACAAGAAGGCTGTAACTAACAAAGGCCATTGAGAGTGAGCGTTGACAAGGGTATGGAATAACCAGAACTCACGGGTACCACCAGGAAAATAAATACCAGGGACAATAAATGGATACGAATACCTTGGCAAACCACTTGGACGTACAGTCCAGTAATTCTATTTCTAGGTATTTCTAGAAACTGCCCTAGAAATAAGGGTAACCATACATACCAGGTGACCTGAACAAAGTTGTATTTAAGAACATTATGTGTATCTGCCCCATATAAAAACAAACCAAAGATCTAACAAGTACAAATGGATAAACTGTTTAGTATTCCATTGTGTAAGATAGTCACAGTGACCGCAATGAAATACAGCTACAAGGAACCCAGGGAGAAAACTAGTAACTGGGTAAACGCAGACAGACTCAGCGTGCATTTTAGTATAACTTCCTTAATATAAAGGTTTTTGTTGCGTGTTTTTTTAAGACGAAATTTACTGGTTTTACCTACTTCGGAAACATAAGACAGTGATTACATGTAGGTCAAGATGCTGGTTACTGTAGAGGAAAGGGTGTGGCTGGCAGGAAGCATGCTGGGAGTTTCCGGGGGTCCTGGTGATGTTTTATTGCTTGACCTGAATGATCTTTACAAGGATGGCCACTTTATTCGTTACACTTACATTTTTGTTTTATGCACATGTCTATGAGTGTTAATATCAGATTGTTTTAAGGAGGTCTTAACAAAGCATCCTAGTTGCAATTCGTGTGGACTATCGAGGAAAGCAGAGTGCTCGGTGCGGTGTCCTTCCTCTGTTCTAGAGGAGCTCAGTAGGTGAGGCTAGCGGAGGTCAGACACTTCCAAGGCTAGGCTAAGGTTAGAACAGTCTAGATCCCTAGCCTAGACAAGACAGGACGAGTGCTCTAAGCTTTTAGCTTCCTACACCAGATCGTGGAGATCATTCCTGCACTCTGTGAAAGAGGATGATGGCTGGAACTGGGATATCCCAGTTGAACGCATTTAACGGACTTCTCTGAACACTATTTCCGCCCCCCCCCCCCCCAGTTCCTATATAGTATTTCCTCATGTTCCCTCCACACAGAACAGAAACAAGCAAGTTTAGGAAGAGAATTTTGAGTAGAAAAGAACCTACTTTAATTTCTCTCCTTGCCCCGCACTTTTTTGCCCAAGCAGCCTCAAACAGCACGTCTTCCAGAATTTCCGCGGGTATCGCACTCAAAGCACACACTCCTCACACTTCACTTTGGGCTTTAAGGAGCTCTACATAGGTGACTTCTCCGTTTATTTCATTCCCCCAAAGGCAGTCTAAGATGGATTGAAACAAACTGCCTTCCCCCATCACCAGTTCCAAATGCGACACCTGTTGGTCACAAAAATGTTTCTTGTTGCCGTAAAATACGCAGGACATGAGGTCATCCACATTCACCAGCTTCAAGTGTTCCGGTCAGTGGATGAAGTATAGTCACGTGGACTTCGACGCCATCCATTTCCATATCACTTTCCATTTCGGAAGACTCAAACTCCACCACCACTATGCACAACAACTTCCCATTCCCCTTCCCTCAGCCCCTGGCACCCCCCATTCTGCTTCTCTCCTTATGAATTTGACTGTTCTACATAACAAATACAAATGAAATCACACAGTAACCATGTTTTTGTGACAGGCTTATTTCCGTTAACCAAATGTCCTCAAGGTTCATCCATGTTGATGTGTTTGTCAGAATGGCCTTTCTCTTTGGGGCTAAATAATATTCCCTTGAATGGACATACCACTTTTAACCCATTCATCCACTGAAGGACGTGGGTTGCTTTCACCTTTTGGCTGTGGTAAATAATGTCCCTCAGAACTTGGATGTCTCTTAGAGGCCTGAAATGCAACATGGATTCTTCCTTGTTTCCTAAATGAAATTTAATCGAGCTGACCCATTTCTGGCTTTATACCATGATTTCCTATTCCTTCTTACAACCAAGTTTTTCAGACGGGTCTTTACTGAGTTTAGAAGAACTCTCTGGAGTTCAATGGTCCCAAGTCCTCTCAGAGATAATCTTCTTCTTAGCCTTCCAAGGCTGTAACATTCAATTGACCTTTGTTGAGGAGAGCCCTAATGAGTCTCAGAGAAGTGTACTTTCAATACTGAAGGGACAATGTAATTATCCAATGAACACTCACCAGAGCTAGAAACAAGACAGAGTAAACTCCAAAAGAAAAAATGCCACTCTGCCCCAACACAAAGACATGTCCCACCTCCAGTTACCGGAGACACCCGATCTGCCCCAGATGGCCTCTGGAAGTTTCATTCAGCCCTGAGAGTGCATTCTCTGTACTGTGTGATTCGAGAGTCGCTTTTTTTTTTTTTTTTTTTTTTTGCGCTTCATGTACAATCATCAAGGACAAATAGCCATAACGTGTGTGACAGTGACAAGCACACTGGGGTTATCAGGGAGACGATGGACGTGAAGGGAGAAGAGCCCAATCCCAGAGGGAAACGAAATGTGACCTGTTGTGGAGTCTGGACTCCATGCCATATCCCTGGGCTACGCTGAAGCTTCATCGAGGAGGAGGACATGGCCTGGGCTGTGACAATTTCCCGAGCATGTCCTATGTTCCTGGCACTGTGCCATGTGATGTGCATTCTATTAATTCTATTCTACTAATTCCTATAATCCTCACAACCCAGGCACTGCCATTTCCACATCACCGCTGGAGGAACAAAGAGACACAGAGAGGTCAAACGGCTCAGCCAAGGTAACACAGCAAGGAAGTAAAGGATCGGGGCTACACATTTGGCTGTTCTGGCTTCAGAGCCTGTGTTGTTACAAAGCTTTACCACTTTGTAACAGTTTGCAGAGACTGTTAGAGGCATACGGATATGTGCATTCTGGCGTTGAAGAGAGAAAAGCATGGAAAAGGTCACAGTAATTCCGTCCAAGCTCCATGTTTCCTGTTTGGGCTAAGCGTGGGCAAGGCAAGGACATAATGTGGGTTATCCCCCCTACTTCTCATAGCATGTGCACACCTTCAAGCACACATGACGCCTGACATTCGGGGGACAGGAGAGGGTGAGCTCCACACGAACCGAGAAGTGGAAAGGCTTCCCACCAAGCTGCCACACTCAGAACACCTCACCTGGCCTGCTCGCCTGGCCAGCGTCACTCATACCTGCTTTGGGTGACCTCCGGCTCCAGCATAGAGATAGGTCCTCCAAAGCATGGGAACTGGGCGTGGCCCTGAACCTGAGGTAGCAGGGCTCCCAGGCCCAGCAAACCTAAGCTTCCCCGTCTGTCCCTTACCCCTCTCCCAACCCGGTCCTGGCTGCTAGCATTTGGGAAAAGAAGTGTAGTAAGATACCAGACCCATCTCTGCAGGAACTGAAGTTCCCCACCCTGCAGGTCAGCATCTCCTCATACAAAACCTAGAGTCCAAGGACCCCGACGTAGGGCTAGCTGTCAGCAAGCGGTCAAATCTCTCCAGCCCCAGCTTGTACCTGAGAGTGAGTGCCCCCAGCAGCCAGATGAAAAGTCCCTTGAGTGTCCATGGCTCACCAGAACCTGTGTCCAGACCCCGTGCTCTCTCCCCCATATCTACACCTCCCTCTCTGACTCCCTGCTACCAAACTCCAGCCATGCCCGCCTCCTTGCTGCTCCCCAGACCAACCATGCCCTCCCCTGCAGCCTACGCGCTGACGGCCCCTCCGTGTCTGCAAGCCTGTCCCCTGCCTCCTTCCCACAGATGCCTCACATATCATGTTCTCGATGCAGCATGACTTTGGTTGTCTATAGAGTATGCCAACTGCCCCACTCCCAACAACATCTAGCAGGGGTCCCCTTACCCTGCTCTTTTGCCCCAACTGCTGCTAGCACCTTCTAGGGCCTTGCTACTCAAAGTGTGGCCTGGGGACCCATAACAGCAGCGGCCCCCAGGAGCCTGGGAGAAATGCAGAATCCCAGGCCTCATCTCAGACCCACTGGATCAGAGTCTGCATTTCCACAAGGCACCCCACAGAGTGTGTGTGCATGCTCCGGTGTGAGAAATTCTGTCCTATCTCTGCTTTGTGTGCTTTGTTTCTTTACTGTGCCTCTTTCCTCCCCACCAGATTGAAAAGCTCCACGAGGGCAGGCATTTGTCCCTTCTAATCTCTACTGGGTCCCGAAACTACAAAAGCAGCAGCCACGTTGCTGATGTGCTAATAGACAATGAGGAAATGAATAGCCCAAGGGCAGTGAAGGTCAGGATAATGCAGAGTAGGACTCATGGTGAGGTTTGCTGGGGACAGGTGAGCTCACGGAGACGGGAGACCCGGCCTTGGGTTTCAGACAGCCAAACCCCCAGGATCAAGCCCTCTGGCAGAGTCAGGGAAAACCACGAGGTGACTTGGCTCATTTCCTCAGCATCAGGGACCAGTTAATGCCAGTGCTGTGCAGGCCCATCAGAGTGACCCCCCGTCTCTGGGCCAGCTGTGCGGAAGACTCGCGTGAAGTCTAAAGGCTGTCACAGACACAGGCGGGACAGGTGGAATCACAGCACTGATCTGCGGTAGGGTCCCAGTAAACTGAGGTAGGGTCCTCAGAAAACAGCGCTCAACACCCCCCTCCAGCTGTGCGGGACCAGGCTCTGCCACCCTGAGCTTCTCTAAGCTTATTTGCAGGAAATCTGAGGGTGACAATCCCCTTCTGACAGCACAGCCCAAGGAATGTGCAAGAGAGCACCCCGGGGACCCTTGTCGAAGGGCAAGAATCCCATTTGGGAGGGCTCCACAGCGTCCAGTGTCCGCACAGAAAGGACATGAGCAACAGCAAGCAGGGAGGGGACACAAATGTGTCAAACAGGAAAAGGGGCTCAGCCTCACTTGGGAGTAGAACCGAAATCAAAACGCCATCGAGATACTAGGACTCTCCCTCTGCACTGGCAAGCGCAGGTCTGACAACACCGTGGGTGTCTCATCCCTGGCTTGTTGGACAGAGGTTGTCGCCTGGTATGAAGCTCAGGGGAGGGTCACGTGACACCATTTCTCAAAACCACAAATTCACATACGCTCCAACCCAGGAACTCTCCCCATCAGCTACTCATCTCCACACTCCTTCTGCCTACTTCTGCTTCGACCGTCTACGTGGGCATGTGGTAGGGAGTGAGTTAGTGAGATCACAACCCATCCTACAATGGGATACTATAGGATACTACACTATAGGAAGAAAGAGGTGTACTTACGCATTATCTGGGTTGGCCTCCACAGCAAGGAAAAGTGCAGAGCAGTATGTATGCTGGTAATGGGGCACCTTTGGGGAAGGGATCTGGGTTACTGTGGGACAGACCTGACAGGGAGAATTTTTACCCTATCCTCTTTTGTCCTTTTTGAATTTGAATCCTATGATTCAAATGACCATAGGATTACTTATTTACTCAACGAGTAAGTTTTTAAAAAATTCCCTATCCCGAACTGAAGTTACTGTCCCGGTCATCTTGAAAGCACTATCGGGGGGCACCTGGGTGGCTCAGTGGGTTAAGCCTCTGCCTTCAGCTTGGGCCGTGATCTCAGGGTCCTGGGATCGAGCCCCACGCGGGGCTCTCTGCTCAGCAGGGATCCTGCGTCCCCTCTCTTTCTGCCTGTCTCTCTGCCTGCTTGTGATCTCTGTCAAAAAATAAATAAAAATTTAAAAAAGCACTATCGGGATTCTAATTCACAACTTCCCAACCTTTCCAGAATCACATTCTCAGACAGTGGGACGATAGTGGACTAAATGTTCAGACCCCACCCGGAGAACTGAAATCTTAGCCCAGGGCAATGGTATTAGGAGGTGGGGCCTTTGGGAGGTGATTAGATCATGTTGTGGGGGCTCACAAAAGAGATTCTTGGCCTTAGACAAGGATCCGCAGAGCACTCTCTTGCCCTCTTGCCGCCATATGAGGCCACAATGAAAAGTCAGCAGTCTGCAGCCTAGAAGAGGACCCTCACTGCAACGCAACCATGCTGGCCCCTGAGGTTGGAAACCTAGCATCTGCAACTGTAAGGAAGAAACTTCCATTGCTCATAGGCACCCAGACTATGGTATTTTGTTAGAGCAGCCCGAAAAGGCTAAGATAGGGACTTACTTCCACAGATCGCTGATAGCATTTCCTCAGTGTAGATTTCATTTTTCCTTAGCAGGCAGCCTCAATTTCCAACAGGCGCCTTAGTCTCACCATCATCACTTCCCCCTCACCCCGTGGAAGTCCCCTTGCAAGTCTAACTCACTCTAACTGAGCTGGAATGCACCTCAGACATCAGCTACAACCTCCTCTTGGGGAGATGGAGACACAAGGCCCAGGGAATGAATGAGTCTTGGGACAGCTCTCCAGCTTCCAAAGTGCTTAACTCAAAACCACAAATTCTGTGGTGAGTGCTGGGCCTCGACTCATCAGCAAAAGGAAGCTGCCACACATCTGACACCATCTTCTGAAGTCAGGATCTGGGCTAATGGCAATGAAAAGCCCTAGAAGGGGAGAGTCTTCCGGCAAAGTCCAAATTCAGTCTCCATAGTCCTGGTCACCATAGTCCTTGCAAACTTACAGCCTCACCTCTCTCCTTCTTCCCCCATCATTCCACTCCAAACACTTCAAATGCAGCTGTGTTGTTGTAACATACCACACTCTTCCGTGCCCCAGGGACTTCGCACCTGCCATTCTCCTCTTCTATCACTCTCCACCAGGGTAACTCCTACTTGTCTAGCGTGTTTCAAGTTGAACATCCCTACTTTGGGGTAGCTTTCTCTTGTTAGGTCAAAACCCCATCTAGGTTCTGATTGTCTCTTGCCTTTTTTGTATCTCATCTGACTGTTGGCTTGTTCAAGGTCTATCTTCCCCCATAAACCCTCTGCTTCCCTAGGGGTTTAGGACTGCTGCTTCTTGCCACTTGCAACAGTGCTGACCAAATAGTAGGGGCTTACATATGAATTGCCTTCCTCCTTTCTGCCCCCTGCCCACTTCCAACTAAATGAAGAGGGTAATTTTCCAGGACAAGAAAGTATCCGAGGAGGACTCTAAAGGACTCCTGTTTTACTCATTCCAGTGGAGGCAGAAGAAAGCTGAGAGGCATTTTTTCCCCCACTTAACAAGAGCAGCTAACATTTATTGAACTCAAATGGCAACCCTCTGAAGTAGGTCTTACTCTCCCCATTCCATGGATGGGGAAACAGAAGAGTTTAAAAAAAAAAAAAAAATCCCAGAGCCACACAATGTGTTAAGTGTTAGAGACTAGCATTCTGGAAACCAGCATGTCATGCTAACCACTTCTAGGATGGTTATAATTTATCCTGAGTTTTTCACGTGGACAGTGTGATGGGGGTGTGGGTTTGTGGGGTTTCAGCTAACCCCGAGGGGAGGTCAGTTGCTGAAACCCAAATTCCTATCACAGGGGCCCTAAGTTAACATGATGATTGGCAGGATTCCAAAATCCATCAGCTGCCTCTGTTCCCATCAACATCAGGGACTCTGCTAACCTGCAAAATGAGTCAGGTTCACTGGTAACTTAATGACCTCGTAATTAGCACGCTGGATGTCAGATATGGACGCTCACTGATGAATTCCATGGCCTTTGAGATGAGCAGAAAAGAGGAGGGATCCCAGAGGTCAGTCCCACCTCCCCATCCCCCATCCCAGGTGACTAGGGAAAGAAGCCCTTAGGGATGGTGCCAACACCTGATCCCCAGATGGTCCCGAGTCTGGCCACTGGCTTGTGTGGTGTCTGGCTGTCTGATCCTGACCATAAGATTAACTGAATGATACGGATTCTACCTTGAGCCAATCCTTCCTGAGCAAATTGTGCTCAGAATACCCAAAAAGAGCGTGCTGTCACTTCATTCCTCTTACTGAAGGTTAGACATGTGGCAGAATGTATTAATGTCACTTTTTTTATAACATGGTTGCAAGAGTGCTAAGGAGTGACTGGCTCCCATCCGCCACTGTTGGCTCTGACAAAGGACTGCACGTAATGAAACTGGTGAGGTCAGCTACTACTCTATGTTGTCTTTCTAGATACAGAGAGTTTTCAATAGATATTTATTTGACACAGAGAGAGCACAAGCAGAGGCAGCAGCAGGCAGAGGGAGAAGCAGGCTCCCCGCTGAGCACAGAGCCTGAAGCGGGACTTGAACCCAGAACCCTGGGATCATGACTGGGCCCAAAGGCAGCTGCTTAACCAGCTGAACCACCCAGGTGCCCCGAGACACAGAGACTTTAACAGGGTCCAATGCAGCTAGCATTCATAAATGCATTATTCTGAGCCTGGACACTTCTCCCCACAACAATGAGCCCTAAATGATCCCTTTTGGTCGAATGTCTGCTGGGCGGAGCTGCAAGCAGCTGCCCTGTGGGACCAGTGCCGTCGCACATCCTCCAACCCTTGAGAACCGCCTCTTAGGAAGACGATCGATGACACCACTCCTTTATCCGCCATTCAGAAAGGAAACATTCTGCCTTTGGAAATAAGCCTCTCTGCCACAGAGCATATTTGAGAAAACAAGTCATTAAAACAATGAATGGTATGCCATCCAATCTGAATGCCTCCAAATTCAACAAAAGCTTAGATTTTAAAACACCCTGTGGCAACAGGAGGGATTCTCGTGGGGACGGTAACACTCTGTATCTTGACTGTATCCATGTCAATTTCCTGGCTGTGATACAGTTTCTCAAAATATTTCCATTAGGGAAAACACGGTAAAGGGTACAAGGAAGGGCCCTGTACTGTTTCTTACAAAGCCATGGGATTCTACGGTTCTCAAAAAGCTAACTTAAAAAAAACTGAAAAAGAATATGACTTCTATGCTCAAAAAAAAAAAAAAAAAAAGTCTTCCAGTCACTTTTATTATTCAGGACATTGAAAATCATCAAGTAGGGGATTCACAGCAAACACTCCACAAGTCTTCTTACTTAGAATTGGGGGTGGGGGGTGTCCTTATTCTTTCCCTTTTGTTTTGTGATGGTTCATTGTATGAGCCTCCTGGAGCCTGCAGCAGGATTTGCTACCCCCCACCCCCAGAGCTGGGAACCCCAGATTAGAAGTCATGGTCAGCGGCTAAACTCTGCAAAGTTGCGGCTCCTTCCCGAGTTGAGGTTGCCACTTGTGCGTGACATTCTCGGTAATCACTGCTCCCACGTTCACAGGGACCTGGCTCCACACTTTGGTGGTTCCAAGCACCAAAAGCCTTCACCAAAGGGGGCTCTTCGAACACTGATCTTCTGAAGGATTCTCCTCACACACATCAGAGAAAGCACCCAGAGGAAATACACAGGCTCGCTGAGCCCATTTTGGAATTCTCTAGATGAAACTCTGCCTTAGTACGAATCTTAGGGAAAAAGTTCACCCAGGACACTAAGCCGCAGACAACAAAAAACTAATTTCTGAACCGTTTCCATTTCTCACATGGCCAGTTCTGGGCTCCTGGAGCTGAGAATCAGAAAACCGCCCGCTGGCTTTGTGACCAAAGCAGGGGCCAGCAAGCGGAGGGCCAGCAAGCAGGTTAATAAAGTTAACTTAAAAGTGGAGAAGCCACAACTGAGTGCATCTTATAACTGAGTGCCTGGCTCCCTCCATCACGTCACCTCCTGAGCTAGCCGTCCCCTTTGGGACTGGAGCCTCATCTAGGAGGATAGCAGGGTCACAAAAGAAGCTCAAACTCCCCAACTACTCCTTTAAACTTATATGAGAACAACTCTTTCCCAGTCAGGAATCAGTGACCAGGGCTATGCCCCAAATGGTCAACACTTACATCAGTTTCTTTAAAAGTCCTTTCTGTACACCTAAAACCAATGGAACACTGTATGTCAACTCTGCTTCAATTAAACAAAGAAAAAGGAATGAGTGTAATGAAAGAAAAACCATCTCCAAGAACCCAAAGGCCATTTTTCATTAGAAAACTGTGTTACTTTGGAGAAAATTAAGTTGGATGAAAGAGGTTTCCTCACCTTTATAAGAATTTTCACAGTTGTGACACTTTGGATATTTTAGTCTAGTTCTTTGCATTTTATGTGATGTATATCTTCTGTATCCCAAGATAAAATTTGTGTTTTATATTATCATTCTCTTAAAAAAAAAAAAACAACCCACCACCAATGACAAAAAACAAAGACAAAAGTCTTTTTATAACCCAACTACTTCCAAAAAGGCCTGAGATCAGAGTGAAAGGCGGAAAGCCAAGTAACAGGCATTACAGAAGTAATGATAAAGACAGACTGGATCATGACCCAAAAAAAAAAAAAAATGTTCAGGGAATCCAAGACAAGTGAGCATAAAATAAGTTTCCTGGCAGCCAAAGCAATAAAGGAAACAAGATAAACAATGAGGATGTCACTACCTAATGAGACAACTCATCCCTTCCTGGCTGCTAGTTTAGTTGAAGCTTTGGTGTCACCAATTCTGCCTTCTGTCATCAGTGACATCTTACATCACAAAGTGGTACACCGGGGCCCCCGAGTTGCCTTTGGCTACTCAAAAGACCTGAAGCATCCCAGCATGAACGAGGCCCAAAGAGCCCAGTATGGGACACCAAGTGGGACCAGGAAGGCACCCCATCATTTGCTATCACTACACTGACTCCCAAGGAGGAAGAAATAGACCGACAGTGTCAATTGTAAAGCATTCTCATTTTTTATGGAATGTTTAGAAAGTTAAACATAAAGTGATGTCCAACTATATAAATGAACCATACTGGCAGTAGGGGTTATAAAAGTAGCAGCTTGGTGGGACCCTGACTCTTGAAGTTCTTATTCCAACACCAACCTGCAACCCTCCCCCCACCCCAGTCCCAAATGACAGGAGCCCCCGAGTCTCCCTGCAGAATCTTCCAGAACCAAGGAGGTCACATCTGGACAAGCTATCATTTTTAACGGTGGCCACACATTCAAATCACTGGGGGGAGCCTTGAAAACCACTAGGTTTTTACTAGCAGACTAGGTCCACACCCAGGGATTTGGACTTGACTTGTCTGGGCTCTGGACTCAGCATCAGCGTTTTTAAATCTCCCCCAGATGATTCTAATGAGCAACCAAAGTCGAAAACCGCAGCCCTAGCTCAATGCCAATCCACGACGTCACGCTCATTTTCCTCTTTCACGAGGAAAATTACCCCTGCAAGCATCCATTAGGACAATATGAGTAAGAGCCTGGACATAAGACCCTTTTAATTTTTTTAAGTGGATGGTCACGACGGTGATCCGTCACTCCCTCATGACCACAAATGTCAGCCCAACGTGTTATATTCCAGAAAGCCTTTCATCCTTGCCCTCGGATCATGCTCTCCTGTAATTCGTATTTACTGAGCACCCCCTGTCCACAGACATGGGGACACATGGCCTCAGGTGCTCCCCATAACTGTCCAGAGAGGCAGGAAAGACAAGCCCCATTTTATAGATGGAAAAAGAGGCTCCAAAAAGTATAAGGTTAGAGAACGGCATCCCATTTGGTCTAAAATCTCAGCTAGTAAGAGAAGGAGAAAGCTTCAATTTCCTTACAAAAGAAGGAGAAATATTCAACCAGTGCCCTCTGTTCCAGTCACATAGCCCCCTTGCTGTCCCAGCCCAGAAACAGCCTCCTCAGGCCCTTTGCACCTCCTGTTCCCTTGGCCAGAAACACAGTTCCCAGTACTCCCTGTCCTCTGCCAGAGAGCTCCCCAGGCCTTCCCCTCACCACCTGCATGACTCATCCCTAAGAGGCCTTCCCTGGGCTCCATTTTAGATCCTCCTGGTCATTACCTTTCTTACCCTCATTTCTTTTTCCTCACGGTTTTTGTCACCTCACACTCTATGTCTACATCCTCACAAATTTACTTTCTGCCTCCTGCACTGAAGAAAACTCTGTGAGGGGAGGGACTTTTCGTTCCCTGCCGCACGCCCACTGAGGGGCATGCACATATCAGGAGCTCGGTGCCCACCACCGAGACAGCCCTGTCATGTATCAAATCCTGTTCCTGTTGCTCTATTTCTGCTAACATGCTGCTCACGAAGACTCTTGTCTCAGGGTTGTCAGCACCACTCTACAGATGGGGAAACTGAGGCATGGAGTATTAATAAGTCACTTTCCCAAGGTCACTGCCAGGAAGTGGCAGGGTGAGGATGCAAACCTGGGTAGTCCAGCTCCAGAATCTGCCCTCTTAACCACTTGTGTTGAATGAAAGATTAACGCATCAACGAATGAAGCAGGCCATTCGCGAGGCAGCCCAGAAGCTTGCCCCAGGGTCCAGCGTACCCTGATCAGACCTCGGCCCCCAGCACTCAGTGTCCTCAGTCAGATGCCATCTGACCTTCACATATGTCTATACCACACTTTGGGCAGGTGCAGATTTTAGGACACCTCAAACCAGGAGAGAGAACTCAAAGTCGACCCAACGCCTGGCATGTCCCACCAGAGAGCTCATGGTGACACAGCCAAGCACAGCATTTTGGAAGCAGACCACCAAGGGCAGTGGTCAGATGTTAGATACATGTTAAGTTAGTCCGGTTCTCCTCGCTTGCGGGGGGCCTAACAAGACAGAGCTCCCTCCCTGGCAAGAACCCAGCCCCTCTGTCTACCTCCCTCATTCACCTTCAGGCAACTGCCACAAAAATCTCCGTGAGACCATGAGCCACTCTCTGAAACTGGACTGTCTCTCCACGGATGCTGCCGTCTTCTCCCTGTGTGTGCACCCTCAACAGGGTCAAGCATCAGCCCGGAACCAGCTCCACCCTGAGACTAGAGTCATCTTCCCAAAGCACGTGTCTCACTGGATCAATCTCTGACTTAGACTTCTTCTCCGACTCCCACTACCTTGTGAGAAACCCAAACTTCTTGGCTGGACAGTAGAAGCCTGTTGTCATCTGATTCTGAGCTGATCTCTCTTCCCCCGATCTCCTCCTTCACAGAACACGACTCATGAGCAAACCACACTATTCTCCTTCTCAGACCGTATCCATCAGCCTTCACCAGCGAACTGTGGGTTATGGCAACTGCCACAAACAGCACCCACAGCCCAAACCCAGCTCTTACTCACATCGCGACTGGCAGCTATGGCTTGGCTTCTCATGTCTTCCCAGTCTAGAATCCAAGCAGAAGGGGGAGTCCCATCCAGGACACTCCATCCTCATGGGAAAGGGGGAAGAAGAACAAGCAATGAAGAAGACACATGAATTTAATGCTTCACCTCAGACTTGGTCTGAGCCATGTCTGCTCACCCACCCTTGGCCAAAGCGAGTCTCATGTCCATGTCCAATGTCAATGGACTGAACGCCCTATCATGCGAGTCACACTCCCACCTCTTCAGGAAGGTCTCGTGGTGGGTCAATGCAGTCACACAAGCCATTAGGGAAAGCACTGCCTGGAGACCTTGGTCCATGTGGTCCCTCCAACCACAGGGTCAAAGGCTACGAATATAGTCAAGGCCAACCCTCATTGAAGACGTAGAAGTTAACACCCGTTGCTTCTCTGAGCCCTGAATGCGTGGAGATGTGAATGTCCCTCAAGCCCCAGAGAGTATTTCATTACTGGCCATTCACAATTCACCTTCCCTGTTGGAAAATACTTTAGGAGCCTTGGAAGTGGCTTCCATCTTTTGAACCGGGCTGTTCCACACAGAGGAGACATTTAAGCTGTGTGTCCTCATTGAGTGAGTTTATGGAGCCGGATTCCCATTTGGTTTTAGAGGTTTGTGTTTGGGGGTTTTGTTTTGTGTTTGGGGGCTTTTCTAGCAGAAAGAGTTCCTCTCCTCACGACAACCTGCTGATGTTTGGACTCGTGTTGCCTCCTCCCTCCCTCACTGTATTAGGGTGACCCCTGTTTGATTTGTCTACACTTGCCAAAGCGCTTCCCACATCAGAGGTTCTTGAAAATCTTGGATAGATGAACAAATGGATAAGTAAGTGCGTGAGCAGAGGGCCTGAGCGGACACCAAGCCCAGAGCTGGCGGAGGTGGGAGTGGAGATTAGAATTAGCTTAACTCCGGATAACGTGCACTCCGTGAAATGGACTGACAGTGAATGTCTGTAAACGGCTTTCTACCTTGTCTGCCAACTACCCCCGGAAAAAGACAGCCGGGTACTACAATTTAAGACATGGGACCGTATCCAAAGACTACTCCTAAGATACGATTCTAGAACAGAAAAAGAGGCGAATGAACAGATGAGCCGCGACAAACCCCATCAAGCAAAGCCCCGCATCGTACGTTCCTGGAAGGAGAGGAGCGAGCCAGACAGAAGATTGAACCTGGAGTAAAAATGAACTTGTGGCTTGTTTTGCCAGGCCCATAATAGACTTCGAAAATAATGATGTCAGTGTCTTTAATTCTTTCCTCCACGTGACTGCATATCAGACCCAAGTGAGATTGGGCGATCGAGACTACCAAGCCCTGGAAATTAAACAGGGACAGCAGGCCACTGAGCAGTAGCTCCTGAGGTCAAGTCCTGCAGAGACAAATCCCGGTCTCAGGGAGGGGCAGCATTTACAAGCCAGGCCATCTGGCTGATAACCTCAAGGCCAGAAACTCCCTCTCTCAATCTCTAGGTGACAAGGAGAATCAACTGCGTGATCTGAGAATCAACTGGGATCTGGTGCTCTTCACGCCCTCCTTAAACAAAACCTCAAATCAGAAATGCCCCATCTGACCTGCCTTCAGCTCTGCGTACTGTGCTCAGGCAAGTCCACGTCTGGGCACTCAGGGAACTCGTGGGTGATTTCATGCCCCTGTGAGCCTGCCTGCCTCTTGATCAGGTTTGCTCCTGGAGGATGGGACCTTCGTCACCTCCCAAGCAGAGGTGGACAACGGACACTTGTCATTATAGGCTGGATTTACAGGAGCCTAAGGCCGAGGGGCTGCTAATCACAAGGTCATGCCCTTGCTCCTGGACCTACTGCCCTCACCACCCTGTGCCTTGCAGGCCCGTGGCAGGATCTCCAGTGGAGGAGCCTGATCTGGGTGAGGAAGGGTCCTGGCAGACTGCAGCTGGTGAGGTCGTGGTGCTTTCCAGGGCTCGGTTCTCGTCCTGGGGATGCAGTGCAGCTGGGATGGAAGTTCTTCATGGCTCCCTACTCCCACTGCTCCTTAACATCACCTTGAAGCTTCGAGAATACCTCCGCCCAATCCCAGCCTTATGGATTCTGATTTAATTGGTCCAGGGTGGAGGCCAGGCATGAGTAAAGAAAAAAAAAATTTTTTTTTAAATCTCCCTAGGTGAGTCCAAAGCACAGCCAGGATTAAACCCCTCGGCTGCAGACCTGAGAGTTCCCATTATACTGTAACATACACGGGTGGGGATTCTGGGCTGGATTGTTGAGCATTTCTCCATCCACGCCAACCCACCCCTAATATTTGGGAAATGTTGGGGTTAAAGACTTCAAAGCTCAGAAACTTGCACACCCATGTCCGTAGCAACATTATTTACTATAGTAAAAAGGGGAAAAGGACCCAGTGTCCACTGATGAATGGATAAACACGGTACGGCATATACACCAAATGCAGTATTACTCGACCTTGAAGAGGAATGAGATTCTGACGCGTGCTACAACAGAGCTGAACCGGGAGGACGTTACACTAAGTGAAACAAGCCAGTCACAACAGAGCAGATGCCCTGTGATTGCGCTTACAATGGGGCAACTGGGATGGTGGGAATCAGAGACCGAAAGGAGGAGGGTGGTTGGCTGGGGCTAGGGAGAGGAGAAAATGGGGAGTCATTGTTTACTGGGTATGGAGATTCAGTTTGGGAATAAAAAATTCTAGAGACGGATGGTGGTAATGGTTGCCTCACAGCGTGCATGTATTTAGTTCCACCCAACTACAGGGACCTTTAACTTTTAAAAGGTTACAATTGTAACTTACATTCTGTGCATTTTACTGCAATAGAATGCTTTAAGCATAAGTGGTTCTTTACTACAGAATATTCCAGAATCTTGAATGTGCACAGCCCAGTCCATCCTCGCCGGAGGTCGGTCTTCCCCAGACTTCTTTGATCATGGAAGTTTTCTTGAGCAGGAGATGGAGAGAGGGGGCAGACCAGCTGTCGACCAGGACCCCTCAAAGCAGCATGGGGAATGCCGGGCCAAGCTCTGAGCACAAGCCTTGCATCACCTGGCCCTGGCCGTCGTGGCACCAAGCAAAGCAGCCGACAGGCACGGTCTCTTTTTTCTGCCAAGACTCCTGCCCAGTAAGGACTTGGGACCCCCATTTCACTGATGGGGAAAGCAGAGGCTCAGAAAGGCCAAGCAACCTGCCCGAGACCATACAGCTCATTGGCAGGGCTGGAACCCAAAGCCAGGTGGGGCAGACTCCAGGCTTTCACTGCTCCAAGTGCGGTCTCCGGAGAAGAAGCACTGACATCCCCCTCCCCAAGCTTTTCAGAAATGCACAGCCTCCCGACTCCAAAAGCATGCTACCTAGGCCCCCAGGTGCTCCCCCGCACAAGGGAGACGCAGGAGCAGGAGCCGGAGCTCAAAACCTGCTGCCTTCCCCTTCCTCAGGAGTCCCTTCTGATTGGATTGTGTGAATCTAAGCATTCATTGTGAGCTTGGAGCCTGGGGGTGTGGGGGGTGCTGCGGAAGCCGAGGCAACACCCTCCCAGGGCACGTGGTCTGCGCGCCTTCCCCCTTTCCTTTCTTCCTGCTCATGCATTTGGGTCACCCAAAGCCCACAAGTCACTTAGTCACACCACACTACAGTGGGATTTTTGCCAGCTCAGGAAAAACAAGCCTGGTTTAAATGATTTCAAAGCACTTCTTTCAAGGGCTTGCCCTCTCCACAGCCCACAGAAAGAATTATCCAGAAACGAAAGAGGAAAGACGCAAAGGCACAGCGGGGGCCCCCTGCCCCCTGCACGGGCTGTCTCTCTCTCTAGTCTCCTGCCCAATGGGAGTCCCCACCCCCATCTTCTTGGGGAGGCTGTCGGAGGAGCTAATTTTCCTTTAAGAGGCACTTAGGGGCGACGAGCTGCCCCCGTCCTCCCCTCCCTGGTCTGCGGATTCCCTAGGTGCAGCCCCCGCCACCCGGTGAATCACGGCAAAACCATGGCGGGGCCTCTTCCCACAGCGCTCTTTTGCTGAGGCTTAGCTAATTGGCCAGAGCCACTTAGCTTCCCTAATCTTCACTTGTAAATTATTCTATCTACTCCATTAACCGCCTTGATCAACACTCCTGCACGCCTCTGGAGGCACTCACCCCTCTTTCGGGTACTAGGTTTCTGCAGACCGCCCCTCGGCCGGGCCGAACTCTGGCTCTTCCTGCCCTGCAGGTCCCAGCGCCCTGTCCACACCCTCACCAGCCACCACAGGGAGGCTCCCTCCGAACCAGGGGGCACACCACATGCACCTTGATGGTCCCCAGGCCCTGGTGTTCACCTCCAAATAAAGTGACGCACAAAGGCCACCAGGACGCACCAGGAGGCTGGGCTGACTCCACTTGGCCAGGTGCCCACCTGGAGACAGGAATCCTCTTTCAGCTCGAGCCCACAGCACCCCCATCCCGCTCACCAGAGGGTTGGAGAGAGACAGGAATGGAAACCAAGACAAGGCTCTGAGTGGCAGTTGTCCCCGAGAGGATCCCAGAGCCTTCCCTTTCATAGGTAGGGACCACGCTCTGCGTTTGACAAATTCTTGCCTGTGGTTTTGTTTGCTTTTAGCAAAAGCCCACCACGATGTCCTACTGGGATGAATCTAGAGTGACATAGAGGGTCATACACCGGGTGTCCCAACACTCAAGGTGATGTGCAGAAGGAGCACGAGGGCTTGAGTGGCCCGTGTTCCTCTCAGCCCTGCCCCCTGAGCACATTACACAGCTTTGTGTCCCATCAGGACCCGGCCCAGCAGGTGCCCAGTGTCCTAGCGCCTGGGTGGAAAGAAGAATGAGTAGCTACCAGAGAGGGAAGAGTACAGCCTTCCTACTCCTCAAACCCGATGTGAGCCAGACGGGGTCCAGATACCAGAGCTGTGCCCCTCGGCCTTGGCACGATGATGCCCCAGGGCCCGCCATGTCCCCTCACGGACCCAAACCTAAGGCCAACTGAAAATGTCCACTTCATCCCCGCTCTGGCCAGGCTCCGTCCTACCACCCTATTTCTGCAGTCACCATATCCACCACCAGGAGAATCGCATGCTCCCATCTTTCTAGCAAAGACCAACTTGCTTCAAAGCCCGGCTCAAACACTGCAGTCTTCGGGAGGTCTTCTAGCCACGCTGGGCATTCCACAGGGTCACTCCAGGTCACACATGGTGATTACAAGTCCACCTTCTCCTCCTAACCTGGGGGCTCACCAAGGACAGGAGCACTCTCCCCGGTGCCAACATCCAAGCAGTGCTCCACACACAGATGTCCCAGGAGCGTCCGAGGTAGACTTGGGAATAATGAAATACAGAACACAAACCAGTCATTGTGCTTGGTACAAGTTTCTTCCTGGACGAGGGTCCCCAGAGAGGGGTCCGAATCTAAAGAAGGAAGGAGTGCTTCCCATCCCCCCATCTTCACCCCTGTACTGGGGACCGTCCGTCTGCACCTGGGAGCAGCGCTGACTCCCACCTTCCAGCTTGCAAAGCCAACAGCTGCTGAGATCTGTAGACTGTGCCTCCTAGCCTAGTCCTTAACCTCCCCCAGAAGACTATTAGTTTTGCCTACATCTTGCCTAAATATTGGAACAATACCTCCAATGGTTCTCTCGGTCTTCACTTTTGGGGGGACCCCCAAAAGCTTATCAAGCATAAGCCAACAACGTTCACACATAGCTTGTTGAAGCTATGTGCCCCCATGTTGCCATCAGAGCCATCTTCCTAGAACACAGAGCTGCTCAGAAACACCAGCCCCCACTGCTTCCAGGAGCACAAGAAAGGGCCTTCCAGTGGTTAAGGCTCGTGGTCCCACACGCGCTCACTACAGGAGGACTCGCCTCCCATACCTGCCTACACGCCTTGTGCCCAAGCTCACCCTGCACCTACTTGACCTTTCATCTTCTTCCCCCAAAGAGCACAGGCTCTGGGACCAGGTTGCCCAAGTTCAAATCCCTGCTATTCACATCTTTTGTAAAACGGGTACCTACCCTCCTGGGCCCATTACGAGGGCCAGCAAGAGGGTTGCGCAGAAGGCACGGAAACCAGTGCTACCCACGTGTCAATGCCACGATTATCCTTCCAAAGCCAACTTGCCCAACTTCAGTGACCCCTTGATGTGGTGGTTCTTGATCCTGGCACTCAGGACTTGCTGTCCCTCCCCTGATCTTAGGGATACAAACACTTAACCTTCCTCCTCGTATTCCGGGTTAGCGTTCCCAATTTTGATCCTCTCAACGAGAATGGAAGCTCCCTGGAGGCAGACTCCACATCTAAGTCAGGTTTTATCCCCATAGGCCCAGCACAGGGATGCTCGGTCAGCACTCACTCAGCTACCGGATATCAAAGCCAAGGATGGCTTCCTACCTGAGCTCCAAGCAAGCGCCCTCAGGAGGCCTGCTCCATTTTTCCACACGTGTGATTATTTTAACATGCCTTAGGGAAAGAGCTGGCCTGGCTGGCGTGAGGTCGACCCAGCTAAGAAGGTGGCCCCTGAAGTTGGCGTGTATAATAGGATCCAGTGAGACATTTCTAGCGTAAAATGAGAGAAAGCGACAGTGACGTCCCACAAGCTGCCACGTGTGGGAAGGATCAAAATGACCTCCACCTTCCCATTCCAACCAGACCCTCCCCCAAAAGGCCCTTCACCATACCCAAGACCAACCAACACTTTCGCCAAATCCTATGTGTGGTTTTACAGATCCACACTGAAAAATCCTGAATAAGTGATTTTCTCCATTCCACAAGGAAGGAACATTCCTCAAACGGTCAAGCACCCACCAGTTATGCCAACGGTGATAATGATACTTGCATAGCACTTTGCACTGAATCCTAAAAAGCTCAAGTAATCAAGAGCATCACCCTTCTGCCCATCTCACAGGCAGGACACTGAGGCTCCCGCGGCAAAGTGGCTTATGCAAAACACGCACAGGTTGGAGCAGGGTGGGAACACAAACTGATCTCCAAATGCCTCATCCATCTCATCCCCCATCACCAATGGTGCGGACCAGATTTAGAATACACTCAGGGAGGCCCGTCGTGGCCATGCATGAGCTGGGCAGTCTCTCAGCATCAGCTGTGAAAAAGTCAGTAACTTCTCGTCTTCAAAGAATTAACAACAAACAAACATAAGCCCAGATGCCCATTTTTAACTTGAGCTTGAAATAAAATGCTGGGGCACCCGGGTGGCTCAGTTGGTGAAGCATCTGCCTTCAGCTCAGGTCATGATCCCAGGGTCCCAGAATCAAGTCCCACACTGGGCTCCCTGCTCAGTAGGGAGCCTGCTTCTCGCTCTGCCTGCCACTCCCCCTGCTTGCGCCCGTTCTCTCTGACAATAAAATCTTTAGTAATAATAAAAAAAAAAAAGAAATAAAGCAAGTACTGCATTTACAAAAATTCACCCTCAATCCGTCGTCAGAGGTCGGTTCTAAAAATTTATCCTGTAAAGCTATAGTTCAGTGCAAGTTATTTTTCAGAGATAATTTCAACAGCAAAACTTAGTATAGCACTTGCTCTGTGCCAGGCACTCTAGTGGGCAGTTTTCGTAGATTAACAACACATTTAGGGCACTGTATGATCTCACGCACGTGCGCGCGCGCACACACACACACACACACACACACGCGCGCGCGGCACTGTTCTACAGTGTGGGCTACATCTGTGGACAAAACAAAGCCTGCTGCTTCCCTGAAGTAGAACACGAAGGCAAAGTCACTAGTTCAAGGTCACCTAATTAGGAAGGACACACGCAAGACTGGAAACCAGGCAGTTTGGCTCCAGAGTCCGCGTTCTTAACCCTTAAACCCTCTTGGCTGCATGTTCTGATCTGTCCCAAGACATTGGGCTAGAAGGGACAGCCAGGGAGACAGAAGCCACATTTGTATGGCACAGCTCCCTGACAGGTAGATGGAGGGGGTCTGTCCCTCTAGACACCATTTCCTGCAAGCTAAAAGGACACCAAACTCCGGTTTCATCCCAAGAACCAACAATGCCAGAGACACAGCCCTGCCCACCAGCAGTTCACAGGCTAGTGGGGAAAGACCAGCAGATATCTCCATTAGTAGGACTGCCATCTGTCCTGAGCCATCACAGAGCCCAGCGCCACCTGGGAACTGGGTGACTGTCCTATCTGCAGCTCGGCGGGGCCACTGTGAACCAGTCTGCCAACTTCACCAGGGGCCCCAGTACATTTCCCAGCCTCCCTCCTTCCACTTAAAAAAAAAAAAAAAAAAAAAAGTAATCTGATTCAGCCCTAGCCCTGCCTGAGCACTGACTCCTGCTAAATCCCCAAAGCCTAATTACTTACTATTCTGCATGGTGATCTTAGGAGGTGTTCCTTCTCGCTCTCCCCTCGGATAGCCAGTGAGCCAGACACCGCCGTTGCTAGCAAGCCCAGCTCCAGGTACAGACAGGATGCGGCCATCTCCCAGGCAGCATTTTTCAAATACGCTGTGTCTTTTGCTTAGAATGTCCTTCCACTGCCGCTTCCTCTCCTTCAAGGCTGGGATCAGAGGTCATCTCCCTGGAGGACGCCCTGCCCCTGAACCAGGGCGCTCTTTCCCCTAACTGCCACAGGTGGCTCTGTGTTATCTGAGCCCCCCAGCCTGAACCCCCCCATTCTGCTACATACTCGCTGACAATAGGGCCGTGGGGCCCTCCCACCTCCAGAGCTCAGCGGGGTACAGAGAGTGTAGACACTGAGAAAGGCATGTTACCTGGATTCCTCAGGCGATTACCAGGAGACCCAGGGCTGGAGCCCTGCATTGTGTATTGTGCTGCGCCAGCAAAGGACATGGCAGGTCCACAGGCAGAGTGGCTGTGCTGCCCCGTACAGGTGGGGATGACCCACGGAGCAGGGAGCACCTTCGCTTCTCAGCCACACAGGGACTCCTGTTCCTCTCCCAAGGGGCACATCCATTGTCCTTTCAGGAGAAATTTTGGTAAATTCTTCCAGCACATTCTCTCTCTCTCTCTCTCTCTTCAGTAAAATGCTATGCTCCAATGTCCTCTTCAACCGTGGACAATGTTTAATTAAAAAAAAAAATTTTAAACCTTTTCTGTTGAGTGGAAGGACTGTCTCTCTTCCACCCAAGGCAACACATGGCAATGCTTAATGATTTCCATTTTTAGCTCGGGGAGGAACGTTTCTCAGAGTTCAAGAGGAAGCCGAGTGGGCGCGCTCCGGATTGCGGGAGGCCCGCATGGCATCAAGAGCGGAGAATCTGGAAGTCAGGGGTAGCAGATGGCCCAGTGGGGAGGAGAGATTGCTAGCAGATGGCCCCAATAGTTTGGATGAGGGGGGGAAAAGACTTTTAATAGCCAAAGAATTCCTGAGAAAGAAGAATAAAGCGAGGCAACATACTTTCTGATTTCAAGCTAAACTGTAAAGCCGTAGTCATCAAAACAGTATGGTCTGGGCGTAGAAACAGACAAATAGACCAATAGAAGAAAACCGAGAGTGCGGAAGTAAATCACACTAGACGGTCAAGTAGTCCTTGACAAGGGAGCCAAGAATACTCGATGGCGGGGGGCGGGGGATGCCTGGGCCGCTCAGTTGGTTAAACATCTGCCTTTGGCTCAGGTCATGATCTCAGGGTCCTGGGATCGGGTCCCACGTGGTCAGGTTTCCCGCTCAGCAAGGAATCTGCTTCTCTCTCTCCCCCTACTCTCTCTCTCTCACGCTCTCTCTCAGAGCTCTAATATATAAATAAAATATTTTTGTGACCAAAAAATACTCGATGGGGAAAAGAGGAGTGTCTTTAAAAAAAAAAAAAAAAAAAGCACTTCAGTAAGTGTGGGAATAATTGGATATTCGTATGTAAACAGATAAAACTGGACCTGAATCTTATACCACTCATAAAACTTAACTCAAAATGGATTAAAAACTTAAAAGGTATGACCCGAAACCATGAAGTTCCAAGAAAACGCAGGAGTAAAACTCCTTGACGTGGGTCTTGGCAATTACATGTTTAGACAGGACACGTGAAGCACAAGCAACCAAAGCAAGCAAAGGAGAGGGGCTGCAGCAAACTAAACAGCTTCAGCGCAGCCCAAGACATGATCAACAAAGTGAAAAGACAACCAACAGAACGGAAAAAAAAAAACGTATTTGCAAACTATACCGCTAACAAGAGTTTACTATCCAAAATACATTTTTAAAAACACATAAAGAACTCAGACAACTCAACAGTAAAAAAAAAAATAATCCAATGAAAAAAACGGACAAAGGACCTGAATAGACACGACATTTCTACAAGGAAGGTAAATGAAAGCCCAGCAAGTATATGACAAGACGCTCAGCATCACTAGTCATTGGGGAAACGCAAATTAAAACCACAGTGAGAGGCCATTTCACACCTGTTAGAATGGCTAGTAGCCAAAAGACAAGAGGTAACAGGTGTCTGAGAGGATGTGGAGAAAGGGGACCCAGGGCACTGCTGGTGAGAAGGCAAACTAATGCAGCCACTGTGGAGAACCGTACAGAGAATCCTCGGAAAATTAAACATGGTACTCCCATATGATCCAGCAGCCCCACTTCCGGGAACAGATACACAGGAAATGAAAACATTAACTCGAAAAGGTATCTGTGCCCCGATGTTCATAGCAGCCTATTCACGATAGCCTAGACATGGAAACAACCTAGGCATCCATCCACGGCTGGACGGAAAAAGACTTGCATATATAGGTATATATGTGGACTATATCCAGCAGAAAATAATTCAGCCACAAAAGAGGAGGCAATCCTACCACTTGAGATAACGTGGATGGACCTTGAAGGCACGGTGCTAAATGAAATAAGTCGAATATTCAAATATCATAGGATTCCACTTGGGGGGGGGGAGGAGACAACCCAACTCACAGAAAAAGAGACCAGACTTGTGGTTACCAGAAGTGGAGGGTGGGGGCTGCAGAGAGCAGAGGTGGGTGGTCAAAAGGTGCGAACTTCCAGTTATAAGAGAATTGAGTCCTAGGGATGGAGCGTACAACAAGAGGACTATAGCAAACGCTGCTGCACGACCTACAGGAAGGCTGGGAAGAGTCAATCCTATGTGTGCTCATCCCAAGGAGAAAAAAATTTTCTTTTCATTTATCTGGAGAAGATGGGTGTTAGCTGAACGTACTATGCTAATCATTTCACAATGTATGCAAATCCGACCATCATGCGGAAGCCTTAAACTTCTACAGTGATATACATCTATTATTTCTCAATAAAAGGCCAGGGGGAGCTTTGATTGCAAACAAATCAGCATTAGAATCAGACCAAGAAGCAGGGACCACCCCGATGCTTGCTATTGCAATGACCAGGCGTTCCCATTTCTCAGAGGGGTACCCAGATGGTAGAGTAACCAGACAGAGACTAGAAGTCACAATGGGAGGCCTCATCTCCAAGTTGTCTCTTTCCACCCACCCATTGATAATTATAGGCTCATAATTCAGGCCATTCAAGTTCAAAGGCTCCACAGGGAACATTTAGGGCCGTGGAACCATTCTGTAGGATACTGTAATGGTAGACACAGTGCTCGCTTCGGCAGCACATATACTAAAATTGTAATGGTAGACACAGGTCATTGTACATTTATCAAAACTCATTCAAAGTACAACACAAAGCCAATTCTGATGTAAACTATGGATGTTAATAATAATATCAATACTGGCTCATCAATGGCAACAATTGTACCATATTAATGTAAGAGAGGGGAAGCTGGGGCGGGAGGGATTCATGTAGGAACTCTATTTTCCACTCAGTTCTTCTGTAAACCTAACACTGCTCCAAAATGTAGTCTGTTACTTACACACACACACACACACACACACACCCACCCACCCACCCACCCCCCCCCCGGCCTTTCTTCTTGCTGCCCAGGTGACCTTGGGCTATTACTTAATCTCTCTGGGTCTCCTGTCCTCATCTGCCAAATGAGGATACTAAAAGCACACACTTAAAGGGCTGTTATGAGGAGCAGGGAAAGCACTTAGCACAGCACCCCGTATGGGGAACGCGTGGGGTAGCCATGGCGACGACACCAGTGCTCCTGTACTAGGTATACCTTACACACTCAATACCTCCACACGTCATGTGCTTTCAGTCCTGCAGCAGCCCTGTGAGGCAGGTAAGGACTGCTGCTCTCCTCAATTTACAGAAGAGAAAACCTGCAGCTTAGAGAGCTTATGTAACAGGCCCAAGGTCACACAGCCGGCCAGCAGGGTGAGCTGGGACTCACACCCACGCACCTGCCTTCACCACGTCGAATTCTCTTCTCCAACAAAGTGCTGGTGCTTGCTGGGAGAGGAGCCTTGCTGGCTGCTGCAGGCAGAGCCAATACTAGAACCCAGACCTTTGGTCACTAAGGTATGTGATCCCCTGTAGAACATCCCTGCCCCTCACCCCTGCAAAGCCACCCAAAAGCAAAGAGCGATCCCACAGATGACAGGCTGCCATCTTCCTTGGCCTCTGTCTGTGATCCGGCTGGGGGCTCATGCAAGCCCATCTATCACTGTCCCAAGGTGGCTGGTGGCACTTTCCCCAAGAAGCCACCTGGCTTTCTGGAGGTTGCCCCACCCAGAAAACACCCTCCTCGGGCTGAAACCCCTCTCTCCACGCACTCCCCCCCCCCCGCCCCCAACACACACACTCCTGGACCATAACTAGACCCTGAGCTTGCTGCCCACAGGAGCGAGTTCAATTCTCGCTTCTCCCAGTCGGGGTTTGCTTTTACATAACGACTTGAAAACTTCCGATGTGCCACTTATCTCCGAGCCTGAGCCAGCGGAAGCAGCAAACAGACACGCGTTGGGAATCCAGACGCTGCATCGTGTCCCGGGAGCACCGCCCCTCCACACCCACCACCTGAAGTCCTTTTCACAGCTCTAGGTCCGCTCCTCCTACCCCTGCTTTCTCATGCTTTCTGCACCTCTGCTCCCCACACAGGGGCACCTACAGAGACCCGCTGAGGCACCCACCTGCTCAGTAACCTCATCTCCTCTCCACCCAGCCTCCCCGCCAACTCCTGTGTGACGGCCCGCCCTGCTGCCTCCACCTCCCCCCTCTCCTCCCACGGTGGCCGCGCATCAGCCTTGGTGCAGAACAAAAGGTGACGGTAGATCAGAGCCAGGCTGACCACAGAAGAGGCTCCGTCTAGCGCCCACATCCACTCCTCTGCTCTCCTGAAAGTCTAGGAACCACCTCCATCCGCAGATCACTCTCAAGACCCGCTCTCCCCGCAGCCCTCTCTTCCCAGCCTTCCTTCTGTGGACTCCCTGAATGCCTCTGCTGAAGCCCTAAGCCCCACAGAAATGCTATTTGAAGATGAAGTCTTTGGGAGGGCATCCGGGCTAGACCAAGGCATGAAGATGGGGCTCTGGTCTAATGGGATCAGAGGCCTTACAGGAAGGGACCCCAGAGAGCTGACTCTCACTAGCTCTCCCTCCTGGCCACGGGAGGACACAGCAAAATGAGGGCAGAGTCCACAAGCCTGTAAGAGTTCCCATGGGAACCTGATCAGGCAAGGACCGGGACCTTAGACTTCCAGCGTCCGGAACCCTGAGCAGCGACATTTCTGCTGTTCAAGCCGCCTGGGCAAAGGCAGACACACGGCCAGTGGGCATTTCCAAAGGCATAGGTGAAAAACAGAGAACGAAACATGACAAAGCAAATCCCTCCAACATCGATGGAGGGTGGGGAGAGGGGGCCAAGCTCCCCTCTCTTTTTTCAAATATGAGCACAGGAGGTTGGGAACCCAAATGAAGAGATGTGGCGTCATGGCGGACAGACCACGGACTCAGTGGGGGCAAAGGCGGCATGAGAAGGGGGAGGTGTAGCTACCCCAGCTTCACAGCCAACCTGTAAAGTAATGCCTCATTGTCAAGAGGAAAAAAAAGAAAAACAAAACAACTAACAGTTTTTCCATGTAGCGGCATGTTCTGCAAGGTAGCCATCCTCCAACATCCCAAATCCTCAAAATATTAAAAAACAAAAAATTTGTTTCCAGAGGAGAGAGAGAAAGAAAAAAAACAAAAACCCACGTTTGGCAAGATGCTTACTTCTTACCTTGTTCTCATAAAATTTAAGTAACAAATAGTTTTCCAGCACCTACAATTCAGAGGCCTTGTATCATGTCTGAGGTAAGCAGATAAGAAAAAAAAAAAAAAATGAAAACAGAAGCTCACGTCTGAGCATGTGTGTGAGGGCTTCACGGGTATTGACTCATTTATTTCTAACAACCCTCTGAGGTTCAGGTAATCATCGCCCCCTTCACTACCCCAGATGGGCAAAGTGAAGCAGACACTGGTTTAAGAAGCAAACATGGCTCACCTTTTACCTTCTAGTCGGGACGCAAACCGACACTAGAACCAGGCACGTGCCTGCCAAGAGCTAGAAGGAGAGAACCGGTGACCGGAAGGCTACTGTGGGTTGGGTGA
Organism: Meles meles; assembly: GCF_922984935.1. Taxonomy (NCBI): domain Eukaryota; kingdom Metazoa; phylum Chordata; class Mammalia; order Carnivora; family Mustelidae; genus Meles; species Meles meles. The sequence continues at coordinate 120,877,372 of NC_060071.1, forward strand.
TCAGAGAAGGCTGTGGGACGTGTCAATGACAAGCACATCTTGGAAGAACTTGGGAGGGGGGCAGGGAAACAGCTCGGTTCCCAGAAGCCCCCAAAGTTGGCCCCACAACACGCTCACCACCAGCTCGGATCTCACAGTTCGGAGCTGGGTCCCAGCATCTGCATTTTTCAGAGCCTCCAGGTGTTTGTCACCTGCAAAATCCCCTGTTCCTCCCCTGGTGGCCTCCCTACATCCTAGGGGCCACCACCAGAGGTGCACAGAAACTCTTTGGTTCCTGAAGGTTTGTGTCTCCCCCAAATTCCTGTGTGGAAGCCCTCCTCTCCTAAGGTGGTGGGACCTGGAGGTGAGGCCTTGGAGAGGTAATTAGGTTTGGAAAGTGTCAGAAGGGTGGGTGTTCCCATGATGGGATCGTGCCCTCGTGAGAAGGGGAAGAGAGACCAGAGCTCAGAGTCTCTTGCTCTCTCTACCCGGTGAGCACACAATGAGGCAGGGGGCCATCTGCCAACCAGGAACCACCCCCCGGATTCCCCAGCCTCCAGAACTGTGAGAAATATGGGTCTGTCATTTAAGACCCCCTGTCTCCAGTATTTTGTTATGGCGGCCTGAGCAGAGACAGATCCCAAAGACTCAAGGTCGTGGCCTCTCACCGTTGCATGCATTTCACATGGAGGGACCCACTTCTGCCTTGTAGTGCTTGTTCTTCACAGACCATGAAATAAAAATCTAAATCCTAGAGACCTAGATGTCTGGGAGGGGAAGATAAATTAATGACTTTCCCACAGACCTCAGTAGTCAAAAACGGAGATTTTTTTTAAGAGTTTCTCTACATTCAAGAATGACCCCAAACTGGTTTTCAAGAAAATCTCTGTGTAACACCAAGTCTTAGACGTTGTTTGACACCCAGATCCCTACCAGGGTCCTCCGAAGAGTTGGGCAGCCTGCCAGCCCAGCGCTCCTCTGCGTGTGGTTGCACGTGCATTGTCCTGGGATCTCTTTAGGGTGATTCTGAGGCGAAGGCCAGGGTGAGCCTGAAACTCTGCATTCCTAGCAAGCTTGCAGGTGACGCCAGCCACCCTGGACTGCAGGACTCTCGCCCAGCGAGCATCACCCCTGGCTTCATCTGGGACTCACCTGGGGGCTCTTAAGAAGTACAGATTCCTACGCCCCAGCCCAGACCAGTGACATCAGTCACTCCAGGGCTGAGTCCTGGGCATTTCGGAAGCTCTTCCCTGACTGAAAGCTGTGGGCAGGGTTAGGGAATCACTCTTCTGGGCATAGGGCAGTGAGCGAGGGAGCCCTCAAGGGGAACGGATGACAAGTGAGTGACTTTAGGTGGTGATACAGGCCATAAACACAGAGGACAACATGATGGGGGAAGCACTTAAGCTACAACACAGAGCACGGGATGGGAACACCAACCAGCAAGACCTGCGGAAGGGACCCTGGGCGGAGCGCAGAGCCCATGTTCCACACTGAGCCTGCCGGGATGACAAGCGCAAGGTGTCCTGCAGGTTTCCACAAGAGAGGCCATTCCTCTCACAGGAGAGGAGGAACACTCAGAGGCTACACAGTCTCCACCCCCAGACGTTCTTATAAAAACATGAATGGACTTGAATGCTGACTGCGGCAGGGGATGGGGGCGCTTCAGGCCGCAGTGTTCTGACACCGCAGGAAATTCTTAAAGCTCCATCTTCTCACGTCCCTTGAAGACCTCATCTACTAGACCAGGACCGGGGGCCCTCAGGTGGGACAGATACAGAGCAGAACCCTGAGAGGACATAAGAACCCCCCCTTGGTTCTTCATGGGCAACTCCTTGACCCCTGTAGAGAAGAGGACAGCCAGTGGGGGTCACCCTCAGTCCCTCCCCGAAACGCTAAGTGGGAGGAAGCTCTGGTCCACATTTACTGAAGCAGCAGCCCTAGGACGGGACTCTCTAGGTGAGAGAGAAAAGTGCCAGCACCTTCCAGAGGTAGAACCTGAGACTCAGGTCTCAGCCGGCCCACACCCAGCCCTCCCCCCGCACCAGCAAGTAGCTGAGAGGGGGCGGGCATGGGCCCCAAGCCAACAGGACTTCGGAACTCCTCCAGAAGCTTCTCAGCCATTGGCACACATTCTGAGGTCTGGGAGGCCAGAAAGCTGGAGCTGTGGAGAGTGTGATAACCTTCCCACACTGGGGGACTTCGGAGTCCAGAGACAGAGGGAAACTGAGTCATGACACTTAACTTTGGTCTCACGCGTTCGTTGACTGACCCTATACATTTCCCCTTTTCACTAAACCCACTCTGGGTAAGTTTTCCATCTTTGCCATTGAGGCCTGCCTCCCCTAAACCCCAAGACCCCACAGAGCCCCTGAGGTGGCCTCCAGAGGGCTGTTGACTACAGGACCTCTGCCATCCTCCTTCCTCATTGAGTTTTCTCTGCATCAGGAGCCAGTCTTCTCCATAACTGTAAGCTACTTGATGACAAGGGCCGTCTCTCCTGCTGGTGTATACTCCCCCCCACCTTACCCGCTGCTGCCACCACGTGCCCACCACAGGGCAGGAGGCCCAACAGCAAGTGTGCACTGTGTACGTGCTTGTAAACTGGAAAGGGGGCCCAGGGACCAGGTGGTTGGAAGGGAGTCGGGTCTTAGCCCCGCCTGGGTGGGAAGGAAGGCTCAGGCAGGTGCAACAGAGTGGGGAGGCTGTGGGAGCTGGACCCTGGTGAACCAGGGATGAACCTGACCGCCAAGAGGTCCTGGGGAGTCACTGAACTTCTGAGCCCCGCATGCCTCATCTTAGCAAAAACACTGAAAGGATAAAAGTGCTTCATATTCAAAGTGCACTTTCATTCCATCATTCGACCCAACTTTAGGGAGTTCCTTCTATAGGCAGGGCCCTATCCCAGAAACAGTTTGACAGAAACTCTGACCCAGGGTTAGGCCTGCCTTCGGCTCAGGTCATGACCTCAAGGACTGGGATGGAGCCCTTTCATCTGGCTCCCTGCTCAGTGGGGAGTCTGCTTCTCCCTCTCCCACTCCCCTCTCCCCTGCTTATGCTCTCTTACGCATGCTCTCTAATGAATAATCTTAAAAAAATAAATGAAACAAGATGGGATTGGGAGGGAGACAAACCATAAATGACTCTTAATCTCACAAAACAAACTGGGGGTTGCTGGGGGGAGGTGGGATTGGGAGAGGGGGAGCGGGCTATGGACATTGGGGAGGGGAGGCGAACCATAAGAGACTATGGACTCTGAAAAACAACCTGAGGGTTTTGAAGGGTCAGGGGTGGGAGGTTGGGGGAACAGGTGGTGGGTGATGGGGAGGGCACGTTTTGCATGGAGCACTGGGTGTTGTGCAAAAAGAATGAATACTGTTACGCTGAAAAAATTAATAAAAGGGGAAAAAAAAAATAAAAAAAAAAAAATAAAAAGCATAATTTAAGTGTTCACTATTGCTAAAGATAGTGCAAATTTCCCTGTTTCCCTCTCTGTAAGGGGACAAGGCCAGGTCTTCCTGCCCAATAGGACTGACTGTTCCACAGTCAGTAGGATAATTTTTGATGAGAAAATGCACTGACGATATGGGGTAACGAGGGAGCACACAAGAATTTATCCCAAGAAACAGGGCCCTAAGCCAATGCGGCCAGACTACAGGTGAGAGAACTTACAGGAGGAGGGCAGGGCCTGCCTAAAGTGAGGGCACCAGCGGGCCAGAAACCAAAGCTACACTACCCCAGATTCGTGACCCGGCGCAGCAAAGCGTCCCCAGACCCCCCCACCCCAGATGGTGTTGATCCTCAAATCTGGGGTCCCTAGAGGACGTGGACCCCAATGTCAGCCTCCGGCCTTGCACAGGTCCCCCATCAGTCCAGCCATGCCTCACCACTTCCGGTGGCAAAAGGTGTCCAAGGGAGGTTAAAGGATGGGGTGAGCACACTGCCTGTCAGTCACTCGCCAGGAGTCTCTCGGGAACAGATGGTCCAAGTTCAAAGGGAATCCGGCAGCTTCTCCGCCAGCCTAGACTCACCTACCCTCCGTGTCCCACAAGGCCTTCTCAGAAGGCATCCTGAGGGCAGGGGGAGTTGATGGTTTGGTAGACAAGCTCTGAGGGAGAGCTGTGTCCCCCTTACGCCCATAGAACCAACCAAATGTTTAATCACACAGGTTGCGGTTCCAGTGCTTCACCACTTACAAGACAATGACTTTGAGCAGCTCGTGTCTTCCCCTCGAGGTCTCCTGACCTGCAGAGTGCCGAGAAGACCCGCCTATGAACACAAGTGAAGAAGGCCATCGAAACTGGGGTTTCCAAACCCATTCACACCTAGCCCCAAACAGGGCCTTAGCAGACTTCCCCCAAAAACCCCGGAAGAGGAAGTACTATTCTGCCCATTCCACAGGTGGGAAAACAGACCCAGAAAGATGCTGTGACTCGCTGGTCAACGCAGTAGAAGAGCCATGGGTACCCATCTACGGTAAAACCTCAAAGTTCTCAGGGGGCTTCTGAATGCTACCTCCCACCGGATCCTTCCCACAAAGACCTCCAGGTGCTGGGGTCAGAGCTCCAGCCTAGAACTGCCCTAAGGCCTGGACAGCTTCGATTGGTCTTGCCGCTCACTGACACACTCCTGAGAATCATCTACAGATAAGAGGTCATCTCTGGGTCCCTACAGCCTCCAATCCTCTAGCGAATTCTGAAGGGGAAGGGCGAGGCCGCCTCCCATGGCCAGCAGAATCCATCCTGGGAACTCCCATCGCAGAGAGCGGACCCTCACACTCCCCAGCATCCTACTCCTGCAGGTGCTCTGGCCTGTTGCGACCCTGGTGGGTGGGTCATCCCAAAGGGCCATCTGCGAGAGCAGCTGGGCTTGCTGTTCCTCGAGTTCCATCAGATGGATACCGTGACCAAAAGGGAAAGAAAACAGACACCCAGGCGAGCAAAATCAAGACAGCAGGGGGAAAGACGGAGCCTTTAGGAGCATTGTGAGAACAAAAAGATGAAATTTTAAAACTCACCAATGTGACCTTTTCCGTTGCTGGGTAAAGAAAGTACTTGAGTTGCTTAGCAGCACAACTGATTAATGCTTGTGAGTTACCTGTCTATGCCTTACAGCTATCCTTTCCCACTCAGGTTCGTCAAACCACCTTTCTCAGCTCTGGCTGTAATGTCCACAGACACAACATCTCCAGGCCAAATGCCTTGAGGCGAGGAGTGGGGGGAATCGATTTCTTACCAGGATCTGTGCAATTCTTTGCTGTCTGAGTCCCATTCACGGGTGCCATCAGCTTTCTACTTCTCCATGTGTCTGGTAGAACACGTTTGCTAGCAGAAGCTGTTTTATGCCCTGTATTGGGAAATAAGTCACAAATACCATTAGGGCCATACAGTGCCTGCATTCTTCCAATGACCTTACACTTCTGTATCTGGCTACCCCAGCAACAGCCCTGTGTGACGATTCAGAGCCACCTGTTGGAGCGATGCAACGATTGGAAGCACAGTGTCACCTGCTTCACACAGAGTGATCGGTTTCCTCGATCTGGTCCATTGTTTCTAGTCCCAGATGTATCAGCCCATGACCTTGGCCAAGTGCGCTCAGCCCCTCACAGGTGCAACAAGGGTTTAGATAGGTCACAATGAAGTTCTTGTCCAGTAAACATGCTCAGATGTCCCTGCCCTCAGGGGCACTACATAGAGATGGCTATCAGCTCAGCAAATAGTTGGAGAAGGCTGACGGTCCGGCCCACCTGGACTTCTTACCCTTGAATGTGCACAGAAATCACCTGGGGACCTTGTCAAAATGCAGATTCTGTTTCAGAATCTGGGTCTGGGCTGGGGCCTGGGATTCTGTCCTCACAAGCTCCCAGGCGATGCTAATTCTGCTGGTCCAAGGGCCACAGAGGAACAAGGGAGAGCAGAGATGCGGATGCCAATGACCGCACACAGTTCAACTCCTATTAACTCCTGATCCAGCCAATACGAACGAGTCTCCCTTTAAGAGCTTCACAGTATTCATTTACCCCTCTTGATGTGCACACAGCTTCTGCTGGGTAATAATACCTCTTCTGTAATGCTGACACTGAAGAGCCTCTAAGTATTTGGTTATTTCTGGTGTGTAACTGAGGGGAAAAAAATATCCTGGCTTGCCCAGTTGCAAAGCTCCAGGTTAAGATGTTCAAATAACCTTTCTGGGTTTCTGGTGTAAAGAGCCATGCTTTGACCTTCTAGCCTCAAATCACAAGTTGGGGTCTTGAAATGAAGTTAGTTTTATTTTTAAGAGTTGAATCAAGTTCCACCTGATTTTATCACCACAAAAAAATCTCCAGATTGTCCCTAATTGCTCAGAAAGTCACCCCCTGCTTTATCTCCATGTCCAGATTGCTAAGTCGCCTGGATTTCTTTCCTTTTTTTAAATGTGAAGAAGTAAAAGGTCCACACTGTCCAGCTAAAAATGGGAGTGTTAGCCAAGTGAAGGTCTTCTGCACATTCCACATGGGCTCACATCCCCCACTCCACCCCCAAACAGATTTTTTTCCCCTAAGTTTCTTTCTCTCTCCACCTCAAATCTGCATATCCTAAGGGACTCCCAAATCCCTGGGTCTTGGATGAAGGAGTGTGAATTGTGGTTCCAGACACCAGAGCTCTCCTACCTTGGGGATTAAGAGGAGTTCAGCGATGCTGAAACCTGGCAGCAACCTCCCGAGGGGACTGACCCCCGGGCGTTTTTAGGGTTTGGAGAGGATGCCTCCGGACACCCAGGACACTCCTTTGGCAGGGGCGAGGGGAAGACTGAGACTCAGTTCCCAGCCCCGGTATCTGGGTTTTCTAGAAACGCGGCGCACCAAGTCTCGGCTCCACAAAATTGGAAAGCGGACCACTCAGTTCGATCCGACCTAGGCTGCACCCCGCCTCTGCGCCGCGGGTTCCCCCATGCACTCTGGGGACAGAACTCTGGCACGGAGGGGCCCGATGTTCAGGCTTTCATCTTGGTAACACAGACCTGCAGCCGCGTCCCGAGCCCCCAGGGGCCGCGCGCAGCTCAGGGAAACGAGCGCCACAGCTCAAAGCGTCGCTGTCGTCCCTCCCGGGTGCGCTCTACCTGCCCGGTGGGGAGGGGACCTGGCTGGATGAACCCTTGGGACCAGCCTGACGGGGAAGGAAGGGGAAACATCTCGGAGCTACCCGGCGGCTTCCCAGCCCAAGCCCCTCAACTCCCGGGGCGGGCCCGCACCGGCACCTACCCAAGCTGCCAAGGAGGCCGGACGCACAGCACACCAGGGCCAGCACCGCGCACACGAAGCCAACTTGCTGCGGCAGCATCTCTCGCCTTCTTCGAACTTTGCGCGGCCGGAGGGACCGGCGGAGGGCCATCCTGGAGCGCCTGGGCGCCGTCCCTGGTAGAGGATGGGGAGCTTCGGCGGCCGGAATGCTAGCTGAGGCGGAGGGGCACTAGGGCTGGAGCGGCGACGCGACGCTCAGAGGCGAGAGGCTCCGGGCCAAACCTTCATGGCCCGCGGGCAAGGTCGGCAGGGAAAGGCCCGGGGAAGGGACGTGGGGGCGTGCGGCGCAGCCGGGGCTCAGAGTCCCGCGCGCGGCGTGCGCGCTCCGCGCACCATGGCTCCGGGGCGAGGCGGCAACGCCGGCACGGTGGCGCTGGCGGCCCTGGCTCGGAGGGCTGGCGCAGTCCCGGCGCCGGAGCCGCTACCTGCCCTCTCAGCCTCTGCGCGCTCGCCCGTCCGCAGCCCTGGCAGCAGTGCCCGGGGGCGCCCGCTGGGAGCACTCAATGCGCCCCCACGCCCCGAGCCGCCGCTCCCACTCGCAGCATTCTCCCCCTCCAAGTTTGGCGGCGGCCGCCCAACAGCACCGGTCCCCTGCTTCCCGGCGAGCCAAGCCCGGGCGGCACGGCGCGCGCGGGGAGAAGGCAGGCTGGCCCCCACGGGACCTGCGACCCTCGCGGCGCGAAGGGCCTCGACGTCAGCCCTCCCGGGGGCGAGCTCTCCCCGGGAACTTTCTCTCCGGCTGCCGGCGCCTGCGTCTGCGAGGCCGTGGCGCCTCCCGCCCGCTGCTCTCGCCTCCCTTTTCCTCCCCTCGCCCGCCTCTCACCGCCCTCCTCAGCACGTGTACTCCTCCCCGAGGGCGCACTAGCCCGTGCGCTCCTCCCTTCCCCCCGTGAGGCTCAACTACTGACCAATATAATCGCCCTCCTCCCTCCCCTATGGAGCCCAAACAATCCCTTCTCTACCCTCCGAGGCCGCTGCAGCGAGGAACAGGTTCTGGCAACGCAGGGACTCTCGGAACAAGGGTTTCTGTCGTGCGGCCGCTCCTGTGCAGGCTCCCCACGACCCCCGAGGCGACCCGAGCACCCCCCGCCCCGCCTCCCCTCCACCCGGGGCGGGAGATGCACGAGAAGATTAATTGCTCGAGCAGAGCTAACAAACAGGCTTGCACCAAGCCAACAGGCGCCCGCGCCCCGCCGGGACCCGCTCCTGCAGGGCTCTTGGGGCGGGCGGGGGCGAGCCGGCGGCTGGGGCGCAACGCCGACCTGCAAAATACTCCAGATCTGGTAGAGGGAGAAACCCCAGAGTTCCGCGGCCCCGTCGCCCAGAGTTGAGCTTTCCGTGTTCTGCAACCTTACCGCTTCACAGGGCACTCTGGTTTGTTTTGGCTTGGTTTGGTTTTTCCTCCTTGTCTCTGATCGACTCTCTGATGTAAACTGCTTTAAAAAATGGGGCAGGAGGGAGAATTTCAGAAGAGGAGCAGCTGGAGAGGAATCCAGGTGCAAGAAGGGGCCTCAGCCCAGACATCTGTGACTGCACCCTGGGACTGCCTTCCCCTCCCAGGCCAGTTCAGCACACACCTAGTTAGGACCTGCTAGGGGTTAAGTCCACCGAAAATCCTTTTTGGAACAAGGCCAGATCTGTTTAATTAAATAAATACACACCCACCGTGAGCAGGGACCTGTGCCAAGTGCCATCCAGCAAACAAAACAAAACAACCAAAAAAAAAAAAAAAAAAAAGTAAGATCCAGTCCCTGCTTTCAAGGAACCCTAAATCAAAGGGGAGCAAGACTCTCCACTAAACCTCTATTTAATAGATCAGTTCTAAAAGTCACTGTTCTGCAGAATGTGCGTTATTCCCTCACTACTCAATATGTGGCCCACCAGGGCATGAGTGGTGCTTGGGAATTTGCAAGAAATGCAGACTCTGAGGTTCCAGCCCAGACCTACTGAGTCAGAATGTGCATTTTTTCACAAGACCTCCTGCAGGTTTGTGTGCACATCCCAGTGTGAGAAGCGTGGCCCTTTTGAGCCGGTCCCAATACCTTGGTGCTTCAAGCTGGTCACCATCGGCATGATTCATCTTGGTCTAAGCAGGGATAACTGTGTATGTTAGTCTAGTGTAGCAGCACACAGGTAAGAGGTACCTAGAGGGCCAGGAAAGGGAGAAATTGCACTAATTATTTTTCAGCAGCCCTGTTTCAGTGCCTGCAAAGATAGTGAAGGCATGAACATGAGACTAATTGCAGTGGAAACCCCTTGAGGAAATGAAATGGAAACGGCCCGTGTTGGTCTCCTACAGAACAGTACAGGGCTCCCTCCATGTGGTCCGTAGAGATGTTTTACCTGCCATTAAGGCCTCTGCTCCATATGCGTGACTGTTACTAAGCTTGCCTGCCAGGGATAAAAAGAATTTTCCTTTCATTGACTTGACCGTACACAGATGCGTTTCAATACCAAATAGAAAACCCTAGAATGTGTGAAATGCATCCTTTAGAAAGCTAGCCAAGAGCCTTCGATTACATGGAAGCTGAAGGAAAAAGTGAAAATGTTAATATGCTGTTGTTCTATCCATAAGACAGCGTCACATTGATTAAAAACAACTCCAAGAAACAAAATGGCATCTGCTTACTAGGATTTAATGTTTTCTTAAAACTTCCCTCCATGGAGCCCACCTAGGGCAGTTTAAAACAAGTGTTTGAATCTGAAACAGGCCAAAGGAGTCATCAGGTGTCTGCCTTTAAACGTTTAGCGGGCCCTTTTCTAGAACATTTGTTTTCTTTGACAGCTTTCACCTGCTTTCAGTTAATAGTTGGAATGCTTGGAATAATTCCACGTGCACAAATGGATTCTTCTTCTTTGACAGTTTAAAAAGCAATTCGTTTGAATTGTACTTTTTGCTTCATTTAAATAGTGCCCATTACCAAATAGCCTCCACTCCAGCCCTAATGACTCACCCCTCAGAAGAGAGAATTGGGTTTTATGTACCTTTCAGATTCAAAGCATTCAGGAGCATTTTCTAAGTCAGCAAGGATATGGGAACAAAATGCATGTCTGGGTTTATCTCTGGCCTTCGGTCTGGCTTTAACGCCGCCAGATTCGGAGTATCCTCTCCATATCCGCTGCTTTCTTCTGATGGGACATAGTTGGGAGACTCTTCATAATGCCAAATGGTTGTGGCTGTTTTGGTAGGAAGGCTCAGTCTGTGGGGATAGATAAAATATTTTTTTCTTAAAAATTCTTTCCTGTGGTGGGGAGAACCTCACCATTTAATTCTTCTTACTTGGTTTTTTTTTTTTCAATTTTACTAGAACAACCTTCTCTATAGATTCTAATTCCTCTTGCTCTGCCTTTCAGATGGCTGGAGGCAGTCAGCACCAGCCAGGGCAGTGGTTCTCAATCCTGACCATGCCTCAGAATCTCCTGGAAGGTGTATTAAAACTCACCTGGCTGAGCCCCATCCCAGGGAGTCAGGTTCAGTACGTTCGAGGTGGTGCCCCATAATTTGTATTTCTAACAAGTTGCCAGGAGAAACTCAGGTCCAGGGAACCCACTTTGAGAACCACTGGGCTAGATTATGCAATGGCGACTGCAGCAAACAACAAAAGTTTGCTTCAGAGGGTGGCAAAATATGCAAGCTCCAAATATGCCACTTTGGCATAAGGATTGTTTTGAGCTGAAGGCAAATGAGAAGAAGCAGATACATGAAAAACCCTCTGCCCTTCCCCTATTTATGTAAAAGCAAAACATAAATTTGTAAAGGTGCCCCCCCACCTGATCCCCTACCAGGCCTTCCTGGTTAATCATGAGGACAACTCTAGATCCTTATCAGCCCAGAAACAGGCCCAGAGGGATCTCTCTAACAAATTTGGTTAAAACTAGCCCTTATCTACAACTATATATCTGCCTTTCCACAATTTGCCACCCCTAGAAGCTTCGTCTTTTCTCCTTTGTCTTGTCACTTCGCTAAAAAAAAAGTATTGTTCTTTTGTTCAGAGGCGATAGTCCGAGTTCTCATCACCCCTTTGAGTTACCCATTACGGAGGGCTTCTCTGTATACTCACGACACATGTGTTCATAACCTTCTGCTCGTCGTCTTCTTGTTAATCTGTCTTTCGTTGATCTAATTTCTAGAACTCCAGCCAAGGAAACTAAGATGCATAAAGGTTAAACAGTTTTTCTTACCTGTGTGCTGTCATGGGGGCAGCTACACAGGTACCTGGGAGCAGCCACAGTCTGAAACCTGGCAGTTCGCCAAGCCAGAGGGAGCCTTCTGGAGGATCTTGCACTGGTGAGGGAATATGCATGTTGGCCGCCACCACCCACATGCTCACCGTTACCCACCACTCATTGGCCAAAGCCAGTCCCAGGGTCCCACCAAACCCCCAGGATGTCCTATAGTACCATTTTTCCTCTGTTGGCTGAGATCTGAGCTTCTGCAGTGGACAGCCCCAGTGAGAACCACCGTACAGACCTCACATCCCTCTCCCCTGTTAGGAACCTTCCTGCCTACCCCTCCCCGCTCCCTGGTCCTTCATGTTGCAAAGCCGCTGCTGTGCATCGCCATGACACAGCCTATGATATGAGTGAGAGTATCTGTCTCCTGCTGGCGAGCAAGAGCCTCAAGGACTTGCTGTCTTATCCACAGCTCTGAACACAGTGCCCAGCACATTAGGTGCTTAATAAATATTTAGGGAATGAATAAATAAACACATTTTGGCTACAATGTGAAGAAGATAAAGTATAGTTGTTGCCTCTGTTGTGTGGTGCCTGCTCTCATGATCCCTTTTGTGCCACCCTAAGTTTCCATTCATCTTCACTGCCAAGGTCACCAGTGACCTGTGACCACATCTCAATAGAATTTGACACGCTTGAATGCACCTTTCTATTGATAGTCACATCCATAAATTTCTGGGTTTTCTCTTCCTTCTCTGACCAGCTCTTCCCTCAGCCCTCTGGGCTTCTGTCCTGGGCTTGTCTTCCTCACTCTTTTCTCTCTGGCCCAGGAGAGCTCATCAGTTCCCTGGATGGCACGATTTGCTCTCTGCTGCTGATTCAGAAGTCCAGAGCTGGAGCCTTCCCAGGAATGTAGACCTGTGTGTTCAGGGGATTGCCCACATCAAAAACCTGGGCTTCATCCTGATCCTCCCACCTCTTTCTCTCCTGCCTCATGCTGTCTTCACTAGGACCTCAAATGGGTCCACTTCTTGCCATCGCCATGGACACCATGGGCTCTGTGTCTCTCCCGATCTTCACCAGTATCTCGAAGGCTGGCCTATCCATCACATTCCTGTCTCCACTCAGCAACTAGAGTATTCTTGCCAAAGAAGGAAAATCTGATTATGTCCCTTTCTTCCATGAAACCCTCAGAGACTCCCCGTTGCTCTCAGCATAGACTTCCAGCTCTTTAGCTTGATATAGGGTCCTGCATGATCTCCACATTGGCCACACATTCAATTCACCTGGGGAGCTTTTTGGCCCTGGGGAGTGGGTGCTGGGCCACAATCAGGGTGGTGAACCCTGCTCCAGACTCTCATGGCCTCTTGAACCCCATCCTTCATCACTCCAGTCTCTAGCCATTCAGAATCCCTTTCTTGTTCTTCAGGAATACCTTGTCCCATCTTTCTAGAACATACCTTCCTACCTCCAAAAGCCCCCTTCACCTGGCACTATGGATTGAATGTTTGTGTTCCCCCCAAAATGCATATGTGATGGCATTTGGAGGCGGGGCCTTATTAATAGGATCAGTGCCCTTATGAAAGGGGCTCAGAAAGGTCCCTCTCCCCTTTTGCCACGTGGGGGACACAACAAAAATGGCTGTCTAGGAACTGGGAAATGGACCTCTCCAGACACAAAATCTTCTGGCACCGGGATCGTGGACATTCTAGGTTCCAGAACTGTGATAAATAAATGTCTCTTGTTGATAAGCCACTTGTTCTATGGTATTATTGTTAGAACAACCTGAAATAAGACACCTGGCTAAATCTTCTGCTTCCAATCTTGAGGAAGATATCATGACCTCTGAGAAACCTTGCAGGACCACTGAAGTCTGAGTTAAGACCCCCCACCTTCTGTGCTTTTATGGTGCCTTGTATTTCTATCAAATAGTTCATCAGACCATATTGTAATGAACTCTTTCCTTATGTATAGTTTCCCCAGACTCTAAGCTCTGTGGAGACAGGAACCACATCTACCATGCTCACGACCTGGATGTAGTGGGTGTTCATTAAATGCTCATGGAAGGAAGGGAAAGCATACCTGGCCCTCACTCAACACGTGTGACTCGACCCATCGTGTTGCTCCTACCAGCATCCGTCATATACAGGGTTTTCACCCTCGCTGCATCTTTTGATTCCCATAATAACCTCAAGAAGGAGGCAGAACAAGAATTAGAGCCCCCCTTTACAAGGTCCCTCATACTGGAGTGGCCTGCTCAAGCTTGCACAAGGAGTTAGAGGTACAGCTGGGATCTGAACTGGGTCTTCTGCCCATTAGCCAGACCATTCTCCCATGACAGCATGTCACAGAGACTCGTCCTGAAGGGTGTGCCAACTAGCTTGTTGAATAAATTAGTTTTAAGTGGAGACAGAAGGCTACATGTCATGGCGCTATGTCCTGCCTGGGCCATCTCTGGTGACTGGCTAATGGTGGGGACTCCCAGTGCAGGCTGATCAGAGGAGGAAAGACACTTACCTAGACCAGACCTGGGGTCTCCTAAAGCAACCCATACAGCTGCTCCATGCTTTGCAAGCCTGATTCTCAGAGTCCTTGGTTTTAAATATGAAAATAACCAAATTGCTTTGTTCACCACTCAGAAAACATTTACTGAGCACCCAATGGCATATCGCTTCTGGCTTCGATGTCTTTCCACACCACAAGCCTCTGAAGCATACATCAGTGAGAGTGCAGAGGAAGCTACTGTGTCCAGGAAGTCCATAATTAGCATGACTTAAAGGCCGAGCAATTTCTTTTGTATAAGAGTCTGCGTAGAGCTGTCCAGGTTGGTAAGGTGGCTTGGCCCCTCATCACCATGCAGGGACCCAGGCTCTTGCCACCTTGTGGCTCCGCCATCCCCTAGGGCATGATCATCTGCTACCCAGTTGAAGCTGATTGACCACCGCTCCTGCTTACAGCCAACAGGAAGGAGGAGGAGCGCCCTGTGTCGTAAGCCCCAGGCTGTATCACTCCCTTCTCAGATTCTGTGGGTGGAAGCTTCTTTGCAAGACCATATCCAACCCAGGAAGACTAGAAAATGCTCGGCTGGGCAGCAGACGCCTGGGACAATTCTGTGACAGTGGGAGCAGAGGAGGGGGGTTCAGTGGACAGCCGCAGGCCTCCACCACCAATGGGGAGCGGGGACTCAAGGAAAACAAGAGAGTTGTCCAAGATGCCCCAGGTAGTAACTCGCAGATCCAAGCCCCCTCTCCAGGGCACGGATTACTGAGTACCCTCTACTCATCACCCCTCTGGTCACTCAGCTCTTGTCAGTCTGAGAGCAGAGGTAAGACAGAGAGAGCTTGCCACCAGGGACAGGAGGAAGGGCTATTTGGCAAGGGACATGGCTCAAATGGTGCCTCTGATTTTGACCCTTGGCTAATTGTTTGCTGTTGGATTGGCCCTCTCTGTGCTCAGTAGGAGCCATGACATTGCACAAAAGCCAGATTTTCCTTTACAATCAGCGGACTGCACAGCCAAAGGCGAGAGCAGCGTGGGTTTTTGTTTTCCTGGGAATGTGCCCTATTTTCATATTTTTTTATTTCTCTCTAATGGCTCGAGCCTCAGAAGCCCCAGCCTCTCTGCATGGAAGGGCCTGAATACATGGGAAGAAATGGCAATTATGCCAGAAGTGAGAAGACAAGTGCCGAGAGAGAGAAGGACAGATAGAGTGCCAGAGATTTTCGTCAAAGGCAGGGTGGTTCTGCCACAAGGGGAACCACTAAATGCCGCTGGGACCACCCGTGGGGATGGGTGCATCTCCCACCCAGGCGCATTCCCGCAAGGACCCCCGCCCCCGACCAGAAGTCAATTCCGCATGATAAGCATCCTTCTAGCCTGTGCTTAGGGGTTTTAATGAGGGAAAAGTTCCGCTTTGCACACTTTGGAGGCTCCTGTACAAACATTCCTGCTAATTTCCACGGCTTGGAAAGACGGGAGAAGACCAAGATCTGAGGACCGAAATGTGTACTGCCTGGCGAATGGGAAGAGCTCCCTGCGGCGTCTGGGCAGAAACGCATGGTCTAGGAAGCAAGAGTAGTGAGCCTAGGCGGCCAACCAGGGCAGCTGTCCGCAGGGAACTTGCCAGATACTGGGCCAGCCCTTGCTAGACGTGCAAGCTCTTGTCCCCAGCCAGAGAACTGGACGTCCTTTGGTTTGGTTACCCAGATAACAGAAACTCTGAGTCAAACAACTAAATACTCCCAACAAGGCTCAGCCCCTCAGGAGAGACGTCTAGGTCTTCACCACATTCCAAACCTACCCCAGGGCCTTGCGCTAGGAACTCAGCTGCCCTCAGAAGGCACGCTTAGCACTTCTGAAGTTTATTTTTTCCTCAGACGACATCCAAATTGGGTGTGGGGGGCAGGCAGCCCCTCTCCATGTGGTTGGCCGGGAATCATGGTCCCCTCTATCTCGTGGCCATGCCCTCTTCACACTTGGCTTCCGGAGGGGTGGCGCAGTGGGGCAAGCTGGTCTGCACTGAGATTGCCGGGGCCAGTAGGGAGAGATGGAGAGTCCCAAGTGGAAGGTTTTCCTAGGTCAGACTTGGAGCTGGCAACTCCAACTGCCCCCATATCCTAGGCGTTAGAACTCAGCCACGTGGCCAGGGCCGCAAGGGAGGCTGGAATGTGGCGGTAAATAGTCTGGGCCATGCACAAGCAAGCAGTCATCAACAAACACAATCCTAACAATGTATCGTCTTCACCTACCCTTGGTCAGGACCAGGCAGTCTTCCAAGTACGTTATATCTACTGAGTCATTTAATCCTGCCAACAGCTCTGGGAGGTAAATACCATTATCCTCTTCCGTTTTTAGGTGAAGGAGCCCAAGGGTTCTGAGTGGTTAGTAACTTGCCAGAAGTCACACAGCTACTGAGTGACAAAGCTGGGACTCAGAGCCAGGCAGTCTGCGTCCAGGATTCCCTGCTCTTAACCAACCTGCCTCAAGAATGAGCCTTCCTGGGGCGCCTGGGTGCTCAGGGGGTTAAGCCTCTGCCTTCAGCTCAGGTCATGATATCAGGGTCTTGGATCAAAGCCCTACATCAGGCTCTCTGCTCAGTCTGCCTGCCTCTCTGCCTACTTGGGATCTCTCTGTCAAATAAATAAAATCTTAAAAAAAAAGGATAAGCCTTCCTATTTTACACAGGAGGAAAATTTATACCTCCCCACCCCCCGCTTTTACCCAGAAAAGACAATACAGAGCTTACTCTCAGTAAACCCTTGTTAAATGAATGGATTGATGGTTCTGTTTTCGGACATGATTCAAAGTGTTTTTAAAACATCAAGCAGGGTTTTAATGTTAGATACTAACTTTCACATGGACCACGATGGTTGCTTTGAGACGAAAGGCTGAATAGGAGGCCTGAACAACAGACTCAACCCATTTGAAAATAAATTTGCAAGCGGCAAGTCTTTTGGGGAATTAAAAAAAAGGCCCAGAGGAGATTTACCACAGCGTTGCATAATAAAGTGCCCCCCAAAGTAATACTAATACTTTAATGGCTGTTATGCAATGTGGATGGGCCCGTATGACTCAGCGTTTTAAATTAATTTAAAGGATTCCTGATGAATGTTGTTAGCTGGCTTTGGGGCCTCTCCTTTCTCTATTCCCCTTTTAACCAGGTTCTGAAAGCAAACTCCCTGGCAAATTCTTACCTGCAGGGTGGAGACACGCATATACTTCAGAAGGATATCCGAGAAAGGAAAGAAAAGAGCTTTTGTGATCAGCACACAGTTCTGCTCTCCTCTCTGACAACAGCCGAAACCGCCCTCCTCGGGGTCATGCGAATTCTAGACCTATGAACTCTAGAATTCATAGAGAATTCTAATCCCTCAGACGGCCAGTAAATAATAATGTATAGACTTATGATTAGGATTCTGTTTCAAAGGCCAGTGATCAAAGGACAGCAGCCAGCCAGAATGGTGAACTTTAGAACTCAGCTTCTGAGTGAACGCCACAGGCTCCCTCTGTGGGTCCAGACTTCACACCTCCGGGTCCTGGTTCCCCCAGAACCTTCTCTCGGTCACCTCAAGAATGCCCCCACGGCCTCGGGACACAGCCGAGTGTGCAGGCTATGCTTCTGTCATGAGGATGTGGTTTCTTGCAACCATTTCTCAGCTTCCCAACATCCTTCTCTGGTTTGTGTGGAAAGAGTCCGGGACAGAGGCCCTGGTATCTCTGAGGAAGTGAGAGAAAGTGTCTGGCCTTGAAGAGACCCATACTTTCAGGACATCGGTGCCCTGAAGCAACAATTTCATAAATGGAGCCCTGTTGACCTGTGAGAGATGAAGCCTTTCTGAGACAGCCATTGTTTTGTCCCTGCCACAAACATGAATATTCAGGAGCTGTGTTGCATACCTAAGAACGAGGGGATGAGTTTCAGGAACCCTCACAGAGGGACCAGGGAAGATGTTGGGGGGTGCCAAGATCTGCTCAGGATGGAGGGGCTGCTTATCTCTCTCCTTGTCCCCATCCTCTGCCCATCTCCCTGTTATTTCTGTTTCCTGTTGCCACTGCCCTGACTCCCAGTAAGATCACAAAGTCCCACCTGGTTTGTTTCACATCCAGACTCCTACATAGTCAAGCTTCCCTTCTACCAAGGTAGAGAGTCTAAAGGCAGTGGGTCACCATCTTTGGGGTACAAATACCTTCAAAAATTCACAGAATGCTCTAGACCCTATACACCCCCCCAGCCCAGAAAGTGTACAAACTATACACATGGGAATTTGAATGCAAATTCTGAAGGACCAGAACCCTTCCCCCAAACACTCTCAAAACCCTTAAGGTGCCCCTCATCCTACTCCCAAGACCTTACCAGGACTATTCGTAGTTTAGGAAAAAACTGAAAGACCAAACAGCTGTAAATGCTCAAAGAAGTGAAGATCAATTTCTCCTTGCCTCTCCACGGACAGAAGGAGAATTCTAATGTTCAGGCTGAAAAGATTGAGATGTTCGACATTTAAATAAATTTCTAAAATTCCTTATGCTACTATCCCCATTTGGAAATCTACAAGGTATATTAAAGGCTCTGAGAAGATCTGCAACAACTGGGCATCTTTCATTTTGCTGAATCCAGCATTTCCAAAACTTATCTGGCCCTGGAGCCCTTTTTGTTTCTATCCACAGTTAGGTTCCCATAGAACTGGTGTTTTGAGGAATACTGATGTAGCCTAATCCTTACATTTTATGGATGGGGAGACTGAGGCCCAGAAAGGGGGCATGACCTTCCCAGGGTCACGGTGAGACGGTGGTGGAGCCAGGCCTTGGTCTCCTGGCTTGTGGCTGTCTCCATGTGGCAAACTGCTGTGGTCAAGAGGTCTCTTCCAAGTACTGGAGGCACAGTACAGTTCTCCTTTCCTCTGAGGAGACTGCCCCAGAAGGCAGAACAACTATGTCCAAGTCACTGCGAGTGAGGAGGGAGCAGGGGTCATAGAGAAGGGCATTGTCCAGATCCCAGGTTTATAGCTCAGAGCCTGAAAATGTGTGTGGATTTTCTTCATGGTAATACTCTGAGAGCCCAGAGTGCTCCCGACAAGGGTCCCGAGCCGGATAAGCTCAGCACAGGCTGCAAAACGGGACCTGGAGACCAGCCCTGGCTCTCAGGGCACTCTTACAGATCTAGTTACCCTGCCGGCATCACCAGGGGAACCTGATGGGACACCCTAGGAGTACAGACAGCAGGCAAAGCCCCACCTCTGCAGCACACCTTGGTAACCGGTGAAAGCAGATTCAAAGGAGCAGCCAGGGCTCCAAGGGCTGAGTGGAGGTGCTCTGGGCCCCTGGGATGTGGGTGGAAAGGCAGAAACTCTACACCGACTGTGCTAGGAATGAGCCTTCCTTTCTGTTTGCTTGTTTAAAAACCTACAAATGATGGACTGCTTACCAACAACCCCCCCCCAAAATCTCCAAAGCCTGCTTGGCAGCTAAACAGAGAGCCCTCTCCTATCACTTCCCAAAATCTTAACCCTTAGAATAGCAGCCTACCCTCCACAGGGCACCCAAAGGGGACATTTTCCCAAACACGCCCTCTGAGTCTCTCTTAGTCTTCCTGATGCCAAGAGTGTCCTCTGGTTCATTGCTAAAAACACAGCAATCATGTAATCATTGGCTCTGATGTCAAAAGATGCTAAGGGTTGCTACAAAGTTGACAGGAAAGGGTTTGAGATTTTTCTATTAAAAAAACAAAAACAAAACCAAAAACAAACCAATAATCCTCCTTGTCATGCTTATAACTATGTAGGAAATGTGTGCATTTCCTACATAGAGACTGGAAATAAAAATACCTCCTTTGATAAACAGAAAAGATCAAAAACGTGCCTGGGGTTCTGGGCTATTTGTTGGACAGCAGGCTGTGTCCCTGTTTTCTTGAGTAGAGACAACCTGTCTGATGGAGCCCGTGGAGGCCCTAGAAGCCCCTGTCAATGGTGGCCCTCTGGGCTGACAGGACACACGGGGGTTAGGGGGGCTGGAGGTGTCCCTTTTCTCCAGGCAGCCCTCCTGGATGGATCAGTGCCTTTCACTGAGGCAGACGCACCAGTCTGGGCTGCCTCAGTGACCAGCCCTGCAACCAGCAAGGCAAGAGGAGGCAATTCTCAAAATGAAAGTCACAGAGACTGTCGCTGCCAACTGCGGAAGAAGTCCCACGTCAGGCAGCCCTGGACAATCGCTATGGCCCTGGCACGAGATCCCTGGAGAAAAGAGGGCTCCCTGGCCAGGCTCTGGCCTCCTCAGGGTCCCTCCACTTCACCGCACCCCTCCCCACTTCTGCCTGCCCTCTGTACTTCACCCCGGACCCTACATCCTAGGTACTGTCTGTGCTGTCCCCTCCCGCCTAGTTTTTTTATGACGCTGAAGTGGAAGAGGCACTGGTTCATAAGACAATGAGTAGGGTCTGGGGTCTGCAGCCCGGTGCCCCAGTCGCACATGGGCCTCACAGGTTGGGTGGCTTCTGAAAGTGTCAATTCATCTTTTCGTGCCTCAGTCTCCTGTCTGTGAACAACGGGGCGGGTCTTTTCTTAAAGCTCTGTCACCATCCACTGAGCTGTGAACATCTTGTAGGAGCCTCCGTCTTACGCCACGCGCCCCAAAGCCTGCGAGAATGAGCTACGCACACCGCCACCCGCACTCACGATGCAGCCCCGGAGCGCGCTGACTGATCCCAAACTTGCACTCCCTCTCCCGCCGCACTCAGCTCCCAACACAGGGCTTGGGCACCTGCTGCCATCCTCCAGGTTCATCAGTAGACCTTGCCCCCCGCCCCTACTCCCTGGAGCACCTTAAGGACTTGTTCTGATGGATGCCTCTGGCTCTGTCCACCCTTAGTGTCTCTCAGACATTCTCTACCCAGCTCTGCCCCTTGTTCTGATTTTGGTCTGGACCTGAGCCCACTCCTGACTCCCCCTAAATGGGTATCTGGAGTTTCAGAGGGGAGACGAGGTCATACATACGGAAGCACTAACCTCCGTCGTGTCTGGCACGCAGACACTGCTCACTGAGTCGCCTTCCTCCTGCTCGGTCTTCCTAGTTCTTGGATCTCCTGGCTTCTGGAACCTACAAGTGACCCACGCTCAGGCGATTCCTTGTGCAGGACTGGATCTAGCACTGGTTCCGTTAGGAAGGCAAGAGAGCTTCATCTTATACGACATTTCCTACCAGCTGGCAGTGACTTCCCCATGCATCGTGCTACGATGGAGCAGAGCGAGAGTAGGCTTGAGGGAGAAGAAGACCAGGATGGACCAAGAGTGTCTGCCAAGAGCACGCGGGCGAGAGCATTTGCGGTTCCCGTACATGCCCTTGTTCTGGCCCAGGCTCTCTCACAAACCGCGTGGCACGAAGAAAGTCGCTTCTCTTCTCCGAGCCTCCGGTCCCTCAACTCTAAGTGACGGAAGAGTCCTGGCAAGCTCCTGGCGCCTTCCTGGGGTCGCTGCTCACCTTTATCCCTAATGGCAGGCCTGCTGGCTCTGGCTCCAAACCCCTAAATTGGGAAATGTTCAACTGCAGATTGTTTACATTGTGTATTCAGAGTACGAAGTGGTGTTTGAGAAGGGTTGCCATGGAAACGGTGAAGTGAGGAGGCAGCTAACTATGAAGAGAAATAATCCAATATTAACACGCACAAGCTACGCACTTGGGCTGCTGTAAATTAAATATCATGTTAGTGGGCGGGCAGCCACTGTCCGTGTGCCCAGCCTTGGTCTCCAAAATTGGAAGAAACTACCTCTTGGGTCTAGTTTGTTAAAGAAACCATAGCAAATTCTGAAGCTCCCTGATTTGGGGCCAAGATTCTTCCCAGCTCTAAGAGGTGGTACCCCCAGGCCAGTGGCTCTCAAACTGTCCACTGGGGACCTGGTTGGATGAAAGATCCTGGGGTCCGCCTGCCACGACCCGTCCTGATTTCCAGTGGGAAAGGAACCGTGTGCTAACTTGCCCCACCACCACCCAAGCAAATTGGGGGAGAGCCAGAGGGGCTCGTACCCACCTGCCTTTGTGCTGGGGTTGTGCACGGTTTGTAAATGCATGATAATAGCTGAAATGTTAGCATCCAGTAATTGGAAAATTATAGACTCCCCAAACGGGTCCCGCAAATGGGCGTCGCTGCACATTGCCGGGCTAACCACACAGACTGCCACCAGCTCCGTGGATACTGGTGAGGCCGGAAAGCACAGCCAACACGAGGCAGCGCTGACAGGACGCGGGTAGCCGGTATCCTTCCCCGAAGTTGCAGGAATCCCAGCCATTTCTGTTGCCAAGAGCTGGGTGGCAGCCAGACTCCTTAGTAGAATGCAGAATTAGAGTCCTCAGTAAATGCTAGTGACAGGCTCCTTTTACCTTATAAACACTAAGTATTAGGAATCCTGCATGCTCGCTTATTAGGTCACCTAGATGGTCTGTGACAAGGAAAGGCTCCCAGAAGGAGTGCCCTTTGCCTGGGGCAAGGGTTTGCATGTTTGTTTCAGGAGGATCCCCGAGACCCTCCCAGGGACTGCAAGTCCTGAGACTCACTAGCTGACCAAGCCAAGCAGGTGCGTTTGCCGCTCTGTGGCTCTGTCCCCGACTCCTGACCACGGAACGAGAGTCCCCCAGCCCGGGCTGTGGGGCCAGCTACATCAGAGTCACCAGGAGACTGGGGGAAAAAATGCCTTCCAGGGCCACAGTTCTGGAAATTCAGATCCACAAGGTCAGGGATAAAGCTCAGGGATCCACATTTTCAAAAACGTCACCAGAGGGTATGACAAGCAGCTAGACGTGGGAGCCTGGGCTCTGTCCCGGCAGGGGCCTGGGCCTGGTTGGAAAAGCCCCAACACCCCAGTTTCTCCATCTGTACCCCGAGGATGAAGGGCCCACCCCCGTCCCCCAGGGATGGCAAGGGTCACAGGACAGAAGACTGGAAAGCTCTGGGCTCAGCGTGGCTCCTAGGGGGATCCCACTGTGTTCATCTAGAAGAAGTGTGACCCACAGAAAGCCCCGGGGAGCCTTCACAGAGGGACAGAGCGACACTATTGTTATGCTTTACAACGTACATATACATGGTATATGTTCTTTGTATGTACCAAGTGCTCCGTGGCTGTTCAGTCTGTAAGAGGGTGGGGAGAGCTTTCGATGTGGAGTCAAAACAACCTGTGTTGTCGTCCACCCTGCCATGACCTGTGCCCACTAGCCGCGTGAGGTCCCCTCTCTCAGCTGCCATTCACCATCTTTAAAATAGACATAGGACTCATTACCTCCCAGGGTTTTTGTGAGGGCTGGAAAACAGATTTACCTTAAAATCTTTTTGAGGAGAATCCGTAGAACTATATGAAGAGAATAAACAGCAGGATCGAAATGGGAGGCAGGACAGGGAGCATTAGCATAATGTCTGGGGGCAGAAGGGGCGTGCCACAGGGTCCCCTCTCCTGGCTGGTCCCGACAGGTGTCCCAGCAAGTCGGCGTGGGGGACTTGCGCTCGGGCAAGCCACAGATGCTCCGAGGGGGACAGAAGAGGGGCTTGTGACAGCTGACGTTCTGCTGGACGGAAAAGGAACTGCAGCTCCTCCACCAAGATCTGGGTGGCCGGCCCCCCAACCATGTCCAGGGGGAAATTCCCGGAGGTCCCATCAGATGAACAGATCTCAGTTTCAGAGAACTGAAAAGAACCAGATTGGGTTGGGGGCAGGTCCCGCCTCACAGGCTCTGGGATGCAGGAAAGTGTCCCCGCACAGCAAGGGCCAGAGCACAGCTCACACTTCTCCATGCCAACGCAGGACGACATGCCAACAGGCCAACTTGACAGCAGGCCCAGGCTTTTGTCCGGGGCCCCTGCCCTGGTAGGCTCAGGACTCCCTCAGAGGTGACTCTCTGTGCGCAAGCCTGAGTCCCAGGCCTAGCTGTACTCATCGGATGCCGTACATCCCGGCAGCCCCTCAAGGCAGGCAGAGCCCACGGCGCTGCTGGGGCCACCTTAGGGCTTCCGGAAGCTGCGCTGTGACAGGTCCCACCCAGCCCACTGTAGCTCCTCGGGGAGGCAGGTGGGGACATTCTCCCTGCAGGGTGACTGCAGATCAGGCCTTGGCTCCCCGCAGTCTGGTCCTGCAAAGCCACTTTGACAGCCACTTGCCTGGGACACCAACCGTCTACAGTCTGACCAGGACGGTGGGCCCGTTGAGCTTGAACATCTATTTACCTTTGGCCTCTGGCCCTCATCAAGGGTTAACCTGTTGATACCATCCTCCAGCCACCCTCCTGGAGAATTCAATGGCAGAGGCTAACGTACCACTCCTGCCACCCAAGCAGAGTCACCCCCCAAGGGGAGGGTCCAGGGTTTGGGCCCTTTTCCTCGAAGGGGGTGCCTCTGCTCCTTGCCCTGCTGTCCCCGGCAACCTCCCAGGTCAGCATGAGATGACAGTGTCAGGGGGCATAGCAGAGTAATTCCACCTGCTCCTGGAGTCCCAACATGAGTCAGAACATGAGTCCGTAACCCCGGAGCTCGCATGCCCGCAGGAGACCTATTTGGCCCCGGGTAACATCTGCTGACTTAATGGCTTGGTCCATTTGAGCCGCTCTAACAAAAACCCCATACTCTGGGGTGCCTGGTGGGCTCAGATGGAAGAGCCAGGAACTCTTGATCTCAGGGTCATGGCTTTGAACCCCGTGTTGGGTGTCGAGATTACTAAAAAAATAAATAAATAAAACATAAAAATGACCGTACACTGAGCAGCTTCTAAACAAGAGAAATTTATTTGTCATATTTGGAGGCCAGACAGTGCAAGGTCAAGGTACCAGCAGAGTGGTGTCTGGCGAGACGTCCATTTAATCACTATGTCCTCGCAGAGTGGAAGGGGGCAGCGGAGCGCTCTGGGGTCCGTTTTATAAGAACACTAATCCCATTCACGAAGCCGCCTCCCTCATAACCTGATCACCTCCCAGTCCTCTCACTTTGGGGATTAGTTTTCAATGTACAAATTTGCGTGTGTGGGAGGCACGAAATCCAGTCTTTTGGACTTAAACAAATGCTGTCTACTCATTCTTTTTTTTTTTTTAAGATTTTATTTATTTGACAGACAGAGATCACAAGTAGGCAGAGAGGCAGCCAGAGAGAGAGGAAGGGAAACAGGCTCCCTGCTGAGCAGAGAGCCTGATGTGGAGCTTGATCCCAGGACCCTGAGATCATGACCTGAGCCGAAGGCAGAGGCTTTAACCCACTGAGCCACCCAGGCGCCCCTGTCTACTCATTCTATTCTAGGCCTTGGCTGGCCCTGCAGAGCCAGAGACCAAAAAGACAGTTTTTGCCCTCAGGGTACTCACTGCCTAAGAAGGGAGACACGGTCTAAAAAATAACAAGGGAAAAGAATTGAGTTTGGGCCAGGTTCTCAACACCCCAGGAATGGTGCTAAGGGACGATCATGGCCCTGGTTCTATCAGAGAGTGGGCTTCCAGGCAGTTCCTGGAGCAAGATGTGGGTTCGGAGAGGAAAGCACAAGCCAAGTGATAAGAAGTGGGGCCCAGGATGGACAAGAACAAGAAGCACAAGCCCTGTGGGGACCCCAGAACAGCTGCGATGCTCGAGACCCCCATGAAAGCCAGCACTCGGCCCCTGTCCGTGGTGCTGTGTGAGGGAAGGGGAAGGCTTCTCCGCGGACCAAAGAAACCTCCACACTACCCTGGGCTAGCATGTAGAGCAAAGAGTCAGGTTGCCTGATGAAATATAGGACACCCAGTTAAATTGGATTTCAGATAAACAATAAAGGATTTTTTGTGTGTGTAAACAGATCTCATGCCGTATTTGAAATTATTTGTTGCTTCTCTGAAATTCAGATTTTAACGGAGCATTCTATCTTTTAATTTGCTAAATCTGGCAACCGTAAGACAAGAGATTTATTTCTCTCTTGCTTCGTCGTCTGACCGGTCTAGGCTGGTGGGAGAGCGCTGCTCCGCAAAGTCATCAGAGACCCGGGTTCAACTTGCTGCCTCCTTCAGGTGTGGTTCAGAGCAGCCATCCCCGTGAGAAATCATGCCCTAGAAATGCAATTTTTGGGTATCGCCAGGGTCAAATAACGAAATAGCCGAAGCCCCTTGTTTGTGTTTTAAGATTTTATTTATTTATTTATTTTTGGAGTTGGGGAAAGGGCAGAAGGAGAGAATCCCAAGCAGATTCCTCAAGTGCCGAGCCCGACGCTGGGCTCGATCTCACAACCTGAGATGAAATCCAAAGTCAGCTGCTCAGTTAACGGAGACACCCAGGCGCCCCACGAAAGTCCCTTGGAACTGCACATGCTAGTCAAAGGCACAGCTGACGATGACAGTGACAGGACGGCAGGCACACGTACTCTTTCTATTACTTGGATCGAAGGTGCGGGAACCCAGTGCCTCCTGGGAATGGGACTCTTCACGCATGAAGGGAGATGGTCAGGAAGAGGATCTGAACATTTAAGTTCAGCAATCGAGATTCTGTGGGACTCCAGCTCGCGCTCAGGAAAACCCCCTTCTCATCACAGCCCGGCTTGGTTTCGCTGAGGGGTCCTTTGAAGTTCCCAGCAGAGGTGGGGGAGGAGGGGAACCGTCGCCCGTGTTTCAAGGCACGTTTGTTTCAAAGTGGGCCCCGAATAATGCTGTGGTGCAGAACTGAGCCATTGTAAACGGATAAATGCGGGGCTGACGTCTGTGGGCCTATTATCTGAACTGTCAGACGCGCCCGGGCAGAGCAGGCTTGCTGACCATCAGGGCAGCAAAGGGGCGTGGGGGTGGTGAGGCCAGCTCTCTGCTGATCACCCCACTTTGCTGATTGTATAACGAGGGGGCTAGAGAAAGTTCCATATGCTGGCATCACACCTCTGTGACGGAGCCGGAAGGGGTAGGGTTTCAGTTCTTCCCCTGGCTCTTGAAAGCCATACCAACCAAGGAAAAACGAAAAACAAAAAAAAACAGTTACTCATTCTCTATTTTACTGTCTCTCTTCTGCTGGATTCTCAATTTTCCCTGTTTCCAGGCCCAGGTAGTATTTTCTGGGGTCCGTAGAGTGGATGATGGCTTTTTAGAAACGTGATGTTTGTAATATTTTCTTAGATCGGTTTCTCCCATTCAGAAGCATAAAGATAGATGGGGATGTGATGTGTGTTCAATAGCATTAAGATCAACGCTGTCACTTTTCAGAGGTCAAGCAAGTCATTTTTATGGATAAAGAAACTGGCTTGCTCATAATCAGGTTCTAGGATTCAGACCTAGGCGTCTAGTATTCTTTCCACGACAACATAAATGCTTCTGTTCCTTTATTTGTTCACTCAGTAAAGACTGATCACTTTGGGTTGGCAATGGTTCAGTGAATGAAGTGGGCAGATTCCTTCTCCAGGGAGCCTACCCCCCACGATGGGAAGACTGGAGTTTCTGATACAGGTGAGTGAGCCTCCTAGCACATCTTGCCCACGGCTGTGTACCTAATCAGTTGGGAATAAATATTTAATAAGTGAATGAATAAAGGCCCTAACAGTGGTCTTGATCCATGACTCTTCATTGGCTTCCCTGAGGCCACACTGAGAAGGTGTTCCAGCTAATAACACACCCAGACACAAGTGAGGTCGCTTGTGGATGGGTATATTAACTCCATTCCAGGGAGGAATCTGTAACTCTTCTCGTGAAGCATAAACTTGGAATAATTTCTAAATGGCAGGTGCACAAATTATTTCTCCAAGGAGAAGACAATTTTGTCTTCCCACTTCTCATCATGCAAATCTTTCAACCACAGTTGGTAATAAATGGAAATTGATAAACGGGATCCAAAATTCACATTTAAATGTTTGGAAGAACAGTTTTCGTTGGGAAAAAAAAAAAAGCAGCTGAACAGAACAGGGGCTGGTGAGGGCAGGGTTTGTCTCTGAGACGTAGCTGAAGCGGACGGTGAGATAAATGTCAGCAGAGAAAGAAGGAGAACTGTGTTCTAGAGAAAAAAAATCCTTTTTTAATTTTAGGGTGAAAGTTGAGTATTCAAGGTCTGGGGACCAATTGTCACTTGTCTACATTCAGTCCGCTGTGCCTTAGGTCTCAGACTCAATTGTCTCAGCAGTGTATGTGGGGGCCCTTCAGGACCCAGGACCACCTGCCGTGTTAGCCTCACCAAGCACTGAGCTCACTCTGTCAGCTCTGCTCCATCCCCCTGCCCCAGTCCCCTCTCTTCCAGAACATGTCACTTTCTGCTCTGTGCCTCTGCTCAAGCTGTTTCCCCTTCCTAGAAAACCCCTACTCCAACCTTCAAGATCCAATTCAAATGTGACCCCCGAGGTAAAGCCTTCCCGTGGACCAGATGGAACTAAGCCTTCCTTCCTCTGTATTCTCAGGGCCCTTGGCTCAGACCTCACATGCAGCATGTTTGAATCCCTCTTCTGGCTAGTTAGTGGTCTATCTCGTCTGGACTTTGAGTTCCTTGGGTCGTAATTACTTTCCAGTGATCCACTGTGTATCCAAAAGTGTGTCTGGCATCCATGAATGTTAAAGCAAGAGGATATAAATACCAATTAAATGTGAGGTTTAGTTTGGGGGGCACTGCCAGCTGGGTAGAAAAGACTGGACATTACACTTGATTATTAAGGCAGGATTATGGAACAACCTTTCAGGGGTAGCTTCAAGATATTCATTAGTTTGAGATACAAAAGTGCTTGGAGGCGGAAGAATGACCAAAATCAAAATGGTGGTCAGGATGGGATATTGGGTGAATATCAACTCTGAAAAAAACAAACCACAGAGAGATAGGTAAGGGTATTTCTGCCCCTCCTTCTTGACCTTCCATGGCCACCGATGCTGCCAGACAGTTCCCAACCCAAGGCCCCAACTCCCACCTGGGTTCCAGGAACATTGTCTCTCCCCTTGTCCCTTCAGGCACTGGGTTGGTGATGGCTTCCAAGTGTTGTGTGTCCCTGTGGGGGGCGGGGGGGCTCAATGTCTCCTGTTAGTTCCCTCATCTCACTCATTCCTTTATGAATGGGACTTTTGGCTTCAAAACTTCAGTTGAAAACTTTAAATGATACCCACCGTACAACTCTTAAGATTCTAGCTTCTCCAGAATCCCGATTACAAAAATGTTGGGTATCACTCTGCCGTACCCAGGGACCAGCAACCTATAACCCAGAGACCGTATCTTTTATAAACAAAGTATTATCAAAATACTTTTAAAAAATATTTTATTTATTTGACAGAGAGAGACACAGAGAGGGAACACAAGCAGGGGAAGTGGGAGAGGGAGAAGCGGGCTCCTTGCTGAGTGGGGAGCCCAATGCGGGACTCGATCCCAGGACCCCAGTATCATGACCTGAACTTATTAAGTTGTTAAGCCGATGCTTAACAACTGAGCCACCCAGCACCCCTATTAAAACACTTTTTAGGTTATTGGAATGCCATTTGATTTTATAAATAAAGTTTTATTAGAATACAGACACACCCATTCATTTACAGTCGTCCATTGCTGCCTCCACACCACTGCACTGGCAGAATTGCATGGCTGTGACCAACAGAATGGCCTGCATGGCCTGAAACATTTACATCTGGCCCTTTACAAAAAAAGTCTGCCCCCTCCCCTTGCTTTGCACTACTGTACATTCATAGGCAATGACTTTACCATCCTTCAGCAAACGTCTTTTAGAGAGTTCTACCTCTTTTTTTTTTTTTTTTTTTGAGAGTGCATGTGCACTCGGAGGGGAGGGAGGGGCAGAGGAAGAGGGAGAGAGAATGTTAAGGTGAGAGATAGTGGCTACCTTGTTCCTGGAGAAGCCAGCAGCAGCCAGGGCCTTGAGGGATTGGGAGTTAGGCCACTGACATCTGACGATTGTCCTGGAGACAATAACAGGTGCCTGGGGGACTCTGCCTGAGGCTGGTGACATGGTCAGATCTGGCCTTTAAAGGGACCACTGGTAGGAGCTGGTTCTTTGAGAGAATTAATAAGATTGATTAACCCCTGGCCAGACTTATCAAAAAGAAAAGAGAAAGGACCCAAATAAATAAAATCATGAATGAAAAAGGAGAGATCACAACCAACACCAAAGAAATACAAACAATTATGAGAACATATTATGAGCAACTCTACGCCAGCAAATTTGACAATCTGGAAGAAATAAAGGGACTACTGGGAGGCCTGTGTGGAGAGAGGGACTAAAGAGGAGCAGATTCCGGGAAGGAATGTCAGACCAAGGAGGTGGGTATGGACTAAGGCTTGACAAGGGGGCTGGATGCCGGGGCGTGGACTTGGAATAAATTTCAGAGATGAGGTGAGTGGAGTTGCTGACTGATTGAGGGGCTCAGGGCAGAGGGAGAGGAGAGTGGTGTTGGGATGACTCCCAGGCTCCTGTCTTGGGCATCTGAAAAAGCCAACTCCATTCTCTGACCTAGGAGCTCTCAGGAAACCTTCTGGATGCCAAAACTCAGGCTCAGTTCTTGCCCCTTGAACAGGTTCCACTGTTCCTTGTGCCTTGTCTCAATCGTAAATTTCACAATGGAACCTACTGTCTAGAACCGCATGAGGAAGGGGGTGGGCACAGGTGATTTTCATATGCCCCACCAGGCTGGACCAGAGCTTTCCAGAGAGGGAAAGGGTTTTCCCTTTTGCTGGAAGGTTGCCCTCCGGGGTTCAGGTGGAGGCAGGAGTTGGCAGGGGTGAAGATGCCTCATTCTCCTTCTGAAGGCTTCCTACAGAATATTCACCCTAAGTCTTCCCAGGGCCACTGTGTCCCCACCAGCTCCACGGATCAGGGTGCCCCAGGCTGCATGGAGGGCGGCAGGAGCACCTTGGAGGAATGCTCCTCCCACCCCTGCAGGGAAGGTCAAGTCAAAGCCCCAGAGCAGGAATCTCACGGTTGCTGGGACAAATGCCCTGGAATCTTCCAGAGCTAGGCACAGGGCTCCCTGTTTCCTCTGCCCTTGGAAAAAGAGTGCATTTGGACAGGAGTAAGTGTGAGCTCTAGAGGCCCAACTTTGTTTTGTTCTCACCTTTCTGGTCTAAGAAATCACAGCACGGTAGGCAGCCGTGGTCTGGACAGCAGGTGAGCGTTCATTCACGGTTGGACGGGCAGCAGAGTCCAACAGGTGCCGTAGGTGCTTGGGAGTGCCAGAGGCAAGGGCAGTCTGCCCCATCACCTGGTCCTCTAGGACTCTACCTTCAGTGAGCAAGGTCGGGGTGGGGGTGATGGTTCAAGGATTAGGTTCGCTGAGGGAGACGCTTGGGTCCACTGCCTCTAGGAGTGGTGCGAATAGTGGGAGAGACAATATCAAGAGGGTTGAAGGGTCCCGTTGGGTTGAAGTGTCAAGGCCGCCTCCGAGCAGGGGCTGAGCTGGGGCCTCATTTGAAGTTTACATCACAGAGAGCAATAGTACCTGCCTGCCCCCACCCCCATTTGGGTCTCTCCAGGAGCGTCTTCTGCCCTGAGAATAGCGTTTCCCATTTGTGTGCAGTTTCGCAATAGGATTCCAAGGTTCACACTCATTTTCTCATGGGGCTGGGGCAGGTGAAGGCAGGAATTACTGTGCTTACTTCCCCAGCTGAGAACCCCGTGGCACCCCCACACTTTTTTTTTTTAAAGATTTTATTTATTTATATGACAGAGAGATCACAAGTAGGCAGAGAGAGAGGGGGAAGCAGGTTCCCTGCCGAGCAGAGAGCCCAACACGGGGCTCGATCCCAGGACCCTGACTTCATGACCTGAGCCGAAGGCAGAGGCTTAACCCACTGAGCCACCCAGGTGCCCCACCCCCACACTTTTCTAAAGTCCCATGGTTAGTGAGGGACGGAGGGGTTTCTGGTCCGGGATGGTGGTTATTATCTCCATGGTGAGATGACACGACGTGATCGAATCCAGTTGTCTCCCCCCACCTCTGTAATCAGGTCTCGAAATGGGTCCCCCCGAAACAATCAAGCTTTTCATTGCATTGCAAGAGGCCTCAGAGGAAAGAGATGCTCTCCCAGGTTGGGGTCCCCTGCTGTGACCTTCTCTCCCATGAAAGGCTCTTGGCTCAGATGCCTATCAGTTCCAATGCCACTGAGACCTGCATTCCAGAGACCAATGTTTTAACTCAACCAAGATGCATTTTTTTCATCATCATAATGTTAAAGATAATAGCTGCCCCTCCCCAATGCCGAGACAGTTATTCTGGAATATTTTATTAGTCCTAATAACCAAATGCTATCAAAAAACCATTTAAGCTCACCCAGTTAATTAGATCTCCAATTATAAGGAAAGTAAGATGAGGAAGTTGCAAGATATTCTGAATGCTACTTAATAAGGCTTTTAGTTTGAAGAGTATTGTGTCATTTTGTTCTAACACCACAAAAACCTGTCTTGGAGGAGATTAAAGAACGGATTCTTCAAAGGAGATAATTTCTGCTAAAGTGCATAGTGAACTCTTTATGCCCAGATGGCTGAGAACACTGTATTCACTCTACTTGAAACTTTTCAAAAGAAAGATGTGGTTTGAGAGGGAGAGAAAGAGGATGAGAAAGGGTGGGGGGGAGACAGAGAGAGGGACCAGAATGAAGAGGGGGAGAAGTGAGAGAGAAATTTCTTAAATTATAAAAATAGAGAAGAAAATACACCAAGCACTTGGTGTTGGTGTGGGGAGTGAGTGTTGGTGTGGTTCAGTGAGAAGACAGAGCACTGATTTTAGAGACCTGAATTCTGGTTGCAGCCCTCTGGCTTTGCTGCTTGTCCTTGAGCAGATCCCTTGGGTTTGAGCTTCGCTCTAGAACACCCCTGGAATTAAATCTCAGGCGTCCCACGCCCACTTCCTCCCTTGCTAAGAAACTGGGTTTTGTGCCCCTCCCCCACCGGCTACGGGTATATCAGTGTCTTAGATATGCCTGCAATTTCCATTTCAGACTGGTTCACTCACATGCTCTCTCATCTGAGTCCCAAAAAACCCTAGGAAATGGGCAGGGTGGGAGTTACAGACCCATTTTACAGATGAGGGGACTGAGGTTCACCGGGCTTCCATGCCTCATCCAATACCCTAGTAATTAGAGTTCAGAAGCAGGTCTTGGGGTTCTTGGGCCAGAACATGCAGAATTCCTTGGGCTCAGGAGCTAATTCACACCCAGAAAACCAGACCCTGTATTGCTCTTCCATTTAGAGCCCTTCCCTTTTCTAACTAATTCGTGCTGTGGAGTCGAGCAAACATAACTCGGAAAGTTAGGGGGTTTTCAAGGCTGAGGATCAGAAAAGGGTCATGGTGTCTCTGGCAGGTGTCTTAGTGTCACAATGGGTCACAGTGTCTCTGGCAGGTGTCTTAGCGTCACGGTGGGTCATGGCGACTCTGGCAGGTGTCTCAGCAGGAGTTGGGGAAATTCGTGAGTTGCTTTGAGTCAGTCTGGCAACTTCGGACCTGTGTCTCTCTGAACAGCCAGCGAGGGAAAGGATCTGGGTGTTGCTCTGAGGTCTTTTCTCATGGTGGCTGGATGAGTTTGCATGGACAGCCACAACGAAGTAGCACAAAGCGGATAGCTGAAAACAACAAAAGTGTATTCTTTCGCTTGTGGTTTGGAGACCACAAGTCTAAGGTCTAAGCATTGGCGGGGCCATGCGCCATCTGAAGGGTGTAGGAAAGAATCTTGCTTTGCCTTCTCGTAGCTTTCAGGGAGTTGCAGACAGTGCTTGGCCTTCCTTGGCTTGCCCTGCACCACCCCCATCTCTGCCTCTGACATCATGTTTTTCTTCTTTCTTTGTCTCTGTGTCCAAATGATCTCTTCTTCATAAAGATATCCATCATTGGATTACGGCTGGCCACAAGTTGGTATGACCTCATCTCCACTTGCCCTCTGCAAAGACCTTATTTACAAATAAGGTCTCACTCACAGGTACTGGGGGTTTGGGCTTCAACATATCCTTTGGGGGGGACTTAATGTAACCCGCAGCAGGTGGCTGCCCTCTCATTCACCACTTCTGAGTTTCATAAGTAATTATCAGGAGGACTTCCCACAGTGGACACATTTCCAGTGCTTTGGCTTTGAAGGAAAAAAAAAAAAAACTTTAAGCAAGGGGGGAAAAAAGCCTTAAGTCAGGAAAAAAGTATTTTTCGGCACTTGTCCAAGAAGGGAATTTCAACGCGCTCTGGTCACATTTTTTTCCCAGTACCACATTACTTAAACAAAACTGAAACTTTTCCATGAGAGAACCTCCAGGAAAGACAATATACTTCAAGTTAAATGGGGTTTATAAGGCTCCATGAATAAAGTGTTAATGGAGTTTTGGGGACTGCTGTCACTCTGCACTTAAGATGTTCCTTGTACATAGTTATGAAAGAAAGCAGTTTGGGGTTTAATTCACACTTGCTGAAAAGGCATGGCTTTATTAACTTCTGTTCCATGAAATGAAGTAGATTTCTGCCTGAACTTTCAAGTACATATTGCCTTCCTTCCAGGTGATATGGATCACCAGCAAACAAATAATGCAACGTAAAAATTCTAGAAAAGCTGTCTGCTCTAGTTTGGGCACCTATTAATTTCTTGTGCCGTTAGAGAAACAGTTTTATCTTTGGTCAGTCTGGAAAAAGATGTATGGTACTGTTTTCACTTGCGTTATCTCTGTCTGCTTTCAGGCCCTCCCCTGATTCTTTGTATTTTTCTCCCTTCTCGAGAAAAAAAATATATATATATCACAGGAAATGGACAATATCCCATTCTCCCCACTATGTTTTGAGCATTGAAAGAACAACTCCATTTCCTACTCCTCTGACCCTTCCCAGAGAACTTTTTCATTTCTGCAGCTGTAAAAAACCACAAACAAACAAACAAAAACACCAAAAACAAAAAACAAAAAAATAAAAAAAAAAACCTTTCCTTAAGAAACACACAGGAAAGGGGCACCTGGGTGGTGCAGGGAGTCTGCTTCTCCCTCTACCCTCTGCTCTTCCCTGCTTGTGCTCGCTCTCTCCCTCAAATAAATAATATCTTTTTAAAAAGAAAGAAAGGGAGGGAAGGAGGAGGAAAGAAAAGAAACACACAGGGTAGAAGGAATGCTGTCCAGCCCTGAGTCAACAGCAAGTCACATGAAAGAAGCACGGTCCTCCTCCTTCCTTCCAGTCAACCCCAAATACCTGTGTCGCTGTTCTAAAACTTGAAAAGAATGGTAATTCAATGTAAACTCCACTTTTCAATCTCCTTCTAAAATCAAGCTTTCCCCCTTCTATCAGACTGTAAATGTCTCCTCGGCATCCGTGTTCCCCTTCTCTCTTCCCTACAGCTTCCCATCCCTGTCTGAGGACCCTTGTGAGAGTCAGGACAATCTTATCCCAAATGATTTGGGCTCCAAGGATGGGCCATGGCATGGAGCCAGTTAATCCTTTCTGTGGCCCTGGCCATAGTGACTGGTTCAGGTGTGGACAGGACCTATGGCCTAGGCTAGTCCAAGCAGAGTGGATCTTAAGACTTATACTGAAAATACTAAAATGAAGATCTTCCATCCCCCTTTGGACAGAAGGGAGGGAGATTTTGACTTTGGGAGCTGCTGGCAGCCATCTTGTGTCCAGAAGGGGTGCTACCTTTGGATGAAGTCAGACCTATGGGTGGTAGAATAGAGAGATGGTCCTTAGGCTGGATCAAGCCTCATACAAAACTTATTCTTTTTGAAGTTGAGGGAAATTGGAAGGGGAGGCGAACCATAAGAGACTATGGACTCTGAAAAACAACCTGAGGGTTTTGAAGGGGCGGGGGTGGGAGATTGGGGGAACCAGGTGGTGGGTAATAGGGAGGGCACATATTGCATGGAGCACTGGGTGTCGTGCAAAAACAATGAATACTGTTATGCTGAAAAAATAAATTAATTAATTAAAAAGAAAACAAAAAAAACCTTATTCTTCTTTTGTACCATTTAGTTACATGGCTCAATAAATTCCCTTTATTATGTAAGCCTCTTGAGATGCGTTTTATAATACTTACAAGTGAAAGAATCTTTCTCCCCCTCCCGTATTTCTCTGACACCCTTTTCCATACACACCAACAGTCTTCTGATAACATGTTTGAGGCATGATGAGTTTGAGGTGTTTGTGGAATATTCAGGTGACAATAACCAGCACAGTGCTGAACTTTCTGTGGTAATGGCAATGTTCTATAGCTGTGCCGAACCACTCAGTAGCCACATGCGACTACCAAGCCCTTAAAATGTGGCTTATCAGAATCAAGGACCAAATGTTAAATTTTATTTTCTTTTCACGTGTGTCTAGCAGCGACTCTCTTGCGTCGCACAGACCTAGAAAGACTTTGAAAACATGAAGTTAAGACAAGTATTGGGCAAAGACAGAAATGTGGAAGTCTCGAAGTTTCTCAGAGGGTGTGGAAAGAGAAGAGAGTGAGGGACAGCGCATATCAACGTCCGAGTACAAGTAGGAAAAAGGAACCAGCAAAGGATGCTGAGAATGTG
Source organism: Meles meles (assembly GCF_922984935.1). Lineage (NCBI taxonomy): Eukaryota > Metazoa > Chordata > Mammalia > Carnivora > Mustelidae > Meles > Meles meles. Next base: position 120,913,699 of record NC_060071.1, read on the forward strand.
GGAATGAGAAGTAGGAAGGAAAGCATAAGATATGAGGATCCTGAAAGCTAAGAGAGGCACATTTCTAGAAAGGAGGGGGTCAATAACAGAGCCACATATAGCAGGGGATACAATAAAACAAGTAGCCATTGGCCTTATCAATAAGAAGGTCATTGGGGGTCATCAAAAGAGTAGTTGCCTGACGGGAAGGGAGGCCAAATGATTCGGGACAGCTGAACTGAGACACCTTCAGTCATGGTCATGAATGCTCATAAAGAAGAAGTCACACCATGGAATGTCCAGGAGACTTCAGCCAAGTAGGGACTAAATTTATACTTCTCTGGGTCTTTACCTTGTTCACTTTGATTCGTTACTGGGGGACACAGTGACATTTCCCCCCCCCCAACTGACTCTTTAGAAATTTCATCAAATCAAATATGGCTCCCTGGAAAACATGGCGGTATCCCCCATGCTTGTCATCTCTGCTTCTAATTTCCGTGTTGTCAGCTTAGGTGATCCCGCAGCCCATCCAAGTCACCGTTTTCTCTTTCCTACCTCTGATATATATTTATTTGGGGCTTCTATTTTTAGCCCGTCTGAAGGGAAAAAAAAGTAATGGGAATTCACAGGATTTATTGCACAAATTACTTCCCGGGCTCCCTCTGACCTCCATCAAGGCTTCTGACAGTGGCATTGTATTTTTTATTTATTACATTTTTAAGTGCTCTGTTAGCTAGTTTACAAGCTTTCCTTAATGTCTCTGCAACCCAAGTGCACAACAGCCACTGAAAATTGATCATAGGTCATATCTGGCTCATCTTTAAATTTAAATCACATGTATCTTTCTTCAACTCTGTACAGGCTTCCAACAGAGGTTGCTGTGAGCCTTGCATAAAAACTAAGGAAACTAACTTCAAACTTATTTATAATATACACATGGAGCATTGTTGATCCTTAATACTTAGTAGTCCAAGTGAAAGCCAAAAAAAATCTAAATAATTTCTGTAAAAACATTGCACTTCCCACAACTAGTTAGAAGACTTGTAGTTCACTCCCTAACTACTAAGTTATAATGAAGTTTTGGAAAGAATTCTCCCCCTAATGAACTTGTTTTTCAAGATTTTGCTGATCCCCATTTCATCAGGACAAAAGAACAAATCATCATGGATTGGCGAAGGCTATCCTATGACACTCCCTGAGTCCTGAGAGACCCTTTTCCGTACTAGTTTTAGTCTACTTGCCTTGTCGTTTTCCGTACTGCTTCTCCTCCTACCCTGGGCTATAGCTGATGCTGGGTCTTTCCAAGCTTCTTGCCTTAGCAAATGGCTTTTCTCTGCTTCAAAGTCTTACCCCTACCTATCCATCAGCGGACTCCTCCTGATCTTTCAAGACCCGTTCATTGTTATCAAGCCTGGGGGGCTCCCTCTGGATCCCAAGTGGAAATAGTTATTTCTTCTTCTTGGCATTCTCTCCCAATTTATAGCTTGAGTACATTGCCCTTTGTTTATTTATGGGTCTTTCTCCCCAGCTGGAGTCTCCCAAGATAAGGACCCTGTCTCATTCATCTACCCTTAAAGCCTAGCACAGTGTTTGATACAAAATAAATATTCCACAAGCTTGGCTGGATGGAGAGTGAATGACGAATGAATGAATGAATCAATGAACAGATGTTGTCTATGGAATCCAAAACCAGCCATGTCTGCAAGGTCAATGCAAAGCAGACATTTTGGAGCAAATACATATGAAATGTAGAATAAGTCAATCTCTGAACAGAGAATAAATACTGGAAAGAGGTGCTGGTCTGGGAGATCCAGAGTTGGCTCTGGCACTAACCTCCTGTAGTGACTTTGGGTAAGACACTTCCGTTACCATGTTCCTTGTAAAAGACAGGGCTCAACCAACTGGTCACCAGTATCCCTTCTACCTCTACTTTCTCAATCCCAATCATAGGATAGAATTTCTGGGAACCAAGTTACACTGCTGGTGACCTGCTGTATGAGAGGTTTCAATAAATATTAGATCTAGAGAAGAAGGAGGCTGTTTTCAATGGGTTTTAAGTCCGGTTTGTTTCAAGCATTAAGACACAGATTGTATCTACTTCACTGTAAATGGTTCATTCTCCCCCTAGCATTCCTCTCCTCTACCCAGCACAATACTGGCATAGAAGAGGTTCCATAGATATGAACTGATAGATCTAAATATTTCTAGGTTGGCTCCCTCCACGTAACTGAGTCATTCACTCATTCATTCATTCATCCACTTACCTATTTACTTATTCAACCACTCACTCATCCATCCATTTATCCATCCATCCTTGTATCCATCCAATAAATATTTGTTGCATACTCCTATGTGCCCAGCACTATGCCAGGTACTGAGGTAGTGACTGCCATCACTCCAAGTCCCGTGCCCATTCTGGAGAGAAGTAAGGGCACTATGCCACTGGGGAGGTCTGCCCAAACAGCTTGTTGTCAGAACACCTCCACTAGGTGGGAAACAGGTTAAAATAATGTAGGTCCCCAGCCCCCACAGCAGTAGTATAAGGGAACCAGGGATGATTCGCTTGAACAAGGAGAACCTTGAACCTTTGAACACTTTCTCTACAAGCAGGCACAAGCACAGGCATCATCCCGTAGAAGTGACAGAGACACGGCTGTCTGCTTAACCTATGAACAAGCTGGCTAGCACAGCTATCAGAAAACGGAACGGGCTGCCAGAGACCAAATGAGTTCTCTGGCACTGGAAGCGACTGTAAGAAGGCTAGAGAACCATCATTTGCTGGGGATGTCACAAAGGGAATTCAAGCACGGAAAGGAGGGATTGGACCAGGTGACCTCCAAAGTTCCTTCTCACCTTGAATTTCAGAATCCCAGGAGCAAAACTACATTGTTTGTGTCCCACTCAGGGCCCGGACAGCTCACTTAGCATTGGCTTCCTCCCCCCGCCCCCCAAACCCTTTAATTCTACTGGAGCTAAATTGGCAGAGAATACAGTAGCCTCTCTACCAGATCCGTTGGTCTACTGAAAGAAGTTTGAGGGCAAGAATCCTCAGAAATAGAAAATTTTTAACCAGGAAAACAGAAAAATGAGATAGGTCACAATCCCACTTTGTAAGGCAGAATTTGTACCTGAATTTACAGTGTTGGGCGGAAATTCTCCAGTGGTCTTAGGTCACCAAGAACTGGGACACATCCCTGACCCACATTTCTGAAGCCTGGAGTTCAGAACCTATTGGGTTTGCTAACAACCATACCTGTCATCTCTATGGTCCCCGATGGGTTAGCCACCCTCTTGGAACATAAACCGGAACATTTCTTTTCTTCAGAGTAAAAAATTAAAGCAGTTACTAGAACGAGGAAAAGAATTCTGAGGTTCCCCCTCCCCCCACAAAGAATTTCATTGAACCCTGCAAACACAGGAGGCAAATGCCAGGGGAGCGACCTTGACCAACAACTGGCAGTGAGGTTTAAGCAAGTTTCTCTGGTCCTTTTTTCTGCTTTCACCAGTACCAGAGTTCCAGGTGACTTCCTTTCATTTCTCAGTAGGAGGAGCAACTGAGTGCAGCTGTCTGGAGAGCAGGGTTTATTGGAGAAATAAATCTCTTTGGCTAAATATGAACCACACATAGGAAACAAAGGAACTGCTTTTTAATGACCAAGGTTTAAATGAAGCCCAGCAGCCAAAGGCAGAACCCCAATTAAGAAGAGATGGGAAATTGGTGTCCAAGAGACCACTTAAGGTTACATAAATATTTCCTGTGCAAAGTTACCAGGAATAGTTTTGGTTGCTGGGGTTTTAAAGATAAGTAAGACACTCTTCCTGCCCCCCTGAGGTTTGGTGATGTGGGGTGCAGGTGAGGCTACCAGGTGGGGTTAAAGGGGAGAGGACAGGACAGGGTGAGAGGTACTGTCATCGTGGTCTGACCCTGTGCTGTGGACATACCTCACCAGGAGGAAATCAGGGAAGGCTTCCAGAAGAGGTGCTGTTTATCTTGTCTTGAAAGATAATAGGAGTTTGCAAGGAGGAAAACGAGGGAGAGCTCTTCCAGGCAGAAGGAAGAGCACGTGTAAGTAGAGGAACTGGGAAGGGACAGAGTCCACAATGTTGGGTAAGTAAGACAGGTGTCAGGAAATATCAGATCTGGAGAAGGAGGCATCTGTTTTCATGGGTTTAACTCCAGCGTGTATGAAACATTAAGACAAAGATTGTATCTACTTCCCTATAAGCAGCTCATTTTCCCCCTAGCACTCCTCTCTCCTCTACCCAGCACAATACTGGTTTGGAAGAGGTTCCATAGATATTGATTGATTGATTGATTGATTGATCTAAATAGTTCTAAGTTGGCTCCCTCCACTTACTGAGTCATTCATTCATTCTTACCTATTTATTCCACCATTCACCTATCCACCCAACAATTTATCCGTCCATCCTTGTACCCATCCAATAAATACTTATTGCACACTCACCATTCAGTTCCATAGATATTGATTGATTGATTGATTGATTGATCTAAATAGTTCTAAGTTGGCTCCCTCCACTTACTGAGTCATTCATTCATTCTTACCTATTTATTCCACCATTCACCTATCCACCCAACAATTTATCCGTCCATCCTTGTACCCATCCAATAAATACTTATTGCACACTCACCATTCAGTGCACATTTCCATTCAGGAAATGAGGTTACGTAGGCAGGCCAGAGCCCAGCTGTGAAAGACACCAGTGCCGTGAAGACATTTAGGCTTTACTCTGTAAGTCAGGTTTTCCCAAATTTAAGGGACACAGAATCTTCTAGGAGCTCATATTAAAATCCAAATTTCAGGTATTGTGCCTTTTCTAGGTCCAAAGTGGCCCAGAAACCTGCATTTTGATGAGGGCCGACACGGGTGGCACACATAGGTGACAACTGAGACACGGCTGAGTGGCCTGGGGTGCACGTCGAGGAAGGGGCACGCCTTCTGCTGGGTGATTCTCAGCTGGAGGCTGGCGGGAAATGACCTGGAAGAGGAGGGAGTGGAGAATGGATTGTCTCAGCGGTATAAGAAATTCAGAGTGGGCGCTCCTGGGGGGGGTGTCGGGGAGGGGGGACCAGCAGGACCGCCGTTGGCATGGCGTGGCACCCAGGGGACCTCTCTCTGGTGGGCTTGCCATGCCACCTGCAGCAGCAAGACCAGGAAGAGTGAGCGGGGCCAGGGGGAGAGGCTGGAGCAGAACCTGCCTGCTCGTTGGCAGTGCCCCTGGGAGGGTGGCTGTCCCACGGGAGCCAGACCTCATTTATGCGCTGTGCCACTAATGAAGCCAGAGGCCCCAAGCCTGGGGAGGGGCTGGCCCCTAGGCCGGGAGCAAAGCGGGGAACACAAACAAGTGGCAAAGGCAGCCATGGGCCTGCCCCAGGGCGCCGGCCCTGCTGATGCCCCACTCCACCCAGTGACGTCGCCGGTGACGACACAGTCCCATGGTTAGGCCCCAGCCCAAGGCCTCCAGGTGACCCGGCTTCTCAGACTGCTGCCAGCTGCTCCGCACAGGGAGCCGGCTCAGAGGAGCTGCTCTTCTGGCCAGGCCCTCTTCTCATAGGCTCCCGGTGCTAGGCAGCAGGGTGACAGACGTCCAGAGGCCTTGACGGTGACCAGCCCTGTTGTCCAAAGTAAGGAGTGGTGACCAGCACAGGGGCCAGCGCCTTGCTGCTGTTGGAGGCAGGAGAAATGACAAAAGCAAAGAAGTTTCCTTCCTTCTGAGGGTGCTCCGCTGACATGAGGTCACTCTTGGCCACATCTGGTGCAGCTCAGCCAGGAGGCTGAAGAATTGCAACCGTTCCCCCCTGGGGGCACCTGGTGGCTCTGTGGATTAAGCATCTGACTCTTGATTTCGGCTCAGGTCATGTTCTCCAGGTCCTGGGATCGAGCCCAGCAGAGGGGTCCCTGCTCCCTCTCCCTCTGCCCCTCCCTGCACCACCCCACCCCCGCTCCTGCTTTCTCTCGCTTGCCGCTCACTCACTCTCTCTCAAGTAAATTAATAAAATCTTTAAAAAGAAATGCAAAAACCCCAAGGCAGCCACTACTGACCAGTCCAGCTAAAGTTAGCACCCACACGGTACCTTAAAGCAGAATTTCTCAACCCCAGTGTGATAGCCCCATTTAAGAATATTTTGCATTCTCTTTAAGACCTTTAAGTGAATTTCAGAGATAAGATAACCACTCAACTCATAATTTCCAGAAACTATATAATGCCCTGTCCGTGAGAGACAGGCTGGAAGAACAGTAAATTAGGACAGTATATTTCCCGGCCATCCTAGGAGACAGAACGAGGTAGCCACCTGCCTCTCTACCTAGAACGGATGAGACAGCGACACATATGCGAAACCTGGCATCGGGACATTGTATCCATGACTCAAGCGGCACAAATAGAGCCGTGTTAGAGATCCGTTGGCTAACTGCGTGCTGTAGAAATTATGAGTTTTCTGAAGTGGAGAATAATTTTTGATAAAGTTTGAACCAAATAAGGTGCAACCCTCCCTCGCTTTGGCTGGCAATGCATTCCCCTAAAAACCATACATTTAAACTTTGAAGAAAAAAAAAAGGCAATACTTTGTGTTTGTATGTACAATGGAATGTGGGCTAAGTTCGGATGGTGATGGGTTGTTGCTTTTATGTACATAGAGGCACTGAGGACATGAAATAGTCATGAGCAACAGAGGACAGACAGTTCATGGTGTGGGACCATCCCTCACGAAGTGGGACTTCTCCCTTGCTCCTATCCATTAGATGCGATGAGGTCCCCTAACTATTGTGACAACCCAAAGCGTAGAGCCACAGATTTCCAAAGTGCTCTCTAGGGCTTGGAGCTGTCCCCCTGAGGACCAGTGCTGTGGACTTGACAAAGCAGTTTCTTGTACATGAACTGATCTGTGCCTCCCAGTGGAGGGAAGCTGAGCAGAGTCGAAAACAGGCCCAGAGAGGGAATGTCATGCCTCGGTTCACGGGGTGTTAGCCAAAGAGTGGAGACCCAGGATCTCTGAATCTCAGGCTCGGAGGAACTTCTGACTCCCAGTGACAGGTACTCCCTGTCTCCCAACACAGGCACATTTTCTGAGACACTGGGAGTCAGAAGTTCCCACAGATGGGAATTAAGTTAAACGAGATCATTAGGGTAGGCTCTAATCGAACAGGGCTGGTGTCATATAGTCCTAAGAAGAGATTAGGGCACAGACGCAGAGGGATGAACTTGGGAGGACACAGGGGGAAGGAGGCCACCTACAAGCCAAAAAGAGAGGCCCCGGAAGAAACCCGGCCTGCCAACGCCTTAAGCTCAGATTTCTGGCATCCAGGACCGTGACACAATACATCTCTGTTGTGTGAGCCACCCAGTCTGTGGCTCTTTGTCATGGCGGCTCTGGCCCACTCATGCAGATGGCATCTTGAAGACCGTCTAGCCTGACTGCCTGCCCCCATGTAAATTGCCTTGGGATTGCCAGGAGCTGGTCTCCTGTCTGCTCTCCTCCACACACCAGCCACAGGGCGGAAAGGACAGACACTGCCTTTCACTCTATCAGCTGGATGAAGTCATTCACACCCTGCCAGGGAAACTCAGAAGGACTCAAGCGGGTCAATAGGGAAACAGGTACAACCTCTAATTGTATCTCCAATGTTAGAGAGAACAGTGGAGTCCAGACGAGACGAAATCAGGCCAATTAATTACCCAAATTACATTAATTACCCAAATCTCTGTGCTGAGGCTCCATCTGCCCGGCTAACGGGAGACTTAGTCATCGCCTAGAGTTCTTACAATCACCAGGTGTGCTGACTCATGTCTGGAAACTGGGATTTCTGTCCTCATCCCTTGTTTGTCCTAAGCATGGGGCAGAAAGCCCGGTGCCCAGTGATGGGCAGACTCCCCAGAGAGAACACCCAACCACCCCTGGCATCCCGCTCCTCTCCAGGTAGGACTCTGACCCAACCCACAGGATCTCATTGGGCTTGAATAACTCAGAATTGCCTTTCTAAGGGAAAACACCTCTTGTTTTTTGCTTAAGCAAGGGAGTCCTGCGGCGGAGTGAGCTGAGCCCCAATATTCCAGCCCCTTTCATCCCCACATACCCACAGACACTTTCTCCCAAAGCCCACGGAAGTTCATGAGATGGCTCCCATCTGGCTCCTTGACCAGCTGCTTCACTGACCCTCCTCTCCGAACGTCACCTTGGTGCCAAGGTCACGGGCAAGTATGGTGTCCTTGATCTCCTGTGTTGGTTTGGGAGGAGGGAAGAGCGCTCCTAGGACAGGTGGTGTCCCCTAAATCTGACCTCGGAGAGGGGCCGCCCCAACATACTTCACATTTGCCTGTGCCTAAAGGGTTCAGAGTGCTCGGGCCGGTCTGTCCCTGAAACCCCCAGCCTCCCTGTGTAAGCTCACGAGATGACTGGGAGCCCCGGAGGAGGAGGGTCTCTGTGCAGCTCTGTCCCAGCGGCCAGGCCCTCAGCCTCCTGGTCCTGCAGCTGTTTGACCCCCACCACCACCCCAGTATGATCTGTCAGCAACCTTTACCACAACCAGCTCCCTGTCCCCCAAGACACTCACCCCCTGCTGCCCAGGCTCCGCCCTCCACTGGGTTTCCTCCTACTTCACCAGAAGCTCAATCCCCCAACCTCTTGTTGGTTTCTCATCTCACAACCTCTAAATGGTAGGGGGCTCTGGGACCCCTTTTCCTCTCTGTCTACACACAATCTTTGGCTGAGACTCAGGGCTTTAAATACCGTGGATGTCCTGAGGACTCTAAATTTATGTCTGTACCCCAGACCCCTCCTGTAAACTCTGGAGCTAATCGTGCTGTGGCTCACTGCACACAGCCGGGGACCTCTCCGCCTTGATGTGTCCGCGCTGCCCTTCCGATCCGTCATCCCACGCATCAGCTGCTCTCACCGCCTTGCCTCATCTTAGTACCTGTCAGCTCCGCTCATCTAGATCCTTGCAGTCACCCCAGATATGTGCCTGGGGGCAAAGTGTTTCACGTTCTGTGACTCCGTCTTTGCATTTGTAAGGTGGGGAGAATAGGGGCACTCCAGGGTGGTTCAGTCTAGTAAGCATCTGCCTTCGGCTCAGGTCATGATGCTGGAGTCCTGGGATGGAGCCCCGGGTCAGGCTCCCTGCTTAGCGGGGGGAGTCTACTTCTCCCTTTCCCTCTGCCCCTCCCCACTGCTCATGCTCCTGCTCTCTCGCTCTCTCTCTCCCAAATAAATAAAATCTTGGGAAAAAAAGATGTGGAAAATGGTTTTTAACTCATAGGATTTTTATGAGGATTGAAGGAATTAATATTTGCAACAGATTTGGACCTGGGTCTATAGCAGGGTAAGTGCTCTGAGTGTTAGCGCCGAGATCAGTCTTGGGCTCCCCTTTCTCTCACATCTCATGTCCAATACGTCAGCAAATCCCATTTGCTGCACGCACAAAATAGCATCTGATTGCTTCTCATCCACCCCCGCCAACTACTGCCCTGGTCCAAGGCAATGATTTTCAGTGAATTTATAACTATACAACCATCACCATAATTTTGTTTGAGGACATTTTCATCATGTCTTTTCTGGACATTTCATATAAACGGAATCATACAACAGTGGTCTTTGTGTCTGGTCTTCCTTCCTCTTACCAGGACTCTGTCCCGAGGACTCACTGCGGTCATGCATGCAGTAGGAGCTCATGAATATTTGTGGGAGGGCAGAATGATTTTGAGGTCCTTCCATGTCATGGAAGGTATCAGTTTGTTCCTTTTTTACAGCTGCATGGTGTCCTGCTATATGGATTTTGCCTGATGTTTGCAATAGTTTTACCTCAGGTCTGCCTGTTTCTACCCGTCCCCTCAACCCCTCGGTTCTGAGCACAGAAACCAGACGAATCCTCTACAGCAGAGGTCAGTCCACGCCAAAAACTGAAAACTTCCATAGCCCCCATCGCAGAATAAAAGTCAAAATTCCTACAGAAGTGGCGTAGTCTGTTCAGGCCACCATAATAAATGCCACGGGGGGGCGGGGGCCTCAAAGAACAGACATTTATTTCTCACAATTCCAGAGGTTGGATGTCTGAGTTCAGGGTGCCTGCCTGGTTGGGTTCTGGTGAGAACCTTCTTGCTTGCAGATGGCCGTCTTCTCGCTGTGTGCTCATCCGTGCGATCTCTCTCTCTCCCTCTTCCTGTAAGACCACCAATCTTACCAAGTGAGGACCTCACTTCTATGACCTCACTATTTCCTAAAGGCCCCATTTCCACATATAGTCATGCTGAGAGTGAGGGCTTGAACTTTATGAGGACAAGGGATTTTGTGGCTTTGCCAGGGCTCTGTCCCCAGTTCTCACTCCTCCCATGCATGCAGTAGGGGCCTGATAAGTGTATGTAGGAGGAAAGAATGAATCTGAGACAAATCTGAGAATTGTGGGCAGCCACATTGCCCAGAAACAGGACCCAATTTTGCTTACACAGTGGGTCAGTGTGAGTTTGCTCTCTTGAGAAAACAAGATAACACCCCAGCCCCATAGTCCACTTGGGGTGACAGGCCCATTGCAAGGTCCCACCCCACTTGTGTTCATCCACTCCACCAATATTCCCCAAATACTGCCTGTGAGCCACACATACAATGATAACAGGATCTGGTCCCTGCCCTCCTAGCTGGGGAGACACGTCCAATCCAAGGCAGCGGATGCCCCAGTAAAGGATGCAGAGAGTGACTAACCCCACTTGTGAGTGGGATCTGCTTCATGGCATGCCAGCTGGGTCCTAGAGGATGGTTAACATGATTAACAGGCAGAGCAGAGGGAAGGCATGTTAGGGAGAGGAAACTCACTGTGTTGGGGGAAGGGGAGGCCATTTGGGAGTGAATGAGAGCACATATAGACTGAGTGGTTCTCAAACTGCCCTGCGGGCTTCCTGAGAGATTGTCAGGAGAGATGGAGGACAGGTGTGACTCAGAACATCTCTCTGAACCTGTTTCGCATAGGGGACCTTCTCACAAGATTTCCTTTTAGCAAGGAATTTGAAAAATAGTGCTATCTAGTGCTGTCCAGTAGAATTTTCTGCTGCTAGAGAAATGTTCTATATCTGAGCCACAATGCATTTGAAATGTGGCTAGTGCAACTGAGCAACTGAATTTTTCATTATATTTAATCTTAATTAATATAAATTGAAGTTGAAATAGCCATATGTGGCCAGTGGCTGCCATACTAAACAATGCATCTAGGTGACAAGAAGCCAATGGAAATGTTTAAGTGGCACATTACCACAACTGTGCCTTAGAAGCCGGAGAGTCCTATGACTGCCTTAAGAAGTAGATAAATTTATGTCCATTTTGTTGATGAGGAAATCAAGTGACTTGTTGAAGGTTTCAGAGCTGGTAAGGAGCTGAGGAGGGTCTTGAATCCAAGTCCTTCTAGCACCAAACCTGGGAGCCAGTCAAAGATGCTGATGCCCATGGGGCATGTCCAGGTGATCTATATAAATTCTATCACTGACAATTATGACTGTCTTGATACCGCTTGCCAAGTGAAGTACCAGTGGGTCCTATAACTGAAGACACCCCAAATTCTACTTTAGGGAGAATGAGCCATGATGCTGGTATATGAGAATTTTCTAGTAGTAGAGTTTTCTTATTAGGAAATTTTCTGCTAAAATTTCTTCCTAAGTCCATACAATTGGTTGTTTGTTTGTTTTTTTTAAATCATCTGCTGTGGGGTCTTAGACATTAAAATTCCTATGCATGTACTTAGCTTTCCCCAGTAATAAAAATCTGAGGCAAACAGTGAGTTGGACCACAGTAATAACCCCTCTTGATATTACTCATAGTAAATCATGTCATCCACCAATATTACCACAAACACTGAAGAGAGTTCTCTGCCTTCACATGGGGCTCTTAAAGATAATTTCCTAATGGGTATTTTCTTTCTTTTTTTTCCTGGCAGGTAAAATAACAAGTTGGGAAAAGCCTTCACACTCAACCCTGAGAGATCAAGCTCTTATTGTTCCTTCCTTGGCTGCTTTCATGTCCAGCTGACTCAGAAAGGGCTGAGTAGGGAAGGGAAATGAAAGTTGCTCTGGGGAAAACAACCATGTTCTCCACTGATCTCAACAGAATCTGGGTTTGTGTAATAGGCAGGACACGGCAGGTTATGCCGCAGTAACAAACAACCCCAAATCTCAGTGAACTAAGATAACAATGGCTGTTTCTCTCTCATGTGACCCATTGATCTTGGTCAGGTGGAGGCTCTGCTTCACGTGGTCATTCAGAGACTCAGACTGACACAGCAGATTCCTTCTCTGACACTGTCAAGAGCTCCAAGGGGTTTCCACTCTGATGTAAATGCTCTGGGCAGGAAGTGAGGTGCTTCACTTCCTTTGGCAACTTACTGGCCATCACTGATCACGTGGCCACGTGGCCCCATCCAACCACCCCCTGGGGGGGCAGGAGATACAACCCTGGTGGAAATCCCCAGTGTTTGCCCTAATGACCATCCCAGCTGAGACCTGCGGTTTTGTTCTGTTTCTCTGCTTTTCTTATTTTGGAATTCTACCCTCCTCTGAATTTCCAGGAACAGCAAGTTGGTAAGGTAGGCAGGTGTCACAGGATGGAACAGATCGCCTGAAAGTCTTAACTGAACAAATGCCTCCTGCCAAGGTTTTTCAAATCACAAGCTACTTTTCAGCACAGACTCCCATGAGGGAGATCCTGAGGAGCAGGGACTGAGCTTCAAGGAACTGAGAGGCTGGCTCGAACTTGGAGCTGGAAGGAGCTGCCCTGTCATCTCAGGGTTCAGGAAATCGGGGCCCACAAAGAAGTTTCTGTGAGGTTGCCTGGGCAGGGGTAGGACTAGAGCCCAACTCTCCTGGCTCATAGAACTGGAAAATAATATTTCCCCATGGCTCACCAACTGCCATCTCTGCACAGACTCTGATCTGAAAGGCATGGAGGGGAAGACAGAGGCTGAAGGGGAGGGGAGGGAACCCTTGAGCCCTGTTGCCTTTCTTCAGCAGACCCTGGACAAATATTCCCTTCCTGGGTTCCTTGATCAAGGCCTTTCCTCTCCCCTAAACCAACCTTTCTGGCATGCCCCATGGCAGTTCCATTTCATGTTGTCATAAACCAATGACCCAGAAGCTTCCTCTAGCTTCCTGTGACTTGAGAAAGCTGGGCCTGTGTCTGTCAGAGAGAGAGAGAGAGATTCAAGGACAGAAAAAGGCAGCAAAGGTGAAGAGGATGAGTGTGGCCTGTGAAGAACCCTGAATGTGATGGGCCTTCTATCCGCCATCCCAAGATTATCTGCCCCGCGGACTATCATCTGGAACCTTCTGGTTGACTTTTCCTTGTCCAGGGGCTCTCTCCTCCACTACAAGAATGTGCATTCCATGAGGAGACCGACTTCAACCGCAGTCTTGCCTGACAGCCGGCTACATCCCAAGCACTGGGAGGCACATTTACAATGTTTGCACGAGTTCAGCATTTGTTGAATGGATTCAAGGAGGCATTTAAAGGTTCTAAATGCAGAGGTGACAGGATCATGTTTGTCTTTCAGAAAGATCAAAAAAGAAATGTGTACACATGGCATTGGAGCTAGTCTCCAAGATGGTGAGGGAGGAGCTGGAGGATGAGGCTCGTGGACAGCGTCTCAAGCCGAGAATGATGGTCCGATGACAGAGAGAAGAAGAAAGGTGCGGTGAAGGTCCATTCAGTCCCTCACTTGCTCACTCGCTCAGCCCACACTCTTGCCTTGGCAGTGGCTGTGATGGGGGGGATGGCACAAATGAGGGAACTCAGCAAATACTGTCATCCCAGAGCCCTCTGGTCCACCTTACGGCTTCTTCTGTCTCTTGATCCAAAGATGACGTGAGGGGTCCGTTTGAGACCTGGATCCGATCTCCTTGCCTCCTTCACAGACATTCTGCACCCCAACACTCCCAGGGCAGTGGGGGTGGGGGATAAGCCAAAAACAGAAATAGCAATAAGGACGGGCTGACCGGGAGGGTCATCAGGGAGAAGTGTTTGAACCCAAGATCAGAGTCAAGATTGGCTAGACAAAACTATGGCCCTGGAGGCTGAAACTAGACTCTCCCAGGCTGAGAGGGTGCATCCCGCACCCCAGCCTGTGGCCCATGTGCTCTCCTCCACTCATTTATTCACTCATTCGGTCCTTGCCATTCTCTTGAGGCTGTTAATCTCACTGGTTCCTCTGGGAATGCTTGCTTTAGGGGACTGGTTTGGGAGACATCCTCTTCTGATTCACAGATTTTCTTGGTCAAAGAGAATAATCACTAGAGGTAACAGCTGGTCACTATTTTATATCGTCTTCATGACTGAAGTAGGACCACCTCACAGATTGCCAGGCTCCCCAGCCCTATAGCCACAGAGAGCTCATTGGGAGCCCCAGAAACTTGCCAGACCCCCAGGGGAGCCCAGGCACACAGCCACATCCGGCCTTGGGAAGAAGATATTTAACGTCAGGACATGTTGCAACCTCTGCAAAAACTTTAGAACACCTACAATTAAGTCCAACCCCTAATTCGTCTGCGTAAATGCATCTTTGCTTAGTTCCATTCCCCACATCGGTGGCAAATTGGCTTTCCTTGGGTGAATCAGAGGGAGAAGTTCTTTCAAGGTGAGAGTCTCCCAGATATGAAGTGGTAGGGTGGAGGAGGGGGAAATCCAAGCCTGAATAACATGTCCAAAATAACAATCTTGTTATTTAAAGCTGAGGTACAGGGAGAACCCTATAGAAGCACCGATGATGTCCCTTAACACGGAGAACATTCATCACAATTGATGGCTCCAACCAACAGCAGGGAAATCAGAAGTGATTGATTAGATCATCTTTTTAAAGCGTTGCCAAAAACTGCCTCGGAGAACGTGCTTGCATTTCCACCAGTGAAAAATGCGTGTTCAAATAATGTCACCTGTATTAAATTATCGCCCTTCTGTCCAGATATATACAAACTGATCTGCTGATGCCTGGCTGAGATGTGAGGCTGAGAATGTGTTGTAATACACGTATCGGTTCACAGGCTTCTCTACGTCTTCACTCTCTGCTCCAGCAGGTAACTCAGACAGCTAAAGCCAGGTGCATGAGGTTAAGGCCACCTTTAGAATCTCCCGCTTCCAGGTGCTTCTGAATCACTTGGATGCACAGCCCGAAGCCAGCTGTGGCCAGCTGTCCTATATGACCATGACATGCTCCTGAGTGGTGCCCGTGCCTTCCCGTCTCGGCCCCATCTCAGCCAGGCTTCACAGAGCTGTTTCTACACTCCCTTCTACCCTTACTCACCTCATCCCCCACTTAGCAGCCACTGGTGTCCCCTGCGCCTTTCTGTCCATGCCACTGAAAGGACCATACCCAGCAGAGAGTGACTCGACCTTCTGTAACTCTCACCAGTGGATCTCCTCTTGACCCTCCTCCCTCAGGTCCTTAGGTGTGGCCCTCACCACTGATGTCAGGACTGTAGGATCTCCACCTAGATGGTCCATATGGTCTCCAACTCATCTCTCCACTGTTGCCAGAGTGATCTGTCCAAAATGCACATCAAATCACGCCCCTTCTGACCTTACCTCTCAGTGGCAATTCACTGCCCCTGGGATACAGATTCTCCTTTGCAGCACTTGGAGATTCCAATCTCCAGATACTCCGCATTCCACCCATACGAAATAACCAGTGGATCGACAACCCAGTGGAGCTGGGTTGCATCTCCATGCCTTTGCACATTCTGTTCCCTCTACCTGGATATTCTTCCTTCAAGCTTCCTTCCTCAGTGAAGCCTCGGACTTTGGTGCCTAGAAGCAGACCCTGGGACCGGGTCTCTTGTTCAAGTGATTTACGGGGAAGGGCATGAGGAAAGCAGGGGGAGGGTCCGTGCTGAGCATGAGTGTGGATTTAGCTGGGGACAATCTTCAGTCTGAGCATATGCCAAGCTGCGGATCACACCCTGCACCCCGGAGTTTGCCGCACACACGCAGACTTGAGGCAAAGACACAGCTCTCTGTGGCTCCATTGGTCATTGGCTGCAGTCAGTGGGGGTGGGGATGGAGGTCACCTCCCAGCTGAGGCAGCTTCCTGGCAGAGGGCAGTTCTGGAGAGAAGGGGGCAGCTGTGAGGGGAGGCTTGCCCTGACCTGTAAAGGGTATTGGAGAGGGCACCCCAGCATCCCTTGTGCGACTGGCTGTCAAACTTCAGTGGTTCTAAATTTCTCTGCAAGGCTACTTAGCGTGGAGGCTGCTGAGCCCCAGACCCAGAGATTCTGACTTGGGGGATGGGAGTTGGGCGGCCAATTTGCATTTCCAACAAGTTCCCAGGTGATGCTGCTGGCAGACCCACCTTTCAAGAGTCAGGACACTACACCTTCTCTTCCCCACCCTCCACCCCATCACCAGGACAGAAACTGCCTTATCCTCACTTGGTTCACCCAGCACCTGCTAGATGGCACCGTATAACCGTGGCCATGTCCTATGATGGTGGCTAGTAATGGTCTACCTCCCTTATGAGCAGAGAACCATTAAAGAACCAGCGTGGAGATCTTGTTCTTCTTTTGTCTACACATCGCAGCTCGGTGCCTGGCACATTGTAGGTCTCAGTAAATCCATCTTGAGTGAATAAATGATTGCCTGCTGCAATAAGGCAAATATACCTTCTACTGGCCCAGGGCTCGGGACCAGGATAAACTGCTGTTTTAAGGCTGCCTTGCTTCGGGATGGGGGGAAGGAAGCTCTGATCGTTTTGAGAAAACCACATCAATGAATCTTCTCACCGTGCAGAGGTGAAGCCAAGCTAGGGAGCGTGAGAATAAGAAGTGGAGCTGCGCTGTGTGATAAGGTTGGAGCTGGTCCTCCCTGCAGAGAATCACCCTTGAGACAGATCGGGGTATTGTTCGGGAAGAGGGAAGGATGTTAGCAGTCTGGTCCCCATGAGAACAGAGGACAGAAGGTCACGGTCAGGGCCTCCTGGTAGGGAAAGACGGGTAACCTTCAGCACCACAAGTCCCACATTGACCCACACCAAGCAGCAACAGGTTGGGAGTCAAAGAGAGAAAATGAGCCCGTGGGCTGGGGTCCTGAGATCTTCTCTCAGATATTATTAGGTTGCTCTCTTTCTACCTTCTAATTCCTAAGTCTTTCAGAGAAACAGAAGAGTGGGAGTCAACCCAGTTTTTGCTGGACTTCGGAAAACCACACAGGGAGGGCAAAGAGGGAGCAGCCTGGACCAGCCAATAATGAGATGGAGAGAGATGCCCCAAGGAATGGAGTAATTGGCTGGGAGGTAGGTAAACACCCCTGCTAGCCCGGGATGGGGGGCATCCCAGGTCATGGAACTTTTGGTGCTAGCACTGGGAAAGTTCCAGACAAACCAGGGGAGTTGGGTGCCCTCCCAGAAGGTGTGACGATCAGAGAGTACCCATTTGTGGAAACCATAAGCATCTCTCTGAGACCTCCCTAATACATTAGTAAGGGAAGCAGTTAAAACTGGCCTCCCTTCCATCCCTCAGAAAGGAGATGAGGCTCATTGGCTATTAAAGGGAAGGGTGCCCCTGAAGTTTGCGCAGCTGAGGAATATATGGGATATACACATAATCTTCAGGTGTTTGGAAAATTCTTATCATGGCTAATGATTTTATACTGGTCTTCATCAGGGAGAACTACTAGCAAATGGGGCAGAGTGGACCAAGCAATGCACTAGGAATCATGAGACCTGTGCTCTAGCCCCGGCCCTTCCGCTAACTAGCTGTGTGATCACAGACAAGTGAGTTGTCCTCTCTGAGCTCCATTTTCCTCCCACATAAAAGTGAAGATCTGAAATAGGTCCCTTTGGCAGTTTGATGAGACTTATAGACATTCTGTAAGAATAATGTTTGAAGTGTATAAAATGGAATCAAATTTGCAAGGAAAACCAATTATATTGTCATAAAATTATCAATATATTGAGAAAACCAATTTTGCTATGTAGTAACATATGTACATCTTAATAGGTGCAGTAAAGAATAAGTCCCAGCAGTGGGTATGACAACCGCAATTTCAAAGTAATTATGAGCACAGACAGTATTTCAGGATATCTGTGATAACCGTAATTTGATGTGATGATATTTGTGATTTTTACCAGCAATGACGTCACAGATGCTGCCAATGCACGTGTGGTTTACAGCACACATTTGTGATGGAGGAAGGAAATGTTACCTTTCAGTAAGTTAGTAAAAATAAAAATGCAGTTTTCCCTTTCTATTTCCCCCTGATTTTATCCATAAACTTTATTACGGTCTGAGTTGTATCCCCCCAGATTCGTATGTTTAAGTCCTAACTCCTGGTACCTCAGAATGTGATTGTATTTGGAGGCAGGGTCTTTAAAGAGGAAGTTAAAATGAGGTCATCGGGGGGAGGACCCTAATCCAATATGGCTGTTGTCCCCATGAGAAGAGATGAGGACGCAGACACAAACAGAGGGAAGACCATATAAAGACACCGGTAGAAGGCAGCCATCTACAAGCCAAGGAGAGGGTCTCAGAGGAAATCAACCCTGGTGACACCTCGATCTTGGACTTCTGGCCTCCAGGACTGTGAGAAAATAAATGTTTATTGACTGAGCCCCTCCATCTTCAATGTTTTCCTGTGGCAGCCCCTGCTGACTAATACCAGCCTCCAGGTCGCAGACTCCAAGTTAAGAATTCCAGAATGGACAATCTCTAAGGTACCTCTGAATCTGCCCAGGCCGGTGAAGCCCCTCTGTGCTGGAAGACAAGGGCTCTGACGAACACTAAAGGCCATAATCTTTGGGCCACTGAGAAGAAGCCAGGACGAGAAGGGGGCCCGAGTGCTCTGGGCCCCCTTGACCGATTGTGGGTGTATCCAATGTGCTGAGAAATCTCCCCACAGCTCTCCAGGGCAGCCCCTGTGCTCCTCACAGTGTGTCAGCACTTTAGCCCATGAAGCTTTATGACCCCAAGGCCCAGTGGATGGTGCCTGCAAGAAGAGAACAGGGTTGGAAGGGTATCTCCTGTCAGGTCCTGGTGGGAGGCTGAGGTTGGTGTTCCCAGCATCAGGGAGCACTACTGCCCCCAGCCAGTGCACATTTGCCGGGGGGTTGGTGAGGAAGGTCCAGACTTCTTAGAGTTCCAGAGGAGGCTCAGGGAGGAGGAAGATGGAAGAAGGAAGAGAAAAGACAGAGAAGGGAGTTGTTCAGATGGAAAGGAAGAAAGTAAAGGGAAAGAGGAAGAAGCAGGGAGCATGAGATGAGTTCGGGAGAAGTGAAAGACAGAGAGAGAGAGGAGGAGCGAGAAGAGAGAAAGAGAATGGGCAGACAAAGCTGCCTGAGGCCCCCTGGTCTCTCCAGGGTCTGCTGGGGACCCAGGAAAATGAGAAGCAGGAAAAGGGCCCAGAGAGGAGAACCCCTTTACATCTCACCCAAACATGATTCCTAATGATTGAGTCCCAGCTCACATGCCAGCTGTTGTTTCAGCAATCTGTGAGTGGACAAAAGACCTTCCCCTGCACAGCCCCAATTCCTGACTCAGGGAAGGCAAGACAAGGACTGGCTGCCTCTCAGCCTCACCCGAGCTCTCTCCAAGGGGGCTGCCTGCATTCATGCAAGGAGGATGCCTGACTCCACAGTTGGCCAGCAGCTCCTCCTCCCCAGAGCCCCGGCCCTCTGCCATCTCATGGAAAATGATGGATAGGGTTTATTTTCTTGATGCTGGTTTGTTTTTCAGTCCTGTTGGCCCTGATATGCTTAATACTTCCCTGGAGAGAAGTGTGAAGCCATTGCAATCTCTGAGGTAAATACCTAATTAGGATGCTTCTGAACAGAGTATTATTTACTTGGGAGAATGTATCTTGGGTCAACGTGCAATTAGGGAGGTTATTTTCTCAAGAGAGTATGGTGGTTCCGGCAGGCCCTATACTTAAATATGTCGTTAGGTGCTGCTTAAAGCACCTGGAGTACCTGAAAGATACCCTTCATTTATTTTTAAGAAATTTGCCTGTTGCAACTTTCATACAGCTGAGCTGCTGGGGTAAGGAGAGCTAAATTGTGATTCTAACTCTGTGGTTGAGAGAGGCAAAGCCAAACTGGGTCACCCCCCAACTTAACCAGTAACAGTTAATGATTTAGAGCCAAATAAGCCCATTGATTCAACCAAGACTCTAGTCTAGATCAGGCATGGTGCTCAGTATTTTCATTTAGGGGTTCCTATCACTAAACACGTATCTGACTTTCAATAGAAAATTACAAAGCAGGAAAAAAGGCAAAAGAAAATCAAAGAGACAAAGTGGTCATTAGAACCAGACTCTGATATGACACCCATGTTGGATATCAGGCAGAGAATTAAAATTCATATGATTGATAGGTTGAGGACTCTAGTGGAAAGAGTAAATAACACACAAGAACATATGGATAATGTGAGCAGAGAAATGGAAACTCCAAAAATGAATAAAAAGAAAGGTGGGAGATCAGAAACATTACAACAGAATGAAGAATGCCTTCAATGAGCTTATCAGAAGACTGACCATGCCCAACGATAGAATCAATGAGCATGGAGATAGGTCAAGAGAAATATCCCAGCTGAAATGCATAGGAGGAAAAGCCTGACAAAAGCATAACCGAACATCCAAACGCTATGGGACCACATGGAAAGGTGTAGCATATGCATCACGGGAACACCAAAGGACAAGAAAGAGAAAATGGAAAAGGAACATTTGAAGTATCAACAGCCAAAAGCTTCCACAGGACAGATATAGGAAGCTCAGAGAACACCATGCAGAATAAATACCAAAACAACAAAATAACCTCACACCTGGGCTCATCACATTCAGACTACAGAAAACCCAAGTAGAAGACAAATACTGAAAGAAGTCAGAGGCAGGAACATACCTTACCTATAGAGGAACAAAGATAAGAGTTACAGCAGAATTCTCAACAGACAGCAAGCAAGCAGGAGGAGAATGCAGTGAAATATTTTAGATGTTCAAAGAAAAACTCAGCAACCCTGAATTCTATATCCGGTGAAATTTTTCTTCACAGGTGAAAAAGAAAGCTTTTCTCAAATAAACAAAAATGGAGGGAATTCATCACCAGCAGACTTGCCCTGAAAAAAAAATGATAAAATAATTTCTACAGGCAGAAAGAATATGATAAAGGTCAAACTTAATTTACATAAAGAAAGGGAGAGTGTCAGAGAAGGGATAAATGAAAGTAACATGAAATCTTTTTATTTTTTCTCATTCTTAAGTGATATAAAAGATCACTTTTGAAAGCAACAACAGTAACAGTGTAATACATGATTACAGCAGAAGGGTAAAGGGCAATGAATGTGACAATGTCATAAAGGATAGAAGGAGTGATTAGGGGGGAAAATACTTACACTACATGTGAAGTGATCTAGTATTATTTGAAAGTAGACTTACATTTTAAAAATGTATTTTGTAACCACTAGGGTAACCATTAAAACAAATTAAGAGTCGTGACTGATATGCTAAGAGCAGAGATAAAGTGGTATATTTAAAAATGCTCACATAAAATGAGAGGAAGGAGACTTCTGGTTTCTGTCCTGGCCTGTAGGAATTGTGGACATCACCACTCTATTCTAACAAGCAAAAAACTAAGCAAAATGACAAAGCAACTCTCTTTAAGATCCATAAGAGAAGTTAAATCATAGAACAAACCACAGCCACCCAAATTGGACAGACCAACAGATAAATAAATACAGAGAACCGTAACTTAATCAAAATAGAAGCCCACAAGCAGCAACATGGGAGGGAGCCCATGCTGAGGTAGGAAAACCTGAACTGTAATTAACTAGAGGCTCAGTGCAAACAAGTCTGAGAGCTCAAAACTCCAGAGCCACCCAGTCACAGGGGCACCCCTACACTTCTGTGTAGTGCTAGACTTTATGTGGGAGAAGGGAAATACCCCACTCCAGCTCCCTCTAGCCATTCTGTCCCATTGAAGGAGGGAAAAAAATCCAGAGAATCATGTGTGAAGTTGACAGTTCAGAGATAGGGACTTGCTAAGACTGAGACCTAATCACAGGACTATGGAATGCTTACACACACACACACACACACACACACACACACACACACACACCCCTCATCACCACATTACCAACTGCCTACTTACAGCTGTTCCTTTTACCCTATATATCATATCCAGCTATCAAGAAAAATTACAAGACATGCTAAAAGGCAAAAAACAGAGTTTGAAGACAGCAAGCAAGCACTAAAACCAGATTCAGATATGGAAAGGATGTTGGAATTACCAGAGGAGGAATACAAAACATCTATTATTAATATTCCAAAGCTCCAAAGGATTAAGTAGATCTAGCCAGAAAGCACAGCTGGGCATGTAAGCAAAGAGAAGAGAATTCTAAGAAAGAACCAAAAAGAAGTGCTAGAGGTCAAAAACAACAGAAATGAAGAATGTTCTGGATGGGAGCATTTGTAGCCTGGACATGGCTGAGGAAAGAAAGAACATGGGTTACCTTGAAAATGTGATACAAACTCCCAAACTGAAAAGCAAAGAGAACAAAGACAGAATAAAACAGAAAAGAATACTCAAGGACTGCAGGACAATTACAAAAGGTGTAACACACATGTGATGGGAAGATCAGAAAGAGAACAGAGAAGGGAGTAGAAGAAATATTTGAAACAATAATGACTGAAAATTTCCCCAAATTAATGAAAATTTCCCCAAAACACACAAAACCACAGCTCAGAGGACACCAAGCAGAATAAACACCCAAAAAACTACACCAAGGCAAATCATCATCAAACTACAGAAAAATCAAGAAAAAGAAAAAGTCCTGGAAGAAGCCAGATAGCAGAAAAAAGATAAGAGTTACACCTGACTTTTTCCCCCAGAAACCAGGCAACTAAGAAGAGAGTGGAGTGAAATATTTAGTGTTAAGAAAAAACTACCAACCTAGAATTCTGTACCCTGAGAAATTATCCTCCAAAAGTGAAGGAGAAATAAAGACTTTCTCAGACAAACAAAAATTGAGCGAATTTGTTGCCAGTAGACTTGCCTTGCAAGAAATGTTAAAAGAAGTTATTTAGAGAGAAGGAAAATGATAAAAGTCAGAAATTCCTATCTACCTAAAGAAAGGAAGACCTTGCAGAAAGAATAATTGAAGGTAAAATGAAACCTTGTATTTTTCATATTCCTAATTGATCTAACAGATGACAGTATTCAAAATATTATTAGCAATTGTTATTATATGGCAACAATGTATCAATTATGTATGCATGTAAATATATATATGTTTATTCATGCTTATATATAAGTGAAATGAATGACAGCAATGATACAAAAGACAAGAGGGAGAATTTAGGATTATTTTGTTATTATAATATATTTGCTCTACCCATGAAGCAGTAGGAATATGAACCTGGATTAATATATCTATAATCACTTTGAATGCACTTAGAATGTGAACATTGTCCAATTTCAAAAAAGTCAAGTCAGCAAATGGTAAACTAATTTGGGGCTTTCTTGCTTAGTTTAGTGAGCTTTGGTATACCTTTTTGTTTTGTCTTTGTGAATGCATTTTAAGAATTTTTAATTTATATGTGCTTCAGGACCCTCCTGCTATAACTGGGATATGGCAGGGAGAATCATGGGGTGATATGGAGACTGAGGAACAGAAAGATTATACATGTATAGGGCAACCCAGTATTAAAAGTTAAAAAAAATACAACTGATAGGCTTAAAAAGAAGAGGAAACAAAATCATAGGAATAATCATAAGAAATGCTCAATTAAAACCACAAGTGGCAGAAAAAGACAAAAACACGAACAAAGAACAAGGATGACAAACAGAAACTAGTAACAAATATGGTATATATTAATACAACTATATTTATAATCACTTTGAACATCTACAATCTAAATACTTCAATTAAAAGACAGACATTATCAGGTTGGATTAAAAAGCAAACCCAATTAGAGTTGTCTACAAGAAACTCACTTTAAATATAAAGACACATATATAGTTAAAAGTAAATGGATGACAAAGTGTAAAGCTAAAAAAATACAATAATAATAAAAACAAAATAAAAAGGTAAACAGGTGGCGAAAGATATACAATGTTAACACAAATTGAAAGAAAGCAGAAATATCTATATTAATTTCAGACAGAGAAAACTTCAGAGCAAGGAAAGTTATCAGGGATGAAGAGGGGCATTATGTAATGATAGAAGAGTCAATTCTAGAAAAGACATTTTGATCTTTAATGTATATGTGCAGAACAGCAGAGTATCAAAATGCATAGGATGAAAACTGATAGAACTACAAGGGAAAATCAATGAATGAACTATCATAGTTGGAATCTTCAATATTGCTCTGCCAAAAATGGACAGATTGCACAGGCAGAAAATCAGTAAGGACATTGTTGAACTCAGTAACACCATCAATCAACAAAATATAATGGACATCTGTGGACTACTTCATCCAACAACAGCAGAATACACATGGACACTGACCAAGGTAAAGCACGTTTTGGGCCATAAAACACACACTAACAAATTTAAAAGAATAGAAGTCATACAATGTCTAGTGTCAGACCACAGTGGAATTAAACTAATTCAAGGTAAGATAGCTAGAGATTTTGGAGATCAAAAAACATATTTCTAAATAACACATGTGTCAAAGAAAAAAATCTCGAAAAGAAATTTTAAAATATTTTGAACTGAATATTTTAAATACATAAAATGGAAACACAATTTACCAAATCTGTGGATTACAACAAAAGTGGGATTTTGATGAAAATTTATAGCATTGAATGAATATAGTAGAAAAAGAAGAAATATCTAAAATCAATTAGCTAAGCTTCCATCTTAGGAAACTAGGAAAAAGAGAACAAATTAAATTCAAAGTAAGCAGAAGAAGAGAAATAATAAATATTAAAGCAGAAATCAGTGAAATTGAAAATAGGAAGTCAGAGAAAAAAATCAATGAAACCGAAAGCTGCTTCTTTGAAAAGATCAATAAAATCAATAAATTCTATCAAGGTTAACAAAGAAATAAAGTAGGAGGACACAAATTACTGATGTCAGAACTGAAAAGACACCACTGCACATCCCACGAACATTAAAATGATAATAAGTAAATACAAAACAACAACTCTATGCCCACAAATTTGATAAAACCCAGATGAAACAGACCAGTTCCTTGGAAGACAGAATCTGCTAAAACTCACACGAGAAGAAATAGCACTAGAGGAGGTACATAAACAGTGACTCTTGGAACACTGAAAAATTTTAAAAAATAAAAAAAAGAAGAAGAAATAGACAATCTGAATAGGCCTATATCTATTAACAACATCGAATCAATAATTAATAACCTTCCACAACAAAAAGCACCAGGCCCAGATGGGTTCACTGGTGAATTCCACCAAATATTTAGGGAGGAAATTATACTAAATTTCTACAGTTTCTTCCAGGAGACAGAAGCAGAGGGAATGCTTCCCAATTCACTCAGTGAGGTCAGCATTACCCCAAATCAGGCAAAGACATTACAATAAAACTACAGACCAATCTCTGACAACAACGTAGTGTTGTTATAGTGTCGTACAGAGAAGTCTCACAGCCCTAAGAATCCTCTGTGCTTTTCCTATTCTCCTCCCCTGTCCTCCACCCCACAACCACTGATCTTATTACTGTCTCCATAGTTTTGTCTTTTGTGGAACGTCATGTAGTTGGAGTCAGACGGTACTTATGTAGCCTTTTCAGACCGGCTTTGGTGACTTAGTTGTATTGACCTAAGTTTCCTCTGTGTCTTTGCATGGCTTGATAGCTCTTTTTTTTTTTTTTTTTAAGAGCTGAATAATATTCTCTTGTCTGGGTGGACCAGTTTCTTTATCTGTCCACTTGCTGGAGAAGTTCTTGGTTGCTTCCAAGTCTTGGAATTATGAATAAAGCTGCTATAAACATCTGTATGCAGGTTTTGGTGTGGACGCAATTTTTCAACTCTTTTGGGTAAATACCAAGGAACAAGACTGCCAGCTTATATGACGAGAATATGTTTCATTTTGTAAGAAACTACTGCCCTCTCCTTCAAAGTGGCTGTGCCATTTTGCATCCCCACCAGCCATGAATGAGAGGCCCTGTGGCCCACCTCCTCACCAGCACACTCAGATTTTGGCTGCAATGTCACTTTTCTTTGCAGTTCCCTGATAACATATGGTGTGGAGCGTCTTCATGTGCTGATTTGCCAGCTGCGTATCTTCTTCAGTAAATATCTATTAAGGTCTTTGGCCCATTTAATTGTATCAAAGGTAGTACTCTGGGGAGGAGGATGTTGATAACTGGGGAGACTTATGTGTGGGTGGGGGCAGGGGGGTCAAAACCTCAGGACCTTCTCCTCAATTTTGCTGTGAACCTAAAACTGCTCTTGGAAAATAAAGCCTTTTTTTTTTTTTTTTCTAAATAAGAGAAGGCAATTGTTTAATGGGCACAAAATTTCTATTTAGGAAGATGAAAGCATTGTAAAGATGAATGGTGGTGGCCCCCAAAACCTTTAACACAAGGAAGGTTTTGTTTGGAGAGAGCATTCCTAGAGGTTGAGGGTTGGTCATGAACCTTAGCAAAGGGCTCCTCATCTGGGAGGAAACAGCGAAACACAGGCCATGGGCACGGGGCCCAGAGATGGCGCTGCTGCCACCACCAACCTATCTGACCTCAGGCCAAGGATCCAACCTCCCACACCTTGGTTTCCTCATCTGTAAAATGGGGAAATGGACATAATGATCCTGCTGACTTCTGAGGCTCTTTTGAGACCTCAAGTGGTCAGTGTATGAAAAGAGCTTTTACTGTGTAACTTGATAAACAGTCATTATTTTCATTTTAAATGCTTTTCTATATCGGAGCTTCTCGGGCCAGATCTGTAATTCTTTCTTGTGGGAAATACCAGCAACTTAGGTGCAGGGAAGTTGCCCTTCCCAAGGCAGTCTGCAGGGCCTTTACGCTCCTCCGACTCCCCCAGGCACAGGGAGCCTGACTCGAGACAGCTGGGCCGGACCAGGGCCTCTCTCAGTAATGTGACCCAGAACCGGCGAGCTCGGTCTGTCGGTGAGAGTGCGCTGGGTTTGTATTGTCACCAGGGCTCAAGACCTGGTCCACTGACATCCTGGAAGGCCAGAAGTCACCCAGAAGCAGAAGTTATGGGAGAGTGGGGGCAATGTGGGCTCTGGTTTACAGGGGCTCTGGGAGAACAGAGGGGAGAGGCAGAGAAAATAGATGGGGACAGTTCCTGTGAGGTCCTGCCACACTTCCCCAACTTCCACTCCATCAGGTGCCCTCACCCCTTACAGTAAAACCCCTTTACACTTGAGGTTTTTCTACATGGGTTTTGTTTCTTACAACCAAGATAGCCCTGACCGAAACCTTAATTTGCAGGACTGTTTCACCCACCAGACCAGGACACACCCCGGATTCCTAGCACCTAGGAGGACTCTGGCTCAGTAAACTGCTTGTGCAGGAATGAACGTGCGAGTGGACCACTCAGAGACAGTCCTCTCCAGGCCCTTCTCCCTGCCCCTGCCTTATTAATGTCCTGCATCCAGCTTTGGCCACTTCTCCCTTGCCACATGATCCTTGGGTCCAAGAAACCTCTTCTTACATGTCTCAGGATCCCAGGAGGCCAGCAGAGAATGTGCTTAAACTGTAGAGCCTGGAGATCCCACACACATAGGGGTGAGAAGAGAGAGGTTGCTGATAGCCAAAATGTCACCCCAGAAGACGTGTTTAGCCACACAGAAGCTGGCTGTTTCCAGGGAGGGGAAGGGCCCATGCTTTATTAATGTCATGGCACTGTGTTCTGGGTGTCCACGCAGGCTTTCCCACTGAATCCTCGAACCTGTGTCCTGGGGCCCTGAGCCCTGACACCTCCCCTTTCCTGCTCTGTTCCAGATTGCCCTCTGGGCTGTGTTTCCCAGCAAGCTTCCGGCTAGGTTGAGCCAAGGGAGGCAATGGTGGGAGACTGGAAGGTGGGGCGGAAGGGAGAAGCAAGTGTATTTCTCTTCCTCCCTCCTTGTTCGGGTAGCACCCTGGCAAGGGCTGGATTCTTCTGTGGCTTCAGCCTCAGCCCAGTGACCCAGCCCCTGGGCGGCAGTAACACTGACCCCTCCCTGGGGCCTGCCAGCCCATGGTTGTCTCCCTGCTCATCTCTGCACGGCCTCACCTTACCCCTTTGGCATCCCAGTGCTCCCACCTCCTGTGTAACAAATGCACTGCCCTACAGTCACTCTGTTTCTTTTTTTTTTTTTTTAATATTTTATTTATTTAACAGAGAGAGACCACAAGTTGGCAGAGAGGCAGGCAGAGAGAGAGGAGGAAGCAGGCTCCCTGAGGAGCAGAGAGCCTGATGTGGGGCTCGATCCCAGGACCCTGGGATCATGACCTGAGCTGAAGGCAGAGGCTTTAACCCACTGAGCCACCCAGGTGCCCCTACAGTCACTCTGTTTCTTAAGTCCTCCAGGCACCTTAGCAACCCCAGCCAAACCCAGCATGACCTCTGCGCCCTAGTGAGAAAACAGAACCACAGGTATAAGTATCTTGTCATGGGTTGAGTGGCTTTGAATGGAGACACTGGCTTTGAACCCAGTTTTGACTCTGAGGTCATGTTTCATTCACTCACTTCCTCCCACTGCCCTTGAACATCCCTCCACCCGCTGGGAATGCGGGCCTCAGTCCCACCTGTTCCTGTGGCTCTTTTGGGCAGGTCTCATGGCCCTCCCCGGACGGCAGACTCCAGGAGATCTGACAGTGGCTGCTGGGCTCCCTGTTAAAGCCAGACGTGTGGCCCCAGCCCCTGAACACGCCATTGTTCATGCTGGAAAGTGTTTGCCCTGCTCCTTTCCTGGAAACTGCAAGAACAGACTGTTCCAACGAGACTTTAAAAGCTGCTCTGGTTGATTCACTTCATCGTCCTCTCAGAGAATATCTATCCCAAGGATCTGTAATCCTCTCACTACCCAAGTGAGACATGTTATTTTTTTTCTAGAGCGTTTCCTGCCCCTGCCTCCACTCCACCTAGGGACTGGATGTTTTCTGTTTGACAGTCTATTAAACGTTCTAGATCTTTCATACCCACAGTGTGGTCTGCTGACTGGCAGCATCACCTGAGAGCCTGTTGGGAAGGCGGACTCCTAGGTCCCCAGCCGGTCATGCTGAATCAGAGCATTTTAACAAGGTCAAGATTCCCTGAGAATTCCTCGATGAGTTCAAGTTGAAGAAATCCTGCCCTAGATGCTTCAGTAAATATTTAGTAGGCAGCGATTGTGTGTGATTTCCTAACAGTGATACCTGTGGGAACACAGTAAGAATTAAATGAATTAATACATTGGAACAGTGCTTGACACATAATAAATGCCGTGTGTTTGAGTGTAATAATCATTATGAGTGTAACTATTTGCTGGACCTCAAGTCAAGCACTAGGGGGCCCAAAGATTAATAGATGAACAGGAGCCCTGCCTCAAAGAGCTCTCGGGCTGTCGTGAGATGTACATATAAACCAATAACTGATTGAATATAGCCCGTGCTCTGATGGTTACACACCAAACTGTGGGACCTGAGATTTGGACCTGAGAACCCTGTGATTTACAAACAAAATCCATATAGTACATTACTTGAGCATGAAGCAGCTTTATAAACCACCATGGCCATTATTTCCCCATGATTGCGCTCAGAGGGGGCAATGCCCAAGGTCACACAGGGACTCAAATCCAAATCTTTTTAGAAAAAAATGTTTTGATTTATTAATTTTAGACAGATATATATAGAGAGAGAGCACGCACACGTGAGCAGGACAGGGCAGAGGGAGAGAGAGAGTCTCAATCTGACTCTGTGCCCAGTGTGGAGTCTGATGTGGGGCTCGATCCCACGACCCTGCAATCATGACCTGAGCCAAAATCAAGAATCGGCCGCTTAACTGACTGAGCCATCCAGGCACAAGATTCGAATCCAAATCTTTTAACTCCAAATTCAGTGTTCTTTCCTGTACCCAACCTCGCTTCTTTGAAAGAGGAGGCACTGGGTGCCGGTAGGTCTTGGAAGGTTCAAGGTGGAGGGAAAGGTGGCAACCAAGGAACAGTATCTTCGCTCATGTTGGATTGGCTCCTCACTTTGTATTCGTCGTCGAAGAAGGACGGTGATCGGGTTTGGAATCGAGCTCGCTCCTTCTCAAAAGTTACAGACAAGTGGAAATGGAACCCAGGCAATTAAGGGGGTTCAGGATTACTCTTGCATTTGGGGGTTTGGGGACAATTCCAGCAATGCACATACTGCCCCTCTAACATTGACTTTTTAAAAAAGCAGTTCTCATGGGCGCCTGGGTGGCTCAGTGGGTTAAGCCACTGCCTTCGGCTCAGGTCATGATCTCAGGGTCCTGGGATTGAGTCCCGCATCGGGCTCTCTGCTGAGCAGAGAGCCTGCTTCCCTCTCTATCTCTCTGCCTGCCTCTCTATCTACTTGTGATCTCTCTCTATCAAATGAATAAATAAAATCTTTAAAAAAAAAAAAAAAAAAGCAGTTCTCAGGCTCCTTCTGGAAGCTCGGCTGAGGAAGCTTTGTCTACCCATCACGCTCGCAGCACATGGAGTCTTTGAAGCAGGCTCTCCCAGTGGCAGGTGAATACAGCGGTTCTCAAAGTGTGTGCCACAGACCAAAGTGTGGGTGTCGCTGCGGCATCACCTAGGAAATTGTTAGAAATGAAAACCCTCCAAGCCGCCCCAGAGCTATGAGGCAGAAACTGGGTGTGAGGCCAGCTTTAGGTGTTTTAACAAGCCCCCCAGACGATTCTGAGCATGAGAACCACAGATAGTGTTGTCCAATACAACTTTCTGTGATGTTGGAAATGTTCCTTATTTGCACTGTTGGATATAGAAGGCACTAGCCGTATCTGGGTACCAAGCCTGGGAAACTTGGTAGCTGAATAACTGGATTTTAAGTTTTATTTACTTTTAATCAATTTAAATAGCCACACTTGGCCATTGGCTGCCTCAATGGACAGCGCAGGTCCAGAGGACAGTCTCCCCACCCACAGTTCACATATTGGAAATGGTCACAGGACTCCCCAGCCAGGTGCGGCAGGTGGGTTGTCTGAAAGGCACAAGGAAAGAAGATGTCAGAAAGGAGATGCTTCATTGCCGGCCCAGGGAGAAGCCAGGTCCTGCTGAAGCTCAGTAGAGACCATGCAGGAAGGGACACTTCCTAGAAACCCTGTCTGCGTGTCCACAAAGGTGGCATGGGTAGACACTGGTCACATCCTCAAGGAGAGGTGCTGAAATAGACAGATGGGGACAAACAGGGCAGTGGTGGGTGGCAGCTCAGAGGGCTCATTGACTCATAAACTAATGATTTACGTAGACTAGAAAAAGAGGAGATGTCAGCAAAAGAAGACAGGCATGAATTACAGCAGGACAGATTCTGGTCTGACCCAGGAAGGACAGCTTGATAGGGTATCTGAGACAAGTCCCACTGTCAGAATCTGGGAGCCTCTGCCCTGCAGGGAAGCGTGGGGTGGAGAGAGGGTCCCTGCATCCTGGCTCCTGTTTCATTGACTAGCTAACTGACCCTGACCTCAAGCCTTGACCTTGCTGGCCTCTTTTATCAGAAATAAAGAACCAGGGGCACCTGGGTGGCTCAGTGCGTTAAAGCCTCTGCCTTCAGCTCTGGTCATGATCCCAGGGTCCTGGGATTGAGCCCCGTATCGGACTCTCTG
This sequence comes from Meles meles, assembly GCF_922984935.1. Taxonomy (NCBI): domain Eukaryota; kingdom Metazoa; phylum Chordata; class Mammalia; order Carnivora; family Mustelidae; genus Meles; species Meles meles. Next base: position 120,945,386 of record NC_060071.1, read on the forward strand.
CTCGGCAGGGAGCCTGCCCCCCCCCCCCACTGCCTGCCTGTCTGCCTACTTGTGATCTCTATCTGTCAAATAAATAAATAAAATCTTTGCAAAAAAAGAAAGAAAGAAATAGAGGAACCAAGAGGCAGAATGCCAATCTGATGGGACAGAACAGCATGGTGATTGAGAATTCAGGCTTCTGGAACCAGCTAGATACAGGTGTGATGCTCAGCATGACCTCAGCAGGACCCCATGTAAGGCACTGGACATTCCCATGCTTTAATTTCCTCATCTGTAAACTATGTCCGCTAACAACAGAGATCTCCTAAAGAACGCATAGATGCAAACATATAGCATAGTGCTGGGCGTGTAACAGGAGCACAGTTATAATTTAAGAGCTTGCTAAGTGCTCCAAAGCCTTTACTCATACCCACTCATTTACTCCTTACAACAACCCAAGGAAACAGTCCCGATACTTGCCCAAGGTCACCTACCAGGTGGGTAGCTGAGCCAAGATACAAACCCAGCAGCCTAGCTCCATAGTCCATGTTTCCAAAAGCTTTTTTATAAAGTGCCTCCCTAGAGATGACTGGGTGGCCCAGTAGGTTAAGCTTCTGACTCTTGGTTCTGGGTCAGGTCCTGATCTCAGGGTCATGAGACCAAGCCCCTTGTCAGGCTCAATCTCTCTCATTCGCTTGCTAAAATAAATAGATCTCTTAAAAAAAAAAATAAATAAAGTGCCTTTCTACACACTCACTTTTGTTAGTGTCCACGTGCGAAACAATCGGGTATAGGAAACGGGATAGCATATCAAGAGCCAGGAGCTAGAGGTCCTAATTCCTAATACTTTGTGACCGGGAGCCCAGTTCCTCCCACCCTCACTGTTCTCATCCGTGCAATAAAAGGTGCGGACTAGTTGGCTCTCAGAGCCTCAGGAGCCATGAGAGTCTTCAGGCAGAAGCAACCCAACTTTTTGCTCTGAGTAGTTTAAACCCATCTTCGCCTGGGACTCAGAGGGAGACGGGAAGTCCCTAGAGGATCCTTCTAGGTCGTAGACCATTTAAAGGATGACCTCACCCCAAGCACTCAGAAGGGTAGGGTCTAGTGGGAAATGCTAAGAGAGTAGGGCCGGACCTAGGATCCCAGTCCTGACTTGGCAGAGTCAGCTTAGGCAAACCATGCCCTTCCCTGCACCGCCTCACAGCCAGGCTTCCTGCGCCCACCTTCCCTACAGGGGCATTCCCTAGGCTGGGCATTCCCCCTCCCAGCCCCAGGGGTGAAGGTTGACTGATCTAGTCAGTCACATAACTCCACCCCCCCATTGGTGATTGGCTGATACCTGAGTCCAGGACTCCATCCTGGCCAATGCGGGGGAATCACCAAGGAGCTGCGGAGAGGATTCCTCCCTCATAGCCCAGCCCCAGAGGTGAGCCTGCCTTCCAAGAGGACTGTATGGATGCCTCGAGCTGCTGTGGCCTCTTTGTGACCATGAGGAGTAGTGGCAAGAATCACAGAGCAGCCGGGACCTGGTGTTAGGGAGCCTCTGGATTAACCAGCCCTGCTGCTAGCAGGAATACTTTTCAAAGAGATAATGAACCTATTGTTGTTGAAGTCCCTTTTGGTCCAGCACTCTCTTTCCTGCAGTCAAATGCGTTCTAAATTACACAGTTAGTGTTCTCATTTGTCAAATGAAGATAATACCACCAGGTTCTTGGGAGGATAAAATAAGATGAAAGATGTGAAAATGCCTAAAACCTCCGAGAGTGACTTCCTACTAGAGTGGCCCAGAAGCTAACACTTTTAGAGGTGTGTGTGCCGGGAAGGGGAGTGTGGTCGGTTCCCCTGTAACCCACTGATGGAAGATTTAACACCCAAGGGGCTTTTCTGTGGCATGGAAGAAGCTCCCATAATTGTGTGGACTTTCCTTAATGCTTGATTTGTTCACTTACATCGAATCAACAGAACAGCAGAAAATCCATTTTTCTCCATTATAAATAAGATTAATTCAATGTCTGTAAACAAGTTAAAATGCAGTGGCAGGCAGTGCATCTGAATCTTTTGGATACTTCGAAGCCCTCACATAGCAGACAAAACTTTCAGAAGCACAATGGTTGTACATCTCACTATGATACTCATACCTGATGCTCATCTCAAACAGAGAAACCATAGCCCTAACTCGTTATTTTATACATGATATATTACCTTGCCAGGATTATTGCTACATTTATTTATTCTTCGTTGCATTTTTGTATCATCCTAGGGTTTTAGTAATATTTTATCCCTTCCAGGGAAGTCATTCATCTTACCAAAGACTTGCCAGAAAACAGAGGACACATTCTCAGACAAGCTGAGGACACTGAATTGGGCCCATTGGTTCTTGTCCGGGACATGTACCCGCATGCACAATTTAAAGCGATTCAACATGAGTCCCAGGCCCCCAGGTTCAGTCTCTTTTTATTAAGAAAACAACAACAACAATAACAAAAACAACAACAAAAAGCTTTCACTTGTGATGACTTGGGAATTTTAAGTATATATCTTTTTATGGATTTTTTTTTTTAAGTTTCCAAATGTGGTGACTTCCCTGAGATGATGTAATGAGAATACTTCCCCTGAGAGATAGTCTTCCCCCAAACCCATCATTGTCATCTGACCATGAGAAAAACATCTGACAAATCCAAACCCAGGGACATTTCACAAAACACCTAATCGGCGCTCCTCAAGAGGTCAGATGATCCAAAACAGGGAAAGTCAGAGAAGCTGCTACAGACCAGGGGAGGCTAAGGAGACATGATGTCTGCCTGGAATGTGGCTGCCAGGATGGGTTCAAGAACACAGCAAGTCTGGAGTCTACTTACTAGTAATATACCAATGTCAATCTCTTAGTTATGATATGTGATCATATGATAAGTGATAAGTGATCAGGTAGTGTTTGGACATAAAGTTTCTACTGTGGATGATGTCTACTAAGTTCTGGAGATTGTGCCCATAGTCAACAATATGTTATGTGCTCTTCAGAATGTGTTAAGAGGGAAGATCTAATGTTAAATGTTTTACGAAACAAACAAAACATGGGGAATATAAAGACGCTCTGGGAGGTGTTGGAAATGTCTATTACCTTGACCGTGGTATTGGTGTCACAACTATTGGCATACTTCTAAACCCACCAAACTGCACACACGAAATATATACTGTTCTTTGTGTATCCATTATACCTTAATTAAAGCCTTGAAAAAAGAAGTCAACATTAGAAGAACTGAGAACGAGAAGTCTCTGTGACTAGTGGGATCTTAGAGCCTCAGTATCTGACAGATTATGTTTGTGACCTTTCTCAAAGTCTAAACTTATCCTAGATGAGTTTATTTTTAAAATGAGTGCCTTAGCCAGGGCTCCCCGAGAAGCAGACTCAAAGATAAGGATATGAGCGGAAGTAGTTTCTTAAGGAGGTGATTCTAGGAATTGCCTGGCAGGCAGAAAGTGAGGACGTGAGACTGGAAAGGGAACGATCTAGAGAAGGCCTGCTGGCAAGCAGGGTACCGGTGTGGGCCAACCGGGACAGTCCTGCCCAGAAATACAGGAGATGGTGTAGATCATAGCCCAGCGTTACTCCAAATGGGAAGGAAGGGAGCCAGAATATCTACCCAGCATTCCATGCAGATATTGGTTGAGCACCGTCCTGGAGCTGGACACTTCCAGGCTGCCCTGCGTGGGGCCAAGCAGGCTCCTGTGGCCACAGACAGCTCTCGGGTAAAGAGCTGCAGGGCTTGGAGTCAGGTGACTGAGGGATGACACGTCCCCCATGGGGGAGACAGACAGGACACAGATGGCACCTGCCATGCTCGGCTTCTTTCCCAGAACTGCTTCTACCTTTAAATGTTTCTGGCTTAAGACGTCTTATCCATTACCCTACTAGGATGTGTCGAGCTGGTACAACAATATGATTTGTAATTTATGCAGTATTCTTTATTCAAATGTTATTATAATTAACATAAGGCCACCTAAAACTTTCATCTCCTGCTTGATGAGGGATTGAATCAGCAAAGTGAGCTCCTCTCCTGAGAGTTTCTGATGAGTTGTCGCTGGGGAACATTCCGTTGAGCTCTCTTTCTCCCTGCTCCTTGCGTGTGTCTGCCCGTGCCAGTAAAATTTGGGTCCCCTCTGCCTGGGTTTTATGTGACTACAGTGCTCATCGACCCTTCCTGCCCTTGCTACTGTGTCTGTTGATTCTCAGATTATTTGATTTACTCGCAGTTCCTGGTGTTTGTTCTTCCCTGCTTATGCAGATAGAAACAATGACATAATCTGTCAGACACCAACCAGGAAAGCAGAGGTCATTTCAATAGTTTCCATGGAGGGAATTTATCAAAGAGAATTGGTTCTAGAGCTAAGAAGCCCACAGAGGATGGTGAGGTAACCGAGATTAGCAGCGAGAAAGATCTGCTGGCAGTTCTTGGGGTCCAGTGGGACAAAAAAAGAGAAAGTGCAGGGGGGATGTAACAGCTGACAGTCACTGCGGGAGACACAGAAGAGTAGGAGAGCTCCCCCTCTTCCTCTCAGCCTCCTTCCCACTGGCCAGCCCCTGCCAGAAGCCCAGAAATGCAGCCTGAAGGAGGTGGTCCCTGCATCATGCAGAAAAGTGAACGGTCAGGAGTGAATCTGAGACTCACACGCAGGTCTCCTGTCATTGGAACTGGCCACCCACCTTACGGAAGAAACAAAGTATTCTATGCATTAACACTCCCTTATTGACTAAAAGAAAAAGCAACTGTATCCTACTGTTGATCCTCCTCAAATCACTCAACTACCCTTTTGTATGTTAGACGAATTTTTCTCATTTGCATATCATTACGAATTCATGGCCTCTCATGAATGCTCCAATTAATCGCCTTATTAAATGGTCAAATTGTCACCCTGTCCATGTGAGCACTTCTAGGATGCCCTTGGCATCCTTGAAAGCATTCTTCCTTTCTGGCAGCAAGATGATCCAAAACTTTCCATCCTAATCCCCCCCACCCTTACCCCTGGACATGGAATCAGCCACTTTCCAAAAAACCCCCACTCCGTGAGCAAAGACCAAGCGTCAAAGATCGAAACCTGGCTACAGTGAGTTGATTCTTGATAGTAACCAACCTGGGAACATTTCTTTCTATCAGGAGTTTATCTTGATGGTTCCAATTCAACACAATGGCTTGTGGAACTTCACCTTTTTAAAATAGCATATTGTTGTCCATGATCAAGATTTCTTTTTTTTTTTTTTAATTTTTATACATTTTTAAAAGATTTTGTTTATTTATTTGAGAGAGAAACAGAGACAGTGAGAGAGAGAGAGCACAGTCCAGGAGAAGCAGGCTCCCCACTGAGCAGGGAACCCGATGCGGGGCTTGATCCCAGGACTGTGGGATCATGACCTGAGCCAAAGGCAGATGCTTAACCGAGTGAGCCACCCAGGTGCCCCCATGACCAAGATTTCTCATGTACCCAGCTGGACCAAAGTGCCTTGAGGAAGTGGCAGGGGAGTGTTGGCTTCAGAAAAGACTGAATCAGAAGCCAAGCCTTGAAACATCATGACCCCAGGACATGCTTATGAGTGCCAGGCACTGCTCTGAGCGCTCCCCCTGCAGGATCTCACTCAGACATCTGAACCCTCGGCAAGTATGATCATTTTCCCCATTTTATAGACAAGAAAACTGACTCAGGGAGGGTAAGCATCCATGGTCCTGCTAGATGTAACCCGCAGAGCTATACTGGGACTAGGCTGGGTGGTCCCGGGTTCCCAAACAAAGCCCCTCCACTCCCACAGCCACACCCCGGCACCTGCTGCCTGCTAGCTGTCCTTTGCTTGGGACACCTCCTTGACCTTCAAGTTCCAGCTTGAAGGCTCCTCCTCCATGCTCTGTGCTCCTTGTACATCTCAACACACATTAGGGTCCTGTGTGTGCATGTGCATGTGTGTGTGTGTCCCGTTACACTGTGAGCCCCTCAGGGGCAGATTCTGAGTTTCATTCATCATTCATCCCACTCAGTGCCTAGCAAGTAGCAGGTACTCAAGTCAGACTTGATGAAGGAAGAAAGAGAGCACCCCGGCTCTTGAGTAGCTCAAGGAAATGCTTCCAACACTTGGCACAAGCTAAGGGATCACCCGTCCCCCATGCTCATTTCCTATTGATTAAATAGGGCATCCCCCTGCTAACCCACATCTTAAATACACACCCATATTGGACGGACGCATCTCTGAAAATGTGTGAGTCTTTATCTGCTATGGAAAACAGCCGAATTTGCTCCTGTCCTCACGGTTTCAGGTGCCAATCTGAGAGGTCAGTGAGAACTGGATTAGGGTCAAGACTAAGGACTCCCCAGCCCCCTTTCAGGGGTCTGAGGGCTTGTGAGAAATCTCTACAAAGAAGCAGTGTTCTTGCCAGCTGGCTTTGGATCGCTCCCTACACACACACACACACACACACACACACACACACAGCCTTGGTAACCAACAGTTACTAAAAAAAGCCCCAGTGCAGCCACATTCCCCACAATGAGAAATCCTCTGGTAATACCCAGGGCACGAACAAGGTTCCTCCGAAGCATTTCGTGTGCCTGACTCCGAACTGCCCGGGCAACACCCGAGTCCGGGGTGCGCAGACTCCAAGCCCGGGGGGGCCGGGGACCATCGCCGGTCAGGGTTCCTCAGACTAAACTGTGAGCATTTGGGCAGCGCCGGGGTTGGTGTGGCTGAGCCTGCTTAATGAATGCGTAATTAGCGCCGCGTTGTTCTGCCCATGGCCAGGGTTCAAGTCCTTGAAAACAATCTGTTCCCTGAAATAGGTTAAACCCCCCTCCACCGCCTGTTACCTCGCTTACTCCAGTGACTCAGCCACAATGCCTGTATGTGTGAAGAAAAGTCCCCGAAGAAATTATTAGTGTTGGCATAGCAACAATATGCTAATTGCGTCTTCCCTAAAAGGAGGCCAGAGGGACCTCTCCCTGTGTGGGTCCCGTTACTGTGCGCTTCAGGAGAGAGTAAAACTGCATTCCTTGGAATGCAGGCCGTATTCCAGACCCTCCTTCTTCACCCCCCTGGTTTAAGGTTTGGGTGCATTTTCATGCTTCGGTGCTAAAACAGAACATACACTGATACTCAGTCCACAAGTTCTTCTTGATGTCAGGGCTTCGAGGAGAAACGAGGTCATTGTCTTTCCCATCTTCCTTTGTCCTCCACCCCCAGAACCTCCCGGCACCTCCGAAGTCTAACTAACCAACGGAGGATGGCTGCTAAGAAGCACGGCGAGAGGGACAGCTTTGAACGTTTACTGTGTTTGGGGCTGCAAATAAGAGAGGAGCAGAGGCAAAGTGAATTAAACTGGAGAGAAGATTGGCCGGGGCACGCAAAGACAGCCGGACAGGGTGGGCTTCGGGTTGCTCCATTTTGTGCTCAACGATAGGACTCAGGTTCTTTCCAGATCTCTGTTCCCCCATTCCAAGCCCTGAACTCCTTCTAAGTCTGTACCCCTGTAGTCGTGGCTACTAGCACTCAAGGGGGGGAAGAAGAGTGACAGAGAGATAGAAACACAGAGAGACAGAGAGAATGGATCTGGCTTCTCAGCCCTCCACAAAAGGTAGAGCCTTGTCCCAGAGACCTTCAGCAAATCACTTCTTGTGTCTCTTTGGCAGAATCGGGTCATGTCCGTTCCAGACCCAGTAAATAGCAGAGTACATGGGATTATTCCCAGATGGCTCAGGATCACCCTGTGAGCTGAAGTTAATTTTTCAAATTGAAGTTCTACTCTGCTCCGTGGGAAGGGGGGATGGACAGTGGGGGATGCCACCACTATGTCCACTATTATAACAGTGAGGAGTACCGCTAGGTTGTAGGTCAACACCCCTAGCCTATGAGTTAGCGTTACTAGGACATGGGCAAGCGCTACTAGAATGGGAGGACTATACATTCTGACATCACTGTCTCACCTTAACTGCCCTCAAGCTGGGGCTCAGTCACCAGAGACCTACCTCGAAAGGCAATGGGAACTGGAGGCCGGGGTCTGGGAACCCTCGTTCCACCTGGGAATGAGGTACAACCTCTCTAGTGCTTCATTCTTTAATCCTCAGTTGTGATGTGTGACTCTCAGCAGAAGCGCTGGGCTCTGCTGGTGGCCAGCAGGGGCTGCTCCCTGAAGTCCGGGCAGATTGTGGACAGAGAAGTTCGCACAATGGCAGAGCGGAGAACATCTCTCCACTCAAGTCCCCTTTGTCTTGGACCTTTTTATCTGTGAAGTACCTGTGTGGAAGGAGTATAGTATTATGTAAATAAAGAAACACTCACTAGCCACAGAGTGTTCGTAAGAGAACCTGGGCGATTAAAATAGCAATGGCGGTCCCTGCGCAGTTTCCAATGTTTCACTTGCCTTTATCACATGAGCCTTGGAGGAGCACTGGGAAGCAGGTAGAGAAAACTGTATTATCCCCATTTAATAAGGGATGAGGCTTTGGAGCTTAAGTAATTTGCTTCAGCACTGGCGGACCTCCGATCTAACTTGTACCCAAAAATACAATTTTCAATGTATGAAAAGCAACAACCAACTTATAAGAATGACAGAGAACTTGGGGCGCCTGGGTGGCTCAGTGGGTTAAAGCCTCTGCCTTCAGCTCAGGTCATGATCCCAGTGTCCTGGGATCGAGCCCCGCATTGGGCTCTCTGCTTGGCAGGGAGCCTGCTTCCTCTTCTCTCTCTCTCTCTGCCTGCCTCTCTCCCTACTTGTGATCTCTATCTGTCAAATAAATAAATAAAATCTTTAAAAAAAAAAAAAAGAATGACAGAGAACTTGAATGAACACTTTATCAAAAAGGCCATAAGAATGGCAAATAAGTGCATGAAAAGATGGTTCAGCATCATTAGCCATGAGGAGAATGCAAATCAAAACCACAGATACCAATGCACAGCAGCTAGGACGGCTACAACAAGACAGACAGACAATACTGAGAGCTCACAAGGATGCAGGGGACTGGGACATTTTCGGTGGGGATGTGAAAATAGTACAGCTGCTTTGGAAAATGGTTTAGCACTTTCTTATAAAGCTAGATGTGTACCTCCCATAGGACCCAGCAATCTCACTCAGGGATATTTACATCTAGAGAAGTGAAAACTTAGGCTCACACAAAAACCTGTACACCGGTAGCAGTTTTATTTGTGAAAGCCCCAATCCAGAGACACACAGATGGCCCTCACAGGGTAAAGCATCAAGGCTGTGGAATATTACTTAGCCATAAAAAACAGAATGAGCTGTTGATGATGATGAACCTCAAAAACAGTGTGCTGAATGGGGAAGCCAGTCTCAAAAAATTTATTAACTATACGATTTCATGAACATAATGTTCTCAAATAGGCAAAACTGTAGTGCATGGCGATCCGGTCCATAGCTGGGTGGGGGGAGAGGGACAGCCATGAAGGGGGGTCTTCTGGGGGCATTGGAACTGTTCTGTCCCCCAATTATGGTGGCAGTCCTAGAAAGGTATTCATGTGTTGACATTTAGAGCACTGTACACTGGAAGGAAAAAGATCCAAATGTCACTGAATGATCGTTTTTTTAAATAAAACTTTGTAAAGAGTCAGTGGCTTGTAGACCACTTCAACTCCTTGTCCACTGCAGTCCCTACCACAACACACAGCCTGGATCAGCTCGGGGCTTTGCTCAGGGCACGGCCCCCAGGCCCACGCTCAAAAACTTGTCTCCTGCAGAAAATTCTAATGAACTTTACTCTCCGTTTTCCCTGCTCATGGAAGTAGGATGTAAGAAGGGGAAGGCATGGAGCTGCTGGAAGCAAACACATTAACAACAACAGCAAACGACGGCTGCGTGGGAAAAAAAAGAGGCTGAAAACCAAGAATGCAAACCTACACATTCAAAACATGGTCATGTCCAGGGCCATGTTGTTCAAGAGCTAACAGCCCCCAAACACACACCCACATGTCAGTCCTGGATCCTCATGAGGAACCTGAATCCCAAGAGAAGTGTGTGTGTGGGGGGGGGGGGGGTGGTTTCTAGGCTCTTGGTTCTCCCTGAGCAACAGCAGGAAGAAGTCAGTAGGGGAGGCCAGTCATGTCTACTCTACTCATGAGCAACCTTTAAGGTTGAAAGCAAGGCCGTTTGTCCTTTAGTTGGGACAAGAATTTGGACAAGGGGATGTGGACACCTAGTACACCTGCCAATGGCCAGGATCTCCCCCCAGCATGGTCTTGTCGCTGTCTCTCTCTCCCATCACCAGTGATCATCACAGCTAACATTTACTGAACACCTACTATGTTCCAGACCCTCTCTTGAGAGTTTCAAATGGACTATCCCATGTAATCCTCACAACAACCCTATGAAGAGGAACCATAATAAGCCCAACTTTACAGATACAGAAACTGAAGTCAGAGAGGACAAGGGGCTGGCTTGAAGTCATACATCCAGCAGGTGGTCGAGCCGAGACCATCTAGCTCTGCACAGCCTCCCCTCACAACCATGGTACCGCATGCCTTGAAGAGTGAGCCATGACATGGAAGCGAGCACAAAAGAAATTGGCTTTAGGCTAAAATAGAAGAGCAGAGAAAGTAAGGTCAATTAAGAAATTGGGTCTTCCTGGGGCACCTGGGTGGCTCAGTGGGTTAAGCCTCTGCCTTCGGCCCAGGTCATGATCTCAGGGTCCTGGGATCGAGCCCCGCATCGGGCTCTCTGCTCAGCAGGGAGCCTGCTCCCCCCCGCCCCCACCGCCTGCCTCTCAGTCTACTTGTGATCTCTCTCTCTCATATAAATGAATAAAATTAAAAAAAAAAAAAGAGGTGCTTCACCTAAAAAAAAAAAAAAAGAAATTGGGTCTTCCTTAGGACCCTGCTGGGCAAGACCCCAAGCTCAGAGGATCAGCTGTCATCAGTCTATCCTGCCTCGCCTGGGGGGTGGTCCCCAAAGGAAGATGATGCAGTAAAGGCCTCTACCCAATGGGGACTAAATATGCCCCATGATCAGGGTTGAGACTGGGAAATCTCAGGGATGCCATGCCAGCTCGAACCTTCTGTTCCAACAATCCATTATGGCCCTCTGAGGTCTGACTTGTGCCAAATAGTCCCCGGGTCTCCTGGGTTACCTACTCCCCACCTCCACCCCACGCTGACCTGAATCCGGGCAACTGCTGACGCAAAGGTTCTCATTATTATTAGACTCATGGGTAGTTAGAATGACTTTTGTTGTTTTGATTTTTTTTTTTTAAGCAGGAAATCAGGTCTCAGCCAATTGTAGGAATTCAGCTCGCTAAATGAATTGAACAGAGGGAAAGGAGAATAAAAAACATTCCCAAACAAATGGAATGAGCGGGCCAAGAGAAGAGATGGCTTCTGTCCACAGTTCTGCAAAATGCGAGAAGTGGGCTTCTTCTGGCTTGAGATTTAGGGACTGGGGAGTCGCCATCATCCCTGCTCCCCACTTCCTCCTCTCTTCACACATCAGGCTGGACTGAGGAGTATGGATTTTATTAGCCACCAAAGAGGCCCGAGGCATCTTGGGGTCAGGCACAGACAGGTAAACCAGTGAATGGTGGGCTGGCCAGAGTCTACAGCCCTCCTTCCTTCCTGGAATCTCAGGTCAAGGCCCTGGAGGGTCATTGCTCTGAAGAGGCCCTGAGATGGCAGAAGAGGGAGGCCGATGTGTGGACAGTAAGGCCTAGAGGAGGCTCAGGGAATTTCTCCAAGCCAGCACTCCGAAGGAAAATGCTTGTGAGCTAGTTGTCTTTACCTTTGGGAAAGGCTGTCTTTTTCCTGGGAATTCAAATCTTCCGTGAACATCCATAGGAATTAAAGCAGAGAGGAGTGATTCCACAACACCTCTCTAACGAGACGTTCTCTGGGTTCCTGAGATGTTCCGATCAGCCCTGCTCCCTGTTCAGTTCATGGCCCACCTAGAACCCAACAAAGCAGGGGCCAGTGCCTCCTCTCCATTCTTCCTTAGAAACAAAACGTGGGGTTTATTGGGTATAGCAATGCACTCAGGTTTAAAGGCACTAACTCGCCTGGGAAATGAAATTTTTGTCCCTTCTTCTCATCAGCATTCCAGAAATTGACCTCTACATGCAAATCTGTTCTTAACTACTTATGTAGAATTTTTCCCACCCAGGCTCAGCCCTCTGTGTTTCAGTCCAGACCTAACAGGTGGAAGGAGTTGACCACCTGTTCGTGTAAAGGAAGGAGAGAACGCTGACTAATTTTTATTGAACCCTGTGTGCCTGGAACCATGCCATACCAAAAATAGCTCCAACATGATGAATACAGTCCATGTACCAAGCCCTTTCCTTGTGGGGAGACTTCCAGTTTGATTCAGAGCAGATTCAGATGTGCCTGGACAAGTCAGGAATATCACTGGGGACGACCCCATCAGAAGTCTTTTTGCACTCAACATATCAGATAAAGGGCCAGTATCCAAAATCTATAAAGATCTTATCAAACTCAACACCCAAAGAACAAAGAAATCAATCAAGAAATCGGCAGAGGACATGAACAGACGTTTCTGCAAAGAAGACATCCAGATGGCCAACAGACACATGAAAAAGTTCTCCACATCACTCGGCATCAGGGAAATACAAATCAAAACCACAATGAGATACCACCTCACACCAGTGAGAATGGCTAAAATTAACAAGTCAGGAAATGACAGATGCAGGCGAGGATGTGGAGAAAGGGGAACCCTCCTTCACTATTGGTGGGAATGCAAACTGGTGCAACCACTCCAGAAAACAGCATGGAGGTTCCTCAAAAAGTTGAAAATAGAGCTACCCTATGGCTGAACAACTGCACTACTGGGTATTTACCCTAAAGATACAAACGTACAAGGTGCTTGGGTGGCTCAGTGGGTTAAGCCTTTGCCTTTGGCTCAGGTCATGATCTCAGGGTCCTGGGATCAAGCCCCGCATTGGGCTCTCTGCTCCACAAGCAAGGAGCCTGCTTCTCCGCCTCTCTCTGCCTGTCTCTCTGCCTACTTGTGATCTCTCTCTATCAAACAAATAAATAAAATATAAAAAAAAAGATACAAATGTAGTGATCCGAAGGGGCATGTGCACAATATTTATAGCAGCAATGTCCACAATAGCCAAACTATGGAAAGAACCTAGATGTCCATCAACAGATGAATGGATAAAGAAGATGTGGTATATATACACAATGGAATACTATGCAGCCATCAAAAGAAATGAAATCTTGCCATTTGTGACAACGTGGATGGAACTAGAAGGTATTATGCTTAGCAAAATAAGTCAATTGGAGAAAGACAACTATCAGATGATCTCCCTGATATGAGGAAGTAGAGATGCAACGTGGGGGGTTTGGGGGGTAGGAAAAGAATAAATGAAACAAGATGGGATCAGGAGGGAGACAAACCATAAGAGACTCTTAATCTCACAAAACAAACTGAGGGTTGTTGGGGGGGAGGGGGGTTGGGAGAGGGAGAGGGGGTTATGGACATTGGGGAGGGTATGTGCTATGGTGAGTGCTGTGAAGTGTGTCAACCTGGTGATTCACAGACCTGTACCCCTGGGACTAATAATACATTATATGTTTATAAAAAAATTTTGAATTATTAAAAAAAGGAAAAGGAGTCTCTTTGCACTGAGGACTAACAGACCTCCTGGGAAAGAATTTACTCCAACAGACAAAGGGAAGGTACCCAGCATGTGTGTGGCAACATCCATTAGGATTAGTTTTGGCTGAATACAGCAAGGAAAAAACAACCCTTAAAATGACTATAGCTCAAACAAGATTCAAGTTTATTTTTCTTTCATACAAAAGGATCCATAACCAATGGTTCAATACTGGCATGAAGATTCTGTGGTGTAAATAGGGACACAGACTTCAGTTTTTCTGCTCCACCATGCAGGGACATAGCTTCCATCCTCCACCTGTCCTCCTGGTCCAAGACGGCTGCCGCAGCTCCAGCCATCACAATTCAGGCTGGTTGGCTGAAAGAAAGAGGGAAGAGGCTAACCAGGGACATGCTTCCAGCTGCGTCAGTTCTCTAGGCAGCCTTCCCTAACCGCAGAACTTCTGCTTGGCCAGAACTCAGTCATATGGATATCTTGAGTTCTAAGGGAGGCCAAGAAATCTTGTCCTTTAATTCAGGTGGCAAGAGGTCCAGCTGGAAATCAGTGTTTACTTCCCAAGGAGAAAGGAGGAGATGGATTTCTAGATAGACAATGAGGAATCTCAGCTGGGAAGCCTGACCTCGGCTCTGCCTCCAGCCCTGCCTTGTGGCGGCATGATCTGGTCTCAGGAAAGTAGGAGGCTACAAGGAAACTTGCAGCCAAGTTGGGATCCCTCCCACTGGAGTGTAACATTTTGAGAGGGAAGGAGAGCTTTCCCTATGGTTTCCCCAAATTATAGCTCAGCTTTGAAAGGACTTGGTGAGGGACAGTGGTCAAGGTGCCTGGCAGGGCAGCCCCAGTGCACAGGGGTAGCTGACTTCTTGGTGAGCCCATGTGCAGGGCATCCCCTAATTGGCTTCCCAAACACGTGAAAGAGGGGACAGTGGGGTTCCCCTGTCACCAAGAATCTGTGAAACTTAGCTTACCAGTGTCCAAGGGACCCTGTTCAGACTCAAGACAAACACCTCTTTGGAGGTGGCCAAGATTCAAAGGTTTTTTAAATCGATGGTTAGATTAAATTAGGACCAACACCAAAATATTTTACTGTTTTCACTGTTCTGCACATTCCTCCCAGTGCGCATATGGCCAAGACCCACGTACAATTCACTTTTTTTATAAGTTGATACAGGAAGTTTGGCTCCAAGCTTTTCCATTTTTTTTCAGAGAGTCCTTTGCATTTGCAAATCTACCATTTCCAAAGTGCTTTTGGACCCAGTGGGTCATCCAAACTCACAGTGATCTGTTATAAGGACACTATTATTTTTCCCATATTACAGACAAGCAGATGACTTCAAAAGAAAGAGCTGAATGCGAAATGATGGGCCCAGCATCACCCAGCTGGTATGCACTAGAAATGGGAGTGGAGACACTTCTGCTTCTCTTTTTGTCCCCAATAAAAGGTGCAGGGTTGGGGGTGTGATGTTGACACCTTCCACTGTTTGGGCTATAGTTAAAATTTTAAAGGCAAAAGATTAAGAGGATCATGGAGACAGCAGCTGTCACACTTCAGTTTGCCAAAGGATCACCTGAGGAAACTGTAGGCATTAAGTCTGGCCAGGATCAAGGAAGATGCTTGTTAAATTGTTCTAGAATTCTTTTTACTCAAAGTGTGGTCCTGAGCCCAGCAACATCAGCATCACCAGGGAGCTTGTTAGAAATGCAAATTATCAAGAACCATCCCAGGTGTCCTGTATAAAAATCTGCATTTTAAAAAGCTCCCCAAGTTTTTGTTTGTTTGTTTGGTTGTTTTTTGTTTTTTGTTTTTTTGTCAGAAACAGAGAGAGCACAAGCAGGGAAGCGGAGAGGAAGAGGGAGAAGCAGACTCCCTGATCAGAGGGGAACTCGATGCGGGGCTCGATCCCAAGGCTTTAGGATCATGACCTGAGCTGAAGACAGACCCTTAATGGACTGAGCCACCAGGTGACCCCCGGGAACTCTTTCTTAAGGACAAACACATGTGAAGGGATTTGCAAACACTCTCTTTCATCTGCTCAGCAACACCGCACCATGAGGTGCATTACTGCTGTTTTTTTCCCTGGAAAAGCTGGATTCCAGGGAAGGGGAGTGACTTACCCAACGGGCCCCTGGAAAGGGCAGAACCAGACTCAAACCCAACACTGACTGGCCCTTCTGCTACCCCCTTGTCAGTCACTCTGCAACTGTGGGTTCAAAGTCTAGTCCCCAGATCTGCAGCATCAGCAGCAGCACCTGGAAACTTATCCAAAATGCAAGTTCTGGAGCCCCACCCCAGATCTAGTGAATTAGACAGTCTGGGAATGGAGCCCAGCTAGCAGTGGCTTAAGCTTTCCAGGTGATTCTAATACACATGCAAGCTTGCAAACCTCTGTGCTCCAGACCCAAGCCTGATGAGATGCAGGGGAGGGGGGGGGTGGTAGAAGAAGCCCATGGCACTTAAAACTATTCCGTCCTTCCATGCTAGCTGAAATTCCAGCACGGATGTCCCTCCCGTAACATGATGCTGTGGGACCTTGACCCTCAAAGGGCAGAAACTAGGAACACCCCACCCCTGATATCACCTGGGAGCTTGTTAGAAATACAGAATTCAAGGCCACACACTGGAATCTACCACAGACCTCTTACATCAGCACCCGCATGTTGAAAAGATTCAGATGTAGGTTAGAGGCCGAGAAATGCTGCAGTGGAGTGAGCGCTAGGTGGAGAATCTTCATTCCTGAGTGGGAATTCCGACTTCACCACTCTCTTGGACTCCCCAACCCGCTCTGCTCCTAACTCAACAGGGAAAATCTTCAAAACCTCCGGGATATGTGCCAGAGTTCCCTCCGGGGAAGCTGACACAGGTGAGTCTCAGCCAGCCTCTAATTCATGTGGGGACCCTGCCCTTTACCCTGAGAGATGTCCTGGGACTGTGAAATTACCCTGAGAGTTTTCTGTGAACAGGCAAATCCAAGAAAGAGCAAGGAAAGATTACATCACCTGCAGCAGAGGCTTCATGGGTGGGGCAAGGTGAGGACAGGAGTCAGGGGCTAGAGGCTGAGAGAACAGAGCAAAGGGTGAGGGGCAGAGAGGAGGAAATCAGTGGCTTAGAGGATTCTGCTTGCACATACCAGGACATACATCAGGCTGGGCAACTTCTACGGGACTTAGCCCATTCCTGAGCCTTGGTAAGGGTTCTGCCTCAGTTTCCCACTTGGCCCTCCAGCCCCCTGCCCGAGGCCCGTCTGTAAGCCTGATGTCCGGTCCGCTCCCTACCCCACCCATGGCCATTCACAGCTGCCCTTAGCTCCCCCTGCTTCCCATCGTTCACTAGATCCCATTTCCCTTAGGGCCAAGACCATCTGAAGTATAACTAGATCTTACAGAAACAGGAAGGCTGGAGAAGGGATCTGGCAGTTAATCTGGCAGATGGGGGGTTGGGAGGGGGAAGCTGACATAGATTTCAGAAATAGCTGAGAAAAACCTCCCAAGAGATCACAGAGAAGAGAATGGAATGAGAGAAGCTCAATACTGGGAGTAAAACCATATGTACTTTGGGGGAATGTAATCCACACCTACCTGGGACTTTTAAATCACTGGAATACCTTTTGGTGGCAGCCATTGGATATCCAGGAAGCCTTTGGTTCTATTTTAGTAGTCTTTTTAAGCCCTTTATTTTCCAACATCAGGAAATTGTGTTCTGCCAAGAAGAGATTACTTGGACATCAGGTTAAAGCCTCTAAGATTCCAGAAAAATTCTAACGTGGCCATTGTGGAACCCACCAGTACCCAGCCTGGCACTTCTTTCTGGGTTTTTCTTGATCTGTTTCCTTTCTGAATCCGAGCATGTTAGTCAGCTTGGGCTGCCGTCATGACAGGATACCGCAGACTGGGTGGCTTGAACAGCAGAACTCCATTTTGTCACAGTTCTGGAGACTGGAAGTCCAAGGTCAAGGAGCTGGTGGGGTTGGTTTCCTGTGAAGTCTTGCTTCCTGTCAGCCAGCCTCTTGCTGTGCGTCTCTTCCTCTGTGTGGGCATTGAGAGAAAAAGAGCTCTTGTTCTCTTCCTCTTACCAAAGGAAGAAGGACAGCAGTCCTACTGAATCTGGGCCCACCCATGACACCTTCTTTTACCTTTATTACCTCCATAAAGGCCCTTTCTCCAAACACAGTCACATTAGGAATTAAGGCTTCATCATATGGATCTGGGGAAGGGAGACACAATTCAGTCCCTAACACTAGGGTTGAGAAGCTCGGTCCCAATCAGTCTACAAGATGTGGCAATGAGGGCAGCTGGTATTGGTGGGTTGGTCCCTAAAGACTAGAGATGAGGGTCCTCACCTCTGGACCTCAGTTTCCTCCTTGGTAAGAAATGAAATGGGACAAAGCCCTGTTGTACTAGGACCCCTAGATACTGATTCTGGCTCTGCCACTGTCCAGCTGAGTGTCCTTGGATAAACACGGCTTTCTTCTAACCCATTTTTTCTGTATAAGAAGAGGTGTCAACTCAAAAACAAACATAAAACCCCCATGACCCAATTTTAAAATGGGAAAAGAGGGCACCTGGGTGGCTCAGTGGGTTAAAGCCTCTGCCTTCGGCTCAGGTCATGATCCCAGGGTCCTGAGATCGAACCCCGCATCAGGCTCTCTGCTCAGCAGGGAGCCTGCTTCCCTTCCTCTCTCTCTGCCTGCCCCTCAGTCTACTTGTAATCTCTGTCAAATAAATAAATAAATAAAATCTTAAAAAAAATAAAATAAAATGGGAAAAGGACTTGAATAGATATTTCTACAAAAAAGACACACAGCTGGCCAATAAGTACATGAAAAGATGCTCAATATCACCAATCATTAGGGAAATGCAAATCAAAACCACAAGGAGATACCACATCATGCCCATTGGGCCACTATCAAAAGAACAGTGGGATGCCTGGGTGGTTCAGTTGGCTAAGCGTCTGACTCTTGTTTTCAGCTCAGGTATGATCTCAGGGTCCTGGGATCAAGCCCTGTATCAGGCTCCACACTCACAATGGAGTCTGCTTAAGACTCTCTCCCTCTGCCCCTCCCACTCATGCTGTCTCTGTCTCAAATAAATAAGTAGATCTTAAAAAAACAAAACAAAACAAAACAAAACAAAAAAAAACAACCAGCAAAAGACAAATGTTGGCAAGGATGTGGAGAAGTTGAAGCCCTTGTGCACTGTTGGTAGATACGCAAAATGGCACAGCCAGTATGGACAACAGCCTGGAAATTCTTCCAAAAAGTTAAATATAGAATTACCAGCAATCCCACTTCTGGGTATCTACCCGAAAGAAGTGAAAGCAGGGACTCAGATATTTGTACACGAACGTGCATAACAGCATTGCAAAAAAAGTGGAAACAACCCAAATGTTTATTGATGGATGAATGCATAAACAGAACGTGGTATACACAGATGATGGGATATTATGCAGCCTTAAAACGGAAGGAATTCTGTCATACACTACAACTTGGATAAACCTTGAGGTTGTTATGCTAGTGAAATAAGCCAGTCACAAACGAAGAGATACTGTATGCTTCCACGTCTATGTAGTCCCTAGAGGAGGCAAACTCATAGAGACACAACGGTGGTTGCCAGGGGCTGGGAGGAAGGTGGAATGGGGACTTGGTGTTTAACGGGGATAGAATTTCAGTTTGGGAAAGATGAGAACACTCTGGAGATGGAAAGTAAAGAGGGGTCATGGGTCTAAGTCTAGGGGGGTCATGTAGCTCTGAAATTCTCTGCCTCTTAGTGATAAAGTATAAGAGGTTCCTCTTTTCCTTCACCAAATGGCAAAATCAAACCCTCAGCCTCTTTCCAGCCTGTGCTCCCCAGACCTGCATAGGGAAGAAACACCTATGAGAATCGGTGGGTTTAGTCAGTCTTTTGTCTTCTTAGGGGGGAGTGGGGGCAAGTGGAAGCCCCTGGAGAAACAGGCAGCTTGGGGCAAGTGTTTTGTGATCCTTGGAGGGATAAAATTCTTCAAAAATTCTTAAAAATCAGCGTTCTTGTCCTTTTGGGTGAGTCCTGCCTATTTTATTTCTGAGCTGGGCAAGGCTGCTGGTGGATAGATTCAGGAAAACCCGACTTGGAGCCCATCTGTTCAGTGTTTGAAGTAAAATCATGGGAAGTACTCGGGCTGAAAATTGGTTTGGGGTTTTGGCGGTTGTCTCCAGAAACAAAATCCTTTAGCCACCATGAAGATGAGTATAGTAGCTTCAAACACACTGCCCTGTGAAAACACACCAAATATCATCTTTTGCTTTCCTGATCTTTGGACATTCTAATTTCAGATGTCTGCCCTTCAAATGTGAGCCGTGGCTGTCAGTTTAAATACCAGACTCTTGATTCAGGGTAGCCTTAAAGGACCAGAGGGCTTTGCAGCAATCCAAAGGAATGATTTCAAACCTGGATGCCCACCTCTGCTGTTGATAATTCCATGGAAATCCCTGCCAGGGTACATCTGAAGAAGGTTGGGCGTGATGTGTGCAGGTTCAAGCCCATGGCCCACACCACCCCCTCCCCATCTCCTGCAAATCCCGGGGCTGAGGCTGGGCTGATGTCCAAAAGCCTCTGTACCACCCCAGGGTGAGGGTACCTGTCTTGTTCACCACAGTATCCCTAGCTTGGGAGCAAACCAGAAGCTCAGTACTTATCTACTAAGTTTATTTATTTATTTTTTAAAAAGATTTTATTTATTTATTCATTTGACAGACAGAGATCACAATTACGCAGAAAGGCAGGCAGAGAGAGAGAGGAATCAGGGTCCCTGCAGAGCAGAGAGCCCGATGTGGGGTTCGATCCCAGGACCCTGGGATCATGACCAGAGCTGAAGGCAGAGGCTTAACCCTCTGAGCCACCCAGGCACCCCAGTACTTACGTACTAAGTTTAATTGAATATCATCTTGGGTGGTAGAGAATGGAGCCTACAGGTCAAAACCTACAGGTACAAATAAGCCAATTAAAACACAAATCTTTGTGTTGTCTAAGTACACAAAGAAGAAACACTCCAAGCTGATTACTTGTGCTAATTAATACCCAAACTTTAAACCCTAAAGTCACTGTATTATTTTTGACCTAGGATTTTTAATCCTAAAAAACAAAGGCAATTATAACGCGTGGTTGGTGGTTCACTTTGTGAAATGTGAAATGTGTTCACAAACACACATTTGTGTTTACCCCCTTGGACTCATGTCCTCTCTCATAAATGACAAATTCAGAGCAGGGGATCTCTACGCAGCCCCAACAGACCTGCCAACCCCACATGAGACAGGAAGGCGGGGCTGTGGGTTCACCCACCCTTCCTCCTTATCCCTAAATATTGAAAGCCCTAGATCTCCCTCTAGGTATGTTTCTGAACAAGCTCCTCTGTTCATCAACTTGGGTAAAATCCTTTCATTTTGTATTACACCATAATGCTACTTTCCAAAGCATTATGATTTGTATCTGTACCACTTTATTCCCACAATCACCTAGTGAAATCAGAAGGATCCCCATTTTGCAGAAAAGACGGAGGCATGGAGAGGGGCGCCTGGGTGGCTCAGTGGGTTGAAGCCTCTGCCTTCGGCTCAGGTCATGATCCCAGGGTCCTGGGATCGAGCCCCGCATCGGGCTTTCCGCTCAGCAGGGAGCCTGCTTCCTCCTCTCTCTCTGCCTGCCTCTCTGCCTGCTTGTGATCTCTCTCTCTCTGTAAGATAAATAAATAAAATCTTTAAAAAAAAAAAAAAAGACGGAGGCATGGAGAGATCATGTCATCTGCTCACTTGAATTAAGAGCATGGTTTGGATCCTAATTCCTTCCCTCTTTCTCCCACTGCATCATTTCTGATTTTACGGCACCTTTATAAGCTTAAAACAGTAGAGCCCGGCCAGTTTTTAAAATATTTTGCTCACCATGCCTGGGACAAACACCCGGGATGCCTCCTGGCTTCGATCACTTCCCTGGTGGGACAAGAGCCTTTCTCGGTGTCAGCAAGCTTCTTAGACTCCATGCTGGCCACCTCTTCGGTTGCTACGTGCAGAATCCATTTCAGGAACTGGGGGACTCAGGGTCTGAATTCACAGAAAGGGGAACTCAGGACCCAACAAAGAGCCAGACCTCAGGAATTTCACGGAGTGCTGGGTGGTCCTGGGTCCGAAGTGGCTCTCTGCCTGCAGCAGCAGAAGTCTATAGAACTTCGACCCGATCTAGAACCTTCCTATTAATGAGACTCTGCTT
Source organism: Meles meles (assembly GCF_922984935.1). Classification (NCBI taxonomy): domain Eukaryota; kingdom Metazoa; phylum Chordata; class Mammalia; order Carnivora; family Mustelidae; genus Meles; species Meles meles. Next base: position 120,967,202 of record NC_060071.1, read on the forward strand.
TCAGGCAGGCAGCTCAGGCTGTTTCTCTCTGTCTTGCCTTCGCCTGCCTGATGCTGCTCAGAGGGTGTGGAGTAATGAAGTCAGCACATGAAGTGAAATTCCAATAGAGTCAAAATGCGCCCTTGAAAATTCTTGAAGTCCCCTGGAGAGATCAGCTGATGTGTGATGCTCGTGACCCCATTCAGTTACATGCAGGTGTATGGGGTACGATCCCGGCTGAATTTTTCTTTCTCTGGCACTATCCTTTTTTTTTTTTTTTAAGATTTTATTTATTTATTTGACACACAGAGAGAGAAATCACAAGTAGGCAGAGAGGCAGGCAGAGAGCGAGGGGGAAGCAGGCTCTCCGCTGAGCAGAGAGCCCGATGCGGGACTCGATCCCAGCACCCTGAGATCATGACCTGAGCTGAAGGCAGAGGCTTAACCCACTGAGCCACCCAGGCGCCCTGGCACTGTCCTTTAAACCTTCCTGGCAGGGGTGTCCTTCTCCCGTCCCCAGATGGACACTTGGGCAGTCCCTTCATTTTTTAAAAAATATTTTATTTGTTTATTTGACAGAGATCACAAGTAGGCAGAGAGGCAGGCAGAGAGAGAGGGGGAAACAGGCTCTCTGCTGAGCAGAGTACCCAACGCGGGGCTCGATCCCAGGACCCTGAGATCATGACCTGAGCCAAAGGCAGAGGCTTTAACCCACTGAGCCACACAGGCACCCCTCCCTTCATTTTTAAATAAGATAAAATTCACATAACGTAGAATTACTCAACAACCATTTAAAGTGAACCATTCAGGGGCGTTTCGTACCTTCACTCTGTTGGCAACCACTGGCTCTATCTAGTTCCAAGACACTTTCAGCACCCCAAAAGGAAACCCCCTACCCATCAGCAGTCACTCCCCGTCCCCATGCCGCTCCGCATCCCAGGCCCTAGCAACACAAGTCCACTTTCTGTCTCTATGGGTTTACGTGTTCTGTGTATTTCATTTAAATGGAATCTCACAAAATGTGACCTTTGTGTCTGGCTTCTTTCACTAAGGATAAACATTCTCGAGCTTTGTTCTTTTCCTCAGCCCCCCAATTTTTGCCCATCCTTTGTTTTCAAAAAAGTCCTACAGCAAATTTCTTTGCAAACCTGGTCTCAGTTCAGAAATTCAACTCTCCAGGCCATTCAACATTTACGTCTTCTTTTTCTTTTTTTAAAGATTTTATTCATTTATTTGACAGAGATCACAAGTAGGCAGAGAGGCAGGCGGGGGGCGGGGGAAGAAGGCTCCCCGCTGAGCAGAGAGCCCGATGCGGGACTTGATCCCACGACCCTGAGATCATGACCCGAGCCGAAGGCAGAGGCTTTAACCCACTGAGCCACCCAGGTGCTCCAACAGTTATGTCTTCTTAAGGTAATTTCTGTGCCGCCTCCTGCCCCGGTCCCTCCTGCTCCAATACCACTACCTCCCTTGAGGAAGGCAGGCCATGGTCCTTCTTCTCTCCCTCCCTCCTCCTCCTCAGTTTGCTAATTCCAGCTCCTGGTTTCTGACCCTGATGGGTTGGAGACCGTGGAGGGAAAGCTGGGAAAGGGTTCGGGGAGCAGAAGATTTGCCAGTTGACTGGCAAGGGAGGAAAACAAGAGCTCCGAGTCTCTTTCTATCGCACACCTTTCTTGAATGGACTTTTCTCTGGGCCCTTCAGAGGCTCCTGGCCAGATTCTGCGATTGCCCACACCTCAGTGTGGACAATACATTGTGTTTTTCCTGTGTTCCAAGCACTCCACATGGTCACTGTGGTGACCCATGGCCTTTTCAAATGGTCTTCCGAGCAGCATTGAAAACTCTCCAACTGGTCTCTCTCCCATGAGGTTGGGGGCTACCAAAAAACAGTTGAAATCACATAGGAATATTTCACTATTGCTCTACAATGGGCTTTATTACATTTGTGAACCTGTAAAACTCTAGAACTGTAAACTAGTCCTATTCAAAATTATACTTAGAAATGAAATTCTCAGGGCGCCTGGCTGGCACATTCAGTTGACTGTCCAACTCTTGGTTTGGGCTCAAGTGAAGATCTTAGGGTCATGAGATCAAGCCCCTCGTCAGGCTCTGTCCTGGGCGTGGATCCTGCTTGAGATTCTCTCTCATGCTCTCCCTCTGTCCCTCTCCACCCTGACTCATGCGCCTCTCTTTCTCAAAAAAATAAATAATATTTTAAAAAACAAAAAAATTCTCAAAAATAACATATATCTGTACCTGCATATATCTGAGCAAAATGTTATAAGTATTTATACTAATTACATGAACATTCAAAAAACATTAGAAGAATAACTACTGTGAGTACACAGTCAAGTACTTGAATCCATCTTGTTGCTATATCCAATAACGTATCCCAGTCTTCTGATGAATATGCTTTGTTTCATTTTATTTTTTCCAGTTTGGACTCATTATTTTTAGATTTTCATAACACGGCCTGAAATTGTCTTCAAAGTTGCGTTTACTTGTTAATAAATTTGAAACTGTTGATACCTTCAGAAGATGCCTCTAAAGACCATGTTTTTTTTTTAAGATTTTATTTATTTGACAGACGGAGATCACAAGTAGGCAGAGAGACAGGCAGAGAGAGAGAGAGGAGGAAGCAGGCTCCCTGCTGAGCAGAGAACCTGATGCGGGACATAGACAGAGATCATGAGTAGGCAGAGAGGCAGGCAGAGAGAAAGGAGGAAGCAGGCCCCCTGCTGAGCAGAGAGCTGTACGTGGGGATCGATCCCAGGACCCTGGGATCATGACCTGAGCTGAAGGCAGAGGCTTTAACCCACTGAACCACCCAGGAGCCCCTGTCTCCTCCTTTCTTGGCTGAATCTACATCCCTAGTTTCTTCGGCTCTTCTTGGTAGCGTGCTTGTATTTTCATTTGGGCAGAAGAACCAACAGTCCAAACAAGCAGCTGTGAGTGAGGAAGGCAGAGGCGGGCAGCTCAGCCACTTATGTTCTGACTTGGGCCATGAGGAGGCAGGATGGCTGGCAAGGCCAGCTGGAAGGGAACCCATGGGCAGGAGGCCGGGCCTTGGTCTGAACCGTCTGGTTCCAACCGTCTCAGAAGCCAGATGGTGCTGTGCTCTGCTGTCTCCAGGAAGGGCCGCTGGGCGGAGAGGTGAGGAATCTGCTCTCGGCCACCCACGCCAAGCCAGCTGTCCATGAAACTGAAGTAAACCATCCTACTGGTGGCTGGGGGGGGCATGTCCACTGCCAACAGGAACTCAGGAGGGCAAAAGAACTGGTTTTGCCGAGAGAACATCTTCCTGAGATGGGCCCATAATATGCCATGTCTCTCAACAGGGACCTCTTCATCAGAGAGGAAGTTTTCACCAGGGACACGAACTGGTATTGGGCAAATAACAGAACAGGATAAAAACAAACGAGAACCAGACCATAAGGAACACAAACACCCAAGTAATAACTTTCTCTGTCTTGAGTTCTCTCTCTGGGCTCAGTAGATCCTGGAGCTTCTTAGGATGGAGTCCAGCCAGTGACTCAGTGCGGCTCAGAGCCTTTTCCTCACTCCTTAGTGGCCTCCGTCACCATCAGAGCTGGCTCTACCTTTGGTCAAGGTCACCAGCTCTGTTCATTTCCTGGGACGGCTGTAGCAACTAACCAAAAAACCAGTGACCTGACGCAACAAGAATTTATTCTGTCACATTTCTGGAGGCCAGAAGTCCGAAATCAAGATGTCAGCAGAGTCACGCTCCCTCCAAGGGCCCTAAAGAAGCCCATTTCCCAGCTCTTCAGCTTCAGGCAGCTGTTGGCATTCCCTGCCTCACTGGCACATGGTCACGTCCCTCCCATCTCTGCCTCCATGTTCACGCGGTCTTCTCTTTGGTGCATGTCTGTCTCCTCTCCTGTCTCATGAGGACACTAGCCATCAGATTCAGAGGTCTCCCTGTTAGTCCAGGGTGTTAACTGCTAAGCAGTTAGTCCAAGGCCTTAACTGCTAAGGGCCTTAACTATAGAGACCTTTCTCCCAGGTGAGATCACATGCACAGGCTCCCAGGATTTATACAGAGACATAATCGTTTTGGAGGCCACCATTCAACCCATGACATCAACTAATTTAAAAGTCTCGGAAATTTTGTTTGCAGAGTACTTTTTTTTTTTTTTTTTTTAAATGGGCGTGGGTGGCTTGGGGCAGAGCAGGCTCCATGCCTGGGAGAGCCTAGTACAGGGCTCGATCTCACGACCCTGAGATCATGACCTGAGCCGAAATCAAGAGTCAGATGCTTCGGAGACTGTGCGCGCCCCCCCCCCCAGGCACCCCGTGAGGTGCTTACTCCGTGCCCACTGTCTGCCGCTCGTGGGAGCTGGGACTGCTCTGAAACCCCACACCCCAGGCCTGGTGGGGGTTCAGGGGAGCACTCCACCTTCCACTCAGCCGACGCCTGGCTGCACAGCAAGTGGCAGTTGTGCCCAGCAAGCCGGGGAGGGCCAGGCTCCCCAGGAAAAGCACCCCCATCAGGAAGCCAGCACAGTGCGAACCATAGAGCAGCCTGAAAACAACTACTCGGGCTCCTGAGCTGGTTGGGGAGGGCACACATTCACTGGGGCTGTGGGAACAGCCGCACTCAGATGACTTGAACAATCCAGATGTGTTCTCTCTCGAGCTAGCATCGGGAATCGGGGTGTCTGGAGGCCATGTTGTCTCTGAGGCTCTGGGTAGCATCCTTCCCACTCCCTCCCAGCTTCTGGTGGTGGCTGTGGCCTTGTGGTGTTCGCAGCTGTGTCTTTCCAGTCTTGGCCTCTGCCGTCACGTGGCCCTCTCCTCTTTACGTCTTCGAGGTCACCAGTCATACTGGACGACAGGCCCACCCTTGCTCCCTCGCATCATTGCCACAACCCCATTTCCAAATAAGGTCACATTCTGAGGTACAGGACTTTGGACTGGGACATATATCTGGAGGGGAATGCAGATCAGCCCACCACCCAAAAGTAAAGGCTGACTGGCCCCTGGGGCTTGACGGCATCCCAGAAGCATGGCTCAGGGCCACAAGCATGCTGTCTGGGGCAGTCCTTCGAGACCCAGGTCATCCCCACCAGACTCAGGGTGGAATCTTTGATGGAACTGCTGACCTGGAACCTTCTCTCAGGGCAAGGAGGATAAAGGCAGCACCAGCAGATCCCAGCTGCCCTGGTCTGGAGGCGCTGGCTGCTCTATGCCCTCCACAGGGCCTGGCCTGTTTCCCTCAGAATGAACAGACCACCACTACCAAGTTCCTGAATCTTCCTCTCCACTGGCTCTCAGGACTCAAACTCTGCCTTTGGCTCCCAGTCACCATCCCGGGCATGGAGCTTAGCACCTGCTGTTTCTTGACAACACCCGCCTGCTGGTTCATAATGGAAGTCGGAGCACGTCTCCCCTCTGCCTACGGCCCCCATGGCTCCTGTCTCATCCCTCACACCTCTCAAGTCTTTTCTCAGCAAGAATGTGGGAAGGGAGCCCGGTCCTGGCCATCCTGCTAGGACCGCAGCGCCGCCCACCGCGTCTGACGGCTTTGTTTGTTCAGGGATGTCTCCCCGGGGCCTAGAATGGTCCCTGGCAAATATGGGGCAGGAGGCGTTCATTCAGATGCCTAACCGAGGGTTACAGCGCATCAGGCTCTGTCTAGGCCTGCAAGCACAGTCTTCATCCCTCATCCCTGGCCTGGCTTGTCACTCCTCATCTGCCTCTGGCTCCCTGCTGCCCATGCCCCCTGGCCGGCAGTCCCCCTGCGTGGCCATCCCAGAGTGCCCGGCTTCCAGAACCCCCCAGCAGGAGCTCTGCCCGACATCTGCTGTGTCCCGGGGCTGGACTGACAGAGGGGACACACGATCCCCTTCTGTGTGGCATGATCACAGGCGAACCTCTCCTGACTGCTTCCCGCTGCTGTGGGAGGCTGAGCTGTTTGAAGCCAAAGTTTCTGGGTTGGCTCATTTTTAAACAATGATACGGTTCACACATTCAGCACTTCTGCCCCAGAGCCCTAGGCAACCGCTCAGGCTGGCTCCCTTCCAGTTCTCTGATAAATCGGCTTCCCAGTCAACCTCTTTCAGGGCAGCGCGAGCTTGGCAGGATCTCACCTTCAGAACTCAGAAGTCGCTTCATCAGAACGTGACAAGACCGTGTCTGCGGAGGTGGGAGGGTTTCTCTGTGTTAGCTCTCGGGCATCATGTTTATGGAGTTGACCAGAGATTCTTTTGCAACTTTTTCTCAGGGTTCTGGAAATGTAGCTAAACATAAGCGAAAAAACAAAAAAAGAAAGAAAGAAAGAGAAAAGTCCATACATGCCAAACAACCTCGTTTCAGCAAGCACGTCTCTTCTGCGGAAGGAGATCAAGATCTCCTTGAAGGCAGCAAATTCTCCCAGCGGGGATTGAGATGACAGGTTCAGGGACTCGTGGGAAGCCTCTCTGGAGTGAGTTGGAAATTCGGTGGGTCAGTGCAGCACAGGTGTCAATATGGCGGGTACTGGGTGCTTCTAGCGCCTTCCATAGGTCGGCCAGGATGCTCTAAATACTACCTCCTCACTTGTCCATGGTTCCGAGAAAGAGAAGGAAGAAGGCTAGCTCGGCGTGTTCACTGAGTCTACTGCTGAAAGACACTGCTTCGGTTGGCCCGTGATTTGGGGTCCTGTTTGCTTGAGGTAAGAAGACAAAAGCAAAGAAGTGACTGCAGGGAGGAGGAGACATGAGGAGACATGAGGGCCCATGGAGTGGAACTGGGAGGCCCTCCTACCCCTAAAACCCGGCAGGGGGTGTTGTTTTGCCTGTTGCTGTCATGGTCCAGAGAGCCTGAGACCCCCCCCCCCAGTGCTGGTGATGTACCCCCACAAGATCTCGGAGGGCACAAAGCAGAGCCCGGAGGAAGTCCCAGCCTGCAGCTCCCAATGTTGGGTGCCATGCAACCCTTTTGATCCTTTAGATAGAAATCTCCCCCACTGCCTCCCCAGCTCCAAAGACCACAACAGTTTTACAGAAGGACCCTTGAGAGACTGAGGTTTGTCTCGTGGGGTGTCATTTTCTTGGGAAAGTGGCAGACTCCAGGTTTGACATCACTGGCACCTGAGATTTTCTCAGCCAATCAGAACGCAGTGTCCTGCGAGGCTCCCCGACACCATACCATATCACCTGCCTGCATGAGGCCCCCTCCAGCAGCTCAGGACGCCCCAGAGGTAGCTCCTGCACACTCATGTGTGGTCCCTTGGGGACCTGCTGCCTGTGAATCCATTCTTGCTCGCACATTCCAGGAGGGGGCGGATGGGGATGCCAGGGGTGATGCCCCGCGGTGCTCCCTGCCAGTCAGAGGAAACACAGAGTGCTTGCCCTCGCCCGGGGCATCTTCCCTGAGCAGAGCCCTCTGGGATCTACCAGCAGGGGGCTGACCTCACACTGGGCATCCAAGTAGCATGCCCGTGCCTTCCTGCCCTAGCCTGTTCCTCCAACAGTTCTCAGCCGGGCAGGCCCAGGCCAAGGGGTAGCTGAGAACGGCTCCAGCCCCATGTCCCTGCAGGGGACCCATGCAGAACTCCTGCAGCCCGCAAGCTCCATATTAGTCATTCTCGGTTCCGGCCATTGGTTGCTCAGACTTGCTGAGAGGTATAGCTAAATCACAGCCACGGGCGCACAGATTGTCAGCTTCTGTTCATCTCTTGGTATCTTAAGCCAGTGCTTTGACACTGGATTAGCAGTGCCTGCAGGGTGTGGGGGGCAGGGAGGAGAGTGAGGCGGTTCAGAGCTCTCAGGCTGTTTATAGCCTTGTCCTGTGCTCCGTCCGCCCACCCCACTTCCCCACTGAGTCCTACTCTTGATCCTCCTGGCTAAGACCCTATGGTTTGGGCCCTGGGTCCCTATCCTCTTTGCCTCTTAGACTCGGCACTGCCTTTTCTGGCCTTGCCCTTGGCTTCCCCTCGACAATTTTCTGACTTACACCCAACACGGCCTGGTTTTGCTGTCTTTAGCAGATGCTCCTCCCGGCTCAACGTGGTCTTGACAGCCTGTTGTTCCAGAAGTGTCCCTCATCCCTACCCTGCACCTGCTGTGGATGAGGCCCAGGCTGGGCACCACCAGCAAAACCAGAAAATGTCCTTAAACTTAGCAACTTGGGCTCTAGCCAAAGGGGGAAACTGAGGCAGGTGTTCTATCAAGTTTAGCTATACCGGCTGAGGTTGAAGAGTGTGGGCGGGGGGAATGGGTGGGTGTGGTGTGTCTGGAGGTAGCTTTAGTGTTATCTAAAATGCAGACGTCTCAAGAGAGACGTTCACGGTCTAGTTTAATTGGATGAATGGACTAGGAGGATGTGGGGGTGGGCATCTAGACCTGCCTATGGTGGTTAGGCCAGGGGAAGGACTCAGTAGCAGGCGGCAAATACAGGCCCTCTGATACTCTGTAAAGACCATGGTACTGAAGGGAACAGACCACCAATAGTCCAGGTAAAGAGAGGGCCCAGGATGATATTAATGAAGAATCCAAGTCCAGGAGGGCAGGTGGTCTACTGGGCAAGTTTCAAGGACCACAATCCTAGGGATGACACATAAGGATTGAGACTGAGTTTTTAAATGGGGAGTTTCACAGAGTCCGACATGGAATGCTTCGAGTTGTCCCGCTCGATGAACAGCAAACTTCGATGTCCTTGGCACAGACCGCTAAGAGAAATGTCCTAGGGAGAGGTGGGACTCCTGCCAGCTGCAGAGGCCATCCCTGTGGTGGCCATGGGTGCCGTTCCCCGTTAGCGCTGGCTCTGATTTCCAGGATCTCTTGTCCCTACTTCCTCTGAAGTTAGGGAAGTCGTGAGAATTGTTCTGACCAGCAAAATCCAAATGGCATGTGTCCTTCCAGGAGGAAGCTTTAAGGACCAGCAAGCTGCTCACTTTCTTCCCTGCGACAGTGCACTTGCAAGCAGATGTCCAGAACGTGCTTCCACCAGCCCGAGTCCCCGTGTGGCCATGTGAGCAAACCCTTTGCTGACCCATCCTTCGACATGCAGCGTGAAAAACTCTAATTGTGTTAAACCACGAAATGTGGGGGGTTGCCACTGCTTCAGTGACCTCACTGGCCTAACCATGGAGCCCTCACTCTGGGATGAGGCCCTGTGACGATAATCAAAGGGTTTCTGAGTCCCTATGCCCTATGGGACTCAAAGAAAACCACCAAAAGGCACCACCTCCATGCCTGAGCGTTCTCATTTTGTCGAGAAATCACACAGTCCTCACCAGCCTCATCAAGAAGGCATTCCATGATGGCCGCCTAGAGACTCATGGCCCTCGGAACAGAAAGCAGCCTGCTGCAGGGCGGAAGCAGGGATAGCAGGGAGCTTTGGCTGCATGGTGTCTCCCTAGGGATAGTCACAGCCCCATCTGCAATCCCTTCAAGGGAAATGACACTGGGCGTGATTCTAACTGGTGTCACTCTCCCAGGAGAGAGCTCATCCCAGATAGATCTGTCGGGCCAGGAGGGAGCACTGAGGTTTACAGGGGTGAAGCAGCAGAACTGAGGGGCCCTCTCACTGTATCCCCATTTCCGCATCTGCGCAATGGCACAATTCTGAACAACCAAGTGCCCCTATTGACTGGACACTGTGTCAGGCCCTGGGGACACAAATGAACATGTCACGGTGTCTGTCCTTAAGGATCGCAAGGTCCAACACAATGCCTCTCAAAAAGCTGGGCGGCAGGAAGGCAAGGATCTTGTGCCCTCATCATTAGGGACACTGTCTTGATCAACTGACTTTTCGATTTTTTTTAAGATTTTATTTTATTTATTTGAGAGAGAGAGAGATTGAGAGAGCGCGCGCACGAGGGGAGGGAGGGACAGGGGAACAGGGAGAAGCAGGCTTCCGGCAGAGCAGGGAGCCTGACAAGGCAGGGCTCGATCCCAGGACCCCGGGATCATGACCTGAGCCGAAGGCAGATGCTTAACCAACTGAGCCACCCAGGTGTCCCTCAATTGACTTTTTTTATAGCCAGACTTTCTCATTGAAGAAAGCAGGGAGCTGGTTTACAAATTCTTTATTGCCGCTCTATTGCCCATCATGGAGTCATTGATTTCCCAAATATGGTAGAATAGTATTGCCTCATAGTTTTGAGACTTAGTCTAAGGGGGTAGGAAGAAGTGAAACGTTTTACTGGGAAAGCAATGGCAGGGGCTGTCGGGGCCCCCTCTCCATGTCCCGTTGGCACTCACAATTCTGGGGCACGCAGCCAGTCTCCCCCCAGCAGGCACCTGCGGTGTTGCACTCGAGGGCTTCCTCTGAGGGCCCCCACGGGGGCAAAGCAGAAGTGCTGAGAGCTGATGCCCCAGGACTGCCCTCAGTCCATGAAAAGAATGTGGAAGAGACATAGCTCAATGTTTTGCCCATGGGGTGGGAAAATCCTGAATGCATGTTCTCTGCTCTGTCTCAGAGGTCCCCAGCAAGACTACACCCCAGTCACCCACAGGGGTGATCTGCTCACTAGGAAACCCTCTCTGGGCTCCTTCCCCTCCTTCTATCCACCTGCTCATGCTTCCTGAGATCTCCTCCCAATTAAATTACAGGCACTCACATTCTTTTCTCAGGACCTGCTGCTGGGGGACCCCCCATGAAAGACATGGTTGGTTAATTATCCCAGTAATCAAACAGCGAAACTTGGGCTTGATAAGCCCTTTGGAGGTGATAGGAAAATGCTTTCTTAGAGCTGTTGCTGTACCCAGAAATCTTTCCATGGTTCCTGTTACCACTTCCCTGCTCAGAGTTGCCCACTCCAAGTGTAATGCTCGTATTAGATTAACTTTAAGGAAGTAGTGGAGTAGGACGTCCAGGTGCTGGACTCCAAAACAGAACTCTTGATTTTTTTTTAAAGACTTTATTCATTCCTTTGTCAGAGCGAGAGAGGGCACAAGCCGGGAGAGTGGCAGGCAGAGGGAGAAGGCTCCCCATTGAACAAGGATCCCGATGCGGGACTCAATCCCAAGACCCTGGGATCATGACCTGAGCCAAAGGCAGACACTTAACTGAATGAGCCCACCCAGGCGTCCCCAGAACTCTTGATTTTTGCCCCAACCTCCTCCTCTCTCCTGAGACAGCCCTGTATGCCCAGTACCACAAGCCCTAACCCTAACCCTTAGAATCAGCCCCGACTTCTCCCTTCTTGGTGCCCTGCACAAACAATCCGTTGGTAAGGCCTATTGCTTATGCCTTGGGAACCTGGTCAAAACTACTCAGTCCTCTCCAGGCCACCCCTTAATTCCAAGCCACCATCACCTCTATCTAGGGCCACACCAATGGCCTCCCAACTGGTCCTTCTCCCTCTATCTTACACCTTACAATCCAGTTTCCAGAAAACACCCAGAGAGTCCTAAGAAAACCCTAATTGGATTATGCCATCCCTTGCTTAAAGCCTTTCAGTGACTCCTCATCTCAGTTGGAGAGATACCCGGGCCCATTACCATGGCCTGTAAGGCCCTACGGGAGGTGGTTCCTGCCTGTCTCCACACTTAGTTTCCTCCATTCCCCACTAAGTTCCAGTCAATGACCTCTGTTTAGTTCTTCCAATGTCCCCAGCTCTTTGCTGACCCAGGGACTTTGCACATCCTGTCCTATGTGCCTGGAAGGCCCTTCCCTGGTCCTCACACAGCAATGGAAGCTCTTTGTATCTGTCAAGGTTAGTTCAAGTGTGACTCCTCTACCAGGCCTTCACTAGTCACCCTAACTAAAATGATCCCCGCCCCTGCAATGTGCACCAGAAACCCCAATTACTTGCCACCATATCACCCTATTTATTACCTTTCTTTGGATTATTACTAATCTAAAATACCTTGCTTACCCGTTTATATTTTCCTGCCAGCCTCCTCTACTGGAACGGAACCCCCAGGAGAGCCCCAATTTAGGTCTTCTTTGCACTGCATCCCCAGCCCTTGGAGGGTGCCTAACATCTGGTGAGTTCTCAATACATTTTTTTTAAAAGATTTTATTTATTTATTTAGAGAAGGGGGAGAGGAGAAGGAGGAAGAGATTCTTCACGCAGACTCCATGCTGAGCGCGGAGCCTGATGCGGGGCTCGAACTCACAACCCTGAGATCATGACCTGAACAGAAATCAAGAGTCAGACGCTTAACCAACTGAGCCACCCAGGTGCCCCTCAATACATTTCTTTAAGTCACAATAGCTTAGAGTCCTGCCTCTGGCATTTAATATGTGACCTTGTACACATAAGCCTCAGTTTCTTCAAATGTAAAATGAGGGTGATCGAGTAATTACTTACCTTATAAAGCTTCTAACATGATCTTACGCAGTGGGGAATCTGGCAAATGCTGGTTTATTTCCGTGTCCATCAGAAAACTTTCAGCTGTGCAGAGCCAAACACTTCACTATGAGAGGACTCAACAATAAAGGGCCTCATTATCTCCCACACTTAGAACACCTGAGTTAGGGATGTCCTCAGTGGGGCCATCAGGGTCCCAGACTCTTCTTCATGTTTCCGTGCCCCCTTCCACAGCATAATAGCTCGGTCCTAGGCTCGTTCCTGTGGCCACCAGTTGGCCACCACAGTTCCCACATCACACATGACAACACTGGGCTGAGGAAGAAGAGTTATTTCCACCCATGCATCTCCTTCTATAGGGAGGGAAAGATTTCCTGGAATGTACCAGAAAACTCCTCTTCTCATCAGTCCCAGGGGCCAGGACTGGAGCAAAGGAGAATGGGGAATCTCCCGTCTGGCCATGGCAACCTCTCTGGGGCCATAGGGGATGGAGAACGATTGGGGGATGTGCATCTAGAAGATTCTTCTCTTTCCTGTCTGCTCCCCTTGCCTTGCCTATTCCTAATGGGACAAGGCTGGGTTGGTGGTGAATTAGGGATTCCACGCATTCTGCTCAGCTGTGTTATTCCCTGTTTGAAAAGAAAGGCCTGCAGGTGTTATCTGGTGGGATCGTGGGTGTTTTGAGCCTGAGACTAAGGATGCGGGGGGTCAGTAAGAAGGAGGTAGAAAGAGATCCAGATATCACCAGTGAGGGAAGGGGAGAGCACTGAGCAGCCTGGAGGAGATACCAAAGCCTGAACCCAGAGGCAGGTGAGAGCCTGGGCCACCTTGAGCTCAACCTTTTCTGGGAACAAAGGAAGTGAGCAGAGGGAAAGAGCGCGCTTTTGTTGCCAAACCTCAGGCTGAGCTCTACTTTTCTTCCTCAAGCCGCCCTGACTTTCCTCTGCTCTGTCCTGCCCCGCCATCTAGACACTGGTGCTTCTCAAAGCTCCTGGCTCCTGGCGCTCCAACCTCTGGGGGCTGCAGGGAGGGCCCCCTCCCCACTTCTCCTCTTCTTCTTTGGGACCCTGTCTGCTCCTAAGCCAGAAAAGTCATTCCCAACAGCAGACACACGTGGTGCCAATGGGTTCAGACAGACCTCAATGTGGTAGCAGCTGAGCCATGGGGAAGGCCAGAGCTCTCCACCCTCATAATGGGAGAATGTGTGAGTTCAGCGGGTGGTCGTGAATCCACCGTTCTAACCCATTCCAGCATGAGTGGTTCTGGGTTCTGGGAGCAGCGTTTAGTTACCACCTCCAGACCTGCACTATTATAATTAAGACATTGGCCTTGGCCAATAAGGACTGGAAACCCAACTTGCCTATTTACCAGCTAAAGTGCATATTTGTCATTCCTTTTGGCCTTTAGAATCCAAACCCCTTTATTTTATGGTGAATCCTCCACCTGGAAATGGGGGCCCTCTCTCCTGTAGAAGTGGAAAATTCCAGAAGCTCCCAGTCCCCACCCCCCTCGCTGCTAAGGCCCAGGCACATGACCTGGGGCCCCACAGATCCATCATTGAGTGCCTAGATCAAATCCCTTTCTCCTTGAAAACCTGCTGCTTTCTGTTTTTCTGACTGGACACTCACTGATGCTGGCTAAGTCCAGTGTCCAATAGGACTCTGGGCATTTTTCATGGCCGCCAAGGTCCAAAACCAGGTTCTCTGGCCCTCCCAATGACATTTGTTTCCTAGATTTATGAAGATAATTCTTTTTTGGCTTTATTGAGATGTAATTGACCTATAACATAATGTATGTTTAAGGTGTACAATGTGAGGACTTGATACACTTACATATTATGAAATGTTTACAGCAATGAAGTTAGTTAACTCATCCCTCACCCGACATAATTACCATTTGGCTGCTGCTGTTGGTTACGGTGAGAACACTGAAGCTATAGTGTCTTAGCAACGTTCAAGCATGTGACACATTACTGTAACTGTAGTCTTGTTGTACCTTAGATCCCTGGAAGTTACTCAGCTTAGAACTGGAAGTTTGTACCCTTTGACCAACCTCTCCCCATTTCCCCCACCCCCTGGTTAACCACCATGCTCTGTTTCTGCGAGTTTGGTGTTTTTAGATGCCACAGATAGGCAAGGTTATACAATATTCGTCTTTCTCTGACTTATTCACTTAGTGTGCTGCTTCGGAGGTCGAACCACAGGGTCCAAATGGCAGGATTTCCTTTTTATATTTATATCGGTTTAACATGGTGTGTGTGTGTGTGATATCCCATTTCTTCATCCATTCATCTGTTAATGGACACATTGTTTCCATGTCTTGGCTACTGTGAATAATGCTGCCATGAATATGGGGGTGCAGATATCTGTCTGAGATAATTTCATCTTCTTCAGATACAGCCCTAGAAGTGGAATTGCCAGATCCTATGGTGATTGTATTTTTAATTTTTTAACAACCTCCATACTTTCCGTTGTGGCCTCACCAATTTATACTCCTACCAACAGGGCACAAGCCTTCCTTTTCTGCACATCCTCGCCCACACTTGTTATTTCTTGTCATTTTCATACTAGCCATCCTGACAGGTGTGAGGCGTTAGCTCGCCGTGGTCTTGATTTGCACTTCCCCGATGGCGAGTGATGTGGAACATAATTTCACGCACCTCCTGGCCATTTGTATTGAGGTATATTTTATACACTGTGATATTCGCCCTTTTTAAGTGTAAAGCACTATAAATTTTGGCAAAATTATACAGTTGCATAACCATGCCCACAATCAAGATCTGGAACATCTCCTCCATACCAAAAAGTTCCCATTTGCCCCTTGGGGTCAGTCCCCTCCCCCTGCCTCCTCACCCTGGCAATGATTTCGTTCTTGGCAGTTTGGCCCTTTGTAGAAGGCCATATAAATGGAATCATGCCGTATGCTGCCTTCTGAGCCCGGTTTCTGTCACTTACCATAATGCGTTTGAGAATCTTCCCCATTGCTACATTATAAGTAGTCTGTTCTTTTTTACTGCTGAGTCATGTTCTAATTATTGAACACCTCAGAATTTAATGTACCAGTCGATAGACATTGGGTTGTTTTCTGTTTGAGGTGATTGTGAATAAAAGCTGCTATAAACGTTCACACATGAGGTATTGTGTGGCCCTATGTCCTCATTGATTTTGGGTAAATACCAAGGAGTCTAATTACTGAGGTCTATGGGAAACCTACGTATAACTTTATCAGAGACCGTCAAACTATTTTCCAACCACCACAGCCTGCTTCTTCCTCTCTCTGCCTCCAAACACCACACCGCTTGGTGTTTCCAATGATGTATGAGAGTTCCAGCTGCTCCACATTCTTGTCACCATTTGATATTGTCAGGTTTTTAAAATACGAGCCATTTTATTAGGCTTGTATTTAAATTCCACGTGTTTAATTAGAAATGCTGTTGAGCATCTTTTTGTGTGATTATTTACCATTCATATACCTTGTTTGGTGAAGTATCTGTTCAAATCATTGGCAGATTTTTTTTATTGGGTTATTATCAAGTTTTGAGAATTCTTTGTATGTTCTGGTTATTGGTCCTTTATCAGTTTTGTGTTTTGCAGACATTTTATCCCAGTTTGTTTCTTGTCTTTTTATTTTCTTAAGTGTCTTTCAAAGAGCAGAAGTTTATCATTTGGATGAAATTCATTGTATAGATTTTTTTCTTTTATGATTCATGCTTTTTATGGCTGTACCCAAAGTATCACATTTTTTCCTGTTTTCTTCTAGAAGTCTTATAATTATAGCCTTGACTTTTAGGTCTATAATCCATTTCAAATTAAATTTTGTATATGGTCTGATTGAGGGGTGTGGGGGTTTTTTGTTTGGTTTGGTTCTTTGTTTTTGCATGTAGATATCCCATAGTGCCATTCACTGAAGACTGTCCTTTCTCCATTGATTTGCTTGACACTCATGTAAAAAAAACCAGTTTCTGTATGGGTGTAGATCTGAGTTCTGTTTTTCTGTTCTATTGCTCTAGGTGCCTATCCTTTCAACAATACCAAGCTGTATTGATTGCTACAGTTACAAAGTAGATCTTGAAGTCTGATAATATGAGTCCTACAATATTGTTCTTTTTTATCAAAATTGTTTGGCTACCTGAAGTCCTTTGCTTTTCCATATGAATATTAAAATCATCTTTTCAATTTCTCCAAAGAAGCCTGCTGGGATTTTGGTTAGGATTACGTTGAATCTGGAGATCATTTTAGGGAGAATTGGCTCTCGACAATATTGCATCTTTTGATCTATGAATACAGTATATGTCATTCATTTAAATCTTCTTTGATTTTTCTCATCAATTGTTTATAGTTTTTAGCTCACAAATCTTGCACATTATCCCAAAGTATTTCGTGGTTTTGGTGCTACAGTAAATGGTATCTTTTTAAAATTTTTCCATTTCCATTTGTGAATTGCCAGCATATAAAGATACAATCAAATAAATGAATTAATTTTAGTACATTGACCTTGTACACTCCATTCTTGCTAAAGTCACTTGCTAGATAATAGCATCTTTGTAAATTCTTTGGACTTTTCGATGTAGATAACACTATTGTCTACAGTTTTATTTCTTCCTTATCATTGTGCCTTTTATTGCTTTTTCTGGCCTTATTGCACTGCCTAGGATATTGAGAAGGAGTGATGAGAGCAACATCCTTGCCTTTCCCTCAGTCTTTGGGGAAAAGTGTGGAGCATCTCACCATTAAATAAGATGGTAGCGGTAGGGTTTTGTGGCTGCTTTCTGTTATGGTGAGGAAGTTCCCATTTACCCTTAGTTCACTGAGTGTCTTTCTACCATGAATAGATGCTCAATGACCTTTCAATAGATTTATTTCTGCTTAAATCAGCTGGAGTTGGGGGGCATCTGAGTGGCTCAGTGGGTTAAAGCCTCTGTCTTCGGCTCAGGTCCCCAGGGTCCTGGGATCGAGCCACATATCTGGCTCTCTGCTCAGTAAGGAGCCTGCATCCCCCTCTCTCTGCCTGCCTCTCTGCCTACTTGTGATCTCTCTCTGTCAAATAAGTAAATAATTTTTTTTTAAATCAACTAGAGTTGGGTTGTCTTGCAAATAGGTACCCTGACTGATACACTACCTTGAAACATTGGGCAAGTTCCTTAACCTCACCTGAGCCAGGATCTAAATAGAAGTCTGGTGATGAAAATTTAAGCCCCTTTAATCGCCCCACCATAAGAGAATAACCACAGTAACCTTCAAGGCAATCCACTGTGCTGTAGATGAACCTTGAATTTATTATTTTTCTCCCTCCCCATCCTCAGTAACCTTGTTTATTATATATATATAAATAATATATAATAATATATAATTACATAAATACTATATATTCATTGTAAAGAACCTGAACAATTTGTTAAAATCTAAAGAGAGTGAAGGTCCACCAGACATCACTCCCCTCCAGATCACCACCATCATAATTTGATAATTACCTTTCAAGCCCCTCTTCATGCGACCTCACACATACATCCATAATCTCCCACGAGCAAACATACAGAACATACATGCTGTTTTATCATAGGATGCCACCATCACCCCTCCCCTCTCACATCTGAACCACCCCCTCCCATCGCCACATCTCTGATGGGTCATGGGATTGACTAGGCTCAGCCGGGCAGTTCTCATGCAGGGTCTCTCATGTATTTGCAACTGTATGTTGGCTGAAACTGTGGTCTCAGAATGCTCATGAGGGCTGGAAGTTCTCCTTGGCTCTCTGTCATGGCCGGCAGTTGGTGAGGTGTCAGCTAGGAGCTCAGCAGGGGCCACTGGTTGGAACACCTTGGGCTGCTCAAAGCAAGAAACCCAGGTTCTGAGAAGGAGGAGTCCAGGAATTCCAAAACACCCAGGTGGGACCTCCGATGCCTGAGCTTCAGAAATCCCAGAAGCCACTCTGTCATGTTGTTGGTCAAGCAAGTCACTAAAGCAAGCTTGGATTCAGAGTATAGGGGTTTAGACTCAGCTTTCCATGGGAGAATTAACAAAGAATTTGTGGCCATCTTTAACGTACCACACTTACAACAGTAAGTATATCTTGAGAACCCACTATGATCCGGGCACTGTTACAAGTGCTGGGGATACAGAGGTGACAAGACAAAATTTCTGTGCTTATGGAAATTACTCTATAATGTGGGAACACAGACAATAACCAAGGGAGCAAATGAAGCTGCACAAAAATATTTTAATTCATTAAATCCATAAGTTCAGTGCTATCTCTCTGAAGTCCAGGGGGCTCTACCTGTGCTTGCTGAGGCACTCTTGCCTCTGTGCCTTTCACATCAGGGGTTGCTCTTCCAGTCCATGTCTGCTGGGGGGTAGATCACCCCCATCTCTGCCATCTCTAAAGGTTGCACCGGGAGCAACACTGAGCAGAGACCATAGAGCCCAGTGATGAAGAACAGGAGGGTTTTGAAGCCACGAGGTGGGTTCAAATCCCTGCTCCGCCAACCTGCTTGCTGTGTGACCTTGGCAGCTAACTTCATTTCTCAGCTCCCTAGTTTTCCCATCTGTAAACTGAGGGTCCGGGGCCAATAATAGAAGCCACGTCCTCAGGTTGCACTGGGAACTGACAATTGTGAGCCTCCTGCAATAGCGCCTGGCACAGAGTAGGGGCTTTCTCTGTGTTTGTTGAATCAATGGACAGCTCCTCCAGCTTCTGACAACCCAAGTCAGCTCTTCTGCTGTGGGGGGTCTGGCCACCTACCTGCCCGCGGGCTAGCCTCCAGCAGCATGTGCTAGAGCCAGGCCAAAGTGGGCCCCGCAGTGCTCATTCCCCAAGTCAGCTTTTACAGTGGTGCTGAGCAGG
Source organism: Meles meles (assembly GCF_922984935.1). NCBI lineage: Eukaryota > Metazoa > Chordata > Mammalia > Carnivora > Mustelidae > Meles > Meles meles. Next base: position 120,986,286 of record NC_060071.1, read on the forward strand.
CCTGTTCCACCTGTCATTTCAGGTTTGCAAGAATGCCGGCTCACTCATGAGCACAGCCCCGTGAAGGCGTGCAGGTTCCAGGAGGAGAGGAGCAGGCCTCCTAAGTGATTAATGGCTCACAGCGTGGGCCTGATCTTCCCACAGAGATTTGTGGTGTTGTGTCTGAACCCTAAACCCAGGCTGTGTAGCCCAGGACCAGCACCCACCCTTTCAGGTGCTTTGTGCCGCAGACAGGCTGTTGGCTCATAGCCTGGCTGCTCTGCTGTTAAGCCAAGTGGCTTACCTCGTGTGTCATCCAGCCCCCGGGAAGTAGGCTAAGGCCAGCCTGGGAAGATTATTTGCAGGGAATTAAAGCAGGAGGGAACAGGCTTAGGGCAGCCTTCAGCCACTGGTGGCTCATCTGTACCAGCCATCTGCAAAGGACGGGGGCCACCTTTAGTTGAGATCGAGCATGGACCAGGGGAAGAAACCACCAGGGGAGGCACCCTCACAGCCCTGGGCAGGTATGTCCTGCTTCCCGCCTCCTTCTCCCCTTCCCCCAGGACTGCTGACCAGCAGCACCAGTTCTGCAAAGGGCCAGCAAATTCTGGCTGGGAATGAGGACACCCGAGTGCTCCCTACCTTGTCACTCACTGTGGGGTCTGGGTAAGCCATCGTCCCTTTCTGGACCTCCTTTTCCTTGCCTATAAGAAGAGAGTTCTGGGCCAATGGAGCTGGCAGTCCCATCCATCTCTCCTTCTTGAAATGCCACCATTCAAAGTAGGGGACATGCAGGAGAAAGGACCCATTTGGGATTTTTACTGGGTTTGAACGCCACAGCATGAAAAAGACAAAATTGTCAATTACCTGTGGGGCGACAACTGGAGTTCAATGTGGAGGGAAACAGTCAATGTGGATGACACACAGGACTGTCTCATGGCAACGCCTTCCTCCCAGAGACCTGGAACCAATGTAGCTAAACTGACTTCTAAGGGAAAATTATATAATCCCCATAAAATGGATAAAATCAGAATTATTCAGATGCTTTAAATAACATGAATAGTATTTTTTTCTTTCTAAAGATTTTATTTATTCATTTGACAGAGATCACAAGTAGGCAGAGAGGCAGGCAGAGAGAGAGGAAGGGAAGCAGGCTCCCTGCTGAGCAGAGATTCCCAACTCGGGGCTCCATCTCAGGACCCCGAGATCATGACTTGAGCCGAAGACAGAGGCTTTAACCCACTGAGCCACCCAGGCACCCCATGAATAGTATTTTTTGAACACTTATTCACCAGACATTGTTTTTGGTGTATAACCTCACCTAACCCTCACAATAATGTAAAGTGGATAATATTAGAAACCCCAGTTTACAGATGGAGAAACTGATGGGACAGCAATGTGCAAGGCTAAATTTACAGTCTGGCTTCGGAGCCCATTGGCTAACATTTGCCAGTTTTACCTCTGGGTTGCCAGGGGGCTCTTGGGCCAGAGTAAGCCTTGGCCATAGCCTCACTGCAGCAGGAACTGTTTACCCGGAGCCCACCTTCATTACCTCCTCGGGGGTAAGAGTCCTCCTCATGAAATAGGGCAGGAAGTCTGAGCTTGAGACTCACTAGCTTGTCCAGTCAGAAACCCTTGGCTTCCCAGTGTCCTGGGCCAGCTCTGCTAGACCCATAAGTCAGCTACTTGGTGCCCAGAGCCTGGCCACCATGCTCCCCTTCCCACCACCCCCTACACCAGCAAGAGTCAGGCTGTGGGGGATCCCCAACCCCTGGCTCCTCAGGTCACACACAGACCTGGTCTGACTCCAGGATCCTTACCCCACCCAGCAGCACGTTCCCTCAACATCCAGCCCTCAGGGGCCAGTATCAGGCTTGCCACAGGATGACGCCATGAACCAAGAAACCCCTCACGTCCTGTGCAACATAGGGGCCTAGAGGTTTGGGGAAGAGATCGTGGTGAGCTTGGGTCCTCAAACTGGTTCCACGACCTAAAATTGGATTCAAGTAGGTCATGGCCTTTACCTGATCCCCAGGACTGGGAGGGCTGAAAACTGATTAGTTGATTGAAGGACAAGTGATTTCAGGGTCCCGTTCTGAGGACAACCCCATGCTGCTTCTAGGGCCCCGCCTCCCCTGAAGCGTGTAAGGAGAGGACATGCAGGAGGGCCAGCCTTGCAGGCAGAGCCTCCAGGAGATCGGTAGCTTTTCACAGTGCACCAGGCATTCTCCTGCAGGGCATCCTCTCATCGCAGCAAACTTGGGCAGCAGACAGCAGGGCTGGTGAACATGGTGAGGAAGCAATGCTGGAAGGGCAAGGATGGAAGGCAGGAACAGCCCCAGTGAGGGAACAGAAGGAGGGAACAGATTGGAGTGGAGGCCCCCTAAATCTGAACCCTCCTACTTATGAGCTGAATGGCCCCTGGCCCGAGGAAGGCACCTCTGAGGAGGATCCCCAGTGAGATGCTGAAAAACAACGCACGTGGAGAATCGTGAGGTACTCTACGACTGTTTCCTAGTATGACAAGTAAAAACACAGCCCCGGACTGCTGCGTGGGGCCCATCTCAGTGCCAGGTCATGTGCAAAAGAAACCCCAAAACCATCTTTAGTCTCTTGGGGTGGCTGCTGGGCTCAGAAGAGTGTGTGACTCTCCATCTCGGGGTTGTGAGTTCGAACCCCATGTTGGGAGTAGAGATTACTTAAATAAAAACTTTTTTTTTAAATTTAGATCTTTAATCCTCTGAAAAATTCCAAGAACGGATTCAGTGTCTCTCTTCCTTGTCCTGTATGATGCAAGTTGTATCTATCACTCTTTTCATGAATCCCCCAAACTTAAAAACAAACGAACAACAGAACAGAAGAGCTACCCAGCCCAAGGGCTTTTCTCCTTTGTCTCAGTCTCTCCCATTTCAAGACCTGCCCTTTTCCTCCTGCATGCAGACCTCTGCCCTTGCAAATAACTCAACTGATGTTTTTTCTTTGCCCTTAAATTCTACAGTTCTATTCCCCATTGTAATTGACACACAACTGCCAGGCCCAGAAGCCGCCCCATAGCAAAGCATCCTTTCTCATGGGGGAGTGGGGAACATGTGAATACTTTCTGTTTCTGCCCTATAAATAATTCCCAGTGATCTCTTGACCTATCATATAGTCACTGTCGGATTTGTGATTGTCCAATAAACATAATGGAAAGTCTAAGTTCTGGTGACTTAATATTATTATATACATGTTATAGGAAAATCTAGTCTTGCTGTTGTTGCTCTGAATGCCAAAATACTGTTTTGAGAAGATATATCCGCCTGAAAACATAATCAGTTGATGCTAATTTGGGAGGCTTATAAAGATCGCCAGAAGGAAACCAAAAAAAAAGAGCCAAAGATTTAACACAGATTTAACAGATGTAGTTGTTAAGGGGAAGGGTCTGAGATGTTGTTTTAAAAAAAGAGAAAGCTTTTTAAAGACCACTAAGAAGCAATGCATCTTGTTTAGAGGGCCAGGCACCTGCTGGGTCCCCACCAAGTTCTGGGAATCCGGAGGCTTCTCTCCACCCATCATGGGCTTTCAGACCCAATTCAATATCACGCTGGGGACTGAGCTCACCCAGAGAGTCTCCGCTGAGTTCCTGCAGCCTCTCCCTCTCTCTGTGGGGGGCAAAACAGTGCCTCCCACCCCTAGATGTCCATGTCCTCATCCCTTTCCATGGCAATATGGTACTTTCCATGGCAAATGGGACCTCACAGGTGATATTAAGGACCCTGAGAAGCAGAGATTATCCTGGATTACGCAGGTGGGCCCAGGGCATCCCGAAAGTCCTCACAAGAGAGAGGCAGGAGGTCAGGGAAGAGATGACAGCAGAGACTGGAGTGACACAGTGTCACCCTGGACCACAGGCCCAGGGAATGCAGCAGCCTCTAGAAACTGAAAAAGGAAAGGAAATGGATTTTCCCCTTGAGCTTCTGGAAGGAAAGTGTCTGGCGACACTTTGGTTTTAGGCTGTGGAAACTCTGACCTCCAGAACTCTAACAAGTTGGTATTATTTTAAGCCAAAAAAGAGCAGTGCAGCTAGTCCTTATGGTCTAGAGGTCACGAATATGTATCCACAAGAGGAATTGTTCTCCAGGTCCCCAATGACAGGCATCTCCAGGAGCTTAGCCTGAGGCTCAGAGGACTCAAAGAAGAGCAGACAGAGACGTGGATGTCAAGGGACCCCCAGCAGAATTGGAATAACATCCTCCATGAAACCTAGGAGAAAAAAAGCCAATTTCCAATCAGTAAAACCTTTAACCTATAACCTATCAGTATAACCTATAACCATATATCTAAAGTATGATAAATATACAAGTGTGCGTTTAAAAAACAAATCTTAGGGTACCTGGTTGGCTCAGTCGGTTGAGTGACTGACCCCTGATTTGGGCTCCGATCATGATCTCAGGGTGGTGAGGTTGGGCTCTGCGCCCAGCAGGGAGTCAGCTGGAGACTCTCTCCCTGCGCCTCTCCCCCTTCATGCACGTGCTCTCATCCTCTCTCCCTCAAATCTTTTTTTTTTTAAGAATAAGTATTATACAACCTTGACTATCTCTCTATGAATTTATATACTCAAGTTGGCCAAAAACATTGACTTTTGGCTGGTTGGTTTGTTGGTTGTGTTTGGGGGACGTTTTAACTCTTTTCACTGGGAAAATGGGGAATTGCTTTATATTCCGAGTCACATACATGAACTGGGCACATACGGGCATGGCAGGAACAGAAGTAAAAGCCCAGAGTTCATGTTTTAGTTTTCAGGGAACTAAAACCTGCACTTGCCTGAGGTTTTAAGAAGATGAATCGCCCAGAACATGGCAAAATTCTAGCGGGGGACGCCTTCCCCTTGGAGGGGTGGCAGCCTCTCGGCATATTCGTTCTCTGGGCTGCGATTTGAGGGGCAGAGGTTGGAACATTCAAGACAGACAAGGCCCAGGTGAGCCCCTTAACACATTGTCATGGGAAGCACGAGGTTGTGAATTCCTTCTCGAGATCTGTAGAAGACTGTGTTGGAGCAGTGGGAGGGGTCAGTTCAGCTTGCATTGTCTTCTTCCTTCAGAGATCTACTCTAGAGAGAAACGCCCTGCTTGACACAAAAGCCAGGTTCTCCCCAGCATCCTTCAGAGATGGAGTGAGAAGAGCAGAGTGTAGGGGGCACAGAGGAGGCCTGGCGCAGCTCCCTGTGTCCTGCCTGTCCCTGCCTTCGTGTCTGTAATCCATGACATTCTCTTTCCCGGGCTTCAGTGTCTACAAAGAATTTTCCAGGTCAACCATCAGCAAATTCTAACCCAACCTAACCCCCTACCTCCATCCAGTAATTCATTTTCCCTCCAACATTCAGAAACCTTTAGAAACCCAAACTCAACGTGCTGTCCTCCCCAAAGGGTTGACTTCGTGCTTCTCTTACAAGAAAAGAAAAAAAACTTTGAAGGAGTTCGGTGTTGTATTTTGCGGGGGGGTGGGGGGGAAATCTCTGACTTGGCAACATTTCTGCTTTACTTAGAATTCCACGAAGAATCATGATTTGCAAGCACAGTTTAGTTGGCATAGGTTTATGGTGTTTTGATTTTCAAAGGGCTTGTCTGTCTGTCTGTCCTGTTTGATCTCCTCTGACAACACTGCCAGGTTAAGCAGGGAAGGTACTGTCTGTTATTTGCAGGTCAGAGAAGCTGAGGTTTGGAGGGAAATGAAAGCCCATACACATCTGTATGGCTCTCCCAATTGCTTGATCCCATGTGGTGGGCTCACTTTAGTCTGAACTCTTGTGTTCCTAATTTTATTTATTTTTTTAAAATTTTTTATTTTATTTATTTATTTATTTATTTATTTATTTACTTTTGGTCACAGAGAGAGCAAGAGAGTGAGAAAGATCGCATAAGCAGGGGGAGCAACAGGCAGAGGGAGAAGTGGGCTCCCCACCGAGCAAGAAGCCTGATGTGGGACCCTATCCCAGAACCCTAGGATTATGACCCAAGGCCAAGGCAGATGCCCAAATGACTGAGTCCCTTGTATTCCTAATTTTAGAAAAAGAACAGCTCAAACTAGCTTCAATAAACCAAAAAAGGGAATTCATTGGTTCGTATAAGAAGTTCAAGGGGTTGGTTCAGAGGGCCTCAACAATATCATGCATGCTTTTCCCCCTCCCTTCCCCTCCTCCATCCCTGTCCCCCACCATGCCTTTTGCCTCCGTCCTTAGCTTTGTCCTGTGTTAGTGTCCTTCGCAGGCAGGCTGTCCCCGCAAGAAGCGGCAAAGAGGCAAAGATGACCAGTATGCACAGGATTAGGCCCTACAGATCAGCAGCCTTGTAGAAAGCACAGTCCTTTCCCAGCAGCATTTCAACAGAAGTCCAGAGCTGGGCCTCTCTAGCCTGGCCTGAGTCTCGGTCCCAACCCTGTGCCAATCACTGTGGCAGGGGGCATGGGTCATTCCCCTCCCAGGCAAGTGACACGAGAGCTGAGAAGCGTTGGGTCTCCAAAAGCAATCCAGGTTCTGTTATGAGCAGAAGGGGAAGTTGCTGGGGAGGCAAAAACTGTGCAAACCTATCACATTAGCCATTGTCATGACTCCGGTGAGACACGAGAGGTGGAGAAGCATGGTCCTGGGTCCCCGAGCCAGACCTGCCTCCAGATCCCATGGCCTGTTTGCATGGGTGTGTGGGTCCATGGGATGCCTCCATGCGGCAGAGCTGACCTCAGTCCACCTGCTGCTCAGCTTGAAGTCCCTGCTCCCGTCGGGAATGCCAGCTTCTCCTTGTCTCACAGAACTTCACACTGTTAGCTCACCCCGCCCCCTGCACCCCTGTAAAGCACCACCTTTCATGTAGGAAGAATATATTCTTGGGGACACAGTAGGTCCATGGTCAGCTTCCTCATGTCCTTCCTTTCGATTTTCTGGGAGGCAAAGGAAAGCCATCTAGACCCCAGCCACCATTTCTCCTTCTGAGGTTGGCCCTGCTCTACCCTGGCTTCCTTGCCATGAGCAGGTGCTCTGTGGTGCTCGCTCAAGTCCACCATCCCTCTTCCTGTCCTCCACCCTGCTCTTGGGCCTCTGTCTGCTCTGATCTATTGAAAAGGCTGTTGTCTCTGTGTTTTTAAACATATATGATGTCCTTCAAGGGTTAATGCCAGGGACTGAGCCTTATTTCTCCTCTCCCTCTGAGTCACCAGTTCAGCACTCTACATATGGTCAGCCTTCAGTAAAAAAGTGATTTGCCGGGCACTTGGGGGCTCAGTTGGTTAAGTGTCACTCCTGATCTCAGCTCGAGTCTTGATCTCAGAGTTGTGAGTTCAAGCCCCAGGTGGAGCCCACTTAAAAAAAAAATAATTTGCTCCTGATTTGCACTAGACCCATTTTTTGGGTGATGTGAGGTTTAGCATTCAGTAGACTAAGAGAAAACATGGTGTATGGTGGAGGCATCACTCATTCCCATTTCTAAATTTTCCAATCACAGATTGTTCCAGAAGCCCCAAATTGTTCCAGAGTAGATAGGAGCAATTCCCTAAGCATTATATAAGGTCTGATTTGGTCTTAGGGTTATTTTTCTAATCAAAGCATCTTTCACTTGCTTTGCAGTATATTTTTTAGAAGGTAATTTCTCCCAAGGGTGCCCTTTCTTAGTTCCTCACAATTAAACAAAAAAACCTCCTCTTTTACATTTCTCTTTTCATTCTTTGGGATACTCATTTTTTCCGTAGATAGATATAGATGAATTAATAGATTTCATCTCTCTCAAATTTTAATGTGTCTTCTTTAGATTCTATCCCCTACTTCAGGCTGAGAATAGGGAGTTAGATTACCCAGAGCATTAAAGATTTATCGTCTCCATCACTCTTTATAGGACTTCCCTTATTTCTGAGGAATAACTCATTTGCTTAGGTTATTTTGCAGCAGAAAGGGGAAGTACGGTTTTCTGAAGCCCCTCAAGAATCTTCAAAAAATCTGTAGGATGGCGAGCTTTTAATAACTTCAACTAATTACCCTTTTAAAGATTAGACGTTAGGTTGAAGCCTTTAGGTTTCCCACCATTGGAAATGACTAAGAAAACCAACTTACTATGGACAAAATGTGGTTTCGATACAAAAATAGCTCCAGGGGACAGCCATTTGTACAAGAAAAATCTTCCCCAGTTCAGATTTGAGGTCTGTCGTAAATCCATCCAACAAAAGGATGTTGGTTGCAAGTGCTAAAATTATGTGAGCACTTTTCCCCTTTGCTGAGAGCAGTGAGCTGAATTAATGTAATATTTGTTTTCTACCCACTGGGTTATAATGGTAATGATGAAGGGGAGGGCCATGTGGAGGATGAGAGCTATAGGGACCCAGACAGGCATTCATTTGCCAGGTCTTGCTTTTATTACCTATTCCCCCACAGCGTTTTGGATCTAAACAATAGAATGCCATACCCAAAGAGCTACAATATGTTTGACTTGGATGGTAGAATCATAATGTAGAAGAGGGTCTTATCACCCCACCCCAGGACCGTTTCAAAGGTAAATGAGGATCAGGGAGGACTAGAGATTTGGCCAAGGTTCCACAGAAGGTGACAGTTTCAAGCCTTCTGAATCTCCAGTGTTCTTTCCACACTGAGACACTCCTCTCTTCTCACTCATCATACTCATCACCCATTTGGGGCAGCCAAACTGGGGAGGAGGCCCAAACACTAGGGCCAAACGAAGTGTACACCTTCTTAAACGTCTCACTTGAGACCATATTTAACATCAGAACTTGTCCAGACTTTACGATTTTTAAAGGGCAATGGATCATATATCGGAAATGAGAGGAGCAGTGATCGTACTACACAGTGAAGCTTTCAAAGACAGGGCTCCTCTTACGGCCAAGGTAGGCAAGGGGAGAGCAATGAAAGACAAGGGCAGTGATGCTCGGGGGGTGCTTCCCTGCCTCTCTGCCTCCCTGCCCTGTCTCCTTCCTCTCCTGCTCTCTGAAGTTCTGTCCCACCCCGCACCACCGAAGGTTGCTGAGAAAGACGAGTTGAGACCTTTCAGGTGACATCTGCAACAGTTTCCTTTCAGACTAATTACTCATTAAGGCAAAATAAAAGCATTAGTAAAATTCATAAACTAAACACTAGGGGGGAAAGTTCACCTTTAATGCTGACCTGGATTAGAAGCTTCCCTCAGCCATTTGCCTGTGTAGTTTCGCAAAAATGGCTTCATACCTTCTCTATTGCTCTGAAACGGACTGTTTGTCATTTTAATATAACACAAACACCTTCCCAGGTCAGTTGGTAGTGTCAACCTATTGATCAAAATTATTTCTTAGAGATTTTATTTATTTTAGAGAGAAAGGGCATGGTGGCGTGGGGAGAAGCTGAGGGAGAGGGAGTGAGAATCAGACGCAGACTTTGTAGTGAGTGTGGAGCTGAGATCACGACCTGAGCGGAAGCCAGGGGTCACAACTGAGCCCCTCAATCAAAATTGCCTTTTAAAAGAGGTCCAAACTCTTCCACAGTATGGCTACTCTGTAATCAACTATTCCCTATCCATGAATGTTCAGTGCCAATCAGGTTTACTATTGCAAAAAAAAAAAAAAAATGTACTAATAAAGTGCTTAGTCCAGGAGCACCTGGGTGGCCCAGTCGGTTGAGCACCCGACTCTTGGTTTTGGCCCAGGTCATGATCTCAGGGTCGTGAGATTGAGCCTTTGTCCATCTCTGCGCTCAGCAGAGTCTGCTTGAAATCTGCTCTCCCTCTCCCCCTTCCATTCATGTGCTCTGTCTCTCAATCTCTTTCTCTCTCTCTCTCATAAACAAATCTTTAAGGGCACCCGGGTGGCTCAGTTGGTTAAGTGTCAGTCTCTTGATGTGGCTCAGGTCATGGTGTTGGATGAGCTTGACCCCGAGGCTGCATGTCTCCCCCATGCGCGTGTGCCCTCTCTCTCTCTCTCCCTCTATCAATCTCTAATATAAACAAATAAATCTTCAAAAAATAAAAATAAAGTGCCTAGCCCAATGCCTGTGGTGTAATGAGTCCATGTGTCTGAATCCTTATCTTCCTTACCTCTTGGTGCCTTTGTGATCAGAAAAAGAGTTATAATAGAAGTTAGGGTTAGTGACTCCAAAGACCTGCTAATCATTTTGAACATCTCTGTTTGCTAAAGTCATGGGTTTTCCTTGGTTTCTGAATATGCATTTGACCCTAGTCCTTTCCCTACTTTATCTCAAAGATGGAGATTTCAAAAATGTGAAATCTGCCTGGGAAGGCTCTAGCAGTAGCAGGAAAATGTTCCCAAAGTGGAACAGGGAAGCCGTGTGCTGCTGTGAAGCATTTACAGCAGGGAAATCATCACATGATCCCTGATGACACACTAAGGCAACCCCTGCTTCTATTTTGAAAGGGTGGTGAGGAAAGCAAGTTGAAGCCCTGGGAATATACAGATCCTGGAGCTTCAACAACGGCCAGAGAGGTATGGAGCATTCGTTCTCTGAAAGATACGAAATTGATTTGGTTTATGAACATCTTGACATCCACTAATGTTCTCTATTCAATCCATGCAGCTGACTCCTTCTTCTTTCCTGAACACCTATTTGTGGCCACTCTGGGATAGGTCCTCAATGGTAGCCGCTCTTTAATCTGTCCCAGGCAAAGCCTGTGGACTTTGGAATTCTCCGATCTGGTTGCATATCCTGGCTATGGCTATTCATTCCTAGCAACTGACTCCAGGAGAATGATGCGGTCCATCTGGCAGAGACTGGGCTGTGAGGGTTCAGTACAAGGAATTCAAGGTGAGGTTGTGTGGGATACGTAGTAAGCATTTGCTAGCAGTCCTCTTCCATTTGGGTTAGCAACTAACCAGGAACACAGATCCTTTCCCTCCCTGGTGCATTAAACAGTGCATAGCACACTTCCTGCAATTCATTTGCTGCCCTTCATCAGCTTCTGTAGGATTGCCAGTAAAAGTTAATCCTTTCTGAGCACTCGAGAGCTAAATGGGCTAATATTGGCCTCCCTTTTTAGGAAACTGAAGTCATAGAATGAAGAACTCACGTTGGGCTGGCTGCTGAAGGCTGATGTCTGTGCATGAGTTTTGTACGGTGCCGCAATAGAAGTTTTTTCCCCACTGCGAAGCACATCTTAATGATTACTGGTAACAAAGGAGTAAGAATGGTGGTTCTAACGAATCTTTTTTAAAAATAAGTTCTGGCTCCCGTGGATTGGTCAGAGTCAAATGTGATCTCACAAAATTTCAGAGAGAGAAAACTTAAAAAAAAGAACAGGGGCACCTGGGTGACTCAGTTGGTTAAGCATCTGACTTTGGCTCAGGTCATGATCTCAGGGTCCCGGGTTTGAGCCCCGCATCAGGCTCCCTGCTCAGTGGGGAGTGTGCTTGTCCCTCTCGCTCTGCCCCTCCACCCCCTTGTTACGTGTGTGTGCTCTCTCTCTCTCTCTCAAATATATAAAATCTTTAAAAAAGAACAGAACTAGAGAGTATTATGCTAAGCAGAATAAGGCAGTCCGAGAAAGACAAATACCATATGATTCCACTCATATGTGGAATTTAAGAAACAGAACAGATGAACATGGGGGAAAAAGAAAAAGTGATGCAAACCAGAAAACAGACTTCTAACCCTCTTAACTGAGGGTTGCTGGCGGGAAGTGGGTGGAGGGGTGGGCTAGATGGGTGAGGGGGATTGAGGAGGGCACTGACTGTGATGAGCACTGGGTGTCGAATGTAAGTGATGATGAAGCACTAAATTCTACACCTGAAACCAATATTTCACTGTATGTTAATGGGGGGGGGAGGCAGCAAGAAAAAATAAACATATAATTCACTTAGAAGATCATTCTCATGTAAGATGCTGGGGCTGGAAGCAGATTCTTGGACCATTATGTTTGGGGGTTGGTGATGGGCACTGATGCTCTCATTCAGTGGTTGAATGACGAAGACGTAATTAACTCCTCTTTTTCAAAGACGCTTTACTGCACATTGAGTACCTAAAGCTGGGGGTCACTATCGGGAAGCTGAAGAACTGCAACTTCCCTGATGGCCAGCTTCTTGGATCTTAGAGTGAGCCTCAGCTGGGGTTTTTTGGTAAGGTACACTTTTCCCAAAAGTAATCCCTACAGCATACTCCAACCTACATCCTTGGTTCCTGTTTGCTATGGTTACCAGGCTATTCGACAAACTGGTTACCTACTAGGGACCTAACTCAGATATGACTGTCCTCACAATGTGGTATTTTGTAATAGTGGCTCTTTGCCATTATATGCGAGTATTAATATCACCATGATGCATGACTTTGTGAATAAATCTGTCTACATTTCAGATTATGGAGAAAAATTGGAAACCATCCAACAATTGGGAAGAGCTAAACAAACAATGATACAGCCATATGATGGAGTATTTATAGCCACTAAAAGATATTTATAAACATGGGGAAATTTTCTCTAAAGGCACAATGAAAACTTACATATCAATTACATAAACATTTCATTTAAAAAAAGCTGGAAGGAGGCCAAAATGATAAAAAGTACTGCATTTAGTAAAAGATTTTTTTCCTGTTTCTCTGTCTTTCCTATGCCCTCTAAATCTTCTATAATATGTATTTATTACTTACTACAGAGAAAAGTTAGAAGGGAGGGGGCAATGTCTACTGAATGAAGGGCTCTAAACAGGGTCTTCCCAATAGCATGAAGCAGAATCACCATTTTTATTTTGAACTCTTTATCAGCACTTAGTTCACTAGTCTATTAGTACTATGGCCCTAATTCATTATCCTTTTTGGCATCCATCTTTATACTCAGTTTATAATACAATCAAAATTTTTTTAAACCTAGAATATTAGGGTTTTTTTCCCTCTCCATTATATAGTTATTTATGCCATGGGTTTAGAAAGACAGGTAAAATTCCACTCTCAGATTTTGCCTGTAGTCCAAATTGTTAGGATCCCTGTAGGTACCAATTTTCTGTCTGCTCATACAAAAGCCTACTTCCTCCAGTGGCAGGTTATTTGCAAATTTCCTGAACCTGCTACCAATATCCTCAAACTGAAAATTTATTAAAATGTCCAGTTAAGGTAAGATGAGAACAGTCTGGTAATTCAGGCTAGCACATATCCATCGATGAGGCTTTGCAAATAGCTTTGGAAGGGCTAGAGGCCCCCTTGACCAGAAGCACTTGTGTGCTTCAGTTGGTTATATATCTGCTTTCAGCTCAGGTCATGATCACAGGGTCTTGGGATTGAGCCCCTGCTCAGTGGGGAGTCTGCTTCTCCCTCTCCCTCTTACCCTCTACCTGCTTGTGCTCTCTCTCTCTCGCTCTCAAATAAATAAAATCTTTTAAAAAAGAAAGAAAAGAAACCAACTTGACTAAATCCTAATCCCACCCCCATATCTCCCTCTTTTAAGTGTTAGACAGCATTTTGGAATTAATATATAAGCGTTCCTGGATGAATATGTTCCAAGATTTGCAGGCTCATTTTTCACCAAGGGATGCCTGTTTTCTCTAATTCTATGGGAAATAGCATAAAATGCACAACAAAGACAAGAAAAGATTCAGTATCTCCAGATTAATGCATTATCACTTTGACCAAAACAGAAAGTTTGCTGCATTTAAATTATCTTAAAAATGTCTAAAGATAAAAATGGCTTAGATCGGGGCACCTGGGTGGCTTAGCCAGTTAAGTGTCTGCCTCTGGCTCAGGTTATGATTCCAGAGTCCTGGGATTAAGCCTCACGTCCAGCTCCCTGCTCAGTGGGGAGTATGATTCTCCCTCTGCCCCCTCCTCACCGCCCCCCAACTCGTGTGTGTGTGCTCTCTCTCTCTCTCTCTAACAAAATATCTTTAAAGGATTCTTGTCTAGAAGCTAAAGTTTCTTAGAGGACCTTTTTGTAGGTCAAGTGAGTAGGTAAAAGGACCTGATCCACTATTGATCAGGTGTGTGACTTTGAATAAGCCATTTAGGAACTCCCTCCCTCAGAACCAGCTTCTGTATTTGCAAAAACAGGGGTGAGACGAGCATTTCGGGTTGGAATGGAGTAAATAAGGCAATATATGTGAAGGCAGCACTAAATAATTGTTAGCATTTGTTGAGGTGCTTACTACGTGTCAGACACTTCCTGTGCTTTGCATGGTTCATAGCATTTAATCCTCATGCAACCCTTAGAAATAGTACCATTCCCATTCCTGTACAGGCTCGGAGATATGACAAGTTTGGGTCTGGACAACCACAGCAAAGTGAATGTTGCAATAAAGCAAGTCAAATGAATATTTTGGTTTCCCAGTGCCTATAAAGTTATGTTTATACCATAACTGTAGTCTATGAAGTGTGCAATAGCATTATGTCTAAAAAAATGTATGTACCTTAATTTAAAAAATATTTTCTTGCTAAAAATTGCTAACCATTTTATCACTAAAAAAAGGCTAACCTGAGCTTTCAGCAAGTTATAACCTTTTTGCGGGTAGAGGGTCTTGCCTCGGTGTTGATGGCCGCTGACTGACCAGGGTGGGGGTTGCTGAAGGTGCCTCTGGCCATTTCTTTAAAACAGACAACAATGAAGTTTGACACATTGACTCTTCCTTTCACTTGAGCATTTAAGAGGCCACTGTAGGGTTATTAACTGACCTAATTTGTTGTGTCTCAAGGAATAGGGAAGCCCAAGGACAAGGACATGGGGGAATGGCCAGCCAGTGGAGCAGTCAAAACATACATACGCTATAATTAAGTTCGCCATCCTATATGGTGCCCCAAAAGAATTACAATCGTAATATTAAAGATCACTGATCACAGATCACCATCACAAGTTTAAAAATAGGAAGGTTTGAAATTTTGTGAGGATTCCTAAAATGTGACACAGAGACATTAAGTGAGAGAATGCTGTTGGGAAAAACAGCTCCAAGACTGCTCGGCGAAGGGTTACCGCAAACCTTCACTGTGTAAAAAACACAGTAACTGCCAAGTGCAACAAAGGGAAGCACAAGAATATGAAGCATGCCTGTGTATTTTAAGTGTTCGGATAGAAGGTTACTGGCCCAATCCCCACAGAAAGTGGTGCCCTAAGCATCTGAAGACCTCGACTTCAGAGCCTGTGCCTCTAACTACTACATCTTCATAGACTGGGTATTGGGTCCTGCCTTCCAGTATCCAACCTTCCACCTTGAGGTAACAGCATCTCGGTTTCTTGGGGTGAAGTGCCCCTCTCTGTGTCTAACCTTGGTGAGCCTGCCAACCAAGGGGTCCATCTCCAACCACAGAGTCTGTTTGTAACAAAAGCCAGGCCAATGGTGGATTTCCCTCATGACTTTGTACGGTGAGTAGCCGAATCATTTCCTTAGTGGTGACTTGAAAGACTGTTGGGTTAGGTGCCTGAAGCCCCAGAGCTACTTGGGGTTTTTGTCCAAATAAGTTTTTTTTTTTTTTTCCTAAGTTAGCCAGAGAATGTCTTTTGCTCAGGACCAAAGAACTCTCTTAATATATCAAAATCACTACAGACTGTAACGCCTGTTCTGTGTGAGAGCTGGAGAACCATGGACAGACCAGAAGCTTCATTTACTTATCTGGGGTAGTAACAGGGCCCATTCCACCCACAATGATTAGGATTCAATGGGACAATGCATATAAAGTACTTGGCACTGTATTTGGGATACCAATTTCTGAAAGGTAGGACCTGAGGAGAATTGAATCTGAAGCGACAGGAAGATAGACTGTAGGGCGAGGGGCCGGCTCCTGGCAGGTGGTGGGGCAGTGGAGCACAAAATCAGAAATTTCCCTCTGCTCCACTGAGGGACGTCGCTCAGAGGCTGAGCAGGGGTGGACCCCTCACGGGGACAGTGTGGTCTCAGGACCTGCAGGGTCACAGAAAGATTGAGAGTGTCTGAGTGTGGCAGAGCTGCCAGGTATCGGAGTGGGGAAGCAGGCTACAGAGATGGAGCTAAGAAATGAGTTCTCAGTTCGGGGTTGCCTTAAATTATGATCCAAGGCACAGTCCGGCCACTGCTTTTCAAGCAGGGACCCCACAAGTGGCAGATTTGGGAGACTCACCTTCCTCCTTCAGAGCAGCAGCACAGCAGGAATCTGCTGGGTTTGGAGACTCCTAACAGGACTGTGCACCAGAGACAGACATCCTTGGTCACAGGCTGGGTGAGCTTGGAGCACGGCCAGAGACCAGGGAGATGGGAAGGACTGACTGCTTTTCTCTGAGGGCACACTGAGTGGGGCCCCCAGTTCTCGGTTCCTCTGGGCCGGAGACTGGGAGGCCACCATCTTCATTCCTGTCCTCCAAAGCTCTACAGAAAGTGTTCAGGAAACAAAAGCTCCCAAGAGCGAACCCAAGCAGATTATTTAGCCCAGTCCCTGGTAAGGGCGGTGCAATTCTGCCTTCCGCAAAGACATTTGAGAATCACTACAACAGGACCCTCCCCCAGAAGATCAGCAAGAACATCCAACCAAGACCAAATGAACTGATCAAGGAGAACAGCAGAACTCCAGAGCTAGGGGAAAGCAATGCATGGAATTCATGGCTTTCTCCCCATGATCCTTTAGTCTTGCAAAGTAATTTTTTTATGTTTTTCTTATTCTAAATTTTTAACATTTCCTCTTTCATCTTTTAACATTTTTAACTAGTTTATCTAAACAATACCTTTCTAAAAATTTTTTTAAAACTTCATTATTATAGCCATGTTTTATCTTTAATTGTATTTATCCTTTTTTTTATATATACATATAAGGTCTTTTTTTTTCTAAAAAATTTTGGGATACAATTTCTTCTAATAGATCAAAATATACCATAAATCTATACAGGGTTTTGTTCTAGTCTCCAGCCTGAGCACATTCTCTCCTTTTTTTTTTTCTTCTTTCTTTTCCCAACCAACTTATCAATTCCTTTTTTAGAATTTTTTTTTTTTTAATTTTCAACTTTAGGGGCACCTGGGTGGCTCAGTGGGTTAAAGCCTCTGCCTCCAGCTCAGGTCATGATCTCAGAATCTTGGGATCGAGCCCCGCATGGGGCTCTCTGCTCACTGGGGAGCCTGCTTCCTCCTCTCTCTCTGCCTGCCTCTCTGCCTACTTGTGATCTCTGTCTGTCAAATAAATGAATAAAATCTTTAAAAAAATTTTTTTTTCCAACTTTACTGTCATATTCCATCCCTTCATTTTGTTTACCCTTATTTTTGTATATATATAAGCTTTTCTTTCTTTAAAATTTTGGGAGATAGATTCTTCTTAGAGACCAAAATACAACCAAAATCCTGTTCTATTCACCAGTCTAATATATATACATATATATATATTTTTTTTAATTTCTTTTTACCCCTTTCTTCCCCCCCCCTCCCCATTTGGGGTCTCCTCTGATTTGGTTAGTGTACATTTTTCTGGCATCTTTGCCACCTTTTTAGTATTTTATCCTCCATTCATATATTCTTATCTGGATAAAATGACAAGGCGGAAAAACTTACCACAAAAAAAAAGAACAAGAGGCAGTACTGATGGCTATGGACCTAATCAATACCCACATTGGTAATATGTCAGATCTAGAGTTCAGAATAACAATTCTCAAGGTGTTAGCTGGGCTCAAAAAAGGCATGGAAGATATTAGAGAAACCTGTCTGGAGAAATAAAATCTCTTTCTGGAGAAATAGAATAAAAATCTAACCAAGCCAAAATCAAAAAAGGTATTAATGAGGTGCAACCAAGAATGGAGGCTCTTACTGCTAGGATAAATGAGGCAGAAGAGAGAATTAGTGATATAGAAGACCAAATGATGGGGAATAAAGAAGCTGAGCAAAAGAGATAAATAACTACTGGACCATGAGGGGAGTATTCAAGAGATAAGTGATACCATAAGATAAAACCATATTAGAATAATTGGGATTCCAGAAGAAGAAGGCAGGGGGGGTATTAGAAGGTATATTGGAGCAAATTATACTAGAGAATTTCCCTAATATGGCAAAGGGAACAAGCATCAAAATCCAGGAGGCACAGAGAACCCCCCTCAAAATCAATAAGAATAGGTACACACACCATCATCTAATAGTAAAACTTATATGTCTTAGTGACAAAAAGAAAATCCTGAAAGCAGCTTGGGACAAGAACTCTGTAACATACAATGGTAGAAATATTAGGTTGGCAGCAGACTCCACAGAGACCTGACAGGCCAGAAAGAACTGACATGATACATTCAGAGCACTAAATGAGAAAAATATGCAGCCAAAAATACTATAGCCAGCTAGGCTATCATTGAAAATAGAAGGAAAGATAAAAGGTTCCAGGACAAACAAAAATTAAAAGAATTTACAAACACCAAACCAGCCCTACAGGAAATATTGAAAAGGGTCCTCTAAGCAAAGAGAGAGCCTAAAAGTAGTAAAGGAACAGAGACAATATACAGTAACAGTCGATTTATAGGCAATACAATGGCACTAAATTCACATTTTTCAATAGTTACCCTGAATGTAAATGGGCTAAATGCCCCAATCAAAAGACACAGGATATCAGAATGGATTAAAAAAAAACCCAAACCCATTGATATGCTGTCTACAGGAAACTCATTTTAGACCCAAAGACACCTCCAGAATTAAAGTGAGGGGGTGGAAAACAATTTACCATGCTAATGGACATCAAAAGAAAGCTGGGGTAGCAATCCTTATATCAGATAAATTAGATTTTAAGTGAAAGACTATAATGAGATGAGGAAGGACACTATATCATACTCAAAGGGTGTGTCCAACAAGAAGATCTAACAATTTTAAATATTTATGCCCCTAACATGGGAGCAGCCAACTATATAAACCAATTAATAACAAAAATCAAAGAAACACATCAACAATAATACAATAATAGTAGGGGACTTTAACACCTCCCTTCACTGAAATGGACAGATCATCCAAGCAAAAGATCAACAAGGAAATAAAGGCCTTAGATGACACATTGAACCAGATGGACATCACAGATACATTCAGAACATTCCATCCCAAAGCAACAGAATACACATTCTTCTCTAGTGCACATGGACTAGAATGTCCATTCTCCAGAACAGATCACATCCTGGGTCACAAATCAGGTCTCAACAGGTACCAAAGGATTGGGATCATTCCCTGCATATTTTCAGACCACAATCCTCTGAAGCTAGAACTCAATCACAAGAGCAAAGTTGGAAAGAACTCAAATACATGGAGGCCAAAGAGCATCCTACTAAAGAATGAATGAGTCACCCAGGAAATTACAGAAGAATTGAAAAAATACATGGAAACATATGATAATGAAAACACAACGGTTCAAAATATGTGGGACACAGCAAAGGCAGTCCTGAGAGGAAAATATATAGCGATACAAGCCTTTCTCAAGAAACAAGAAAGATCTCAAGTACACAACCTAACCCTACACCTAAAGAGCTGGAGAAAAAACAGCAAAGAAAGCCTAAACCCAGCAGGAGAAGAGAAATAATAAAGACCAGAGAAGAAATCAATGAAATAGAAACCAAAGAACAGTAGAACAAATCAACAAAACTAGGAGCTGGTTCTTTGAAAGAATTAATAATATTGATAAACCCCTGGCCAGACTTATCAAAAAGAAAAGAGAAAGGACCCAAATAAATAAAATCATGAATGAAAGAGGAGACATCACAACCAACACCAAAGAAATACAAACAATTATAAGAACACATTATGAGCAACTATATGCCAGCAAATTTGACAATCCGGAAGAAATGGATGCATTCCTAGAGATGTATAAACTACCAAAACTGAACCAGGAAGAAATAGAAAACCTGAACAGACCCATACCAAGTAAAGGAGATTGAAGCAGTCATCACAAATCTCCCAACAAACAAGAGCCCAGGGACAGATGTCTTCCCAGGGGAATTCTACCAAACATTTAAAGAAGAATTAATACCTATTCTTCTGAAACTGTTCCAAAAAAATAGAAATGGAAGGAAAACTTCCAAACTCATTTTATGAGGCCAGCATTACCTTGATCCCCAAACCAGACAAAGACCCCATCAAAAAAGAGAATTACAGGTCAACATCCTTGATGAACACAGGTGCGAAAATTCTCACCAAAATACTAGCCAATAGGATCCAACAGTACGTTAAAAGGACTATTCACTATGACCAAGTTGGATTTACTCCTGGGCTGCAAGGTTGGTTCAACATCTGCAAATCAATCAATGTGACACAGTACATTAACAAAAGAAAGAACAAGAACCATATGATACTCTCAATAGATGCTGAAAAAGCATTTGACAAAGTACAGCATCCTTTCTTGATCAAACTCTTCAAAGTGTAGGGATAGAGGGTACATACCATCAATATCATCAAAGCAATCTATGAAAAACCCACAGCGAATATCATTCTCAATGGGGAAAAACTGAGAGCTCTTCCACTAAGATAAGGAAGATGGCTGGGATATCCACTATCACCACTGCTTTTCAACATAGTACTAGAAGTCCTAGCGGCAGCAATTGGACAACAAAAAGAAATTAAAGGCATCCAAATTGGCAAAGAAGTCAAACTATCACTCTTTGCAGATGATATGATACTTTATGTGGAAAACCCAAAAGACTCCACTCCAAAACTACTAGAACTTGTACAGGAATTCAGTAAAGTGTCAGGATATAAAATCAATGCACAGAAATCAGTTGCATTTCTATACACTATCAACAAGACAGAAGAAAGAGAAATTAAAGAGTCGATCCCATTTACAATGGCACTGAAAACCATAAGATACCTAGGAATAAACCTAACCAAAAAGGCAAAGAATCTGCACTCAGAAAACTATAAAGTACTCATGAAAGAAACTGAGGAAGACACAAAGAAATGGAAACATGTTCCATGCTCATGGGTTGGAAGAACGAATATTGTGAAAATGTCTATGCTACCTAAAGCAAACCACACATTTAATGCAATTCCTATCAAAATACCATCAATTTTTTTTCAGAGAAATGGAACAAATAATCCTAAAATTTATATGGAACCAGAAAAGACCCCAAGTAGCCAAAGGAATGTTGAAAAAGAAAGCCAAAGTTGGTGGCATCACAATTCCGGACTTCAAGCTCTATTACAAAGCTGTCATCATCAAGACAGTATGGTACTGGCACAAAACCAGACACATAGATCAATGGAACAGAACAGAGAGCCCAGAAATAGACCTTCAACTAACTCTATGGCCAACTAATCTGTGACAAAGCAGGAAAGGATGTCCAATGGAAAAAAGGCAGTCCCTTCAACAAATGACGTGGGAAAATTGGACAGCCACATGCAGAAGAATAAAACTGGACCATTTCCTTAAACCACACACACACAAAAGACTCCAAATGGATGAAAGACCTCAATGTGAGACAGGAATCCATCAAAATCCTTGAGGAGAACACAGGCAGCAACCTCTTTGACCTCAGCCACAGGAACTTCTTCCTAGGAACATTGCCAAAGGCAAGGGAAGCAAGGGTAAAAATGAACTATTGGGACTTCATCAAGATCAAAATCTTTTGCACAGCAAAGGAAACAGTTAACAAAACCAAAAGACAACTGACAGAATGGGAGAAGATATTTGCAAACAACATATCAGATAAAGGGCTAGTATCCAAAATCTATAAAGATCTTTTAAAACTCAACACCCAAAGAACAAATAATCCAAGAAATGGGCAGAGGACATGAACAGACATTTCTGCAAAGAAGACATCCAGATGGCCAACAGACACATGAAAAAATGCTCAACATCACTCAGCATCAGGGAAATACAAATCAAAACCACAATGAGATACCACCTCACACCAGTCAGAATGGCTAAAATTAATGTCAGGAAATGACAGATGTTGGAGGGGATGCAGAGAAAGGGGAACCCTCCTCCACTGTTGGTGGGAATGCAAGCTGGTGCAGTTACTCTGGAAAACAGTATCGAGGTTCCTTGAAAAGTTGAAAATAGAGCTACCCTATGACCCAGCAATATTCCCTACTCTGCTCAAAACACCTAACAGCAATGATAGCACAGTGGCAATGAGCACAACCCAGCACCCAGATCTTGTTTCTAAATACCATTCTCCACTGGGGCACCTGGGTGGCTCAGTCGCTTAAGCAACTGACTCTTGATTTTGGCTCAGGTCATGATTCCAGAGTTGCGAGATGGAACCCCCGCATTGGGCTGCTTAAGATTCTCTCTCCGCCTCCCTCTGCACCCCCTCACCTCTCTCTTGCTCTTAAAAAAAAAAAAAAAAAAAAAAAAAAGTGAATACCATTCTCCACTAAACCAAAACAGGACTCTTTGGGGAAACATCTGATCCCAGGTTGGGGTAGGAATAATACAAGATGGAACCTGAAATACCTTGTGGCGCCTAAAAGTGAGAATGGGTGCAAAGAACCATGGAGCCATTATGGAAAACAACTAGAAGTTCCTCAAAAAATTAAAAATAGAATTACTATATGACCCAGCAATTCCACTGGATACATAGCCCAAAGAATTGAAAGCCACATCTCCAGGAGATATTTGCACACCCACACTCATCACAGCATGAGTCATAATAGCAAAGGGGGAGAAGCAACGCAAATGTCCATTGACAGATAAATGGATAAAGAAAATGTGGTATAGGGCCTGGGTGGCTCAGTGGGTTAAAGCCTCTGCCTTCGGCTCAGGTCATGGTCTCAGGATCCTGGGATTAAGCCCCGCATCAGGCTCTCTGCTCAGCAGGGAGCCCGTTTCCCTCTCTCTCTCTGCCTGCCTCTCTGCCTACTTGCGATCGCTCTGTCAAATAAATAAATAAAAATCTTTAAATTTAAAAAGAAAAAGAAAAAAAAAAAAAGAAAATGTGGCATATCCATACAATGTAAAACGCGGCCTTAAAAAGGAAGGAAAAATTTTAAGTAAAAAGGAAGGAAATCCTGTCACAAGCTACAGTATGGGTGAGCCCTGAGGACATTTATCCTGAGTGAAATTAGCTAGTCACAAAAAAGATACTCTATGGTTCCACTCACAATCTAAAGCAGTCAAAAATCACAGAAACAAAGGAGAAAGGTGACTACCAAGGGCTGGGAGGAGGGTCTGGGGGTTAGTGCTTAAGGGGTATGGAGATGCAGTGTTGTAAGACGGAAAAGTGCAAGTGCCCAACAACGTGCATACACTTAACACTACTGAACTGTACTCCTGAAAATGGTTAAGATGATTTAATGTTGTGTTTTTTTCACAAACATTTTTAAAAAAGGAAAAAAGAACCTGAGGCCATGTTCAAGAACACAGAAGCCAGCTTGAGAGTGCTCCCACTAGCCAGATCTAGGCCAACTGGAAACTGAGAATCAATCACGATAGTTTGTAGATTATCAAACAGCATCCATGTTCCATACTGCCATAAATAAGTTGGCGAGAAGAGAAAGTATGACACTAGAATACCAATTCCATGTGATGGCAAGAGTATAATTAGAAAGCCACCATTTGGCAATGTCCAATTCAGGTAAGAATCATCTATGGATGCTAAAACCAGAGGATAAATATTTTACAAAAACAGATATTGATATATTCCCAAAGTAGCTCCCCACAAGACACTTATTCCTCATTAATTAATAAGTACAAGATACTTATTAACTTCACAGTGGAAAACCCTTGCAGACAATAACCAGCTATTAGCAATTAACATCACTGGTAACGGCAAAAACAGACACCAAACGCCTCCTGATAGAACACAGAGAACACATCATTTCTCTGCTTTTCGTGCCAAACATTCATAACCAGGTTCTAACCATGAGGTATCAGACAACCCCAATGTAAGGGTCATCCTACAAAGTAATGAGGCAGCACTCTTCAAAAATATCAAGGTCTTTAAAATATCTTTAAAATATCTTCTGTTAAAGAAGGAGAAACCGAGGAAGTGCTCCAGGTTGTGGAAAAGAGGAGGGAAAACCTAACTGAGCACATGCAGCACCATGAACAGGACCCTGGAGCAAAAATGCAAGGATTATCTTAAGGGCATTTTTAGAGTAAATGGTAGCATTTGCATGGGGGTCTGTGGATTAAATGGTAGAATTTTATAAGTACTGGTTTCCTGATTTTGATGGAATTACTCTAGTTATGGCTAATGGGACATCATAACTGTAACTTAGTATCAAATAGTTAAAAGTTTAGTATGTATATGGAGAGAATAAGGTAAACGGCAAAATGTTAACAGAAGTGATATGTAAGATTTTAAAATTATTGTAAATTTTCTATCAGTTTAGAAGTATTTCAAAGTAAGCTAAAGAATGAAATATATACAAAGTGATCTTTCAGCTATAAGAAATTTATTATACTGGTTTTTATTTTACTGGAGAAATCTCTGCTTGATGCTTTCATTATCTCAGGTAAACTATTCAAAAGAGTAGCTGAAATAAATGTGGAAGAAGCTTTTCTGAATGGACACTAATGTAGATAATAAAATCCTACTTAATAGTTAAAAATGTACAGTACTCTGAATCTTCATTAAACATGCTTCTTTCTTCTTGCGGTAGTTTATCTCCTTGGGAAAAAAAAATCACATATATGATACTGAAAAACCTTGAGAATTTGAGCCCTGTACATTTAAGTAATTTTTTCTCATAACTGATAAAGGATTTACACAGTCTCATTAGAGACTTATGTCCTTTGATATTTAAATATGAAATTTAACCTAAACCATGCCTTGTGTTGGAAATTAGAGTATCTTTATGATTTCTGGTATATTCTGCTTTTAATTATAGTTTGGGATTAAATGTTTAATATAAAAAATCTCCAATGGTAGCAAATGTATGTCTATAGAAGAGGTTTGTTTTTTAATCCCCCCCCCCACCCCATCACTTAGAGTCAAGTGATAATGTCATGTTGGGTCAAGACTACAAGCTGTTTCTAAAATAATTTACATTCCTCATAAGCTTGGTAGATGAATCTAAAGAGAAATGAGAGCTCCCAAAATATTAAAAACAAGGACCACAGCAGCACCCTTGGAATAAAAACAGCTTTCCACAAAGATTTGTTTGAAGGGCTTCACTAGTTGTGAATGTACAATTTAGCAGTGCCTTAAAAACAAATTTTTCAGAGGAAAAAAGGAAATATGACCAGTTGAATATTAACATTACAATCAAGAAAAACTCAGAAAATGCTGTAGTAAGACTTTATGAATCCTTCATACGTTCTCCACTTGAGATTATCACTCAGTATCAAAAATTTGAGCAGGACCCATGGAATCCATTAACAATTTCACAAAAGAAAGCATATATATTTCAACTACAGTGAAGAGAAATTTAAAACTCCCCAAACTTCTATTTTGCTCCTTGAAATCATATTCTGACTTCAAGAACTAAAATGAAATAGGCCTGAGTCATAAATGAAAAGCACCCTCCCCCCAAGAAAGAGAGCTGCGTGTGCACGCTGCAGGGGTGGAGGTGGGGGGAAAGGACAGAACAAAGATACCCTCAACTTCCAGCAAAATCCTGGGTTTATTTATTTTGGGAATTTTTTGTATTTTCTCATAAATGCAACTAAGGTAGTTAAAAGAGATAAGCAAAAGGAGAACAAAGTTATCCCTCATTGATCCTGCTTGGGTAGGCAGATCTGAATGTTCCTTCTCTAGTTCCCACTACATCTTCACTTTCATGTTCATTCTGTAGTTGTTGAATGGATGAATAAGAGGGGAAGGAGATGACAAGGAACAAGTAGCACCAAAACAGTCAACCTCTCAACGCTGAAGTACTAATCACTAGTACACTTACACAAGGTGAACATAAACTAAGAAATGAAAACACAGCAGTGCAGAAGACAAGTAGTTGAAATTTACAGCCTTACACCTCATAATGTTACAGTAGGGACTGTGGAACTTATCTAGTTCAACACACTTATTTTAGTATTCAGTGGGTTCTATAAGGATTCTAGATCAATGAAGGGACTCTATAAAGCTGGGTCCTGTTTCCACTCTGACTGGCTAATGAGGCTCTCAAGCAAATCCCTTCCCTTCCTGAGGCTGATTCATCCAAAAGTAAAATAAGTGAGCTGAACTAGATGAATTCCAGTCTTCCTCAGCCACAACACTGTATGATTTTAAGCTGTAAATTTCAACTACTTTTTTTCTCCCCTATGGGTTTTCTGCAGACCCTGATAAGCTGATTCTAAAATTCACACTGACATTCAAAGAGAACCAGAAAAATCAAAACAATCTTGAAAGAGAACAAAGTTGGAGGACTCACACTTGCCAATCGCAAAACTTAATCAACAGGAATCCAGACAATGTGGTACTGGCAAAAGGATGTATTATATAAATCAGTGAGATAGAACTGAGAGTCCAAGAACAAACTCAAACATTTATGAGCAATGGATTTTCAACAAAGGTGATAATCTGATGAGGAAATGGTCTTTTCAACAAACCATGCTGGGACAACTGGATAGCCACATGCAAAAGAATGAAATTGAACCCCTACCTCAAACCACATACAAAAATTAACTCTAAAGAATTTGAAGACTTCAAGAGTTTAAACTATAAAACTCATAGGAAAAAAAACAGGTATAAATCTTTGTGACTCTGGATGAAGCAATGGTTTCTAAGATATGACACCAACAGCACACGGAACCAAAAGAAAAAAGCATAAAGCATAATTCATCAAAATTAAGAACTTTTGTGCTACAAAGGATACAATCAAGACAGTAAAAAACAAAGAATGGGGGAAATGTTTGCAAATCACATATCTGTTAAGGATTTAAGTATCCAAACTGTATCTAAAAACTACTAATTCAACAACAAAAAAGATAACTAAAAAATAGGCAGGAGAATCTGAACAGACCTTTCTCTAAAGACATGCAAATGGCCAATAAGCACACAATAGATGCTCAATATCATTAGTTATTAAGGAAATTCCAATGAAAACCTCTTCACACACACTAGGATGATTAAAATAAAAAACGGAGTAACAAGTGTCGCCAAGGATGCGGAGAAACTGGAATCCTCACATCCCGCTGGTGGGAATGTAAAATAGTATAGGCACTTTGGGAATTAGTTTAGAAATAAAGTTTGGAATACTAACAGTTTCTCAAAAGAGTTACCATATTTATTACCCAGCAATTCTACTTTTAGGTATAAACCTCCCAAAGCTAAAAACATACACCCACACAAAAAACTTGATAGGAATGTTCATGGCAGCATTGTTTCTAAGAGCCAAAAGGTGGAAACAACCCAAATGTCCATAAACTGAAGAATGGATAAACAAGATGTGGTGTATCTACACAATGGAGTATTGTTCAACCGCAGAAAGGATGCTGATAGAGGCTGTTAATACCAATCTAGGAAATACTATACAAAGCGAAAGAAGTCAGACACAAAAGGCCACATATTGTACGATTCCATTTTTATGAAATACTCAGAATAGGCAAATCCATACAGACAGAAAATAAACTGACGGTTGCCTGGGGCTGAGATGAAGGGAAAATGGGAAGTGACTGCTAATGGGTATAAAGTTCCTTTTGGGAAGGATGAAAATGTGCTGGAATTAGAGTGGTAAGGGTTGCAAAACTCTACATATACTAAACCCAATGAGTTTTATACTTTAAAATAGTGAACTTTATGGTATGTGAATTTTAATTTTTTTATAAAAGGCCCTCCTTAGAAAATTGATTTCCTCACTTCTATTTCAGACCACCTACTGGTTCATGAAAATAGAAACATTTGCAATGATACTTGACATTTATAATCCATTATAACAAATACTACAATAAAATTTCTTTTTAACCAAATTATTTATACATATCAGTTGATCGTCCACTTGTATTTAATTTGCCTCTAAACAAAATCTGAAAGTTCCTCTGAGTTCATGATTTATTTTTTGAATTTATATTTTTCTTAAGTGACTAAAGCTAAACAAATGTCTTCCTTTTAAAATTTTAGCAATTCTGTCATCAAGAAACAGGTCAAAGTATTGCTCTTGCAATGACATTCGCACAGCCGTCTTCAAGCAGTACTTTGAAATTTAATTCCTTCTTCATAGGACAATAAAAAGGCTAAGCGAGCAACAATTTTTCAGTATCAGTATTGCAATATAATGTGTATAACCAGATGCTTCAAGCCATGTAACAAATGCAGACTTTCTTTCCCCTGGAATATAAATAGGATTCCAAGCTTACTCTCTTCAGTAACAAGAATTTAAGTGAAATGTTTTCAAAGCTCTCCAAAAAAACAAAAAATACTCTTTATCGTCACCTTCTGTAATGTTGTTTTACATTCTGGTTTTTGGTATCAGAAGACTGTAACTTTCTTTGTGTTAGCACTATAATCCACAATGAACTCTCCGTCAGCTTTGAAATAAAATATTAATCCCAGTCTGATATCATTGGGTAGTACTATACTATACATAGATCCATATAAGTTAAATAGGAATGATCCTTCTAAAGATGCCAAGTATGTGGAAGAGGGCTTAAATACTTAAGAAATAAAGATCAAGGACAGCCACAATCAAGCTACACATGAAAAAGCATCAGCAGATTATAAGAGGGCAACATGATTTTCATTCTTAGGTTCAATGAAAATTGCATACATTCAGTTTTTACTCTTAAACACAAGTGGCTTATACTGTACCAGGACTGCCAGCCCCAAGAAAGACAAGAACACAGAAAGGATGACCTTAACCAACTTCAGTATTACTTTTGTATTTAGGTGTATAAAATCCATCCACTGCTTCAGCAACCTTAGGAGGGAGCAAGCCTAAGAGATGTAACATTTATACCTTTCGATTAAATTATACTATTACCTTATAAAATGATGTTCAACATGTTTCCTTAAAAACAGAGAACCAAGGGCTCTCTGATAAGTAACCTAGCTGATAGCTAAAATGCAGAGAGAATCCTTAAGACTGTAACACAGCAAGGAGTTCTTTTGCATTATGTGTATTCAAAGGATGGTGATGTAGTTCTAACTGAACAACATCTTGAGAAAACAAAAAATGGGAGAAATAAAAATTGATTTCTGAACCAAATGTGCACCACCTTCCAGCAGACTGAATAGCTGGGAAATACAGGTAGGGTAAGGAGATATGCCCCATGTGAAGACAACTGCCTATAAGAATTCCAAAGAACAGTTAGAGCACAAACTGCTTTTTGTTTTTTAAACACACAGGCCTCAAAAAACCGTTTCACCAGTTTTCTGTTTTGTTTTTTATATAGCACATCTTTTCTAAATAATTCTCACTTTTCATTCCAGAAAATGTAAGAAACCATTTGCAAGAACTCACAACATGCAAACATGTTTCTCTAAGGCCATGAGCTGGTTTGCTAAGTTGCATTTTTTTATTCAAGTAAAAAGCCCTTCAAGAATAAGGGGTCTGTAGAGGAAACCAATCACCCTCAATTCTCTGGCCTGCACACTTGTTAGGATCTCTATCACTCTGAAAGCCAAAAGGTAGAATGCTCACTTGAACATTAGCAAAATGGACCGTATTTACACTTCTTAAAAAAAACTAATGCATGTTAAATTTTTCTGGCAATTCTTTTTGTATGTTACAAAACAAAAAAGGAAAAGCTTAGAATAAGAACGCTTTTTTCTTAGAAAGGTCAAACAGATACTTCTTGACATCATGTCCTTTACACAATGGCATACTGTTCATATAAAAGGTCTCTTATCCTATAAAAATCTTGACAAAGGCAGCCTTCTAATCCAATGCGTCCAGTTTCCGTCTAGAAAGTAAAAGTAAAAAAAAAAAAAAAACAAAAAACTCTTTAGCACATTTCCTAATCATCAATATGCAGACATAATAAACAAGATATATTAACTGGGTTATTTGGTGATTGGTCTGGAATGGGTTGCTCTGCATAGAACACGGATAGAACATTCGAGTCATGAATCTAACACAGACATGTAAATGTCAGAATTCAAATAATAAAATTTTACAATAAAATTATACATCATTTCTTTGACAGTCACTTTTATAAGCCTTCAAGGTCATCATTACGAATATAAATTATGGTCTCCAAGTTTGTGAAACTACCAGTCAAGAATTACAGAATTCAAAATGGCAACGCATCAGAAGGAAGTACGTGTTCAATTCATCCCTTATTAAAAACACACTTACTCTACGGACTGCTACTTGGTTGTTGCAAACAAGTACACCTCCTACAAATTCAGCTTGAATCCCCTCCCGTAAAAGAACTTGCTTGAAGTCTGACAGTCTTGGTTCGTTCATAAAAACTGACTGATGTCCAGGAACCTCAGAAAAGGTTAAAGGGGAAAGAATCACTTCAGATAAAACAGCAGACACACAGCTGTACTGAATAAAGTGAAATAACTAACACAGGATCTCTAAGATACTTTGTCATTCTCTGAAGACCTCTGACAGATCGTATGAAGGCTGTAAATCACACTCCAAGTTGTTATTCTGAATTTTACCTCCTTACTTAACATTACAAAGCCCTTCACATTTTCTGAATGTTTCCCAATCAATTTTTATTAGTCATGCCTCACAGAAACAGAGAGACATTTGCCGATGTGATGCTCTTCACTCACCCACTTGCCTGAGGGGGTCAAGGAGAGTGCCAGTAGGCAGAACTGAACCAAAATCTTGTTTTCTAGATCCAACTCCTTCACTTAGTTCTGAGGGGAGTTCTCCCCTGATGCCACTTTCACCTTCCCTCCTCCCTGAGAGTGAATGCCAAAAGGTTTTAGAATCAGAAAAACAAGCGGCTCAACCTATTGCTGCTACTTGGAAATTGCCTTGAAGAGCACTAGATTTAGCACAGACAGGAAAAAAGATTCTTATTCCTCCCCCAATCTCAAGAGCATCACTAGAAGGGAATGCAGTGACAGAGGCTGTCCCTCTACTCCTTACTGCACAGAAAGCCTAGAGTCCCCTGACATGACACAGGACTCTGATGACACAGTTTTAACACTGTTGTTCTAAGTTAATTACCTTCAGAAATCTTTGCTAACAAGGGTATCTCCTGAGAACATGTAAATACTAAATTAAAAATTTATCTGCACTTAATAAAAGATTTCTAACTATATCAAAACCAAAAAAGATTTCAGCTGAATCGACAACATACAAAAATGGAGGACAAGGGTTTCAGTCTTAGAAAACTATAAATCTTTGACTGGAAGCAGGTATGTGATATAATCCTCAAAATCAAAATTTAAATACTGAAAAAATAAATCATGAAACAATAATGTATCTTATAATATTTGCTAAACATTTCCTTTAAATTATCATTCCCTCGCCATCCAGGATATATACACATGCTCGTGTGTATGCACACACACAACCACATCTTAAGTAATCTTTTTCTAAAACTCCAAATTCAGCCTACACCAAACACATACTTTAGAGTTAAAAACGTAAAAGAAAAATCCAAAGGATGGCAAATTAAGGCAGAGACAGAAGCAGCATGTGCTTGTTTACCTCATGGGGGGGTAAGGGTTCCAATGTCGGAATGATCTCGCTCTCTTCACCTGTCTCTTTCTCATCATCGCCGAACAGACTCTTCATGGCCTTCTGTTGTGCTATAACGCTGGAATCCGAAGGAGCGTCCACTTGCATTTCTGAGTCCTCTCCATCATCCTTCAGTTCTCCTTCTTCTAAAATAACTCCTGTGTCCACTTTGGAAACTCTCATATCCAAGACACCATCTATCCAAGCTAATTCGGCGTCTTTTGCCTTACAAAACTGAAGGGAGCTGACAAGTGAATCTTTCAATCTCACCTAGACACGATGCAAAAGGGAGGGAGAGATGAAACCCTGAGTATAAATTAACGACAAAATATAACCAGTTATTATTATTTCCTAACTCTGTAATGCGTATTAAGATTCAAAAATCTTTCACTCGTCTGATCTTCACTGTGACTGGTAATGACCTAGTGACCTGTGAAATCATTAGGACCCCTGTCTACTTCCCAGAAGGTTCTTAACCCTTGGTTGCACCCTAAGAGGACATGGCAATTTCTTAAAATACAATGTTAATGCCAGGTTCTACCTTCAGTGACTAACACAAATGGTGAGACTAAATCCAGAGCACTGAGTACCCCCACCACCCCGCAAGTTCCCCAGATGGTTCTCATGTGCAGCCAACGTTGAGAACCACTGATAAGCCTCATCCTCTAGTGGTTGCTGCTCTTCAGGAGTACTGAATTACTTACTGTTTCCTTCATTACCATGAATTCACACATCCTTATTCTTGGAACACCGCTTCCTCTTTTCTGCCCAGAATAACTCTGCTGCCTGGTGAATTCCAACCCATTTTTTCCAACCAAATCCAGACATCGCTCCTGCTTTAACTGACACCATCCCCCCCACCAGATAAAAATCTAACCTCTCTTCTGTGCTACTCCTGTTTTTTATACCTGCCTCCATTTTTTTTTTCAATTAGGAATAGACCCTTGACATCAGTGAATTTTATAAAACATCTGAATTCTTGAATACTCCCCATTCCCCTCACCTTTACACTTCTGCAAATGTTCCCTCTGCCTGGAATACCCTTTCCCCCTCTCTATACCACCCTGATGACCCATCTAAACATCCGTTAGGATTCAGCTTAGTTATCACTGCCTCTGGGAAATCTTTTCTAAACTTCCAAATCTGGGTTGGGGTCTCACAACATCCTGTACTTCCTCTATCAGAGGTAATAACAATGTGATAAATGATCTTTCCTTATTATAAGCCCCACAGACCATAAGATCTACTAAGACAAGGTGACCATGTCCGTCTCACTCACCACTGAATTCCTAATATACCTGTCCTCATCTGCAACAAAAAGTCTTTGTTTCTGTGTGGCTCAAATGCCAGTGCACTTACCTGGTAGATGTGAGTTTCACTAGTGGCATCAACTGTTTCGTGTAGCTTTGGCATGTACACTTTAATATCTTTCCCACCAAATGCACGACAGCACTCTGCGAGATCCTGACTAGCCTCTGGTGGTCCATGGACAATGATCAGCTGTCGTGGTTTCATCTGATTAATAATCTTTTTAATGGAATCTCCATCTGAGCGTCCTTCATAGTCTATGTAAGTAACCCTGGCTCTGTAATTAGACAGGATAATTCAAGCTTATTTTTCTGATAAGTTAACTCCAAAACTAGGTTATTAATGGCTTTTATCAGGAAAGAAATGTATAGGATATATAAAATGAGGATTTTAGGAATACACGTGTCATACTGTTGATATGTATTTGAATGGGATTATTCAGAAGCTCTTAGAAAAAAAATAACTCACTATATAAACAAAAATAAAACTGGATCCTGAGCTAATGTCACATACAACAGCAGGTTGAGTTGAAACCACAAAAGAGAAATGTGAAAGATTTAAATTTAATAAAATAAAATGTACGAATTATATTTGTGACCATGGACAAGGAGGGACTTCTTTATGTAATCACAAAACCATAATAGAAAATACTATTTCATTATATCAAAATTAAAGATATTTTTAAACAAAGTAGACCATGGACAACTCTTATAAACAAGTAACAAAATGGGAGAGGATATTTGCATTGTCTGAAACCAACCAGGGCTAATATCCAACTATACAATGAACAAAAAGGCAGCAATCTCTAGAGAAAAATGCATGAAAGTTATGTACTTGGAATTCACAGAAAACAAAAAGAAGCATTTGAAGAAGATAAACTAATAACCACAGTAAGACAAATTTAAACAATAGTGATACGTTATTCTATACTTACCAGGCTGGAAAGCTTTAGTTAGATAATGCCAAATGTTAGGGAAACAGGGATGAAAAAAGCCTTCTGCTCTACTAGCAAAAATATAAACTTATATAGCCATTCAGGAGAGGATTTTGTGATACTGTTAATATGCATCATTTAGATATCAGCTGTACCCCGAAATATATACTAAACAATAGCACTAGACAAATAAACCACTTTGTTCTCTAATGACTTAAAAAAAAATTCCAGAATGATGATTTACTGCTGTTACAAACTGTAACAAACAAAAAAAGGTTTATTTACTATTTATTTATTTATTTATTTATAGTAACGATTTTAAGGCACTGGGGCCCTGTAGATGTTTAAGTCAAGGAGTATGTTTATGAAACACTTAGAAAAATTAAACCTGTGACCTGCGTAAGTTCACATGTGAACTTACATGTAAGGCCAGAATGTGGGGCACCTGGGTGGCTCAGTGGGTTAAAGCCTCTGCCTTCTGCTCAGGTCATGATCCCAGGGTCCTGGGATCGAGCCCTGCACCGGGCTCTCTGCTCAGCAGGGAGCCTGCTTCTCCCCCTCCTCTCTCTCTGCCTGCCTCTCTGCCTACTTGTGATCTCTGTCTGTCAAATAAATAAATAAAAATCTTTAAGGAAAAAAAAAAGCCAGAATGTTTCTTCGTATAAATGTATAATTTAATGTTTAAATCCCACCTTGCCACCCATTCAATCACACTGGAATTCAAATACCATTAATGAAAACAAAATGCCACCATACTTCACAGGTCTTTGCATGGAAAAAGAAATTAAATTTTAGAAGTACAAACTTACTAGAGGATATTCAGAAATTTCACTTTTGAAACAACGTAAATTATATAATTCAAGTTCTTAAAATTTTATCTTATAATCTTGTTTCAAAAATGCAACAAAAAGCACTTACTTTATTTCGATAGACTCTGTTGTAGAAATACACTTGGTAGGAACATCAGATAAATCCTGATCCATGGGTTCATCCCCATTAGTCAAGCCAGATTCCAATTTGCTTTTCTCTTCTTCAGTAGCTTGAAGTTCTGGCACTAAGAAATCCTCTGGTCTAAATGATAAGTATCTAATTAGAAGCAGTAACGAGCAAGCTAATATTATATAATATGTGTAACTAGTAGATGGCACAAGTTTTAGACGCCTCACGTATCTCAGATTTAAGTACACAACTTATGCAAAGCTAATGCAACTTTTTAATATCAATTACCAAATGACTGCATATATTCTGTTCCTCCTGACCCCTGAGGAATGCTCTTTAAACACACCATGGGGGCTAGTAAAGAGGCCTACACCATTAGAAGATCTCCATGGCTACCTTAAGTACTATTACAACGTGGCCCTGCATGTTTCAGTCATTCCTTCTCTCGGTCTCTGTCGTTTCTCTTGCCAATCCCCAGTTCTTATAAATCTCAGCTTCTGATTTCCGTAAGAGCCCCAGTTATCCCACCTGTGCCCAAAGAAAGCGTATGACTCCCCGTTGGCACATTACCACGAAGACTGAGATACAAAATCATGAGCTCCCTCAAAAGCCTTCACTTTCATTTCAACAAAGCATGCATGTATCTATCTCTCCGTTTTTACTTCCAGTATCAGAGAGAGTTGTATGTTAAAATTATTATATGTGCTGCCGAAGCGAGCACTGTATGTTAAAATTAAAAAAACAGGGTCACCTGGATGGCTCAGTTGGTTGAACAACTGACTGTTGGTTTTGGCTCAGGTCATGATCTCCGGGTCACGAGATCAAGCCCAGTGCCAAGTTGGCTTGAGATCCTCCCTCTCCCTCTACCCCTCCCCACGCCCCCACTCTCTCTTCTCTCTTTCTCTAAAATAAATGTCTTTAAAAAAAAAAAAAAAAAAAAACCCTAAAAAACAAACTTAAAAATGTTCTCACTCACCTCCCATAATTATCTACGCCCTACCCCCAAATCCACTCCCTCTCCTCTCTGGGAATGCAGGCCTCTGTTACCCAACACGTAGACTGCTACGGTAGCTTCTCAGACCCTGGAGTTTAACTTCTCCCTCTGTAATCCACATAATAGCAGTAGCAACCACTTAAAGTGCATTTACTAGGAGTCATGAGTCACAGGTCAGATTCTGTGCTAAGGGTCTTAAAAACACAACCTCACTTAAATTTTACCCCAACTTTTCAGATAAGGAAATCGAAGCAAAAGAACACTTGTCCATATGCTAAACAGAATGGACACTAATTGAGTGGAATGGTAAATAAATTCACTAATGCTATTTAGATTGTTATTTTCTCTCTGTACTATTTTAGAGGGCCAAGTAGTGCTCCCTCTTCCCTCTCTTAAATGGGGAAAAAAAAGTCTTGCTCATTTTCTTAAACTTTTCATATACCTAGGTAATAAAACTGCTACTCTGCCCTTAAAATTAATTCTTTAGATGTTCCCCAAACTTTCTATTTTATACTATACTTTCAAACTATGTAAGTCCTCTGTATCTTTCAAAGTGGGGGTACTCAGAAACTATCAAAGTACACGATATGACCAGAAAGTCCAAATTTATTGAGTTCTAATGATACACTGAATTATACTACACAGTCTAATCTGGAAGAAATAAATAGTTGTTTTGTTCACATACTTGATAATTTCTCCATATTCATCCCATTTAATTCTTTCTTCTGGGGCAGGAAACATAGGGTAAGACTTTTTAGCCTGTTTGAAGAAACTTCCTTTACGACTACCTTCACCTTTCATCATCAGGTCATGTTTAGTCTTGTGAGCCGATGGCTGATCAATGTCTTCCTCAACATCACTCTCATCACTGGAATCTATGTCTGCCCTAAGAAGATTGTAGAACAGATAAAGGTCATCAAATCCCCCAAGATTTTGAATTAGTATTTACAAAATTATTTTTGAATTAATTCAACGATAATTTTACTGGATTGGTAATTTTGTAAAATAGCATTAACTGTCAGTTAATAAATACACATTAATACTAGCACTGAAAGTCTCGATGATACTCAAAAAAATTTTTAATAACACAACACACTAAAGTACATCATAATCAGTGAAGGAAAATGCATACACACACACATACTACAAAGGAACAAAGAAAACAGTGACAGCATTGTCTGAAATTGCCTTCCAGAAACAAAGGAGTGAAGTCTGTAAACTGCTAATCCATTTTCCCAGTAAAAATATCATTCAAATATAAATATAATTTTGCCAGACTAAACACAAACAATAAAACCCAGAAAAATCTGATGGAGGATATTGCCTGCAGATACGCAGTCCATGAAACAAATATCAAAGGCATTTCTTCAGAGAAGAGAGGATGATACCATGTGGCAGTATGTCCACACAAGGGAGGAATGAGAATAAGAAATTAGAAATATGTGTGCAATGTAAGTTATTTAAAAAAATTTCTTTAAAAAATAAAATTGATTTTTTAAAAAAAGATTTTATTTATTTGACAGACAGAGATTACAAGTAGTCAGAGAGGCAGGCAGGGAGAGAGGAGGAAGCAGGCTCCCTGCTGAGCAGAGAGCCCGATGTGGGGCTCGATCCCAAGACCCTGAGACCATGACCTGAGCGGAAGGCAGAGGCTTTAACCCACTGAGCCACCCAGGCGCCCCTAAAATTGATTTTTTAAAAACAAACAAACAAACAAAATTGGCACTAGAAGAACTTGGCATTCTAGCACCATTTAAAAATGTTCACAAAGGGCGCCTGGGTGGCTCAGTGGGTTGAGCCTCTTCCTTCGGCTCAGGTCATGATCTCAGGGTCCTGGGATCGAGTCCCGCATCGGGCTCTCTGCTCGGGGGGGGGGGGAGCCTGCTTCCTCCTCTCTCTCTCTCTGCCTGCCTCTCTGCCTACTTGTGATCTCTCTCTGTCAAATAAATAAATAAAAATCTTAAAAAAAAAAAAATTTTTTTAAATGTTCACAAAGGGGTGCCTGGGTCGCTCAGTTGGTTAAGCGGCTGCCTTCGGCTCAGGTCATGATTCCAGGGTCCTGGGATCAAGCCCCGCATCGGGCTACCAGAGAGCCTGCTTCTCTCTCTCTCCCTCTGCCTGCTGCTCTGTTTATTTGTGCTCTCTATCTCTCTGTCAAATAAATAAAATCTTAAAAAAAAAAAAAAAGTTCACAAAAACAATGAAGTCAACAGAAAATTTAAATATATATATATATTTTTAATTTAAATTCAAGTTAGTTAACATACAGTGTATTATTAGGTTCAGAGTACAGTTTAGTGATTCATCAGTTGCATACAACACCCAGACTCATCATGTTACTTGCCCTCCTTAAAGCCCATCACCCAGTTACCCCATTATCCCTCCCATCTCCCCTTCAGTGACCTTCAGTTTGTTCCCTATAGTCTAGTCTCTTATGGTTTGTCTCCCTCTATCTTATTTTTCCTTCCCTTCCCCTATGTTCATCTGTTTTGTTTCTCAAAGAAAATTTAAATATTTTCAAATAAACTTTTGTATCTTAGAAGTAAGTTCTTAAATTATATATAATTTACATACAAGCTTCAAATCTGTCTGAAAATAACTCACTCTTTTGACTGCTCTAGTTTTTTCGCCGCTTCTTTCTTTAGTTTCTCTTTTTCTAAGTATTCTTCTAGTTCTTTCCCTTCAAGTTTCACACGTTTCCTCAACTGGAGAAAAACAGCAGACATAAGGAAGCATCGTTATCAGGGGTTAGGTGGTGGGGTGTGAGATGTAACACATCTGTGAATTTACCATCTTAAATTTGAAATTATTCAAGATCCCATTACATGCAATTACAGATCCTCCTTAGATTAAGACCAAAATTGAGCTGCCACATTTCTAGGCTGGGTTTAATTTAAACTGGTTAAAAATCACCAATCAGGAAAAGAAAATATGGATAAGTATTTTTATAATTTGGAGTAGGTGAGGCCTACAAAAGACATAAAACCCAAAAGCCACAAAGGAAAAGATGAATAAATATGGCAACGTGAAAAAAAAATACATCTCTTTGACATTTAAAAGTCTCATAAAATTATAGGGAATGGAGAAAATTATCTGCAGCACTACTTGACTATCAGAGGCTCTTTTTTCCTAAGAGCTCTTCCCAATCAGTTAAGAAAAAGATGGTCAACACGTCAAAAAAGGACAAATCCATATATAAGCAACTTACAAAATAAGAAAAACAAGTAACCAGTAGCTATGAAAAGATGTCTCATTTCGCCAGTTTTTGAAAAATGCAATTTTTTTGAGACGTAATACCATTAAGATTTTATTTGTTTATTTATCTTTGGTGGGGGTGGACATGAGGTGGAAAGGGAGAAAACTCCCCACTGAGCAGGAAACCTGACGTAGGGCTCAATCCCAGAACTCTGGGATCATGACCTAAACTGAAGGCAGAGACACTTAACCTGGTGAGCCACCCAGGCACCCTGTAATACCATTGCAAAATCTTTTAGATTGGCAATGCTAATTACTATGTATCTATGGAACAATTAGCACAAACATGGTAGAAGGCGATTTGCCATAAAAATGTGCCTGTAATCTGACACTGCATTTCTATTTCCAGGAATTTATCCTATGGAAACAATCCCAAGTGTAAGGCAAAAAGTACAATTGCAGCTATGTTTGTAACAGTAAAAAACCAGACTCAACTTTAAAATCCACCAACATGGGATGATTAAATCAGTAGATCTCTCCAACATTTTGATCTCAGGATTGCCTTAGACTCTTAAAAATTACTGAGAACCCCAGAGTTTTTGTGGTTTTTTGTAGATTACATTTATTAATGTCTACCATACCAGAAATCAAGAATGAGAAAGTTTTAAAATACTCATCTGTTCACTAAAAAAATAAAATCATTGCATATTAACATTATCATATCTTTGCAAAAGGTAACTATATTTTCTAGAGCAAAAAAAAAAAAATACTGGAGAGCACGGCATTATTTTACATTTTTCCAAGTCTCACTTAACGTCTAGTTCAATAGAAGACAGCTGGATCCTCACATCTGCTGAATTCAATCTCCTGCAATATGTTGTTTTGGTTAAAGCATATGAAGAAAATGCAGCCTCACACAGATGTATAATTGGAAAAGGGAAAATTATTTAAATAGCCTTTCCATGAATAGTCCTTGGTATTACATCAAAACTCAAAAACTGGTGGTTTCTTAAAGATTAGTTGTAACGTGGAATCTGAAACCAACAACTTTTTATGCTGTTATATTAAAATTTACTGATTTATCTTGCACTTTGAATGGCTCTTTTAGCTGAGCACTATTTTGTACCTACAGGCATTGGTTATTTGCAAAATACTAGTGCACCAAGTTACACAGATCTTACAAATGTTGACAGTATTTTAAAAATCACATTTGCAAATATCACCACCAATATCAATCAGCAAAGCCGCCTAAGTTTCAGTTGTCAATCTCACAGTGATGGGCATCGCTTTCTAAAATTCTAATTTTCAACTTCGAAGTTTGAATTTTATCAGACTTAGGCAACCAATGCTATCAGTTGTTTTTCTTAGAGTGACAAGCTCAACTTACTCATCTTTGGGAGAGTATCTGCTGAATACCCAGGTCTGAATAACCATGTCATTATTTCAAGTAAAAATAGTGTTCCAAGAAAAAAGTGGCCAGTTAACTCAACTCAATTACACACATGGCTTTCCTCGAGGCAAACATCGTGTTAGTAAACAACACAGGTGCTATGTGCGTACTGCCCATCCTGCCATCCAGATTATTTTTATTTTTATTATTTTTTTTAAATTTTATTTATTTATTTGACAGAGAGAGATCACAAGTAGACAGAGAGGCAGGCAGAGAGAGAGAGAGGGAAGCAGGCTTGCTGCTGAGCAGAGACACCGATGCGGGACTCGATCCCAGGACCCTGAGATCATGACCTGAGCCGAAGGCAGCGGCTTAACCCACTGAGCCACCCAGGCGCCCCCATCCAGATTATTTTTAAAAACCTTTTACTAAAAGGATTTAATAAAATTAATAACTTTTACTGCTTCATCAAGAACATTCTTAAGTGAAATGGACCCTTCTGGAACTTCGTGTGCTGATGTATGATGCGACGGCTGGTGCCACTGCTGGATTTATGCTGAGGCACCAGCACTTTTCCCACCACTGCTTTGACTCTGCAATGTTAAATGTAGGCATAGTGAAAAGGCAAATAATATCTTCATATTCCCATCAGAAGTAGTTTTGACCTTTGGCACTCCCTGAAAGGGTCTTAGGGACCCTCTCCCAGGGGCCCTCACAACATACCTTGGGAACCAGTGGATTCAATAATCACTATATATACACACACATGTGCAATTATAAAGTCACTAAAATGAGTTCGTTTATTTGAAAACATTTGAATGTTTATAATACAGTCATCTGTGCATAAGAAGTCAGGAGAGTGGTTTCCCTCGGAGGGGAAGGATCTGGAAGGGGATGTAGGAGGTACAGCTGATACTCCTTGGTCTGGGTACAGACCAGACAGAGGTATCTCTCACGCACACTTCCAGTATGTTACATGGCAATGGACACTGAAAAAAATCTGTACTTTTTTGGCTACAGTCAATGTGGAAAGTGTTACTATTGTCTGAGATGAGGAAGACTCAGAGAAGAGTTAAGTCTGAGACTAGGGGAAGAAGAAAGAGTACAGTGTTTTGCAGATGACCTCGTAGAGGGAAAAACTGATAGGTCATGGAGAGAGAAGGTGTGATTACAGAAGAAACACCCCTACAAGGGGAAAAGGAAAAGAATCCTAAGTGTTAGTACCACTTATTAAAAAAAAGTCAAAACCTAATGTTTCAAATTATAGCTCCAAATGTCCTTTCCTATTTTTTTTAAACTGAAACAGCTTTTTTTAGAAACAGTTTTTAATATTCTTTTTTTAATTCCTCAAATGGCCTATGCCTATCAACCTTAATTGAATTTCTAGTAATTATTATTTTCAAATTCAGTATTTTGTATCTGATGAAACTATTTCACAAGTATTTCAAAGAGCTCTTTTCATTTTCTCTTAAAGATTTATTTATTTTAGAGAAAGAAAGAGTGAGTGTGTGCACGTGGTGGGGGGGCCAGAGGGAGAGGGAGAATCTCAAGCCAACTCCCTGCTGAGCACAGGAGCCTGACCTGGGACTCCATCTCACAATCTCACAACCCTGAGATTATGACCTGAGCCAAAATCAAAAGCTGGCCACTTAACTAGCTGAGACACCCAGATGCCCCCGAGCTCTTTTAATTTTTAAAGAAAACTCCGTGTTTCTAAGCTATTAAATAACCCATATGAAGTTTTTACTTTGATATGTTTGCTCTGCATCCTTCCTCAATAATTCTGTATTTATAATGAAGGTATAGGAGATTTCGGTTACTATTTTTGTGCTTTTCTTGAGTAGAGTTAAAGACTAAGCTATGCTTATCACTCAGCCTCTAACAAACAACATTCCTTAACATGTCCACAAGAAGGAAAAATGAAAGAATCATCTACAACTGTGCCCAACTACGGCAGTTATTAGCCCATTCAGTATCCACTACTCCAGATTTCAGTTAATGATACTAGCTTTGGAAAACTGATAGATGTGTTGGTTGGTTATTAAGCAAAATGATCTTTGGGCATACCGTTCACCTGGCTACTGTTTTGTGCTGGTTGACAAGAGCTAAAGCAGCAAATGCGGATACAGAAACAAGATAGGCTATTTAGTGGGGAGAATATATGGGGATTTTTGTCTGACTGCTTCTACTTCTTAGCTAAGTTCGAAACAAATTCACGTGCTATGGGTGACGGCTGAGTTGAGTTGTGGGTTATCTGAAGAGAAGGGGGGTATAAAGCTATCTAACTGGAGAGTAGGAAAAAAGAGTATCTTAGAGAATGTTGGACTGGTGCTGGGTATGCTCTGAGATGTGACATCGCAAATGTGAAGGGCAATCTGCCCACACAGTAGTGTGTTTAATGCCAGTAACATAAGGTTGCTTGGGTATAAGCACAGTTAAGCAAATGGTTTAACTAGGGTCCAAGCTTTGCCAGGTGAGTACAATAAATAGGAGGTTAATAGAGATAAAAGTGTTTGTAAGCGATGAGGGACTGTTGACTAGAAGCTGGAGCAATGATGGATATTAGTAGAAGTGGCAAGGTTCACAAATTAAAAGTCCCAATGGAACCAAAGAATTGGTGGCATGGGGTATCAGAGCAAGTCCGGGATAAGATCAGAGTGGGATGCTTGAGGTGAAGATCTTCAGGGGTAACCCGTAACAAGGTGAAGGGTATGATCACAAGAGTAGATAGTATGATTGTGGGAAGGGATGGCTAAGGTGAAATGGAGGAAAAGATCATTAAGAAATAAGGTGTGGGGGCGCCTGGGTGGCTCAGTGGGTTAAAGCCTCTGCCTTCGGCTCAGGTCATGATCCCAGGGTCCTGGGATCGAGCCCCGCATCTGGCTCTCTGCTCCTCGGAGAGCCTGCTTCCTCCTCTCTCTGTCTGCCTACCTGTGATCTGTCTCTCTCTCTGTCAAATAAATAAATAAATAAAACTTTAAAAAAAAAAAAAAGAAAGAAGGTGTGAAGGGACTGAGAGGGCAGAGGACTTGGCCATATCACACGTATGGACACTAGAGTCATCAAGAATGCAGTCCTGAGTGAGTGGACAGGAAGACTGTGGACCAGGATTAAAGTCACCAATGAAGGACAAAGAACAACCAAGGGATCAGTAAATGTCAGAAGGGGTCAGAATATTGTCAAGTCTGATGGCACGACCTAGAAAGTGAAGAAATGGCTTGAAAGCAGAAAAAGGATCCCTGCTGCACCCAAAGTTCATGAAGCATGAAAGAGAAAAAGAGCGTCTACTTGAGAGACCTACAGGAAAAAGATCATTGTTACGAAACCGCCAGATTTCAGTTAGGTAAAGATGTGAAAAGAACTTTTCAAAGAGTGCTTGAAAATATAGGGTATGTATGTGGCACCTTTTGGGCATGGTTCCAGTGGATACCATGGAAGGGTTAAAGAATGAGGATTTCCAATTAAGAAGCTCAAATCTGTGCTATTAAAGGTTCTCTACTGTTACTCTGGTAAAAATTCCAAGTTTCATTTTGGTCACTGATTTCTATAAACATCATGCATGTGTCTCCCAAACACTTTTAAGATAAAGTTCACATACAAGCACTTACC
This sequence comes from Meles meles, assembly GCF_922984935.1. Classification (NCBI taxonomy): domain Eukaryota; kingdom Metazoa; phylum Chordata; class Mammalia; order Carnivora; family Mustelidae; genus Meles; species Meles meles. The sequence continues at coordinate 121,029,993 of NC_060071.1, forward strand.
TCTATTTCTGTAATTTTTTCGGAAGGATTATCAATTAAGAAACGGGCTAACGTCCCAGGAGTAGTTCTGTAGGTTAGAATGATTGAGTTTTTAGGGTCCTGACACCACTGAATGAAGAGATCCCTTGAAAATCCACATTCCAGGTCAGGCTGGCTGGCGAGTACCACTTTGGGGCTAGGTACCCGAGCCAAGTCAGAAAGACCGTGACATAAAGAGAGATGGCGAAACTGAAATGGATTATTTCTTTTGTCTTCAAAACATCTCATCAATTTGTCACTCATCCATTCTACCTAATATAGGGGGAAAGGATGACCATAATTAGAAAATACTAGATTATAATTGCAATGTCTTCTTCAAGGTCTAAAAGTATTTTAAGTATTTACCACTGACAGTTCTTAAAACTTGTACCATTCTGATAAGCAGCTTATTTTCTGTTCTGTTCCATTATATCCTTCCACCCCATAGTTCATCCCTAAAAATCCAATTCTGCATTGTATTTCAGTTACAAGTCACCTTAACTCTTACTGAGAAAGCAGAGTGTAAGTTTTAAATAAATACCTTACCCAAGATTGCTATTTCAAGGGAAAGAGCTTATTCAGAAAGAAGAGAAAAATGGATTCCAACATTTATGTCCTATGAGGTAGGTTCTACTTTTGTCCTCACTTTACAAATTGCGATACCAAGCATTAGAGGAGAAGCAACTTGCCCAATCTGTAAGATGGGGACAAAAACAGAACCTACTTCATAGGGTCTAGAAGGGCTAAATGAAATATTCCATGTGAACACAGAGAACAAGTAGTTCATTACCATTATCATCATCAGCCTCTTTCACAGGAAAATAAAATCCAAAGAGCAACTAAATGGTTTTCTAGAAGTCCAATTTCTGTAGAAAACTTCTGTATTACAAATGACACTGTGAAAACAAACCTGGGACTTGGAAAACTCCACCACATTATAGCTGACATTATTCAGGAGCGCCAGCGAGTAGACACCCAGGCCTGCATCTTTAGTTCTCCAGATTTGATCAAGGAGTTGAGCAAGTTCCAAAACTCTGCCTGCAGTGTCCACTGCTATTAATACATTTCCATCACCTCGAAGTGTTTCCAGGACATTTGCTAGAAAACAAGAATGTAAAATCCATAGAGAACATAACAATACCTTGCTGCAAAATTAAAGAAGACTTTATCTCCAGTATAAAGACTATAACTTATAAATAAGCGATTATTGGGCCAGGTACACAATTTTAAAAATTCCACTCAGGTTATTACAACTAGTTTTTATTCTGTGAATGTATCTTCATAGGAATGAAAGACAACGCCATTCATTCTCAATTTTTTTTTCACTGAAAAAGCGTAAATCAGTGGTCCCCAGCCCTCTTCACCCACAGTACACATAGAAAATGACATTCTTATAGTATACTGTGGCCATTTAGAATTTTGTTATAAATGATTCCCAAATTTATACATCCAAATACACACATTCATAGTCTCTATTTTATACATACACATTTTGTATGTTTGTATGCCTACACAATAAAATATAGATCCAATTCCCTCTTCCAACAAAAGTATCTTTATGAGTAGACATCCTCACTCTACATTAAAGTTGGCTTGGAAACATTTGGTAAAACCAAAGTCTAACAAAAACAAACAAAAACATACAAACTGATACCTTCTTAAAGTGAAAACAATATAGTACACAAATTCTGCCTTTTTTAAGGTATTATTTATTTATTTGTCAGAGAGCGTGCACGTGCACAAGCAGGGGGAGCAGCAGCCAGAGGGAGAAACAGGCTCCCTGCTGAGCAAGGAGCCCAACGTGGGACTCTGATCCCAGAATGCTAGGATCACGACCTGAGCCGAAGGCAGATGCTCAACAGACTGAGTCACCCAGGTGCCCCACAAGCTCTGCTTTTTAAGTAGACAGATGAAAGCAGTGGTTTCAAACATGTTTAAAAGTAGAATCTAGGGGCGCCTGGGTGGCTCAGTGGGTTAAAGCCTCTGCCTCCGGCTCAGGTCATGATCTCAGGATCCTGGGATCGAGCCCTGCATCGGGCTCTCTGCTCAGCAGGCGGCCTGCTTCCTCCTCTCTCTCTGCCTGCCTCTCTGCCTACTTGTGATCTCTGTCAAATAAATAAAATCTTTTAAAAAAAAAAAAAAAGTAGAATCTAATTTTCCTGTTGAAATCCTGTGTAGCTTATAAAAAAAGAGTAAGAAGGTAAAGCAGCTGAAACCAAAGCAGAAGCAACGAGGGATGACCCAGAGGCTCCTCTTTAGAACTGAGACTACTAGATTAGAGTGTTAAGACACCCAACATCAAAAATCAGTGAAGTATTTGCACCCTCAGGTATCACCTTTGCTCATTTTTCTTTTAAAGTGTAAGTGTTTTGCTAATGGATTTTTTAAAAGTACTTATTTATTTAAGAGAGAGAGAGTAAGAGAGTAAGCACCCAAGCAGGGGGAGCAGCAGGGGAGGGAGAGAGGGAGAAACAGACTCCCTGCTGAGCAGAGAACTCGATGTGGGGGTCGATTCCAGGACCCTGGGATCATGACCTAAGCTTAACCCACTGAGCCATCTAGGCGCCCTTTTTTTAACAGATTTCTATGAGCTCTTTCTATATTCTGGCATTCCCTAGACATGTATCAGCGAATACCAGGTAGAGCTAGCTATGTGCTGAATGACAGGGAGAAGTCAATCTCAACACCTATCCCACAAAAGCTGAATTCAGATGAACTAAATTATCTTTTTCTACAAAATAATGATATGGTCACATAATATTTTTTCAAAAATATTAGAGTTAAGGGCACCTGGATGAGTTAGTTAAGCATGTGACTCTTGATTTTGACTGAGGTCATGAACTCAGCATCACGAGATTGAGTCCCATAACAGGTTCCACACTGGGTGTGGAGGCTGCTTAAGATTCTCTCTCCCTCTGCCCCTTCCCCACCACTTCCTCTCTTTAAAAAAAAAAAAAAATTGAGTTAATCAATCTCTCATGTCAAGAAAAGTGTTAAACAAGATAGAAGAAACTGTAACTCATACTACCATGCCCATCCACGGAGGACATTACTATGTAATACGTACTCAGAAGTTGCTCATCTCTCTGTTTTCTCCTAGGCTGCACATAGGTGGCATTAAAGGAATCTGTGATAAGCAGGGAGGGTCTGCTTAGCATTTCCAAGGAACATCCATTTAAATGACTATAACAAAGTTGAAGAAGAAGAATATTATATCATTTTCAAATAAACAACTGCTTATCTCACCCAAAAATATAAGCAACTTTCATTTATAAGATTTTTCCTTCCCAAACTATAAAAGGACATGTGCTCATTAATAAGAAATCTAGTACGTTAAAAAAGAAAAAAAAGGAAAATTAAGATCTTCCAGAGTACTACCACTCAGAGAAATCGATATATTTTGGTATATATCCTTCTAAGCACACAAATACACTTTCCCAGGCATATATATGTGAATATATTTTACAAAACAGGTATCTCATGTATATGTCTCTATACTCAGTTCTACACCCTGGTTTTCTCCCATGATACTAAAACTGGTTTCTAAATCTATTTTTTAACAATTGTAAAAACCTCTGCCTAGGTTACTTTTTCTCGTCATTATAAATTATCTCAAAGAACATTTTTGCAAAAAGCCTCAATTGCATTTCTGACCATTTCTTTAGGACACATTCCTAGAAATTATTTACTACAATATACAATTTTGCTAAATGGCTTTCCAGAAAGATTTAATCTTTTTCAGAAAGCTCTTTTCCAGAAGGAATGAGCAATTCGTTAAATATCTCCTAAAAGAATACTACCATTTAAAAATCATTTTAATGATATTTAATTTTAAAAAGAATTGTGGTTTAAATTTTTTAACTTTCATAACTTTTGTCCATTTTGTAACTGGCATCTTTTTAATTGGTTAAAAACTAGTCTTACACATGTAAGCCTTTAGACAAAATGCTACAAATATTCTTCCTACTTTATTGTTCTTTAGTTTATTGTTTCAGATGTTTTAAATCTGTATGTAATCAAATCTATCAAAGTTTTCCTTTATAACTTGGTCCACTTCCTTTATACTCAGAAAACCCTTTTTCATACCAAAGATTAGACTCACCTGCACTGTTTCATTTTCTATTAATTCCATTCCATCTGAAATTTATTTGTTATGTGGTAAAAAAACAAAAAAACCCACAAACTGACTTTTTCCCAAAATGTTTAAATACCATTTATTCGAATACCCATACGTTCCTCATTAACCTATGATAACAAGAGCCTAAAACTTACTAGTCTTATATATTTCTAAATGTAAGATACAAAAGATCTTGAGGCTACTGTAATCTCATATAAAACAACTATGAACTTAATGTACAGAAATTACAAAAGAAGTCTCTATGAAACTAAACACCAAAACAATTTTATAGTAATGCCTTGAGTACAAAATGAAGTATTTAAAATTACAACTACTGTGTTCCCCTTTAAAAGGAGTCTGACTTTAAATATAGTTATATCATAATCACTAACTTTACAAAAAAAAAAAAAACCAACCCCACAAAGTTCCTTTAAATAGTAGGTCAAGTAGCAGATAAAAGATAATCCTATGTACAAAAATTCATCTCCTTTACATCTCCAGAGTGATATCTGCTTTATATAGTGGATACTGACATGTCAATTTGTAAAATACATTATCTCTTATATCAAAGTTTCCCCTTACAATGCAAAAAAATTTACTATTTGAGGCTTTTAAGTAGTTCTAGATTTCTGGCTAAAAAGAAAAGAACTTTTTAGTTTGATTTTCCCTCCAAAGAATGAAACAATATCAACTGCATTTCCATTAGCTTTTGTCTTGATATACCTACATCTCCCTCTTGTGGTTAAAGTCAACTGCGTAGACAATTTCTTCTTCTCCATCTTTGACTATTTTCCATATTGTTCCACCAATCATATGACCAGCTGGCAGAGGTGTGATAGACAAGCCATGTCCTTTACCTATGTCAATAAGACAGTGACAATACTCAGATTTCTTTTACAAGCCTAAAGAAAGCTTATTTATTTGTAAACTATTTTTAATAGCTAATATATGCAATGATACAAAATCCCAAAGTAAAAAGGCAAACAGTGAAAATGCAAATCTCATTCTTCTACCCCCCAGCTACTCCATTCCCTCCCTATAGACACTCTTGTTTTGTATGAGTTCTTGGAGACATACCTGTGTTCATAAACTGAAATATTACAAAGAGATTGGACTCACTACCCTATTAAATTACTTAGTACGAACAAATAAATGTGAATATTTATTCACATACACAATCATCAAATGTTTCCATTTTTGTGAACCTCCAAACTGACGAAATAACAATTCAAATCTCATGGTAAACAATTTATCCTATAGAAAAATTAAGTACAAGTCAAACCATTGTGATGCTGCTATTTCTTGGCTAAATCATCAGAGTCCACCGTGACACCATTTTCTCAATTTCAAAGCAAGGCTTCATATTTAATACATCTCCCTCCACAGATGAGAAATCTATACTTAACAGACAACTTCCTGACCTAATTAAATAATAAACTTCTTAATATCCAATTCTCGAATTCCATTAGCTTCTACTATGCTGCCAGAGCACTGCAATTCCTTCAAGACTTCTATCACTACAGTTAGTCATCTGAGCCCCTCAACCTAACTGTGAACTCCCAGGAGGACCTGGCCATGTTACCTTTGCTCAACATACACAGTAAACACTAAAGTCTTTCCCAAGTTACATGTCTAAAGGCTTGAGCTATTAACGTTGTGTTAGTATTTAGTCTGAAATATTTTAAAATCCAAATGACTTGGGAGAAGTTCAGAGTTCCATATTTGAACATGCTAATCTCTTCTTTTTCAGACCACAGGGCCTATAATTTTTACTACAAATTCCCCTTGTACTTTTCAAAGTCAGTTAAACTGGAAACATTTTTTACCTTTCAAATTCACAATCTGAGAGAATTTTAACTGCTGTATTTTATCAAAGGCTGCATCCACATCATCTAACGTAAAGAGTGTAAAGTCTTCCGTATTGTGTCGAGACTAAAAGAACACAAACCAGAGGTTAAACATGGTCACTGCAGGAGTGTAAAAAGCGTTTTTTAACTGCGTGAGTTACCTGGTAAAGATCATACATGAACATCTGTCCCATTTTATAAACAGGAATGGTCGCGTAGATGGCACAGTTCAGACCCAGCTTCCCGACTGCGTAGGGGAGGGCACCGAGATGAAGAGGATCGGGGTGGGACAAAAGTACTGCATCAATTTGGTGAACATGCCTAGGAAAACATGATCAAAAGGCCTTCTCAATTTCTCCAATCTTGTTTTTAAGAGTAAAGACTAGGTTGGGGTAAAAGAGCAAAGGGGCTGAAATTATGATACCTATCAATATCAATTATTACTACCCCGTCCTGCATAGATATCAAAAGTATGTGTGTTACACAAAATAGATGATGTCTATACACATAAAAAAAGAGAAGGAAAAAGAAAAGAGAACCAGTCAATACCACACACAAGCTGATTTTGAATGACTACTTCATATACTATTTATTAAAATCCAAGAACTCAACTTAAAATTTCAGAAATGGTTAGGGAGAAGATATTTGTTATTATTTTACATTTTATTAACATATAATGTATTATTTGTTTCAGGGAGGAAAAGAATATTTAAATGGCCACATTTTTATTATGAATTTTTACCTCTGCTTTTCAGCATGGCAACGGATAACATATTCACTATAGTGAAACTTCAATTAATAAAACGTGTGGTCTCGCTGACAGAAGAAATTAGAAAAAAAATGTTTTGCTACAAGTTCTAAGTTTTTAAATATTCAAGTTATCTTTCCTTCCATAATTAGTATACTACTACAGTGTAACCGAATTCTTTTTTTGATGGATTAGTATCCTTTTGTATCTCATGGTCATTATTCTGGGCACCAAAGCTCAGTATGGAGGATCAAAAGACAGAAAGTAAGCTAATGTGATCTGCTGGCAGACCCTCCATGTGGAAGGTTTATCCTCTCCTCAAATTCTTATAAACTTATTCTTCTCTCAAATTAGGTGCAAAGTCTCTACTGAGATTCATTAGCCGAGTATCACTTAACATTTTACTGAATTTCAATAAACACAGCTCAAAATGCAATCAAAACTGTACGAATGGAACAGTCACTATTTGGATCTTCGGAGAAAGTAAAACTCAGTCTTTTGCTATGAATTAAAACAGAGGAAGGAAAGCAAACACTGTGTAACACAAAATGGTATTACAGTGTAGAAAAGAGAACCTGATTTAATAAAAGTCTAGATATATGAAAAGTAACTTACTTCCTCAGGGAATCTATAATATCCATAGAAAAGTGCTCATCCCAGCCACAGTCCAACAGAAATCTAAACTCATCAACTTGCAGAAGATAGCAAAGAGCAGACTCTTCTTGAACCCCAGAGAGGGTAGTTAATTTGATAATAGATGTCATTTTGGTCCAATAACAATCCAAAAAGTCTTTTCAAAAGAAATAAAAATATAATTAAACATACATCATAGTCTCCCAAACATAACGTACAAATCAAGATTATAACAGGTTTCTAAGTGGGCGGAAATTCCATAAACATACAAAGCAAATGCTTTATTTTTTTTTAAAAAAAGATTTTATTTATTTGAGAGACAAAAAGAGAGAGAGAGAGAGAGCATGAGTAGGAGTAGGGGCAAAGAGAGAAGCAGACTCCACGCTGAACATGGAGCAGATGGCAGGGCTTGATCCCAGGACACGGGGATCATGATCTGAATTGAAAGGCAGACACTCAACCAACTGAGTCACCCAGGCACCCCAGAAAGCAAACACTTTAAAGACCTATTTTCATCATTGCTAAGTTTGAAAGTACAAACATGATCTTACATAATCTTGTTTACAATGAGCCCTTCAGTGGCTCCCCAGTGTAGCTTAATAAAAAGTGGCAGCCTTTACAATCAGTTTCAGATTTAAACTACTACCAGGTGTTTCTAAGCAACTAATTAAATTTCCTCACTTTATGTACCCCCACCTGTAAACATGAGTATTAATAACACATATAAAAAGGGGCACCTGGGTGGAGCAGTGGGTTAAGCCTCTGGCTTTGGCTCAGGTCATAATCTCGGGGTCCTGGGATGGAGCCCCACATTGGGCTCTCTGCTCAGTGGGGAGTCTGCTTCCCCCTCTATCTCTGCCTGCTTCTCTGCCTACTTGTGATCTCTGTCAAATAAATGGATAAAATCTTTAAAAAGGGGGGGGGTGCCTTGGCACAGTTGGTTATGCATCTGACTCTTCGTTTCAGCTCCGATAAGGATCTCAGGGTCATGAGTTAGAGCCCTGCATGGGGCTCCATGCTCAGCTCTCCACCCTCCCCCCCCCCCAAAAAAGCAAGCTTTCTCTGTCTCTAAAATAAATAAATCAATCTTATGGGGCACCAGGGTGGCTCAGTTGGTTAAATGTCTGCCTTCAGCTCAGGTCATGATCCCAGGGTCCAGGATCTAGCCCTGTGTGGGGCTTCCTACTCGGTGGGGAGCCTGCTTCTCCCTTTTCCCTGCTCATGCTTTCTCTTTCTGTCTCTACCTCTGTCTCTCTCTCAAATAAATAAAATCTTTAAAAATAAATCAATCTTTAATAATAATACACATAAAAAGGATGCTGGAAGATTTCAAATAATAGGTAAATTACCTAGAATAGAGACCACCAAGTTCCTCAATAAATAACTACATAATGAATTAATGAACTCATTCTTCAAGGTGAATTTGTGCTTCCTTTATTTTTCTCTGTGATGGCAATGATTTCATTGCATTACAATGATTAGCTTTCATGTCTCTCTCTCTTATTAGACCACTGGTCCTTAAATAAATAGACCCCCTTGAGAATCTGATAAAAAGCTATGGACTATTCCTTCTCCCCTCAGTCGTCCAAAAACAAACAAGGTGCACATATACATAGAAACCCACATACTTTTGAGGCGTTAAATGTTAAAAATACTTGCACTGGAAAGTAAGCAACTAAAAAAACAGGTAGAATCTCATGTTTGCAATTCCTAAAAGAGAACTTGACACACAGATAGTATTCAACATATATTTGATGGAATTTATGTTGGGATGCCTACTGTACATAGTTCAAGGAGATAGAACATGAACACAATTATTGGGATTTAAGACCTAGAATTGTGTGCTATTAAGCAGGTATTACAAAACATTCATTAGCAAAGTACAACTCCACAGCAGTATTTCAGATCCGCGCTCCTTGAAGTAAATTAGCTTATTCAAGAAGGAAAGATCAAGCACACCTGATGATCTCTTACCCGCTACCGAAGGTCCTATCAACAAACTCAGGTAAACTGTCACCTTTCATGACAGGGTGTCAGAAGACCAATCCCACCACATCTCCCATTCTTCTTCTTCCCAGTCACAGACTTAGACCCAAGACTCCTGGATTGTCCATTATCACTGATGTGCACGTCTGTCAGTCAGATCTACTCCTCTACTTTCTATCCTTCCCAAGTCCTTCCAGTAGGCCCTCTGGAACGATGCCGCTTACCCTCACCTGTAACTGCACCTCTCCCCTGAAGGTTCTCTTCACCGAAACTATTTCTCCTGCAGTGTTCCCAGGGTTTTTTCCTTGTACACCCCCTGTGCCTCCAAAGCAGGATGTTCATGCTCCTTGATCCTCACTGCAGTTCCCAAACCAGATCTTCTCCCTCCTCCGCCATATACTCCGGGCCCTCCCAGCTAGTTCACCACGAGCCTTCCCACTTTCCTCCTCACCGCTGACATGGGTTAACTGGACCTCATTCACTGAGGACTTTAGTTGCCGACTCAGTCTTCCTCGGTAACTCAACTACTGACTCTAATCCCCCAACTTTCTCAATTCTAATAACCTCATCTCACTTCAACCCCTGGACCTCATCACACCTGAGCTGCACCATTTCCAAACATTCACCTTCTCATGTTCATGTGTCTCACGCTGTCATTTCCACCTTGCTTACTCAGTAATCCCACTGCGAAAATCCTTCAGCCTCACTGAATCTCTAACCCACCCCCAACTCTTTCACCCTCTCCTGTCTCCACTCACATCCTTCCTGCTGATCCACAATCCATCATGAGTATCTTAAAAACACTATCAAGCATCTGGCTGCTCTGGTCCTTCCTTGTACCAGTCTGGCAGAACGCCCAACTCCGACTGATTCCAATCCTTCACTTTGTCTATTCCAGAAACTGAATGTTGCCAGGGGAAAAAAGAATCCCAAGACTGTGCTATTTGATCTTTAAATTCATGGTCAAAAATCTCAAATGGAGGGGCGCCTGGGTGGCTCAGTGGGTTAAAGCCTCTGCCTTCGGCTCAGGTCGTGATATCAGGGTCCTGGGATCGAGCCCTGCATCGGGTTCTCTGCTCAGCAGGGAGCCTGCTTCCTCCTCTCTCTCTCTCTCTCTGCCTGCCTCTCTGCCTACTTGAAATCTCTGTCTGTCAAATAAATAAAATCTTAAAAAAAAAAATCTCAAATGGAAAAAATATATATACGTGTATCAAACAGGCACTAAGCACTACCTATCAATCTGAGTTTTTGTAGTAGGTTGACTATCTCTGAGACTGTGATTTTTACACTGCCTCCTCTGCTCAAGCATCATGTACCATGCCCTGACCCGACTCTCACCGATAACCTCACCTCATTCTTCAACTAGAAAACCAAGCCATTAGACAATAACCCATTTTCCAATACCAACTCTATTAATGCATCTACATGAACATTGCTGTGTCTCCAATTACATGGAATCGATAGCCTTGCTCTCATCCAAGGCCAATCCCCATGAGTACTCTGGATCCCATTCTAATTTTTCATCTTCTAGAGGACTGAACCTCTTCAGTCACCCCTTCTTTTCCCTGCATTATCCATGTATCACTGATGTACCACTCCTATTAGCATATGCAGATCCTCTAGAATTTCCCAATTAAAAAAAACCCTCTCTTAATTCTACAATCCCCTGCAAGTACTTCACCATTTCTATGCTCCCCTTTCACAGCAGAGGTTCTCAGAATATTTGTCCACAAATGTGTCTCCACTCTCTCACCTCCCAAAGCTGGCATCTTTCTCCACCAACACATCAGAAGTGCTTTCATCAGGGTCACTGACCAACCTCTATGTAATTTAATCCACTGGGCATTTATTTCTCTGGCCACAACTGGCGGAAACCATAGCAGCATTCAGCGAAAGTAAGTATTCAGCCTCCTTGAAATGTTCTCCTCACTCTGCCTCCGTGTCAACCTTCTCCTGGTTTTCCTTGTACCTAACTTAGGTCACTCGCCTATCTCCTTTGCTAGATACTTTCTTTCTTCAACCTCTAGACGTGGCAGGGCTCTCCAGTAGGACTTTTTTTTTCTTTCCAGGTAATCTCACCAGTTCCACAGCTATAAATTATCGCCTGACCTCTGACGGCATCATCCTTGAGTCCTGCATTTCCTTTGTATCCCACATCCAGTCTCTCTGTAAGTGCTGCATTTTTACCTCCATGGGATGTCTCAAGTTTCCTTCTATCTCCACTGTCACGAAGATCTCTAGCTAGTTTGTAAATTTTCCCTGCCTCAAATTTATTCTGAGATGGTTTTCTAACAACCCTACCGTCCTTGCCTACCTGTTACATCCTGTAACATCACAAAAGACTTATTGCTCGCTATTACCTGCTCTTTATTTACTTGCTTTGCCCACCTCCATCTCTCCTGCTCACCCCAGCAGTAGATTATGGACTCCATGTAAAAACAGACCTTATCTATTTTGGGTACAGTTACCCTCCAATGCCTCTATAGTGTCTAACACTAGTGGGGGGGGGGGGCGGTCAATAAAAGCTTATTAAATGAATGAAGCATGGCTAGTGTCAAATGAGCTTAGTGCCCTTACTGCACCATTAACAGTTACCCATTTATATGCACTTCTCCTTGCTTGGGAGAGCTCTCTTGGATGCAAGCCAGGCTTGACCCTGTTTGTATCCTCACTATATTAGCACATTTTAAACACACAGCAGTTGTTCAGTAAAGAACTGATGAAATAAATAAGTTAAAATTAAAAATATATTGTCTTAGCATGTTCCTATTCATAAGGTAGGAGAAATACGAAGATTTGTATTTACAAAGATATTAATGGAAAGAATCCTTTGGAAAGGATCTAAAGAAAAGTCTCCTTGCCAAAAAGCTTCCTGTGCGACAATTATATTAATGGTCTAAGAGAAACCCTTTTTTACTCAAATCCACTTTAACTTCCACTTTCCTTAGATTATGAAGTGAAAATACCAAAGATCTTGCAGACAGAAGTAAATCAGTTCATGTTAAAGCTCTGCACACAGACCCAGATTTCAACAGGTGAAAGGGTATTTTTAATACAATTGCTCATTACTTACTGATATCTCAGTTGTACATAGGGTGAGACACCATGAATTCAAGGGAAGAGTTCTTTATAAATCTAAAAAATAAAGAGAGTCTGATGAATGTGGTATAACAGATTTACTTCTGTTTTTACATATGGTGTTTAACTTCTATGTTTTGCCCTAAGATGAACACCATGAGCGGCAGCAAGCAGTTTAATAAATGGTCCTTTTTTAAAAAAAGAAACGTGTTATAATTTTAGGAAGCAAAAGCTTACATAAAACGGAGATAATAAAAGGATAATAAAAGACAAAAATAATAATGTACCCAATTGGTCATAATCACAAGCTAGAATATTCAGTTTAGGAAATAAGATTTTAAAAACCAACATTAGCTTATATTATTAAGAATCATAAAAGAGGCGGGATCTTAAATTACTTGTTAAGGATTAGGAGTACCTGAGGAGAGAAAAAAAGAAAAGGTATTGAAAACAGGGGAATAACATGATCAAAGGCACGTAAGAACTGACAGAGTTTTAGTGGAAAAACCAGCCGGGCACACTTTCATATAAGCAAAAAATGAAAGAAAAGCCCTAATGAATAGAAAAGGGCTGGATAATGGAAGGTCTTGGACTCTAGACCTAGCTCTTCAGGCAAGAGAGAAACATTTTAAGATCTACATGAAGTAAGATGACACAATACAGGAAACTCCGTATTTCAGGAAAATTACCTGGAGGGTATGACTGATTAGATAAGATACAGAAAGCAAGCAGATAAAAAGGAAGACTATTTAGCAGACCACTTCCTTCTTCCAACTTTGCTAGTTCTATTTTGAGACTAAATTCCTTTAGCCTCAAATGTACTTTATAATTCTCTGACATGAATTCATTAGTCCTCATCTAACCAAGCCTACTTCTTAAGTAGTCTGTTACCAACTCCTGATTCTTTTCCCCTCAAAATGCCTCACCTGTGTATCACCCCCTTTCCCTTCCCATCACCAGTACCTTAAAGCAGGGCCTCATCACCTTACATTTGGGTTTCTGTTTCTCTCCCTCCTGGCTTTCTTCCCTTCATCTCAACCTAAACATGACGGTCAGACTAATCTACAGAAACACCCCGCCACATATTAACCCTTGCTCAGAAACCTCTGAAAGCTTCTCACTGCTTGAAAAAACAAAAACCTGAAAGCCTTAACTAGCAATGGAGGGCCCAGCAAGCTGCTGACATCCCTGCTCACCGCTGTCTAGCTCAAACTGCACCTCTGTATGAATTCCTAGACTACACTGGCTCTGCCCAACAAAAATACAACACAAGCCAGAAACGTAACTCAAACTTTTTTTCATAGCCACATTGAGAAGTTTGACAGGTGAATTTTAATATACCTTATTGAGCCCAACTTATTCAAAATATAATTTTCCTATGCAACCTATTAATTATTGAGATACTTTGCCTTTTCATACCAAGTCTTTGAAATCCAGTGTGTATTTTATATTTACAGCACATCTCAATTCAATCTAACCACAATTTCAAGGGCTCAACAGCTACATACAGCTAGTGGCTACTGTAATAGCACAATTATAGACTCTAAAATCAATGCTTTGTACCGTACTCCATTGTGCTCAGCCACTCCTTAAGGTGCAGGTTGGCACCATCCTATTTTTTTGTACTTATCTTGGGCTTGATTTTAATGGAATCCCTAACCATTTAGTCTTCTGGACCAAAAACCCTGGAGTCATCCTCCATCCACCAAACTGCTGCCACCTGTTGAATCCTATTTGACGTTTCAGAAAGGTCTTACACCCTTCACTATCCTATTTCAACTGAGGCAATCATTATCTTACCTCAGTGACAATTTCCTCTTACCTAGTTTTCCTGTTCCCAGTTGATCCTCCATACAGCTGTCAGAGACCACCCTAAAAAAAACAAATATACTCATGCCCTTTCCTTGTGTAAAGTATGCACTTTCTAACAAATGAAATCTGAACTCCTTAGCTGGAAATCAAGGTCCTTCACAAGCTGCTTGCAATCTCCCTCTTCCTTCACCAACCACCCTTGCACTGCTTCAATGCTCAAGGACATTTATCCTGCCACACTCTCTCAGTATGCCAAGACCGCCCAAGTCTCTAGATCCAGGAATGACCTTCTCCTGAGCCTTGTAAATTCCTTCTGACCCTTCAAGACCCAGCTGAAATAGTTCTCCTATACGAAGCTTTTTTCGTAGTCTCAGGAGGTTATTTTTTTTTTTCACCTAGCACAAAAGGGGAACCAAGAATATTTGTTGAATGGATGCTGAATGTATATGCGAAGAGCAAAAGCGATCATCTTTGTATTGCCAAATTCAAGCACAGCACTCAAAGTGAGATACATGTGTGCTTAAAGAATGAAAGTAGACGGATACTACTTCATTTCAATTATCTCTCAGTTACTGGCAAGAGAAATGATGACCTTGCATGTTGGAGACAGCTAAAGGGAACCAGGCAAAAATCCAAGGGAAAACGAAGGAATCTGGGTTGGCCTCCGAGCTCATGGAGTCCAAAAAAGTCTCTTCCTGGTCTTTCAGAAAGAAAATTGGCTTCCTAAAAAAAATATATCACAGGGGTTATAAGATAAAAAATTAGGGTATGGGCAATTGATAATTCATGTTCGGTTGGTGACAGGAGGCCGGACTCGAGAGGTTTAAGGCTAGTCTGAACTCCTGCTTACTTAAGAGCAAGTAAAACAGAGATGGAAGCGCAAAGGGAGCCTGGAGGGCTGGGGGGCTGAGCTGGGGAGCTGGGGGGAGCGGGAGGAGCAGAAGGCCGAGACCATTTTAATAAAGCACAGTGACATCTTAAAGGATCCCTGGAATCGACTAACTAAAGAACGCCTACTTTGTGCCCAGTGCTTAGCAGTCTCGTGACCACGCCAAGACTCCCAGCGAGGAGGCTAAAACCACCGCAACCACGAGGGCCAAAGGCGCCAAACCTGGCGCCGGATTAACTCATCCAGCCGGCAAACAGCAAAAAAGAGGGAAGGAGAACACACGAGTGAATCGTGTGGATTGCCACAAAGACCGGGGGCTTTAGACCCACGGAGAAATCACTTCTTTCCCTCGATGAGCACTTCTGCCACGCCGGGCCAGGACAGTCGCGACCGAAACCCCAGGAGCATGTCCCCAGAGCAGACCCGGACAAGGTGGAGCCAGGGTCTCCATGAGGGCCGAGGACGCCCCCTCCCCCATCCAAAGGCTCACTCCTTCCCTCCGCCCCCACTTGCCTCGTCAGTCCTCCCCCAACGCCGTCCACTGCCCTTCCCAACCCCTAGTCGAATCCAGGTTCAAGAGCGAGACAAGCTGATACTCGCTCAACACCACCCGTGACGACCAGCCAGCAGAAGCCCCGCGATGGCGGCCGCCATTTTGAAACTGGAGGCGAGCCTCTGAGGCGGGTAAGGCCCAGGGCGATACCATGTTCCAGGGGGGTGGGGGCGAAGCTGTGGAAAGGCGATGGCTCTTGCGACAACAAGTCTCGTCACCTTGCGCCGAAGTCTTATTTTTAAATAACTTATAATGTTTAAAAGCTAAAATAAGTACGAGAAGATCCCAACATCCCAAGGGAGAAGAGGTACAGTTTCCCAGAGCCACCCCTCTCTGACCCGGCGTGGCGAATGGCAGGTCCCAAGGCCGCAGCTTCCGCCGGCGCAGGTGGCTGGGTTCGTCGCTGCCCTTGGTTGTGGGTTCGTTTTTGACACCAAGGGCGCAGGTGGGTCCGGGATTCGGGATGGCCCGAGACGCTGCGGGTCCTCGTTGTATAGACGGGGAGGGTTCACCTCTAGGGAAGCCCTCGGCGGCGGTGTGTTTAGGCGAGGGGTGGTCCGGAGGTTCCCCCCGGGGCTTGCGAGCGGTGGAGACGGGAAAGGGAAATGGGGCTTTCTTGCCGTAGACAGCTGGGCTCATGTTTGGCACCTGACGGCTTTTGGGAAGGGGAGTTGGAGGTTGTCGTTATTGGAAAACGTCCTTAGGGATCATCAGGTGACCGTCCCTGACCGGCCCGGAGAGAAGACAGGCCGGGATCACGTCCCTAGGCTGGAGGGAAGGCGCGAGCATCCCAGACTCGTCCAAGTTTTCAGCGTTCTGTCTCCTGGTTGCTCAGGATTGGAAACAAACCTCGCTCTTCCAAATCGCAAACCATTCCACACACAAAAATCACTTTTTAAAAACGTAATGTTTAATTTGTACTAGGTTAATAAGACACAGTTCCAGACCTCAAGGAGTTCAGTTTCTCCGTGCATCGAGCACTGCTTTTCATAGATTATTGTTCAAAAAAAGTCGATCTAAAATGCTGTGGGGACCAATTAGAGATTAGAACTTAATTTTTGAAATATCTGTTCATCTACGTTTTACAACATGAACTGACATATTAAAAATACACTCCAGATACATTTTTCTTTTTTTTTTTTTTTTAGTTAGGCGGGAAAAATTGATTGAAGAAAAAGTAATGTTAGGGGGCGCCTGGGTGGCTCAGTGGGTTAAGCCTCTGCCTTTGGCTCAGGTCATGGTCTCAGGGTCCTGGGATTGAGTCCCGCATTGGGCTGTCTCTCAGCGGGGAGCCTGCTTCCCCCTCTCTCTCTGCCTGCCTCTCTGCCTACTTGTGATCTCTGTCAAATAAATGGATAAAATCCTTAAAAAAAAAAAAAGTAATGTTGAGAAAAATAAGATAACACCGAGTAACATCAGTCTAAATGTTTACCTCTATAGTTACCCTAGCATACAATAAAACACAAATAGCTTGAACCAAGAAGCCAGACTGCCTGAGTGTTAATACTGGCTCTGCTACTTACTGCATCTGTGACCTTAAGTAAGTCCATTGCCCCTGGATTTCCTCATCTGAAAAAAGTACGCTTACTAAACTGGGGACATTAGTGAGTACACGGTATAGTATTGTGAAGATTACATGAGTTAGTGATTATGAAAAGCAGTAAGAACTGTACCTGACAGTGCTATAAGAGCTTTTTTTTCTAGAGCTACAGCAAAAAATTTTAAACATTAGTAACAAAGGATGGGTGATCAGTTACATGATTCCTTGAGTCCATAAGATAAAAACTAATTAGTTTTTCTTAGGAATACCATAGCAAGTCCCAGTTGTGATGTAAAAGGATTTTTCATGAGTCTTATAAAGCAGACACTCCTGGAGCACCTAGGTGGCCCAGTTGATTAAGCATCTGACTCTTGATTATGGCTCAGGTCATGATCTCAGGGGCATATGGTGGTGCCCCATGTTTGCTGAGCATGGAGCCTGCGTAAGACTCTCTCTCCCCCTTTGCTCCCTGCCCCCTCAAAAAAAAAAAAAAAAAAAAGACTAATATGTACAGTGGCCTCATGGGCACCCATGTGGATGTCATTGTTCATCCACACTTCAGGGCTTGTTTCATTGGAGCTTGTCCCCGGACCTCACTGATCTTTGCCTATCAGATAAAGTCCCCTATGGTCTTGGGCTCATGACCAGAGCCTGTCTATACTCTCCCTCCTATCCATTCTCCAAGAAATCATTCTGGCTCACTTCTTTGGTCCATAAATCTTTGTCCTCCCTAGTCATTCACTCAGTGAAATACAGAGGACAAATTATGTTCAATGCCACGACTCCCAAAGTCCGTTAAAAACAAGTGTAATATGAAATGTCTCTGGGACTAAGATTTGTCATTTACCTGTTAGCAATGGAATCATGGTGGCTGAACCCAACTCTGGATTTTGAATACACAGAATCCTTTTATCAGTCTTCACCTGTAGAGTGTATATAAGAGCTTATGTGCAGCCAGTCTCCGGGGTTTGTCTCCCCTCTTAGATTCTGAGTAGAGTGGGACAAAAGTAGCTACTTGCCCTGTCCGAAGAATGCCAACAACAATAATGGCTTATAACCCACAGGCGGCCATGGGCTTATTTAGAACAGTCTTGGGCTAAGTCAACAAGCACTTTTGTTGTTGGTTAAAGTACATATAGTATCTGATTCACCTGTGCTGAGGGTTAGGCTTGACCCCCACAACACCCCTATTAAGAAATTTGAGGAACCTATGAGGACAGGTGACCGAATACATGACCGATTGAGTTCTACAGAGACCAATACTGTCTAGTATTTTGCAGTTTTGTACTTTCAAAGTTACATTAGTCGATTAAGGCATGTTTTGTTATTCTTATCCTTGACTGGCTCAAATTTGTTAAACAAGTAAGTGGCTCATCTGGCAGGCACTTGGTCAGATTCATGAAGAGAGCTTCAGTATCTAAATGCAAATAACGTTACTTAAGGCGTAGTGCTGAGAGCGCCACCATCTTCTAGGAAATAAGTTTGCCCAAGAACTGTTTGCATCAAATCAGCTAACAAATTCTTTCAACTAGATTTTTCCAGCCCCACAAGGAAGGAGGACCAAAAGTACCTATTTTGTTTGTTTTAAAGATTTATTAGAGCACTCGATCACATGATGGGGTTGGGCATGTAGTGGCAGAGGGAGAGAATCTTGATACATACTGACTGCTGAGTGGGGAGCCCAATCTGGGGCCCAATACCGCAACACATGAGATCACAACCGGAGCTGAAACCAAGAGCCCAATGCTCAACTGATTGAGCCACCCAGTCTCCCCCACCCCAAAAGTCCTTATTTTTTTTTTTCAAAGATTTTATTTATTTATTTGACAGACAGAGATCACAGGTAGGCAGAGAGGCAGGCAGAGAGAGAGAGGAGGAAGCAGGCTTCCCGCTGAGGAGAGAGCCTGATGCAGGGCTTGATCCCAGGACCCTGGGATCATGACCTGAGCTGAAGGCAGAGGCTTTAACCCACTGAGCCACCCAGGCGCCCCAAAAGTCCTTATTTTGATGAAGGCTCCCCAGACGCTTTTGGTGTGCAGTTAGGTTTGAGAATTCCAGCTGTAGGAGGTAGACTAAAACTTTAATGGCTAAACTGTAAGTTACATATTTTAAATAACTTGTTAACTTTACATAATTTTCCTGCTGTGTGTAATATGCTTTATCAAGTAGAGTATGGGGTAATTGTGCAACTATTAACTTTATGGCCATTTTCCAACCTGTTGTCATTAGATAGTGATGAAGTTTGAGAAATACAGATTTGGAATGTGTAAGTGTGAGAACTAGTGTCTTAGGAGAGGCAGGAATCCGGTCTCCCTAACCCTAGCACAGTTGAGTGCTGAGCAGTTTTGTTGGCAGGCCTGTATTCTCTCACCATATTGTCATACACCTTCTCAGCCATTGTATATGATGAATTCGTCTTAGATTCATGCATAGGAAGATATATTTTGATTTTATCTTTAGGTGCAAATTTTTGCAGAAACTTTTTTTTAATTAAGGCAAATTTATTTTCCATATGGTGACTTCTATTCTTCCTCCTGTACCTTTTAGAAACTCTTAGAACTTAAAAGCCCTTAAGTACCATAAATTTTAATTCAAGAAGAGTTCTTTTAGAGAGGTATTGAGATCTAATAGAAAAAGAGCTTTGGAGCAAACCTAAGCTTGAATTTCAGCTCTGTATTTAATACTTGTTTAGGTGAAGCTGTTTTGTAGTCTATAAAATGAGGATAATAATAGTTATTTCATGTTATATATAAGATGATACGATGGCTCTGGTACCTAGTAGTCATTCTATAAAAGTAAATTCCCTTCTGTCCTTATTTTTTGCTAAATCTTCGAATTGATACTGAGATCTGCCATGATGTTGTTGAGTGAAGTTTTTTAAAATTTCATTTCCTTTCAAAAATTAGTTTTCAGCTTTGTGCACTAGCAGTATTGTAGCTAATGGGGTTTATCTGAGTCACAATTACTGCTAATTGAAAAATTAGTTTTCAATAATGATAGCTTAACTAAAGAATTCTGCTTTTGGCATAATATTGTAGTTATATTTGTTTTGGCGCCGTAAGACATTCTAAAAATATTTTACACGTGTGTAAAAGTTTTAAATTAATTGTAGGAGGGTGCAAATATACAGCTTTTGCAGGTAGAATTTTTTTATACTCTCCATTTCTCTGCACTGTACCATATCAGTTCACTAGTAGAGCTAGGAAAAAAGTTAATAAATTGATTTTTAATGCAGTGCAGTTTTTATATAAATCATTGTCACCGGTATAATTGTCATCAAGTAGATTTTAAGTTGTATACTACATCCTGATCCCAAGCAAATTTGAAGAGGCTTACTATGCTTTAACATCTATCTCCTATATTCAGGGCTATCTTTCTGTTTCAGATGCAATTTTTCAAGATATTACAAAGGCAGTTATATTTCTGATAATTTTTCCCCCTAGCACTCAGGATGAATATAATTCAGATTGTTCGTGACCACTGGGTACATATACTTGTTCCTGTGGGGTTTGTCTTTGGATGTTATCTAGACAGAAGGAATGATGAAACGCTGACTGCCTTCCGGAACAAGAGTTTGTTGTTTAAAAGGTTAGTTTGTATGCTTCTTTTAAATGAACAATTAATGAGGTCTTAGAAATAATTTTTTAATATCATATATGCCAAATATAAATAGAAGGGGTGAGTTGCTCTCCCCTGCCCCCGAAGTAAGATTAATGTTACATTATTTTGTAGCATTAGTTACTGTTTAATCCTTTTACAAAACTATGATTACCTTTGGACGGCCAACAAGTCTTCAGTTTATGAACAGCCTATTTCAAATGTTTGAAAAATTTTTTTTTGGCATTCAGGATGCACTGTGATCTAGAAACAATGTTATAAACCAGCTCACCAAAGCCTTTAATAAAGCTTTCATGTATTATCTTACTTAAGCCAGAATGTAGCTGAAATCTGTGGTACTAATAGTGGCTTCTTGCCATATTCCTAGCAATACTGCTGGAGAGCTTTAGGTGTGGTGGCTGAGTGATCAGAAGGCAGCTGGCAGCTCCTGGTACCACGTTGTGTCTCTGGAGATGGCTCTTTTGGCAGCAGAGTGAGTTAACATGTCTGCCACTGGGTATGCAGCTAAGTGGGAAGAAGCTCAAGGAACCAGAGGCTTGAGCAACATTCACAGTCGATGTGAAGAGGAGGTTTACAGTTAAGGATTTCAAGAAAGAGAAAATGAATTAGAAAAGGTTTAGAAAACCTCAAATGAACTCATTGAGAGGATAATAGCTTTCATACAGTCTAAGAAATTGCAGTTCCTTAATGTGGAAAAATGAAATTGAAGGGATGGTAAAAGTTCAAAATCATGAGAGAATAGAATGAGTATGTTGAGTCTATATAAAAATTTTAATGGGTCGATTTAATAGAATATAAAATATTGAATTCTTACTCCTCTGACTCTTTACCCCCCCATAAAAATTTAATCTATACTTTTTTCTTTCCTTCCTTTTCAATTTCCACACAGGGAACTGAGACCCAATGAAGAAGTCACCTGGAAGTAAAGGTCGTGACTGAATTACAGAATGTTCACATTTTAAAAATTAGGAGAGAAATAAAAACACATCCATTTAATTTGAAGTATGTGTCTTCTATGCTATAGCAGTCCACGTTTTAAGTAATAGGCACACTTAGCTTAAAAATAAATCATTATTTTGAGTATTTGACTGAGGATATTGATATTAAATTTACAATCAGTGTTTCATTTTCTTTTCCTCATTTTAAACCATAGTACTATTAAATCATATAGCCAATTTTTTCCTCAGATATTTTTCAGAATTTTTTTTTGAGCTGTGTACTTTAGAAGGATGATACTAACAGAAAATTTTAGTGACCTTCAGTTTGGCAAAGATCTCTTAAATGCAACGCATAAAGCATGAACTAGTTTTTAAATTTTTTGCTCTTCAAAAGACACTTATGAAAATGAAAATGTAGCCATAAACTGGGAGAAAGTATTTGCAAAATGTAATATACAGCAAATAACTTATATCCAGAATATGTAAAGAATCCTTATAGCTTAATAAGACAGCCCAGTTTTTAAAAATTATTCATTTACTTAATCTGTACACCCAACATGGGGCTCAAACTCAACCCTGAGTTCAAGAGTCAAGTGTTCAGCCAACTGAGCCAATCAGGCACCCCAGCCCAATTTTTTAAATGAACAAAAGAATTTTTTTTAATAGATTTTATTTATTTATTTGAGAGAGAACACAAGCAGAGGCAGTGGGAGACAGAGAAGCAGGCTCCCTGCTCTCCCAATGTGGGGCAGGCCTGATCCCAGGACCCAGGGATCATGACCTAAGCCTGATGTTAACCAACTGAGCCACCCAGGTACCCATGAGCAAAAGATTTTAAGAGACACTTCGCAAAAAAAGATAGGATGGTAACTAAAGCATATGAAAAGATTCCTAACATCAATAGTCGTTAGGGAAATGCAATTTAAGCCACAATGAGACACCAGCACATACCTATTAGAATAGTTAAAATCAAAAGAGTGATCCTATTCCTGGTGTTGGCAAGGGTGCAGAGCAAGTGGACCTCACAGTGCTGGCAGGAATGTAAAATGCAGCTGCCAGGAGTTGTACCACTTTAGGAATCAGTTTAGCAGTTTCAAATGAAAATAACACCTCCCGTATGACCCAGCCATCCCACTCTGAGGTATTCATCCAAGGCAAGGGAAGGCGTATGTTCTTACAAAGGCTTACATGAATGTTCATAGCAGCTTCATTTGTAATAGCCAAAAATTGGAGCTAGCCCAAATGTACATCAAGTAGCTAAACTGTTAAATCCTTATGATGGAATACTACTCAGCATTAAAAAAGGAATATCTATTGCTATTATATTGCTGAATTTCAAATTAATTACACTGGATGAAAGAGGCCAGACAGAAAGTACACACTTTATAGTTCCATTTATATAAATAATGTTGACACTGTAAACTACAGTAACAAAGCAGACTAGTGGTTGCCTGGAGGAGCATGGTCTAGAAAGGGTTAGAAGTAAGAATTACAAGGGGGAGGGCACCTGGGTGTCTCAGCTGGTTGATCAGCTACCTTCGGCTTAGTCCATCATGATCCCAGAGTCTTGGGATCGAACCCCACATGGGGCTCCCTGCTCAGTGGGGAGTCTGCTTCTCCTTCTGCCTCTCACCCTGCTCGTGCTCACTCACTCTCAATAAATAATAATTTTTTTTTAATCTTAAAAGAATTACAAGGGGGCACAAGGAAACTTTGGAGTGTACATTGTTCATTTTCTTGCTTGTGATGGTTCCATATATTGAATTTAGGAGAGGTAAAATTACAATAAAATAGTCCCTAATTATCACTGATAGGGTCTTTGACAGTATAATTAAAGATCTCAGTATGAAATCACCCTGAATTAGGGTAGGATCTAAATCCAATCATTGGTACTTAAAAGAGGAGAGGACAGAGACACAAAAGGAAAAAGGCCACATGAAAACCAAAGCCAAGGTTAGAGTTCTGCAACCACAAGCCAGCTAATGCCAGGGGCCGCTGGAAGTTGGAAGAAGTGAGGAAAGAATTCTTCCTGTCACCATGGAGCATGACCCTGCTAACACCTTGGTTTCAGACTTGTGGCCTCAAGAACAGTGAGAGAATAAATTTCTGTTTTTAGCCACCGAGTTTGTGATGATTTGGTGCAGCAGCCGTAGCAAATGAATACATTTTTTTTTTCTGAGAATCTAATGCAATAAATATTTGAAAAATCAAGAATAAAACTGTATACTGTGAAAAGTCTCATTCCCCTGTCTCCTATTGCCTAATTCTCTTCCCATCTCAAACACATGCATAACCTCAGGATTTCTTGAATATTTTTACGCAGATTTGTAATGCATATGAACAACAAAAAGATACGTGTTTCTGTACACACTCACTTTCTTTAAAAAGAAATCAGGAGGGATACCTGGGTGACTCCATTAGTTAGGCATCTGCCTTTGGCTTGGGTCATGATCCCAGGGTCCTGGAATCTAATCTTTCATCTGGCTCCTTGTTCAGGTGGGAACCTGCTTCCTCTGTCTGCTGCTCCCCCTGTTTGTGCATGCGCTCTTTCTGTTAAAATCTTTTTAAAAATAAATAAAAATAATAAATCAGGAAAAAATGTTTTGCATATTTTTTCACTTTGTGAGACCCTGATTTGTTTCCCCAGTTAGGCCACAGTTCCTTGAGAACTTGCATATACTGTTCCCCCAATAAGGAAATGTGGATTGTGCACCCAGGAGCATTCAGTAAAGGGTAACTAGGTAACCTTGAGGACCTGGTCCTCACTGGTACTCTCCACTTCCTTACCTCCCGCTGCCCATTCTGTTCCTCTGAGCCTACACTCACTGATGTCCCCAGTGGTCTCCATAGCAACAACTTAGTAGACCCTTGTAAGTCCTTATGTTGCTGGACCCCTTAGCAGCAACTGACACTGATTCTTGAAACATTCCTTTCTCAAGGCTTTGGTAATGTCACACTCTTCCTGCTTTTCCTCCCTTCTTGGCTATTCCTTCTCTACCCTCCGGGTTCTACTTTAAATCCTCTTTTCAGTCTCTTCCTTTTCCCCTAGATGATTTTATTCACTCCTGTGAATAACTCCCCATTCTACAGCAAAACCAAGCTCCTGAATCCAGACCATTTATACAGAAAGAAAGACAGATAGATAACCTCCACTCATTATTTGTCTTACATATCATAGGTATACCCCCAAACCTTGCCCCTTCCTCCAGTATTCCCCATCTCGCTGAATACTATTCCTGCCACAGTGGCTGCCTAGGGCAGAAACCCAGATATCATCCCTAACATTTCTGTGTCCCTCACTCTCCACTCTCACCAAGTTCTGTTGAGCCTCGCCACTTCCTAATCACCTCTCAAAATGGTTTCCTCTCCACTGCAGGTCATTACTCTAGCCCAAACACCAACATTTCTCCCAAGATTCCTTCCACAGCATCAGCTCTTTTCTGCAGCTAGAGTGATCTTTATAAAATGCAAATCTGAACATCTCTTCGTTAAAAATTTTCTATAACTCCCCAACTGTCTTTAAAAACATAACTTCCTTAATCTAATTTCAAGGTGCAAAATCTACTATTTTCCTACTCCTTCATCTTCATCAGACTCCTTCCTCCACTTCACTGAACTTTCAGTTCCCCCAACTCATGCTACCTTTTCAGGGTCAGAACGCAGACACTTAGTAACAAGGTGTCTGGATTTGGACCCCAGCAAGGGCAACTCACTAGCTGACCTTGGAGTCCCTTCTTTTCTTAACCTCCCTGTGCATCAGTGCCCTCGTGTAAAACAGGGATCATAACAACACCTATGTCAAAGGTTGTTGTATTAAATTCGTTAATATATGCAAAGTAGTTGAAAAAGAATGCCTACCTTACAGTAAGCTCTCTATAAATATTGTATTTTTACACAAGCGCTAGTGTTGGGGAATGCAATGATGTCTTTTGCTTAATCAGGCTTTCAGTGGGGGAGGAGGAGAAAGATATTAAATAATTTAACGCAGATATAAGCAGAAAGTACAAAGTGGAAAACATAAAAGAACATAGAACCCAAGTGTTCCTCACCCAGACCCCTTAATAGCCTAAAAATCCATAGCAATGGGTGGGAAGCAGAGAAATTCCTCCAGACCGTAGGTGGCGCTGCAACACCCCCAGCCAGCCTGATAGAGGGATATGGGAGGACGCGCTACAAAGGTCACGTGCTCTTGCATTTACCGCCCCGGCGTTCACTTGCTCTTCGTTCCACGTGATTCATATCCTCGGGGATGATTGGTCTGTGCGAGGCACGTGGGAGGGGGCGGCTCGAGGAGGGGCGGGGCGGGGTGGGAGGAGGGGTGGGGCCGAGGGGCGGGACTGGAGGGGGGGGTGGTTCGGCGCGGGGGCCGTTGGCTCCAGACAAATAAACATGGAGTCCATCTTCCACGAGAAAGTGAGTGTCCGCGTTCGGTGGGGAGCTGTCTGCGGTGTGGTGGCTGCGGTGGGGCGCAGTACCTCCTCCTCTGGGAGCGCTGGCGGGGCCGCGCGTCGCCCCCGTCCCAGTCTCGCTGGGCGGAGGAGCTTCACAGGGCGGGGAGCTTCACCGACGCTCCCACCGCACCCTGTGCCCCAGAGGCGGGTGCCGGTGGAGTCCCGGGCCGGGAGCGCGGGGGAGCTGGGAGGGAATGAAGCAGGGCCGGGGGCGCCATGGGGCACGGGAAGGAGGTGGCACCGAGTGGGTTAGCTTCTGCGCTTCCCCTCCACTTTACGTGGGATTCGTTCTCCAGTCTCTTCTCCTTCACTCTCCTAGGTTTCTAGCTGTTCACCTCTTCGACAAGTCCCTCGACCCTTACCAACTCCACCCCACTCCTCCAGTCCTGCTCCTGGCAGAATTAACTTTTCCTTCTCTGGTGTCCTCAATTCTATGTTGGAACCTCCCATACACTTAGATCTCTGGGGTTGTGTTCCTGTTCGCCTGCACTAGGTCCAGGAGCCTCCCGAGGGCGGGGTCCTTGGCTTGTCCCCTGTAGGGGCTGACACTTAGGGAAGTGAGGTAGGAAATCCTCCGCGCCCCTAAATAGGGAAGTCGTCACAAGAGTTTTTGTTACGGGATGTTTAGGTTTCGTTTCTTTTGGTAGTTGCATCTTTCCGGATCAGGAGGCCAGCTCTCTTATTAGGTATTAGGAGTGGACCGGAATAATTGTGTTGTGGTCCGCCTAGTGTTTGTGTTTTATTCTTGGATGACCACGCACTTGAAGATGCTGTTTGTGGCGTGTGGAGAAACTCGTCTTTTCTCACATACAGTAAACAAGCTAGTTGGGTGTGAGTGAAACCTTCCTCAGGACAACTTTGGCACATGCTATGTTGTTTCATAATAGTTTCATGTTTGGAAAGGGTTGCTAGTGAGGTTATTATGTAGTATGAGCAAAGGGGTTTTGTTTTGTTTTGTTAAATGCTTGTAAACTTTCATTTATCCATTTAAAAAGTCACACAATTCAGAGCCATCAAAGATGAAAGAGGCACAGAATAAATCTAAACGAGTGGTTAAGTAGGATGCCTTTCTTCGTAGAAAACATTTTAGTACATTTTGACACTGGAGTAGACCAGTTTTTATGTTTGGGGAAGGACTCAGTGGTATAGTTATCACTAATCTTTTGACCTGATTGACATGATTTATGAGTTTTGCACAAGAGAAATTTAGTTACTTGGTTAAGGAGATTGGGTGATGAGAATCCTACATATACATATTTTTATTATTAATTTTTAAAAGCTTTAGTGTAGGACCAGATGTTTCAGATGGAAGATGTTCAACATTTCCACACCACCTCTTGAGATTCTTATAATATGTTTTTACAAATATTGATTGGTGGGTATGGGGTGCTATTTGGACAGATTTCAGTGAAGGTAACAACAACTGAACCAGCAGATCAAAAGAAGCGGGGTGCTAGCCTTATAAAGGTGTACTTTCCTGAAAGAACTCACTGTCCAGGGATGCCTGGGTGGCTCATTCTGTTGAGCATCTCCCTTTGGCTGGGGTCTTGATCCTGGGGTCCTGGGATCCAGTCCTGCATCAGGCTCCTTGCTCAGCCGGATCCTGCTTCTCCTTTTGCCTGCCACTCCCCCTGCTTGTGCAGTCCCTCTTTGACAAATAAATAAATAAAATCTTAAAAAAAAAAGTCACAATCAGATCTGTGTAGGCTTAAAGATACTTAAAAAGTACAATTTACCTTTGTCATCAACTTAAATGTACTTAATAGATGAGGCTGGTAAGGTTTGGGGGGTATATTTCAAGAATGGGAAGCACCTGTAACCATAGGGCCCATTGTTAATCTTGTACACAGTCCATTCTGGGAATGTTTTAGTTTAAAAAGCCATTTTCTAGCACACTCCCTTCCCCTCTGCCACACACATTTAACCTTTGCTAGAGCCAGAGAACCAGCTTTGACTCTAATGAAGCTGTGTATGTAGAGATACCTGCCTTCAACAGGCCTTGCAACTACTTTCTATGGGATGTTGGTTTCCCCATTTTCAGAGTTAGCATTTTGAGGTCTTTTTTAAAGTTAGAATCTAAGCTTTAACAGTTGTTTGGTGATCTGTCCCCAGTGCCTAAGACAGTGCCTGGCACATAGTAATTGCTCAATAAATACTTGACTGCATTGGGTGCCTGGTGGCTCAGTGAGTTAAGCCTCTGCCTTCAGCTCAGGTCATGATCTCAGGGTCCTGGGATCGCATCCCACATCGGGCTTTCTGCTCGACAGGGACCCTGCTTCCTCTCTCTTCTCTCTCTCTCTCTCTCTCTCTGCCTGCCTCTCTGCCTACTTATGATCTCTCTCTGTCAAATAAATAAATAAAAATAAAATCTTTAAAAAAAAATATTTGACTGCATCGAGAATTTCTTGAGCTTCTAAGATGTGTGTGGTGCTATTTATCTAAAGTAAATAATTTCTTTTTAGATATTTTAGGCTTTCCAGGTTATCTATGGTATCTCACGTATCTTTGTTTTATGTGTGTATGGGTATGTTACCCAACCATCTAAGATCATAAAACCCTGGGGTACCTGGGTAGCTCGGTCAGTTGCGTAGCTGGCTCTTGGTCTTAGCTCAGGTCATGATCTCAGAGGTTGTGTGGTCCAGGCCCCCGTGGGGCTCTGTACTGAGCACAGAGTCTGCTTCAGATTCTTTCTCCCTCTCCCCCTATCCTCCTCCCTCCTTAGGTGCACGCTAGCTCTCTCTCAAATAAATAAAAACATCTTTAAAAAAATTTTTTTAATAAAATCATAAAAACCATTCTTAGCTACTGGAGCAGGTTGTATTTGTCTATAGGCTAGAGTTTGCCAACCTCTAGCTTAAATCCTAATACTAAATGGCCACTAACCGCTGGGTGTTTCGGTTTTTGTTTTGGTTTTGGTGTCTGCTGTCATTTTTGTTACTATTTCTGTTGCTGCCTGCTCTTGGTACAGTCACTGTGCCATCTCATTTGGTACTTTTAATGTAAACTGAGAATGATAATCAAACTTTTGGGGATTGTATTTGAAAATACTTAAAAGATACTGACCTTTGACTATGATACTCATTTTGCCCTTCAGTGATTGTTGGTTCATAATTGTATTTAGGATAATTGAGGTTTGGGAATAACCAAATTCCAAATGAGTGGTTTGAGAAAGTAATAATATCACAGACTTGAAACTTCTGCCTGAGTTTGAATCCCAGCTCTGTCATTTACTACCCATACGATCTTGGGCAATTTGCTTGTTTTGTCTCTCTGCTCCAGTTTTCTCTTCTGTGGTACAAGGATAGTAA
Organism: Meles meles; assembly: GCF_922984935.1. Taxonomy (NCBI): domain Eukaryota; kingdom Metazoa; phylum Chordata; class Mammalia; order Carnivora; family Mustelidae; genus Meles; species Meles meles. The sequence continues at coordinate 121,059,528 of NC_060071.1, forward strand.
AGTGTCCACCGCAGTTATAAGCACTTGGAACGCTTCCTGGCCAGCAGTATAGACATACTGGCTGTTGTTGTTATTCAGATGCATGTGTTCGCTGAACCTCATAATAGGGAGTGAGACCTTATCATCCCTGAGATGGGATGAAGATCTGCTAGGTTGATGGCATGGCCCTTTAGGTAAGGCCATTTCTGAGCACACACCCTTAGGTTTATGCCTGGTTTCTGCTGTAATCTGTTTTAAACAGTAGTATCTGTGGGAATTTGAACAAGTGGCAGGTTGGTCCTGAAGACTTTGGGGACAGTAAGGGAGTGATATGGTTCCAGTTACTATTTATGGTTTTTGTTTTTTGTTTTGTTTGAAGATTTTGTTTATTTATTTGACAGACAGAGATCACAAGTAGGCAGAGAGGCAAACAGAGAGAGAGGGGGAAGCAGGCTCCCTGCTGAGCAGAGAGCCCGATGTGGGGCTCAATCCCAGAACCCTGGGATCATGACCCGAGCCAAAGGCAGAGGCTTTAACCCACTGAGCCACCCAGGCGCCCCACTATTTATGGTGTTATAAAACACCTTGGTAGGGACATCTAGGGGGTCAGTGGGTTAAGCATCTGCCTTCGACTCAGGTCATGATCTCAGGGTCCTGGGATTGAGCCCTGCATGGGTCTCTCTGTTCAGTGGGGAGTCTTCTTTTCCCTCTTCCTCTGCCCTGTGCCCGTGTTCTCTCTCTCTCTCTCTCTCAAATAAATAAAATCTTAAAAATAAAATAAAATATCTTAGTTTGTTCATCCTCTGATCCCAGCACAATAAGTCTGGGCCTGAAATCATGGAATTTCAGTACTACTGAATTTTGACTATGGCACAGATAAACTTCATCTAACTTTGGTTGAAGTTCCATGAGAAAGAGGTGGGTGGGGATAAGTTGGGCGCAGGGATGCATAATCTTAGGTGGGGCCATTGTGCAATTTTTTTTGGTTCATACAGAATTTGATTCATCTTGTGACTTTAAAAAATGATTTTAAATTTGGACAGAACAGTTCTTTTCTTCCATTAAATCATATTAGAAGTACAGAACTTGATGTTTCCTATAGCAGTACAGTTTTACTTAGACAAGGTTTGATATTAAATGCTTATTTTTTGTATTTCGAGGCTTTTTTATAGAGACTTTCTTTAGTTTTTTATGGAGAGAATTGTTAAATAGTTGGATTCACAATTTCAATGTATGTATTCAATGTGATGACTGTAGTTTGAGAGTACCAAGCTGAGGCATGTAGCCTGTCAGCTGGACAGAAAATTTGCATTAGAACTGTTCCCAGAAAATCCAGTGTCTGGTCACCGTAGTAGGGAGCTCTTGATATGTGAAAATAGCTGTATCTTAGCAGAGGTCTTTTTGTTGTTACTTGAATTTTTTTAAGTGTAACAAAAACAGGTTAGGGGCACACAGATCATCAGAGTACAGCTCAGTGAGGTCTCACCAAGTGAACACATAAATAATGTAAATAATTCTTAGATCGGGTAACAGAACATTTATCTGCATTCTATAAGCTCCCCTTAGGCCATCTTCCAGATACTCTCCCTCTGCCCCACCTTCATCCCTGCAAGGTTAATTGCTATGCTGAACTCTAATGTCATAGATGAGTTTTGCCTGTTTTTTAGCTTTGTAAATAGAATCATATAGTGTGTGTTCTTTTGAGTCCGTCTTTTTTTTTTTTTTTTAAGATTTTATTCAGAAAGTTTGAGCAGGGGGAGGGGCAGAGGGAGTAGGAGAGAGAATCTCAAGCAGACTGTGCTGAGAGCAGAGCCACATGCAGGGCTCAATCCCACAACCCTGAGATCATGACCAGAGCTGAAGTTAAAAGTCGGATGCTGGGGTGCCTGAGTGGCTCAGTGGGTTAAGCCTCTGCCGTCGGCTCAGGTCATGATCTCAGGGTCCTGGGATCAAGCCCCGCATCCCCGCATCAGGCTCTCTGTTCAGCGGGGAGCCTGCTTCCCTCTCTCTCTCTCTCTCTGCCTGCCTCTCTGCCTACTTGTGATCTCTGTCTGTCAAATAAATAAATAAAATCTTTAAAAAATAAAAAATAAATAAAAGTCGGATGCTTAACCAACTGAGCTACCCAGGTGCCCCTTGAATCTGTCTTCTTTGACATTGATTGATCCATACTGTTGCAGGTAGCTGTAGTTAATTCATTGTCATTGTCATATAGTATTCCCTTGTGAATATAACACAATTAACCTGTTCTACTCTGATGGCATCTGGGTGGTTTGGGTTGGGAGCGTTACGAATAGTGACTCTTTTATAGATGTCTTTTGATAAATGTATGTTTACATTTCTAATGTTGGCATTATTCACGTAGTTGTGGAATTGCTAGATCATAGGGTTGGTATATGTTAAGCTTTAGTAGATACTCCAAATAGTTTTCCCAAGTGGGTGAGCAATTTAATGTCCACCAGCGGTATACAGTAGTTTTAATATTTCTAATCTCCAGCATTTTAGGAATTTTGGATAGTCTGTAGTAGTAACGTGGTTTTACTATGTCATTCCCTGATGGTTAATGAAGTGGAACATCTTTTTGTGGTTTTTAGCCATTTGGCTATCTTCTTGTGAATACTTCTTTGTCTTGCCCATCTTTCAGTACAGTAGAATATTATTAGTAGGATGTCTGTGTATCCCTTCAATTCACATTTTATTTTTCAGAAGGAGTTGCTTTTTGGCAATAGGAATACAGTAGGAGGGATAAGTTCTCTCTCACTATGTAGTTCTCTCTCACTATGTAGCTGTGACTTGAGGGAAAGATTGTGTACTTCGTCTTCTGAAGTACCTATTCTGTACTAGAATTTGAAGATGAGTTTATCTCAGTCCCCTGTCTCACACTCAGATGATCTCAATGCTCCCTTCCTCTTCCGTTGTATACATATACCCTGTATCATTTTCAAAAGCTGAATCTTGTTCCTAGAAAATTAATTCATCAGGAAAAATATGTATCTTGCAAGGTGTTGCTCTCCGAGGTCACGATCTCCTGAGTAACGTAGCTCAGAACAAATTGCACAAGGTAAGACAGGCTGGGGAAGACTTTACTGTGGAAAAAGAACTAGAGGGCAAGGTTAGCAGGAAAAGGAAAGTGTTGTCATCTTCTTCCATCATCCCGCAGGGGGATCTGTGTTCACAGGAAGGGATCTCACCCACCAGTCTGTCTCCCTTCTTCCAAGGCAAGCATGGAAGAGTGGCCTTGTTGTGGGGAGCAGGATGATAGACAGACTGTTCAGCGCCAGGCAGCTTGGATTTAGATTTGGGGAGCCAGTGGTGTGAGAGCCAGCCACCCAGCACCTAAAGACCCTGGGCCCGCCGGAAGTTGTATTCCCTCCACCCCATACCATAGGAAGGTGGTGATCTCGAAGATCCTGTGGTTTCGTGGATGCAGCTCTCCTTGCTGGCTTGTCTGGAAATGAGCTCCAGGAGTGGTGTTTGGAAGTTTTGCCCATTGTACTGTACTGCATACACATTTTGTGCAGAGTTCCCCAAAGAGAACCTTGGCTCTCTTACCTACAGTCTTCATTAACATCAAATGGGATTTTTCTTACCTGTATCAATTCTTGAAATTCTTTTGTTCATTGATTTCAAATTCCTTGAATAAGCATTTTTTTTTTTTAAAGATTTTATTTATTTGACAGAGAGAGACACAGTGAGAGAGAGAACACAAGCAGGGGGAGTGGGAGAGGAAGAAGCTGGCTTCCAGCTAAGCAGGGAGCCAGATGCTGGATCATGACCTGAGCCGAAGGCAGACGCTTAATGACTGAACCACCCAGGCACCCCTCCTTGAATAAGCATTTAGATTGGGTAGAATGTCTTCATAAAAGAATACAAATGTTCTAGGGATTAAAATTCCCTTTCAGGGTGCCTGGGTGGCTCAGGTCATGATCCCAGGATCCTGGGATCGAGCCCCGCATCGGGCTCTCTGCTCAGCATGGAGCCTGCTTCCTCCTCTCTCTGCCTGCCTCTCTATCTACTTGTGATCTTTGTCTGTCAGATAAATAAATAAAATCTTAAAAAAAAACAAAACAAAACATTAAAAAAAATAAAATAAAATTCCCTTTCAGCATTTTTAATTTGCGTTGGAGCCTCCGAAGATGTATGTATTTTAGGTACTGAAAATGAGAGGTGCTAATGTTTTTTATAGAGTAGATTCTAGTAAAGTATGAAATTTGACATATCTGATAGAGAGTGATATTTGTTTAATATAAATCATTCTTAAGGGGCACCTGGGTGGCTCAGTGGGTTAAGCCTCTGCATTCTGCTCAGGTCATGATCTCCTGGGATGGATCCCCCACTTAGGGTGCTCTGCTCAGCAGGGAGCCTGCTTTCCTCTCTCTCTCTCTCTCTCTCTCTCTGCCTGCCTCTCTGTCTGCTTATGATCTCTATCAAATAAATTTTTTAAAAATCTAAAAAAAAATCATTCTCAAGTTTTTGTTCATATAGCTAAATAATTATAGTTTTATTAGTGGTAAAATAATGAAATAAGTGTTAGCAAATGAAAACTCCTGCACTTATGTTAATCATACTTATCTAAAGCCAAACGGTTCTGTTTGGCTGCATTAAGTTAATGATTAAATTCCTCTTTAGAGGAAGCTACTGTACAAATCTGTTAAACCAGTCACATTTGAATTTTTTCTTTTGGAAATATTAGCAAGAAGGCTCACTTTGTGCTCAACATTGCTTGAATAATCTATTGCAAGGAGAATATTTTAGCCCTGTGGAATTATCTTCAATTGCACATCAGCTAGATGAAGAAGAAAGGATGAGAATGGCAGAAGGAGGAGTTACTAGTGAAGACTATCGCACATTTTTACAGGTACTGATTTTAAACCCACTAAATCATGTTTTTGTTTTTTTTGTTTTTTAATGTGGATACTGTTAAGAAAAGGATGCGCCATTCTTCCTATGGGGCTCTGACTTGTTAATTATAATTGTGCTCTTGACTGTGTAAATGGGAATGCACAAGATGTTATTTTAAATATGCACACTAATGACAGTTTTTAATCCTTCTCTCCCCACCCTCAACCTCCGCCTCAACTACCTATCCAAATTAAACAGCAGCCTTCTGGAAATATGGATGACAGTGGTTTTTTCTCTATTCAAGTAAGTAGTCAAAGCGTGTTCTAAGAGTTGTTTATGTCCCAGGCACTGTTCAAGCTAAGGATAGGGTTGATGTGAATATCTTTTCACAGCCTTTCATGGTCAGTGTAATGATAAGACCTTCAGAAATTCCTCCAGTAGATGGTGTCTAAGAGTATACGATTATTAAAAAAATAAAAATGAGGGGCACCTGGGTGGTTCAGTGGGTTAAGCCTCTATTGCTATTTATTCTCTAATTGCTATTCATTCAGCTCAGGTCATGATCTCAGGGTCCTGGGATCAAGCCCGGCGTTGGGCTCTCTGCTCAGCATTCTGCCCCCCCCCCTTTTTTTTTAATATTTTATTTATTTATTTGACAGAGAGAGATCACAAGCAGATAGAGAGGCAGGCAGAGAGAGAGAGAGGGAAGCAGGCTCCCTGCTGAGCAGAAAGCCCGATGCGGGACTCGATCCCAGGACCCCGAGATCATGACCTGAGCCGAAGGCTGCGGCTTAACCCACTGAGCCACCCAGGCGCCCCCTCCCCCCCCCCCCCACCTTCTTGTGATCTCCATCTGTCAAATAAATAAATAAAATATTTTTTAAAAAAATAAATAAAAAGTAAAAATGAGCTATAGAGCACAAGAAAAAAAAACTGGAAAAAAGTGTAAGATTATACTCTAGAGTACTAGATTTTTATAGAGATAAACATGAAAATTAGGATTGTAGACGCTTCATTTTATTTTATTTTATTATTTTTTTAAGTAGGCTCTATGCCCAGCCTGGATCCCAGTGTGAGGCTTGAACTCACAACCCTGGGATCAAGACCAGAGTTGAAATCAAGAGTCAGACGCTTAACCGACTAAGCTACCCAAGCGCCCCAGAACCTTCACTTTTAGAGTAGGGCTTTTTGAAAGGAGACTATTTAATTTACATCTGGATGCTGATAACCATAATTCCAATAAGTTGCAGTATTTCACGCTTCCTACTTGCATAAATTTGAGAAAACGCAGCTCCTCACTGCCTTCCATTTAAATCCACCTACCAGGATTGGATTCCTTTATTGTGGTCTGTGGCTTCTGCTGGTTTTCTTTTTTGCAACTTAAGTCTCCCCTTGAATTCTGTGGGTGATTGTACATGTACTGGTGAGATCTTTTCTCTTTGGGTCTTTCATTCTGTTTCTGACCCCTGAGAGGTTGAGAGGTGTGTCCAGAGTTCTTTCAGAAGCTCTCATGAGTCTGTTTATACACATATCTCTGTCACACTCCCCTGTGCTGTCCTCCTGGACTCCTTGTGCAGTGGCCTGTCCGCCCAGCACTCCATGGTGGCCTGCAGCCCTCTGCAGCTGCTGCAGAACTGGAGGAGGCCGGGGCAGGCCCAGCACCTGCCATTGCCTTTGTGTGCAGTGTTGCTCTTGGTGCCCTCTCACATGTGCCCACTGCACTGCACTCACTGTGTGTCGGCGCAGGTACCTGCTTCACTTCCGGCTTCGTTGGCTGCCTTGGAGGGCAGAGGGTGAATTCTCAGAAAGCTTTTTGTTTTCTCAGTTTTAAGTAATCAGGTATGTTTTTGTGAGGGTTTTTTCCCGTACAAATTATAAACCCGTGATAACAGAAATAAATTCTGAAAGCTTCCGTTGAAATTCCCAGAAAAAACTCTTTTTAATAGACAGAATTTTTATCGCTACCGAAATCTCTAGATAGTGAGTTGAATATAACTTTTCTAAAGCAGGACCCGTGGCAGCCAAATTATCGCATGTGTATATTGGACTAGTTTTAAGAATAGTACCCACTGGATAGAATGTACATCTGGATTTTTGAAGCAGTTCTATCTAGGAATTGTGTGCTTCTCTGGAACGTTCCAGAAACCTAGTGTAAATAACACTCCCTTAATGCTATGTTTGTTCTTCTATGGATTTAGTGATGCAGCTATACACATACACTTTTTTTAAAACCATAACCTTCTGGGGAAAATTATATATAAAATATAGTTGTTTATACCCTAACATGCCTACACTACTTAAATTTGGAATTGATGGTTTAGCTTATGGAAAGTTGCTAATTTTTTTTAACAGGTTATAAGCAATGCCTTGAAAGTTTGGGGTTTAGAACTAATTCTCTTCAACAGTCCGGAGTATCAGAGGCTCAGGATCGATCCCATGTAAGATTTTATTTTGCTTTTCCTAAATTTGATTTTTAAAGTTAAAATTTCTTAAGAAAAGTTTATTCTGAATGTTTTTGTTTTGATGATCCCTGTTTCATTCCCTTGGTTTCCCATTACATCTTTTGGGGATGTCGTGAACATCTGCCCACTGAGCCTTCCCACACCTCAGTGTTGGAGCTGATCCTTAAATACTGTGCGAGGCCAATATGTGTACCTGGCACCACTAGTCTGCAGAGAGATTTATACTGTTTTGTAATTTCTTAAAAACCAGTGATCCGTAACTGTGAGCATAATTCTAATGTCTTTTATAATACTTGCCAGTAGATAAAGTAAATGAATATGAACTCTACTATTTCAACTTGTGTATGTATCTTTTTCTTTTTCTAGAAATGAAAGATCATTTATATGCAATTACAAAGAACACTGGTTTACAGTTAGAAAATTAGGGAAACAGGTAATGTTTGTCCCCTTCCCTCTCTTTTTTCTCATTTTCTCATTTTGCACTCCATTTGCAACTATAATGTAAAGGATTGGTACCTTAAAGGTGAAGAAACTTACCAGTAATGTGTGTATGTGGTACGGTTTCAATCTTGATAGACAGATTTGCTATTTCTTTTTTTTTAATTGAGATTTTATTTATTTATTTGACAGAAAGAGACAGTGAGAGAGGTAATATAAGCAGGGGGAGTGGGAGAGGGAGAAGTAGGCTTCCTGCTGAACAGAGAGCCTGATGTGGGGCTCAATCCCAGGACCCTGGGATCATGACTTGAGCTAAAGGCAGACGCTTAACAACTGAGCCACTCAGGCGCCCCGAGTTATCCTGTTTTAAAAGACAGTCTCCGTTTCCTTGGGGCACCTGGGTGGCTCAGTCATTAAGTGTCTACCTTCGGCTCAGGTCATGATCCCAGGGTTCTGGGATCGAGCCCCGCATCAGGTTCCCTGCTCTGTGAGAAGCCAGCTTCTCCCTCTCCCACTCCCCCTGCTTGTGTTCCTTTTCTCGCTGTCTCTCTCTCTCCGTTAAATAAATAAATAAAATCTTTAAAAAAAAAAAGAAGACAGTATCAGTTTCCCTTATAGATTTATTTATAACAACCATGCAGAGTTGGCTCTTGAACGGCATGAGTTTGAACTACATGGGTCCACTTACACATGGATTTTTTTTTTTACAGTACAATACTGTAAATGTATTCTCTGTATAGTTTTCATAGTAACATTTTCTTTTCTCTAGCTTTATTGTAAAAATAAGTATATAAGGGGCACTTGGCTGGTCGTAGAGCATGCGACTCTTAGAACTTTCAGAGTTGCGAGTTCAAGGCCCGTGTTGGGCATGGAGCCTTCTTAAAAAAAAAAGGTACAAAAATAATACATTATACAAAATATGTGTTAATTGTTCATGTTAGCAGTAAGGCATCTAGTCACCAGTAGGCTATTAGTAGTTGAGTTTTTTGAGGAGTCAAAAGTTACATGTGGATTTTCAACTGTGGAAGGGGTCAGCACCCCTAGCCAGGGTCAACTGCACAATTTAACTATATCATAAGAAAACGTTTCTATTTAATACAATACAGATGTGGTTACTTTTAGTGGGTTTTTATGTGATAAAGATGTTAATCCAGTTAATGGTGACTTTTATAGATTTGTGTTTGGTGTATAATGTCATGAAGCCTAAAACAACGCCCAACATAAGTAAAATTTTTTCAGTTATGTTAGCTTTAGCATATCAGGATTATTCATATGCCAAAATGCCATGTAATACATACATCTACATGAAGTCGTTTCTGGTTTTGGGTGGGGGCAGTTTCAAAAAAGAATATCAAGAAATGTACTTAAAATCTAGAAATGTACTTAAGATATCATTTTTGTAAACAATAACCAAAGATCTTTATATACATGATACCACTTTTGAAACAATTATTTAAAGTCCTTTTTTTTAGAATTTTGAATTTTCAAAAGAGGGTTATTGTAAAAGATCTAATATAAAAAGAAATGTACTATTGGTATGTTCAATAACATGGATGGATCTAAAAATAATTAAACTGAGTGAAAGAAGCCAAGCACAAAATACTACGTAGTGGATGGTTCTATTACATAAAGGTCTAGATGATGCAAGCTAACCTATAGAAACAGAAAATAGATTGACCAGTGGTTGCCTGGGGATGAGGAAGGCAAGGAGTAGCGAGAGATTAGGATCATACAGGGCACCAGAACCTCGGTTGTGGTGATGGTTTCTTAGGTGTATAGATATGTTAAACTTCAAATTGGACATTTTAAATATGTGCAATTTCTTGCATGTCAGTTACATCCCCATAAAACTTAAAAAAAAAAAAAAATACAGGGCAGGGGCACCTGGGTGGCTCAGTGGGTTAAACCTCTGCCTTCGGCTCAGGTCATGATCTCAGGGTCCTGGGATCAAACCCCGCATCGGGCTCTCTGCTCAGCGGATAGCCTGCTTCCCCCTCTCTCTCTGCCTGCTGCTCTGCCTACTTGTGATCTCTCTCTCTCTCTCTCTGTCAAATAAGTAAATAAAATCTTTTTTAAAAAAATATAGAACAAAAAAGCAAATGAGATCAAGAATGAGTGCATTGAATTAAATCAATGAGGTCATTCAAAAGCAGGAACTGTACTGTTACCTTTTAAGTCAGCTACCTAGAGGCAGCTTCATGTGACATGGTTATCCCTAAAGGTCCCTCCTGAATTACAAAGAGCAGGGAAGGCAGTGTGGCGCATTAGGGGCTGAACTGAATGGGAATCAACTCTAGGGAAAGACTATGGAGGATGCTGCCAAGATTATTTAACCTTTGGCTTTTATTTATATTTTTTTAAAAAATGCAATTAAGTATTCCTTACTTTTTCTGTATAAGGTAGTCACTAGATGTCTTTACGATCTGAAAACTTAGGTCCCAGAAGTTCCTTTATATTGATTTGCATATAAACTTAACATCATTATTTTGATAGGTTGTAAAACTTTTAGTTCTTAATTTTTTTTTTAAGATTTTATTTATCTATTTGTCAGAGAGAGAAAGAGTACAAGAGAGCACACAAGCAGGGGGAGAAGCAGGCTCCTCGCTGAGCAAGGAACCCAATGTGGGGCTCAGTCCCAGACCCTGGGATCATGACCTGAGCTGAAGGCAGACGCTTAACTGACTGAGCCACACAGCCATCCCCAAAATTTTAGTTCTTTAAAATTGAATTTTTAGGGTGCCTGGGTGGCTCATTCAGTTAACTGTCCAAGTCTTGATTTTGGCTTAAGTCTGATCTCATGATTTGTGAAATCCAGTCCGCTGAGCAAGGAGCATGCTCGAGCATTCTTTCTCCCTCTGTCCCTCCCCACACACTCTCACTCATTCTCTCTCTCTGTCTTTCTTTCTCAAATCAATAAATAAAACTTTTTAAAAAAATTGTAAATAAAACTGAGTTTTCACATTTTAAATTACTTTATCTTTGACAAATACAAGAAATATCATTTTGACTTATCTTTGGCTCTAATTTCTATTTTTGTTTATAGTTACATTTCTCATTACATAGTCTTTTGTGTGAGGTTCTTGTATTACGAAAAAGATGACTGGATAAGTTTCTTTTTTTTTCCTGTGTATGTTTTTGATTCCAGTGTAGTTAACATGCAGTGTTACATGAGTCTCAGGTGTGCAGTATAGTGAATCAGCGACTCTGTACATTACCCAGTGCTCCTCACGGTCAGTGTATTTTTCATCACCTTCACCTGTTTCACCCATCCCTTCAGTTTGTTCTTTGTAGTTAAGAGTCTGTTTTTGGGGTGCCTGGGTGGCTTAGTGGGTTAAGCCTCTGCCTTCAGCCCAGGTCATGGTCTCAGGGTCCTGGGATCAAGCCTGGGCTCTCTGCTCAGCTGGAAGTCTGTTTCCTCCTCTCTCTCTCTTCCTGCCTTTCTGCCTACTTGTGATCTCTGTCAAATAAATAAATAAATCTTTAAAAAAAGAAAAAGGTGTATAGATATGTTAAACTTCATGTTTTTGGTTTGTCTCTTTTTTCTTTGTTCCTTTGTTCTGTTTCTTAAATTCCACATATGAGTGAAATTATATATTATTTGTCTTTCTCTGACTGATTTCACTTATTTTTTTTTTTTTTTTTTTTTTTTTACTTGACCGAGATCACAAGTAGGCAGAGAGGCAGGCAGAGAGAGAGGGGAAGCAGGCTCCCCGCTGAGCAGAGAGCCTGATGTGGGGCTTGATTCCAGGACCCTGAGATCATGACCTGAGCCAAAGGCAGAGGCTTTAACCCACTAAACCACCCAGGCACCCCCTTTTTTTTTATGATTTCACTTATTATTATACTCTCTAGATCCATCCAAGTTGTGGCTAGTGGCAAGAGTTCTTTTTTTTTTTTTTTCCAGATTTATTTATTTATTTAGAGAGAGAGAGAGCATGAGTTGGCAGGGAGAGCAAGAAGGGGAGGGAAAGAGAGTCTTAAGCAGACTCTGATCTAAGCACAGAGCTAGACTTAGGGATTGATCTCTTGACTCCCAGATCATGACCTGAGCCAAAAATCAACAGTTGGAGGCTTACCCATCTGAGCCCCCCAGGTGTCCCAAGATTTCATTCTTTTTTATGGCTGAGTAATATCCCAGGTGTGTGTGTGTATCTATCTTCTATCTTCAGCCATTCATCTGTCGGTGGACACTTGGGCTGTGTGTGTGTGCACACGTGTGTGTGTGTGTGTGTGTATCTGTCTTCTATCTTCAGCCATTCATCTGTCGGTGGACACTTGGGCTGCTTCCTTAATTTGGCTCTTGTAAATAATGCTGCAGTAAACATAGAGGTGCATATATCTTTTCAAAGTAGTGTTTGGTATTCTTTGGGTAAATATCCAGTAGTGGAATTACTGGATTGTAGGGTAGTTCTATTTTTAATTTTTTGAGGAACCTCCATACTGTTTTCCACAGTGGCTGCGCCAGCTTGCATTCACACCAGCAGAGCACAAGGGTTCCTCTTTTACCTCATCCTTGCCAACACTTGTTTCTTGTGTGTTTGATTTTAGCCATTCTGACAGCTGATATCTCATGGTAGTTTTGATATGCATTTCTGTGATGATGAGTGATGTTGAGCATCTTTTCATGTGTCTGTTGGCCATCGGCATGTTGTCTTTGGCAAAATGAATGACTGGAAAAGCATTGTATCTGTCAAAATCAAGGAAATGTAATAGGTCATGATGCTGAATAATTTTTGAAACTTCTGGATCTTGTGGGTTAAATTAGGAGTCCGGTGAAGTAGTGACTAAATGATCTTAATTACATGTGATAGTGGCTTAATGATGTTTGTAAGATAATTGGTGATTATGAATTCTCTTCCTGGAATGTTTAGTTTTCTCACAATTGAAATCTTTTTAAATTTTATTTATTTGAGAAAGAGGGAGAGCATGTGCAGGAGCAGGAAGAGGGGCAAGGGGGAAAGAGAATCCTTGAGTAGAGTCTGCATTGAACCTGGAGCCGAACATGGGGCTCCATCTCATGGCCCTGAGATCATTACCTGAGCTGAGACCAAGAGTCAGACACTTATTTGACTGAGCCACCCAGGCACCCCTGAAATCTTTTGACCAAAATTATCAGCAGTGGGAAAATTTTGTATAGTTTATTTTTCTTCAGTATAATGTGATAAGGATTTTGTTGGTCTGATACTTTGAAAAAAGATTCAATTATACCTATCAATAAAGATACTTTAAAATACTGACTTAGTTTCTAAACTCTTTTTGGGAGTGGGAGATTTAAAATTTATGACTTAAAGCAAAATTCTATTTTTAAACATTTTTAAGGGCATTTAATATTGAAAAATCTGCAATGCTTATCTCAGTTCTTAAAAAATCACATTATTTTAAAAAATCTTGGTTTGACAGTGTTTTCAGTATTTAGATAGTCTTAAGAAGTTTAGACATGTTATATTCTTAACATGTGGAACTTCCTTATTACTTATAATGTACATTAACTTAAATATTTACAATTTTTTTTCCAGTGGTTCAACTTGAATTCTCTCTTGACGGGTCCAGAATTAATATCAGACACATACCTTGCACTTTTCTTGGCTCAATTACAACAGGAAGGTAAATAAAGACTGAAATTTTTATAATGTTATCTTTCGAAGTAGCTAAATAAAACTAGCTTTATTAGGTTTAAGTATAAAAAGAACTTTATGGCAGTGAAATCATCTTGGTGAACCTTAATCTGTGATTTGGATGACACCGTCCAGGCAGAATTTTCACTGATACTTTGCCCTCACCTGAGGATGCTGCCTCCTTAGCAGCCCCACTAAGTGTGGCTTTTTTTCCTTCCAGACCCCACAGACCCCATGGCTAAGGGTTGGGGGTGGGTAATCTTCCTGTTTGTCCTTGCCCCTCTTGGGCCACTGTCCTTTGCTGAAAACTCTAGCTCCTTTAAAATACCTGACCCTAAAAAATTAATTAATTAATTAAAAAGCTAAAATAAAACTCCTGACACGGGAGTAAACTCTCTCTCCTGCTCTTTTGCATTTATCTGTGATCCTCCTTTTCCACATAAGATTTTTAGAGTCTGACTCGCCGTTTTCTCTCAACTTGAACTCCTTTTGTCATTCTTAAGTGATTTCTACATCAAAATATGAACCACATCAGCAACACCTTGACTGGATTTTGAGCCTTGGTTTCCCAGCTCCTGTTTTCAGCAAGGAGGGGATTGTATGTGCGTGCGCCCATGAGTGTGTGCATGCATACGTGTGCGTCAGGGTGGTGGGGTCAGCTCTTTCTACAGATGATTCATTTCACCCATATTTCACATTATTACACACATTATCTGGCTGTATCCTTACAACAGCCCTGTGAGGAAGGTACCAGTATCATGAGTTTAACAATGGCAAAAACTGAGATGTAGCGGGGTACACTGATTCACCAAAGACCATGCTCAGTCTTGGAATTAGAAGAGCTAGGACCAAAGCCCTGGCCATCTGATTCCAAATTCCTTGCTCTTCCCCACTCCTTTACCTGCCTCTATGTTAGCATTTAGTGAGTAGTCTCCTTGGTCAGACATTCTCTTGGTAGGGTCCTTTGCAGACATTTCATTTATTCCTCACAGTCGCTCTATGAGATGGCATTTCCCATCTTGCAGATGAAGAAAGTGGGGCTTAGAAACTTTCAGTAGTTTGTCCTAGATCACCCTGCCAGTAAGTGTAAGAACCATTATTTGAACCCAGGTCTTTCCCACCCTTCAGCTTGTATTCTTTCCACTCTACTGTGCTGCCTTTCCATCTACTGTCATTTTTAAACCTATTTTTAATCTCTTACTAGCTGTTTTAGTGTATTTTTGCCTTTTTTTAGGTTATTCTATATTTGTTGTTAAGGGTGATCTGCCAGATTGTGAAGCTGACCAACTTCTACAGATGATCAGGGTCCAACAGATGCAGAGACCAAAACTCATTGGAGAAGAATTAGCACAACTGAAAGAACAGAGGTAAAATTAAGCCTGTATGGAGTATATGATAGTATTTCATCACAAGAATTACATTTTCTTTCTTTTTCTTTAAAGATTTTGTTTTTTTAAGTAATCTTTGTATCCAGTATGAGGCTTGTACTCACATGCTCTACTGACTAAGTCAGCCAGGGTCCCCAAGAATTACATTTTCATGCTTACTTTGGGTGTGTGGTCCTTTCATGGTTGGTGATTTTTTTCTTTTTAGACTTGTTATATTTTTAGTGAAGTTTTTTGGTTCAAACTTGAATCGATTCTTTGAATTACCTAATTAGCTTAGATCCAAATCACAGCACGATCTTTTTTCTTTTTTTTTTTTTTTAAGATTTTTATTTATTTATTTATTTATTTGACAGAGAGAGAGATCACAAGCAGGCAGAGAGGCAGGCAGAGAGAGAGAGAGGGAAGCAGGCCCCGCTGAGCAGAGAGCCCGATGCAGGGCTCGATGACCTGAGCTGAAGGCAGAGGCTTAACCCACTGAGCCACCCAGGTGCCCCAGCATGATCTGTATATTATGAGATGCTCTGCCAGAAAACATGTATTTCTTGACTTACATAGACTCTTTGGGTGCAGCTGGCTGACTGAGTCATGGATCATGTAACTCTTGATCACGGGGTTGTGAGTTCAAGCCCTACATTGGATGTAGAGATTACTTGAAAAAAAACAAATATGGGCGCCCGCATGGTTCAGTGGGTTAAGCCTCTGCCTTTGGCTCAGGTCATCATCTCAGGGTCCTGGGATCAAGCTCCACGTCCAGCTCTCTGCTCAGCAGGGAGCCTGCTTCCCTTCCTCTCTCTCTGCCTGCCTCTCTTCCTACTTGTGATCTCTGTCTGTCAAATAAATAAATAAAATATTTTTTAAAACACACAAAACCCCAAATATAAGTGCGAGCCCCATGTTGGGTGTAGCGATTACTTAAAAATCAAATCTTAAAAAAATTATTTAAAAAAATTTTTCATTTTTCATTTATAAGTGTCTCTATGTTTCATCCAAAACAGAAGATTGATCTGCAGTTACTATCTGTTTTTGTTCTTCAGAGTCCAGAAAACAGATCTGGAACGAGTCTTAGAAGCAAATGACGGGTCAGCCATGTTAGACGAAGATGAGGAAGATTTGCAGAGGGCTTTGGCACTAAGTCGCCAAGAAATTGACATGGAAGATGAAGAAGCAGATCTCCGCAGGGCTATTCAGCTCAGTATGCAAGGTCACGATGTTTGGATGTATACTTCATTTGTTGTTGAAGGGCTGATTCTTTATTCCCCTGGTAGTAAACGTACTGTTGGTAAAAGTTCTTTGACAATTACTGCAGGAGCAGTAACTATGTACATACCGTTAGCTATTCTTTTAGCTTTCTTATAAATAACTTTCTACAACCTAAATTATATTAGGACTAGTTATGTTTTTATGCTGGTTTTTCCATCTGGTTATAATACTGTACTAGCACAACAATAAATGGAGCTTAATCTTTTTGGGCAAAAAGCAGGGAGGCCCTTCCCAGACCAGCTGTTCTGTAAATGTATGCTGTTGGATACAAAGGAAGGCCTGGGCAGAAAATATTTAAAAAGTCTAACTTAGTGGCTGTGCAACTTAACAACTTAAGCCCACTTGGATGGGCCCACCTTGACAGTGACATAAGGAGAATGAAGATGTATCCCCCAGGGAGTCCAGGCAGAGGGAATTGCCTGGGATATAGTTTAGAGAGGCTTCCTGAAAGGTGTGCGTGGTTTTTTTGGCGGTTTTGTTTTCATCTAATTAATGTGAATTTGCCTTCTGCTT
This sequence comes from Meles meles, assembly GCF_922984935.1. Lineage (NCBI taxonomy): Eukaryota > Metazoa > Chordata > Mammalia > Carnivora > Mustelidae > Meles > Meles meles. The sequence goes on from NC_060071.1 coordinate 121,076,025, forward strand.
AATGAGATTACTCAATGGAATTTCTTAAATATCTAAACAAAATTGAAGTTATGTTACTATGAAGATTATCCTTTCTATCCTGAATTCTCCTGCCTCCTGGCACATCTTGGAGTGCTTCATATGTGTGCAATCCCGTTTTTGATTAGTAGAGCCCTGCTTGATTAGCCCAACAATGAACAGACAGCAGCTTTTATAATTTTAGATATTTTGGGGACCTTCACTTTTCTTCCTGCTTTATTTCACCATCTGAGCAGGATCTCTTCTTGGTGCAGTTATTAAGTGAGAACAGGGACACACACTTCCTTAACTTGTATATATAGTGTGCGAGTATTTTAGGTTAGAGGAATACAGAGAATGGGTTTCCAGTCAACCACTTTAAGTTGTTTCTAGTTGAAAGGGCCCATTCGTTTCTAGTAAGTTAAAGAGGGCGCACACATGTGATGTTAATGGCTCTTCCTTCCAGGTTGGCTGTTGGACTTACATCCTCACATCTGCTATGTCACAGATGAGTGTGGACATGGATTATATTTGAACTGCCTTATTCAGATTTGTCCTTGAAAGTTTCAGAGCCTTTCTTATATTTATAGAATAGTAGCACAATATTTTTAAGAGGAAAACTTTTCAAAAACTCGCTCAAATAAGTATAAACTTAGGGTTGCTTAAATTGGTAAATAAAGGGGGCGCCTGGGTGGCTCATTTGGTTAACTGACTGCCTTCGGCTCAGGTCATGATCCTGGAGTCCTGGGATCAAATCCTGCATCAGCTCCCTGCTCAGCAGGGAGTCTGCTTCTCCCTCTGACCCTCCCCTTTCTCATGCTGTCTTTCTCTCTCATTCTCTCTCTCTCTTTCTCTCTCATTCTCTCTCTCTCTTTCAAATAAATAGAATCTTTTAAAACTTTAGTTTTTAATCTTTTTTAAAAAATTAGTTTTTTATTCTGTTTTCTTTTGTTTTCAGGTAGTTCCAGAAGCATATCTCAAGATACTCCACACACCTCAGATACACATCTTAGTTCAGAAGAGCTCCGGAAGAGAAGAGAAGCCTACTTTGAAAAGTAAAGTAGTTGGTACAATATTAAAATTGCATATTTAATGTGTACTTTGTCTCTTGTGTCTATAGTTTATATGTGTAGAGCTTTGGTTTAAACTATTTTATTTAGGATTTTCGCCTGTTAAAAGATTGGTTACCCCCGAACCCTGTGAACATCTGAGTGTATTTTTTTTTTTCAATTTATGATGAATGAACTGAAATGATAAGTAGTTTTAGGGAAAACCTTTGCCTTGATACCAATTAAGTTTATATGAAATAAGGTGAAGGAAACCCAGTTAAATTTCAGTCATCAAAAGAAAATGGACCAAAGCAAGAACAATGGCTGGTGATCCTCTGGATATGCTTCTTGGTTATCTGACCAACCCTGCAAAGTTCTTCTGTCACTTAGCAGGAAAAACAGCATTGCTGTGAGGAAGCGCACTCCCATCTCAGATAGAAGTGGTGGTTCATTGTTCTGATGGTCACTTGAGGGGTTATTGCAGGCCTATTGGCATAGGGACATGGGGGCAAACCGTAAATCTGAATCATCAGCTCCCAAAACCCAACTGCTTAAGTGCTCTCAAGTTAGAAAATAAAAATGTCATCCTTCCCAGTAATTACCGTGCACAAGTTGTCTTCCCGTTTTCTTCTTTTAAGGATAAAAACTTTATTTTAAAGGTTACACAGTAGTCTTTAGATAGATAGATACTCAGATCCTCTGAGCACAGATCAGAAACCAGAAGGTTAGTGGCTGAATCTGGCCTGTTCACTATGTTTCATCAATTCTGAGATGCACATATTTTCACATTTCAACATCTCTGCAATTAAGCATCTCACAGTCATAATTGGTAGTATTAGAGGAATCTAAAATACTGGCGCATTTTACATTTGATGGTGTAATGAAGATAATATTTACCTTGTTTTCTGTTTTGTTTTGTTTTTAAGTCACAGCTCAGAAGTATATGAAGGAAAGTTCTGATCAGCTGACATCCTCTTAATGTGAGATATTTTGAGTCTTTATCCAGTGATAGATTAATGGATCTAATTACATAAAATTTCAAAATAGTGCTTATTAGTGCTTCACTTCCCTTCAAATTTTTAATTTTCTTACTTTTTAATTTCGATAAACTTCAGCTATCTATAAAAAGTAGAGAAACCAGCATAGTGAACCCCTATTTACTTAACATTGCCCAGCTTTAACCAAGGTCAGCACATGGCCAGTGTAGTTTTCTGTGCCCCCATCTCCCTTGCTTTCCCTTCTCCTACCACCAAGCTGGGATTGTTTTGTGACATCTAAATTATTTTATCCTTTCATCCATTTTTCTTGGAATATAGTGAAATGTTACTGTCACACTATAATATTAATAATGACCACATGATAATTATTGGTAATTCTACAATATCATCAAACATCTAGTTAGTGTTAAAAATAAGGGGCGCCTGTCTGGCTTAGTCAGTGAAGCAAGTGACTCTTGACCTTGGAGTTAAGTTTGAGCCCCACATTGGGTATGCATATTACTTATAAAATCTTAAAAAACAAAAAACAAAAAAAAACTCCAAACTGTTTAATTAGATAAAAACCAATATTCTATAAAATTTAAGACATACCAAAATTAAAAGAAAACAATCCTAGCCTTTAAAAATTAATGTTAGTATTTTGACACATTCTCTTCTAGTCACACACATGTATATTGTATGTTAGTTACATCCATTTTCCCATCATAGTAAATAGTCTTTATAATAGGCTGTGTGATATTTCATAAAATGAATGTGTATATCATAATTTATATGTGAACCTTTGACTTTTACTATTACAATTAATAGTTTGTACTAACCTTGTGGCTCAAACCTCTCATCATTTCTTCCAGTTATTCTGAGATTTTTGGGTCAAAGGACAGAAACATTTTTTTAAGGTCTTGGTACAGATTTCTAAACTGCTTTCCAGAACATTCCCAAATGATACTTCTATCATGCTTATTTCACATTCTATTTTTTGCCAGATTAAATTGGTCCAAACAGATATACTTTATTTTTTTTAAAAGATTTTATTTATTTATTTGATGACAGAGATCACAAGTAGGCAGAGAGGCAGGCAGAAAGAGGGGGAAGCAGGTTCCCTGCTGAGCAGAGAACACGATGCAGGGCTCGATCCCAGGACCCTGAGACCATGACCTGAGCTGAAGGCAGAGGCTTAACCCATTGAGCCACCCAGGTGCCCCAAACAGATATACTTTATAGCAAAACTACAAAATTCACAAGTAGACCTAAGAAAAAGAAAATTTTTTATACTTTTAAAAAACAAATCCCGGGGCGCCTGGATTAGGCTCTCTGCTCCGCGGGGAGCCTGCTTCCTCCTCTCTCTCTGCCTGCCTTTCTGCCTACGTGTGATCTCTCTCTCTGTCAAATAAATAAATAAAATCTTTAAAAAAAAAATCCCTTTTTTATTTAAAAAAATTATTTAAAAAAAATTTTTCTTTTTAGGTTTTTTTTTGTGGCAGTTGGGCGGGTTGAAAATGTGGAACTTTAATACATTTCATCTTTATCATAGAGAGGATTTAAGATGTTTGAGTGTCAGTGCAGCTCCTTCCGGGTTAGAGGATAGTTGACCGGGGAGGAAGATGCGCAGTGATGGTTTCCAGCTTCAGTTTCATCATCTGCCTCCTGGTCTGACCTTGAAAATACTGCTGGGAACTTAAGGAGAACTAGAGAATATTTTACAGTCACATGTTGCTGAGAAGAGTTAAGAGCTGACTTCTTGATGTTTCTATTCAGCATTGTCTAGCATTCAGAATCTTGGAAGACTCATTAGTAAAGAAGCTGAGAAACAATATTAGTCTCTAATATTAGGCCTTTCACTAGAATTCCTGATTACTTAGACTACAAGCTTGAGTCTTTGGGAACTGAGCTCTAAGGTTATTGAGCTAACTCTTTGTTCCTTCTGACCCTCTCTAAATGGGCCCTGGTGCTAACTTGTTATTCATTCAAATAGTTTTTTTCCTCTATACAGTATTTGAAGCTTCATGCCTAATGTAGTAACCACAGTATTCATGCATCAAGCATAAAAATACTGTTTAAAAACCTACTTGTTACAAAGTCATAGTCAATGGGGGCACCTGAGTGGCTCAATTGGCTAAGTGTCCAACTCTTTTGATTTCTGCTGAGGTCATGATCTCAGGGTTGTGAGATCCAGCGCTGCATTGGGCTCCCCGCTCAGCAGGGAGTCTGCTTCTCTCTCTCCCTTTGCCCCCATTTGCACATATGTGCACTCTCTCTCCCTTTCACTGAAATAAATCTTAAAAAAAAAAAAAAACCAACAAAGTCATTGTTAATGAATATTAAGTAATATGTTCATAGCCAAGATATATTTTCCAGTAGTAATCTCTAAACCCATTACCTATTACTAAACCCCAAGTAAAACTCTTACTATTTATCAGCAATGTCACTATAAAACCTATCTTAAAAACTCACAAATTGAATGTCAAATTAGACAATGTGTATAAAATTATTGTGTAAACTGTAAAGTATTCCACAGATATCTTAGTTTCCAAGAATTTTTAATTCTTCTCCATGTGTAGCTCTGAAATGATACAGATTCTTTCCTCTGTTACTAAAAAAGCATTTCCCGGGCACCTGGGTGGCTCAGTGGGTTAAAGCCTCTGCCTTCGGCTCAGGTCATGATCCCAGGGTCCTGGGATGGAGCCCCGCATCGGGCTGTCTGCTCAGCAGGGAGCCTGCTTCCCCCTCTCTCTGTGTCTGCCTCTCTGCCTACTTGTGATCTCTGTCTGTCGAATAAATAAATAAAATGTTTAAAAAAAATAAAAAATAAAAAAGCATTTCCCAACAAAGAGGGCATTATTGGCATTGTCTTCATGGTCATGGATTGCTGTGATTGTTTTCATTGTTTAACACTTGAGCTCAGTGCCCAGTGGCATGGCATAACAGGATTCAGTTTAAGAAACAAGCTAGTAGAGGTATTTTAAGCAGGAAAATACTTAGTACAGAAACTCAGCGCTTACCCAGTCTTAGGAAGAGCTGGAGGTACAGTCTTTAGGCCAGGCTTCCAGAATTCCAAAGACCAGCTTGTTTGAAGAGCTGTGTCCACTGCCCCGTTGTCATCATGGGAATTGGGATATATGGAGTTGAAGAACACACTGCTATGGCTGTCATCCTAGGATCAGGAAGCCACCACAGTTGCCTCGACATGGGAACACAAAGTCCAGCCCCCAGTGCAGCTGGCATGAAGCAGAATCCTGGCACGGCAGCTCCTTGACTTGACTTGCCAGCAGAGAACAGCCAAAGCAGCAGGATGGTTGTGTCTCATTTCTGCAATTGCTTAATTGATAACCAGAATCCTAGCTGTACAGAGACCTAAGATGATGTTTTAGCTTTCTAGCCTCCGATTCCGAGGGCACATTCAAAGCCACAGTGAAAATGGTGCCACATTGCTGTTTAGACATGTTGCATATTACTGTGTCATCGAATATGAAAAGTGTCAAAATTGTTTCAAGGTTGGCAACTCATTTACTTCTCACTTTTCATAAATTTAAAGTAGAATAAAGGTTATCCCTCTTAAGGTCACTGCCTCACCGACCATGCTCCTGTGTTCTGACATATTGTCTTGATTGAAGGGGGAAAGGGCATGGAGAGAGAGCTGATGGGCCAAGATTTTCCTCCTGCCTCGCAGCCTGTCTCGTGCACATCCCAGACTTGGGGTATGCTGGTGGGAGCATCCTGCCATCTTATGCATCATTAGCCCCGCATGCCTGAGAATAAACTGAGACAAATGTCAGTATACTTAGTTTTCTTTGTTACTCATATTTAAAACAGAAGATTGAGACTCTAAGGGGAAAAAAAGTATGCTATTCCATTAATAGTGTTACTGGTGAATTTAAAATACTGGTTCCTTTAAAAATCCTTCTAAACATTTTTTTTTTAAAGCTATGGCTTCTCAGAGTATCAGCTCTTTGTAAGGTTCATTTAATTTTCAACATATATCTGCCTATGATGTGAAATAATTTGAAATTTATGTAAAAGCAGAAAGTTAACAGAACTCTTTTATACCCTTTGCCCAAATTCCCCAGTTGTTGACATTTCTGAGTGATTTGAGCATAACTTGCAGACATGATCTCCCATTATATCTCAGTACTTCAGTGTGTATCTTTTTTACATATAAGGACACTGTCCTACATATTTATTTATTTATTAAAGATTTTATTTATTTATTTGACTGACAGAGATCACAAGTAGGCAGAGAGGCAGGCAGAGAGAGAGGAGGAAGCAGGTCCTCCCCGCCCCCCGCCGAGCAGAGAGCCTGATGTGGGGCTCCATCCCAGACCTGAGCTGAAGGCAGAGGCTTTAACCCACTGAGCCATCCAGGCGCCCCTATCCTACATATTTAGATCATAACCATCGTGTTAAAAGTTTTAAAATGTGGATTTTTCTGACATTGTTTTTCCATCTGAAAAAATACAGGGAAAGTTTATTTTAATGCAATAAATGGTACTGAAACTTGATCATGCATCTTAAAGTTACATTCTTTCATTGATCAAGAACTTGGTGAATGCCTGCTAATGTGACAGGCACTATTTTAGGCACTTGGGAAACAAGATAAAGTTTGTGCTCTTGTTAGCTGATGCTCGAAAGAGGGAGACACAGAGTATCAGATGGTGATAAATTGATGCCAGAAATTGAAAGGGAGCAGCAATGAGATAATGAGAGTACTTGGAGGCTGCTGCAGGTGGCTAGTCAGGAAAGGTCTCTCAGAGGACATACTGAAGCTCAGAGCTGAAGGACAAGGAGGAGCTGGCCATGGAAAGATCATGTTAACTTGCGTGGTAGTTGGAATGCTTTATATTCTCAAAGGTGCTTATTTTTAGTGACTTCAACAATATTGAGGATCTGTAAACCAACATGTTTGCATAAGAATAGCTACCAGCAAATGCTTATGTTGATGTGTTATTTTGTGGTGAAAATCTTTACCTATTAATTTGATAATTCAGATTTTGTATCTAGGTTTCCTAGAATCAGCACTGTAATACTTTCAAGTAACATAAATCGGACTGATTGCTCTGGCATTCTTTTGTGGAGTTCGTGACAATGACTCTTGTGGAACTTTATATTTTCCATGTGAATACTTTTTCTCATGGCATATTTATTCTTTGTTTTTTTAATGTACATTCACTTTTGACTGTTTCAGGCAGCAGCAGCAGCAGCAGCAGCAGGAGCAGGGTCCTCCGGGACAGCTTTCACAGCCATGTGAGAGACCGACCACAAGTTCAGGAGCACCGGGCACTGATCCAGGTATGCATCTCTGCCCATGCTCTGACACAGGCTCCCTGTGATCTTGGCTTTACAGGCTTTTTTTCCTCCCCTCTTTAATATACTGAAACTCTTGTATGACTTCGTAATCTACTAAATCCTTAGATTAAAAAGCAGGCAGACTAGAGTACTCAGTGAATATGTTTCTTTAGAATTACAAACAACAGGGACGCCTGGGTGGCTCAGTGGGTTGAGCCGCTGCCTTCGGCTCAGGTCATGATCTCAGGGTCCTGGGATCGAGTCCCGCATCGGGCTCTCTGCTCGGCAGGGAGCCTGTTCCCTCTCTCTCTCTCTCTCTGCCTGCCTCTCTGCCTACTTGTGATCTCTCTCTCGCTGTCAAATAAATAAATAAAATCTTAAAAAAAAAAAAAATCTGCTTTGCTAGAACTTTAAAAAAAAAAAAAAAAAGAATTACAAATAACAGGGCACCTGGGTGGCTCAGTCATTAGGTGTCTGCCTTTAGGTTGGATCATCCCAGGGTCCTTTTGGGCTCCCTGCTCAGTGGGAAGCCTGCTTCTCCCTCTCCCGCTCCCCCTGCTCATGTTCCCTCTCTCGCTGTCTCTCTGTCAAATAAATAAATAAAATCTTTAAAAAAAATTATAAACAACCCTTGCAATTTAGAGTAATTAATAATTCTCCAAAAATTCCTCAGATATAATGGATACTAGTAGTTGGAAGATGAATACATTTTACCCCCTGGAAAACTAAAATGCTCAAGTGTAATCTAGAATTATTTATCAGGCCTTGGTTTAATAGGTCTTAAACTTTGGTCAGTTATTGGTAGTACAAGTTGAGTAAGAAAACAATTGTATGTGACAAAGGCCAAGAAAATTCAGATGGGCAAAGATTTGAACAGATCCTTCACCAAACATACGGTTGACAAAGAAGCCAATGAAAATATTGTCACTATTAATAATCATTAGGGAAATATAACTTAAAATACAAAGAGATACTATTACACACCTTATTATAAGAATGGTTTAATAAAAAAATAAAATCGAGAGTACCAAATGCTGGCTACGATCAGAGCAACTAGACACCTGTACATTGTTGGTAGGAATATAAAATGGTACAGCAACTTTGGAAAACAGTTTAGTATTTTCTTATAAATTTAAATGTACACTTAACCATATGATTCAGTAGGCCCTACTCCTAGGTATGTAACCAAGAAAAAAAAGAAAACATAAATTCCCAGAAAAACTTGCAGGTGAATGTTCCCAGCAGCTTCATTTTTTTTTTTTAATATTTTTATTTATTTATTTGACAGAGAGGTCACAAGTAAGCAGAGAGGCAGGCAGAGAGAGAGGGAGAAACAGGCTCCCCACTGAGCAGAGAGCCTGATGCGGGGCTCGATCCCAGGACCCTGGGATCATGACCTGAGCCGAAGGCAGAGGCTTAAACCACTGAGCCACCCAGGCGCCCAGCAGCTTCATTTTTAATTGTCAGAATCTAGAAGTTACCTAACGGTGGTCCTTCAGTGGTGAATGAATGCACAAACTGTGGTACTTGCAAACAGTGGACTACTATTTCACAATAAAAAGAAATGAACTGGGGCTTTTCCCTATTCTCCTGCTATTTACAGCTAATAACCATGGACATTTATAACAAACGTAAGAAAATTCTGAAAGGCAGAGAGAAGACAGGCTGTATATGAGGCTCAAGGACCAGAGGAATGACACAGTGATGTGTAGCCTAGATTTTCTTTTTGTCTCACATATTCTGGACTTGGTGCTGAAGAAGCCACAGTAAGGATGAACCCTAACCCTATTCTGTATGGTCAAAAGGGACTACCTAGCAAGTAAAAACTTTGAGATAATAAATACTCTATTCCAGCCAAACAGGATTAGGTAAATAAACTGGCCTTACTGTCACCCTACTCCATCGACACAGACCAAGTAGGAGGGTAGACTGGTATCCCAGCTGCCAGGAACAAGGTGTACCTCCTGCTTCCCCTGGCCAGGGTGGTGTCAGAGAAAGCCACGTGGGAAGCTGGGACTTTAGGTCCCTCCAGGAGACAATGAGGGGCTCTTTTCCATGGTGTCCGTGGTCATAGGGAGCCTAGACTTCCCCCCACCAATACAATATGGGGGTGTCCCTCTGGCTTCCTGCCTGGCTGGTTTCAAAAGAGGCCCAGTGGAGAATTGGAGTTAGTGATTTGAGGCACTAAAGAGGCCATACCCAGAATGTCGGTGAGAGGTGGTAAGGGGGTATTCCTGCCCCTTCCGGTCAAGGAGCTAGCAGTGGAGACCAGTGAGGAGCCAGAACCCCCACATGGGCACAGAAGTAATGATCACACACACACTCCCCGTCTCGGGCCGCAGCAGGGCAGTGCCCCTCTCCCCCACTTGGTGCTGTGTCAGAAGAAGCCTCCTAAAAGAGAAGATTTAAGTAAGACTCATAATCTTATAAAATGGAAGACCACAGATGTTTAGGTTGTGATCAGAAGTGTTACCATACCAAGAGCCAGGGAAAAATCAGCTTGATTGAGAAAAGACAGTTCATAGATACCATCACCAAAATGACACTGGTATCAGAATAAATCTCACAAGGATTTTTAAAGCAGCCATCATAAAAATGCTACACTAAGCAATTATGAACATGCTTAAAACAAATGAAGAAAGCTTCAAGAAAGAAATAGATGAACTAAATGGAAATTTTAGAGCTGAAAAATAATACCTGAAATTTGAAAGTGCAGGGGTTGGATTCAACAGGTGAATGGAAGGATAGAGGAGAGAATCCATGAACTTGAGGACTGTTGCCCATTCTGAGCAACAGCGAGAATTAGACTGGAAAAAATTAACAAAACCTGTGGGACTATAGTAGAAGATCTAATGTGCCATGGGAATCCTAGGAGATGAGGAGGGTGGGGCTGAAAAAATATTTGAAGACATAATGGCCGAAAATCCCCAGCTTTGGCAAAAGATCTAAAACTACAGAATCAGGGTACCTGGGTGGCTCACCAGGTTAAGTGTCCGACTCTTGATTTTTTGCTCAGGTCATGGTCTCAGGATGTAAGATCAAGCCCCATGTTGGACTCCACCCTGTGCGTGAAGTCTGCTTAAGATCCATCCTCCCTCCCTCCATCCCTCCCTCTCTGCCCCTCCCTGCCAAATTAATTAATTAATTAATTAAATAAATAAAACAAACTGCAGAATTAAGAAGCCAAGTGAAGCTCTGACAGTTAAGCGCAAAGAAATTTATGCCAGAACTTCATAGTCTAACTTCTGAAAACTGAACAAAAGAGGAAAATCTTGAAACCAACTAGAAACATCTTGCCTATAGCAATTTGTATGATAGCACATTTCTCACCTGAAATCACGGATATCAGTAGAAAGTGGCATAACTTTTTTTTTTTTTATAAAGATTTATTTATTTTAGAATCTTCAAGTATGCATGAGCAGGCAGAGGCAGAGAGAGAATCTTCAAGCAGATTCTCCACTGGGCACAGAGCCTGATCTCATGACCTTGAGATCCTAACCTGAGCCAAAATCAAGAGTCAGATGCTTAACCAACTGAGCCACCTGGGCGCCCTTCATTTTTCAAGTGTTGGAAAGAAAAAATAACCCAGGGGCACCTGGGTGGCTCAGTCGCTTAAGCATATGCCTTTGGCTCAGGTCATGATCCCGGACTTCTGGGATTGAGTCCTGAGTCAGGCTCTCTACTTGGTGAGGAATCTGCTTCTCTCTCTCCCTCTGGCCCTCCCTCCCTCTCTCAAATAAATAAGATCTTTAAAAAAAGAAAAGAAAAAAAAAGAAACCCTAGAATTCCCTGTGAAAATTTTCCTTCAGTAATGAAGAGAAAAATTAAGAGAATTTTCATTGATAGACCCAACCTAAAATAATGGCTAAAGGAAGTTTTCTGAACAGAAATAATGGGGGCGCCTGGGTAGCTCAGTCATTTGGAGTCTGCCTTCAGCTCAGGTCATGATCCCAGGGTCCTGGGATCGAGCCCCACGTTGGGCTCCCTGCTCAGCGCCTGCTTCTCCCTCTCCCACTTGCCCTGCTTGTGTTCCCTCTCTCGCTGTCTCTCTCTCTGTCAAATAAATAAATGAAATCTTAAAAAAAAAATTAAACAGAAATAAGTATTAATCTGGGAACATTAGAATAAAAGAATAGTAGTAAGAGTAAAAACATGGGTAAGCATTAGATATTCCTCTCCTTTTGAGTTTTCTAAATTATGTTGGATGATTGAAGCAAGAATTAGAATATTGATTTTGTTTTTAGTGTAAATGTAGAAAATATTTAAGACAATTACATTATAAATGGTAGAGTAAAGGGAGGTGAAATTCCTATGTTTTTCAACTGTTACAGTCATTCTGGAAATAGTTTGTCAATTTCTTTAAAAACAGAACTTGTACCTACCATACAACCCAGCAGTTACACTCCTGGACATTTATCTCAGAGAAATGAACACTTAACCTGTCCATGCAAAAACCTGTACACAAATGTTCATAGCAGTTTTATTTCTCATAATCAAAATCTGGAGACAACCAAAATGTTCTACAGGAAGGCAGAGAAGGTTAAACAAATGGTAGTATATCTATGAAATACTACTCAGGACTAAAAAGAAACCAGCTCTTGATACATGAGCAGTTTGGTTGTGCTTCAAGGGCACTATGCTAAGTGCAGGAAAGATCTGTTACAGTGTGGTTATATTTGTGTAACATTCTAAAAATGACAAATTTGGGGGCACCTGGGTGGTTCAGTCGGTTAAGCATCCGCCTTCGGCTCAGGTCATGATCCCAGGGTCCCGGGATTGAGTCATGCATAGGGCTCCCTGCTCAGCCAGGGAGTCTGCTTATCCCTCTGCTTCTCCCCCTGCTTGTGCTCTCTCTGTCAAATAAATTAATAAAATCTTCAAAAAAATAAATAAAAAATAAAAATGACAAATTTGTAGAGATGGAGAACAAATTAGTGGCTGCTTGCAGTTAGGGAAGTTGGGGGCAGAGTAGTGGGTATGAATCAGAAGGGACAGCAGGAAAGAAATCTTTGTCGTAGTTGAACAGTTCTCCATCCTGGTTGTGGTGCTGGTGGTTACACAAATCTACACGTGTGACGAAATAGCATAAAACTACACACAGCTTCGTACCAATGTCAATATCCACGTTTGGGGTTAAGTTGTAGTTCCCTAGGATTTAACTATTGGGTGAAATTAAGCCAAAATGTACACAGGCACCCTTTGAACTATCTTTGCAACTTACTGTAAATAAATTGTTTAAAAACAAGATTTAGGTAACAAGTTATGTATATGTATGTATACACACACATACACATACACACACACATACAACTAAGTTTAATCTTTCATTTAGCATAATGCACTTGTTTTGAAATATAGAGTAAATGTATTATGGGGATTGACCACAAAGGGGCAGCATGTGCAAATTTGGGAGAGCAGCAGAGCAGGTCCGGATCTGGTGGTGATGGTAGTTACACATCTCTCTGCATTTGTCAAAACTTATAAAACTGTAAGAGAGTGCATGTTACTTTATTTAAGTATTAGAAATTTTAAAAGGAAGCTATAGTAGTCAAATGTATTTTCTAAGAGCTTACCTTTTGATGACTTTGAGAATTTTCCAGAAACGTCTGAGAGAGATGCTTGTTTTCTTTCCCAACAGGAGATGCTATGAGTGAAGAAGACATGCTTCAGGCAGCGGTGACCATGTCTTTAGAAACCGTTAGAAATAATTTCAAAACAGAAGGGAAAAAATAATACCTTTTACAAATCATTTAGATATTCGTATTTTCCAACATTATTACTCTGTGTGGTTAGAGCATAGAGGGTCCATTTTAGTAATGTGTCAAACAATGTTCAACAGAGGAGATAAGACTTTTAGGTGGTTTGCAACAAAAAGATGAGAAAGTGGAAAAATGCGCCAGTTGTGGGACTAAATAGTGATCCTCCAAACACTAGCCAAAGAGGCATTTAGTAATTAAAGAAATTTAAAATAGTTTTCTAAATGTTCCTTTTTCTTTCTGAGTGTGCAATATCTCACATGTCTCAAATTAGGGCATTTTTCTTGGATCTTTTTGCAGACCAACTAATTAGCTCTTGCCACAGAACTTTTTCCATACATGTTCTTTTCATCCTTTCTGTTCAGGTTGTTTGACTCACTTTCCATCATCTCATAGTTGCTTTTCTTTTTCATTAACCAAGTTAACCTTTAGGACAGTGTCTCTTTTCTGTGTTGATAGTAGTAACAGTTCCAGAAAGATCTGCTGCTTTCCCTCCAATTATGTAGCGTGCCCTTGGATGTTTTCTCATGTTATTTCTCTAATCACGGTTTCTTTGCTACTTGGTTTTCCTTACTTTTCTACAGCTCTTTTGAAAGATGGTAATCTTTCTGAGGTTTTGCTTTTTAAGCCCTCTAAGATGGGATCATTAGTTCATGATTCTGGTGCATTCCAAAACGCTGAAATCAACAAGTATTTGAGAATAAATGAGAATTTTTTTTAAATGTGTGAGCACATCCTTTTCCAGATGTTTTATGAATGTCTTCTCAATTATGTTAGACTGTCACAGCTTTGCTGTGACTTTTTCTCCTGCACCTTGATATTTCCTTTTCTCCAGTTGAGAAAAATAGGAGAAGCAAGTTTCCTTCTGTGTCAGACTTCACAAATAATACCCACCATGAATGTATGGGAGACAAAGTTTGACTTTCAGTTTAGCGGCAGCTTCATTTAATTTTCTCTTGTGACCGGAGCTCTCTTGTTTATGGTGGAGTCACGGAACATAGATGTCTGTTTCTGCTGCATATCTCGTAGTAGGTATTATTTGCCAGAGATGATGATCTGGAACATGAAATTAATCTAACAAAAGTACATTTACATTTATACTGTGATTTGACACTCATATCATGTTTAAATAGCTTAAGAATTACAGAAGTTACACAGTACTTAATGTGTCTGTAAATAAGAAAGCCTTTAGTTTTGATAAACATTCTTTAATTGGGTTGCACAGAAAGTTTCTTGCTGTGTCAGTACAGTGGTATGATTTTGGTGAAAATTAACTATGTCTCTCTGAAATGGACATTTTGGATTCTGGCACTTACTCCCCATCCTTCATTATCCCATCCCCTTTGAAGCCCTTTGGAATGTTGAATTATTCATAAGCTAAAGATTAGGAAATATCAGCTAACAACATAGAAAATTAAAGTATGATATGTTGCCATGATTAGTGTATGGCTACACATTTTATCAGGGAAATTTTTTTGACCTAGGATTTATTGCTGAGTTGAAAAGAGATGAAAAAATGCCTTTTATGATTATGAAATAGCTTTTTTTTTTGATAGAGACAAATTTTTTAGTCATTATTTTGTGCCAAATAATGTTTTCTGAAGTTTCCCTTGCAAAAGTAGACTGTTTTACTTTAAAATCTAAAGTTTTCTTTTGAGAATTGAAAATGTTTCAGAAGAGTTATAAAACTTTAGAATTGCAAGGGACATTGGCGTTAGTACTGCTCCCTCAAGATTTATAAACCAAAATATTTTAAGATTGAATATTTCTGTAGTTTTCCCCAATATACTTGTCCTCTTTTCCATGGATATTAGTTTTTACCTTATCCCATTGGAAAAATACATTAAACTTTTCATACATGAATGGGTGACTTACCTAATATAAAAATGAGAAAAGAAATATGCATTTGAAAGTTTTAACCTTAGAGTTTATAAAGTTCTTGTATTACACGCCTTTATTAAAGCACTTAAGGAAATATGGCATGTTGACCGTCATTTAGGAATTTTTTTTTTTTCCTCTGCAGCAGAGCTGAGCACACACTGGATACATTTGAATGTGTTTAGTTTCTTTTGAATATTGCATTTGGCAGGCAGATCCAGAATGACTAGAGAACTGCCAAATTTTTGGATTGGCTTAAATATAATTTAGATTCCATTTCTTAATTGATTGACCAGTATGAAAAGATGCCAATGCTTATAATTACAGTATCAAAAAACTTAGTTATACAAAGGTATAGTTCACACATCAGGAACTTATTTACTGTAAGCAACCTGCAAGAAAGTCAGAAACAATGAAATTCACAATAGCTGTCCTGCTCAGAACTCTATATAAAGATTTCCACTCTGTTTTACCAATTGGGAACACCTTAATGTTTAATATTTAAACTACTGGTATCATTTTTCTAATGTATAAATTGCGTTACCAGGATAAAATACATATAGTGGTTATGCTAGTGTTTAAACACGTTTTGGAAACACCACTTTCATATTTTGAGATGTCATGAATATAATAAATAGTATTATGTTTTAAAAATTCACAGTAGTTTAAAGAAAACAGTAGTTAACCTCTGCTCTAAAATCATCAATAAACATTTTTACAGTAATTCACATACAGATATTTCAGTAATGTAAATTGAAAAGATTGCTGCAGGTAAACTATAGTTTAACTTTTAAGATCTTGATCAAATAATTTACAATTCACAGAATATTTAAGGAGGTGCTTTTTTTTCTTTAAAACTTGATTTTTCTTAAGACTTTATTCATGCCAAAGTTAATGAAAAAAGTTCAGCACTGGTTGAGGGTCATTATAGGCAAAACTACCAATAGTCTGTGGTTTTTCATGTAATACTAAGTTCAATAAAGTAAATTTTATTCCTGTCAGAGCCTGAATCACATTTTTAATGTCTGCATGTTTGATACTCTTTTTAAATAGTATCATGCCAGTGCCAAGATTTACTAAATGTGTTAAAATTGGCCTATTGGGCCCACACAAATTTAAAGAAGATTGAGTCAGTGCATAAGCAAAATATAGTGATAGAAATTAAAATATCTCCAGTTGAAATAAATCTTGATGGTTTTAAATTGTCAAGAGAACTCAATAATTAATATTGATGGCTTCCTATTTAAAACTTTATGTGCAACTGGAAAACCCAATGACCACTACTCTAAAAGTAAATAGTTTGTTGTATCTGGGCCCTAACAAGTATGGAGATATTATATATGTGACCTTAATTAAGAAAAAACAGATTGGATCAACTAATCATTTCAGCAGTGTCAATAATTTTTTCATATTTTCAAAAGAAAAACTTTCCTTTATTCCTGGTCCCTTTATGACCCAACATCTTCTGCTAAAGAAATAAACTGGCTGCCTTCGGCTCAGGTCATAATCTCAGGGTCCTGGGATCGAGCCCCGCATCGGGCTCTCTGCTCTGCAGGGAGACTGCTTCCTCCTCTCTCTCTGCCTGCCTCTCTGCCTACTTGTGATCTCTCTCTCTGTCAAATAAATAAATAAAATCTTAAGAAATAAACTGGCTTGTATTTTTTAAAGTCTTACATTAGCAAAAATGTTTTGTTCCATTTTACTTTCATGAATGAAAAGATTATTGACACAGTTGTTTAATTCTTGAATTTTGATTTTTTTTTTTATTTGAAGATCTTTGCTTTTATTTTTGCAAAATGTTCTGGCATTTTAAGAATTAATACTAGTAACATAATTTCTAAATTTACAGTCATTGGCATGTTTAACAATAGTGTATCAGTAAATATATTAAGACTGTGGATTCATAGACAAGGAATGGGAAGCAATAGTGAAATGTATGTAAAAATTCCTGATTGATTTAGGAAGCACTTCACCTTGCATAGTTCAAAGGTGAATGTCTCCAGGAACTTTTTAAAAATTTTTTTAAAAGACAAAGATGTACACTTGAATGTGAAAAATTAATTTCTACAACACTGGACTACTAGAAATAACTTTGTAAAAATTACTGTTCTGTATAAACTATTTGAAATTCAAGTACAAAGAAAACACCTGAAAAGCATTGTCTTTTGGCCATGACACCAGTGCACTGTGGCGGGTGCCATTTGCTCAGGACCCAACTCTGTAGCCCTCTCTGTGTGTGCCCTCCCTCCAAGTTCTGTTGCAGTTACTACACACACAGGTCTTCCTGTCTGGTCCTTCGAAAAGCCGGGCTTCCAAAGCACTGCTGAACACTGAGGATTCTATTGTTAATGTGGATGTTCGATGAGTTGTATTTTAAATATCAAAGATTATTAAATAAAGATAATGTTTGCTTTTTTTATTTCTGTTTTTATTTGTGTTAACGGGTTAATTCCTAGCCTTGCTAATTAAGCAAAGGATGGTGGGAAGACCGGCCACCTCTGTACCACCTGAGAGCTTTCCAGAAATGCAGAACTTTAGGCCACACCTACTGACTCAGGACCTGTGTTTTTAACAAGACCCCCAAAGAATCACATGCAGATTCAAGTATGAGAGGCTTGTTTTATGGGCAGTTTGTGACAAACAAAAGGGGTGGGGCACTGATAATCCATTCCAGCTCACTGCTGCCCAAGGGCCCACTGTTACTGGAACCTCTCATCTTTTCTTAGAGATGCTAGGTCCAAAGTTTTACTTGAAATCTGATTTTTAAATGGTTGCTCCATTGCTTCTATAACCCTGAGGGCCAAACAGATCACATTGGTAACAATTTTTAGGAGTGCTGTTTTTTCCTCATCCAACTCTGGACACCAGAATCCAACTGTAGTAATTGGAATCCACTTGGTCGGATCGAGGATTCAAGAATCCTCAAATCATAATGAGGGTTATATATCCATTTTATCCTTAATTAGGGTTGGACACGAATATTGAAATATAAAATGTTCGAACTGATTACATGAATCTTAGCGAAACCTCATAGCTTAGTGCTTAGAAGGACCGTTTTATTGAATTGATGCCACCAAATGGCTCTGATCTCATCAATACCTACTTGTGGGTCGCATGAATTTTAAGTTGATTTGAAGACCCATTTTATAGGTTAGCTGATATAAAAGGGAATTTAAGGGTTGTCTTTATCCCGAAGATTTGCATGTTTGAGGACTCTTTAACCATTTTGTCAACAAATGCTCAAAAGTTCATTCCTTAGGGGCGCCTGGGTGGCTCAGTGGGTTAAAGCCTCTGCCTTTGGCTCAGGTCATGATCCCAGGGTCCTGGAATTGAGCCCCGCATCATCGCATTGGGCTCTCTGCTCAGTGGGGAGCCTGCTTCCTCCCCTTTCTCTGCCTGCTTCTCTGCCTACTTGTTATCTCTGTCAAATAAATAAAATCTTTAAAAAAAAAGTTCATTCTTTAAGTAATTTGGGTTGGGCTGACCTACTCTTCTTGACGTTTCCCCTTTACACACTGTGGTCCTAGCAGGCCTCCTTTTGGGTCTTTCCCACTCCCCGGGTGCTCCCTCACATTCTCCTCACTCCCTTCCCTTCGCTTGTTTGATATCCCTGACCTGGAAGTCTGTTGGCCACCCCCTTGCTGGGAGGGCTCTTTCAATGGGGCTACCACCCTTTGCTGTGCCCTGTTCTCCCCCACCATCGTTCCAGTGCTTTCTGTGTTGGGAACAGCCGCCACCCTCTGTCTCGGGCTGCTAGCAAGAAACAATCACTGTGGCACTCATTCACTCATTCAACAAAATATCTGAGCACTCCCTGTGTGCCAGGCATGGTTCTGGGTCCTCGGAAATAGAGTCATGAGTCAGATACTGTGCTCTTGTCCTTGCATTCTGGCTGGCTGTTACGCAGAGGAAACCTTTCATGAACGTAACTTCACAACACGTAAAGAACTGTGCTTGTTCTATGAGCTCCGAAGACAAACAGGGTGATGCACTGGAGTGTGATTGAGAGGAAGAGCCGCTCGTTCTGGATGCAAGGAAAGGCCTGCACAGAGGTGACCTTCACACAGACACCTAGTAACTCCTGAGGCTGCCCTGCAAAGGTGAAAGGCATGAGACCGGCCTGAGGAAACGGCAAGCGCAGCAGCTCTGAGGTGAGGGCTGGTTGTGTCCGAGGAACTGAGAGAGGCTGGAAGAGGCTAACAGGTAGTGAAGAGAGATGGAATTAGGATGTAGACAATTTCTGTAAGCTTTTATAAATACAGATAAGTTTGTATTGTATTGTTCTATTATACAAAGCCATCTGCTTCCATTTTCTAAAATATTCCCCCTTCTTTCTAGAATAGTCCCAAGACTTCTTAAAAAAATCTTTTAAGGATTTATTAGAGAGCGCGCATGCGTGAGCAAGAGCCGGGGTGGGGGGTGGGCAGACAGAGAGAATGAATCTCAAGCAGACACCCAGCTGGGAACAGAGCCTCACTCGGGCTCAATCCCCCGACCCTGAGATCATGACCTGAGCCGAAATCAAGAGTGAGACACTTAACTGATTGAACCTCCCAGTCACCCTCGAAAAAATAATGTTTTAAAAGGTTTATTAACTACATCTACCAAAGATCAATTTGCTTCCCTTCAGCAACCCCAAAAACTGGCTGTATTTTAGCATTAAAGATACTGCTTAGCATACCTCAGACCAGGATTTCAGGCAAGCCTCCCATTTCCCACCTGTGCATTTTGTCTGTCTTCCTCTCTTATTGATGCAATTGTTTTCATCACTATCAGACAATTATAGTTCGTTTTGAAATCTTAGCGTCATATTTTGGTGGGTAATCCACATCAACTGTAGTGATTAATATCCAGATATCTCCCAGTGACTCTGTGCCTTTCGTCCAGGATGCCATCATATTATGGCATTACTGTTGCATGAGCAACAGTATCATAGCTCTTCACTTGGACTTCAGCCTTTAGATTTGGTTGTCGGAGAAAAACAATATAACAGTGACTTTATTACCTCTAAGTTTTTTCTCTCCCAGCTTAAGAAAACCAGACCTGATTGGGCCTTACACAGTGTAAAGAATTTTTTTTTTTTTAAAGAATCTGCTTTCTGGCGGCACATAGGAGGCTTAGTCCGTTAAGTCTCTGCCTTTAGCTCAGGTCATGATCTCAGGGTCCTGGGGTCGAGCCCCATGTCAGGCTCTCTGCTCAGCGGGAAGCTTGCTTCTCCCTCTTATCCCCAGCTCGTGCTCTGTATCGATATCTCCGTGTCTCTCTCAAATAAATAAAATTTTTAAAAAATCTTTAAAAGAATCTGCTTTCTGTATTCTTGCTTTACATACATGAATGGCTTCATTGCTAAGATCAATCATGGTTCAAGAAAGCTGCTGCAGGTAGGGCCCATGATTACATCTGCATCCCAGCAATCAGAAAGCAAAAGGAGGATGGAAGAAGGCCATGTGCCCATCCTTTTTTAAAATAATATCTATGCCTAAAAAAAAAAAGGAAAAAAAATAATATCTATGCCTAAAGTAGGACTTGAATTCATGACTCCGAGATCAAGCGTCCCATGCTCTACTGAATGAGCCAGCCAGGTGCCCCCACGTGCCTTTTCCTTAAGGTTACCTCCTTGAAGCTGCATATGCCATTTCCACTTACATTTACATCAGCCAGAACTGAATCACATGGCCCCTTCCAGCTATAAGATTGTTTTTATTCGGGTTGGTCATGAGTCTTAGCTTGGGCATCCTAGAGGTAGACCCTGAGATGAGGATTCCTGTGAAAATGATTTTTTTTTTTTAAGTGTTTCCTGGGGTACCTGGGTGGCTCAGTCAGTTAAGTGTCTGACTTCATTTCAGGTCATAATCTCAGGGTCCTGGGATTGAGCCCCCTCATTGACCCCTGCATCAAGCCCCACACTGGGCTCACTGCTCAGCAGGGAGTCTGGTTCTTCCTTTCCCTCTGCCCCTACCCTACTCATGCACTCTCCCTCTCAAATAAATAAAATATTTAAAAAGAATAAAAAGTAATTCGAGGAAGAAAGGGAAGGGGCATAGCGGGGTAAGAAAGTGGGAAAAGGAAAGGAAGCCAAGCAAGGGTATAACAATAAGCAAAGGTTTAATCCTGCAGACAGATCCAGTTGGATATAGTATATTCACATCTTGGAGTTGTTATGTTGTGGGCAGGAGCTGCATCATTTTATTTTAATTTTTTTTTTAGATTTTATTTATTTATTTGATAGAGATCACAAGCAGGCAGAGTGGCAGGCAGAGAGAGAGAGAGGAGGAAGCAGGCTCCCTGCTGAGCAGAGAGCCCCATGTGGGGCTCGATCCCAGGACCCTGAGATCATGAACTGAGCCAAAGGCAGAGGCTTAGCCCACTGAGCCACCCAGGCACCCCTCATTTTAAATACTACCACACGGGGTTGTCTCAGCATCTCTGGGCATCCATGCAGTTCCTCCGGCAGAGGAACACCTGTTGAGAGTGAAAGCACCCCAAGAAAATGTGCACAAAAGAGGTAAAAGGATGAAGGGGTCAGGAGGGGGGCCCGGCACTTTCTGCTATACCACGCATCCAGGCAACAAGGGAGGGTTCAGTAACTGCGTGTGAAGTGGAGAACAGACTCTGGGGAACGATTAGCCACTGCTAGGTGAGGCGACAGCAGAAATGAGATGTGGCATTTTGGGCAAAGATGGAAAGTCTGTACAGGACTGAGCAGAGCTGAGGAGGCTGAACACTGTGTTGAAGAGAGGTACACACAATAGCAAACAGGAGACAAAAGCAACAACTATCTTGGAAGGTGGGGGTGAGATGTGGACTGAAATCAAGAGGATTGATTTAATGTCTCCAAGACTAGCCGAGTCCCCAGAGAGGAGACACTTACCAATTAAAAAACAAAACAAAACAGGCAAGCCACGCTTCCCAACGCCCCGGCTCTGCTCTGCTAGCTCGGCCCGCCCGCCCGCACCCACCATGGCCACCATTCAGCAGCTGGTAGGAAGATGGCGCTTAGTGGAGAGCAAAGGCTTTGACGAATACATGAAGGAAGTAGGAGTGGGAATGGCTCTGCGAAAAGTGGGTGCAATGGCCAAACCAGATTGTATCATCTCTTCTGATGGCAAAAACCTCACCATAAAAACTGAGAGCACTTTGAAAACAACCCAGTTTTCATGTAACCTAGGAGAGAAGTGTGAAGAAACTACAGCTGATGGCAGAAAAACTCAGACGGTCTGCAACTTCACAGATGGCGCATTGGTTCAACATCAGGAATGGGATGGGAAGGAAAGCACAATCACAAGAAAATTGGAAAATGGGAAATTAGTGGTGGAATGCGTCATGAACAATGTCACCTGTACTCGGGTCTATGAAAAAGTAGAGTAAAAATTCCATCATCATTTTGGATAGGAATTAGCTGTGAGGATGAACAAGCTCAGTTCAATGAGCAAATCTCCATACTGCTTTTTTTTTTTCCATTACTGTGTTCAGTTATCTTTGTCACAAATATTTTACATGCAACTATTTCAAAGTGTTGATTTAATTAGGATCATCCCTTTGGTTAGTAAACAAATGTGTTTGTGCTAAAAACAAACAAACAAAACAAAACAAAACACGCTTTTAAATAATTTGCTGAACTAAAAGACATAGTTTTTTAAAGTGTTTGCTGAATGTCCAGCATAATGAATGAAACTACAAACAACTAATTGCAAAACACATCATTATTAATTTCAGAGCATCAGGGGCACCTGGGTGGCTCAGTCGGTTAGGCATCTGCCTTCAGCTCAGGTCATGATCCCAGGGTCCTGGGATTGAGCCCCTTGTCTGGGCTACCTGTTCAGCAGGGAGCCTGCTTCACACTCTACCTGCCGTTCCCCTGCTTGTGCCTTCTCTCTGATAAATAAACAAACGAATTAATTAATTAATTAAATATTTCAAGTGAAATAAAGTGGGTTTTTTGCTTTACACTTGCATAAATAAACCCATTTAACTAGTTTTCTACCAGAAAGGAGAATGTATTGATGATCCCACCACTTGAGAAACCAGGTTTCAGCTGATTATATTGTTGTTTCCTTTTTTTGTTTGTTTCCAGCCATTGAGATTTCGAAACTCCTAGGTTCAGGGGGTGCCTAGGTGGCTCATTTAAGAGTCCAACTCTTGGTTTTAGACCAGGTCATGATCTCAGGGTTGTGAGTCAGCCCTGCATCGGGCTCTGCAATGGGTATGGAGCCTGCAATGGGTATGGAACCTCTCTCTCTCTCTCTCTCTGCCTCTGCCATCCCGTCTCCAGCCCCCAAATAGCATGCTCGTGCTCTCTATAAAAAAAAATAAAATAAAAATCCTAGGTTCAGAATTTCAGGTAAGCAGCCTAGCCCCAATCACCTGGAGCCACTCAGATTCATGGGCTCTCTCTGATGGGATATGTTTGATTGTGCAGGGGTGGTTTTGCTACTCATTGTGTGATAATGAACATCCATGTTAGCTACAGGGATATTTGGCAGGAAAAGGAAAAGTTATCCTCAGCCCTTCAGCCCAAACGTCATTAAACTTAGATGTCTTCTAACTTTTTATTATAAAAAATTTCAAATACATGCAAAAGTAAAAGACTATTATAACGAACCTCTGTGTACCCAGCTTCAACAATGATCAATTCCTGGCAATTATTGTTTCATCTACTCTGCTCCCATTATTTTGCAGCACATCCCAAACATCATGGTATATATCAGAATCATTCTTTAAGTCTCTTGGGCCATAGTTCATCCCACAGGAAAAAAAAATACCCCATAAGGAACTTATAGGACATAGCTTTTTATGCTAATTACTTTAAAATGATGTAAATACATACAATTGTGCTTGTTTTCTTCATTAATTGGAGCATCTTTATAGCATGACAGGATGGCGCTCCAGAGAATGTACAGTTGTAGGCAATAAAAGCTTGATTTACACTAGCTAAACTTTTCACTGTGTTTCAGAAACTCACAACTTCATGTGACTCCTCTGTTCAGAGCAGTTTCCCATTCTGCTAATACCGCTTGATCTTACTCAGTAAAAGCCAGAGTCCTTACAATATGGTCTACCCGGCCCTATGTGATCTGTGCCCTCCCACTCTGACTTCTTGGTTTTTATCACTTAACCAGCCTTCCCCACCCCACTCTACTCCAACCATCCTTGCCTTTTTGCTATCCCTCTAACCTGCCAAAGACCCTCCTGCCTCAGGACCTTTGCATTAGCTGTTATTTCCTGCCTGTACCACTCTTTTCCATATATGTCCACATATCTTAAATTTTTCTTTTCCTAAGTAAGCTTACTTGGGCCCTATGTGGAGCTTAAACTCACAACCCTGAGATCAAGAGGTACATGCTCTACCGACTGAACCATCCAGGCACCCTGACATTTCTCATTCTCTTAATTCCTTCAAGTATCTGTTCTAATATTACCATATCAGTGAGGCCTTCCCTGACTACCTTCTATAACATTACAAGTGCCCTCTCTCCTATCTTTTCCATATGACCCTTACCCTGTGTTTTTTTCCTCCAAGTGGTCATCACTACTTGTCTGTATTTACTACATTTTATCATTTATCCCTTCCCAGTAGAATGCAAGCTCCATTAGACCAGTAGCTACATGTTTTTTTCTCCTGCCATACTCCCAGTAACCAGAATAACTGTAGACACATCAACAGGTCATCTGGATGCCACATTTTTGAAACTTTATAAACACTTAAATAGAACTTACCAGGTACCAGGCACTGTTCCAAGCTCTTAAAAATATTGCTCTATTTAATCCTCCTAATGACCCCACCCAGTAGACACTATTATTATCATTTTCCATTTTACAAAAGAGAAACTGATGCACAGAGAGGTTAAGTAACCCACCCAAGGTCGTACAGCTAATAAGAGCTCCAGGCCGTCAGGCCCTGAAGTCTGCATATGCAACCCTTGGGCACTGATGTCTTACCTAGAATGGGATGCAATTTTCTTTTAAAAGTATTCAGATTTCGGGGCGCCTGGGTGGCTCAGTGGTTTAAGCCTCTGCCTTCAGCTCAGGTCATGATCTCAGAGTCCTGGGATCGAGCCCCGCGTCGGGCTCTCTGCTCAGCGGGGAGCCTGCTTCCCCCTCTCTCTCTGCCTGCCTCTCTGCCTACTTGTGATCTCTCTCTCTGTCAAATAAATAAATAAATTCTTAAAAAAAAATTAAATCTTAAAAGTATTCAGATTTCAAGGAGAACTGCTATTGCCTGGTGCCATCAGATTCTCAATAGTGGAGGCATTCCCAATGTTCCAGTCACAAACAGTGTACTCTGTGTTGACCCCTTCTGTAAATAAAATCAGAGAGAAAGATGCCAGTGTATTTAGTGCTATGCTTAAAAGGACTGCAGACCTATTCTTTTTAAAGCAAAAAACGTCATCGTCTCTCTGGCCAGGTAATGTGTGTCCCGTACCATTGCGTCCAGTACCTGTAAGTCACGTGACTTTTCTTCCTCTGGAGAGTAAAGCAAGCGAGGTAGAACACTCCGCTGTGCGCACCCACTCGTGTAACAGGGCTGAGAGGGATGGGGACTTGCACAGTTAGTGCTACCAACACCATAGAAGAGTTTCTGTTAGAACAGCATTTCTTCATAATAAGTTATCCCGCTGTCCTTTACTGAGTTATTATTTTTAAAGGTGGTCTGTGTTTTAACTTGATGGGTTAGTTATATCGGCTTCCTGAACAAAGCGCTTGGTATATTAGAGAAGGCAGGATTTCAGTGACGCGTTGTAAAGGTACCAGGGAAAATGATACTGTGGAGAGTAACAACGTGTGTTTCTTGCCTGGACACGAGTTTGCTGCCCATCGCTTCTGTGTATCCTGAGCCCCTAACCCAGCGGAGGGCAGCCCGAGACGCTGATGCAGAATCAACATAGGAACTGTGCTAAGTAAAACCGTTTGCCGCGCAGTGCAGCGATCCCGCCACCTGAGTGCCCTTGCAACGCTGTAGTCAGAATTAAAACTCAGGTTTCAACGACACCGCGAAGGTTCAGCGGCTTCCCGGGGCACGTCCGCTTCCAGGGGCCCCCACTCACGAACGGCTCGGCCTGAAGCGCAGGTGCAGCGGGCGGGGACAGCCGCGTCACCCCTGGCTCTTCAGACCACTCCCCCAGCGGCCAAAGCCGGCGCGCTACGTGGAGGCTGACCTTGCACTGCTCCGGAGGTATGCAGCCCCAGCCAGTCGCTCACGGTCCTCCGCGATCCCACGCTCCCTTGCGCCAAGGACACGTCCGGCAGCTCTGCAGAGCCCTTCTACGCCAGCGCGGCGCCTCTCTATGATCCATTGCCGTGTTCAGAGTGGGTGTCATGGCGGCCGGCGTTGAGTTGGCAGGAGTTGCCCTCGGAACTGGGGAAAGTCCCTAAAGCAGAGGAAGAAGTGGCCCATCCCGGACGTGGGGAGTTCTTGGGAATGAGCAGAGGCCTCTCGGGGTTGACAGTGGCACCGGAGACGGGCCCCCGGTAACGTGCCAGGTCAGGCCTCTGCGTTTCTAGGCAGAGTCCGGCGGTTGATGGGAGCCCCCCGAAGCCGGCGTTGCCTAGGAACCCTTCATTGTGTTATCGAATCTGGAGTGTTTTGATTTGGACTGGTTCGGTGAAGGCGGTGGCTCGAGGACATTTGGCGGGATCGTCCGACGACGCCGGACGCTTTTCTCGGAGCGGACCAGGTCGTTCTCTAAACCGCAGCGATGTCGTCCTGGCTTGGGGGCCTCGGCTCCGGCTTGGGCCAGTCTCTGGGTCAAGTCGGAGGCAGCCTGGCTTCCCTCACTGGCCAGATTTCAAACTTTACGAAGGATATGCTGATGGAGGGCACGGAGGAAGTGGAAGGTAACAGCTGGAGCGGTGGGAGGGAGGGCTTTTATGGGACCCTGGGAGCGCCCGTTTGGTTTCCACTTCCATCCGTCTGGAGTGTCACTCCTTTTTTTCTTTCCACTTCTGTTGCCTCTTCTTAACAGATTTTCTCTGATGAAAGACACTGGAGTCCAGGGAAGAGTTCTGCTTCTTCTCCCACTGAATACTGTGGGAATCTCAGAGCAGAGTGAAACTGCTTCTACATCGAATGGTTTATTTTTGTTTGGTTCTTCCACGCCCACCGCTTACTTTGCCTTTAGCTTGGGGGCGGATCTGATTTTGATCCTTTTCCTTTATACTGACACAGTTAAAAAGTATCTGTGCTGACATATAGTCACCTTTTCCCTTCGAGTTTTGTAACAATTGAAGCAACTCATTAAAATACTTAGTGAATCCTAAGCCCTTTCTGTCTTGATATATTGTTAAACATGGCTCTAAGTTTTTCCTATTAGTTACCTTGTATTTTTGCTTATTCTGGTGACACAGCGTTCCAGCTGAAATGTATTTTTGTGCCTAATTGCCCATTCTACCCATTATTTCGACAATAAAACAAGGAAGATGTGCTGCCTGTTTTTAGTAACTTTCACTCATTTTTGAAGTCCTTGTTTTGTTTTACTAATGAGTTACCCAGAGTTACATAGTAATCGGTAGTTAGGTTAATACTTTGATTTCTTGATATTTCTTTCCACAAGTAGTATTTAGATCTAAAGAGTACTTTGTTTTTGTTTGTTTCTTTCTTTCTTTATTTATTAAAGAGTACTTTAATCCCAATGGAAGTCTGCCTCCACAGAGATGATGGGCTGGTCTTTTGGATGAGAGCACCTCCTCGGATAATTTTATTTCTTATAAGTTAATTAGCATTATGGTTTAATTTTTTATCCTGATATAATTGAAACTTCCAGTTTATTGGGTCGAAGTAGAGAAAGATAGTTTGAGAAAAAGGTTATTTAGAATGTCTGTCTTTTAGAAAGCAGAAGCATTGGAGAGCTGCTGAAACCCGTTTTACTGCTTGGAGTATACCTTGGGTGGGAGTTGCATCAGGTGGGACATGTTGGGGATAAGAGTGAAAGGGATTCTCCCTCCCTGTGTTCGGTAAAGGGTCGTGTGACCTTGAAATTTAGAACAGAGACGAGCTGGATGACTTGGAAATAACTAGTCTCTCCTTGTATCCTAGTTAGGGGAAAACAGTTGGCTATTCCTAGAAAATATGCATCCCTCCCCCCCCCCCAACCTGACTGTCCTATAGGCTTAAGGTGGAATGCATTTGTTCTTCCTTCCAAATCTACTCCTATATTCTCATTCTTAATGGTTTCATCATCTGCCCAATCTCCTAAACTGGAAATCTTTGTCACGTTTGTTTTGCCTCTATCTTTTCCATTTCGTTTCCAGTTAGTCACCAAACCTTGTTCATTGACTTATGCCAGAGTTGTTTCTTATATTCGTCCCTTCCTTTTTTACCTCTGTGTTCTTTGATTCACATCTCCCTTCTCTCTCCCGTGCACTTTATCCTTCCCATCCTGTCACCCGGTTCTCTGGACTCCACTCCCATTTTCTCTGTGTTGCCAATTTTCTAAAACATAGGTGCTTGTAGAATCTTTTAGCTCTGTTCCTTTCAGAACATTCATTGGATGAAATCCAATCCTCTTAGTTTTGGAAGACCAGAAACCTATCCTATCTGAGATCAACCTCCCTTTTCTAGTCTTAACCTCTTATTCCCTCCCCTTCCCTTTAAATTTCCATACATCTGCATGTTCACACACATACGCCTTGCACCCAGAGGTTTTGCCACATGGAACTTTGTGAAGTACCTACACAACTCCAAGCCTCTGCGTGGAAAGTCCTTCCTTTTCTACTTCATCCGCTGTCTTTCTTTGCTTGGAAAACAGTTTTTTCCTGTATGACCTTGCTCATGTGCCAGGTACTTGGTGAAATCATGCTCATTCCATGGCAGGCTGAGTCGATTGCATGTGATCTTGTAGATCTCTGTGAGAGCACTTAACCATGTGGAGTTATAATTTACCTCTGTTCTTGATGCCCAAGGTGGGGACTCTGTGTGTGTGTGTGTGTGTGTGTGTGTGTGTGTGTGTGTGCGTGTGTGCATGCGCACGTGCGCATAATCCTTATATCACCAGTATTTGGCACCTTCCTTGATACATAGTAGATGCTCAGTAAAAAAAATTGCTGAGTATTAAAAATCTGCAAAGTTGCTTAATGCTTTTATTATTTCCCTTTCTATTAAAATAGGACTTGCTTAACACCTAATTTATTGATTTTGCAAATCATTTAAAGGGTCCGAGTACAGTTCATTCATTCATTTAACAAGTATTTATTGAACATCTACCCTGTGCCAGCAGTGAAGAAGGTAACAGTTCCAACATAGCTCTGTTGGTACAGCTTGAAAGATTATCTGTATTTGCAATAGTAGAAAGTTGCTCTTGTACCAGGAACTACTGATTTATTCAGGGTTAGGAACTTGGGCTTTTCAGTTAGACCTGGGTTGAAATCCCACTTCCATGCATTATAGATTGTGGGTCTTTGGCAAATTCTTAAATACTTAGCCTCTATAAAGCAGAGTTTCCTTATCAAATAGAGGTAGTCATACCTATCATGGGGTTAGGAAGATTAAATGAAATCATGAGTGTAAAATGCTTAGCAGATGGTAAGCATTAATAAAGAGTACCTGTTGTTTTTGTTTTCCCTCAACAAGAAAGAATTTTTGGGTCTGCATAACGTCTCCCCTTTATCCTTAAGAAGACCAGGTTTTTGTTTGTTTTGGAGGGAGGTAAGAGAAGAGGGCTGCATAAATCTATTTTTATTTCTCTTTAAATCAATTTCTGCTTCTAACAATGACCCTCCTAAACAGACTAGATTATAATTTGTTCTCTTCTGAGTAGCAATTAGACAGTCCTGTCAGAGTTTCAAGCAAGATGTATGAGCAACCACAGAAGCAACTGCACCTGGTGATTTTCCAAACAAGAAGAGTGGGTTTGCCACTATTCTTTATTGGATGTCACTTGTATTTTCTTTTGACTTAAACTGTAATTTAGAGAAGTTCTCCCCCCCCCCCCGAGAAGTTATTTCTTTAGTATTAAAGTGCTATGACTAATGAAAAATACTGGCACCTAGAAAAAATCTTAACTGATGATGATGTTCTGGTAGCATCAGCAGTGCCTTTTTGACAGAGCTGACCTCTGATTCGGTTTTTTTGTTTTTGTTTTTGTTTTTCTTAATTATGATTTTTTAAATAAACTCTGCACCCAACGTGGGGCTTGAACTCCTGACCCTGAGATCAAGAGTCTCACGCTGCACCGGCAGAGCCAGCCAGGTGCCCTGTCTCTGACTCTCCATTTAAATGAACATGTACAAGAGCAGACTGAGCTCATTCCCATTTTATTTTTTAAAGATTTTATTTATTTATTTCACAGACAGAGATCACAAGCAGGCAGAGAGGCAGGCAGAGAGAGAGAGGGAGGAGGAAGCAGGCTCCCCGCTGAGCAGAGAGCCCGATGTGGGGCTCGATCCCAGGACCCTGGGATCATGACCTGAGCTGAAGGCAGAGGCTTTAACCCACTGAGCCACCCGGGTGCCCCTCATTCCCATTTTAAATAGACAGTGCCCATGTTACTTGACCTAAGTGTTCTTTTAGTGCATTTTCTTCTTTATTAAGGGGCCATTATTATTTGATAGTATTGGGAGCAGAAGTTAGAAATAAAGCCTAAACCCCAGTTGTGTAAGTTTCATCTAAAATTAAACTAAACCCACAGAGAGAGATTTAATTTGTAAAACTCAGTTCTCCATAATAAAATCTTAACACTTCCAAGGGGGAAATGTAGATGTCTTATCTAGGTCCACAAGATAGGTGAAAAGAAAAATTTACATGATAATAAAGCACATATGTGGCAATAGGAAATTGTGATAAAAATCAAGTGGTACATGTCTTCTGAGTTTGTTCTCAGATCAGCATACCGTTCTGTTGAAAGCTCAGTGAAATATATGTACTTTAAAATGCCTGTTTATTCACATGGTGTTTATCATATATTCAGTGTATGCTGTTTCTTTCGTAGCAGAATTACCTAATTCTAGAAGAAAGGAAATTGAAGCCATTCATTCAGTCTTAAGATCAGAGGTAAGGAAAATTAAAGACTTATTGAACTTAGATTTTTTCTTTTTTGAAGGCATGGCAGTAACTCTTTCAGCTCTCTGTTTTTAACTACACTGCTTACCACTTTTATCTCTTCCCCTTTATCCCAGTTCTTTTTAGTGTTATCATCTTTTAGATGAACATATTTACATGTTACTCCAGTTTCTTGTTTAATATTCCCATCATCTTTTACCTGCTGGAAAATGGCCTGGGGTAGAAGAACTAGTGGCAGCAGTTTATCTAGGAATTACCATGTTCTGACAGTGTGCACAATTGCAGTGGTACATTTATTGAAGTATAATGTGAAGAATGCAGTTCTATTTAATCTAGACCTTTTTAATCTGCTAACATGAAAAAAGGTGTATTTATAAACAAAGAAGTTTAGAATATAGATATAACTAATTTTACCATTTTCTGCGCATTGTTAGTGCCTCGTGGTGACTACCTCTGGACATTGTACTTAATGGAGATGAGGAAAACTTGGAAGGGTTCAAAGGAAAGCCATAAAGAAAATGAAATGATTTAAAATAGGATCTATTATAAAGTACTAAAGACACTCAACTATTTAGCTTATGGGTAAGAACAGTGAGGGAACACAATATTTCATTAAAAGGTATTTTTAGAGGACTGTGGTAAGCATGTTTTCCTTTTGCTAAGCCCATAAACAGAGAAAATTGAATTTAAAATATTAGAAAATATTTACTGACGAGCAGTATTGAACTCTGGCCCAGATTACGAAGGTGGATGTAGAGGGACCTCTCAAGAGGGACTGTCTCAGTATTCTGTCTCAATTCAAGATGGCTGTTTGGTGACACTTGAGATGTTAGGTATAATTACCTAATAAGTGGATGCTTCGGTGACAGATGAACTTAATAATTTCTTTCTTTGTACGGCTAAGAAAATTGTTCCTGTAATCCCTAAAGAAATTATTGAGAAGGCACTCATTAATTAGTACAGACCCACCCAGAAAAAGTAAATGTCAGAGATGTGTGTAGTGGCATTAATTTAGGTAAATTCTCCAGTGTCCATTTGGGGGAAAAAGTAAGTAGGGTGAATCTGCTTAGTGACTGACAGCTCTCTGTTGAGCTTGAGAAGGGAGAGAGAATTCTTCTGTCCCTCTGTTGATCTCACTTCTGATCTCTCATGGGATTAAGGTAAGCGTGATTCTAGTGTTTAGAAATATTTTTGGTATCATGCATCCCCAGATGAAAGCCACCTTTCTCATTTGATGCTTATTCACAGTATCTTGAGCTACTCACGTGCTAGAAGAAAAGGTACTGTTGGATTTCCCAAGGGCTTTGTTTTCTAAGGTGACTTTGATTCTTGCTGTGTGTTGGCACAGAAGCACTTCATACCCTCACCCTGTACATGACTATGTAATGAGGGAATAAGGTGATTAAAGGCATCAGGAAACTAAAAAATATAAAATCCTATTTAGAAATCTTATCTTAGAAATAAAATCTTAGATTTTATTTATTTATCTATTTTAGAGAAAGAAAGAAAGAGAGAGTGGAGGAGGGGCAGAGGGAAAAGGAGGGAGAATCTCATACAGGTTCCAAGATGTGGGGCTTGATCCCTCAACCCTGACATCATGACCTAGCCAAAACCAAGAGTTAGATGCTTAACCAACTGAGCCACCCAGGCAGCCCTATTTAGAAAGTTTTCGTATAGACAGAGGGAATTGTGTTTTCCAGAGGAGATTAGATTTGTTTACAGACATTAATATTTCAAACTGACTGAATTAGTTAGGTTTCTTCAATTTAACCTCTATGCCAAGAAAAAAAATCTCATACACATTTACCATCTGGATCCAATGAACTCTTAATTTTTTTTATATTAAATCATTTTGTAAGAAAGTTACAGAAGCAGGAATAAAGTGATAGTGAAAAACTTCTTCAGAAATTTTAGTAAGAACTTGTTTATGGCAAGGCCATATTTTTATTCCATATGTTTCTGGTTTTGAAAACATATATACTCCAAATAGACAGTGTTTGAATGTAGTTAACGGCTTTTTAACTCTTATGTATGAACTGAAATGCATGTTATTTTGTAAATACTGAATCCAGATTTCATTTACATCTAGTAGGTTTCAGCTGATCATGACTTCTGCTTCTTGTGTCATTAAAACCAATATTTTTGCAAACTTTGATGGCTCATGATTTTGTTGGAGACGATGACTGTCATCTTTGCTCCATAATTACAGAACTAATTTATAAATATCGATTAGATTTATAAATACCAATTAGATATGTAAATACCAGTTGGAATGATCAGTCCACTGAATTTTTTTCACTTTATGTCATCTTTTTCTTCCCAGGCACCTTTGTATGCACACCTGCCTACAGCATTTGTCCACCTATGGACTATATCAAATAAATGTTGGTGTACAAATATATACATAGTGAAAGAATACCGTCACATAGCCATTTAGCGAAGTGGGATGGTTCAGGTCCTTTTCACAAAAAATTGTGAAGTAAAATCTTTTTTCCTATCGAATGACTAACTTGATGAGAACACCGTATATCTTTTTTGCTCTTAGAAATATATTGGGGGCACCTGGGTGGCTCATTCTGTTAAGTGTCTGTCTTTGGGTTAGGTCATGATCTCAGGGTCCTGGGATTAAGCCCCGAGTCCGAATCTGGCTCTCTGCTCAGCAGGGAGTCTGCTTCTTCCTCTATGCTCAAGCGCGGTCTTTCTCTCAAATAAATAAATCCTGTGAAGAAAATTAGTAAAAAGAAATACATTGTTCACGCATCAGTTTTGGAGTTTGAGAATATTCCTCTAGGATGCTTTTATTTGAAGACTTGGCTGGGATTTTACCTCTACAGCCTGCTCACCACAACCATCAGACTCTGGAATGCTATTTTCTGTCTCTTCATATTTGTCTTCTGGGTTGTGTTAATAACAAGTATTTTCCTCTGTCCATTTTCTTTTCTTTGTGGAAACAAACGTTCTGAATTTTCAGGTGTGTTCAATAAAAGTGAAAAACAACAAGACCAAAAAGACACTACAAAGTGGGTGTGTCTAGCTTTTTCCTTTCTGGAAGGTGGTACAGTACTTTGGGCACTGCAGTCAGAAAACTGGTTATTTCAGTCTTGCGTCATTCTTCTGGGTGACTCTGTCAGTCTTCTGTTTTCTTATTATATAAGACTTTTTTTTTTTTTAAAGATTTTATTTATTATTTGACAGAGATCTCAATTAGGCAGAGAGGCAGAGAGAGAGGAAGGGAAGCAGGCTCCGCACTGAGCAGAGAGCCCGATGCGGGGCTGGATCCCAGGACTCTGGGATCGTGACCTGAGCCGAAGGCAGAGGCTTTAACCCACTTAGCCACCCAGGCGCCCCTATATAAGACTTTTTTTTAGCCTACTTGAGAATAATTGGTGAATAATGATAAAATATATAATTTTTAGAATGACAAAATATCAAAATGTTTCAAAGACATAAGAACAAGGTCATTATAATCTCGTGAAAATTCTTAGATTTTTAAAGGGTTCAGTGTCCCTTTATGGTAATTGCATGATAGAATGAGTTACATATATGCTTTTAAGTAATATACATATTACTTAAAATAAATTACTTAAAATTACTTAAAAATAAAATCATATATATGTATATATATGTATAAATATATAAATATATATATTATAATATATATATTATATATATTTATATATAATATATATAATATAAGATAAATATAATAAAATCATATATATGTATACATATATATATATACATATGATTTTATTTTTAAGTAATCTCTACTCCCAATTGGGGGGCTTAAACTCACAAACTCGAGATCAAGAATTGCATGCTCTACCAACTGAGCCAGCCAGGCGCTGTGAGTTTTATTTTTATTTTAAAAAAATAAGTACTTTTGCAGAGTGCCTGGGTTGCTCAGTGGGTTAACTGTCTGCTTTTGACTCAGGTCACCATCCCAAGGTTCTGGGATTGAGCCCCATGTCAGGCTCCCTGCTCACTGGAGAGTTTGCTTCTTCCTCTCCCGTTCTCCCTGCTTGTGCTCTCTCACCCGCTCTCTCTTTCTCTGTCAAATAAATAAATTCTTTTAAAAAATTTTATTTTTCTCCACTAGAGGACATCTAAGAAAGAATAAAAGTCTTAAATATCTGTCCTTACAGATAGTTAGGACTGCTCAAAAAGAAACTCAGAAAGTAAAGTTGGTTCTAGTAGACCATGATGGTATTAACAGTGTTGAGCAGGATGGAATAATTTTTTTTTAAAGATTTTATTTATTTGGGGTGCCTGGGTGGCTCAGTGGATTAAAGCCTCTGCCTTCGGCTCAGGTCACGATCCCAGGGTACTGGGATCGAGCCTGCGTCGGGCTATCTGCTCAGCGGGGAGCCTGCTTCCTCTCTCTGTCTGCCCTTCTGCCTACTTGTGATCTCTGTCTGTCGAATAAATAAATAAAATCTTTTTTTTAAAAAGATTTTATTTATTTATTTGACAGACAGAGGTCACTTTTTTTTTTTTTTAAAGATTTTATTTATTTATTTGACAGAGAGGCAGCAAGAGAGGGAACACAAGCAGAGGGAGTGGGAGAGGGAGAAGTAGGCTTCCTGCTGAGCAGGGAGCCTGATGGGGGGCTCCCAGGACCCTGGGATCATAACCTGAGCCAAAGGCAAATGCTTAACAGTTGAGCCACCCAGGTGCCCCCCAGGATGGAATAATTTAAGGATATGAGAATCTCATGGATTTCAAGGGCAGAAATCATAACCAGATTTTAGAAAGGGGATGCAAGCAGAACTTGAGAGCACCAGGGATTTGTCTCTCTCATTTTTACCCCTCTCTGTTCTTGTTGTGTGTCTATTCATTTTCCTTTTACCTCCTGGTTCCATATTCCATGTAATAAGAAATCTGGCCACTGACAAGTAATGTTATAGATCAGCCACATGAAGAGAATCTGTCCTTCATGTACTTTGTCAACCTTTGTGACTTACATGGCTAGGGACATGAGGGCAGACAAGCAATTAGATATTGGCCAAATAGGAAGTTTTCAAGTTCTAGTTATTAACCAGAGTTCAACAAGTAGCTGTAGTTAGTTTTACCTGAAAAAGTCTAAAGTGGACTTTTCTGACTGGGTTTTGACTTCACTATATCATGTTGCTTCAGTTGTGTTGGTGCTTTTCATGTTAAAAGTTCACAGAAAGTCACACAAAAGCCACCAGTAGAATAGAAGGTAATTAGTTGTGTGGGCCTCTCTCTTATTTCTATTTCTTCAAGATAACCAGAGTCTGCATTAGATTTCTGGAGACAGACCCCCAGACTAGGGTTTATGTTTGTTCCTTTGATTTTTCTCTGCATACTTATGTAATCTCCCTGGATCATACTTTCACATCTGCTGTTGTAAGAAATTCCTAGACTCTAAGAAAGTGAAAAAGTCTTCATCTTCTAGCAGGAACTTTTTCCCCCACCACAGCTATCACCTTTCTCTCAGTTTTCATTGTTAAACTATGTTTGTAGATATATTAGTAGAATTCTTAGTAAGTTATCTGTGACAATTTGTAAATTCTTTTGCAAAAAGCTTTAGTGCCCATTTATCTTGCTCCATGTCCTTATTCATTAAGGTAGTTTAATATTTGAGTACATAGAATTTAAGTAAATTTTTAAAAGATTTTATTTATTTGAGAGAGAGTGTGTTTGCATACTAGCATGGGGGTGGTGAAGAGGGAGAGAATCTTTCAAGCAGACTCTCCACTGAGCAGGGACCTCAACACAGGGCTCCATCCCATGACCCATGAGATCATGACTTGAGTTAAAATCAAGGCAGACAATTAACTGACTGAGCCACTCAGGTGCCCCAAAATTTAAGTAATTTTTTTAACATATTTTCCAAAATCTTAGAACAAAAGACTATGATATCTTGATTCATTGAGTTAGAATATTTTGTGTACTTCTAACTAGTTTTTGAACTGAGCTCTAGTATGGTTTTCAAATTGGAATTTTCAGAGGCACCTCAGGGGCCTGGCAGGTAGGTAGTATGAAGGTATGGTAGGTAATATGAAGCTTTGGCCTTCTACTTATACTCCCATCAAGAAGTCTTTTTTAAAAAGATATCTTTTAAAAAGTTATGTTTGGGAAGAAAACAAAAGTTGAAATGTGTAATCTAGTTTATTCATTAACCAGACATGGATTGCCTGTTATATGCTAGACCCTGGACACACAGAGATGGGGGAAACATAGATCACTGGACAAGATTTATTTTTTTTTTTTATCTCTGGTTCAGAATTTTGCATAATCTCTATAAACGTGTTTATTTCACTTATAGCTTTAAAACTATTTCAAAGGTCAGAATTCTGAGAACTTCTGTATTTTATATCTTTTTCTGTATAAACTGATATGTTTTTCATGATGCCATCACATAACTGTTACTGACATGTTTTACTTTTAGTCTTTTTGTTGAAAATACTTTTTTCTTTGTTTCTAGAATGAGAGACTCAAAAAACTTTGTACTGATTTAGAAGAGAAGCATGAAGCATCAGAGCTTCAAATAAAGCAGCAATCTACAAGTTATCGAAATCAACTACAACAGAAGGAGGTAAAAGTTATTAAAGTTACTTCATATTTATTTCCTTGTAATGTTTTTAGGAAGGTTTTTAGTATATGTGCTGCCGAAGCGAGCACTTTTTAGGAAGGTTTTTAAGAGTTATAAATCAGGCTATCTACAGATCCATAAAAATATTGAAAGGGAGTTGAAGCTAGTTACTCCCAACTCAGTTTGATACCATTATTTTAAGAATTTTAAGCTTTTCTGTTAAATTTGTATTTTATGAGCTAACTTTTACTTCCTACTTTCCAAAAGAGGAAAACCCTTTCAATAAAGTATCTTCAGGCATCTGTTGCTTGTAATTTTGATTTTATGAAACCTAATTTTTCCTCTGTTCACTTAAAATTGTGAATCAGTGTGATAATTGTTAATGGCATTTCATTCTTAAAAATGATTTTGACTACCAGTGTTCTTATATACTGAGTTGGCATCTATTTGACTTTCCATGAAAAAATAGAATATTAAGTATATTAAGTTGGATTACATCATTCTAGAAATATTTTTTCCTGCTCTATAAATATTTTTTCCCTAATAAATAAATATTTGTTAGAAATGTTTATTTTTGAATTGGCTTATCTTTTCTTTGCCATGTTGATAATAGATATTATATAATTTAAACAGCATTATAATGATTCTTAAAATATAGACTATGCCTCCATGTTTCATTTTGTTGTTGAAATATCTTCAGTGTTTAGTACATAAATGGAATTTAGTTCTTCTATTGGATTGCGCTATTTCTTGTTTTTATTAATGATTGGGATTTTCTTTAGTTTGTTGATTAAATATTCGTTTCTATCATAACTTCATATATGAGGTTTTTTAAAAAGGTTTATTTATTTTTATCACTTCATGGCCTTTTGTCTAAGATCAAGTATGAGATTTACTTATTTGAGAGAGAGAGAGGGAGGGGCAGATGGAGAGGAAGAGACAGAATCTTAAGCAGACTCTGCATTGAGCATGGAGCCTGACACCATTCTCAGACTCATGACCCTGAAATTGTGACCTGAACCGAGACCAGGAGTCAGATGCTCAATCAGCTGAGCCACCCAGGCATCCCCATATTTGAGATTTTAAAATTTAGATGCACTGAGTTTTAGTTCTTTCAGTAACATACTGAGATGAAAAGTAAAAGCAAGCCGCATTACAGGTAAACATTTAAAGGAGAGCTTAAATTTCCAATCGGTTGGGAATTGATTTCATAAAATATTATAAAAATAAATTACTACAAAAATAAAATGAGTATAAAAAACGAAAATTACAAGTTCTAGTTTAAGCTAAAAGCCCACTTTTAAGAAAGATTTAACAGATTATAAAATTGCTCTGTCAAATTGTTTTAAAAGACTTTAAGCCTTATTTTTTAAACTTATGTACGTATCGCAGTTTGGTAGTAAACATTCATGCCTTTAGTCCACAGACCACACTTTGATCAGCACTGACTTATAAATATTACAGTAGTGCAGTAGTTCTCATCCAGGGTTTTACAGCTGAATCATCGATGATACTTTAAATTATGCCCTCCAGGACATTCTGATTTTGGTTTACTGGGAAGGGGCCCTGGTATTGGTATTTTTCAGAAACTCCATAGGTGATTCTGATGCTTACATTCTAATTAGAAACTGCTGTGGAAAATCTGTAATTTTATTTTCTACTTAACTATTGATATTAGAGGGCAAATAAAGCATTTTAGTTTAGAAATGCTTCTTTGTTAATAATTTGCATTTTTTAACTCATTAACTTGATATTAATACCAGTTTTAAAATGAGAACTTTCTTTGTATTAAAATTACTCTTGGAGGCACCTGGGTGGCTCAGTTGGTTATGTGACTGGGTTCAGCTCAGGTCATGATCCTAGAGTGCCAGGATTGAGTCCACATCAGGCTCCCTTCCCAGCAGGGAGTCTGCTTCTCCCTCTGACCACCCCCCCCTTATGCTCTTTCTCTCTCTCAAATAAATAAATACAATCTTTAAAAGAAAAAATTACACTTGAAAATAATTTTGTTTTTCAGAATTTCAGTATTTTTTACTAGAATGAAAGATAATATACGAATATACTTAAGTTCTACAGTTTTCTGCCCTCATTATGATGTTCATATTCCAGAGATGCAATTTACGTCATGTCTTTATGGGCAAATGAATGAAATGTGTATGCTACCCGTACATTTTAGAGAAGGGGTTCTGGTACAAGAAACCTGTTTGTTATGACACTTGACATAATTGTATTTAGTTTTTATTTGTCTAATTGCTTGGTTGTACATGTGTAGAAATATTGTTACTGGTCAGCTAACTATTCCCAGTATCATATTCTCCGTTGTGGCAGGGTGTCTTCTGAGGTAGGTATTCTACAGAAAGCTTATCTCAATTCTCCCTAGCTTACTCACTTTTACATTTTGAATAATCTCTCACTGAGTATGGATATGGTGTTGTGGTAAATCCATATATTTGTAATTTCTTTTAGACAATGAGTTGGTATTGCCAGTCCTTAATTAAAACCTCACTATAGGTTTCAGAATTTTTATATTTTTCTTTCCCTGAGTAAGTCAAATTTTCACTGGCTCCTTTTTGCCAAGGCTAAAGCCAAGACCTTTTTCATTGCGTGGTTTCTTTCTAAGACTCAAAGGCTAATAACAACTGTTATCTAAGAATGGATTAATAAAGCATTCTTCCAGCTGTTGAACAGACCATTACAAAGCTACTCCTGATTCATGGTGCATTTTAAGCCTAAATTCCGCCATAATTGGTAACATCAGACTATTCCAACAGATGCTCCAAAGAAACTTGCTAATACACAGACTGCTGCAGCTTTCACTTTCCCATCACTTATGGCTTGATAATACAGATAGAACCCATGAGAATTGTCTGTACTACCTGATACACAGAAGATAGTAAACCCATGTTCAACTGAGAATTTTGTTGCTCTAGTTAACACACGAGTGAGATATTCTGATCTTTGTACTATTTGAAACATTATCCCTATTTTAACTGGTAAATCATGTTTGGTTTTTAAATAAAGGTTTTCTGGTTGGGGTGTTATAGAAGACTTGAATGCAGCTGAAGGAGTTACCATCATTGGATAATCTTAAATTATTACAACTTTTAACATTATGGGTCTATCAAGATGTCAGTATGGTTATTTTAAAGTACCTTCTCTAAAATACAGATTATAAATGTGTAGGTAGAAATCAGCCATCTTAAAGCAAGACAGATTGCGCTGCAGGATCAGCTGCTGAAGCTGCAGTCCGCTGCTCAGTCCACACAGTCAGGAGCTGGTGGAGGACCGGCAGCCCCTGCGTCCTCTCCATTCGGCTACCGTGTCAGCCAGCATGCTTCGGGTTTCCACGATGACGACATGGACTTTGGTGACATAATTTCATCACAGCAAGAAATAAATAGATTGTCAAACCAAGTTTCAAGACTTGAGTCTGAAGTTGGTCATTGGAGGCATATTGCTCAGGTAGGTAAAATTATCATGAGTCTTTGAAAACTGTTACCGAAGAAAAATAGTGGATTTACATGTAGAGCTTTTAGTATCAGAAAGAACCCTGGACTAGGAAATTGAAAACCTGTGTTCTAATTCTGCCAGTTTTTTTCTGAGTGATTTTGGTCAGGTCATTTTTTTCTCAGCCTCCATTTCCCCCTCTATGAAATATTTGGAAGAAATTTTCAAAAAAAATTGAAAGCTGGGGTGCCTGAATGGCTCAGTCGGTTAAGCATCCACCTTTGGATCAGGTCATGATCCTGGGATCGAGTCCTACATCAGGCTCCCTGCTCAGCGGGGAGTCTGCTTCTTCCTCTCCCTCTGCCTGTCACTCCCCCTGCTTGTACTCTCAGTCTGCCAAATAAAGAAATAAAAATCTTAAAAAAAAATTTTTTTTTGAGAGCAACAGAACCATGTCTTAAAATAAAAAGTTACAAGTCCAGGACTTACAAGGCAGAAAAATGGAATTGCTGTGGTTGAGCTAGTGTCTTCCCCTAGAGTCCCTGAGGCTTCTTAGATGGCAACTCCAGGGCTCCAAGACCCCAGGTTTGAAACTACTTGTGTAGATGTTCTCTGAGGTTCCTCTTACCAGTTATGTGTAAAATGAAAATCTGATCATTGGTGTAAAATACATTAAAAGAACTTTTGTGTTGTTTTTTGTACATTAGAAATTAAATCTTTGCTATTTGAGGCATAAACTTTGCAGGAACACTTTTCACCTTACATATCCAGTTGTATGTGCTATTGATATCACTCGACATGAGACCCAAAGGAAACTGGAACATTGTACATTTGGATTTCATTTCATCACTGTAGAGAAAAAGTATATAAGTAAAGGAATTATTTTCTTTTTGTGAGTGTGATCTAGTTACATAAAGGAGAAATTGTACCAATTAAAATTACCTTTTTGCTTCCCAAGTTGCTAGACATACCCAGTATCCAAAATAAATCTTAGAATGATCAGTTTGCCCATCTTATCTCTAAAAATGTAGTAGTTCTTAAAGTACCGTAGAACTGTAGATTCTCTGTCCAGCCTTTAGAGATGAGGATTTCATAGCCTATTTTAGAGCCTTGGAAATTGCATTCAAACAAGTAAATTCCTCAGGTGATCCTGATACACATTTTAGGAAACATTGCCTAGGATAAGATTTCATAGGGAAGAGGTGTATTTTTGAGTATGTATGTTTAAGCATATCTTGAATATTTACTGTATTATAGACCTATAGTAGGATATAAAGGTGGAAAAGGCATAATTGGGATCTTTCAGGGGACTCAAGTCTTTAGCAAGTCATACTAAAACTTATTTGTATTATATTTTACAAATGTTTCAATAGGTGCTATCCTGATATATATTAATCTTCATAACCATGTGAGGTATTTATTATCTCTGTTTTACAGATAAGCAAAGTAAAAGTTTTTTGTTTTCTTTTAGAGTATTTTTTTTTATAAACATATAATGTATTTTTATCCCCAGGGGTACAGCAAAGTAAAAGTTTAATATACTTACTATCACCCTAATTAAGTTGTAATTTAAACAGGCATCTTTTGACTTCAAATCCCGTGTTTCTGGTGGACTATGTTCCTTTTTTTATCCAGACGGTAGCTTTTGGTTCCTTAACACACTATATAGTAAATAAGTTAATAAAGATAAATGGACAAAAAAGTAAAAAATAAAAAATAAATGGAGAACATTTGGCTTTGAATGTGAAGAGAAGAATGCAAAAGTTCTTTTAATTGTCAGACCAAAGGGTGTTTTGAATTGAGGTAGGGATCCTCTGGGTAAAATCATTTAAAAAAGATTTTAACTGGGTTTTTACTAGAATTAATGTGGTTGGGTAATTTTTGGAGGTTTAGAAATTTTTTTAGAATTTTAGAATTTTTAAATTTAGAATTTTAGAAATTTTGTTTTAGGAAGCTACTTGTTTATCATCAAATTTACATTTTGTTAAGCTAAGTAAAGTATTCTCTGGTGTTTTTCCTTTCTTTTTTTTTTTTTAAGATTTTATTTATTTATTTGACAGAGATCACAAGCAGGCAGAGAGGCAGGCAGAGAGAGAGAGGGAGGAGGAAGCAGGCTCCCCGCTGAGCAGAGAGCCCGATGTGGGGCTCGATCCCAGGACC
This sequence comes from Meles meles, assembly GCF_922984935.1. Taxonomy (NCBI): domain Eukaryota; kingdom Metazoa; phylum Chordata; class Mammalia; order Carnivora; family Mustelidae; genus Meles; species Meles meles. Next base: position 121,119,143 of record NC_060071.1, read on the forward strand.
CTGGGATCATGACCTGAGCCGAAGGGCAGAGGCTTTAACCCACTGAGTCACCCAGGCGCCCCTCTCTGGTGTTTTTCTTAACATTGGTTATTTTGTGAAGGTGTCTCCCTAATTAGATAACAAACTCTTAAAAATTATGTTTTGTTTTCTTTTTTTTAGAAGGAGAGCGTTGAGGGAGGGCAGAGGGAGAGGGAGAATCTCAAGCAGGCTTCATGTTCAAAGGGGTGCCTGATTTGGGGCTCAGTCTCACAACCCTGAGATCATGTGTGACTTGAGCCGAAATCAAGAGTCGGATGCTTAATTGACTGAGCCTGGATGCCCTTTGAAAATTATCTTTTATTTGTTATGTATTACTCACAATTGGACTGGGTTCTTTAAAAGGTGCTTGGTATTCTTAATCAGGATTTGCCTGGGAAATGCTCCTTTAAAAAAAAATTATATATATATACGTATATGCATACGTATATGTATATATATACATATATACGTATATATGACTTTACTTATTTATTCGAGAGAGAGAAAGAGAATGAACAAGGAGAGGGAGAAGCGGACTCCCAGCTGAGCAGGAAGCCCAACACAGGGCTCTATCCCAGGACCCTGGGATCATGACCTGACCTGAAGGCAGGTGCTTAACTGACTGAGCCACCTAGGCACTCCTGAAAAATATTTTTTAGTAAAATTATTTTGTGACTTTCTCTTTTATAAGAAAGCCAGTACAATTATTTTCTATTTGTTTTTCTGATCTAGATTTCTAAAGCACAAGGATCAAATAACTCTGATCAAAATGAAATCTGCAAACTGCAAAATATCATTAAGGTAAGGAGGTTGTTGGAATTATGCCTTTTTTTTTTTAAGATTTAATTTATTTATTTGAGTGAGAGCAAGAGAGAGAGAGAAGGAGCAGGGTGGGGGGTGGGGGGAAGGGAGAGGGAGACGCAGATGCCCTGCTGAGCAGGGAGCCCAGTTTGGGGCTCAATTCATGACCCTGGGATCAGGACCTGTGCTGAAGCCACCCAGGTGCCCTGCAACAATGGCTATTACACATCTAAAATTTGCTTGTTAAAAGTAAAAGTAAAATTTGCTTAATAAAAGTCTGGGATGCCTGGATGACTTAATCAGTTAAGCATCTGCCTTCTGCTTGGGTCATGATCTTGGGGTCCTTGGATCCAGCCCTGCGTGGGACTCCCTGCGTAGCAGGGAGTCTGCTTCTCCCTCTCCCTCTGCCTACCACTGCTTCTGCTTGTGCTCACTCTAATAAATGAATAAAAATCTCTTAAAAAAAAGTGTATGTCTAATAGAAGGCTCAGTTATAAAGCTAATTATGTAGATTATGATTGTTTTTACAAACATTTTATGTTTTCATCCTTTATGACAGCAAGGTATATAAAAATGTCTCTTCCAAAATCATTTGGTTTTGAACACTTGTTTTTTTTTAAGTAGTTTATATTTCATTAGTGTCTATTAGCTATTGCATCTTGTAAAATTGTCTTTTTTTTTTTTTTTTAAGATTTTGTTCATCAGAGAGTGAGTGGGTGGGAGAGATAATCTGAAGCAGACGCCGTGCTGAGCACAGAACCCGATGCAGTGTTTGATCCCATGACCCTAAGATCATGACCTGAGCTGAAATCAAGAGTCATGTGATTAACCAAATGAGCCACCGAGGCTCCCCAAAATGATCTTTATTAAACATTTCTGAGGTTGCTTAAGTTTCAGGGCTTAGGGTTAAAGGATATTGACAAAATAAAATGTTAATACTGTTCATTGTAAATAATTTTCCCATAATGGTGGAATTTTGCTACTTGTCTCAGTTATTCTTTGAAGAAAAGTGTTAGTTACATACTTTTATCATATGGCAGTGAATTGTTTTTAGTGTATAAATTATTGGCATCTGGGTGGCTCAGTCTTAAGTGTCTTCCTTCAGTTGAGGTCATGATCCCAGAGTCCCGGATTGAGCCCCATGTTGGGATTCCTGTTCAGTGCAGGATCTGTTTCTCCTGCTCTCTTTACTCCTCCCCTCACACACACCCCTTGTACTCTCTTGTATGCATGTTCTCTCACTCTCTTAAAATCTTTAAAATAAAATAAAAAAATTATTGTCAGGTATAGAATGTTTTGTTTTTGGATTTACTATTATAATAATACTAATATGGGTAGGCTCCCAAACCGCAAAGACTTGTGTTTGAATCCTGACTCTCCTGTTTACCATCTGTTATACTTTGAGCAAGTTACTTAATCTTTCCAGGCTTCCATTTTACCATCAGTATAGTAGATTTCATAATACCTTCCTAGTAGGATCATTTTAAGGTTTAAATGTGAAGCTGCTTGCCAAGTGCTGGCACATAAATAAGTGCACGGGATTGAGGAGTAATTTTACTGGTCTTCTCAGGAAACAGAAGCTGATTTATTGACTAGGATTCTTGGTTACAAGCAACAAAAACCATCTCTGGCAAAGGAAAGCAAAAGAGGATTTACTGGAAGGACCCAGGGTAGTCTGTTCCCAGATTAAAAGACGAATTGAGCATTCTGGTCTTGGGCAGGACAGGAATGGGAATAGCATCAGGATCTAGATAGTGGGACACAGTGAACAGACTTTTCTGGGTGCAGCTATCACAAAGCTTGTGGTCCTAACAATTTCCCCTTTTGAAGGACTAAGCTCAAGATCTAGATTCCTAGGAGAGAGACTGGTGATCTCAACTTGGGTAGCAAGATATTTTTACTCATCTTATGTTTCATTTTTTTTTCTTGCTGGCATTCTGTCATTAAAATAGAAAAACTGTTCTTAAGGCCCAAGAAAGAAGGGGGACCCGAGTGGCTCAGTTGGTTAAGCGTCTGCCTTCGGCTCAAGTCATGATCTCAGGGTCCTGGGATTGAGCCACATGTCTGGCTCCCTGCTCTGTGGGGAGTCTACTTCTCCCTTTCTCTCTGCCTTTCCCTTCCTGCTCATGCTCACTCTCTCTCTTAAATAAATAAATAAAATCTTAAAAAAAAAAAAAGACTCAAGAAAGGAAAGGGTAGAATTTTTCGGGAATTGCCCAGATTTGGGGTCTTTATTTAAAGTCTTTACAATCTTAGCGTGTTCAGAGAATTACTTTTAATACAGGCTTTTGCACAACAATGAAATGGCTTAGGTATATTATTGACTATAAATGTAGTTTACCTTGCTTTTATTTTTTTAAGGAACTCAAACAGACTCGAAGTCAGGAAATTGATGACCATCAACATGAAATGTCAGTTTTGCAGAACACACATCAGCAGAAATTGACAGAAATAAGTCGTCGTCATCGAGAAGAATTAAGTGACTATGAAGAACGAATTGAAGAATTGGAAAACCTGTTACAACAAGGTTGTTAATTGTTTTTCTATTTTTAAGATTTTATTTATTTGAGAGAGCGAGAGAACACGAACGGGGAAGGGCAGAGGGAGAAGCCGGCTCTGCACTGAGCAGAGAGTCCAACTTGGTGCTCAATCCCAGGAACCTAAGATCATGACCCAAGCCAAAGGCAGCTGCTTGATCAGTTGAGCCACCCAGGTGCCCCAAGGTTGTTAGTTTTATTAACTTAATGGATTAGGTAACATAATTAGATGACAAGCCTAGTACTGTAAAACCAACACACTGGTGTAAACTTGGACTACATTCTAAGGAATGAATGAATGACTAGTTCTGTTCATCTGCCTGAAATTTACAGTGGCATCACTGTTGCAAGATTATGCAGAAATGGAAATGTCCTTTTGCTTTTTTGGCGAACATGGATTTCTTTGCATTGTTTGGTGATGATAGTTTGGTAATAAATGATTAGAAATATATTTCCTTTCTTTAAAACTCCTATAACTAGGTGTTTTAGTGGTTGATTCAAATAGTTTTCCTCAACTATTTATTTAAAAATGCTTTATTATGTGGGTGCCTGACTGGCTTAGTAAGAGGAATGTATAACTCCTGATCTTGGGGTCATGAGTTTGAGCCCCACATTGAGGGTAGAGATTACCTAAAACATTTTTCTTCAAATTTTTATTTTGGTAATTTAACTTTTTGTGTATTTATTTTTATTTTTTATTTTATTTTACTTTTTTAAAAGATTTTATTTATTTGACACAGAGATCACAAGTAGGCAGAGAACCAGGCAGAGAGAGGGGGGGAAGCAGGCTCCCCACTGAGCAGAGAGCTCCATGCAGGGCTCGATCCCAGGACCCTGAGACCATGACCTGAACCAAAGGCAGAGGCTTAACCCACTGAGCCACCCATAATTTAACTTCCCTTTTTTTTTTTTTTTAAATATTTTATTTATTTGACAGAAATCACAACTAGGCAGAGAGGCAGGCAGAGAGAGAGAAGGAAGCAGGCTCCCTGCGGAGCAGAGAGCCTGATGTGGGGCTCAATCCCAGGACCCTGGGATCATGACCTGAGCTGAAGGCAGAGGCTTTAACCCACTGAGCCACCCAGGTGCCCCCATAATTTAACTTCTTAAAAGACTTTCTTTTTATAACAAAATTGAGAAGGAAGTACAGAGATTTTCCATATACCCATGCCCTGACACATGCACAGCCGCCCCACTATCACCATTACTCATCAGAATGGCCCATTTTTTACCAAGATGAACCTGCATTGACAGATCATGATCCCTCAGCATGTGTGTTTTACCTTAGGGTTCACTCTTGGTGTGTACATTCTCTAGGTTGGACGGATATATGACACATATTCATCATTATAGTATACAGAGTTGTTTCAGTGCTCTTAAAATCCTCTGTGCTCTGCCTACTCACTTCCCACCCACCCTCCCCCACAGTCTTTATATTGTGTCTATTGTTTTGCCTTTTCCAGAATGTTACATAGTTGGAATCACACAGTATGTAGCCTTTTCAGATTTATTTCTTTAATTTAGTAATTTGCTTTTGAGTTTTCTCGACTTTTTTTCATTGCTTGACACCTCAATTCTTTTTTTTTTTTTTAGTTTTTTTTTTTTTAAAGATTTTATTTATTTATTTGACAGAGATCACAAGCAGGCAGAGAGGCAGGTGGGGGGTGGTGGGGGGGAAGCAGGCTCCCCACTGATCAGAGAGCCTGATGCAGGGCTCAATCCCAGCACCCTGGGATCATGACCTGAGCCGAAGGCAGAGGCTTTAACCCACTGAGTCACCCAGGTGCCTCATACCTCAATACTTTTTAATGCTGAATAGTATTCCATTGCCTGGATGTACCGGAGTTTATCCATTCACCCACTGAAGGACATCTCTTCCAAGTTTTGGCAGTTATGAATAAAGCTGCTATAAATCTCATTGTTTAGGTTTTTATGTGGATTAGAGTTTTTAGTTCCTTCGAATAAATACCAGTGAGTGCAATTGCTGATCATATTGTAAGGGTGTGTTTTGTTAGAGACTGCTGAACTGTCTTCCAAAAGATTTGCATTTTGCCAGGAATGAATGAGAATTTGTACTGCTTCACATGCTCACCAGCATTTGGTGTTGTGAGTGTTCTGAATCTTGGCCCTTTTAATAGGAGTGTAATAATATCTCATTGTTGTCTTAACTTTTTAAGTTTTTTCAAGTTCCCAAGTCTGTTAAATCTCCTAGTTGTATATAGAAAGCTACTTACCTCTCAGTAATTGACACTGGCTGTGCTTGATTTTCTGTTTGTGTTCTAGGTGGCTCAGGAATTGTAATAACTGATCACTCAAAAATCCATGAAATGCAAAAAACTATACAGGATCTACAAAATGAAAAAATAGCATCTATTAAAAAAATTGAAGAGCTTGAGGATAAAATTAAAGACATAAATGAAAAATTATCTTGTGCAGAAAATGACAGAGATATTTTGAGGAAGGAACAAGAACGCCTAAATGTTGAAAACAGACAAATAACAGAAGAATGTGAAAGCTTAAAACTGAAATGTAGTAAATTGCAGCCTGATGCTGTGAAGCAAAGTGATGCTGTGACAGAAAAAGAAAAAATCCTTCCACAGAGTCCATCGGTGGAAGAGGAAGTGCTCAAACTGCAGCAAGCACTGTCTGGTATAAAACGTTTGGAACTTATCTATGATTGGTGTTTATTGCATACTAGTTTTTATTTTTTTAAGATTTTGTTTGTTTGACAGAGAGAAATTATAAGTAAGCAGAGAGGCAGGCAGAGAGAGAAGGGAAAGCAGGCTCCCTTCTGAGCAGAGAGTCCGATAAGGGACCCTGAGACCATGACCTGAGCCAAAGGCAGAGGTTCAACCCACTGAGCCACCCAGGTGCCCCTGCATCCTAGTTTTTAAAGACAAATGGAGTGCTTTATGGAAATGGAATATTCATGCAAACTGGCTGTAGAAGTTGAGTAGAATTGTTTGGTTTTGGATTCAGTGCCATAATTAATGGATCACAAATAGGAATTTTCTACTAAAAAGACTTGGTTGTTGTCTGGCTCTCAACCTCCCTTTCTCATCCTTTAAATAGTTACATGGAACTCATTGATGTCGGAAGCCATGTAGATTTCTGAGAAATATATATGTAGCTATTTACTGGGAGGCGGTATGGGCCTATTTCTGTTAGTCTGCATAGAACCAGATAGTTTGTGGAACTCTAAAGTTCCAGGCCCTCCAATTAGGGAATGCAATCTTCCTTGTTCAGCATTCTTTATTACTTTTTGAAATGATGTCCTCTATCTAAGCAGACATGAGAATGATAAGAGCCATCAGTCCTTCACCATTTTCTATGCTCAAGATGATATTTAGTTACCTGTGTTCTGTGTAAGAAAAAGTAAGTTAGTAAACGAAATATGCCAAATACTGGTGTTCGTGCATGCCAGGAGAACATAATGGGAGCTCTTAACTGTGAAGATGTATTTTATTTTGCACTTTTGTCTTCTCACAATACAAACTCTCACTTTATGAACTGGTTCATTGCTCCTCTGGAGGATGTTTTTTCCATCCCTATGGTTAGGATAATACTCCTCTATCTTCTTCATAGTTGTAGTAGTAGTCATGGGGAGTCTATGAGTTACTAGATGCAGAGTTCTCTTTAGAATAGGGGCTATCCCATTTTAAGTATTACAAAAGTATTAGCTCTTATTATTCTCTGGTTTCTATGATTCCTTCAATTTTTTTTTTTTTTTCTATTTGTATCCAGAAAGGTTTGTTTTTCTATCTATATCCAGAAGGGTTTTTCAGAAACACGCAACAGGTTTAACTCCCCTGATCATAGTACTTTGTGGCTCCCTGTGAACTTCAGGATAAAGTCTTTCACGATCCGGTCTGTTTCCCTCTTTAGTTTCACCTCTTCCCATTCACCTAACATGCTAAGCATTAGCCATACTGAACTTTGTACATAGCTCCTGGAGTCAGTGACTTTGTCTATTAGCTCTGTTGTCTTTGCACTTGCTGCTCTGTTTGTGTGAAGGGTGTCTGTTTCTCTCTGCTGAGTCTTAAGTATATTATGATTCATTGTGGGTATTGTGTCTGCGGGGAGGTACCTGTGCTACTGCTTTTCTGGCCTGCTTAGCCCCCAAACCCCCAGTCTGGAGTAGGTGTTGGCCCTTTCTGCTGTAGTAGCACCTTGTGCTCCCTGTATCATACTGTCCAGGAGTCATGGGTTTCCTTTCTTTCTGAATTGAAAGCTGCTTGAGAGCAAGCAGGGACTAAATGTTTTCATCTTGTTGTCTAGCAACTAACTGATTTCATAGAAAATGCTTAGTGTTATCTGAATGAAAGTTGAATGAATTACTTCAGCTGAACTAATGGTATTCCATCTTTGTGTTCTTCTAGAACCACTTCTATATATGGATCTATCTGTAATACCAGCTTGAATGGTCTTTTTTTTCTCTTGTTATATCTAAGTCACTTTAGAGAATTGAGAGATTATTATATCATTACAAGAATAAAAAATATAAATTTTTGTTCCATTTCCCCCACTCTCAGTCCTTTTACTATTTCTTGCTAGGCAAGCTAATCAGCTCATTTTGAAACATTGTTATTAATGTTTTTATCAAAGCAGTAACTTCCGATTCATCCAGAATATGATTATAATTATTTCTTCTGTTCCATAGGACTGCATTTTAATGGAGCATCTAACTGGCATTTATGTTATGATTTCTTTGATATGTCAAAATAGAAGTATAAAACAACAAACCGTTTGAGCTTGCCGATTGTGCTTATAAATATACTTTATTTTAATTGAGTTTTATTCCTGAGTTTAATATAGGAGGTAATTATTAAGTTGAAGAGTTTTAATGTCATTCATTATTGTTTTTACAGATGCTGAACACGAAATTATGAGATTGAGTAATTTAAACCAGGTAAACTAATTTTAAGAGAAAAGCTTTTGGCTTTGATTTATTAAGAAAAAGTATTTTGATTATTGTAGTTGCTTATTTTGTGTTTTTTACAAATTCACTTGAACTTATCCTGGGAACTTGCATCTTAGTAATTTTATGTTTGCTGATTAATAACAAATTTCTTGAATCATAAATTGACATATTTTAAAAGTTACATAATTTAAAAAATGCAAGTATGTCATTTTCAGGATTAATTTGACAGACATTATGTTTATAGATAGTGGAAGCAGATTTTCCACCACAGTGAGGAATGCGTTTTGATTTCCCTTAAGGAATTCAGAGAGTTGCTTCTATTGCTAATGATTATAGGCTACTTTGTAAATGTGTTTATTTTTTGAAATGTAATAAAATTCTAAGAATATTTATAAAATGAGTGACTGGCTTTGGGCAGTCCAGTGTTGCTTGCCTATAATTTTTATATATCATTGGAGAAATGCTGAGTACAAATGTGCAGTAGTACAGCTTGTGTACTTTTTTGTAAACTTGAAATTTATCTGAAAACACACTTTTAACATTTTGTAGGATAACAGTCTCACTGAAGACAATCTGAAACTTAAAATGCATGTTGAAACTTTAGAAAAACAGAAGTCCTTACTGAGTCAAGAAAAGGTGGGTACAGTAAAAGTGGGGGGCAGAATTAAAATGTGTGACTACAGGTCATAGCCAAGGGCCACTTTGTATCAAAATGGAACGTTTAGGTCTTGAGAGTCCTGAGGGTAAAACTGATGTCACTGATGCTTGTCAGACCAGGATGAAGTATTTAGGGCAAAGTTCGAGAATGAGAGGCTGGCCAGAGTTCACATTTACAGATAAGGGAGCTGGTAGGCATACATATATGAGCAGAAAAGATAGGTAAAGACTCTGCTTTGGTTTCCGATGAAGTCCTGACAGCAGCAACACACACAGGTGGTTCTAGAGTCTGGAGTGGTGCTAGTGGCATCCTACAGAATCTGTTAACTGCTTCTGTGTAACTATCTAGTGTGGTGGAATTTCTTAATGGTGAGGGATGAAGAAGGATACATTCTCAGTGTCAGAGAGAGAGTCTTTGTGTATGTTGGTAGCAGGTTTGGAATAAGGTTCTATAATGCAGTTTTGGGAATGAGGAGAGGTATTTTTATCATGTACTCGGCAATAATTCCTTGGCTAAGACAGGTGCTTAAATACAGGATGGCTGTGAGCTGATATTACTAAGTTATAGGCCAGTGTCTTAACTCAGTTGAAAAAATTGATTTTAAAAAAATAATACATATATTCACTGATGTACAAATTCAGTAATTCATATGGAAAACCTTTAGATGGTGCAAATGGAGTATCCTTTTCACCTCTTTTGGTTGGCCTCTTTTTTTAAAGATTTTATTTACTTATTTGAAAGAGGAGAGAGAGAGAAGGAGAGAAAGAGGGAGAGAGAGAGAGAGAACACATGCAGGGTAGGGGTGGAGGGAGAGGAAGAAGCAGACTCCCTGCTGAGCCCTGACACGGGGCTCGATCCCAAGACCCTGAGATCATGACCTGTGCTGAAGGCAGATGCTTAACTGACTGAGTCACTCAGCTGCCCCTGCAGGCAGTCTTTCTTACCAGTTTTTTGTATGTCCATCCTCCTAGACTACACTTATGATGTACGATTATATAAATAGCTTTAAAAAAATAGAACTTTTAGCCTCCTTTACATACTATTCATATATACCTTAACATATTTTCAGCATCCTTCCACATTAGCGTATACACAGTGTTTCTCAGAGGGATGCCGTCAGCTTGGAAAATTCTTAGTTTTGTGCACTGTCGTATGCATGGTAGGATCCTTGCCTCCACCCTTTTCTGTTTACTAAAAACCAGTGTCTCCTCCTCTTTCTTAATTCCTATATTATCTCTATTTTCTCTGCTGTTTTCTGTTCACTTTGCATTCTGCTTCTTTAGTTCCTCCTTTCTCTAACTGGCTTAGGTATACTTCATAGTTTGCAGATCTGTGCACATATCTGATAGTATCTGTAACCTTGCCATGATATTTTTGGATTCTATAGCCATTCCTGATAGCTCTTGGTCCTTTCTTTCAATGTTATGTAAGCCTTCTTAACTTTTCCTATAAGTTTCTCTGATATGGGTCTACTCACTGCTTAAGAACCTACCTGCAGGGGCGCCTGCGTGGCTCAGTGGTTAAAGCCTCTGCCTTCAGCTCAGGTCATGATCTCAGGGTCCTGAGATCGAGCCCCGCGTTGGGCTCTCTGCTTGGCAGGGAGCCTGCTTCCCCCCTCTCTCTCTGCCTGCTTCTCTGCCTACTTGTGATCTTTGTCTGTCAAATAAATAAATAAAATCTTAAAAAAACAAAAAACCTACATGCAGGGCCGTGCATGTTTTTATTTGTTTGTTTTTTAAAGATTTTATTTATTTATTTGACAGAGAGAGATCACAAGTAGGCAGAGAGGAGGGAAGCAGACTCCCTGCTGAGCAGAGAGCCTGATTCGGGGTTCGATCCCAGGATCCTGAGATCATGACCTGAGCCAAAGGTAGAGGCTTAACCCACTGAGCCATCCAGGCACCTCAAGGCCATGCATGTTCTTAACATCTACCTGAGAAAAGCTTGCGGTTCCCCTGATTGAACATATAACTTTATTATTTTTTTAAAATTTAAACTCAATTAGCCAACATATAGTATAGTATATAGTATGCCATTAGTTTCAGATGTAGAGTTCAATAATTCATCAGTGCCTATCACCCAGTTACCCCATCCCCCCACCTGTTGCACATGTAATTTTAGAAAGGCATTAGAAAATGCTGTTTTCATTAACCGTAGTTCAGAATAAACTTTTGAATCGGAACTAAAATGGGAATTTTGAGGGAGATGTTCTAGTTTTCCCTGGTCTCTTTGTAAGGTATGTATAGTTGCTTTATTTGTAGATGTTTAGGATTCTTACTTGCTTTAAAGTAGAGTTCATAGAAATTTTGATATTTTCTGTTGGTGAAAGAAGGCTTTAAACTTTCGTTGTACCACAAGCATCACAATGAGAGGTTGAAACGGTGTTGGAGCATAGAGAACTGTCCCACTTCTGGAGTTTAGAGGAAAAACATTAAATACCTCTAGAATAGAATATAAAGTATAGTTTAAAAATCATACATATATAGATAGATAAATCTTTAGGACTGTTAAGAGTTGAGAGAGTTGAGAGAGGGGAACCTAGTCTCAGGTTGGATGGCAAAGGAAGGAAGGGGTCTACTTTCTTGGGTCAAAGGAAAGTTTCATGTGCTGACAGGAGCCAGTAATAAGGGAAATTCCTTTAATGAGAGAAAAGAAGCATTTTATTTTCTAACTAGAGAATGAATGAATGTTGATTTTTATAGATGTTTATTTAGTTTATGGTTGTTGGTGACTGGACATTAGGGGAATGGAAGTGCAGAGAACCAGGACACTTGGGACATTTTGAAGAGACTGTGTGGGGTGAGAGAAGCAGCAGACAGAAGGGAAGCTGAGTGGGAGTGGGATTAGGAAGGCTCCCAAATGGGAAAGATTTTGTATAAAGAAGCTGGAGCTGGATGAACTTTAACAGTCATTCCATCTTGTCTGGTGTTACGGAAATGTTTTTCTTTTCTTTTCTTTTTTTTTTTTTAAAGATTTTATTTATTTATTTGACAGAGATTACAAGTAGGCAGAGAGGCAGGCAGAGAGAGACAGGGGGAGGCAGGCTCCCCGCTGAGCAGAGAACCCAATGTGGGGCTCCATCCAGGGACACTGGGATCATGACCTGGGCTGAAAGCAGAGGCTTTAACCCACTGAGCCACCCAGGCGCCCCCAGAAATGTTTTTCTTGAAGCTACCCATCAAATCACACATGAGTGAAGGCTGCAATTTGTTGAATTTTATGTATCGTTGCTGAAGTCTTACTCAGTTTTGTTTCTGACACAGGCATCTGAGAATAGATTCCCGTGTGTGTGTGTGTGTGTGTGTGTGTGTGTATGTGTATGTCTGTGTGTGTGTCTGTATATGTATAAAACTTTTTGGTGTCTTCTTCCAATTGACAATATGTTGTTTTTCCCCGTTTTTATTATTTAAGGAAGAGCTTCAGGTATCACTTTTAAAATTGAACAATGAATATGAAGTAATTAAAAGTACAGTTGTGAGAGACACGGATTTGAATTCAACACTACATGACTTAAGACTGACTTTGGAAGCAAAGGAGCAGGAGCTCAATCAGAGTCTTACTGAGAAGGAAATACTTGTAGCTGAGTTAGAGGAATTGGACAGACAGAACCAGGAAGCTACAAAGGTAACACAATGTGAAAACCAGAGTGGCACACATTCTTTTCAGTACACTGAAGATTGGAATAACAAGTGAAAATGATGGGTGTGATTTAAACCTGTGATCTCATCAATATTTTGCTTCATTGATAATCTAATCACAGAGGCTGGCAAACTTCTTCTGTAAAGGGTTAGATAGTAGATATTTTTTGGCCCTGCAGGCTGTATAGTGGTCTCAGTTGTACTCAACTCTGCTCTTGTGATACGTAAACAATGAACGGTGGCTATATTCCAGTAAGACTTGATCTACAAAATCAGATCTACAAATCTGGCCTGATTTGGTTCATTGTCTGTATGACTCCTGCTTCAGTGATGAAGAGTTGAAATTGAAACAATATATATCATTTACCTTCTCTGGTTTTAAATTGTAGTCTCTAGGATAATGAAATAGATTTGCTGGAAGATGTTAGTAATTTTGTTAAGATTTTTTAAAAAAAAGATTTATTTTAGAGAGAGAGAGAGAGAATGTGCATGCATGTAAACAAGGCAAGGGGCAGGGGGAGGGAGAGTCTTAAGCCGGCTCCACGCTAAGCATGGAGCCTGACGTAGGGCTCAATCCCACTTCCCTGAGATCATGACCTGAGCTAAAACCAAGAGTCGGACACTTAACCAACTGCACCACCCAGGCGCTCCTAAATGTTGGGATTATTAAAAAAGTTTAAGAAGGATTAGAAGTATCTGAGGAGTATTCTTTATTATTTATGACATTTTACCAAATTTTCATTAGGTACTAAAATGAGAGATTGTCTTAAAGTTACCATTCAAATTATTTTTCTTTCAGCATATGATTCTGATAAAAGATCAGCTATCAAAACAACAAAGTGAGGGAGACAGCATCATTAGTAAACTGAGACAAGATCTAACTGATGAAAACAGGAGAGTCCATCAACTTGAAGATGATAATATGAACATGACTAAAGAGCTGGATATGCAGAAAGAAAAGTTAGTTCAAAGTGAACTTGTCCTAAATGATTTGCATTTAGCCAAGCAGAAGCTTGAGGAGAAAGTGGAAGATTTAGTAGATCAACTAAATAAATCACAGAACAGTAATTTAAACATGCAGAAGGAGAACTTTGGACTTAAGGAACACATTAAACAAAATGAGGAAGAGCTTTCTAGAGTCAGGGATGAGTTAACTCGGTCTCTGAATCGAGACTCCGGCTGTGATTTTAAGGATGACTTACTTAAAGAAAAGGAGGCCGAAGTCAGAAACTTAGAACAGAAACTTTCAGAAATAGAACAGCTCAATGGCCATTTAAACAAAGTTGCCTTTGATCTGAAAATGGAAAATGAAAAGTTGGTTTTAGCATGTGAGGATGTAAGACATGAGTTAGAAGAATCCACTGCTGGTAGCAATCAGATTTCTCTGGGAAGAAACACTTTTGCGGAGGTTCTAAAAATGGAGAAAGGACAGTTAGAAGCAGAATTGAGTCAGGCCAAACAGAGGCTGGTAGAAGAATCAAGTAAGTATGAGCAGATGATCGAAGAACTATCTAAGGCACGTGATTTGAGTACTTCTGCTTTACAGCTGGAACAGCAGTGTTCAATGAAACTTAGTCAAGAAAAAGACTTTGAAATAGCGGAACTCAAAAAGAACCTTGAACAAATGGATACGCACAATAAAGAAACCAAGGAAATTTTGTCCTGTAGTTTAGAAGAGCAGAAGCACTTGTCCCGACTTATAAGTGAGAAGGACGTTTTTATTGAAAAACTTAAAGAAAGAAGTTCAGTGCTTCAGGAGGAATTAGATAAATGTACAGAGGCCTTAAGAAAAAATGAAATTTTAAAGCAAACCATGGAGGAAAAAGACCGAAGTCTTGGGTCCATGAAAGAAGAAAACAATCATCTCAAAGAAGAACTAGAACGGCTCCGTGAACAGCACAGTCGGGCTGCGCCTGTGGTGGAGCCTAAGCCCCTGGATAGCGTTACAGAACTAGAGTCTGAGGTGTTGCAGCTGAATATTATAAAGGGGAATCTTGAGGAGGAAATAAAACGTCATCAAAAGATTATTGAAGATCAAAACCAGAGTAAAATGCAGCTGCTTCAGTCTTTGGAGGAGCAGAAGAAGGAAATGGCTGAGTTTAAGAGCCAGCATGAGCAAATGAATGTCACACACACCCAACTCTTCTTAGAGAAGGATGAAGAAATTAAGAATTTGCAAAGAACAGTTGAACAAATCAAAACCCAGTTGCATGAAGAAAGACAGGGCGTTCCAACGGAGAATTCTGAGATCTTTCAAGAAACGAAAGTACAGAGCCTTAATATAGAAAACGGCAGTGAAAAACATGATTTATCTAAAGCCGAAACTGAGAGATTAGTAAAAGGAATAAAAGAACGAGAATTGGAGATTAAGCTCCTAAACGAAAAGAATATATCTTTAACGAAACAGATTGATCAGTTGTCCAAAGATGAGGTTGGTAAACTCACTCAGATCATCCAGCAGAAAGACTTGGAGATACAAGCTCTTCACGCTAGAATTTCTTCCGCTTCCTACACCCAGGATGTTGTCTACCTTCAGCAGCAGCTGCAGGCCTACGCTAAGGAGAGGGAACAGGTATTAGCTGTTTTGAGTGAGAAGACTAGGGAAAATAGCCACCTGAAAACGGAGTACCACAAAATGATGGATATCGTTGCCGCCAAAGAGGCAGCTCTCGTGAAGCTGCAGGAGGACAATCAAAAATTGTCCACTAGATCCGAGGGTGGTGGCCAAGATATGTTTAGAGAAACTGTACAGAATTTGTCACGTATCATTCGAGAAAAAGACATTGAGATAGATGCATTAAGTCAGAAATGCCAGACTTTACTGACGGTTTTACAGACATCCAGCACTGGGAGTGAGGTCGGAGGTGTTAACAGCAATCAGTTTGAGGAGCTTCTCCAGGAACGCGACAAGCTCAAGCAGCAAGTGAAGAAGATGGAAGAGTGGAAGCAGCAGGTGATGACCACGGTCCAGAATATGCAGCACGAGTCCGCCCAGCTTCAGGAGGAGCTCCATCAGCTTCAGGCACAAGTTCTGGTTGACAGCGATAACAATTCTAAATTACAAGTGGACTATACTGGCCTGATCCAAAGTTATGAGCAGAATGAAACCAAACTCAAAAATTTTGGGCAGGAGCTAGCACAAGTTCAGCACAGCATCGGGCAGCTGTGCAGCACCAAGGAACTGCTTCTAGGAAAACTTGATAGTATTTCGCCCCAACTCTCCTCCGGATCTTTGCCGCCTTCCCAGCCAGCAGAGTCTCTTGGCATGGTGAAGCCCGATAGATGGAGGGAGTCTTCGAAACAGGAGCTAGAAGAGCTAAGAAAGTCACTGCAGGAGAAAGATGCAACAATTAAAACGCTCCAGGAAAACAATCACAGATTGTCTGATTCCATTGCTGCCACCTCAGAGCTGGAAAGAAAAGAGCACGAACAGACAGACGCAGAAATGAAGCAGCTCAAGGAGAAACAAGAGGTCTTACAGAAGTCACTGAAGGAGAAAGATCTCTTAATCAAAGCCAAAAGTGATCAGTTGCTTTCTTTAAATGAAAATTTCACCAACAAAGTGAATGAAAACGAACTTTTGAGGCAGGCAGTAACCAACCTGAAGGAGCGGATATTAATTTTAGAAATGGACATCTGTAAACTAAAAGAAGAAAATGAAAGAATAGTAGAAACAACCAGGGAAAAGGAAACGGAGTATCAAGCGTTACAGGAGACTAATACGAAGTTTTCCATGATGCTTCGAGAAAAAGAGTTTGAGTGCCATTCAATGAAGGAAAAGGCTCTTGCGTTTGAGCAGCTGCTAAAAGAAAAGGAGCAGGTATGTTGGGGATGGAATTTTTATACAGGAAAGTTGGGGTGGGGAAGATTTTCCAATGGGTTGGTTACTTTATAGGTAATTGTGTTTGAAGGGGAATGTGAAGTTGTTCATTCAGAAATACTTCTTTCAGGCTTTTGTGACTTCATTCTGAGTAAATTTTCCTTAGAGGTACCTGGAGGTTTCTCCCCTAAATTACTAGATCTTTCTAAACATGTTTAGCAGCAGGTTAATTTAAATAGAAAAAAAAAAAAAGACTTCAGTAGCAATTAATATTTTTCTTTAGAAAACAGAAGTGTTGAAATGACTTCCCTGTCTTTTCTTTGCCAGAGACTTGCACTTTCTGAGGAACAGTTGTGCATGCCTGATGAAGGAACGCACACACACATAGCTCTCTCGCATACTCTTTTGATTGATTTTGGGATCTGTGAACATTTTGTTGTATTGAGTAAATTTGAAGAGATTGTGTCTTTTGAATTCTTTTGAAAACTTTTCTGATAACTTTTTCTTCCAAAATAGTTTAATTGTTTTGAAAAAGTTGCAAAGATTATAGAGTTCCCATATGCCTCACACCCAGTTTCCCTTGTTTGTTAACATCTCAGATTACTATGATGCATTTGTAACAACTCATTCACCAATATTGATGTATTAACTAAAGTTCCTACTTTATTTGATTTTTTTTTTACTAAAAAAATGAGCACATGTCTTCTTTCTGTTCAGGGTGCCATTCAGGATAACACATTGTATTTAGTTGTCATGTCTCCTGAGGCTTCCCTAGACGGACAGTTTCTTAGACTCTGTTTTTGATGACCTTGATATGGTTAACTATATCTCAAAATTAATTATGTAATGAAGAAAATGTGTCTTTTTTAAATGTATTTTTCTTAAAGGTAAACTTGTTTCTTTCCAAAAGGGCAAGACTGGGGAGTTAAATCAGCTTTTAAATGCGGTTAAGTCAATGCAGGAGAAGACAGTTAAGTTTCAACAAGAGAGAGACCAGGTCATGTTGGCCCTGAAACAGAAACAAATGGAAAACAGTACTTTACAGAATGAGGTATGCTTTTACTTTAAAGAAATTGATTGAAGCAATAAGCTTAGTAATCATTAAGAAAACTAGAACGATTTATCAAAATTAATTTCTCTCTTAGGTGATTTTTTTTTCTGTCTTCCTCTGATGTGTTATTGTAGGATTTTGATCTCCTAGAATATATATTATTTGTTTTCAGAGGTGAAAACTATAGCATATCTTGGGTATTAAAAAAATTTCCCACTGATGCAATCACTGTAGAAACAGGTATGCAGATTCCCCCCAAAAATTAACAATGGAAATACCATATACTCCAGTAGTCCATTACTGAGTATTTATTCACCCAAAATGAAAACACTACATCAGAAAGATACCTGCATCCCTACGCTGACTGCACATTATTTACAATAGCTAAGATAGGGAAGCAACCCAACTGTCCATTGATAGATGAGCAGATAAAGGAGGGGGTACGAATGGAATATTACTCAGCCATAAAAAGGAATGAGAGCTTGCTGTTTGCAACAACATGGATTGACCTGGAGTGTATATTATGCTAAGTGAAGTAAGTCAGACAGAGAAAGGAAAATACTGTATGATTTCACTTATGTGGAATCTAAAACCAGTGAAACAGAGACAGAATCATAAACATGGGGAACAAACTGGTTATTGCTGGAGGGGTTGGGTTTAGGGAGAATGGGCAAAATAGGTCAAGGGGATTTAGAGGTGAAAATTTCTAGTTATAAACTAAGTCACAGGGCTGAAAAATAGGTCATAAGTAATAGAGTCAGTAATATTATAATAATGTCTGATGACAGATGATAACTGCATGTACTGTGGGGAGCAGAGTGTGACATGTAGAGTTGTTGAATCACTGTTTTGTATACTTGAAACTAGTATAACCTTGTCTTCGGTTAAGAACCGAATTCAATTTTTTAATTGAAAATTAAAATTAAAATTAAAAAATTTCTCACCTGTGATATATGAAAAAATGAGATTTTTCACTGAAAAAGTGGCGTATCACAAAGAGGCATATACTTGCTACAATTCCATTTTTCATTAAAAGCCGCAGGGAATGAGCTTCCAGATGAAACGTCAAGTTGACTTTCGGTGACTTTTTTTTCTAATATAAATACATCTTGCAATATGAGAAATTAGTATGTAATTAATGTACTTCAATAATGGGCAGAAGATTTGATAACAGAGTGTCTTTTAGAGGGGAAAGGGGAACATTTTATAGAAAAAAAATAAAGAGGTGTTCTCTGCCTAGGTTCAACATTTACGTGACAAAGAAATACGGTTAAACCAGGAGCTAGAGAGATTGCGTAACCATCTTTTAGAATCAGAGGATTCTTACACCCGAGAAGCTTTGGCTGCAGAAGATAGAGAGGCCAAACTGAGAAAGAAAGTTACAGTATTGGAGGAAAAGCTAGTTTCATCTTCCAGTGCAATGGAAAATGCAAGGTAACTTTTCCCTGTTTTTAGCACTCACATTAGTTGAACCCTTCTTGAGTGTCAGAGTCAGAAAGCGTTTTTCCTGGCTTACCTTGTTTTACTCTTAAGAAATTCATTCTCTCCAAATGATAGATGAAGATACTGAAGATAGAGAGGGTTAGTAAGCTGCCCAAGGTCAGACCCAGAGTATGTTTGCGGGTTTCACGTTTGGGTCTGTAACTCTTGACACCAGAACTGGTATTCAAATAGCTCTCTCTGAATCTTTCTTTCTTTCTTCTTTTTTTTTTAATAATTTTATTTACATATTTATTATTTTTTTTATCATAAGTGTACTAGCTCTCTCTGAATCTTAACTACTACCCTAGATAATTGCCTCTCATTGTTTTAAGAGTTTAGACTTAAATTCTGACTGATTTCTTTTTCCTGACAGATTTTAATTAGCTTTGTCACACTCCCAAAGAACTAATTTGACTTTGTGATTTTACTCTTGATTAAATGATCTAAGGTTGAAGAAGGTTTGGATATTAGAAGGGAGAGAGTAAAGGCAGTAGTTTATTATAAAAGACTTTAACTCAGGAACAGCAGATGGAGGAGATATGTAGGGCAAGGCATGGGGTAGGGGTGCACCCTCCCAGCAAGCTGCTGTCCCCATAGCTCTCAGTGCTCATGAGCCCAGAAGCTTTCCAGACCCTCTCATTGTGAGGTTTTATGAAGAGTTCATTATAGAGGCATGATTGACTCCCTACTTATATACTTTAAAATTTTATTAATCTCAATAAAATGTATTTTCTTGGGATGCCAGGGTCCTGGAATTGAACCCCACATCAGGCTCCTGCTCAGCGGGGAACCTGCTTCTCCTTCTCCCTCTGCTGCTCCCCCTGCTTGTGCGCTCTCTCTTTCTCTCACATAAATAAAATCTTTTAAAAATAAGGTATTTTCTTCTCTTTATACCCTTTTTATTATAAAAACCTATTTGCACTTCAGGAAAAGAATCATTTCTTCGAATTTTTGGGTCCTTATTTTCTCTAATTAAAATAGTTTCTGGGCTCTCTGCACCCTCATTAGCCTTATTTCACACTATCACCTACACCAGACAAACTGTCTTATTCATTCCTTTCACAGAGCTACTCTTTTTCTATTTCTTCTCCTTTTTCTATGCTTTTCTTTAAGATTTACTTATTAGTGAGTGAATGCCTGTGGGGGCACACACGTGAGCAGGGAGGAGGGAGGGAGAGAAAAATCTACAGGAGACTCCCCACGGAACCTGATGTGGGACTTGATATCATGACCCTGAGTTCATGACTTGAGCCAAAATCTAGAGGTGGATGCTTAACCACTGACTGAACCACTGAGTCGCCCCATCTTCTGCCTTTTCATTTCATATTCTTTTACCTTGAGTGGGCCTGATTCCAACAGTTTCTCTGTTAGTCCCACCTTCTTTGAATAGCATTTCCTTCGTAAAGAATGCTTTAGTTAACATCCCGCTCCTCAGATTCAAAATCAAACCCTGGTGTGATGTTTTTCTTTTGAACCTGCTTAATACTTTGAGTCTTTGGTAGCGCACTTACATTTTACTTTAGGGTACGTAAGTAATTGTTGACCCATCTTATATCATACACCTTCTCCCATCCAGTGAAATATAAGGCCACTGGGAGTGGGCGTGATGCCATTTATTTATTTATTTATTTATTTAACATTTTAGTCATTTACTTGACAGAGAGCACAAGCAGGGAAATGACGGGCAGAGGGAAAGAGAGAAGCAGACTCCCTGTGGATCAGGGAGCCTGACACAGGGCTTGATCCCAGGACCCTGGGATCATGACCTGAGCCAAAGGCAGACACTTAACTGACTGAGCCATCCAGGTGTTCTGATGCCATTTATTTTGTACCCTTCCCACAGCATATCTTCTTACACAGAGTTAATAGATGTGCAGTACTATTTTTGAAGGAGTGACTCAGATTTACAAGTCAGATTATCGTGTTTTGAGCCCTTAATTAGCTGTAGTAATACCTGGTGTTTATTAACTTTTTGAGTGACATCATAGCTCATTTCATCCTTGCAATGACCTGTTCCATAGCATGCCAACCAGCAAAGTTGTATAAAATCCAGGAACACTTGAGGGCAGAGTTGTTTCCTGATTATCAATTTACTGCTTTTCCCACAAGAGGGTGCTGTTGGGTAAAGTTTCCTCAGAGTTGCATGATGCTTAAAGGGCTTTAATGGACTGCTCCCGAATAAGAATTTATTAACTGGATATTAAAAACCCAGGAAAGACTATTGCAATATTTTGTTTGTAATCATTATACATTAAGGAGATACATCAATGATATAATCCTGGGTCAATAAATCTCTAACCTATCTCTGATTTATTATTTGGGTGTAGGGGTTATTATATTGAATATAAAGAGAAAGAAAGATGATAGTGAAAGATAATTAGTAGTTAGAGCATTTTGTCAATGGATAGCCTTTGGAAACTTGGGAGTTCACCATAGTTGAAAGTGTCAAAAGTCAAGGAAGTTTCAGAATCCATTGCTTATTGGGTTGGAAGCTGGACAAAATGACTTCCAAGGTCCTTGCAACTTACAGTTTTTTGATAAATTACATCTTAGAGTTTTACCCTGAAGACATGAATGTTGCAGGCTGTTTGTAAATTTTTATTATACTGATGTTTCTTGTTTAGTTCAGCTTTTAATCTTTAAAATGACTGCCATTTGGGGTGCCTGGGTGGCTCAGTGGGTTAAAGCCTCTGCCTTCAGCTCAGGTCATGATCCCGGGTTCCTGGGATCCAGCCTCACATCGGGCTCTTTGCTAAGCACAGAGCCTGCTTCATCCTTTCTCTCTGCCTGCCTCTTGGCCTACTTGTGATCTCTGTCTGTCAAATAAATAAAATCTTTTAAAAAAATAATAAAATGACTGCCATTTGTTCAAAGTCATTTTCATGGGAAGAATGAGTTAACAAAAGGAGAATGAAGATCGAACTCTTCAAGTTTCTTTGAAATCTAATGTGAATGCAATGAAATGTAAGGAAGGCCAAATTCATAGAGTCAGAAGGTAGAACAGTGCTTGCTGGGGGGGAAAGGGTACTGCTTAATGGATATGGAGCTTCCCTTTGGGAGGATGAAGTTCTGGAGATGGATGATGGTGATGCTTGTACAACATTGTGAATGTTAGGTATATATTTACACAATTTTTAAAAAGTCGGGAGGAGATTTCATCTTGTTAAAGTAATAGAAACAGTTGGACTTTTATTCTTTTTCTTTGGTGGGTGGGGGCAGAGAGAGAGAGAGAATCTTAAGCAGGCTCCATGACGCGGGGCACAATCTCACAACCCTGAGATATTACCTGAGTCAAAAGCAGAAGTCGGACAGCTTAAATGACTGAGCAATCCAGGCACCCCTGACTTTTATTCTTTTTGTTGGAAGCCATCAGGCCAGTTTGCAGGTGGAGTCACTGCAGGAGCAATTGAATGTAGTCTCCAAGCAAAGGGACGAAACCACACTGCAGCTTTCTGTGTCTCGGGAACAAGTAAAGCAGTACGCTCTGTCACTCTCCAACCTCCAGATGGTACTGGAGCATTTCCAGCAGGGTGAGTTGTGCAGTCGGCCTTCCAGGGAAGAAAAATTGTTGTGTTATTGGGAATTCTGGCTTGTTTCAGTGCTATTTTGAAATAGGCACAGGGAAATCTTTGAAAGGTTACCCCACTTGTAGGAGGAAAAGATAAGTTGCCCTCAAAAAGTTAACATAGACTCCTTTTACAGTTAAGACTAGAGAATGTGACATAGGAATTATTAAAGATATGTTTTAGTATCATATTATGACCAATGAAGGTGAGAATTGGGGAAGGATAAGGATAACATAGGAAGAATGGTCACGTGATAAAGAGGGGACCATGTAGAAGCAATACTTAAGTTTTGAGATATAGGTCAAAGGTTGAATCTACTTCAGAGAGTTAATCGTCAGTGATTACTGTCCTTTGAAATATTGACTGACTTGTTCTTAGCTGTTTATATACCTTGAGGTAACTACATTTCTAGTCCCAGTGGAAAATATTTCTCTGGAGACGTAGTAGCAATGACCAGAGAGCAGTATTCCTCTGAAAACCAAGTATGCTTTTTCACATCTACCTCCCACCCTCACATTTACCTCCTTTAGATCATTCATTTCACCCATCTGTTTATAATGATTGGCGGTGAATTTACTGCTGGTCGGGGCAGGTGATGGGGATATGAGGGTCATGAAGTAACAGGGGTTACAGTTTTGTGCTGAAGCAAAACTTTGAATTCGTATGTATGTTGATCTTCAGGCTTACTCATGGTTGAAATCTTGAATTTTAAGATAAGAATTCTCAAGGTCCATTGTACCTAATACTTTCTAGAATGGACAGGTGTACAAAGTAGTATGGCAGTAGGGAAGGCTTTACCAAAGAGGAGATACTTGAGTGGAGTTCTGAAGGGAGGGAAGAGTTTGCATGATGAACAAAGTGGAGAAGGGTTTAGGCAGAGGAAACCAATCTCTTTAATTCCAGCTCACATGATCTAAGGCAGAGGAAACTAATCTCTTTAATTCCTGCTCACATGATCCCATGATTTTCTTGCTGAGAGATTTGAATTATTAAAATTTCAAGAGGTATAAAATTCTAATTTTATCACAAAATTGCAGAATACTAATGTAACTTTATTTTCTCATTAGAGGAAAAAGCTATGTATTCTGCTGAACTAGAAAAGCACAAACAGCTTGTAGCTGAATGGAAGAAAAAGGCAGAAAATCTGGAAGGAAAACTAATGTCATTACAGGTTGGTCAAAATAATTTTCTCTTGTAAATATTATTATTCATGAACAATTACTTGTTGAATCTGTATCTTGAAATAATTTCCTAAACAATTTTAGTAAATACTGTTTGGTTACTTGTTATCCTATGCTGGGATCCAGTGGTGAACAAGATTTCAGGACTTTCCCCATGTAGCTTATAGTTTAGACACAACAAATATGAGATGATGGGAAATTTTAATTCTTTAGCACAGATGGGTATTTTTCTCTTTTCAGCAAGATATATCACTCTATTTCACATGGATTAGAATAATGTATATAATCCTTTAGATCTTTTTCTTTTGTGGTATAATCCTTTAAATACCATAGTCCTTTAAAATATCTTTCTTTGGGTGTTCCCCAGGTGGCTCAGTTGGTTAAGTGGCTGCCTTCAGCTCAGGTCACGATCCCAGAGACCTGGGATTGAACCCTACATCTTCCTCTGCCTGCTCTGCCTGCCCTGCCTGCTGCTCCTCCGGCTTGTGTTCTCTCTCTCTGACAAATAAATAAATAAATAAATAAAATCTTAAAAAAAAAAAAACAAAAAAACCTAAACTTTGTTATAGTTGATATGTAGAATTTTATAAAATATAAATATTTTTAAAATATACAAATATATATTATATATATAATATTTATATAATAATATAAAATATAGAAAACATAAATATATAAAATATAAATAAAATGAATCCCCATGAAGAGATATGACATGAAAGTAACTTGCTTTTAGAATTAGGGTGAACTTTTCTAAGTTATAAGTAGACTTTGTTGATATCTGATGGAAAGTAATAATATTTGTATACCTGTCATTAGTTGTGAATGTGCTGTTCAGCCATGTTAATATTCCTAATAAAAGAAGACATATTTCCTTTAAAGTTTTGAAATTTTTATTAAATATTGAGTAGCTGCAAAACAGTATTTAGATAATACATATATAATAATAGCAGTCCCGCAGCTACCTTCGTACTTGCCCACCCAGTATAAGAAGAATGTCATCCTTAGAAGTCCTGACGTGCCCTCCATATCTCATCCCCTTCTTGTTTTTTAAGATTTTATTTATTTATCAAAGAGAGAGAGAGAGAGAGCGCGCATGCACCCATGAGCGTGGGGGGAGGGACAGAGGGAGAAACAAACTTCCCACTGAGCCCGGAGCCCAACGTGAGGCTCAATCCCAGGACCTGGAAATCATGACCTGAGCTGAAGGCAGACGCTTAACCAACTGAGCCACCCAGGCGCCTTCTCATCCCCTTCTTACCATTTCATAGAGAATGAGTCTAGAATGTTATGTTTATCACCCCTTGTTTTTCTTTATGGTTTTATCACATGTATTTGAATCTCCAAAAGGTACATTGTATGGTTTTACATAATTTTGAACTCTGTGTAAATGAAATTTTGAAATTAATGTAAATTTAATAATTCTCCTGAAACTTGCTTTTTTTTTTTTTTTTAAAGATTTTATTTATTTATTTGACAGAGAGAAATCACAACTAGGCAGAGAGGCAGGCAGAGAGAGAGAGAAAGGGAGGAGGAAGCAGGTTCCCCGCTGAGCAGAGAGCCTGATACGGGGATTGATCCCAGGACCCTGATATCAGGACCTGAGCCGAAGGCAGAGGCTTTAACCCACTGAGCCACCCAGGCGCCCCTTCCAGGCGTGTATCTTTTTTTTTTTTTTTTTTAAGATTTTATTTATTTATTTGACAGACAGAGATCACAAGTAGGCAGAGAGGCAGGCAGAGAGATAGAGGAAGGGAAGCAGGCTCTCCACTGAGCAGAGAGCCCGATGTAGGGCTCGATCCCAGGATGCTGGGATCATGACCCGAGCTGAAGGCAGAGGCTTTAACCCACTGAGCCACCCAGCTGCCCCCCAGGCGTGTATCTTAATCGGAATTGCTGAGTCCTGAGATATATATGGGCAATTTCAACTTTATTCAGTGATGGCAAGTTGTTTTATAGCAGTAGTGCTAGTATCCTCCTACCAGTGGTGCGTAAGAGTTCTTGGTCTGTGTCCTTGGCAATACTTGGCCTTAGTAGAATTTTTAAGGTTTTTGCCACTGTAGTAGGAAGGGCTATCATCTTATGGTTTTAATTTGCATTTGTCTGACTGCTTAAAAGATTAAGCATCTTTTAATATGTTTATTGACCATTTATGCTTACTTTCTGGTCAGCTCATTAATATGTTTAAAAAGATACTTTAACACTTTTAGTTGTTTCCAGTAGGTCTAGAGTATGTCGTCTGCCGTACTGTTAGAAGTCCGGATCTTCTTTTTAAACTAGCTTCATTTTTAATTTAAAATATAGCATATACTTAGAAAACAAAATCAAAAGAAATAAGAGGGAATTAGTAAAAATAAAAGTTGGAATTGGTGAAATAAAACCCAAACAAATGGTAGAAAGAATAATGAAGTCTAAATATTAATTTTAGAACAAAATCTTAGTGTAGTTTTGAGATTTAATAATTTCTTAAATAGAAATACTGTGAAGGGGGTGTCTGGGTGACTCAGTCATTGGGTGTCTGCCTTTGGCTCCGGTCATGATCCCAGGGTCCTGGGATCAAGCCCCGCATCGGGCTCCCTGATCGGCAGGAGGCCTGCTTCTCCCTCTCCCACTCCCCCTGTTTGTGTTCACTCTCTCATTGTCTCCCTCTCTCTCTCTGTCAAATAAATAAATAAAATCTTAAAAAAATACTGTGAGGTTTAAAAAAAAATATTTGTAGATTTATTTAGATTTCCTTTATACTAAATTTAGTTTTGTGGATTTTGAATATTAAAAGTTTTATTTAAAATTTTTTGTTTCAGTCCCTTTGTGTATCAGTTAGGGTTCAACCTGAGAAGCAAAACCAGTAGGGAGTGGTTGTTGTGTGTACACACACACACACACACACACACACACATACATATTCATACATCTATGAGATTTATTATAAGGAATTGGCAATGTGGTCATGGGAGTTGGTAGTCAAAATCCCAAGATCCCATCACAGGCATGGGCCAGAATGGTTCTCCACAGATGGTCAGGAAAGAAAATCAGAAGCAGGATACAAAACAAAAAACCTTGCCAGAAAATCTGGAAGAGTGCATTTAGAGTCTGGGGGCAGGGAGGAGCCTACCCAAGACTAAAACTCAAGAAACTGTGAAAACAGAGGGAGGACATGTTTGTATACAATTTAAATACTTTTACATGGCAGTAGGTTTCATGCAGTCAATAGACAAATGGCAGATCTGGCAAATAATACTTCTAGCACTTATAACAAAGGGTTCACGTCTACTCTTCTTGGTACGCTCAGAAACAGACAAGAGAAAGCTCACTAGAAAGACAAGGTAGGCAAAGAAATTTTCACAGAAAAGCAGCTCTAGCTATCCTGTAAACATGGAAGAATACTCAAATTCATGAGTAGTGAGGGAAATAAAAATTAATCAAGTAGTAATGAAATGTCATTTTATAGCATAAGACTTGCAAAAATTAAAAAGACCATTTGTTGTATTTCTTGACCTTTTGTATCTGCTTTTCGTAGTGTTTATGCTCTTATTATTGTCCTTTTTTTTTTTTAAAGATTTTATTGATTGATTTGACATTGACAGGAAGAGAGGGAACACAAGCAGGGGGAGTGGGAAAGGGAGAAGCAGGCTCCCCGTGGAGCAGGGAGCCCGATGTGGGGCTCGATCCTAGGATCCCAGGATCATGACCCGAGGCGAAGGCAGAGGCTTAACCAACTGAGCCACCCAGGCGCCCCTATTATTGTCCTTTTTAAAAAACTTTTGTCGCCATATCTTAAGTAGCATCCTCTTTTTTATTTAGTTCTGAGGAATACAATATTGTGCTGTGAAGTATGGGCTCTGTCTTGGATACTAACCCTGTGAACTTGCCGGAGGTCACAGAAGCACAGCTTCATCAGCTGAATAGAGGAGGGTGGACTGACTCTGGCTTCCAGCTATGTAGTTTGTGAGATGGTTTTTGTATGCACTTTTTAACGGACTTCTCTTCCTCAGGAGCGTTTTGATGAAGCAAATGCTGCATTGGATTCAGCATCAAGACTTACAGAACAGTTAGATTTAAAAGAAGAAAAGATTGAAGAACTTAAAAAACAAAGTAGGTGTTTCTTTCTTTACCATTTTTTCCCATATAACACCTGTGTTGAATCAGATGTAGTCTTCCCCCTTGCGTCCATGTGGTTGAGTGAGACCAACTTCCACTGGGTGTGACTTCCATTTCTTTGCCCCATGACCAGCTTGCTTCAATTTTAATACGGTCCTAGTGAAACCAGAGTCGAAAGTTGGCCCTGGCTGTCCACTTAGTTTTCCTGTATATGGAAGCAAGCCGGTTGTGTTGGTTGTCACTCTGTTGACCGTCACTGGGAAGCGATTTTACTGACCCAACTTTTTATGGTTAGGACTTCTCTGCGATCATTCTGTGTTCATCCATGGGATGTATTAGGACAATATTCTCAAGAAAAAGAGTAACATCTTATGGAATGAATGTCTGAGTATAACTAGCTTTTTATGATTATAGATAGTGCTTTATATCTAGGCACTCACTATGTAATTGTGTGGTGCTTGTAAGATATAAGCCTTGCCACTTTTCTAAGGTGAGTGCTATGCTTAGTATTATCCATTAGGTCTCAAGTAATTAGGTGATTCATAATGCTTTGTTGAATCTAACAGCTAAGATTGCATGTCGCTGTTTAATCTCTGATTTAAGGATCTGTGGGAGTTGAGCTCTTCTAGAGCTGCATTCAGGAGGTAATGATTTAAGGTGATCATGGAATCACGATACCTTTGGGTATCTGGGTTGGGCACAGGCAGTAATTAAGGAATTAAGTGCCACTTAGCATAAAATAGAAATTAGAAATGGGCAAAATTCAGAGGTGACACAGCAGAGATGCTGTCAGATGACAGAAACAGTGAATTGGACACTAGGAAGGCATACAAGCAGGATCACTGAAGCCTGGGTACCAGCGGATGAGCCAGAGGAAGTCGTCCTACTTCTAACAGCACATAGCAGGTGAGAGATTTTAGGACTACGAAAAACAATAAGCTTCGTCATGTGAGGTAGGTATCCTCAAGATAGCTTGATTCTGAGCTCTTACTTTGTGAGGCTTGGCCAGCCTTGGAACTCTAAATCTCGGAGGGGGCCAGAAATGGGCAGCAAGGAAACAATTACATACTGAATATCATGGACATTTTATGTAACATATACTGCTTTGTATTTAGTCTTCTCTTATTTACTCTTCACAACCATTTCTAGAGTAGGTGATAAGAGGTTCATTTTATAAGTCAATGAAACTGAGATTTGAGCTCTGATCTTCTTACCCTTGACCAAAGCTCATGATGTTTCCATGTTACTTTATTTCGTCCTGTCAGAAGAATGGTTATTTATAGTGTAGCTTGTATTTTGTTTTGTGTATCTCCATCTCCTTTAAAGATAGGGCAGCATCATTTATATTGTGCCCTAAATGTTGATCTGGTTGCTCTTATGGGGAGGGCGTATTTACTGGGAAAATGCCAGAGCATTATACTATAGCATTATCTGCAGACACATGGCCAGCCCAGAGAAGATGCAGGGTAGCGCTGCACTGATGGAGGCAGTGTTGGAGGCAGGCAGTATTGTGAGCCAACTCATTGGTCCTGTGACACCCCAATGCATTGTAGCATGCTGCTGTATAATGTTTAAGACCACATCCCTTTTTAGGTATCTACCTGAGTCATTTCCGGTAGATGATGCTAAGATAAAAAATGCCGTGACTTACTGTAGTTGGTAAATATTTTCAGATTCCCTGCACTCCTTAGGACTTGTTCAAGCACTCATTTAAACCCCCAGTAGTAGACTGTTTCAGAATTAGATTGTATCTGACAAGGCTTACGTGGCTTAGGTCCCTATTGATAGAAAAAATGACAATTGCCATTCAGTGTAAATGTATGGAAACTTCGGACTCATTATATGGGGTGTATATTAGCTACAGGGAGCTCTGATTATGCTTACACAACTGGTGTTTGAGAGGACAGGCAAGAGGCCAGTGTTTCACAGACAGGAAGGGGAGTGAGGAGATATTCTGTTGTGTCTTTAAGTCATTCTTGCCATTTACATTCTTGTCTCTTCTTTACGATGTTTTCTTTTATTACCTCAGTGCTTAATATTGCTTTTATATCTGTAAACACAAATGTGATTTTATTTTCCCAAAGCTGCACTCTTGATTTGATAATATAAATAAACCTTGATTGGCTTGGTTGTTTCAAAAGAATCACTGTATATTTTCTTTCATAGATCATTAAGTACTTTAAATGCTGATTGATGTTGTAACACTGTACTTTATTTTTAACACGAAACTTGGCCAGACAGCAAAAATATTTGCCAGGAGAAACAGTTTTGAAAAAGACAGATTGGCTTTTGTTGCAAGAAAGTACCTAGAGACTTAAATTGTTGAAGCAAAGTATTGTTTTATTTCTAAGCATCTGCAGACTGATGATTAGTTGATATGCAGTTTCAACATTTAAACAATATTGGGAAGCTTACTTTAAAAGTGGTATTTTATTCAAAATACTTGTTATGCTCTTGCTACTGGAGATGAGATGATTCATTGTGGTCAGACGTATGAAAAGGGAGCCATTACATACAACACCAACATTAAAACAGTAGATCGTTGATGATTTTGGTATTCTTAGAGTACATAATTGTGTATGTACTTGGAACTGTAGTTCTAGGTTCAGGTATTTACATATTTACAGGCCTTGTATGAAAAACATGAAGATACCTTATCAAGCATTAAGTAATTAATGAGAACCGACTAGTTGGCCTCACGCTAGATGCTGTGTGAGACCCTGGCTAGTAACACGTGGCATAGGTCCTGCATAGGTTCACAGTGTGATAGTGGCTCGCAGCAGTGGTCATGAGACATGCATATTTACCTCTCTAAGAATCTCCTTGAGGGTCAGGGGCATGTCATTGAAGAAAGGAACTTGAGCAGAGCCCTATACTAGTAGAAGATTTCACCCCTAAAATGTAAGAACTTCTGTCTCCCTTCTCCCCATAACCTCCTTTTCCCATAAAATAACAATGAAAGGTAACCCTAAGATCCTGTAGGTGCTATATTTTAGTAATGTGTCTGGTAGAAGAAATATTGCTTTCCTTCCTTCTAGAAATTACTCTTGCATCATTTTACCCGAAAGCCTTTTTGTTCAGTATGGTTCCAAAGACTCACTTTACACACCATCTTGTATTACTGATTTTTCAAACTTAAGATGCTAGTCCTCTGTGAAGCAGGTAGGAGGACAGAATCTTTCTTTCACTATTTTGAATTGGTCAGAGTTCAGAATTCCCGTGGAATTGTCATACATGGAAAAATACACACCTGTGGAAACCTAGAGTACTGCCAAACCATTTAAAGATGCATCATCTTGCTATATTTATGGCCAGATTTGACATTTTACTTCTTTGACTTCTTTTCCCTATCATCATCTTTGAGATGAATTCCTGCTTAAATGAAAATGATTAGATAAAATTGGGAAGTGGCACAAAATAGTTTTCATTTTGATTTTGTGATACACAAAAATATGTTTACATAAACAATACAAATTTAGATTCTAGCATTGGGAGTATCTTTTGGTATGTCTGCCAGTATAGAGCTGCACCTTGAAGGGTCTCGTAACTGATTTTTGTTTTGTTTTGTTTATGTTGTTAGTTTTTTAAGACTATCTTTTAGAGCAGTTTTAGGTTTGTAACAAAGTTGAGAGGGAGGTACAGACATTTCCCATATAACTCCTTCCTCCTGTTTTTAACATCACTTACCAGAATGGTGCTTTTTTTTTTTTTTTTTTAAACCAAGGCTGAACCCGTTGTGATATATCATCTAGCCCAAAGTCCACGGTTTACCTTAGGGTTTACTCTTGGTGTAATATATTTTGTGGGTTTGGGCAAATGTATAAGTAACTACAACATTATTATAGTATCATGCAGGGTTTTTGTGTTTTTTTAAGATTTTTTTTTTTTAAGATTTGATTTTATTTGACAGACAAAGATCACAAGTAGGCAGAGAAGCAGGCAGAGAGAGAGGGGGGAAGCAGGCTCCCTGCCAAGCAGAGAGCCCGATGCGGGGCTCGATTGCAGGACCTGAGATCATGACCTGAGCTGAAGGCAGAGGCTTTAACCAGTGAGCCACCCAGGCACCCCTTTTTAAGATTTTGTTTTTATATGAAAGAGAGAGTGTGAGTGAGAGAGAGAGCATGAGGAGGGTGAGCGGGAGAAGCAGACTCTGCTGCTGAGCAGGGAGCCTGATGCCGGGCTCGATCTCAGGACCTCGGGATCATGACCTGAGCCAAAGGCAGACGCTTAACTGACTGAACCACTCAGGTGCCCCTCATGCAGAGTACTTCTACTGCCCTAAAAATCCTGTGTTCCTTCTATTCATCGTTTCCCCACCCACCTCCACCCTCACCTCTGGAAACTACTGACCTTTTCACTGTCTCCATAGTTTGCCTTTTCTAGAACATCATAGAGTTGGAATCAGACAGTATGGAGTTTTTCCAGAGTAGTTTCTCTCCCTTCATAATATGCATTTAAGGTTCCACTGTGTCTTTTCATGGTTTGTTAGCTCAGTTCTTTGTAGTGCTGAGTAACATTCCACTCTCTGGATGGACCACAGTTCATCCATTCATCTGCTGAAGGACTTCTTGTTGGCATCCAAGTTTTGGCAGTTACGAGGAAACCTCCTGTAAACATCTGTGTGCAGGTTTTTGTGTGGACATAAGTTTTCAGCTCCTTGGTGTCAATACCAAAGAGTGCAACTGCTGGAACGTATGGTAGTTTTGCAAGAAAGTGCCCAGCTGTCTTCGAGAGTGGCTGTACCATTTTGTATTTCCACCGATGATGCAGGAGTGTCTCCGACGCTCACCCCACCAGCATTTGCCAGTGCCAGAGCTCCATTGGGGCATTCTCATAGGTGTGTAGTGATAGCTTGTTTTAATTTGCATTTCCCTGATGACATATCATGCGGAACATCTTTTCATATTCTTACTTGCCATCCGTGTATCTTTTTTAGTGAGGTTAGGTTTTTTTTTTTAGTGAGGTTAAAGTTTTTGGCCCATTTTTTAAAAAAAATGTTTTTAAAGACATTTTGGTGACTACTTTTAAAAAAGTCTATAAGTTGAAAATGGAAAATTTCCTTACAGTGTTTTGTTTTGTTGATGAAAATCTGGAAGAATATATAAAAATAAGCCCCAGTAAACCTGGTATAATATGAAGCATAAAAATATGTTTTAAAACTACAAATATAAAAGAGGTTTTAAACTGTTTTTCATGGAACTACCTTTATGGTTGCTAGATGGTGGAGTTTTTATTTTAAATAAAGACATTCCGTTTTCCAGGACATGATTTATACAAGAAAACATATAATGTCCTGTTGAACATAAGCCAAATACATTCCCAGACGCTTTGTTACCCAAACCTTTTGAGGGATTTCTTTATAGATGTTTTTGGCAGAAGTGGTGATTTTAGAGGAAACATATAAGAAATACCAGATGCAGTTTTCTGAATTGCCATAAATGGTTAAAAAATTATTTGTGATGATATAAACATCTGGGTATAGTAGACAATGCCAGGACTTTAGTTAAGAAAAAAGTTTGTATCAATTAGGTGAATAACAGCCCTTTTAAACATAATGGTTATATTTTAAATGTGCGTTCTATTAATTCTTCTAAATACAAAGGAAAAAATAAATTATGTAGAGGTGTTTTGAGTTAATATGTTTTGTGTATTTTCCCTCATATGGACAGAGTAATTCAGAACATAAATCATTTATTCTTTTTGTCTTGTGTTCTGTTCTTCCCAGATACTCTCCCTTCCTAGAGAAAAATCATTTTTTCATTTAGTTATCAAAAATGCATTGTTTCCTGCTATGTATGCAACACTGAAGTAGGCACTGAAGATACAGAGATAGGGGACTGGTACTTCCAGGAGGTTTAGAGTCCGACTAGAAGGGGAAGATTACATGTAATCACATACATACAACCAGTTGTTTCAAAAGGAAGGGACCATTCATTCTCCTTGGTTATGGTGATATGGAAGGGTAGAGAAGGCTAGTGAATGGTATACTTGACCTCACTTGAGCTTAAGTGACCTCACTTGAGCTTAAGTGACCTCACTTAGGTACAGCTAAGCAGGTGGACAGTTGGGGAAGAATATTCTAGATTTAGGGAGGAATTCATATGAATCTATGCAGCTTAATCTGAAACTGGCTGAAGATCTGGTGGACTGGTCATAACCATAGAAGAGGCAGTCATGGAAGTGAGTTATTATGTGGAGAAAAGAAACTATAAGGATGGATCACAAACATAAATGATTAAACTGGGGCTAAGGAAATAATACAAAAGGACAAATAGGACAGAGAGAGTGGTGAATTGGAGATTTTCTTAGGGAGGCAGCAAATTCTCAGCTCCACCCGACTGTTGCAATGCAGGCCTGTGGGCCCAATGTTGCCAAATCTCCAGATCTTTCAAGAGACACTGGAAATGTAGACTTTTATGTGAAATATTCCAATTTTTTAATGTGATACCAAATTTAAAACACCCTGTGTGGGCTGGAAAAACATTTCTTTGGTCCATAGTTAGCCTGTGCTATTTGCAACAGGGAGCTTTCAGAAATGAGTTGAGGTTCACCCATAAGCTTAGAGAGCCTTTTGTCATTATTTTCTACAGTGATGATGATATTCAGTAAGTGTCAGAATTATTATAATGGCTGTACTTTTCTCTGACAAAAATTCCCAGCCCTTTCTTTTGGGATATGCCTGTTCTGTGTGAACCTTTTAAAATTAAATACATAATTTGATTCACAGTATTCAGTCTTCTAAAAAACTTTTGTTTCAGTATGGAAAAGCGCAGTACAGATGATCTGAATTCATCCTAAAGGATCGAGGGAGGCGGGTAGAGAGGGAAAATAAATTTGATCTGGTTACATTAAAGATATTTGTATAAGACCTGTTGTAAATGCCGATAGTCACTCTAATTTTATATTGTACAAATAACCCAAGAGACCTCAATGTTGCTATTTTTTAAGATATTATTTATTTATTTGACAGAGAGATCACAAGTAGGCAGAGAGGCAGGCAGAGAGAGAGTGAGAGGAGGAAGCAGGCTTCCCCTCCGACCAGAGAGCCTGATGCGGGACTCGATCCCAGGACCCTGGGACCATGACCTGAGCCAAAGGCAGAGGCTTTAAACCACTGAGCCACCCAGGCGACCCACTGTTGCTTTTTTCATGGAGTCACAGATCTGACCTAGTGAAGTTCAAATTAATGAGTTTATATTGTATTAAAATCTTTTCATGTGATGTCATTGCTAGGAAGTGGAATTTCAAAAATTACTTTCATTCATCAATTAATAATTACAGTTATGGAATGAGAAAGCATTCACCATGTACTCTAGACCTTAAAATTCTATGATATGGTTGAAAAGAATTGAGGTAAAAGACAAAGCAGATGTCAGTATGTCTTAACTTCAAATGTTAAATATAAGATGCCTTTAAAGAGTATTATTGGGGGCAGCTGGGTGGCTCAGTGGGTTGGGCTTCTACCTTTGGCTCGGGTCATGGTCTCGGGGTCCTGGGATCGAGCCCCGCATTGGGCTTTCTGCTCGGCAGGGTGCCTGCTTTTCCCTCTTCCTCTGCTTGCCTCTCTGCCTACCTGTGCTTTCTTTCTCTGTGAAATAAATAAGTGGAATCTTAAAAAAAAAAAAATTATTTGGTGTTTATAAAGAAGTTGATCTTGTAGAAGTTGAAATTCTGTGATAAAAAGATCATCTAATTTCTAACCTTTGTTTTGATTATATTTAATTATATGAAGCGGCTAAGTTTCTTTATATTAGACTTAATGTATTAAGATGCACGTTTATTTTTTAGGTAGCTAGTGCAGATAAGACACTAGACCCAGTTAATTTACCAACATATATATAAATGAAATCATCTTTCTAACATTTTTTTCTTCCTTCTCTTGGCTTCTTGGTTCATAAAGAGGATAAGACAAAATGGAGGCAGAATTATCAATGTTAATATTAACTCAAGTGATAGCATAATTGTATTGGTCAGGGGTAGGTTAAAAAGTGAATTCTTTAGTTATTTTAAGAAATCAGATGAGTGAGTACTAATGCTTAATATAGCACTTCATTGTTTAGAAAAGTCGCATTTAATCAGTAGATTCCAAATCCTTGGAGATTAAGCATACATATTTTACAAAATAGGCAACAGCTTCTGGCCCTGGTGAGAGGACCGTGACTCATATGCAGGTCTTCTGACCCTCAAGTCCTGTTCCAATCACCTTTCTTTTCTCTGTCAGATGACTGTTAAATAAATCTGACTTGAGTCTCGTCCAAGGGAGCTAAGTCATGCAACAGCCAGATGACTTTGTAAGCAGTGTGACTTAATTTTACGATGTGCTCTAAAGACAGTATTATAGTGCAGTGTTACTAATCACAAATAAAATATAAAGTTATGATGGACTTATTTGTTATAGTCAGTACGTTTCATGTTCAGTTTTGATTTTAAATCAAGTGGTGAGGACCACGGTATCTTCTCAAGGCATTATGGAGAAGAGGCTCTCATATGGCAGGCTTTAGGATGGCGTATATTTAGGGTAACCCTTCCCCTAGACTAGACTAAATCTCAGTTGCTTTATTGCTCAACTTTAAAGCGTATCCCCCTGCCTTTTATTTTCTTTTTTTAACTTCCAGAGAATTATTTTGGCACATTAGATTATTTCACAGGGATATTATATTTGGCTAAAAACCCATTTCTGAATAACCGTTATTTTGTCTGCCCATATAAATACAGTTCTGATTTCAAATTGTGGTTTGAATTAGTGTTCGGTTTTTGTGGAGAAATATTCAGAATCTCTGGTGGGAGGAAAATCAGGGTGCCTAGAGAAAAAGAGAAGTCCGTAGGGACCTTTGAAGTTAGTATTTGACTTTCTTTTCTAAGCCTTTCCTAGTTAGTACCATTCTTCCGAGCCTTCCCTCCAAATTCTGAGGTTTTTTTTGTAGACTTTATATCAGAATATGTTTAAACTACTACTTGAATTTGAAACAGCCCTCTGCATGCCTGCAGGGATATGCAGAGTTATCAGTTTTCTATCACATTAGTTCAGGACTAACTTGTATTCTGATGAGTTTAAGAAATTTTTACCCTATTATTTTGGCCATTAGGATGTTTTGATCTTACCTTTCAGAACAGAGATTTTAATCATAATTATACTGATACTAATGAATTTCATCAAGAAAATATCTTTGACTTGAACTTTATTTTATTTTTTAAAGATTTTATTTGTTTATTTGACAGAGAGAGAACACAGGCAGGGGGAGCGGGAGAGGGAGAAGCAAGCTCCTCGCTGAGCAGGGAGCCCGATGCAGGACTTGGGAGCTTAGGGTTGCGCCCTGAACCAAAGGCAGATGCTTAACTGACTGAGCCATTCAGGTGCCCCAAACTTGATTTTTATTAAAGATTTATTTATTTATTTTGTGAGAGAGAGAAGAGGGGGCCGAGGGGGGAATGGTGGGGGTGGGGGCAGAGTGAGAGAAGCTCTAGACCCCCTGCTGAGCGCAGAGCCTGATGCTGGACTCTGTCTCATGATCCCAGGATCATGACCTGAGCCAAAATCAAGAGTCGGATGCTTAACTAACTGAGCAACCCAGGTGCCCCTTGATTTGAACTTTATTAAGATAGATTTCTTGATCTGTTTTTATAGAGCAAAATTAAGTTTTTCTAGATTATTAAAATTTTAATCAGAGCAAAATGAACTCTTTGCTCTGTCAATTTTTTTACTCTGAAGATGTCTATCATTCAGTTTTATCTTTCTTTTTTAAATAAGAGACAGTATATTATAGTGGTTACATTCTGGTTATGCTCCAAAGCAGTGCTATCCAATAAAAATATAATGCAAGCCACATGTTTAGTAGCCATGTTAAAGCAAGTGAAGTTAATCTTAGTCACATTTTATATAGCTCAGAATATTATTATTTTAATATAAATATAAAAAATCATTAATTTGGGAAGAAAGTAGATGGAGATCTGAGAGAAAGGGAAAGTGGAGGTAAATTTGACCTCTGTTTCTCTGCTACCTTTCCATAGTGGGGAGGATTAAACAGAAGATTCTGCCCATCGTTACTCCAGCTCTTACTGTAGTCCGTGAGTGGGATAGTTAATTGAGAACATCGACAAGAGATTAATTTACTTGCCGTTCTTCCTCCGAATAATTGAGAATTCTACTTACATTCAGAATGTAGTAATAGAAAGGGTCCAGATAGCAGCACGTGTTCATAGTATATACGTGCATGTTAAGAATCTAAAATCTCTTTTACTGACTTAGATTTTAATAGTAATCTTGTTCTCTCTCTCTCTCTCTCTCTTTTTAATGTCCAAGCTTAAATTCCTTACTGGAAAGACAGGAAAGGAAACGTTTGTAGTAGATTTTCCGAATACAAACCTTGCTTTTATAATATGGTTATGGCAACCATCTCTATTTTGGTAAAGTTAGCCTATAAATGAATTACATTTTGCAATTTAGATTTTTGCAATTTAGAAGAACCACAAGCCATTGCAAAACCATTAAACTGGACATTTTTGTATATACGTTTAGTACTTTAACCGAATAGTAGGCATTGTGCAAGGGTGATTGAAAACATAAAGCAAGTGGACCTGGCTAATCTGTAGGGTTTAGAGAAAACTTTGAGGAAGTGACCTATGAACTTAGATGTGAAGGTGAATAGGAGTTAGTTAATAAGTGTCCCGATGGAAAAGAGGTTTTCAGGTAGAAGAAAAAACATATGCAGAAGTCTTGTAGTAGGAATTGAGAGTCCAGAAATAAACCATACATGTTTGATCAGTTGGTTTTCAACAAAGGTGCCAAAAGAATCGTTTCTTCAAAACGTGGTGCTGCCACAGCTGGGTGTCTACATGCACAAGAACGAAACTGATCCCTTTCCTTATACCGTGTGTGTAAATTAACTCAAAATGGATCATAGACCTGCATTTTAGAGTTACGTTTATAAAAAGTCTTAGAAGAATTCACAGGAATAGATCTTCGTGATGTTGAATGTGACTCTGAAAGCGCAGGTAACAAAAGAAAAAAGTTGAACTTCATCAAAATTAAAAACTTGTACTTCAAAGGATAACATCAAGAAAGCAAAATGACAACCCACGGAGTGGGAGAAAATATTTGTGAGTCCTGTATCTGACAAGGGGACTTGTATCGAGCTACCACCCGTAAAATGCAGCATGATTCAAAGTCTAGTTTTGTAGAAAGAGGTCAGAGTCTCGTGTTTGGATTGGAGTATTTCTTGATTTGAAAAGTAGAGCTCTGTTGCAGAGCAATCTCTTCTCTTCTTTCAGAACCAGACTTGTACTCTAGCTTGGGTAAGCATCTACTTCAGCTCAGATTATCCATTTCTGAGGTGACAGGTACCAAAACTCCATGGGTCTGGCTGAGAGTTCCTTTGTCTGGGAATAGTTGGCCCCATGGCACGGTCGGATTTATGAACAGGGTATCTCCTGTTGTAATTCTAGACTGTGCCTGTAATACTGCTTGGATTCCAGCTGTTCCACCAAGATTTTACAGATTTTGCTTCTTCTTTAAATAAGAATTATAAAATGAAGTAGTCCAGCATTCTTCTGAATGAATCATAAAAGTTATAGTTATCTTGATTAGTATGTTAGAACCAGTGATCTGAATTGGGTTTTACAACCGGTGTACCTCAGAATACTCTGTCCTCTGGGCTGCATCTGGAGCCATGCTCTTAGTCTTCTTTGCTCACCAAAAACCAGAGTCCAGCCAGGAAAATGGAAAAAGGAAAATCTAAAATTGTCCTTTCCATTTCTCCCCCATTAAAGAGAGGCTCTGGAAATGTTTTATGCGAGGAAGCGGTGGTGAAAAATCTCTTTTTTGCTTTTAAGTTTCTGAAGAGAATGAAAACCTGTTTTTGGTGTTTAAATTTTCTGTTAAAGAATTGAATACTTTATTGGGGATAAACTGTGTGAATAAAAGCGTACTCTGGATCTTGGGTAATTTCTATACCCGAAAGCCCAGTTCCTGAACCAAAGAAGAGATGGAAGTCTCTTTTTTTTATTAAATTATATTAAATAATACTAATTAGAATAAGTGTACACATTCAAAATTTGCAGTGAAGATGTTATAAATCTCATTGTATATTCATCCAGGCTATTTTAATCAATTAATTATTATCTTTATTCACATTGTTTTAAAACAGATGAACTCCGACAAGAAATGCTGGATGATGTACAAAAGAAATTGATGAACTTAGTAAACAGCACGGAAGGAAAAGTGGACAAGTATGCTCTTTTTAACTTTGATGTATTTTATGGAGACTAAACAGCTGCTACATGTAGATGTTTATATGCGATTAAGTTTTTAAAAGCCTTTTTTTTTCTTTTCTTTTTTTTTTAAGATTTTATTTATTTATTTGACAGGCAGAGATCACAAGTAGGCAGAGAGGCAGGCAGAGAGAGGGAGAGGAGGAAGCAGGCTCCCTGCTGAGCAGAGAGCCCGATGTGGGACTCGATCCCAGGACTCTGGGATCATGACCTGAGCCGAAGGCAGAGGCTTTAACCGAGCCACCCAGGCGCCCCTAAAAACCTTTTCTTATATGGTGATGAGAGGTAGGTCGTTTTCGTGAGGAGTGTGTAGAATAACTTCTGTTGATTTTTTAAATGGATTTTTCCCAGCTCAAATTCTTTTTCTTAAAACCATACAGAAGAATTAAAACATCACCATGCTAGGAAGTACCTGAAATAAAAACTTTTATTCTTAGCAGTCTTTCTAGCTCCCTCTTGCTGTCCTTCAATGAACCTACCTTGCTTCAGTGTATTAGGTCTGGAACCTGGGTGTATATGTAACATATCATCAATACTTTAAAGATTTAGATTTCATTAGCAAATTTGTAATAAATGTGAGTGGGGAACTATGAGCATACTTGTGGTGAAGCACAAGTGTTCCTCACCATTCGGGAGACATCGGATCGGGAGTGTCTTAAGGCAGAAGCCAGACAGACACTGAGTGTCACTGAGCACTGTCTCAGGTGGTCGATTCGATGGGAGAAAATGAGTGGGTGATAACTGATGTTGTAAAAGGTACACATTTTTAGTTGTTTGAAATGTCTTTGTTTAAACTTGTCAAAAGGTTTTCTTTTTAAGTACTCCAAAATATTTTGTTTAGTGTTTTTTGGTAAGTTTTTAAAGTATAATTAAGTATGTTTAATGTTTATTGTGGTTTACACTAAAAATGGGGATAACTGGGATAACTATTGAGTTAGCCTGAGCTATTCTTTATTTTCACAGAGTCTTAATGAGAAACCTCTTCATTGGACATTTCCACACGCCCAAACATCAGCGCCACGAGGTGCTACGGTTAATGGGAAGCATCCTGGGTATCAAGAAGGAGGAAATGGAGCAGGTAACTAATTGATGGAAAGCCATCCTGAATGTGTTTATAACTCAACTGTGGCATCCCATAAAATTGTCTCCTTTTACTCTATATTATACAGCTTTTCCATTTTCTTAGTAATGTGGAAATGGACCAGTTCATACTGGTGAGGAATATGGATATACTGACTGTGGATGTGGATATGGATATGTGGATATGTATCTTCATATAGTGAAGAGGTGAATTTGTTCAACTTGTGTAATACTAGCTTTGTCACTTACAAGCCACCTCTCCTATCAAAATGCTGACATTTGGAGACATGACAGTCTTCAACTCTGACTTAGTGCTTGGGATGACATTTTATTGTATTTATAGCCTCTCTCAGTAGGAGACATTTACTAGGAATTGGGCTTGAAAAGCATAGTGTGCTACCTCTGAAATCAAGTAAAAATAGTTCTTATTTTTTTCTTTTCTTGTATTGATAACATTGTTCTGTTTTAAAACAATCTTTCAGTTGCTTCACGAAGGTCAAGGTGGTGTTACCAGGTGGATGACTGGGTGGCTTGGAGGAGGATCAAAAAGTGTCCCCAACACGCCTCTGAGACCAAATCAACAATCTGTGCTTAATAGTGTAAGAGCCAGTTTTATTCTTGCCCCAAATGGGAGTGGTGAAATGATTGTGCGTCACATACATTTGCAAAAATCAGATTTCTTTTTTAGATTTCTTTTATTATACAGCCCTTTTATTTTGGGGTTGTGGAAACTGAGATCCAGAGAGGTGATTAGATTAAGGATAATAAGCCAGTTTATTAATTATAGTGTAGTATATTTATTTATTTATTTATTAACATTATTTATTTATATATTTGATAGAGAAATCGCAAGTAGGCAGAGAGGCAGGCAGAGAGAGAGGGGAAAGCAGGCTCCCCGCTGAGCAGAGAGCCCCATGCGGGGCTCGATCCCAGGACCCTGAGATCATGACCTGAGCCGAAGGCAGAGGCTCAACCCACTGAGCCACTCAGGTGCCCCTGTTTATTTATTTTTAAGGATTTTACTTGGGTATTGACAGAGAATACAAGCAAAGGGAGCAGCAGGGAGGAGAGGGAGGAGCAGGTCCCCCACTGAGCGGGGAGCCCAGTGCAGGGCTTGATCCCAGGACCCTGGGATCATGACCTGAGCCAAAATCAGATGCTTAACTGACTGAGCTTCCCATGTGCCCCAAATAAGCCAGTTTAAATATTTTATTGCATTTATGTTTTATTCTAGCTTTTTATTTATACAGTACTTTTGTTTTTCACAGTATTAGGTACTTTTGTATTTGATCATGCTGCTACAGGCACAGAGTCATTTATCTTACTACTAAATTATGAGATTCTTAACGATGGAGGTTTTGTTTTATGCATGTGTGTGTCTGGTCATTGAGCACTTACTGAGCACACGCTGTGTACCACACGATTCTCAACTTTGGGGATGCAGCAGCAAACCAGCAAAGTGCCTGCCCTCAACAAACTTAGATCCTGGCAGGAGGAGGCAGTTAAAAAACATGGACACACAGAGCCTGGTAGTCTGAATGAACAGTAATACATTGAGTAAGCTTGGGGGCACCTGGGTGACTCAGTTGGAAGAACATGTGACTCTTGATCTCGGGGTTGTGAGTTCAAGCCCCATGTTGGGTATAGAAATTACTTAAAAACTAAAAAACTAAAAATAAATTGAGTAGCTCTGTGAATTAGAATATGGAGTTTGCTTCTTTATTTTACTTTGTTTTTTGTTTTTGTTTTGAAGATTTTATTATTTATTTGACACAGAGAGACATAGCGAGAGAGGGAACACTAGCAGGGAGAATGTGAGAGGGAGAAGCAGGCCTCCTGCAGAGCAGGGAGCCTGATGTGGGGCTCGATCCCAGGACCCTGGGACCATGACCCGAGCTGAAGGCAGACACTCAATGACTGAGCCACCCAGGCGCCCTTACTTTGTTTTTTAATAAAGAAGAAACTGAGGCTAGGTAACATACCCAGGGCTGTTTGAAGATTAAAAATATACCCTATTTTATTTTATTTTTTTATTTTTTTTTAAGATTTTTTATTTATTTATTTGAGAGACAGAGATCACAAGTAGGCAGAGAGAGAGAGAGGAGGAAGCAAGCTCCCTGCTGAGCAGAGAGCCTGATGCGAGGCTCGATCCCAGGACCCTGAGACCATGACCTGAGCCGAAGGCAGAGGCCTAACCCACTGAGCCACCCAGGCGCCCCAAAAAATATACCCTATTTTAAATCAGATGGCATGAAACTTACTTTAAAGGAAACTTCTAGGGGTGTCTTGCTGGCTTAGTCGGTGGAGCAGGGGTTGTGGGTTTGTGCCCCATGTTGGGTGTAGAGATTATTTAAAAATAAAATCTTTTACACTATGTTATTTTAATCTGATAATTGGTAAGTTTTTGCTGTATTTGTTGGCTAAATATGACTGTTCAATACTTGTTTTCTATATTGTGTTTCGTGTCCATGTAAACAGTTACTAAAATGATTTAAGACTTGGATGTCCTAAGTGCCATTGATGGCAGGAAATCTGTGTCATTGGGTAGCTAATTATGACTAAGTTCTGTAACAAATGTTGTCATCAAACAATATTGATTATATTGCTGAAGGTTTTAATGGATAAACTTAACTAAAGCACTAGTAGTTTTCATGGTTCATAAAGCTTAATTATAAAGAAATGATTCAGAAGGCATGATTAATTTTTTTATATTTAGAGTTGCTACATTTTCTTGGTTGTAGTGAGTATAATTTAATATCTGCCTAAAATAACCCAAATATTTCTTTAGTCTTTTTCAGAACTTTTTGTTAAATTTCTGGAAACAGAATCTCATCCATCTGTTCCACCACCAAAGCTTTCTGTTCATGATATGAAACCTCTGGATTCACCAGGAAGGAGAAAAGCAGTTACAAATGTACCAGAAAGTTTTAAAGGTAAGACCAGATACTTATTTTTTCTATAATTTAAAAGAGTTGAATGTTTAATTTATGATTGTTTTATAGTGATCTTAACTAAATTTTTAGTATTTTTTAAAATGTGCAGTGACTTCCTCCACAATTCCAATAAAGCATTAGATTTTGGCTTCATATATTCTGTAGCAATCTGATATTTAATTAGCTTAGATTAACCTAAACAATATGAAGTATTTTTTCCTTTGTATATTGAATAATTCTTCTCTCTACATAAGCCACTTGGAATTATTTTTAGAAGTGTTGGTGAACCAGTATAC
Source organism: Meles meles (assembly GCF_922984935.1). Classification (NCBI taxonomy): domain Eukaryota; kingdom Metazoa; phylum Chordata; class Mammalia; order Carnivora; family Mustelidae; genus Meles; species Meles meles. Next base: position 121,163,490 of record NC_060071.1, read on the forward strand.
CTTTGCTTGGTCACCTGTTTTTCTCTCATACTAATTAATGGTGCTTATTGCTAAATTAGAGTTGAAAGTGTAGTTTATGTTCAGATTGTATCAGTTTCTCTGTTATAAATTTTTTTTTAAGATTTTATTTATTTATTTGACAGAGATCACAAGTAGGCAGAGAGAGAGGAGGAAGCAGGCTCCCCGCTGAGCAGACAGCCCGATGCGGGGCTCGATCCCAAGACGCGGGGCTCGATCCCAAGACGCGGGGCTTGATCCCAGGATGCTGGGATCATGACCTGAGCTGAAGGCAGAGGCTTTAACCCACTGAGCCACCCAGGCACCCCTCTCTGTTATAAATATTGCTGTGATGAACATCCTTGATAAATTTTTGCACACATCATTGTTTCCCTTAAGATAAATTTCTGAAAAGTATAATACCTACATGTAGACATTTCTTAAGAATTAAAATATAACGGCAAATTCCCCTCAAAAAAAAAAAAAAAGTATAGTTTATAGTTAGAGAAAGGTTTTTTTCCCTATGAACATCTAAGTGTTACATTCAATAACCAAACCTTGGTATGTTAGTAATATTTACAAGAGCAGTTTAGTAAACTGGCTTAGACATCCAAGAATATATTGACGCATTCTTATACCTTATACTTGCCTGGAAGCAAATGGTTTGGTTGTTCTGGGATCTGTATGTACGGTTTTCTATCTCACTAGGTTGTAAGGGCCTTACAAGGGACTTAGGTCCCCTATATTATAGGCATGCAGTGAATTTTCTTGAGTTGAAATTGAAGTATAATCCATTAGACAATAAACATTATTAGAAAGTCTCTCTTTTATTTGAAATCTTTGTATTTTAATACAGACTAAAATCTTTGCTAGTTGGACTGTAAAGGTGTATGTTATTATATACTCTCAGGCTTAAACACATCAGGTACTTAAATTTAGATAAAATATTAAAGAATTTATATTTTAAAATTTTTAAAAATTCTCTTAAAGTCTAGTTTAGGTGAATATTTCTATTTTCCTGAACTTTTATATAAAGAAAAATGGTAAAATTTGTTTCGATAAAAGGTTTGGCTCCTAAATTCAATAAAAGGTCTTCACTTTATCTAACAGCTACAGACTGTATACTAAAAACACTTTATTCTTTGGGTGCCTGTGTGGCTCAGTTGGTGAAGCGTTTGCATTCTGCTCAGGTCGTGATCTCAGGGTCCTGGGACTGAGCCCCACATCAGGTTCCTTGCTCAGCGGGGAGCCTGCTTCTCTCTCTTCCTCTGCCACTCCTCCTGCTTATACTCTCTCTCTTTCTCTCTATCAGATAAATAAACAAAGTCTTTAAAAACAAACAAAGCCATATTTTTTCTTGCTACACTAGGTCGTAGCATCTTCAGGTGGATTCCAAAATTCATTATGGTGACGTCTCCTACTCCCTGTCCTCCCTTCCCCCTCCATCCCTTCCCCTTCTTCCCTCTCTTCTTTCCTTTTCTCCCCCTCTTCACTTATTGAGACATGTGCCCACCTTGGTTTGGAATGATCAGAGACAAAAGCCAGTGATGTTTGGAGCTGGTACAGGGTTTACATTAAAAAACAACAGCGACACCAAATAAGAAGCTTAGTCTTTAATCCTGGATTTGGAAGCATATGGCAAGGGTCAAAGCTTGCTAAGGAGCACTGGAAGCTTTTCCAGAGTTTGGAAAGTTACCATTTAGAGGGAAGGAAAGCTTGGGGACTCAAGGTGCTCAACGTTAAGTTGATTGGATGAATTTGTCTCAGTGCTTGCTTTGTTTTAGAAGCTTTGTGTGTGTGTGTGTGTGTGTGTGTGGTACTTTTGTCTTAGGAAGTTAGTCGTCTTGGGTAATAAAGCAGAATTCTAACCACCAGGACATTAGAGCATTAACAGATACCTATTCCAATAAAAAAATGAGTTTCAGAATAACTTGATAGAGAAATAATCTAACAGAGAATTGTTTCAAACCTTTGTATGTCTAAAAAAGGATCAGGTTTTTCTTCGATTAAATTAATATTAAACTTGATTTTTATCACTGTGGAATTGGTGCCAGTTTTTTTCATGGCCCTCATAATTATTGGGGGAAAAGGCGTTTTAAAGTCCTTCAGTCTTTCAGGTGAGTAGTTAGAAAATTTGCATTGTAACACAGAAAACACCGCCTGAAGAGCCGTCACTAAAGTAAGTGAAGTTCATTGGTTATATAACTGCTATTTGAGTATCAAACAATATTAATGTGTTTAATAAAGTGTTAGTGTGCATACAGCTCTTCCTCCCTCCCCTGTTCTTTCTCCATTCCTCTCGCTTCCTGTCTTGTCCTTTTTTTACCCTTTTTATGTTACAGACCCTGCTTAGGGGGTCCAGACCCAGCAGCATAGGTATTAAATTTATTTGGGGGCCAAATCTAGGAACCTAAAACACATGTATGGTGTTAACTGATAACATATAGGAGACTGAATAACTTGCATTTTATCATCTAGATACCACAGAATCCAGATCTGGTAGGAGAACAGATGTGAATCCGTTCTTGGCTCCCCGCTCTGCGGCTGTGCCTCTCATTAACCCAGCTGGACTTGGACCCGGTGGGCCCGGGCATCTTCTTTTGAAACCCATCTCAGACGTGTTGCCCACATTTACACCTTTGCCAGTGTCACCAGACAACAGCGCCGGAGTTGTGTTGAAAGACCTTTTAAAGCAATAGGTGATTCCCGAGCCCGAGTCAACATACGTAGCACTTTAAAGAAACCACGAACACTATATGTATGTACTCTCTCACGAAGTGGCCTTTCGGAAAAAGTCATGTATTTGTTTGCAGTTGTACATTCTCTAAACGTAATAAAAATATTCTTTTTGCTTTTAGAAATTGCAGGTGTCACAGGAGGAAGTGTTTGCTATATTACATGCTTTTCTCCTTCTCTGATTTGACCTAATTTAAGCTAGAAACATTTGATCTTTCATCTTAATTTATAAAAAATAAGAAAAATATAAAGATAAAAATTTGTAGTAGCTATGTATCAGCTCTTTATTTCTTTGATTTTCAAGCTCATTTAAGCTAGAGAACTGGTTTATCTTTTAAAGATAATCAAGAAATTTACAAAAAGAAAATAATAGTAGTGGCTTATCTGTATAGTGCAAACAATTGATCTGAAGCATATATGGGTCATTTTTTTTTTCCCCCTTAAGCCCTCCTGAGGGGACTTGGTGTAGACAGGCCAACAGCAGGGTTGTCCCCGGGAGATCACAGGTGTCCTGAGGTGGAATGTGCGTGTGTTTGGTTCTGTGCGGTTGTATCACACATGTGGGTCGATGTGATCAGCACTGCGGTGCCGTACGGATACCCAGCAGTTTTGTCAAGCCTCGGAGCTGCCCTGCTCCTCCTTCCCACCTGTACCTGCCTGACCCCGGCAACCACTGACTGCTCTCCAGCTCTGTAATTGGATCATCTCAAGAGTGCTGTGTAAATGGACTCAGGCAGCATATAACCTTTGCGAGGGGCTTTTTTCGCTCAACATAATTCCCTGGAGACCCATCCTCACTGTTACGTGTATCCGTCATTTGTTCCTTTTCAACGTTGTGGCCTAATCCACTGAGCCACCCAGGCGCCCCTTTCCTTTTCAACGTTGAGTACTTCCGGTGGGGATGTAATTTAGTTTAAAGAGCCAAGGTATCTTTTTAAAGGTATCATCTCAAAACCGTTTGCTCACACATGCACGCACAGCTTTTGTGTAAGTGTTAAGTCAAAAACAGCTGTGCTCACCTACCTACAATTAGCAATATCACTGAACGGGAGACCTCCTGCCTCTGTCTGGGGTGGGGTGGAAGAGGTTCGTCCATCCGGGAGTCCCCCGTTCTCATCCTCTTGGTCACTGAGGGTAGTGACGTCAACCCCACCAGCGCTGGGTGTTCGCAACCGAAGAGAAGGGAGTAGAAGGGAGTAGTTCTTTAATTTTTCACAAACCCATCCTAAAAATTCTTGACCTGGAACTTCATTTTATCAGGATGTTCATGTTTGTATTAGTCGTTGGGAGTTGTACATTTATGCGAATTTTGTAAATTTCAGTATGCCTTGAAAACAGAAACATCTGTATAACAAGGAAAGGTGAAAATAATACTAATCCAAATATGTAAATATTTGGTCCCTGGTCCCGACCAGGGCTCAATTTGTTTATTTGTAAATTTTGTTGTAACTGTCTACTGTACTTAGATTGGAGGATTAGAAGTATTCATGTGTGGATGGGTAAAGCTCTTTTTTTCTGAAATGTTCAGTAGCCAAGATGTCGCTGCCTCAGGGCATCACCTGTCTCCCGAGCTAATGTATTTATATATATCGCTGTTCTTTGTTCAGTCCACTTTAAAGGAAATTGTTGTACAGGTTCTATATTAGAACTGTCAAACTGCCTCATGTCTGTTTTGCCCATTATTATTTCTCTATGAAATTATTACTCTTAAGTTTTGTATGATCCTTCCAAAGACGCTTTCACTGGCCATCCTAAATTATGTGCTGCTTGCCATTGAAGTTTCATTTCAGTGTGGAGCATCTGAAATAAAAATTTCTAAGTTGGGGGGCGCCTGGGTGGCTCAGTGGGTTAAAACCTCTGCCTTCGGCTCAGGTCATGATCCCAGGGTTCTGGGATCGAGCCCCGCATCGGGCTCTCTGCTCAGCGGACAGCCTGCTTCCTCCTCTCTCTCTCTGCCTGCCTCTCTGCCTACTTGTGATCTCTATCTGTCAAATAAATAAAATCTTTTAAAAAAAAAAAATTTCTAAGTTGGAAAAAAAAAAGACACATGATCCTTCATTTTGAAGAGAACATGCAAAAAAAAGTTTCATCTTTTAATTTGAAAAGGAGATGCATGCTACATATTTAAGTGTAGCATATCATCGTATTTTAAAGGCCATTGAGGACATTTTGAGCATTTCCTTCCCGTCCTCCCCCCACCATAGTTTCATGTAAGTTTGAAAGCTGTTATGCGTGGATTGCATATCTAAACATCACAGCCTGTCCTTTCATGGCTGCTATTTAAATAAGTATGTGACCTTGTCCTCAAGCTGTGGTACCTAATGTTTCAGTTGTATTATAGCTGAAACTATAGCGCACTGGTATGCACACTAAGTGTTTGTTGATCTAAACCAGGCATAACTCATATACTTTTCTGAAACCAAGTTGTGTCAGAGATGAGACATCTGCTCAAGGAATCTTCAGTAACCATACAGTGATGAAGCATATAATTGTTATGTCAGCAATAGGACCTGGCGAACGGTATTTTTACTGCAATATTTTAACTACAGTACTTCTACTGTTTACTTCTCTCTAAACTTTGTGGTTGAATTTTGCTTTAGCTGCCAGTTTTTCACAACATTCCTAATGGTTTTCAACGCTATAATATAGTAGAAAAGTCATCCAGTCATTGAATTTGATTTTAATATAATCCTGTATCATGGTTGGTTGAGTTTTAGTCCCTGGCATTATCAATTTTTAAAAGAAAAAAAAAGGAAACAAAACCAAAATAACAAAAACGTGGGGGAAAAGGAATGACTTTCTTAAAACCAGCCAATTAAAATATTAACTCTCCTCTGCAAATAAAGCCTTCCATTTATTTTAACCTTTGAATGGTTAATCGCAAAGGGGGAAAAGACTCAAAATACTTATCCCATCAGTAGATGGAAAACAAACTTCATCTTCAAGGTTAGGGGAGTGATAAGAATTAGTGGGGGAGTGTCAGTATGTGTCAGACTTAAAAGCATTTGAATCTGATTTTTCAAGCCAATGAAATTTTTCATATATCAGTATTTAAAATGTCTTCCATCCACAAAAATTTAATATTGTAAATATCAACTATAACTGATAATTTATTTTATATATTCCTATGGAAAAAGTAATGGTATTTTAATGTTCTGACATTTGTGATTATTTGCCAGTCTTTACTTCTTAACTTATTAAGGTTTCTCTAATTAAACTTGATAAGTTGTCCTTTGGTTTTTAGGGAAATACCTAAATGTGGGGAATTTACAACCCAACCTTAATACTGGGCTGTGTTTTATAGAGCTAAAGTCAATGCATTTCTGAATTTCTCAGGAGTACTGCAAGGCTAAAAAGAAAAAAAAAATACTCCAAATAAAAATGATATATGTAAGTTGGCAATGTCTTTATCCACAATAAAAAATTTTTTTAGAAAACAGCTGCTGACTTTTTCTTTAGAAGGGGGAGAAATGAGTTACACATGTTGTTTGTAGCAGCAGTTGACGGACTGTAGAAGCTAATGTCTTCAAGCGCTCACCGGATGTTGCCGTTAGGATGCTGTGTGAGCCTTGGAAATGTTAGTATGAATAATTGAATAGATGCCAAAGATTTTGCATGAAAAGAGTATCTGAGATATTTTATCCAGCCTTTTAATTTTCTTTTGGAGGTAGTATGCATCATTGGGCTCAGTTTTTCAGCAAGGTAATCAGTTATGTCTTCATTTTTTCTGAGATGTGGAACTTGAATATTTTTAACAGCGCATGTGATGGTAGTATTGGAAGGAGCATGGTTTTTAAAGCTGGGAGTTGGAGTACTGATTTTGACTGATCCTTTCTCTGCGACTTTTAACAAAATTGTCTTGACGATGGGACTGATTTTCATCATTGAACACCCACATAGTAAATGGTCAGATGACACATTTATTCACAATATTAAATGAGTAAATGTATCACTTGTGGGAATGCTTTATTTATAAAGCCGATAGTCCTTCACAGATTTTAGAGGTTGTGATTATTACTGCCAAAAAGTGGGTAAGAATGTCGGGTGAGGGTGTTACTGAAGCCAAGGGTTGTTTCAAGAAGGTAGGAAGAGGTCAAAAGTGTGAAGTGCTTGTTGCCCTGGCAAGATAAGTTTTAAGAGGAATCCATTGGATTTAGGGGCCGGTAAATTGTTGCTGTGAGCTTGAGCCGCGTTCATGGAATGGTGGAAGCAGAAGCCATATCGTCAAAAGTGTTGGGGTGATGATGAGCAAGTACAGATGTGTTTGTAGGCGACTCTTTGAGAAGTCAGACTATGAGGGAGAAAGGGAACATGAGTAGATGAGGGGAATGGAGGGAAAGTCATGTTAGGCTAGGAGGCTGAAGCCTGTGTGAGCGCTCCTGGGAGGACGCAGCTTAGCCCAGACCAACAGGCTGAAGACCATGGAGAGAGTTCTTGGGAAGGGGAACTGATAGAAGTGGAACACGGAGGGTTGGCCTGAGAGAGGAAGGCTGCCTTTCTTGGGATAGGAGTGAGGAAAGAGAAGGCAGATGGCAGGTGGATTAGGGTGGAGGGAAGTTGTGGGAACTTAATTCGATGACTCTGGCGGGGAGTTTATCTGCTAAAAATGGGGAGGGGAGGGTCTGAGGCAGAAGAAAGTCAGTTGTGTGGGAGAGAGGAGGAGGCAAGCTTGCAAATTAGATGTCAGATAAGAAGCAAACAGTTCTTGCCCTTGCTGAGCAATCGTGGGATATAAAATGTTATGAACCTGAACCTTGTTTTCCTGTCCTTAGGACTTAGGTCATGGGAATATAGAATATAGCGGAAGGGTTTACAGCATGCCTTTGCCATAATAAATCCAGTGAATTAATCACCCATTATAATTACAACAGTATTTGTCTTAGAGATAAAAATGCAAGAATGTAAATAAATAAAAACTTAAGGCAAATATTTGACCCCTTAATTGGTTTTCTGCCTTGGTTCTCCTGTGCATTGGTCTTTCGGGCCACTTGGGGTTAAGAAATGAATGATTTGCTCTATCATGATACCATAACTGTGATCATTTTCATCTGTGACTGTTTTCACAAGAGTCCTCTTCTGTTCCGCTCCAGCATCCTTTGACCCTCAGAAATTAAATCTTGATTGAAAATACTATGAACTTAATGTAAGAGTCTGGTGGGTTTGTTTCCTAGATATCTTTGGCCTGTTAGAAATATAAGCAACATGATTTGTTTCTAAAACATGTGGCATTTGGGGATGCCCGGCCACCTCAGTCTGGAGAACGTCTGATTCTTGATCTTGGGGTCATGCGTTTGAGCTCCACTTTGGGTGGAGAGATGACTTTACAAATAAAATGCTTAAAAAATAATGCTGAAGGGCCTTGTGTTGTGAGACACTTTCCTCTAGCAATGGGGAATCAGCCTCAAGCCCTTCTTGACCCCGGGCAAATGCAAACACTTCCCAAAGGACAGTCTATCCCAGACAGTGAAGGGAAACATGCTTTCCTTTCAAGAAGAGACTTGGAAGACAAAGTCATAAATATTTGCTGCAGGTTTTCTGCGCAGCTCCTTCCATCGAGGTGTGTCTAAGGAACCCATGCTGTCATCTGTGAGTTAACACATTAATCCCTTTAAAACGGATTTGCAGGCACTCTCCGTGAGTAAAGAGGGTGATGGAGACGGAGTTACAAGTTCTAGACTTATGAGGTCATTTTTTATTTTTGGAAAACTTACTTGGAATGTGTAGTCTTTTGAAATTTTTGGAATCCCCTCAAAGTCATCTCCCTCAAGCATTTACCACCCCACATGTGGCTGTATTACTAGAGGCAGCCGAGATGCACGTGTTCAACCCAGGCCTCTCTCCCTAGGCTTGCCCTTGCCAACTTTCAGCTTCTGTGCTGAAAAATATTGATGATGGTAAAAATCAATTATCCACAGAACTGCTACTTGAGTAATGAAGACTTCTGTTTTTAGAAGTCTTTTCACTTCTATTCCCCTGCTCACCACCTCCCCCCCGCCCCGGAACATTAGTTTTCCTTGGTGAAAAATAATTTTCTGCTGTCATCATTTAATGTGTGTGTGTGTGTGTGTGTGTGTGTGTGTGTGTGTGTGTGTGTGTCAAATATTTCAAACACATAAGAGACAGTAAGGATATTTAGAAACATCTGGTATAGCAGTGGGACAAGGTCAGCCCATTCCCTGGAAAGAAAAAAAAAAAGTAGGAAACCAAAATGGTCAAAAGCAACCTTTTGGGGTCCTGGTAATTGACCAGAGGCAGGCAAGAAACTGAAAATTGTTGATTTTTGAAAAACATCTAGAGCTTCAGATAAGAACCACTGGAGTCTGTAGGCCTTCCTGCCTGGGGCTCCCCAAACCTCCCAGTTTTCCTAGCACCAAGCCCATCAGGAAAGCTTCGAAAGCTAATCATGCCAACCAGCAGCTTTGTTGCCCAAAGGGGCCGGCTGCTGGTAGGGGGTGTGGACTCTGCACAGACTTTGACTTTGTCCGTTGAAAGTGCTGAGCTTGGAAGGCCGCCCCTGGGAAAGTAGCGGGGAGACTAGAACTGAGAAAGCCATGGAAGGACTGGCCTCAGAGCATTTCCCAGTCTGCGCCCCGGGGCCGCATAGGTCATGCAGGAGCAACCTCTCTGGGAAGCCAGAGCACAAGATTAGAAAAAAAAAAAAAAAAAGAATATGAAAACAGCAGAGACACCAGCAGCTGCATTCTCCCATGGGGGAGACCAGTTTCCTCAGTTTAAATCAAATCAGGTTTTTTTAAAAAAATCAGAAAAATACATCAGAATACCATAGTTGCTCCAGTATAATCCAGGTTGTCCAGATTTCAAGAAAATTGTGAGGCAAAGAAAGTGTGACCCAGTTTCAGGAAAAAAGGCATCAGAAGAAACTGTGTGGGCCCGATTGTTGGATTAGTCCACAAAAGTTTCCAAGTCAGGATGGCAAGGACAGAACTTAAAGTATGTTCAAAATGTACAAGATTTTATTTATTTGTTTATTTATTTGACAGCATAAGCAGGGGGAGCAGCAGGTGGAAGGAGAGGGAGAAGCAGGCTCCCTGCTCAGCAGGAAGCCAATTTGGACTCGATCCTAGGACCCCAGGATCATGACCTGAGCCAGAGGCAGATGCTTAACCCACTGAGCCACCCAGGTGCCCCTTCTTCCTTATTCTTTATTTTTTTTTTAAAGATTTTATTTATTTACTTGACAGAGAGAGATCACAAGCAGACAGAGAGGCAGGCAGAGAGAGAGAGAGGGAAGCAGGCTCGCCGCTGAGCAGAGAGCCCGATGCGGGACTCGATCCCAGGACCCTGAGATCATGACCTGAGCCAAAGGCAGCGGCTTAACCCACTGAGCCACCCAGGCGCCCCTCTTATTCTTTATTTTGAGAGCTTTTTTACATTGCACATCTTGAAACTATAACAAGTAAGGAGTCAATTTTGTTGCTTTTTGGAGGACAACAGAGATGATAAAATAATGCATGATACTTCCCTTCTTGAATTCTCCAAGGTGCATTGTTCAAATTTGCCATTCCAGGGGTGCCTGGGTGACTCAGTCAAGCGTCTGTCTGCCTACAGTTTAGGTCATGACCTCAAGGTCCTGGGATCGAGTCCCACATCGGGCTCCCTCATCACTCGGGAACCCACTTCTCCCTCTCCTGCTCCCCCTGCTCGCACTGTCTCCCTCTCCCTCTCTCTCAAATAAGCTTAAGAGAAATTTGCCATCCCATCTGGATGTATAGAAAAACGTTCAAATTCTGTCCAATGTTCGCTGTTAAAAGTCCTTTCTTTCGTGCAATATGATGACATATATAATAGTGTAAATTTTGAATTTTACTTTGGCAAAATTCGAAGTTGACAGATGATACTCTCTCTAATTTTTGAGGGTGTTGATTTTATTGGTCTGATTAACTGAGGAATTTGGGAACTGCTAATCTTACGTGGATTGTGAATAGGAAATGAGATAATTGGAACATCATGCCATCATAAAGTCCTATTAAGTTTGCCCTAACCTCAATCCATATTAAGTGTCTAAAACACACAAAAACGAAATAGAGATGGCAAAAAGACAAGTGCCGTTAGCTATTTTGTTTGAGTACAGCTCTGGGGCCCCATGACAAAGGGTGTGGCTTGCCTGAAGTCTTTTATAGCAGAGATCCCATATTTTACACGTGGTTATATGTTAAAACCACAGCCAGTTAAAATAATCCATGAGAAAAGCCCAGGTGTTTTCACAATTTGCTGAATTTCCTGAGAATTCCAAGCATGTGCAGAAAGTTCTAACGTCTTTGAACAAGTTGGTTAAAGTACAGTTAGAGATCCATGGTCATCAGGGAAGAAACCCTGAAAATCTGGGTTTCAATTTTTGTTATGCCCCTAATCCTCCGATCCTGGGTAAATGAGTTGCTCTGGGCTTTTGTTTTCACATTTGTAAATTAAGGGGTTACAGTAAATGATTAAAAAGTTTCAGGACTCGGTCCCCTCCTCCAGGCATTGTCCTTTTTAAGATGCTCAAGACTGGTGGGGGAACTCTTTGTGCCCTCCTGTGGCCAATGCAAACTTACTGGCCCTATTGAGAGATAGAGTCAGGGGAGAAGTTCCAAACCTTTATTGAAGGCCTACTGTGTGTTGGCACCTTCTAGGTACTTTACGAACAGAATTCTATCTTTATTACAGCCCCCATTTTATAGCTGAAAACCTGAAGCTCAGCAAGGTTAAAGATGTACTTAGGGTCCTATATTTTTCAGAGTTCTCCAGAGAAACAGAACCAATATTTTATTTTTTAAAAGAATTTATCTATTTGTCAGAGAGAGAGAGAGAGAGAGCGCGCGCGCGTGCAAGCACGGGGAGCAGCGGGCAGAGGGAGAAGCTGACTCTCCAGTGAGCAAGGAGTCGGATGCGGGACCTGAGCCGCAGGCAGACCCTTAACCCACTGAGCAACTCAGGCGTCCCAGAACCAATATTTCTAAAGTTCACTGTAGGCTTAGCATAAGCATGACACAGAGGGCAGCAACCATGAAGGGTGGGATTAAGACATCCAAGTACATAAAAATGTAAAAGGTACATGTTTCAAAAATTTTGTGAGATGAAAAGGCAAAACACAAACTGAGGAAACTCTAACATAAATGACAATGGAGAACTATCTTTACTATAGAAATAGAAACAAGTCAAGGGGGGCGCCTGGGTGGCTCAGTGGATTAAGCCACTGCCTTCAGCTCAGGTCATGATCTCAGAGTCCTGGGATCGAGCCCCGAATCGGGCTCTCTGCTCCGCGGGGAGCCTGCTTCCTCCTCTCTCTCTGCCTGCCTCTCTGCCTACTTGTGATCTCTCTCTCTGTCAAATAAATAAATAAAAATAAAAAAAAAGATATTTTCAATCTTTAATTACTTTACTGCAGTTTCTCACCTTATAAAAAAAAAAAAAAAAAGAAAGAAACAAGTCAAGGGAAGCAGAGACACAACTGAGGCTCCTTAGGATTTCCGGCTGAGGCAGCTGCTTGTCCTCGGATGTCCATTCTCTGCAGTCACAGCAAGAGAACTCCCGAGTCTTAGGTAAGTCGGTTCATGATCTCTCAGGACACAGGCTATATCTCCCAGTATCCCTTGCAGCGGGGTGCTACTATCAGCTTCTATCCTACTTCCTGAAACGTGAGTTTGGTGGTGGTGCTGCGCCATTTTGGACCAAGTTGAAGGAAGTCAACACTCTAGAGATTGCCAAGCAGCAAGAGAGATGGAGCCTGAATCTTTGATACCTTAAAGGGATACAGCTGCCAGAATAGCCCGAGACCACCATCCTACAGAGTGTGATGTGAGAACATGTTGCGGTATCTCTATTAAAAAAAAAATCAACACAAACCACCACCACCAACAACCGCAAACTGAAAACTACCATTAGGCTAGAGTCTTTTTGACTTATTAGTTCACGGTAAACTCATTTCCTTGATGTGGCGCATGATAAGTCAAGAGGGGAAATGGATTTGGGGGAAGGAGCCCATAAAAAGTTGAACATGAGTAAGAGAGAAGCTAGGGACGATGAGAGGACTTTATTCAAGAGTTATCAGCATAACTGTTTATGAGACCTATGTCCCATTAACAGCTCTGGCTCCAGAGACTATGCCCAGGAGGGTAGTAGGAAAGACTACAGAGTCTGGATCTAACTTTGGGAGACCCTTTGATTAGTGGAGAGAGAAAGAGAAAGGGGGCTGGAGAAAATGCAGTCAGGGTCATAGTGGGAAAACCAGGATAACTTGAAATACAAGAGAGGAGAAGATGGGTCACTAATGGTCAAATTTTTCAAAGGGACAGAGCAACAGCTAGGAATGGAGGAGAAGTCATTGCATTTGGCCCTGAGATCACTGGAAAACTCAGGAAGTACCGTTTTGAGTGAATGGTGGGGCATGGCCAGAGGTCCGATAGCCAAGGTGGGAGTGGGTGGTGAGGAGGTGTCTGACACATGGGCTCACTGAGGAGCTAGAGAGAGAGGAGGAGGAGAGCAGGAGCCACAGGGCATCAGGACAATAGAAGTTTCCCCTTCCCTAGGTTGGGAAGATCTGCACCGTGGGGCCACACAGCCCAGTGCCTTACTTGGACACTGTCAGTTAGTTTTCTGATCTTTTGGGGCCAACTTTGGATAATATAAGAAGTGAAAGGCTTTGTTCATGTTACGAAAATAAGAAGAGAAGGTAATGATGGGAGGGCCCATGGAGTTCTGGAGTGTTTGCGGGGAGCTAGGAATGAACCAGCCATGTAACCAGCAAGTCAGGGAAAGCAAATCTCGATAACTGGAAAGCACGAGGAACCTGGAACCAAACAGACTTGGTTTGGGCTGGAATTTGTTTGTTTGGGTTTATTGTCTGCATGGCCCTAATCTCTTTGGGTCTTGTCTTCATCTGCAGAACGGAGGGTTTCCATAGGTGGTTCCTATGGTTTCTGTGGGGTCAAAGAAGAGGATTTGTGTGGAGTCTAGCATGATCTAGACATTCAATAACATTGTCTTTTCCCTGTTTTGCCTTTGCATTCAGAAAGGCATTGTGATGTAATTATTTTTGGACAATAAAACATTAAACGACATAACAGTCAAAATGTATCATTAAATGTATAATTTTGTGAATCCCCCCCCCCATTTGAGTATCATCTTAAAAAAAAAAAAAAAACCAACAAAACCCAGCCCATCTGTGTTCCAACCCATGGCACAGTGAGGACTTGAGCTTCACTGAGCCAGGAAGGTCCCATTCAGTAGACGATAAACTCTTAGAGGTTCACTGCCATGTACATTTTGTGATGTTGTGTCATAACTGTGATTGTATTTGACTCTGATGATGGCAGGAGGGGCAGATGTTGGAGTTCCCATGCAGCAACTAAAAAAGGAAAACACTTAGGGAAGTGATGGTCCCTAAGAAGCCAGCAAGATTCCCCTTAGTAGCTTATGCTCAGCAAATGTCATTCTCTTTTTTAAAAACAGAACTGCTAGATTGGGAAATGCTATAGATAACATGTGTGTTGATGTTAATAGGGCATTGACAAAGCCTCTTACCAACTCTTCATGGATGGAGACAAGTACGCTGAGTGGGAAAAGCTGGTGGTGGCACCCCAAGTTAGACAATCAGCAGTCGCCCCAAAATGTTGAAGGAAGTTCTCTTTCTTCAGATCCGGGCCAACCTGGACAGAGCACATCACTCCAGCACGAGTCTTAGTGTTTTACTGATAACTCTGATAAAGTCAAAGAAGTCACGGTCAGCAGACGCCTAGTTGTCGAAGCTGGGAGTGACACTTCATATTTTACATAGTAAAGTTCATGCTGGAAAAGATCTTGGACAACGGATGACAGTTTAAGAGGGACACATGGAAGACCTCGCTCTCCATTAAGGAGGATCCGCAGTCCAAACACAGGACGGAGGAGAGGGTGTTAGCCTGTACCACGGGTTGTTTTCGTCCATGCCCAATCAGTATGGACCAAGAGGCTGACGCAGCAGCGGAGGAGGAGCCTGAGCGGTGGCAGCAGAGTCACGTGACATGGGAGGCGCCCTTGAAAGAACGCGCGGGCTGCAGCTCCTGGGGACGAGGACACCAGCACTGCCAGGAGGGGGAGCTGTTTTCCCGAAAAGGAAGCTGGAAGCCATGTAGAAGGGGGAGTAGCCCAGGGCTGCAGAGGGGAGAAGCACATAGGAAAGGAGACTGGGGCTCAACTCAAGACAGAACTTTCTAACAATGGTGACCAGAGCTGTTTAGTGAAGTGATGATTCTCTTTCGTCCGTGAAAGTGGATAATTCGTTGGTTATTAAAGATATTTTGGAGGAGATTGTATAGGGTAAGGATCTGGACGTAGTGACAGTCATGAGGATAACCAACTTTTATTTTATTCTCACAACTCTGAGGGGTAAATATTACCTCCCTTTTAAAGATGAGGAAACCGAGATGTGAAGAGGTTAAGTGATTGCTCCAAGGTCACCCAGGGGGTAGATGTCGAAACCAAGACAAAGACCAAGACTTTCAAGCCACCCTAACTCTCTCCCCTCTTCCAACCTTGGAGTTTTAAAATAGAAACGATTCTTTGGTCCAAGATGGGTCCCTGAACAGTTTTGGTTTCAAGATCCTCAGTTTGCTCAATTTGTAGAAAACAGGCATATTGATTTTCTCTCCCTTCTTTTCCTTCAAGAAAGTTGATACTCTGAGTGAGGTATTTGGACTAAGTCATTTAAAACTCTCCTTTACTCCCCAAATAGCGCTATGTAAATAGAATATATGTTTATTTTTATTATTTTTCTTCAGAAACAGACAGAGAGAGGTGGAGGACCGGCAGAGGGAGAGGAGAGAGAGAATCTTAAGCAGACTCCATGCCCAGTATGAAGCCTGATGTGGGCTCAATCTCATGACCTTGAGATCATGACTTGAGCCGAAATCAAGAGTCGGAAGCCTAACAGACTGAGCCACTCAGGCGCCACTAATATATGTTTAAATTAAAGTAACCTCATATTTTGAATAGGTAGTATGTGCTCATGGTACAAAATTCAAATTTTACCAAAAGGTGAGCCGTGAAGAGCAAATTTTTCTTCCACTTCTCTTCCCCAGCTGCCCACCGAATTTCCTTCCCAGGAGACAAACTACACTAACAGTGTCCCGTGTATCCTCCAGGAAGTGTCTTTTCTTTACATACACAAGCAAGAAGTTGTGTATATTTTTTTTCTCCAATGGTGGCATGCACTAAATGCTTTTACAACTTGCTTTTACACTTATTAATATATCCTATGGAACTATTAAAAAATTACCGATATTCTACCATTTTGACTTTGCCGGAAATCCTTCAGTACCAAGCACATAAGGAGATGGTTCAGTCCTTTTTGAAAAGAAATTTAATAACGTGTAACGTACATGAGGCTTCATGAATCCTAAGCAGAACACAGTTACACAGAAGAGTGTAACCAGGATCCAGACTGCTAATTTGAATGTTATCAGCTTCCAGAAGTGCCCCTCAAAGTCACTGCCTCATTCAGATTTCTCGATAAAAGGAGTTGTCTAGTGTGTACTCTGACTCTTCTAGCTTTTTTTGTTGGCTGCACAATAGTCCAGTTTGGAAGTCCCCTCCTTTATTTAACCTTATTGGTGCCCAGCTGATGGATGTTAAGGCTGTTTATAAACTTCCTCAGTTGGGATCAGTGAACAACCTTGTAAATACAATGTATTTTAAAAAAAATGTTTTATCATGGGAGATTTTAGCCTACAGAGTAAATAGAATAGTATAGTAAACACTCAGTTTTGGTAACTATTAGTATCCTGACGTTTTCGTTGAACACACTCCTATCTTTATATTTTTCAAAGATTTTATTTTATTTTTAAAGATTTTATTTATTTATTTGACACAGAGAGAGAGAGAGATCACAAGTAGCCAGAGAGGCAGGCAGAGAGAGAGAGGGGAAGCAGGCTCCCTGCTGAGCAGAGAGCCCGATGCGGGGCTCGATCCCACGACCCTGAGATCATGACCTGGGCCGAAGGCAGAGGCTTAACCCACTGAGCCACCCAGGCGCCCCATCAAAGATTTTATTTTTATTTAAGTAATCTCTGCACCCAACACGGGGCTCAAACTCATGACCCTGACTTTAAGAGTGGCATGCTCTTCTGACTGAGCCAGCCAGGTGCCCCAAATGCACTTTTAGGGTAGGATTTCATTTACTTACTAAAAAGGTGGTCTTTGAGAAGACTTAACTATGGAAGTTAAT
Source organism: Meles meles (assembly GCF_922984935.1). NCBI lineage: Eukaryota > Metazoa > Chordata > Mammalia > Carnivora > Mustelidae > Meles > Meles meles. Next base: position 121,180,426 of record NC_060071.1, read on the forward strand.
CAGTGAATTGATTGTATGGATGAATAGGCTAACTATGTAGACTTTGGAGTCTCAGTTGTATCACTGAATAGCTGTGTGACCATGGCGGAGTTAACTAACCTCTCTTAATCCCACTCCAGTGACATGGAGTCCTAATCCCCGCAGCACACAGTCCTGGTGAGGAGATAGGACCGCATCAAGGCCTTCCCAGCTGTAGGTAGTTCTTTCTGATGGGCCCAAGGGAAGATGCAGTTGGGGAAGGAGGGGCTTGGACTACTGCCAATCGCACGTTGTCTTTTTCTAGAAGAGTGTCTTTGGGAAGACTTCATCTCAGGAGAAGTTTCCAATGCTTAAAAAAAAAACAAAGGAAGAGAAAGAAATAATTTAACACTCCCCTCCCCCTGCGCCAATACAATGAAAGTGAAACACTGAACCTTATGCTTTTAGGTTCTTATCCATCATTCTGCTTTCCCCGAGGGTCCTTTTTTGTCTTTTCAAATCATTTCACTTGTTAAAATCCCCTTCGAGCTGAGGAACACTTTAAAAAAAATTGTAACTTTTTCAGCTTTATTGAGCTATATAAGACGACATTGCATCCGTATAAGGTGAACGCCGTGTATTGTGCCTGGACACTGTTTAATTAAAGGAGGAACGTGCCCCCGAGAATCGGGACGAGGGCGGGGCGGGCGCGTGGGCTCGGGAAGGTTTGCATTGCACAAGCCCATGTCTTGCATTAGCCTCAGCCACATTCCATCCTCCTCCTCTTCCCCATCCCCTTGAGCTCGCCACCTCTTCTAGAAAACCGTGAGTCTCCCGTCGCTTCCCCCAGGCCTCTGCTTCATCGGGTCTCGCTCCCCAGTAAATCCTTAGATTCGGGTCTCGGTCGCTGTGTCTGTCCCGAGTTCGAGTCCTCGGCCTGCGGGAGGATGACCTTCGCGGGCGGCCCCGGGCCCCCCACGGGCTGGGGTGCTGGATCCTTCCTCTCCCCCACCCCCGCCTCGGCCCGGCCCGGCCGCCCAGCCGGCCCAGGCACCGCGGTCCTCGCTGGGTGGGAAGTAAAGGGTCAACGGGCCCTCCCAGCCCCCCGCCCCCCTGCACTTGCCCGCCAATCGCCTCCGGTAGAGATGCGGGGAGCGCGAGTGCGGCTGCTCCGGCGGGGCGGCGGGCCGGGGCTCTCCTCCCAGCCCAGCACTGGGTCCTGGCAGACGCCCCAAGATTGTTGTGAGGAGTCTAGCCAGTTGGTGAGCGCTGTAATCTGAACCAGCTGTGTCCAGACTGAGGCCCCATTTGCATTGTTTAACATACTTAGAAAATGAAGTGTTCATTTTTAAAATTCCTCCTCCAATTGGTTTAATGCTGAATTACTGAAAAGGGCTAAGCAAAACCAGGTGCTTTCTCTGTGGGCTCTCCAGTGGCTCGGAGGACCCAGGCTCTCCCCTTGTCCTCCCCACGACTGGCTCGTCCCCCTGGAATAAAATACGGGCGAGCCCCAAGGGCCCAGAGGGAGCCGAAGTTCAGGGCCGGCTCCGAGGTCCCGCGCTGCCAGCTTTTTCTTTTCCCCTTCGCTGCTCCTGCTCGCACATCTTGGACATGCCAGGATTCAAAAGGTAGGTTCCCCCCGCTCAGGACTTTTTTCCTCCAGGGTCTGGAAACCCTACTAAAAACCTGATGGGTGGAAAATGGCTATGGCTGGGATTCAGGCTGTGTCAGGATATTGGAAAAGGCATTAGCTAGTGATGCAATGATATTGTTAATTACAAAAAGCTGCGCCTCTGTAATTTCCATCTTGAAGCCTTCTTTTGGGAGTGGGTATTTTATAATACGGCTTCAGAAGTCAGCATCCGAGAGAAGCCTGCAAAAACCTCAGAGCTTGATGCTCTGAAAGGGCAGCAAATTTACTGAAAGGGCAGCAAATTTGCGTGGCATTTTAGGATATATATATATATCATATATATGATATATATATATTTATATTTCTAAAGCTGGGAAACCAGTTACTAGTTCACTAGCTATTATTTTGCTGTACTGGCTGACTGTTGGACAAGTGGACAGGCTAGCTGAACATCCCGAAATTGGATTTGCTCTATGTCTGTGTGGGATTCACAAAGGGCATGCGACCCAGAAGTTTCAAGCCAATGAAAAGTGGGAACTGCAGACAGAAATACATGTAAGCAAATGTTTTGCTGTTCTTTAAGGAAATTGCAGTTTCAGTCAAGGAATCCTTAAACCTTGAAGAACTTTATCTAGATTATATCGGCACGGTCTTTCATGAGCTCTTGAAAATGTCGCTGCTTTAGACGAATGAACTGTGGGTGTGTTGGGGGGTGCGGGCTGATGCTGTACTGGGGACCAGCACTTCTCTGACAGATAGCCCTGAGACTCAGTTGGCCCTTCTGGCTTTGCTTACGCTTTGGGCTGGTGCACAAAATGGGTGGACCCACCTGTTTTTGAAAGTTCTGGGGACCAGTTATGAGCATCCAAGTCTCCCCTAGAATTTCTATAGTTTCTATATCTTTAGAGCTTCCTGGAGTTCTTTGCGACAAGGTGTAACTGTTCGTGAGACCGTGAGAATAGCAGGGCGTGGGTTCCTTCTTTTTTGGAAAAACCTCTCCATCGATTGGCCTGAAATTCACTGGGCCCCCAGCACTCAGCTGTGGCTTGTCCAGGAGGCCGGGCTTGAGGCTGGACCTTTCCGAGGAGACCTGTCTCTCCGGCCAAAGGGAACTGGGAGTCGGGGAGTCGGAGGAGAAATGGGGTTAGCATGCCTTTTCCACTAGCTCCTGGAGCCCACTGCATTCAGTCAGGCTGTTCTGTCTCCAACATAAACGAGACAGGGTTTTATAACCAAGCGAAAGGAAACTTCATGTGAAGAAACAGGAAAACATTGAAATTCATAATATACAGCTTGGAAAATAAATTTGTTATTGTTCTTTCATTCCTTCCAGATATAAATCTGGCCATCGCAAATATCAAAAAGCCCTGGGATTTGGCTCTGCACTTTATAAGGTCAGAGCTGTCTCCGGCGTTCTAGAACCTGGCTCACACAGGCACTTCGGCACAATGAAAATGTGTGGACTCTCGGGGTCTTTATTCTTTGGATTGGGCACTGGATGAAGGAAGTGGGCCTGTGTCTTCTAGTACAAAGTTAAGGTTCTGTTCTCCCTGGATGTCAGCTCAAGTCCAGGGCGGCCCTCCAGCTACCTGGGGTTGCAAATTCAGATGAGCCTTGTGTTCTGGACTGAGTCCAATTTGTCATCTCTTGAACATTCTTTTTATGAAGGGAGGGATTATAAAGTGGAGGTATATGTTGATATAGCAGTTCTTCAAGTTCACCTCCTCCGGGAAGCCTTCTCTGATCTTCCTGTCCCTGCCTCCAGCCTGGCTCTCACGGCGCTCACTGGGTACTTCTCTCAGTGCCCTTACCGGTGTGTATTGATGTTATCAATTCCCGTGGCTCTCCAGCCTGCTCCCCAGGCTAGGGTCTTCTGTCTAGGGTCCATGCTTGTAAATAGTAGTTGCTCAGATAAATCACTATTGAGCTGAACAATAATAACACTAAATAGCTCTTCATTTACATAGTTTTTTTTAATACCATCATAATAATTTTTTTAAAAAAATTTATTTATTTATTTGAGAGAGAGAGAGAGCAGGAGGAGGGGCAGAGGGAGAGAGAGAATCTCAAGCAGACTCCGCACTGAGCATAGAGCCCAACTCCGGGCTTGATCCCACAACCCTGGGATCATGACCCAAGCTGAAACCCAGAGTCGGATGCTTAACCAACTGTGCCACCCAGGTCCCCCTAAACCACTGTAATCATTTAAAAGATTTTTTTTTTTACTAAGTCCTTTTTTTTTTTTTAAGATTTTATTTATTTCCTTGAGAGAGAATGAGAGAAAAAGCATGAGCAGGTGGGGGTGGGGGGAGGCAGAAGGAGAGGGAGAAGCAGACTCCCCACTGAGCAGGGAACCGGATGTGGGACTCCATCCCAGGACCTGAAGATCATGACCTGAGCCAAAGGCAGACGCTCAACTGACTGAGCCACCCAGGCGCCCCTGAACCATTGTAGTCATTTTTAAGTGTACAGTTCAGTAGCATTAAGTACATTTCATGGTCTTGTGTGGTCAGTCTCTAGAACTCCTCTCATCTCGCAAAACTGAAGCTCTGTCCTCGTGAAACGCTAACTCCCCATTCCTTCTTCCTCTCTGCCCCCCGGCGCCCACCATCCTCCTCTTTGTCTCTAGGATTTTATTTTATTTTATTTATTTTATTATTATTTTGTTAAATATTTTATTTATTTATTTGACAGATCACCAGCAGGCAGAGAGGCAGGCAGAGAGAGAGAGAGAGAGCGGGAAGCAGGCTCTCCGCTGAGCAGAGAGCCCAATGCAGGGCTCGATCCCAGGACCCTGGGGTCATGTCCTGAGCTGAAGGCAGAGGCTTAACCCACTGAGCCACCCAGGCACCCCAAGTCTCTAGGACTTTAACTGTTCTGCGTCCCTCATGTAGACGGACTCATACAGTATTTGTCCCGTTGTGACTGGCTTAATTCACTGAGTATCATATCAACGAGGTTCATCCGTGTGGTAGCTTATGCCAGAATTTCCTTTCTTGTCAAGGCTGAATAAAACTCCGATCCACATTTGATTTATCCATTCATCTGCTGAGGGACCCTTGGGTTGCTTTCAGCTTTGGGCTACTGTGAGTAAAACTGCTGCTGTAAACGCGGGTATACAAATATCTCTTTATGTCCCTATTTTCCCCTCTTCTGGGGGTTTCCCCAGGAGTGGCGTTGCTGGATCGTACAGTCAATCCATTTTTAATGTTCTGGGACGCTGGCACACGGCTGCCCCATTGCACCTCCCCACCAGCCCTGCACAAGGGCTCCGATTCCTCCACATCCTTGCTAAAACTTGTTTTCTTGCTTTTTTGATTAAAGCTATCCCGAGAGATGTGAAGTGGTATCTGTACTGTATTTTTCTTTACTTATTCACTTTTAAAATTTTATACTGTATTTTTAAAGCCTCGTGGGAGCCATGATTTTGTTAGCTAGAAGCTTGTGGGTGGTGGAGGGTAGAAGTCACAGGCTCAGGAGAGGTTTGGTGGCTTTTGAATGGAGAGCCAGCTTGACCTGCAATTTCTAGACTCCTCCTCCTAAGCTTTCCCTCTGCGTCCATTCTTCCCGGGGCGCCCAGGTCCCCCAGCCCCTCTTTGCCATTGGGGCCTATGTGATGTGTGCTCTGGGGTTAGGAGACTTTCCCGAGACACCTCTCTTCCGTAGAACTCAAATGCTGCACGTTGGTACTTTCCTTGCATCTTTTGAGGGTGCTATGGTCTCATTCACTGTTACTGTTTCAGAATAAGGACACTGAAAACTTTGCGAGAAGTAAAGACAAAGCAGCTGGTCCGTGCATGGGTCATGCCACAGCGGTGGGTTTTAGATTTTGTCTTTGAAGCAGCAAAACCTTTTATTAAAAAAAAAAAAGTCATCTAACACATGATCCCAACACATAAAACTAATAAGAGAGGCATGGTTTTATGTTGGATGGTTGGGGGTATCTGGAGTCTGCTTTGACCTCTGGAGCAGGAGCCCCCCAGCCCCCCAAATATATATACAAGTTGGAGTCCCCATTGTAAATGCACAGGTGGCCTGTGGTCCCTGTTGGTCCCCAGGTCTGGATTCTGGAAGTAACTCGGGCATTTATCTCTCGACCTGTTTCTCTCTGCAGGATACTTACTGTTACCATTCTGGCTCTCTGTCTTCCAAGTCCTGGGAATGCACAGGTAGGATTTTAATGTTGTGTCTGATCTAGAAGTGTGTTAAAAATCAGGGTGAGAGGATCCAGCCACACATTTTAGAACCCCAGAATTTACAGTTCACAGAAGCTGAGCTCCACCCCCAGATGAAGGCGGGCTCAGAGAGGTGGACCCTCGCCCCAGAGGCAGGGCTGGGACTCCAGGGTTCTGATTCCCAATCCAAGACTTTGAATCGGGCAGCTGCTGTCATTTGGGTCCTCCCAGGCTTGATTTATGGTAAATGTTAAAAAGTCAGAGGCTCTCTAGGGCTTCTGGGCAGTAGGGCCCTGCCTGCTTGTGGCCCACGTGGGTCAGCGTGTCTCTGCAGAAACGCAGCCCTGGTGGGAGGAGGCAGATCCGCCCTGGACTGACCCCCTGGGCAGGGGTGTGGACAGGGGGTGGGGGAGTCAGGCTCCACGGGGGTCTGGGAGAGGCCCGCAGTGCCCAGACTTTATGAAGCCAGTTTGTGTCAGCCTTTGAGAATGTGGGCACGTCCCTCCTGCAAACTCAGAGCGGCCTCTCTGTTTCTGGCTCACAAATGAGAGAGGCCTCACCTCGGGGCAGGCCTGAGGGACCACAGGCTGACGGGGGAAGATTTTTTCTCTTCCTATTAAGAATTTCAAAATAGATTCAGGCTCTTAGGGATAGAAAGGAGCCTAGGAGGGGTAACAGAGACTTGGAGCTTGGGGGGCCCTTGGAGTCCTCTGACCCAGCCTCATGGCGACAGATGGTGACATCCAGGCACGGAGAGGAGAGGGGTTCTGGTCCTGTGGTTACTGCGTGTTAGGCACTCCGCATCCATGAACATATCCAGTCCTTGCAGCCACCCAGAAGTAAGCGCTGCTGCCCCCATTTTACAGGTGAGGATGTGGAGGCCGAGGAAGCTGTGAGCAGTGGCTACAGTTGAGGCATTGAAGCGAGGCTGGTGGACTTGAACACTCGCTGGTGCTTAGCTGGTGAGCCAGGCCTGGACTCCAGTCTCCTGGGTTCCCGAGCTTTATGGCACAGCCTCCTGGCTCATTTGCTCCCTTTCTTTTGCCCCAAGGCCCTAAGACTCCTGACCCCACTCCCACAAATGGAGGCTGAATCCGTCATCTCTCAAAACCAGCCCACAGTGCAGGAATCCAAACCTTGGAAGGCACAGGGAAGGCCAAGGATGGGGTTCCCATAGTTAGAAACATTCCTTCTCTGCCTGTTCCTATAAAATGTCCATCTCCAGGGTCTTCCCTAGAGGCCCATGGACTTTTGGCCCCCATGATGTTTTTCTAAGGCCGAAAGTTGTAAACTCAAATTGCACATGAAGACCACAACCCTAGGGGACAACTGAGACATGTCTATTTCTAGAAGCATCTTTATGTAACTGTCTTGGCAAGACGGAAAGAGGGGGATTTCCCCTATTCTACATTTTTTTACAAAACGGGCTGCATCGCTGTGTAGTTTCAGGTGAGAAGGTTAGGTTAGGGAATGTCACGGGAGGTCCCGAGGAGGGGAGGTCGAATAGCACCCAGGGCAAGAGAGTGATTGCCCTTAGAAGCAGTCCCATCCATTCCCATAAAGAAATGAACTCGGGATATGCCTCATTATGGTGTGGGTCAGATGTGATTCCTCCTGCATCTCATAACTGGGGCAGGAAACAGCCCCCAAATCTGCTGGTAGTAGGGGTTTTAAAGCGTAATGCTAAGTGTTCAATGATTATAAGAAAATACTAAAAAGAAGAGGGGAAAATAGGCCTTATAATGCAGGTTTGGTGTTACGGAAGCTTTTTTTTTTCTTTACTGCATTTCTCGAACTTTCTGTGATGTCCTTGTAATACTTTTATAGTAAAAAAAAAAAAAAATGGTAAGGACCATGACCTTACCTCTTTCTCCTCTCTCCTTCCCGGCAGCAACAATGCACTAACGGCTTCGATCTGGACCGCTCGTCAGGACAGTGCTTAGGTATGAGGGACGCCAAGGATCCTGTGCTGGGTAGGGGCGTTTGGTGACAGACCGATGGTGGGCCCATGTCTTTCCCTGCTGCTGCTTGATATCATCAAACCTGTGTTGGCCTGGATTATGGAAGAAAACAGTGCCTGTCAATAACGTCAGTAACGCCCGTTTATCAATCACCTGCTTTGTGGCCCACCCCAGGAGGGGGCAAAAATGAGCCTGGATTGACCTGTGTCCCCAAGGGGCTCTCCGTCTGTATTGGTTTCTGATGGCTGCTGTAACAGACTGCCACAGACTTAGCGGTCTAAACAGCAAAAATCTATCTCACAGCTCAGCTCAGAAGTTATCCATAGATTTATCTGTAATTATTTACAGGTCAGACGTTTTAGAGGGGTTTCCTAGCCCAACTTCAAGGGGCCAGCAAAGCTTTGTTTCTTTCTAGAAGCTCTAGCAGAGACTCCATGTCCTGGTTCATAGGTATTGTTGACAGAATTCACTTTCTTTCTTTTTTAGAAAAATTGGGATATGATTGACACATCATGTCATGTGAGTTTCAGGGGTATGACTCGTTGATTTGATAACACATATATATTGCAGGATGATCACCACGGGAACCTTTGCTAACACCGCCACCACACCACGTAGTCACATTTCTTTCCTTATGGTGAGAACATTTAAGACCGTCTCTCTTAACAATGTTCGAGTACCCCATACAATATGGCGAACTGTCCTCCCCGGAGGGCTGTGAACTCCCCCGCACTTATTCAACTTATAAATGCAAGTTTGTGCCCTTCACCAGCCTCTCCCAGTCCCCAGCCACCATGTCACTCATGATTTTTATGAGTTTGGCTTTTTTGATTATACATGTAAGGGAGATCATACGTGACTTTCCTGTGACTTATCTCGTGTAGCATGACATCCATCCATGGGCCGCTAGAGAACGGGGCATCAACCTCAGCATACTTCCCTTTCCCAAGGTGGGAGTTGGTGCGCGTGTCTCGGCTGAGCTGCCTGGGGTGGGCATGTCTCCCCCACGGGCCTGGACACGGACCTGTTTGCTGGCACAGGATGAACTGACTTGCCAGTAGGCTTCTACTTTCTTTGCAAGGAACTAGCTCTCAGCCAAACCTTGTCTTCCTTGATGCAAGGGATTCCCTCCCCCGCACCAGCTGTTTTTTGGAGTAGACGATGGAGTCATTATGAGGCCCGTCCCAGGGTTTCCCGGGGGTCATATGGGTACATGGGGGCACCTGGGATGTTTTTAGATGGTACGTTCACAGATAAATGCTCAATTTTAGTATTTATACATTCATTTTTACTGTTACCTTCTACTTGCGTTGACTGGTAGTGTTTACTTGGGTTTCACATGTGGATGAGATGATACGGGTTTTGTGGCTGTGGCGCACATTGTGATGTGGTCTTTGATGGCTGATGTCTGGGTGATGCTGGTCAGTGTGATTCAGTTACACCAACATTTGAGGGTCCCCGCATTGATGAGCCGGGGCGGCCCTCTGTGTTTGGGAGCAGATGCTGGTAAAGAGTGGCTTTGGGATCCTTGGTTGCACTATGCGCCATGCGCGGCCTTGCCAGGGAGCCCCTGACCCTCATCCTTTCCTTGGCATTTCCAGATATTGACGAATGCCGGACCATCCCCGAGGCCTGCCGAGGAGACATGATGTGTGTTAACCAAAACGGCGGGTACTTGTGCATCCCCCGAACAAACCCAGTGTACCGGGGGCCCTACTCGAACCCCTACTCAAACCCCTACTCGGGTCCGTACCCAGCAGCAGCCCCACCACTCTCAGCTCCAAACTACCCCACGATCTCGAGGCCTCTCATCTGCCGCTTTGGATACCAGATGGATGAAAGCAACCAGTGTGTGGGTGAGTAACCCAGGGTCCCGGCTCCTGTGCTCTGGGAATGTCCTAATCCAGCAACGGTGAAGTCCTAACCCGTGAAGCAATGACTTACTTTTTACAGAGTTCCTTCCTGTTGAGCGGCCTGTGTCTCCAGAAACCCACCCCCCCCACCCCCCCGCCCAGGAGTAGGGTAGATTGTTGTCACATTCCGGTTCTCATCCAGAAAGCCAATTTGTTTTTTCTTAATTTTCATCTGTCTGTCTATCATCTATCTATCCAAAGACTAAGCTTATATTTTCTCTGTTTGATCATCAATGCATCTGGTTTAACTTAGTGAATCCCAGAGAGAAGATCTAGAAAGGACCAGCACTTTCTCTTCAACACTCCTCACCCTTGAATGGAATGTATACTCTTGAAATAAAAGAAGTCTTGAAGGCCACGGCCAACTGTTCTGGAAAGAGAGTGGGTTCCTTGGGTGGGTGCCAATGTTCTTTTGGCTAAAATGAGCCTCGCTAATGGGAACTCACAATGAGAATAGACCTCTGGGAGGAAGGCGAGACCACATGGCATGAGTCCCCAAGGGGGTTGGCAAGTGGTTTGACCAGTTCCCTGGTGAGCTTTGGTGTCTGTTGACCAGTGTGGCCTTGGCGGAGGGTTACTGGGGATCCTTCCTTGGTTGCTTTGATGGTTGGACCAAAAGCTCTGTGACTGTTTCCAGCTTTGGCAGATGGTCTAGAGTGATGATGGCTCCAGACTTTTTTGATCATGCACCTCACATCCAAGATCTTTTTGAGCTTGGAGCCCCATGAGATGCATATTTATAAATTACACACGTATCCTATTATACTAATATGGTTTGAGGAGTGTAACGCATACATTTAAGACTAGAACATTTTAGAAGATGTGATAAAAATAAATGTGAGTGAAGTTCTGATACTTCTTTCCCCAAAGTCCTGGAGACCACTGGTGTGCCTAGTGAGATTTTTGTTGGTCCGTTTTCAGGGCTCTGAAGTATTAAGCTGTTAGAGAGGCTGGGTTGGCTATCTCGTAATATCTTCTGGATGTTCATGCAAATGGGTGTGCATTTCCATCTGGATACCTGGAAATCGTTTGCAAACCAGTGTCCTTCAGAGCCGCAAGCGGAAACTGGGTGTACCTGGGCCCAAATTTCTCCATTCTTACTGGTTGCGAAGGACATGGGGTGTATGTGTGTGAGAGAGGGGTGGGAGGGGGAAAGATAAATAGAGGCGGAGAGGAGGAGGGTGGGGAAGGAGGGGAGAGTGGCTTGATGGTTATTCCAAATATAGATGAGTGGGCAGAGGCGAAGAGTGTGGGGTTCAGCCAAGCCACAGACATGGTTTGGTGGAGAATGAGGTAGTACCCTTCCCTGTAACGAGGGCTGGAGCACTGCAACTGGAAGGGACTTTACCAACTGAACTTCTGCTTCATCGTCCTCTAGGAAAGGGAGCACGGACTCCAGCAGGTTAGTCATGACAGAGGTAGGGTGGTGGGCTACAGGACTGACTACCAGTATCTACCTTCCTAACTTGGCCACGTGACCTCTTTTGTCGGGTAGTAAAGAAATGATCCCAGAAAGAAATGCAGAGAAGGAGAGGTTGGGAGATGTCTGGGTGGCTCAGTCGATTCAGGGTCTGCCTTTGGCTCAGGTCATGATCTCAGGGTCCTGGGATGGAGCCCGGTGTTGGGCTCCCTGCTCAGTGGAGAGTCTGCTTTTCCCTCTGCCTTTGCCGCTCCTCCCCAATTGTGCTCTCAGTCTTTCTCTCTGTCTCTCAAATAAATAAATAAATAAATAAATAAATAAATAATCTTAAAAAAAAAAAAAGGAGAGATTGGAGGAGAGCTCCTCTTCCAGGATGTCCTGTAGAGCTGGATGCGCTGAGTACAGGATTGAAAGTGAGGAAGGGGGTGTGATAATCCATCCAGGTGCTCCAGGATTTTGTGAGGGGGCCTCAGGGTGCTCTGCCTGATGTCTGGGGCCATCCCACAGACCCCTTTGGGGAGCAGCTGAGAACTGCTGCACTGGTCCCCGAAGCAGTCCCCTCCCTCCCACAGACTCCTCTCTAGGAACTCAGGGCCCTTAAGAAGGATGGGGCTGGGAAACCTATTCATCTCCTTGTCCCCATGACGTCATGCAGTTTCACGGCTCCTAACCTGTCACGCGGGAGACGTGGAGCCTTCATAATGGCCCTTTTGTAAGAAGAATAGAGTCAAGGAACCCTAGCGAGGACTGGCACCTGGCCCACCCATTTCCAAAAAGTTCAGCATTATGCATTCATAAATCCTGAGTTCTTTCTGACTTCCCTTCCCTGCACCCCACTGTTTCCTGACGTACAGAGGTCCTTCTGGGCATTGTAAGAGGTGGCGTCACAGGGGAGGGACAAGAGAGGGGACGAGGAAGGGAGTCTGCTTCCACCCACTGTTCCCTCCAGGATGCGGGAGGTGGGCTTGAGTACAGGCAAAAGGGAAGCCAGGCACAGAGATGGCCGAAGAGGGGGAAGGCGCCAGGAGAGGGCCTTGTTGATAAAGGAGGAGGAGGTTCATGCGGGGTTCTCATCACCTGGAGGAGGAGGATGTAGGTCTGAGCTTGTGGAGGAAGCATGGAACCAGCGCTGCGTGATCGGGAAGAACTGGGAAACATTTCTGAAATTTGGGTGTCCTAGGAGGGAGGACAACCTCTTCAAAGGAGTCTTCTCCTGGCCATCAGGATGAAGCTAATAAGCCAGAGTGATGAGAGCAGCCGTCATGAGAGCCAACGCTTCCCCAGGGGTGGGTGCGGGAGTAGTTACATGCGAATTAACATGCGTACTCCTATACTGGTAAAGAGCCCGAGCCATTTGGAGAGGTTAGGAAATCCCGCCAAAGCGAATGGGGATGAACCAGGGTTTGAACGAGGCTCAGATTGGTTAAGGTTTGTTCAAAGCCTCTGAGAGAGTCTGTGTTGGAGCCCTGATTAAACACGAGGAACTTCTCTTAGTTTTCCTTTTTTTTGTAATTTAAATTTTTCTCCTATAAAGAACCTAGACAAAAGCAGAGAAGTAATGAACACTACCTACTTACCACTGAGTTGCTGTAATTATCAGCACAGACCGAGCCTTGCTTGTCCTTTACCCTCCCCCAGTGGACTAATTAAAGGAAATCTCAGGCATCATATAACTTTATCCTTAAATACTTAAGAATGTATCTCTCACTGATAGAGATTCTTTAAAAAAAAAAAAAATAGCCCTAACACTGTTATTAAGCCTGTGAAAATCGACAATAATTCCTATTTATCATTAAATGTCCAGGTGGTGTTCAAATTTCCCTGATCATGTCATAAATGTCTTTTTCCCCCCTGTTGGTTTGTTAGAATCAGATCCAAATGAGGTCTACAAATTGCATTTTGTTGACAAGTCTTTTACATTTCTCTTAATGTTTTTGTTTCTCTTGTCAAGAACTACGAGGCGGAGTTCTTTTTCCTGTAGAATTCCTTACATTTGGGATTTTGCTGATCACGATTTTGGGTGATTTTTAGCATATTCCTTCATGTCCTCTGTTTTTCTGTACACTGGTAATAGATCTAGAGACCTGATCTAATTCAAATTGAATACTTTTGGCAGACTGCTTCATAGGTAACACCATTGTTCTTTTGTCCTTTTTCTGCCCTGCTTTCTCCTCATGAACTCTGAGACAATCTGCTTAAAGAAGCAAATGGACCTTTTCACCGTGGCTTCCTTTTTCTGAATTTTGGACTCAGTCTCAAAGAGGCAGTTTCCTCCCTTGTGTCTGGATTAGACTGTGGCCTGTCTCTGCAGGCCAGGCAGGGCCAGGCTCTGTGCACAGGTTCCTGGTGCCCCAGAGTTTCCTTCTCGACTTCTGTTTTGGGTTCTGTCTTGGAGGTGACTAGACCCTGCTCCTTCTGGAACAAAATTTGGCCTCAGGTTTGAGTTCCCCCGTAGATGTAAATCGGGGTCACCTGGGACACTTACAGAGTGAACGGTGACCCGAGAGTTACAGCTCATGAGCCAAGAAAGTTTTGTGTCATCTAGTTTTGTGTGGCCTCTTGGCTTGTGGGTGCTCAGCCCTATGGCCACCTTCATGAGGATGGTGACTCATGGCTGGTTAGGATGTGTCCTCCAGATCCTGGACCCCTGGGAGATTGGTGGCCAGCTTCTCTGGCGATGGAAAGCCAGATGGACACGGTTAGTTGTCGAGGAGGTAAGGGAGGCTCCAGGGAGGTCTTATCTATGTAGATGCACCCAAGATACAGACAAAGGTAAAAATCAAAGTCATACCAAGGAGTCTGAGCTGGCCCAAAGACCTCGCAGAAGCAGGATGCTGTGGGCTTAATGGTGTGGCTGCTGAAGGTTCAGGAAGAGGGGAGCTGAGCTGAGGGCTGGAGCTCCCATGGTTTGAACCCCCACTCAGGAACCTTCCTATCGTAATATGCTCCCTCTAAGAACATCACCTTCAGCCAAGGCTCCTGCATGTGGATGTCCCTGGTTTATGTGTGCTTGTCCCCTTTGGGGCTCAACTTGTCACCTCTCTGGGTGGACAGTCTTAGTTCTGGCTTTGCGGCAAACTTAGGGACTGTACTGCTGACAGATGCTCATGGAATGTTCTGCAGTTGAGCAAGCGGTCTTTTACCAGAGCCCCGGGACTGCAGGGGATCTTCTGGTCATTTGTGAAATTATTTTCCTTCCTGGCCCAGGGATTTGTGTTGATCAAAGCATTTGAGTAGCAAGGTGGGCATTCATATGGATCCTTCTAGAAGACGGATGTGCTAGCCTGAGGCTTTGTGTTGAGTTAGTCTTCCTGAAACCAGCCAGTTTTTATTCAACTGACGATAAATATGACCAATGATAACAGAGCACCTGTTGGGGTTAGCACTGAGGGGGCAGGGTGTCTGGGCATGGCTGTGAGCTCTCTCCAGAGCTTACCATCAATGAAGGGAGATTGGACACAAAACAAGCCACTGAAATACTAGGTGGCCTGTGATAAGTCCCTGAGATGGCGAAGAGAAGGCAGAGATGGGAAGGCCGTGCATTCTGGAACAGAGAGGGCTGGAACTTGGACGTCAGACTGGCCTTGATTCCCATCCTGGTTTGGCCACTTCCTGGCTGTGAGCTTTGGGTCTCAGTTTCCTCATCTGTAAAATGGGCATGACAAGGTCTGGCTCACAGAGAACATGAGGAAATACCTTGTTCAGTGTCTGTCCATAGAATCACAAGGAAACCGTTCATCAAGAAAGACTCAAGGGTCTGGCAATGACAACCTGTAGAAAGATTCATAGAATCTGAAAATTCACTGCAAGCCTCATTCTTTAGAACCTTTAAAATGACCAGAAACTGAGCTTGGTACACACCCACCCCACAGACTTTGCAGGATATGGTCCAGTTCCTTCCCTCATGAAATTTTAGTCAGGTTCTGCTTCTAAACTCCAGCAAAGCCTGGGTTTGTTTAAACTGTGAAACAGAACAGTGAGAAGTCTTTCCAACCTGACATTTGTTCCCAGCAGATAAGGCAAGGACAGGAGCACTGGAAACTTTACTGAGCCCTCCACGTGGCGGCTCCTGCAGGCTTTTCTCCCAATTGTTTTATAAAGGCTTGGGCTATAACTTGAAACCATGTCCTCAGGGATGAGACCAGAAGGAAAATGCAGGAAGTGCAGGCCACCGGGTTCCTTTGGCTGCTGAGGGCATGGGGACCAGGCAGGCCTGGCAAGAAATGGGACCAGGCTTGAGTCAGGGGCTCCGCAGTTGGGTTTGCTTGTCAAGCAGGCCTTGACAGACTTGTCCACGTGCACCCCGTCTTGCTTCAAGTCTTTCCCGGTCACTGGTGGGGATAGGGAGCGAGCAGCTTAGGGGATTATAATCAATCAATCAATCAATCAATAAACAAACAAACAAACAAAAAGAAACTTTAGAAAAATAAAGAAATGTTAAAACTTAATTTTTAAAATGTAATTCTCTTATCGTTTGAATCTGTTAGAAGGATGTATTATTTTTGTTTAAAAACAAAACCACCGACCCCGCCACACACCCTCGCCCCAAATTTTTTTAAAGTTTAAAGTGAGGCAGATGGCGTGGGAAAGGGACCAGAGAGGACACTGAGAAGAATGGGACAGATTTGCTATTTATTAGCTATGGGGCATAAGAAAGTCTCTGGGCCTTTCTGTAAAAAGGAGGGACAGGAGGATAGTAAAGATCTTAACGTGGGGTGTGCAGCTAGAATTCAGGGATCCGTCATCATGTTTTTTCGCATTAACGTCTAGTGAAATTTGTCGTTGTTGTCCATTATGGAGACAGTAGACTGTAACACCTTCGTGGTCCCTGTGACAGTATTAACATGAGAAGCACAGCTAGTCATACACCAAGTTATAGCTGTAACAGTGACTCTGAAGTGTCTCGAAGTATTTGGCGTGTCTTGAAATGCAATTTTCACTAATCGCTACTTCAGAGTTGTACAAGATAGTAGGCTGCTATCCCGTCTTCTTACTGCCCCGATAAGGAAGCGTATGTATTTCTACAATGCACATTTATTTTAAAACCATTTTGTTAACTGCCTTTCAATATAATTGGTCTCCCTGTGAATTTAATTCCATGCAATTCAAAGCATTCTCCTGAGAAGGGGTCCATGGGCTTTATCTGCCTGTAGAACAGGTCTGTGGCACATGCACCAGAGGCTTAAATTCCCTGGAGGAGATAATCTCTTGGTCTCCTCCAACTCAAGAATGTTCCACTTTTCTAAATCTTCCCAGTCCTTAGGAAGACAGTCTGGATTTTCCGTTCATGTGTTCTCATCCGGATTGCTCTGTGATGTGGTCCTTCTCGACTTCTGGGTTTCAACCAGCACACGTGCTCAGTGACATCTGCCAGGACTGAGTCTGTCCTCCGTGCGTGAGGAAGGCCCTCCCTACCCACGACTATTGCTGCCTTCCAGAACCGGCCCTGGTCTGTAGGGGTGAGGAGGTGCAGTGAGCTGACCGCCCCCCACACCCAGTGGGCACCCACAAGGAGACCCACCCAGCCCTTGGTGCCATTGGAGAGTAGGCACGTCCCCAGTGCCTAGTATACCAATTTTCTCAATGACCTACAAATTGTTCTTGGCTCTCACCTTATATTCCTTGGTCTGGTCCTGTTTCTTTCAATTATGTTCCATTCAGGAATTAGCCAGTTGCGTGTGACAAGCAAGTGGTGTTGCAAGAGGATGGAGGAAGTGTGAACTTTCAGCAGCGGGCCACTTCAGCCCTTGGCAGTCATGGCTAAGGTGGGTGTATGACCGGCTCTCTGAAGAGTGTCTGAAAAGTAGGAGGGCACCGTTACCTGTCAGGGCCAGGGCTGATCAGACCGTGTAGCCGTGTGTGCTTTAAATGAGCGGAAGGAGCATCCTTTGGTGCTTCCATAAAGGTGTGATGCTTCCAAGTGCGTTGAGTTGGAAGAAGGTGATGGTATCTTCTCTTTTGTCATCAAGCCTAGTGGTAGATTTCTTTGCAAATGTCCTTTTGATGGAAGTAGACCAAGTACACCATTGGCCGAATTGAGAATGGACCCACTCGCACAGATTCTGTGTCTGTGTTGGCAGTTTCCACAGATATTCTCCCAGGCTCTTACCTGCTTGTGTGCCTGGTGTCGGAAGGGCATCTGTCGCTCCTGCCCGTGCCCCAGCATGATGTGATTTGGGAGTGATTTGGGAGCCCTTTGTGCTCCCAGAAATGGATTAAATGAGATAAAGAAGTAAAAATAGCATAGGAGTGCAAAGTATTCGTTTTACAGAGTGTGTGCCTGAGTACAAGAAAAGTGATTCAAGCAGCACATTAGTAATCACATTAATGTCGTGGACAACAGCCTCATGTAGATGTCGCCTGAAAGGCTCAAGTTGTGACATCTGCTGTCTGGGAAAGAAAGGAGATCTTTATTTTCTTGAAGGACCTGGAGGGAGAAGTCATCAGGCCGAAGAGCAGTGGGCGTTAGTAAGGCGGGGACAGGGAAGAGCAGGGGCTGTAGATTCAGACATTTGGGGTTCAAATCCCATCCTTGCACAGTTGCCAGGCTCAGGGTATTAAAGCCTTTGAGGGTCCCGTCTACAAGTTGGGACAGTAACACGTATCTTATGGGGTTGTTTTGAAGTTTAGCGAAGGAGTGCGGAGTGTCCCCTTGTCAGGCGTGCCGTCCCCGAGCAGCAGTCACTGCTGTCACTCCCTCACCGTCTGCTCGCCCCACAGGAACAGGGCTCTGCTGGCTTCACATCTTACCAGTCCTTACTGGGCCACAACGGGGTACACAGACACAGGGCTGCTTATCCTCCCAAGTTTGGGGAGGGAGAGTGGAAGGGGAGGGAGACAGAGAGGGACTGCCTTTCAGATGGTGACTGCTGATACTGTCTCCCCCTCTCCACTCTGACCCCACTCAGCCAGACAGGCTGCCTTTGATCCTTTCTCTGGGAGCGCCGAGAAGGAGTGACATGATTATGTGTGTTCTCCTCTCTCTTTGGCTGCCAGCTTCTCTGGGCACACAGACACAGAGACAGAAACGCCGACTTCAAACCACACTGGCTGGCAGGCTGGGACTGGGGCAGGGCTGGTGGGCTCATCAGACCACCTTCCTCAGCAGGCCAGCTGCCCTCCTTCTTGGTGGCAGAAAGCTCACAGCTTCCGGGCAGCCCCCAGTAGTGCGGCAGAGGGCAGACAGGTGCTCATGTGCGCTCCTGAGGATGGGGCTGTCAGGGCTTGGGGTCATGGGTGGGGTGCCTGGTGTGGGCTGGGCGGTTTCTTGGTTGTAGGGTGGCCCCAGCATGCACTGTTTGTCCACAGCATCTGGCAGAGTGGGCTCTCAGCAAATGACTGTCGAATGAGTGAATGAATGAATGAATGAGTGGAGGGAAAGGGGGTGTGAGCACTGTTAAACCCGAGCAGTGAGAGAGGAGCCCTCACTCATTTCCTAACTCAACCTCTCATCACTCACTCCAGCACACCCCTCTGAGCCCGAGGCTCCTGTTTGTCTTGGAAGCAGAGGAGCGTGTCTGGGGAAGGGTCTTGAGGCCATCTCCTTGGGGGCTGGCAGGGAGAGGACATTCACAGGATTCCTTCCCTCCAGAGGGCCTCAGACATCAGACTGGATGTCATGGACTGACCTCCCATTCCTCCCTGGCTCGTCGGAGCTGGGCCAGAGGGGAGATGGGGACAGCCAGGGCTGGGCCCTGCCCCAGGCAGCCAGCATCCATGGACTCCAGGGGACGGTGGGCGGGTCGGGGCTGGGGAAGCTGCGAGCCTCGGGGGACTCGTCAGTGCTGTCTGACTTTCCCTCAAACTAAGACATTTACAGAACGCCAGCCAGAGTTGATTTATGAGTTTTCACATATTTCACAGGTCTCAACACATCCCCCAGGAATCAATGAGGTCAGACAGAACAGACTTTGCATCCGGAATCAGTATGAAATTGGCATCTTCAACTGTTCCCATGGGAAGGAGGGGATAATAATTTGGGGGGAGATTATATTAAGCAATGCAAAGACACAGAAAAATCTGACTCGGCTTCATTCCCACTGGGGAGGAAGACAAGTCATCTGTTTTCTGCCTCTGAGCTGGGCAAGGGGTGGCCATCTCCACCGGGGCCCCTGTGACCACAACGCAGCAGGACGGGACAGGGCCACTGGGGCGAGTGATGAACTCAGAGCAAACAGCAGTGACCACGGCATCCTGCTCTGTGTCCTCTGGCTCATGCTCTGTAACTACAATACATAGACTTTGGGGATTATTTTTTAGCAACTCTCTATCCAGCAGGAACTCGTATTTGTAGCACCTGACAAATATTTGTTGAACAAGCAGAAAAGCTTATGTGCTGAATTGTATGTATAGGATTGAAATGAGCCAGGGAAATCGGTTAGGTCTCAGTTATCCATGTAGATTAGTTTTATCCTTAATGGACTATCATTAGTGGAGTGCCCATAAGGAACAGGAATTCTGCTCTGGGAATGGGTGCCATCCCCTTTAAGACAATCTTTGGAGGACTGAGTAGTGTTTTCACGTGGGAGATGGGAAAGGACTTTCTGGTTTGAGGAAACAGCTCAGGTACAGACATAGAGGCAGGAATACTGGTGAGGGCTGGCTTTGGTCATGAGCCCAGGGGTCACTTGCCCATTCTTGATACCCAGTGTGTGGCTGCAGGGTGGCCGTGGGTGGGGGGTGGGGCAGGCATGGAAGGAGAGATAAGATTGAGAAAATTGGCAAGAACTAGACGGTGGGGGCTATGTTCAGTGAACACCAGTTTTTGAGTGGAGGAGGGGTGTGACTTTTGTTTGAAGAGGATTCCTGGTTGAGGGGCCTGGTGGTCTGGGATCTCCGTCAGATCTTAGTCCTGCCACAAGTTCAGCGGGTGATGGTAGCACTAGCCCTTCTCTTTCTGGGTTCCATTTCCCCATCTGTGCAGGAAGGCCTGGACCACAGTCTCTCAGGCTCCGTCCAGCCCTGACCACTCAGGAGGACGAAGGGCTTACTTACCACAACCAGGAGAAGCATAGCTTCTGGAAGCAGGTAGATTCTGGGGAGAGTATCTTTCGCCTTGAGGCAGTGATTTTGCATTTGGCCTAAGCTCTCGGGGCAGGGAGGGACTCATTACTGGGCCATCTCTTAATGCTGTCGCCTCCTTTTCTCAGAGTCCTGGTTGGAGCCTTCCTGTAAGCGGGAAGAGTAAGCCCTTCTCCCAGTCCCTCTAGAAAAGGGGCCTCCAGGGATGGCGATGAAATCAGCTCTGATAGCCTGTGGCCCGGTTCCGTGGGAAATCTGGCAGTGTCTTTGTAACACCTGGGGGCAGTTTGCAAGCAGCTGGAGTAAAACCCAAGTTCCTCATGAAGCCAGGCGTCCTCTTAGACTGACCAGTGGGGTGGAGAGGGAAGAGTTTCACAATCAGGCTGTTTTGGGAAATCCCCCCACCTCCGCCCTCCGACACAGACCCTTATTCCAGAACCATCTCCATCTTACTTAGCTCCGGAGGGCAGGTGTTGGCCAGGCACCCGGTTGGCTCCTTGCTGCAGAAGGCTGGATCCTGAGGTTATACCCTTAATCGACTCCCTTAAATGTGGTAATTCCCACTTGAACACTGCCTCCCCCTTTCCCAAATGCTTTCCCATCCACTCACTCACTGATTTCTCCAGCAGCCCAGTAGGCAGGCTCAGGGTTGTTTTTCCCGTTTCACAGAATACTTGGAAAGGCTCTGTGACTGTCCCCAGTATCCCTCCCTTCGTCCGTGGGAGAGGCCGACCAGAGCCCAGGCTTGCTGACTTTCAGACCCTGCTCCTCCCTAAGATGCCCCTGATGCTCCTGGTTTTGTTCGTTTGTTTTAAATTTAAATTCCAGTTACTAACATCGAGTGTAAAATTCGTTCCAGGTGTACAGATAGGAACTCAGCACTTCCATCCATCACACGGGGCTCCTCACAGCCAAGTGCACGCTTTAGTCCCCATCACTTATCTCCCCCGTACCCCCCAGCCCCCTCCACTCTGGGGACCACCTGTTTGTTCTCCAGAGTTAAGAGGCTGTTTCTTGGTTTGCCTCCTCCTCTCTTCCTCCCCTCCCTTTTATCTCCCCGCTTTGTTTTGTTTCTTAAATTCTACATAGGAGTGGAATCATATGGTATTTGTCTTTGACTGGCTTATTTTGTTTAGCATTGTACTCTCTAGACCCATCCACGCTATTGCAAATGGCAAGGTTTCATTCCTTTTTATGGCTGAATTATATTCCGTTGTGTGTATAGACCACATCGGTTTTATCCATTCATCAGTTGATGGACACTTGGGCTGTTTCCATAACTCGGCTATTGTAGATCATGCTGCTGTGAACATCCAGGTACATGCATCCCTTTGAATCTGTATTTTTGTATTCTTTGAGTAAATACCTAGTAGCGTGATTACTGGATCATAGGATAATTCTATTTTCAACTTTTTGAGGAACCTTGAAAACAGAAAAAATTCTGTTTTCCAGAATGGCTGCACCAGTTTGCATTCCCACCAACAGTGCAAGAAGGTTCCCCTTTCTCCACATCCTCAACAACATCTGTTGTTTCCTGTGTTGTTGATGTTAGCCACTCTGACTGGCGTGAGGTGATATCTCATTACAATTTTGATTTTGATTTTCCGGATGATGAGTGATGTTGAGCATCTTTGCATATGTCTGTTGGCGATCCGGACGTCCTCTTTGGACAGGTTGCTCTTGGTTATTTACAGGCCTTGCCGGCCTCCTTTTTCTTCCTCAAACATATCAGGCTCTTCCCTACCTCAGGGCCTTTGCACTTGCTGTTTCCTGTGTTGGAACTCTCTTCTGGCTCTTCACATTGCTGCTCACTCTTCTCTTTACAGGTTTCAGCTTAGTTTATAAGTCAGCTGAAAGAGCCTTTCTTTGCTTCTTAAAGAGCCTTTCTTTGCTGTGTCCAGAGTAACCCTGTGCTTACTCTTCATCGCAGCCCTCGTCATTGTTACCTGTTCCAGACCTGACTGTGCACAAAAACATCTAGAGGACTTCAGATTGCTGGGTCCTAACCCTACTGATTTAGTAGGTTCGAGTGAGGCCCTGGGCTTTCAAGTGATGCTAATCATCCTGGTCTGGGGACCACACTTTGAGAACCACTGATTGATAAATATCTTTTAATTAATTAATCAACAAATTAACTTATTTTTATTGAGGTGTAATTGACATGCTATGAATTTTAGACAAGCAGCGTAACAGTTCCACATTTGTGTGTATTGTATCCCCTATGTGTAGTTAATATCCATCGCAACACAGTCACGAAACTGTTTTTCCGGCCATAGGAATTTTTAAGATCTACTCTCTCAGCAACTTTCATATAATACTATAATACAGTGTTATCTGTAGTCACCCCACTGCCATGACCTCCCCATTACTTACTTATTTTATACCTGGAACTTTGCACCTTTTGACCCCTTTACCCATTTTGCCCATCCCCTGCCGCGGGCAACCACCTGTCGGTTCTCTGTAACTGTGGGCTTAGTCTGTTTGGTTTGTTTGTTGGTTGGTTGGTTTTTGATTCCACCTATAAGTGAGATCACGTGGTATGCATCTTTCTCTGACTAATCTCACTTGGCATGATGCCTTCATGGTCCATCCATGTTGTTGTAAATGGCAAGATTTCTTTCTTTTTTATGGCTGAGGATATTCCCATATATATAAATATATTCATATAAATATACATTCATACACACACACATACATATCCCATCTTCTTTGTCCATTCTTCTGCTGATGGACATGTAGGTTGTTTCTGTGTTTTGGGTGTATCTATTGTTTTATTATCTGTCTGACCTCTTATTTTGTTTCCGCTGTGCCCCCAGTGCCTGGCCTGTCACTGCTGCTTGATGAGTATCTGTGAAAAGAGTGTTGACTGAAGACATGGTTGGGACTCCTTGCTTTATAATCATCCCACACCTAAGAAGGAAGAATGTCAAGCATTGACAGAAACCCGGGGAGCTACTCAGTCTGATCGCTTCTTCTCTGTTATCTTTTTCTTTAACTTTTTTTTCATGCTTGATGTTTTTCTAAAGGTCAATATGAATTTTGGCATAAATTGCATAGACAGTTAAATCCCACGTGAATGAATTGGGCTCACTGGGCTCAAGGAGGGTTGTTAGAAGCCCAACCAAAAGCCACAGGACATCCAGCCAGTTGTGGGTGTTTGGGTCTCCCCCTCTTGGGTCTGTGCTTAAACCTTGACACTCAGCTCACCTGTCTTCAGTGGGGAAGAGCCCACATATCCTCCCTCTTCTGTCTTGAGGCAAATCATGGGAGAGCAAGCCGTGGTGAGGCTGAGTGAAGGAGTGCAGGCTCTGACTGTGGTTCGGGCCTTTCTTCTTCTATGACGAACACATTGGCACAAACGGAAGAAACCTTGATCTTGGGCTTGTCAGCGCCATGTTCTTACAAACCATGGGCCCCAGCCAAGGCGCCACAGCTGTGAGCCCCTTGGGAACTTTTTGAGTAAGTGAATTAAAATTTTATGACTGATTTGCACAGAACACTTCTCCTAATTCCCAAATTGGTACTTCCAGAACCCGCAAGGGTCTGAGGCCGCCTCCTACCCTTTAGTTTCAAAAGAACAAAGTTGAGAGGTTGCCAGATTGGAATTGAGTTTTGACTGTAAAATTTGATCTCCCTTGGCAAGGGAGCTGGGGATGAGATCTGAGATGGCTATGGATTCCCTGAAAGTATTGCTGGGCCCTGGGGAGTAGCGAGGGAGGGCTTGGACCCAACTGGCTGACACTTCATCCTCCGGTTGGGGGCAGGGATCTTTCAAGGACCCACAGGAAGTCGAGTGTGTACGTGGGGGTGGGTGGTTATGTTTGGGGAGCAGGTTGCCAACTCTTGTGGAGATCACCCACGGCCACTCTGGTCTGTGTATCATGGGTGTAACTGATTCTGCCCGAGGGAGTCAAGGATGTCTACACAGAGAAGGGACATTTACAGTTCAGTTGGGAAACCGGGAGACCGGATGTCCTTTGGAGAGCTGGGAAAAAGCCCATGCTCTCTGGATTCCTCATCCCAGGCAACAGTGCTTAGCTGTAGAAAGATGGTGGATTTGGAAGCTGGAAGCTGGGTGACCTTGGGCAGGTCACTTCTCTGTCGGTTTCACCTCCTTTAAGAGCTGGGTGATCTCTGAGGCTCGTTTAGGTGGCTATGCGTGCTGAGGTACCAGGGTAACAAATGAACAAGGCAGGCTCTCTGATTCAGTTGCCTGTGTTCACTTTGATATTCTAAGCCATTTGATCTGGCTAGTGCTTGTCAGGATAAGGTGAGTGAGGGCACAACATGAACTATCTTTTTAAAATGAGCTCATGGCAGAGGCCTCGATAACCTCAGCCAGAGTCTGGTTTCACAAGAATTTGCCCCCAACCCAGCTACATGGATGCACAATGCTTAACCGTCTTTGTAAGTCATACATCTCTGTTCTTTCCACATTCAAGATCCATAAAGAGTTGTAAGTAGAACAGACTCGTCTGCTAGCATTATCTCTTTCTGAAGATGGGGGGCGGGGGATAAAAAGGCAGGAAACCCTGGTACTTTGGAGGGCAGATAAGCCACAATGGGGTTAATATAATAGAAATTATTAAGATAACAGTAGATAGTACAACTTGGCTTTTAGTTCTCGTGAGGGGGGTAAAGCTTGCCAGGACCACATTCCAGTGCGGCCTACTGACCATGAAGAGTGTGTGGGCTTCTAGGATCAAGCACAGTGAGCCACATCCACACGAATAGGGTCTTACCAACAAGATCCCTGAGAACACTGAGAGGAGGGAGGAGGGCGAGGTGGTCCACTTCCCTTTGGGAGGAGCAGTCTCCAGGGTGGGAGATGTTCAGGGTCAGGGGGAAGCACACAAAATGTAGGAGTGTTCTTGGGAGGCCGTAGTGGGTACCACAGACGGGGCGGGGGGTGGAGTGGGGGAGTTTAAACAACAGGCATTTCTTGTCTCCCAGTTCTGGAAGTTAGACACAGATCAAGTCTGATCAATGCGTCGGTAGGGTGGGATCCTCCCGAGGTCTGTGAGGGAGGGATCTGTGCCAGGCTTCTCTCCTGGGCTTAGAGAAGGCTGTCTCCCCATCATCTTCCCTCTGTGTGTGTCTCTGGATCTGGATTCCCCTTCATATGAGAAGACAAGTCACAGCGGATTAAGACCTCATTTTTACTTAGTTACCTTTTAAAAGACTCTATTTCCACACCCAGTCACATGCTGAGGCACTAAGGGTTATGACTTTGGTATATGAATCTTGAGGGACACAATATGGCAGAGTCCTGTTCCTTCAGCAGGACCCTCTGAGAGCAGAGACCACTGGAATGCCATTCTTTTTTTTTTTTTTTCTTTTTCCTTTCCTTTCCTTTCCTTTCCTTTCCTTTTCTCCCCTTCCCTTCCCTTCCCTTTCCATTCCTTTCCTTTCCCTCTTGTCCTTTCTATCTCTCTATCTCTCTCTTTTTTCTTTCTTTCTAAAAGATTTTATTTATTTGAGAGTGAGAGAGAGAGTGCGTGAGTGGGGGAAGGGGCAGAGGGAGAGGGACTAGCAGACTCCCAGCTGAGCAAGGAGCCGGAAGTGAGTGTCAATCCCAGGACCCTGAGTTCATAACGTAGGCTGAAGGTAGGCACCCAACCAACTGAGCCACCCAGGCACCCCAGCCATTCTTTTTTCTTGTCCTTGGTGGCCAGCCCATACTTGACTTCTTCTACCACTCCATCCATCCCAGACCCAATTTGCTCCCCATCCTGCCTTGAGTTCCCTGCTTGTATGCACCTCTGTTGGGGCCTTTGTCGTCATCATCTGCTGTAGACTTCATTAGAAATGTGTCTGTGCCCCCTACACGTTCAAGTCCCATGTCTGAGGTGTCTCTGTCTCTCTCTCTCTCGTACTCCTCACTTCCTGTTTTGCATATGGAGCGCATTCAGTAATGTTTGTTGATCTTGTTGATGGGTCGACTGTCCCAGACAGTTGGGCAATCGGTGCTGGATAAACAGAAAGATGTTGCTGTCAATACGGCAGCAGCAGCACCGTGCCTCTCCTTGGATTCTGTGCACTCGGGGACAAAGTCAAGCTCCTGGATTTATAAAGAAAAGAAGCTCTTTCTACGCTTCCATCTTCGTCTGGCCACAACGGGTCAACGGAGGAATCTGCAGACTGGGCGCTCGGCATTCTTAAACCCCCAGAGTTCAAAGAGAATGACTTGTTTGGCGAGTCTTGAAGAAACTCTTCAATCATTTCTTGAATAATGGCATTCTTTTGGCCCAGCTCTGTGGATACTCCTCCCTCCACCCCCAATCCGGTGACCTTCTGTCCCCTTGTTTCTTGGCTGCAAGTCTGGGTCTGTTGTAAAGAGCAAAGCAGTTTCAGCAGAGCGAGGGGTCCTTCCCACAGATCCACAGCCGCGTGCCCCAGAAAGCCTGACTGTGCAGAAACAGCTGGGTTTTGGCAGGCAGATTTTGAAAAACAACGCGAATAATTTAAAAGCATTTTGTTCCAGAATAGTATATGGAGGAAGAAGAATGTACTGTCAGATAAGGCAGGTCACTCGTTTTGATAAGAGCAGACTCACTTGAGGATTCGTTCTGAACCATGTTCCCGCACTTTCCATTTTTACTTTCCTCTAGGAAGGCTTCCCACCTGGTTCCTGGGAGATAGGTGTGCCTGGGGATTGGTCCCTTCAGCTTTTGGGAAGGTTGGCAGGGACTTGGGATGCCTGAATCCTTGGACCGATCACCTTTGCTCTCCCCATTGTACCTTGCACACTTCTAGAATTTTCTGTGTGCCTTGACATGGAAAATGTTGGGAAGAGCTACTTTATACTGGTGTGTTCTGCAGAGACTTCTAGGAAACACATTCACTTTTTATTATTCTTGATGCTCTGGCTTTTGACAGCGAATGCCAATATCAGACTCTGCCGTAGGGCAATTTGATTACATTAAGTGTTCCATTGTGGTTGCAAGTAACAGAGGCCCAGCTCAAAGTGGTTTAAGCAAAATAATAAAAGAGCAAAACACGTACACATGCACATACACACCCCCCACATGCCCATATCATTTGTTTTTTTCACAACTGAAAAGTCCACGAGTAGAATTAGCCTGAGACACGGTGGGATCCAAGGATTCGAGTGATTATCATATGAACTTGGATTTTTCCTCTCTTTATTTCCTGTCTCCAATACAAAGGTTTCTTCATTTTCAGGGAAGGGTTTTTCAAGAAATAGTCCCTGGCAGCTGCAGGCTTTTGTTTTATCCATTTAGGAACCCAGAGAGAATGCCTCGACCCCTAGAACTCCAGCGGAAGGATGTGGTGAGGCTCTGGTGGCCAGCTTGGCTCACGTGCCCGTCCCTGAGCTCATCACTGTGTCAGGCGACATGGGAGACTTCGTCCCTGAGCTCATCACTGTGTCAGGCGACATGGGAGGCTTCGATTTACCAAGCCCACGTCACAAGGAAGTCCCCACCCTGGAGCCAGCAGAGGATCGAAATCTACCTGGAACGCATGCACCGAAAGGGGGTTTCTCAAAGGGAAATTGGGGGCCATTACCACATGAAGGGGGTTTGGGTATTGAGTGGGTAAGAGCTATACCTGGGATCCTGACTTCCAAATGGAAACAGAAGAAACCGAAGTCCCGTTGGTCACTTACAAAATGAAGCATAGCTTTCAAGAGCTTTTGAAACTGGAATGATGGCCCAGGGAGGCACCGCTGCCTCATGACTGAGAAAGAAAATCTTAAAAGAACAACTGAAATACACTTTTCTGAAAATGGACCAGTAACATGTTAGGAGTGCAGTACCGAGGTATCAGAAATAGACTAGAATCTTCCCTATGAGTGTTTAAGGGAGAAGCATCCACAGAAGAAGCTCAGGGTCAGGGCCAGGATATTTGGGTCTGACCCTAGCTCTGCCTCTCACTAGCTGTGTGATCTTAGACAAATGTCTTAAACTCTCTGATTCTCAGTTTGCTCTTCTATAAAATGGGAATAACATCTCCAGCCCTGCTTATCTCACAATATTGTTAGTGATGCCATGGAGCCCTTAGTTCTTCTAAAATCTATAGGACTAGAGAGGTGAACCAAGAAATACACTTTTTTTCTTTAAGATTTGATTTTTAAGTAATCTCTGTATGTGGGGCTTGCACTCACAACCCTGAGATCAAGAGTTGCATGCTCCACTGAGTAAGCCAATCAGCTGCCCCCAAGACTCTTCCCCAAAGAAAACAAACTGATGGTTCCCAGAAAGGAGGGGGGTGGGGGGATGGGGACACTAGGTGATGGGGATATCGGGGGGCACTTGTGATGAACATCGGGTGATATTTGGAGCTGTTGAATCACTATATTGTAAACCTGCAATAATAATAAATAATAATAATAATAATATTATTATTATAATAATAATATTAATAATTAATATTAATATTAATAATTATAATTATTAATATTATTATTATTAATAATATATTATTATTATTAATATAATATAATATAATATATAATATATTATTATTATTATTAATATATATATTATATATATAATATATATATATTATATATATAATATATATATATTATATATATAATATATATATATTATATATATATTATTATATATATTATATATATATTATTATATATATATTATATATATATTATTATATATTATATATATATTATTATATATATATTATATATATTATTATATATATTATATATATATTATTATATATATTATATATATATTATTATATATATAATATATAATAATATATATATAATATTATATATTATATATATATTATATATATATTATATTATATTAATTATAATTATAATTATAATTATATTAATATATATTATATTATATTATTATATATATAATATATATTATATATTATATTATATATATTATTATATATATATTATATATATAATATATAATAATTAATAATAATAATAATAAAAATAATAATAATAATAAACTAATAACATCCTGTAAGGGCAGTAACTGGAATTTGCATAAAAACTGAACAAAAACTCTCCAGGACTAATTGTTTCCAGAGCATTTAAAAAAATTGGTCCATTATTTATCAGAATGTATTGTCGCTGTTGTCAGTCCGTCTTAGCAAACCACAAGCAGAATTGTGGAAAGGATTTATGCACTCTTTGCTGTATACACAAAATTATATAACATATGTAAGCCAGAAGCTTATTAACGATGCACGTGGGAGAAGCCAGCACCCACCCAGGAACCTGTGAGCATCTCCACCATCAGCCCCTCATTTCCTTCCTAGGTCTCCGGAGGCTTGTTTGTTTCACTTGGCCCTTAGGTTTCTAAGATTCCCCTCCCTGTTGTTTATTTTTTGCTTTGTTTTGCTGCTTTCCTGTGAGGCCATGCTGTAGCATAATGTATCGATTCCCTCTTTTGTCAAAAGACATTTGGGTTGTTTTTAGGTTTTTTGCTATTGCACAGAATAATGCTATGAATATGCCTCTGGGTGCCACACAGCTGTGCTCCAAGGTATAGAAATTGCAACTTTACAAGATAATGCTTTATTGTTTCTTGAAATAGTTATACCAGTTTAAGCGCAGATCAGCAGTGATGAAGTGTTTCTTCTGATCTACAGTCTCACCAACACTTGGCATTGATAGACTTATTGATTTTTTCCCCAACTAGTAGTTGTAAAATGTTTTATTCCTCTTGCTTTTAATTGCATTTCTAGACTACTAATGAGAGGTTAATCTTCTTTTATTTTTATTATTTATTTTTATTTAAAATATTTTTATTTAAATTCAATTAGTTTATATATAGGGTATTATTAGTTGCAGAGGTAGAGGTCAGGGATTCATTGATTGCTTATAACACCCAGTGCTCATCCCATCACATCTCTCCTTCATGCCCATCACCCAGTTACCCCATCTCCTTCCCACTCCCCTTCAGCAACCCTCAGTTTATTTCCTAGAGTTATGAGTCTTTTATCATTTGTCTCCCTGTTAATCATCTTTTAACATAAGTATTGGCCTTTAGTTTTTCCTCTTTTGTGAAATTGTCTGATCCTATATTTGCTCATTTTTTATAGAATTCTTTTTGTGCTCGTGATTTGTGTGAATTCTTTATATACCTGGATATGGATCCTTTTCCCGTTGTATAGGTTGCAAATATCTTCTCCCAAGTTGTGGCTTATCTTTTCATTATCTTTATGGTGTTTTTTGAGCAAGAGACATTCCCAGTTCTACTGTAGTTGAATTTATTTATTTATTTATTTTTAAAGATTTATTTATTTATTTGACACACAGACAGAGATCGCAAGTAGGCAGAGAGGCAGGCAGAGAGAGAGAGGGAAGCAGGCTCCCTGCTGAGCAGAGAGCCCGATGCAGGACTCAGTCCCAGGACCCTGAGATCGTGTCCTGAGCTGAAGGCAGAGGCTTAACCCACTGAGCCACCCAGGCATGCTGTAGTTGAATTTATTAATCTTTTCTTTTGTAGTTAGTGTTTTTGTGAGGGCTTGTTTGAGATATGCTTCCCCACCCTATATTATAAATATGTTTCCATATGTTGTCTTTAGAAAGTTTTAAGGCTTTGCCTTTCACATAGCAATCTTGGATCCATTTGGATTTTATTTGTGTAAATGGTGAGAAGTACAGATATAGTTTCGTGTCTCTCTAAATGGACAATGAGTTACCTTAACACCTTTTTTTGGATAGTCCCTTCTCTCCCCATTACTTTGTGATGCCCCCTGTTTTACCAATAGGGAGGGAAGGGCAAAGGGAGAGGGAGAGAGGGAGAGAGGGAAATCTTAAGCAGGCTACACCCAGGGTGGGTGGGCCAAGTGCCTTAGAACAAAAACAAAACCAAAAACACTCTGTTGAGATTTTGGTTGTAATTTATTGGGTCTTTAGCTAAGTTTGAAAAGAAGTGATACCTATATTTTTCTGAGTCTTTATATCTTTGAACATCAAATCTCTTACCCTTGTAAGGTGTTTAATATCTTTCAATAAAGTTTTATAATTTTCTCCAAACAAGTTTTGCACATTATTTGTCAAGATTCATTCCTAGGCATCTTCTATTATTTGTTGCTCTATTAATGGTATCTTTTAAAAAATTCAGTGTTCCCTTTTGTTGCTCATATATAGAAATGCAATTTATTTTTGAATATTGAACTTCTATCCAGATGGATTATGAAATTCTGTTATTATTTCCAAATCTTTGTAGAATCTTTTGGGTTATTTTGACAAACACACTATCTATCTTTATTTCTTCTCTAAGTTTTATGCCTTTAATATATTTTTCATGTGTTACTGTACTGCTGGTATCTTTAGAATAATGCTAAATATAGGTGTGACAGTGGGCATACTTGTCTTTTTCCTGATGGTATAAGAACTGTAAGTAATGACCCTTCATTAAGAATGAGCTTTTCTGTTTTCTTTTCTGTTGAGTTTTCTGTTTTCTTTAAAAAAAAAAAATCATTAGTAGGTGTTAAATTTTTTGATTTTTTCCCTACAACTGTTAAGATAATTATATGCTTAAAAAATCTGCATATGTTGGGAATTACACTGATTTTATTAAGCCACCTTTCATTCATGCCTGGAATAACCAATTTAGTCATGTTATAGTATAATTTGCTTAAAACATACTGCTGGGCTTGTTTGGCTAATATTTTGCTTAGGAAATTTTCCTCAGTGTCTATATGTTAAAATGACCTATCACATTCCCTTTTTTAAAAAAGATTTTATTTATTTATTTATTTATTTATTCAGAGAGAGCAAGTGGGTGAGGAGCAGAGGGAGAGGGGAAGAGAGAGAATCTCCAGGAGACTCCTAGCTGAGCTCAGAGCCCACCATGGAGCTCAATCCCGCAACCTCAAGATCATGACCTGAGCTGAAATCAGGAGTCAGACGCTGAGTTATTTATATTATATTATATTACATATAATATATATATTATTATTAGCTTGGTAGAGCGAGATATTCTCCTCTTTCTGTTCTCTAGAAGGCTGGAATAATCTATGCATGGAAAGTTTGTTGGAATTTGCCTAAAGATCATCAAGGTCTCTTGGTTTAGTTTTTTTGGCTTGGTTGTGTTTTTTTGTGGGAAGATTTTTAGTTATTAGTATTATTTCCTCAGCAGTTATGGGGCTATTAGAACTTTTTATTCCTTCTTAAGTCAGTTTTGCAAAATTATGTTTTTCGAAGAATTTGTCTTTCGAAGTTTTCAGATTAATTTGCATCTTTTGCAGCATTTTTTGTATTATCCTTCGAATATCTGATGAATCTGGTAGTTCTGTTGCTATTTTCACTCCAAATATTGTGTTCTTTTTTAAAAAATGCTTAAGTCATATTCATTTTATTAGCCATTTTCAAAACACCAACTTTTGGTTCGTTGATCTCCCCTATTTATCACTTTTTGCTTTTTATTTCATCATTAATTTCTGCCCTTTTGTTTGTTACCTTCTTCTTTCTAATTTTTTGGATTTCTTTGTTCCTTTCCAAACTTCTTAAGCTGGATGCTTAGCCCACTAATTTTAAACCTTTCTTCTTTCCTAATATTAGCATTTAAGACTATCTATTTCTCTCTGTGTCCTACAAGTTTGGGTATGTAACATTTTCATTGCCATCAAATTCGAAGAATTTTCTGGTCTATTGTGATTCCTTCTTGTGGTCCAGAATTTGTTTAGTGATGAGTTTTCAATTTTACACATTTACGGGAGTTGGTTTATTTATTTATTTTTTGTTATTGACTTACCCTTGGTTGTATTGTCAAGAGGGAATATGATTTGTGTGACACTGATTCTGCAAAATTATTTGGAATACGATTTACTCACTTTGGTATCCATAGTATCTGGCATAATGCCAAGAATGTAGAAATTGCTGGGTAAATGTTTGCTAATCTTATGAATGACAAATGAATGAATGTCTGGTGACCACGCATTCAACGGATTACCTCTTGCTGCTCAATTTGTCCATTCCATATTCCAAAGTAGCCTTGCAAAAAAGCACCAGAATTTTGGCCCTCCAAAATTGTCTTCCATCTCGCTCACTCCCTTCCTCCTTTGGCCTGGGAAGAGGACCCTGAGTGGGTGGGTGAAAGGAAGCTTGTAAAATCAGTAGCGTGAGCCCATCAGAGCGAGTCTTCAATGTAAACTAGGTAATTGCTTTCCCATTTGTTTCTCCAGTGACCTGGAGGAAAGTA
This sequence comes from Meles meles, assembly GCF_922984935.1. NCBI lineage: Eukaryota > Metazoa > Chordata > Mammalia > Carnivora > Mustelidae > Meles > Meles meles. Next base: position 121,213,676 of record NC_060071.1, read on the forward strand.
TTTCCTCTTTGATGGTAAGTCTCTAAAAATGCATGTAAAGTGACATCACCTCCAGTGGAAATCCTTATCTCATTGAATCCCTGTAACTAAATAAGCATGATATCCCCGTTTAAGAAATGGCAAAACAGACGTAAACGTAGTTAGCGGTGAGGCTGTTTGAGTTCCTGATGTGTACTTTTCTATATGCTAACCAATCTCCACTTCGTTTTTATCCCTTAAAATAACAGGTGGGTGGTACCTTGGACTCGTCTCAGAGAATATAGGTAGATAAAAACATTTGACTGAATTCTGTTTCTAAAAGGGCATTTGAAGACAAAGAATGAAAAATGCATATCCCTTCTGCACTGGTCAATAAATATTGGTTAAATAAAGGAAGGAAGGAACTTTCCTTATTTTGATGAGTACCTTTTCTCCCTTTTGAATCGAAACCACTTGGGCATATGACGGAGAAAACAGCGAATCATTAACTTCTTTGTCTTACTAAGCTTTTGAGAAGCCTTTCGAAGATGCTTATTAAACAGGTCTTGAAAGGGATATAGAGGGAAATATTCAGACCTTGTTATTTCAGAGTAAATCTCAGGAAAGATGGCAGTGTTCATATGTCATCACAAGATCTATATATTGCAACAACGTTCACATATTACAACAATGTTCATGTGTGTAACAGTGGCCATCCTTTGTAATAATGTTGATATATTGTAATAACACTTGACCCGGGCTGATCAGAAAGCTGGTAACTCAGTTATGCTCCCCTTACTTTTTAAAGTAAAAAGGGCATTAGGTCAGAAGCCCTTCCTCATCCAGGTCATCCTCTTACCTGGAGTTTTCTCCCTACTTTGCAGTAGTCTGGTCTGCAAAGTCCTGTCCTCATTTTTATGCAGAGCCAAGTGTGGGCATCTCCTAGCCATGTTTATATCTTTTCCTCTTGCGTCCTCCAGAGGGCCTCCTTAGCTCTGCATAGGTAAGAGGTGTAGACAGTTAGGAGGATAGGAATGTCATCTGGAGCATAGAGGATTCAGATTCATCAGCCTTTAAAATTGAAGAGACCTCAGACTTCGGTTTTCAGAGGAGTAAACAGGCTGAGGAAGACTTGCTTGAAGGCTACCATTGAGCTGGTGGAACATTCCGGACCAGAACCTGGCTTTCGATCCTTCTTTTCCCTTTCTTTTAGGAGGTAGCCTCTTTCCCTCTCTTCCCTTTCTTCCTCCTCCTATTTCTTCACATGAAGCTGTAACAATTAACCTTGACCAAGGGCCATTTCCATGCCAGGCACTGATGTAAAGGCTTTAAGTTGCACAGGCATCCGCCCCAAACCCCAGGAGTTAATGTTCCATGGGGAAAGCCAGGAAACCAAGGCTTTTAGAGGCAAAAAAACAAATAGAAAAACAAGAAAAACAGTTGTTTAAAATAACACAACAAAATAATAATAATAATAATAATAATAATAATAATAAGGAAGCAGGATTTAAAAGGGTTCTAACTCCAAAAGCCTGTCTTCCCACCAAACTATGCCTTCCTTTGAACTGAGTTACTGAGCTATGAAACACACCATGTCAGAGCCTAGACAGCTTTGTTTCTGCTTCTCTGCCTCCCTCCTTATCTCTTCTACACTTCCATCTTTCTTCCACTCCAGCCCCTTTCTACGCATTGTCTGCTCCCATGTAGGGAGACTCAGGAGTCCAGTCCATTGTGGCGAAGAGGACTACAGAGCAGATGTGGGCTGTTGGGGCTGGGGGTAAGCTCTTCAGGAACCTTCCATGTGCTTCTTCACTGGGACTTGATTTCAGATTGCAGGTCGATTATGTCTTTAGGTAGAAAGAGTTCATACAATTTAGGATGAAATTAAATGAGGAAATAGACTTTGATTTATAGGTATTAACTTTTCTATTGTGGCAAAAACATAGAACATGAAATTTACCACCTGAAACAGTTTTAAGTCACGTTCAACACAGTTCAAGTGTTCAGTATATTCACATTCCTATGAAACAGATCCCCAGAACTTTTTAAACTTGCAAAACGGAGACTCTGTACCCATTAAACATGGACTGCCCATTCCCCTCTCATCTCAGCCCCTGGCAACCACCATTCTACCTTCTGTTTCTGTGAATTTGACTACTCTAGGTACCTCATATCAGTAAAACCATACAAAATTTGTCTTCTTGTAACTAGCTCTTTTCACTTCCTGTAATGTCCTCAAGGTCCACCCATGGTCTAGCATGTGTCAGAATTTCTGTCCTTGTTAATGCTGAACGACAGTCCATTGTATGTGTATGCCACATTTTGTTTATCCGTTCAACAATGAACGTTTGGGTTGTTTTCACCTCTTGGCTACTGTGAATAATGCTGCTGTGAACATGGGTGTACAGACGTCTCTTCAAGACCCTGCTTTCAGTTCTTTTTATTTTATTTTATTTTTTTTAAGTAAGCACTGTGACCAGCATGGAGCCCAACACAAGGCTTGAACCCATGGCCCTGAGATCAGGACCTGAGTTGAAATTGAGGGTCAGGCGCTTAACTGACCGAGCCACCCAGGCGCCCCTCAATTCTTTTGTGTATACATATATCCGACCGTGTAATTATTGGATCATAGGGTAATTCTATGTTTAATTTTTTTAAAGGAGCTACCAGACCGCTTTCTACAGCGTCTGCACCACTTTACCTTTCCACTAATAGTGCATGGGGGGCCCAGATTCTCTTCATTCTCGCCAATACTTTTCCTCCGTCCCTCCTTCCTTTTTTCCTTCCTTCCTTTTTAGAGCAGCCATCCTAATGCGTGTGAGGTGAGCAATTAGTTTTTGAATGAATATTCTGTGCCAGGCACTATGCTTAGAGTATGGGGCTACAAAGATAAAGACGTTGTAGACCCTGCTCTCGAGTTGCTCTGTCTTGTGGTTGGACTAGCTCAGTATTTCTGCAAGGATGCGCACCTGCTCCCACATCGGCTGGGATACCTGTTACAAATACTGACTCTGGGGATTCTCTCTAGACCTCTTGAATCAAGAGCTGTATTAATTGCAAGCCTCAAAGCTGATTCTAATGCACACCATTGGGCTAGATCAGTAGTTAATCTCGCTGCACATTAAAATCTGGCTTGAGGGGTGCCTGGGTGGCTCAGAGGGTTAAGCCTCTTCTTCAGCTCAGGTCATGATCTCAGAGTCCCGGGATTGAGCCCTGCGTCAGGCTCTCTGCACAGTAAGACAGGAGAGAGACAGGCTCTCTCCCTGTCTCTCTCTGCCTGCTTCTCGGCCTACTTGTGTTCTCTGTCTGTCGAATAAATAAATAAAATCTTTAAAAAAAAATCTGTCTTGAACCTCTCCAGCAGTTGTGATTTATCTGGTCTGGGGCGGGCTTCTAGAATATAGTTTAGAGCTTTCCAGGTGATACAAATGTATAGTCAAGGTAGAGCAACATGGGACTGGATGATTTCTAAATTCCTTCTAGCTGTAATATTCTGCCATTGGCAGCATTGTTTAGTTCAGCAAATACTTATTGACTTGTTTTGTCTGGGCAAGCCTGTGGGTCAGCTAAGGTGTGATGGTGGGCACAAGATCGCGCTCTAAAGGAAGGCTTACGTTGTGTCCTGCCCCATCCGTACTGACCGCCAGGATAACCTTAGGAAAGTTCCCAAACCAGGAGAGGGTGGGATCATGGAATTCTAAAGAAGAAAATCTTAAAGAAGAAGGGGCAGGTTGACCGTGCCAAAGAATACTGAGAAGTAGGAAGGATAAAGACTAAATCATTGGATTTGACATTGTAGAAGTCAGTGGTGACCTTGGAGAGAGGCTGTCATAGGAGTAAACAGCTGAAAGTCTGATGGGAGTGAGTTAGAGAGAGAGTGGGAGGTGCAGAGATGGAAAAGTGATTGCAAACCACAACTTCAAGCAAGTCCGGGACAGAGGGGCTCAGAGACTTGTGGTGGAAACTGGGAGTTGCCTGGGGCCATTGTTTTATTGTTCTTTATGAGAATTTCCTTCTCTACTGCTACTAACACAAACACACACACACACACACACACACACACACATATATATATATATATATATATATATAAAACATTAATTATGAACCCAGCTAGGCAGACTCTTACAAACAGACTCTTGACTCAATGATTTAGAATCAAGGACCACATTTTTTCGGGCTCAGCCTATTGTGGTTTTTAAAAACTATACGGAAGTCAAATGGTTCTGATTGAAGCAAACTCAGAGAGCTCATCAAAACATAAAATTTAATGCTGGGTTTTACAGACTTGCAAAGGGCTGGGGCTTTTGGGGGAGTCCACTGAGAACCAATACAAGCACCCACATGTGGGAGAGGATGACTGTGTTTTTATTTTTCCTCCTCATTGTCTTTTCATTTTTTTTCTTTTCTTTTCCCCTTTCCAGTTCTTTCTGCTCCCATTTCTTCCTCCCCCAGCATCCTTAGGCTGGCATGTGACCTTTTACAAATGGATTCCTCTCCCCTTCCCCACTGCACTCACTGTGCTCACCCATGTCTGTCCGCTCACAGTAACGGCTCATGGCTCTCTGAACGTGCTGTGCCTCGCATGCCTCTGTGCCTTTGTACATGCTGTTCCTCTCTGACTTTTGTTTCAGGTGTACAACATAATGATTCAATATCTGGGGACACTGTAAAATGATCACAATTAATCTAGTTACCCTCTGTCACCATGTAAAGTTACATAGTGTGCAATGAGGTATTATTGACTAGAGTCACATTGCCTACATTATATCCCCGACTTATTATTTTAAAGATTTTGTTTATTTATTTGACAGACAGAGATCACAAGTAGGCAGAGAGGCAGGCAGGGGGGGCGGAGCAGGCTCCCTGCTGAGCAGAGAGCCCGATGTGGGGCTCGATCCCAGGACCCTGAGATCATGACCCAAGCCAAAGGCAAGGCTTAACCCACTGAGCCACCCAGGTGCCCCCTGACTTATTATTTTTATGACTGGAGGTTTTTTCCTCTTGACCCTCTTCTCCCATTTCATCCACACTGCAGCCTGCTTCCTCTCTGGCATCTGCCAATCTGTTCTCTGCCCCTATGAGTTTTGTTTTGTTTGTTCACTTGTGTTGTTTTCTAGATTCCACATATTAGTGAAATCACATTTGCCTTTTTTTAATTTCCGAAAGATTTTATTTATTTATTTGACAGAGTGAGTGAGAGAGCAGAAGCAGGGGAAACAGCAGAGGGAACAAGAGAAGCAGGTTTCCCTTGAGCAGAGAGCCCGATGCGGGGCTCGATTCCAAGACTCCGAGATCATGACCTGAGCCGAAGGCAGACGCTTAATGAATGAGGCACCCAGGCACCCTTCCTATTTGCCTTTCTCTGTCTGACTTTATTCACTTAGCGTAATACCCTCAGAGTCCAACCACATTGTCACAAATGGCAAGATTGCATCTTTCCTCATGATTGAGTAATATTCCATTTTGTGTGCACATATACCATAATTTTTTTTTGCTGTCAGTGAGAAGATTTTTTAAAATTTATTTTCAGCATAACAGTATTCATCATTTTTGCACCACATCCAGTGCTCCATGCAATACGTGCCCTCCCTATTTTTTTTAAGAGATGTATTTATTCATTTGAGAGAGAGAGAGAGAGGCAGCATGTGTGTGAGCAGGAGGAAGGGCAGAGGGAAAGAATCCCAAGCAGACTCCCTGCTGAGTGGGGAGCCCAAGGCAAGATTCAATCCCAGGACACTGAGATCATGACCCAAGCTGAAACCAGGAGTCAGATGCTGAACAGAACCCCTACTGTAACTTCTTTATCCATTCATTCCTTGATGGATACTGGGTTGTTTCCCTATCTCGGCTATTGTAAATAATGATATCATGGACAGGGTGTTGCGAACATCCTCTCGAATTAGTGTTTCCACTTTCTTTGGCCAAATACCCAGAAGTAGACCTGGATCATATGTCAGTTCTGACAGGTGTGAGATGGTATCTTATTGTGGTTTCGACTTGCATTTCCCTGATGATGAGTGGTACGGAGCATCTTTTCATGTGCCCGTTGGCCTTCTGTACATCTTCTTTGGAAAAATGTCTTTCAGATCTTCTGCCCAGTTTAAAAATCAGATTATTTGCTTATTTATTTTCGTTATTGAGTTGTATGAGCTCTTTGCGTACTTTAGATATTAACTCCTTGTTGGAAATATGATTTGCAAATATCTGCTCCTATCCAGTAGTTTTTTTTTTATTAATTTTTAAAAATTTTGTTGATGGTTTCCCTTGCTGTGTGCAGTAGCTTTTTGTTTGATATAACTTATTTGTTTGTGCTTGCTCTTGTTGTCATTGTCTTTAGAATCAGATCCCAAAAAAATAAAGCCCAGAGCGATGTCAAGAAGCTTACCATCTATATTTTCTTGCAGACATTTTGTAGTTTCTCATCTTATATTCAAGTTTTAAATTTTTAACTCATTTAGAGTTAATTTTTGTGTATGGTGTAACATAGTGGTCCAGTTTCTTTCTTTCTTTCTTTTTTTGCATGTGGCTGTCTAGTTCTTCCAGTACCATTTAGGTCCGTTGAGTATCCAACTCTTTTTTTTTTTTTCCAGTACCATTTATTGGAGAGACTGTTCTTTCCCCATTCTATATTTTGCCTCCTTTGTCATAATTATTGATCATATATGCATGGGTTTATTTCTGGAGTATCTGTTCTGTTCTGCTGATCTCTGTGTTTATTTTTATACCAATACCACATCATTTTGATTACTCTAACTTTGTAATATAGTTTTAAACCAGGGAGTGTGATGCCTCCAGCTTTGTTCTTCTTTCTCAAAATTGCTTTGGTTATTCAGGGTCTTTTGGGGTTCCACACAAATTTTAGGATTGTTTGTTCTATTTCTGTAAAAAGTGCAGTAAAGTTTTTGATGGGGATTACAATGAACCTATAGATTGCTTTGGGTGATATGGAAATTTTAACTATATTAATTCTTCCAATCAATGAAATGGAATATCTTTCCATTTATTTGTACCTTCTTCAGTTTCTTTCATTAGTGTCTTGTAGTTTTCAGGGTACAGGTCTTTTACCTCCTTGGTTAAATTTATTCCCCGTTATTTTATTCTTTTTGATGAAATTGAAAGTGGGATGTTTTCTTAATTTCTTGTTCAGCTAGTTTGTTAGTATATAAAATGCATCAGATTTTTGTATATTGATAATGCATTCTGCAAATTTACTGAATTTGTTTGTTCTTTTTTAAAGAAAGATTTTATGTATGTTTGAAGGTATGTATGTATGTATTTATGGAGAACATGAGCTGGGGGAGAGGCAGAGAGAGAGGAAGAGAGAGAATCTCAAGCAGACTCCATGCTGGGTATGGAATCCATTGTGGGGCTTGATCCCACACTCCCCAGATCATGACCTGAGGTGAAATCAAGAGTTGGAGGCCTAACTGACTGAGCCACTCAGGCATCCCTGTTTATTAGTTCTAATCATTTTTTGGTGAAGTCCTTGGGGTTTTCTTTATATAAAATCATGTCTCCAAATAGTGACAATTTTACTTTTTCTTTTGCCATTTGGATGCATTTTATTTCTTTTTCTTGTCTAATTGCTTTGGCTAGGACTTCCAATACTCTGTTGAATAAAAGTGGTGAGAGTGCATCCTTGTCTTATTCCTGATCTTAGAGGAAAAACATTCAGATTTTTGCCATTGGGTGTGATGTGTTTTATGTGGGTTTATCATATATGGCTTTTACTATGTTTATTATGTTACATCCCTTCTATACCTGCTTTGTTGAGAATTTTTATCATAATGAATGTTGAATTTTATGACCATATGACTTTTGTTCTTCATTTTGTTAATGTGGTATATCACATTAATAATGTTGATTGATTAATCTGCAAATGTTGGAACACCTTTGCACCCCTGGAATAAATCCCATGTGATCATGGGGTATGGTCTTCTAATGTATTGTTGAATTCAATTTGCTAATATTTTGTTGTGATTTTTGCATGTATGTTCATCAAGGATATTGGCCTGTAATCTTTTTGTGTGGTGTTCTTGTCTGGGTTTGGTATCAGGTTAATGCTGGCCTCATAAAATGAGTTTGGAAGCGTTCCCTCCTCTTCAGTTTTTTGGAAGAGTTAGAGAAGGGTAGGTATTAAATCTTCTTTGAATGTTTGGTAGAATTTACCAGTGAAGTCATCTGGTCTTGGACTTTTGTCAGGAGGTTTTAGATTACTGACTCAATCTCCTTGTTAATTTCAGTCTATCCAGATTTTCTATTTCTTCATGATTCAGTCTTGGAAGATTTCATATTTCTAGGAATTTATCCATTTCTTCTAAGTTGTCCAACTTGTTGATGTATAATTTTTCATAGTAGTCTCTTATGACCTTTTGTATTTCTTTGGTATCAGTTATAACTTCCCCTCTTTCTTTTCTGATTTTATTTGAGTCCTCTCTCTTTTCTTAGTGAGTCTAGCTAAAGGTTTGTCAGTTTTGTTTATCTTTTTCAAGAATCAAGCTTTAATTTCATTGATATTTTCTATTTTTTTTTTAGCCTCCATTTCTTTCTGCTCTGATCTTCATTATTTCTTTCCTCTTACTAACTTTGGACTTTGTTTGTTTCTCTTTAATAGTACCTTTTGGTTTATCGGGGAAGGCCTGTAGAGGAACTCTGGGCCAGTATGGATCCAATGCTTCAAGTTTAGGAGGGCAAGGCCAGAGGGAGCCCACCTTCTTCTTCTGGCTAACTCCTCTTCATTTGTATTAGGGTACAAAATAAGCTGCTATAGCAAAAAGACCTTCGACACACTCGTTTAGATAAGAGAGAATTTAAATCTTCCCTTATAGTACAGTCCAGAGGCAGGTAGTTCAGGGCTGGTAGAGTGGCTTGCCCAAACTCAGCACGTGGCTCCGTCTTACTGGATCCAAGATGGCTGCTCTGGCTCTCACCATCACACCTACATTCCAGCCAGAGGGAGGAGAGAAGTGACAAGGGGACCACACACTCATTATTTTAAAGTATGACTCAGATGTTGGGATACATTATTTTTATGTATGTTTCACTGGCCAGATTTAGTCACATAGTCCCACTTCCCTGTAAGGGAAGCTGAAAAAATACAGTCTTTAGTTGGAAGAATGGATATCGGAGGACAGTATCCAATTGTGGCAGTCTCTGGCACATCATCTGTCTAGATCCACCCATGTATCTTTAGCCTCAGGGAGCCTGTTCCTCCTGGAAATGACCCCATTCTTTGCTCCAGCATGACACTTACCATACTTAATTGGAATTATCTGGTCCCTTATCTGATTCCTACTACACTATAAACAGAAATGACCCAGGTGTCATTTATCTTTGAATCCCTAGTACCTACAGCAGGATGGGTTCATGGTGAATAGATGTGGCATGCTTGAATCCTGTTTAACTTTTTATTGCCACTGCGACTTGGGCCCTTTGCTCTTTATGGCGGGGGTGGGGGGGGGGTGCCAGAGTGGTCTGGCAGGTCAGTCTGTTGGTTGGCCCCACGTGTAGCTTCTTTCTCTCCCTGCCTTCCACACTAGAGAAATCCGGGGATTTGCTAGGGACTGCAGAAGTGTGGATATAAAAGGACAGCCTCTATTCTATGGGCTGGGTAAACATGCAATTTGGAAAAGTGTTGAATTCGTTCAAATATTTGTTTTAGGCTCAAGTGATAGAATCCAACTCTTACCAAGGCCAAAGGGCGGTGGAGAGCAGGTGTGGCAATTTCAGCCCTGGACTGTTGGGGGTGGAGCCTTCACTTCCAGACTCTCAGGACATGTGGCCTCCCTTCGGCCAAGAAGGGGTCCCCAACCCCTTTGGTCTCTCCATGCTTCTCTCCTCTTCCTCCTATGTCTTGAGGTTTCACTTCTTCTTGGGTTGTAGTCTTGACAGTTGTCCTCTGGTGTGCTGGGGTTGTCTGCTAGAGATGGGAAGAGGTTGGGGGTAGGAGAGGAGACATAGTAGGTTGCTCTCAGGATGAAATATCTAGATTCTTAATCAACTGCTGGTGAATCGCTTATAGCTTGTTATGTTGAAAAAGCCATCTGTCACTTCCCCCCTTGTTCTAGGGTTCCAGACTAGGTGTATGTGAAGGAATAATTCCTCTACATCATTGTTCAATGTCAAGACCTGCCCTGCCCTCCCAGATTTGGGACATTCCCAGTCCTTTGTTCTCATAGCCCTCTGCAGTGCCCTTCACACATTTGTTTCTCTTCCACGGCAGTCTTTCCCACTGGCCGGCAAGCACTAGGTGCACAGGTGTAGTGGCCCAGTTTCACAGATAAGAAAGCAAATGCAGAAGGTCAGTGACATGCACAGTGGCAGCCTGGTTAGTTAGTGATGGAGTCAGAAGTGGTGGCAGCGTTTTTGAGCTCAGGTGTGGGGAACAAAACACATGCAGATTTTGTTATCAGGTTCTGGGAGTGACCTGGCAGGGAGTGTGTGTTGCTGACGAAAGGCTGATTCCTTGAGGTGAGTTTGCACACCTGGGCATTCTCTCAGGCAGCACCAGGCTGAGTGTTTTGTCCTAAGCCTGAAAAAATGGATTGGATTTCCTGGTTGTACCCTAGGAGGTCCCATTAGAGCCCATTTTCAGGCCGGAATGAAGGTGTAGCTTTTCCCTCCTCTGATGTTCCTCCTACTAGTGACTGTTGAAAATACACTTTGTCCTTGACTGGACATTCAGCAATCTAGGAGAAGAGAGGAAATATACTTTATTCCATCAGGCCAAGCACATGGTGCATCAAAGCCTTTGGAGGCTGAAGACACTTTTGAATCAGCCCTGGGCATGGGAATAAAGCCCCAGGCATGGCAGGCTGAGGCTTGAGACTCTACTGGAGTTGGAGCTGTCTGCCAGATAGCCTTGAACCCATGGGAATGAGATTCAGGCCTCAAAAGGAATGGATGATTGAACTGGTTTCCTCCAATGCCCTGTGGCCTGACACATGTACCTCTTGCTTTCAGAAAATTCCAAGAACGAAGGAGCTTCATTCAAATATAAGTTATTTCCATACTCTCTCCATCATGCCAGGCACTGTGTTAGGAGCTTAAGATACAGATGTGAGGGGGCACCTGGGTGGCTCAGTGGGTTAAAGCCTCTGCCTTCGGCTCAGGTCATGATCCCAGGGTCCTGGGATCGAGCCTCGCATCGGGCTCTCTGCTCGGCGGGGAGCCCGCTTCCCTCTCTCTCTGCCTGCCTCTCTGCCTACTTGTGATCCCTGTCTGTGAAATAAATAAATAAAATCTTAAAAAAAAAAGATACAGATGTGAGTAAGACTCATTTCTGGCTTGCAAGAAACTCTCAGTTTGGGGGAGGGAGATGGGCCATCCGCAGCCAATGACGTCATTCCAGTATGAAGGGCTATAAAGCTAGATGTGCTTTAGCACATGTTTGAGTAGGAAGGTAGGCTTAATGTGCTAGGTTGCTGAGGTGCCAAAAGAAAGCTATGACATTTCTAAGGAGGGGGCTGTAATATTTGGAGAAGGAGAGCCACACGATCATTTTTATGTCTTGGATGGTTCTGGAAGTTGTGTTTAGCTTGCTGTCAGCGGGAGAGACTGGCGGCTGGCAGACTAGTAACAAGGTTATTTCAATCATTTAGAGAAAAGACTATGAAGCCTTGGAGTCTCTGGGGGAGATACAATAAAGAGGGGGATTTCCAGAAGGAGAACTGTGTGAGAATAAGGAATTGGGGGAAGGACTGAAGAATGCCCAAGGTTTGTAGCCCGGGCTACTAGGATACAGTGAAGCCCTTAACCATGGCATTGGAAGACGATCAGGGACAAGGAGATCACAGAACTGTGGCACTGAGGGTGACAAGGAAGTCAGAATGTGGGACAGGAATAAGCTCAGAGGGGACAAGGGAGAAGAGACTGTGGGGCAGATGCAGCGAAGATTGTAAGATTCAAGGGCTGTAGGATTACTAGGCCATGCTTGGGGAAAAGGGATCATCTGCATCAGAGGAAAGACACTGTCCTTTCTTCTAATTGGAATCTTTTGCACTTTTTGTCATCCCTTTGGAGCAGTATTTCTTTAAAAAATTTTTTTTTAATTTAAAGATTTTGTTTTAAATTTATTTATTTGACAGACAGAGATCACAAGTAGGCAGAGAAGCAGGCAGAGAGAGAGCGGAGGAAGCAGGCTCCCCGCCGAGCAGAGAGCCGGAGGTGGGGCTCAATCCCAGGACCCTGGGATCATGACCTGAGCGGAAGGCAGAGGCTTTAATCCACTGAGCCACCCAGGTGCCCTGGAGCAGTATTTCTAAGAGCTTTGTTAATGTCGGGGGACCTGAGTTTACGCATAGAAATCAACTAAAGTGGGGGAGGACTTCTGAAGGCACACAATGCTCTCGCCCAAGGCTGTTGCTGTACACCAGGAGAGCCTTCCGTCCCGTGCAGACCAAGCTGCAAATTTGTTTAAGAAGACTCTAAAAATCCTAATAGTATCCAGTAACCTGTGGGTTGGATCGTAGAGGAATATTTGAATTTCAGTTCTCTCCTGGACTCCCTTGAACAGCCTCTGAAACTCTGAGCAGGTTGCATGGATACAGAACCAAATACCATGATAATCTAGCCCCTTGCCACACAGAGTGTGGCCCCTGGGTCACCGGAGCTTTTCAGAAACGCAGAATCTACCAAACTGGACCCTGAACTTCAGTGAGTTCCCCACTGATGCGTATGCCCATTCAAGCGTGAGAAGTACTGGTCTGGCACAGCAAGCTCCAGATACGGTTTTGCACTGGAATCATGCGGCTAACTTTAAACAGCTTTCCAAGCCTCAACCCCAGACGTTCTGATTGAGTCAGGCAATTCTCTTGGGTAGGTAGGTTTGGGAACCACCGGCTTGTATAGGTTCAAAAATGCTTCTCTGTTGATGGACAAATGGCATGAATCTCAGTAAATGGAAATCTAGTTTGAGCTCCACATTTGCTTGATTTACAATCATGGTAATAACTAATGCTTTGTGCCCTTAAAAAAAAAAATACCGTGTCTAGACTGGCCATGAGCAGCTTTGGCTCCTTGCTATCGGAACAATTTGATACCCGACACTCAAGAAGGAAGATACGTGCCATCCCTTCCTTGCCCCCCACCCCCGACAACTGCAGTGACCCTTCCTACATTGGCAGAAGTTGAATGGGCTTGGCCAATTATCTGCCCATTTTGAAAGCAGCTGAAGTCAGCTGATGTTTACCAAGCACTCTGATGAAAATAATTATCCAGGACCAAACAATGTGATCTCCATTAGTTGCATAGTTTGTTTCTGTAGAAGGTCATAGCTAGAAGGGGTCTTCCAGAACTCTCCTCCAAGCTCTCACTTTACAGATAGAAAAAGAGAACCCACAGAGAGGTGGAAACCTGCATTCCAGCTGGTTTCATCCAAGAGAAAAGGATTTTTGTTGTTGTTGTTTGGAAAAATGGACCACATGTTTGTTGCCTAATTAGAGACACAGTATGAACAAGCTTTGTATTCTAAGCTTAATATCAAGCATTGAGAAAAGTGCTGTAAACACAGAAAGATCTGGCGTCTATTGCCCAGGACCCACCAGACACATGGAGTGCAGATGTCCTGGGATTTCAACAAGCGAGTTCTCAAACGCTGAGGTCTTTAATTAAGCAGGTGTTTGGGAAGTAGGTCCTGTGTTAACTTCCAGCCTTGGCTGGGCTTGTCTCACTGAAAAATGGCACTGACCCAGCCCAGCAGCAGGCCTGAAACTGGCTTCAGTTGGAGGCATAGGAATGTGCCATTGTTACTTTCTTCTTTCTTATCAAGCCCCATTAGCTTGAGCAAGGAAGGAACAAAAATGGGCTGGGAAAACATGTTGTTTCACTGGGTAAAAATTTACTACCAAGGAAATGATTTTGCCATTTCCAAAAAAGGCCTTTGGAAAGGTGTCGCCTTCCAAATACTTTTGGACGTTTTCTCCCAGTGTCACCCAGTGAGAATGTTTACCTTTGGCTGATGGCCATTCTCGCACAAGAACAGAGACATTCCTCTGAGCTTGTGCACACGGGTACGCGAGGATGACCCCTTGTTTGCTCACAGTGCTGGAGAGCAGAAGACGCACAAAGAGGGAAGAGTCATAGGTAGGGTCAAGGTTGATCATATTTGGCTCTGGAGTTCGGTCAGACACATGTACTCCTAGGTCGTCAGACGTCTGCAATTATGGAATCGTAGATGAACCCATGAATGCTGAAGTGAAGAGGTGGAAACCGAGACTTGTCGCCATCTCTTGCCACGTGTCTACCGCTCCCAGGGGAGAAGTTCCCGGCTCTGGCTCCGGAAGAGCTAAGCGTGCTTACAGTCCCCTGAGCCCCGGTGCTGTCTTCTGGGTGTCTTTGGTGAATCCGAGAATAAAGCCAGCGGGGGCAGAGGCCATGGGTCCCCTACCTTTCACAGCAATTAGAAATAGCACCTCACTTGGGGTAGGGAACTAAAATTTCTGGGACACCTATGGTGTGCCAGGTGGTGGCTAGAGGACCTGTGTACGTTACGCGTTAACTTAGGAACTCTATTTAGTAGCTCTCTTTAGCTGAACACCTGGGTAGGGTCCAGGAGCCTTGATGAACTTGCTCAGTAATACTTAGTTACCAAGTACAGGAGCCTGGATTCACACCCAGCTCTTCCTGCCCCCAAAGTTATTTATTTATTTTGCCCACTTGCTTTGTTTTACAGCTTTTAAAGAGCCTTTAATTTCAGCTAGAACGTGTGCTATGAAAACTGTTTAAGTATTTCCCTTTAACTTTCAGGAATAAATGTGGATGTGTAAATGCATCTTTGGGTATGATATGTAAATTCAGATATGATAAAAAGCTGGCATACATATGCATATTATTTATATTCAAACTGATTTATGCCTATTTAAGGCAGTACCTTTGGTCTGTTATGTTTGCCAATAGAGATCTTTTTTTTAAGATTTTATTTATTTATTTGACAGAGAGAGAGCATAAGTAGGCAGAACGGCAGGCAGAAAGAGAGGGAGAAGCAGGCTTCCCGCTGAGCAGGGACTCGATCCCAGGACCCTGGGATCATGACCTGAGCCCAAGGCAGCCACTTAACCGACTGAGCCACCCAGGCGCCTGCTGATAGAGATCTTTATAGGAGAACCTGCGAGCCAGCACAAAGATTGTGGTCTCTCCCCAAGGTGTCTCTTGAGTCAGCCTGAAAGGGTCCATTTGTTGTGTTGTCTGGGTTGTTGGGAAGTTGCCTTCTCATGTCGTGAGCCCACCTCCTCCATCTGCTGCCCCTGAGAGATCCCAGCTGGCCTTGATGGACATCCTTCATTCACACTGTCTGAGTGCACCTGCCCACGTGAAGCTTGCGTCTGGCTGGGCACGTGAGAAAGAGCCATCGGTATGAAATCCTAAGCGAGTATCTCTAATATGTGGGCTGCTGTCCTGTGGCCTGGGAGCCCAGTCTGGCCAGTGGCCTCCTGAGAGGATGGTAGGGACATGATTGATCTTGAGCGAGCAGTTGTTTCAGATTGGGAACGTTTCCATCGAGGGCCACTTTGGGGACATCTAATGGAAGAGGTGACGGCTCAAACCAAGTCACACAGGTCAGCAGGGCTGTGCCACTCAGTGCAGAGGACAGCTTCTTCCTGGACAGGTGCAGGCCTGGGCTTCCATCTGTCAGCAGGTTCTGGAGATGGGAGCCGGCTTTCTCCTCCGGTTGCCCGGGGTGCTGGCCACATGGAGAGTGGATGGATGTTGCCCCACCTGGCGAGAGACGAGCCACGGATGCGCTAGTGGAATCGTCTGGGTGCCAGGGCAGCTGACCAAGACAACAGCTCCCAGGAGCGAGACAGGGAGGGGCAGAGGACCCTAAGGAGATCCTCAGCCTGGGAGTGACATGGCTGGAGGGCTCTGCTGGAGGCCAGCTCTCCCAAGTGGCCTGGAAGTTCGGGAGGGGACACACACACACACACACACACAGCCACAGTAGACCCTAAAGGATGAATGAAGCCATAAATAAAGGACTGAATGAACCGAGTATTCTTTCTTGGGAGACTCTTCCTAAGTATCACGTGGGAAAGGAACTAGCAGAGGCGGTTTACACACGAGGATAATGACACTTACTCAGGTTGCTGTAACTTGTACTTTTCCACTGATGCAGAAAAGGACCCTTTGCCAAAGAATGTCCTTGGAGTGGTTCGATGTATTTTTCTTTCTGTTATTTAAGTCAAATGTAGTTAATGTAAGCGGTTCAGCTGGGAGCTGGGAGGTGTGATGAGTCTTCCAGCCCTGGTGGAACCCCAGGGTGAGAAGAACATTCTAGCCTCTGCCCCGCGAGGTTTGTAAGCTCATGGTGGTTTTCAGGGGGGTTGGTCATGGTTTGCTTTTAAAGTCCATACACCAGAACGGTCTTGCCAGCACGTGGGCTGGGGAAACCTGTCTGGGGGCCTTGAAGGCATTCATGTCTGATGGTCATGGGTTCCTTCATTCATTCAATAAAAAACTGTTGAACGTTTGCTATGGACACAAGAGTCCCACCAGGTATGTTTTCAGGATATAAAGGTGAGACACATCCTCGGCAAAACTCCAGGGACTCACAGGGTTCTCAAAAAAATATGTATATCATGACAATCCATTCGGTGAGTGAAAGTGTAAAATACACATTTTTTAACGTACGTCGACAGAAATGCCGTTGGATCAAGTTAATTCTTTAATTCCGTAAAGGTGATGGAGTCCTTCAAAAAATGCACTTTCCAGATGTGGTTTCTAGGCTTGACTGTTTTGCATGTGCCCGTGTGTGTGCACGCATGCCTGTGCCCTCTTGGGCCCCGCACACCCCTGGGAGCCCCGTCTGGTCCGCTGGCTCGGGTTGGTTTCTCCCCGCAGGAGTCCGCCGGCCCATTGTGTATGTCAAAAGTTACACAAACATGGAGTCTTGGGAACTTGCTATCACCAAGTCTAATGGCTTCTCCCCTGGGGTCTCTCTCACCCTTTAATCCTCTCAAGGCAGGAAAAAGCATGCACATTCCAAAGGCGCTGCTGTTCCCAGGGTATAGTTGCCATCCATCACTCCCGGCCGGAAAAATGTAACCATGCCCTGGCTGATAGTGGCAGTATTTATTATCCTAGTCTTCGATAGGGATTGGAGCATGAGTGGCTGGCGGCCAAGCATTATTCGCTGGTTCCCCTGGGAGGCTTTGCTGGGTGGGCAGCACTGAGGGTGGAAGGGAGGCCAAGGGCAGGGGCAGGAGCTCTTGCAGCCAAGAACAGGCTGGGTTTCTGCCATGAAGACTGCACATCGTCAGTGTGTCAGGGTATAGGGAAGGCCGCACCACCTGGGAGCCAGGTTCTTGGAAGCTGCACGTTAGAGGCCTGAAGGCTGGTTTCCCGAGATGCCCAGACATCTGATCATTTGGGGGTGGGCTGTGGGTGGATGGGCATCGTCGGTATTGACGCGTCGCAGGGGCTGGTGACCGACCATGGTGGTGTCACCTGAACCTGCCTTGGTGATGTGACCTCTGCCATTCCTGCACGGAGGGGCCTGGAGTCAGGTGGGCAGGGAGGTCTGGGCTCAGCTCTTGGCTCAGTACTATTCACGCTATCAGCAGAGTTCTCCCATCTGTAAGATGGAGGTTATGAGTCCCCCTCGCAGGGTTTATGAGAATAAATATGGTGACATCTGTGCCGTGTCCTATACACACATGACCTGTACACACAATACGTGCAGACCACATACACACACGACGCGCAGACTACATTTGCAGGTATGTATGCGCGCGCCTTATACACGTGACCTGTGTGCACCGCGTATGCATGCTCCACGTGCTGGGTGAGTAGCTTTCAGTATTATTTCCAGTTGCGTGTGGTCCTTTAGGAGGAGGCAGGGAGAAGATGTAGCTGAGGCAGCTCCCAGTGCAGGCGTGAGAGGAGCGAAAGGCAGGTGCTCTGCTAAGGTACAGACAGGAAGGGGAGGCTGACAAGGAGGGGAGACACTGGCATGGGATCTGGGGTGTTTGATGGATTCTGTGTGGTGAATTAATAGATGAATGTTTAAGGAAAGTCCCCTCCTCCAGGTGGAAGTGAGGGCGTGGTGTCAAGAGGTTGTTATAGGATGCAGCTTGGGAAGAAAGGGCAGAAGGATTTGCTTCTGTTAAAACAGTTCTGAGTGCTGAGGGTGCATACCAGATGTCTTGGAGAATGTGGCCACGCGTATAGCTTGGTCTCTATGCTCCGAAGCTCTTGATTAGGGGGAAGGGGTCGACTTGCACACAGGAAGCTGCACACTGCCAGACAGACAGCCATGTGCAGGCAGTCATGCAGAGAGTGCCAGTGTTGAGCAGAGGGCAGGAAGAGATCCATCCCAGGAGCTCTAGAGTGGAGCGGGGGGAAGGCTGCAGGGCTCTGTGGGGTTTCTGGAAGGTGCAGGCACCCCAGACTGAAGGATTCTCATGGATGGCTACAATCAAGCTGTTTCACTCCTAGCTTCCTTTGGCAGGAGATGTTTATTTTTCTTCTGTTATGTTCTCAGAGGTGTTTCTTCGACAGGTATGCAATAGACCCCAGTTTAACACACGCATGAATACGCCAAAGACAAAACGTGTTTCTAAATCAAGTCCTGGGGTGCCTGGGTGGCTCAGTGGATTAAGCCGCTGCCTTCGGCTCAGGTCATGATCTCAGGGTCCTGGGATCGAGCCCCGCATCGGGCTCTCTGCTCTCTGAGGAGAGCCTGCTTCCTCCTCTCTCTCTGCCTGCCTCTCTGCCTACTTGTGATCTCTCTCTCTCTGTCAAATAAATAAATAAAATCTTAAAAAAAATTAACTAAATCAAGTCCTGGTTATTATCAAGGTGACCTGCTTTTAGAAAGTGGTGGGATGGGATGTCAGTAGACTCCCCCAGGATGTGTGTTCTCTTCTTTTGTGGATTTTCTTTTGTGGATTTCTGGGAGAGCAGACCAGGTCTCCAAAAAGGTCAGTGTCTCCTAGGGGTATCCATCAGGGAGATGCATCCGTCTCCTTGGATGCGGCCTGAAGACATTATCACCTCCTTCCCAGAAGGACAAGCAAGCAACTCTCACCCCTGGTGGCTCCAGGGCTCTGGATAAATACAAGTGACAGTCTCTGGACTATGTCTGTCTTACAGATGTGGATGAGTGTGCAACGGATTCTCACCAGTGCAACCCGACCCAGATTTGCATCAACACGGAAGGAGGGTATACCTGCTCCTGCACCGATGGCTACTGGCTTCTGGAAGGCCAGTGCTTAGGTAACAGCTCGTTGGGCTCGCAGAGACTCTTGGAAGTTCATGGTTGCCAGGGGTATTGTGAAATGGGGGCATAATGGGGTGGCTTCAGGGCAGTGGGCTTTTCTCTGTGGGGGGAGAGATGTAGAAGGCAATGGAGCCTGCATTGCTCCTTTAAATCAATCAAGACCATCACCGCCAATGTCCTGGTCAGAGTGTTTGAATATATGTTTTAAGGGCTTGTATTTGATTTCACCTAAACCTACTTCCTGCCTCCAGGAAGTTTATATCCAAGGCGGAAAGTGATAGAGGTGAGGATTATTCCGTCTTAGTGAGAAATCATGTTAAGAAAAGAGACCACTTTCTTAGTCACAGAAATGTCCCAAGTCTCAACTGTGGGTCAGTAGATTCTAACGCCGCCTCCCATTACTCACCCCACTAGCTGTGGTCTATTTACTCCAAAGGAGTCAGTCATCACCAATTGAGAATTTCACCCTTGCAGTTGGCATCCGCTATATGATCTCTCTGTTTATTTTTACTGGAGGGTTATTTGCCTTTCTTCCCCTCTGGTTTTGGTTTCGCCAAGTAAATGAATTCATAGCAATCTCTAGCTGTCACTTGAATTCTATTTCTAGGGTGTGATTTCTATGCTGTGTTTTCTTGGAAAAGCCTTACCAGTTCAAGTTCTCAAAGACCCTGTTCTTGTGCCCGAAAATCAGTCCTGGAGGAACGGAGAAACAAATCCAAACAACATCATGGAAACCAAAAAAAAAAAAAAAAAAAAAAAAAGAAAAGAAAAAGGAAAAGGAAAAAAAGTTCTTTTTTCTAAGACTCCCTTGGTTAAGACTTGAGAGCCAGTCTGCTCTAGAACCCTGTCTGAAGCATCTTTAGGGCCTAATAAGCCAGACTAGACTGGGCTTGGTTCTCCTTTCCAAGCGTGCACCGGGGAGCTGGCTGCACATGGGGGCATTTGTGAATATGATGGTCACTGTGCATTTTAACGAACCTCAGCTATTGTGGAAAATTTGATGCCACTGATTTGAACATAAGCAGATCAGTGTGAGTGAGTTATTTGTACGGGAACTTAATATGTCGGCTCTCAGAGCTGGAAAGGATGTTAGATATTATGTCATCCAACTTTTATAGAGTTGGAAACTGAGACTCAAAGCAGGGAACATTTTGAACAAAGAATGAGTGGGGTCTAAAATCTGGCTCCTCTCGGTCAGTCCAGGTTTTTCCCACCACCAGGGGGCGCTAGAAAGGATCAGGTGAGAGGGACACAGGCTCCATAGTAGAGACTTCTGGGCTGGGCAACACTTCCCCATCTGAGGGGGGCCAGCAACGGGGACATTTCTCTCCTTGGGAGGGCTGGTCTCTACCACAGGGCTTGACGCTTTGGGAGGGATCCTCTTGGAGGCCTAACCTTGTGGCCTAACCACACGCTCAGCCCGCTGCCACTTCACACCCAGAGTGGAGACCTTTCCTAATTGTGGCTGAACTCATGCCTTCTCCTGACCAAACTCTTCTTTCCCTTTCAAAGCACAAATCCCATCACCGTCTCCCACCCCTTCAGTACACCTTGGGAGGCATTGCTTTTGCAGAAAAATGAGGGGCCGGGGGCTGCCTTTCCCCCAAGGTCCCCGCTAGGCGGAGGAGACCCTCCCACCCCCACTCCCAGCGCTGCCTCCCTGGCCTCGGTGACGGGCCCAGGGGCATCCTGGGAAAGGTCAGGATCAGCGACCGCACAAGCCAGTGTGCTTTCCCAGCGGGAACTGCAGAACGCTCAGTGAGCAGTGGGATGGGTCGGGTTAGAAGGAGCTGCTGCTCAGAGAGAAGACAGAATCACAAGGGCCGGGCACAGCCTCTGAGGGGGCTGAACACCAGCTAAGGTGGAGGTGGGGTCCTTTCTGGCAGTGGGTGGTAGAAACCAGGCACAGAGACAGAATCGGAACCAGTCTCCAGAGCCCAGGATGGACGCTGCTTCCAAGGAACTAGGGTACCGGGGAGGGAACATCTGGTGGAGGTTGGGGGTTAAGATAAGGACCAGTTACAGGTGCAGTGAGATCAACTGGTCACTACAGGCAGTCATATATGGGAAGTCTGGGGTCTCCATCGCTAGGCTTCATTCAAGGCACCCCGTCCCAGAGGAGTGAATTATCTTGCCCATCAGCCCATTAACTTGGGGGTATTGGGAAGTGCTTTCCCAATGACATCAGGCTCCCCATTGACGGGTACATGTTAGCAGGGAGGGCATACTGCCCAGCTCTGCTAAAAGGCTTCGTTCAGCCACAGAGCCGCTTGCTCGGGAAAGGCCAGCCGTGGCTTGGGGGAGGCATTTTATCCAGAGTTTTATGTCTGCTCTGGTGCAAGCAGGAGATCCAAGGCAATCTCCGGCATCCTTGTGTTACTGGATCATAGGTCTCCAGACTGCCGTGTTGCCCTGCTTGTCCTGGCCTACACTTGCCCTTGCTCCTGAGCGCTAGACAGATCATTGTTAACAGAGCTGGCGAGGAGCCTGTTGGAGCGAGGCTGTGGATTCCTCTTACACTTTAAGCCAACTTGTCCCTTCCCAGGGCTGTGTGACATTTCTACAGAATCTTAGAGTGGATTTTTTTTTTAAGAATTTTATTTATTTATTTCACAGACAGAGATCACAAGTAGGTAGAGAAGCAGGCAGAGAGAGAGGAAGGGAAGCAGGCTCCCTGCCAAGCAGAAAGCCCGACGTGGGGCTCGATCCCAGGACTCTGAGATCATGACCTGAGCCGAAACCAGAGGCTTTAACCCACTGAGCCACCCAGGCGCCCCTAGAGTGGATTTTTGATGTTGGATAAACCTTAGCATGGAGTATTGAAGTTGGATAAAATCTTGGAGGCTGTCTGCCCCATGTCCCACTTGAAGCACACATTTCTTCTAGAACTTTCCAGGCAGGTGCCGGTGTTCATGGGACTGACGTGGGTCAGGGAGGGTTGTAGGCAGGGTGATTGGGAAGAAATATCTCACCTTGCTGGCGTTTCTCTTTCCAGACATTGATGAATGTCGCTATGGCTACTGCCAGCAACTTTGCGCGAATGTTCCTGGATCCTACTCTTGCACCTGCAACCCTGGCTTTACCCTCAATGAGGATGGAAGGTCTTGCCAAGGTATGCGATGCAAACAATCCCTTGGACATGTTGAGAAGCACTAGATGCTGTCTTCTCTCGAGTCTGATGGTTGACGTGGTTATAACGTCCTACTCCCTGTCACCACGTGCCCATACCCACTGCTTACAGAAACCTGAAGTCCAAACTGAAGGTTATGGGAAACATCTCAGAAAGTACTCTGAGTACCACTGAGAGGAGAACCACAGTCATCCATCAGCTAGGGCTTACGGTTTCATGGATTTGCTTCTCTCTGTGTGTCTACTTTCCATAAGTAGCCTTGCCAGCTTTCTGGACTAATCGGAAATTTTCACGCATCTCCTGTAGCCTGAGTTCAGTGTCTGATGCTCGAGGAGGGTGGTCAGCATTCCCCACAAAAACAGAGCGAAATAATGCCCCCCACTTCTTTTGAGAGAGGGAGTGAGCAGAGGGAACAGGGGCAGAGGGAGAGGAGAGAGAGAGAGAGAGAATCTCAAGCAGGCTCCACACCCAGCATAGAGCCTGACTTAGAGCCTGATGTGGGGCTCGATCTCACCACTCTGAGATCATGCTCTGAGCTGAAACCAAGAGTTGGATGCTTAACTAACTGACTGAGCCCCAGCCCCCTGGCGCCCAGAAACAAAGGCATTTTCTGAGTTTTATGTGATCACTTCAAATACTCATACGTGAGTAAAGCAAGCTATATCCCTTCTGCAGTCTCCACCCAAGGGTTTCTTCTGCTCGGGAAGTGCATGGGGGCTCAAGGCTCAGGGAATTCATGCAAGGCCTGCCCAGCCCCGGGCCCGCCCCCAGCCCCCACCCAGGCCTCCAGCCCTGGCAGCGGCTCGTCCTGGGTGGAGGTAGGGCGCCGGAGACTCAGAATGAGGTCTTTGTTTGGAGCCGGCCACCAGGTTCTGCAAGGCCCATTTCCTTGTCACACCATTTGAGGTCTGGCGGGCGGGCTGCGAGCCAGCGGGTTGGAAGATATTATGTTTCCATTAGCTTAATCGGATCTAAATCATTGGGTAAACAGGAAGGCATCAGTGAAAGGGTCTGATCCTGGATTCTTTGTAAGTCTTTCCTCCAAAGCTGGTTCTGCTAATTGTTCCAAGAAGTCTCTACTGCATTCCTCTTGCCAGGAGAGGTAATTTTCTTCAGAGAGCGGAGGCGGGGCCTGGGGGTTGAGGGAGCCGCTAGAACACGGGCCCTTCCGCCCCCACGGAGCAGGCAGCAGGCCCCTGGCTCCCTTGCTGCTTGCTGGGAGAAGTGACGTAGGGCAGAGACAGGCTTCTCGGGGCGTAGGCGGGGGGTTGGAAGTGCCAGCCCAGGCTTCCACCCAGAGACTGGCAGGGCGCCTCCAGCACCTCGAGGGAAATAGTCGTGCACGGCGGGGCCCAAAGGCCCTGGTGTCCTTCAGGCCTCTTGGGGACAGACCTGTGACGGGGAGCAAGTGAGCCACCGGGCAGTGCCAAGTCCAGCAGCGCGCTAAGGCCCGGACATGGGCACCCAGCCACGAGGAGACTGCCTTAGCTGGGTCCATGGGTGCAGCAGGGGCTACGTTCTCCGCTGAGCTCCACTGAGCTCCTCACGCCTCCTGCAAGGAAGGGTGTTTTGTGCTCTTGGAAGCACTGCCCCACCTGTTAACCTCACTGAACCCGAGCCATAGCTGGAGGAGATAGAGCTGTGGCCTGGCTCTGCAGAGGAGGAAATCAAAGCTCAGAGGTGTTAAGCAACAGGCCAGAGTCACACAGCCAGGGGGTGGCAGAGCTGAGAGAGCCAGGCTCCAGCCTTCCTGGCGGGCAGGTTGGAGCAGGGCGTGGCCTGCAACCACTCGATTCAGAAGGGCACCTGGGCTGTATGGATCCCAGGGGGCAGAGGCCCCCCGGGAGAAGGGTTGCTCTGCAGAGATAGCTGAGAGCTGCAAGACAGCGGGGCCGGAGCTCCCTCATCCCCGTGTGGTCAACATGTGGCTGGAAGCCAAGGGCACAAGCCCTAATCCCCAACCGTGCCTGTGCCGTCCTGCCTGCACTTGACTCAGAGGCCCCCGGCCACGGTGTTTCCTGGCTTCTGGGGTGCAGAGCCTCCAAGTTCTGTTGGGGAGACTGGTGCCTCGCTGGACCTTCCCTGCAGAGTCCTGTTCCCCCTGGCTCCCTCCCCCACAGCTCTCAGGCAGCAGGAGGTGTATGGCTAGGGGATTAGCCCTCCCTGTTAAGAAAAGCTTCTCAAGCTGTTCCTTAGGAAAGTTTTTCATTTGGAAAACACTCAAATCTCTATTCAGAGCCTTAAGAGGTTTACCTGGACTTCCAAGGGGAATTCTCTCAACTGGAACTTTGGTCATTGGCACAGTGGGGCTCAGGAGAGGGTGTGCTTACAATGCGTCCGCCAATGTCAGTGGAGAAAGGGGCTCCTTCCTTCCCCTCCCCTCATCCTGATGAACTGTGCAGAATAAATAATTCACGGGTAGTATGGAAAGACCCCTGACTCATGTTTCAGTTCCAACTGTGCTCTTGTTAGCTTGGGGACTTGGGCATGTCTCCCAAAGTTCAAACAGCCTTAAAATTATCAATGTACATCATTGATGTACAATATTATTTATTTATTTGACAGACAGAGATCACAAGTAAGCAGAGAGGCAGGCAGAGAGAGAGGAAGGGAAGCAGGCTCCCTGCTGAGCAGAGAGCCCGATGAGATGCGGGGCTCGATTCCAGTACCCTGAGATCATGACCTGAGCAGAAGGCAGAGGCTTTAACCCACTGAGCCACCCAGGCACCCCAATAAACTGCACTATTAAAGGCACATTATTTCATAAACTTTGCCATCTGGATACCCCCGTATAGCCATCACTACACTCAAGATGATGAAATATTCCACTATCTAAAAGTTTCCCTGTGCCCCTTTGTGGTCCTCTCCTTAACCCACTGAACTTGTAACACAGGGCAGTGGCCCTTGTAAGGATTCAGTACTATGAGATCCTTCTGGAATAATGGTTGGTGTTATTTATGAGTAATTATCTTAGTTCAGGCGGCTGTGACAAAATACCACATTGAGGGCCTTAAACCACAGAAATTTATTTTCTCCTAGTTCTTGAGGCAAGAAATCCGAGATCAAGATGCTGGCAAGGTAGGGTGCTTGTGAGGGCTCCCTTCCTGGCCTGTGGATGGCCACCTTTTCAACGTGTGCTCACAAGGCAGAGGGAGCAGCTCTCTGCTGTCAATTCTTATAAGGGCACTAATCCCATCATGAGGGCCCCACCTGTATGACCTCATCTAACCTTAATTACCTCCCAAAGGCCCCATCTCCAAATCCAGTCACGTTGGGGGTTAGGGCTTCAACATAGGAATTTTGGGGGAAGGACACAATTCAGTCCAAAGCAATAATAAAGAGAGTTATTATTAGAATGGTCGTGGTTATTTAGTTGTTTACCTGAAACTTCAAAGCCAGCAGGGGTGAGGGAAGAGCTAATCAGTGATAGAATGTGTGAGATGGTGGGAATGAGCAGATGTTGCCTGGAAGTTTCTGTGGGGTGAGCCTTGGGGACCAGACTTACTAGGAGGATATGTGTGTACCCATGTCCACATGGATATGATGTGTGTTGTTTCTACCTTGCCCAACTTGTGAGCAAGGAAGGACATGTGAAGGGAGGACTCTGGAGTCTGAACTCTAGATCTGGGAAGTCCTGGGTGGAGGTCGTTGGCGCCTGTGAATCTGGTCTGGTCTTGTATCTGTAGATTTTGTTGCCAGTGCATTTTCTACCTCGTCAGTGGGGATGTTCTGTTGTTAGAATGGTCAATGATGCTCTTTCGCTTTCCCCAGATGTGAATGAGTGCGCCACTGAGAACCCCTGTGTGCAAACCTGTGTCAACACCTACGGCTCCTTCATCTGCCGCTGTGACCCAGGATATGAACTTGAGGATGATGGTGTTCGTTGCAGTGGTAATGGGCTTTGGTATTTGGAGACGTCCATCAGTCCTAGGGTTGCGGGAGTGGGGGGGTGGAGGACAAGGGCTTCCTTCACAGGTGTTTCCTCTGCTTTCCCAGACATCCCCAGTTTGGGACATTTCCCCTCATGGTGGGGTCACAGCCACACAAAGCAGAGATGAGTCACATCCTGAAAGGTGGAGTAGAGTCCCCTCCCTTGTCGGTTGATGCCTAATGCAAAAACCAAGAGAGCTGCCTTTAGGGTCTGACAGGGGGTTGAAGAGGGAAAAGAGTTGCCCAATTCTGTGTGTTGGTTTAAATTATCTATCCCTGCCCAGCACTGACAGTACTTGTAGAGGGAAGTGACTTTGGTATAATAGCGTATCTCACAGGGCAGGGTTGGCGGGGGTACTGAATGAGTGAGATCATATGGGTAAGTGAGAATACTTTGTGAACTTCTAAAAGCTCTCCAAATAATCAGTTCCTGGCTCCAGGACTGGCACGTAGCGTGCACACCATCAACAGTTCTCAAAGCAGTGAGTGAATGATTGAACGTTGAATTAATTCTTAATAATTTGTGAGAACGTAACATGGTGGCTTTGTTGGCCTTTTATAAATTCCTTCCATGACTGAGAGGCTATGATTCTCTGCCAGTAATTTCTTGAGAACTCTATTGTAATTTTCTTATTAAACCCTGTAATAGGGAACTTGTAAACACAAACTCTTGAGAACAGGGATGGCATTTTACTCCTATAAATCCCTATAGCATCCCTCACAGAGCCATGTACAGCTCATTCTTTCTTCCATTCTTCCTTCTTTCCTTGTTTTTTGGTAAATACTGGATTAAAGTAAACTCCATTCCATCCACTTTTGGCATCCTGAGCGGTTGTGCGTTAGCATGGTCCAAATTAATGATGTTTCACTGTATTTTTCAAAATAAGTGAACCATACCCTAGAGCGTGAAAATCTTTTTGTCCTGCTGAATGGAAAGTTTCTTAATCCTGGGTTTCACTATGACAGGAACTGACCCAGGTCATGAATGAGACTTGTCTGGTAGCTTCACGGAGGACAGGGGTGTTCTGGGGACAGAGTTCTCTGAACAATTGAGCACCTCTCCCTGGGGCCCAGAGAGCCGGAGGCCCAAGTAGGCCATTGTAGAGACTTTACACAGATTAAATGTCAGTCCCAGAAACTAATAAAATACCTTCAGGCATGAAAAGCTACTTTCTTCCTAGATTTCAGGTCCTCCCATGGCACTCCTTGGGAAATCTGGGCCAAGGGACTAAGAGGGGGAAAGTTGAGCATTATGAGATGGGATCGTTTGTTTCTGCAGAGGTCCGTGCACATCCACAGGCATTTACCGACCATCTGCAGAGGTAGGATAGGAGGTGACTAGAACCAGATAGAGCCAGGTTCAGATTCTAGTTCTTTCCTTGGCCAAGTCAATAGGGTGGTCATAAAGATGAAAAAAGCTGGTGTACCTAGGTGCCATTCCATGTTAGTTGACTTTCTCTAGGTGTGAGTGTAAAAGACTTCTGGTTTTTCAGAGATTTTACATCTTCGGTGGTTTGGCAACGCTTTTCAGTTGACTCACTTTACCCGAAATTGCCATCTTCTCCATGTTCGCCGTGGTGCCCACTTTTCTAAGACATAGAGTGACCCCTGGCCTATTAGAGCCCCTCCCTAATAGGAGGGGGAGGTGGGTGGAGGGTGGAGATGGGTGCTGCCTTCTCCATCTGCCCGGGGCCAGTCCTGCTCAGGGGATGCCCCCCAAACTCAGAACCCCTTAAGTCCTGAGCATAATCACTCTGGGAGACATTACAGCATCGGGTTGACGGGTCATAGGATCTGGAGGCTGGCTGGCTTCAAATCCCAGCTTTCCTGCTTACTCGTTATCTGTGAACTTAGTCAGGTTACCTAACCTCTGTAAGCCTCAATTTTTCCTCTGTAAAGCGTAGCTAGTAATAATGCTTCCTTCAGAAGGCTGAGGCAAGGATTAAGTCAGATGAGGCCTGGGGCGCCCAGCTGGCTCAGTCGGTGGAGCGTGCGACTCTCGATCTCGGGGTTATGAGTTTGAGCCCTACGTTGGGTGTAGAGATTACTTAAAAGAACTTAAAAATAAGATCTTAAAAAAAAATGTGATGAGGCATATGAAACATTTAACCCAGCCCTCGATACATTACAAACACTCGGGAGCTACAGATTTTTATTATTGCTTGTACCAGAGGCATGGACCAGAATCTACAAACGTAACAGTGATCCAGAGGGACACTTTCTGTTTATGGACTGGGGCCAGAGCCCTGGGACCCTACAAGGTCCTGGGCGGGGGGGGGGGCTACCAACAGCAGATCTTGTCTCACTGAGCATGCTTTGACTTTTCACATCAGCATCCCGGTTCTGCTGGCTCCGAACCCCTTGCCTGGAGACCTGTGGGAGAGATGGGAAGGAGTTTCTCCTTCCCTGATGGGAGAGGGATTGGGCGTGTCACACCCAGGATGAGCCAGTGGTGGGGAAGCCGCCTTATTTGTGCTGACACCCTCCCTGGGTGCTCCCAGACCCCCGTGGTCTGTGAGCGAGAGAACAACCCGAGGACATGTCACATGGGGAAACTAGTGAAAGCAAGTTTTCGGGAAACAATAAATGAAAGAAAAACATGTTTTCTTTGGCGCGCCTCTCAAATGAGGCTCAAACAGGGGCTCGGTTGCCAAACTCTGTGTGCGACGAAGAGTTGGCTCTTCCGAGCCGGCCTCTGCATCAGCTGTCACGGCCAACGTGGTCAGTGGCTCTTCATTCACGTCCCCTCCCCTGCAGTCAGAGGGTGGCCCAGCTCCAGTTTCCCAGGTCCCAGTGGCCTCCTGAGGCTGGTGGGCCACCCAGGGATATTATGCTTGCTCACCCCGGGTCCGCTCCAGAGTTTTCTCTTTCAGGGAGATTTTTGGACACAAAGACATTTTAATCTAATGGACATCCCCGGGTCTCCTGGATATGTTCCTTTCAGTTGTGACTTTAGAAATAACGTTGTTTCTCAACTTTGGGGTAATTAGAGAGCCACAGGCACTGGTAGAGGTGCCGTTTCGGAAGACTGGGGCCAGGGAATGTTTTTTTGGGTTTTGGAGAAGAGCTGTGCCCCAAAAAACTCCAGTGGGCAAATGAATCCCGCCCCTGGAAGTGGAAGGTACATTCACCTGCTGGGCAAAATGAGTCTGTAATGAGTGGATAATGTAGCTGAGCCGGGGGTAGTCATGTGGGAAGTTTGATGGAGACAGATTTCAGCTCCAACAATTAGAGCTGTCCAAATGTCAGTAGGTGTCCTCAGTAGGTAGTGAGCTCCCTGTCACCCGAGTATGCAAGAAGTAAGATGGCAACTTTGTAGTCACAAATGTACCATCATATGTGTCAGGAGCGGATGGGAGTTGGAAGAGAAAAATCACTAAGCCCCCAGGTGGTCTGATTATAAGCAGCAGGTGTGACTTGTCTCCCCCAGATATGGATGAGTGCAGCTTCTCTGAGTTCCTCTGCCAACATGAGTGTGTGAATCAGCCCGGCACGTACTTCTGCTCCTGTCCCCCTGGCTACATTCTGCTGGATGACAACCGAAGCTGCCAGGGTAAGGCTGTCCAGAGGGGCCTGGCTGGGGAACATGTGAGGTGTGGGCTGGCTCAGGGGGTCACCTGGACGTCTTCATCTGGGGAAGGTGGCAGGGATGAAGGCGGGTTCCAGTGGCTCCCAGAGGGTCAGGCTCTGGCCGTGATGTTTGGCCTTCCTGTCTTGTGACCCATACTTTGGCCGCAGCAAGGACATGGCTACTCTCTCTTCTGTCCTGAGTTCCCCAGGTAGAGGTGATCTGTCCAGCTTTCCTGACCCCTCAGAGGACTGCTCCAGACCCAACCAAGGGGTCCGGGCTCCGGGAAGGTAGCCTAGGTAGTGTTTCACTACTGACTCCCCAGAGAGCAGATGCCAGAGAGACTCACACATCTGACTGCTGTGTGCCTGAGAGGACCGGGACCCCAGGCTGTGAAGGGAGTAGGTCTCCTCCAGATTGGCCGCTTGGGCTGATTCCCACTCCCATGGTCCCCCCACCGGGGCCAATGGAAAGCCTGGGAATTGAGCTACTGACCCATTCCAGCTCCTTGAACCTACCTTACCTGAACACCAAGCAAGAATTCTTGGCAGTGCTGGACAATAGAAATATAAAAGTTAGCTGCAAAATAGGAGCCCTATAGAAGTAAAAAAGAAAGGTGAAATTAATGTTCAGAGTATTTTTTTTCATGTAATACTTGTGCAATATTTTCATTCCAACTTGTACTCCATGTAAAAACTGTTGATAAGATTTGGCATTCTTGTTTTGTACCACATGGGCAAGGTCTGTGTGTCTTTTCCATGCATCGCACATCTCACCTTGCACTGGCCACATTTCCCATGCTCAGTAGCCATCTGTGGCCAGTAGCTGTCCCAGTGGAAGTGTAGTTGTGTAGTAAAGACCCAGCCGCCCCCACCATGCCTCCCCACCACACACACATACCTGGCCCAGCACCTGGGAAGCACCGTTCTGTTTCAGCCTCTTACCTACCCTGCATTTCAGATATCAATGAGTGTGAGCACAGAAACCACACGTGTAACCTGCAGCAGACTTGCTACAATTTGCAGGGGGGCTTCAAGTGCATTGACCCCATCCGCTGCGAGGAGCCTTATCTTCGGATCAGCGATAAGTAAGTCATTTGAGAAATGGGCGCGTGAGGGAGGGGTCTGGTTCCAGGAGGCTGCCAGGGTGGTGGAGAGGACAGTGCCCCAGCCTGGCCTGTTGGCTACCCCTCGCCCCGCACACAGAGGTACGTCTGCCCTCCCTTCTTGCAGTGCCACCTTTACCACCCTGAGCAACACCCATTCCTTGCCCTGGAGATAAAGGGGTGAATCAGACCCATCCGTCTTGTCCTCTAGGAATGCAGCAGCTAAGAGCCATTTGTGGCTTACCAGGGTGCTTCCTGCTCTGAACAAAATCTGGCAAAAGAGGATGAAGCCGAGGCAGGCGGGGGGGGGGGGCGGAGGGGGGGGGTTCCGTCATTGCAGACAGCTTCCCCCGGTGCTAAGTGCTGTGCTTCCAGCAACCCTTTGGCTTCTGGTTCCAGGACCCTTTGGGGCAGAGCGCAGAGTGGTTGCTCTCCCTGCTCCCATTGCTGGTTCTCCCCGGGAGCCTCGGGGCTGCCCTTGTCTGCGGCCAGGGACTGACCCGGTTCAAGGCACAGCACTGAGCTAGTGTGGCTGGGGACATCGGTGGCATGCTGCTGAAAGCTACCTGCCTTCAGGACCCATTCTTCCTGACTCCAGCCACCCCCTTCCAGCCTGTGCCCTTGTCCATGTGTCCTGTGCTCCTGCCAACCCAAACGGGACTTGCCCTCACCTTTACCCACGCCCTGGAGCATCCAGCCTCCCGACTTTTGCGCACCCGCTTCCGCCATATGGAAGGCATCCCTTCCGCTGCCACGTAGACAGATGGGCCTGTCTTTCAGATCTTAGCAGTGGTGCCCCCGCCCCTAGCTGTTTGTGAGCCTCTTCAGCTGCCCTCCATCATCAGGCCCGCCTCCAGGCTTCTTAATTTAGGAAGCAAGTCTTGTCTGTGGGACACGTGACATTCCAAGGGGCCATTTGGGCACCAAGGACATTTTGGCTTGGCTATTTTGATCAGCCTTAAAAAAAACAACTTTCAAAACTATTTTTATAGTTCCTTGATCCAGTGTTTGTCCAGCTCCTGGTACATGGCAGACGCCTGTGCCGGGCACTGTGGGGGTTTTTTTGCCCTCGTGATAGAGGAGGAGAAAGACGTTAAGCACACTGGCCTGTAAATGAAAACATAATCATAGATTGGAATAGGGGCTATGAGCCAGAGGAATGGGAATTTATAGAAGGAAAACGTAGGTTGGACTTGGTGTAGACTGGGGAGTCCAGAAGCTCCTCTGAGGAAATGGCATTTGGACTGGAACGGGAAAATGAGTCAATGGTGGCAGAGTGGGAGAGCAGAGGGGCAAGCGTGGGCCAAGGTTACAAGGTGGTGGAAGGCGGGATATCTTTAGGGAACCGAGGAGGTCCGATTGCTGCCGCCTAGTGAGTGAAGAGGGCAGTGATTGGAGGGAAATTGACAGAAGCCAGGTCCCTTGGGTCTTACAGGCTGAAGTGGTGTTTAGTTTTTACTCACATTGCAAGGGTTGGCCATTGAAGAATCTTCAAGCAGGAAAGAGGCAGAGTCTGGTTTTTTGACGACGGGCACTCTGGTTGCCATGTAATGGCTTGAATGGGGAGGCCATCCTAGAGGTCCAGGAGAGACCTGACGGTGGCCTGAACAACAACGTTGTGATAAAGGGGATGGTGAAGGGTGGTTGGACCTGGACTGTATTCTGGAGATAGAACCAACCAATGTTTTGAAGAGAGAGCAGAAGTTTAGGGAAAGCCCCAGAAACAAGACAAGGCTGACGCCCAGTTCTGCCCATCAAGGCAATGCACCTACAGTCATCCTCGCCCTGTTGTGAACTCTGAGCCCTAGGGGGAGTCTCAGGGATGAGGTGAGAGATTGGGGTGGTTAGGGAGACATCGAGAGGCCTCTACAACAGGGCTTTCTTGGAAAAGGGAGTCAATGGTTTCATGCTATGACAATGCTGTTACTAGTCAAGATATTTGTGTCCATGATTTATTTCTCCCATGAGAACAGGAACAATTTGAGGTCAGGATCTTATTGATCCTTACAATTCCAACCGTCTAGCATTGTGTCTTATAGTGAGTTTAGTGAGTTCTAAGCTCTCGTTTATCAAACGAAAAGAGGAAGGGATGTTCTTCACAAACCATGTGAAGTGTTACAGAGAATGTCCACGGGCCACCGAGTTCCTGTCCATCTCATGTGATTTCTCACTTTCAGAATTTCTTCATGAGTATGTACATCTGGGGAAGTAAAGGGCAACATTACCAGTGATGCCTTTTGCCAAATAAATACATGAAAATATAAAGTGCATCAGAGAAGGTGCCGGCATTCTTCAGACCAGACATCTAAGGCTTACCCTTGAGTAGCAGGAATATCTGAGCGGTCAGAATAGGTCATTCTCTAGGAAACAGAGAGCTCACCTGCATCCTGGTGAGTTTGTAGATGAGACCCAGGGACAGAGAGGATCTACAGTTATAACATTCAGATGTTAGAAGTGGGGTGGCCTCCTTTTCAGTGTTTTAAGGGAGGAGGTAGGTACAAAGAACATCTGGAAAAGACTTATCGCATTCTCGCATGATTTCCCTTCCCAACAGCCGCTGCATGTGTCCCGCTGAGAATCCTGGCTGCAGAGACCAACCCTTTACCATCCTGTACCGGGATATGGATGTGGTGTCAGGACGCTCCGTTCCCGCTGACATCTTCCAAATGCAAGCCACGACCCGCTACCCTGGGGCTTATTACATTTTCCAGATCAAGTCTGGGAACGAGGGCAGAGAATTCTATATGCGGGTAAGAGGGGCTGGTCACCATCTTTAACAAGGCTCATGTTGTTAACCCCCAGCTGGGCTTTTGGAAACAGGTCCAAGAGCAGCTGGGAGGGGTGAGTGTGAAGAGAGAAGAGGGAAGCCGGTGGGAGTCGGGACTTTGAGGTTCTGATTCCTGTGACTTTCTGGGCAGCCTTGTGAAAACTGCTTCTCTTTTATGAGCCTCTGGATCCTCATTGTCTGCATCATGAGAAGTTAGGCCGAGGTGCAATCCTCGGTCCTGCCTGGAGGAGGCACTCCCATATCCTGTTATCCATTGGCTCATTTGACAAATAGTTATTGCCTACTGCGTGCTTCCAGAAACCGAGCCTATGGTAGTGAATAAAACACTGCCCTGGTGCCACGTCCATCACAGCAAATGCAAAGGCTTGCCTCACAGAAGCTGTCCAACAAAGTCGGACACGGTGGCTCTTTTAAATTTAAATGAATTAAAATAAGGCGAAATGAAAAATTAGGTTCTTCTGTGGCACTAGCCACATTTCAAGGGCTGGGTAGTCACCTGTGGCTGCTGTATGAGCTCAGATAAAGAACATTTCTGTCATCGTAGAAGTTTGACTGGATCGCACTGCCTTGTCTGTATCAGGAACACACGTTAGAACACATGTCCTCAAATATATTCGCCTCTTTGTAAATTCCACACACGGACCCCGTGCGCCTACGTTACGGAGCTTCCTTCCTGCCACCCTAGGGGGGACGCACCTCTTCCGAGTGAGGTTTTTCACGTTTCAGTGTGAATTGGGGCACTTCTCCAAAGACCGGATTCCAGAGCCTCCTCTCTGGAGAAGCTCTTACAGAAGACGGTGGTTGAGGCCTAGTGTATCGGTTTCCTGTGGTTGCTGTGACAAATTACCACAACTTCGTGGCTTAAGACAACAGACATTTATTTTCGCACGGTTCTGGGAGTCAAGAGCCTGGACTCAGGTTCCCTGAGTTGAAACCGGGATGTCCCAGAGCGCTGTTCCCTCCAGAGCTCTAACGGAGAGGCCATTCCTCGCTTCCTTCCGTTCTTGGCGGTGGCCTGCATTTCTTGACTTGGGGCCGTGTCCCTTTAGTGTCTGCCTCGGTGGTTCTGCTGCCTCTGGTTCTGTGTGTGTCAAGCCTCCCAGTCTCTCCCTGTCTCCTGTGTGACTGGATTGAGGGCCTGCCCAGAGAATCCAGAGTAATCTCCCTGAGCCAAGATCCTTCACTTAATCCCAGGCTGAGATCCCTTTTTCTTATAAAGTAATATTTATGGGTTCTGGGGATCTATTTACAGGGCCTGAGATCTCTGGGGGCCACGTTTCAGCCCCCTCTACCCAGGAATCTGCATTTCTAACAAATACAGCATGTGATCCTCCAGGGGCGTTGTGGGAATCTATAGGCCCATGGAAGCTTCTACACTTTGAAGTGGGCTTATCTAAGGTCTCCACCTCCCTCTCGCTGCCTCCTGGCAGAATCTTCCAGTCCTTGCCTCTGGGCCTGGGATGGTCTAAAAGTTAGGAAGTCTCAGAAGCAGCCATTAGAACAGATTAGAAAAGGTCCTGGGGGCTGGCATCTTGCCTGTATGCGCACCATGTTTTTGGCCAGACCCTGACAGAACCTGGTCCCAAGTAATAACCTGGTCCATGGGACCCGACTTCTGCAGACCAGTGCAGTAGGGCCAAAGGCTTTGGGAGAAGATGGAGGGAGTTAAAGGTAGAGGAGCTTCTATAATAGAAGAAGGATAGAGCTGTGTTTATGTCTGTCTTTTCTCCTCCGTCCAGCAGGAACCCAGATCCCATGAACTGTGGTGGCCTTGCTACCCTCGGGAGCGTAAGCCTAGCCTCCTGGCATTCTCCAGTTTGGCCTCTCTCTTTTCTATAGACACAGCAGATCCCAACCATAGGGCACAAAGATGCCCATTTTGGGGATTTAAAATACCATCAGTGAGACCTCTTGCCTCTTACCTCTTTTCCCCAAGCAGAAAAGAAGATCCTTAGAAGGTGACCTTGCCAGGACAAGAATTTACTCACTAGAATAGCACCTGCTAAAATTCTAGCATGTGGCTGACTTGTAAGAGGTACCCAGTGATGTGGGGGGAAGCAGATTGTCCTACAGGTGGAGGGGGCAGGAGGGAGGACCCTTCCTGGAGGTTTCCTCTCAGACTCACATTGTCACAGCCCCTGGAGGACCTTGAATTTCACCAAGCTGAGCTGTATGCTTGTGCCCTCTCAGGACATTGGGAAGGGCCCTCATTCTTTAGTGTTTATTCAGAAGAGGCTGTCAGGACTCCGAGGCTGAAGGAACTTGGGGACAGGGAGGTGGCTCCTGGTTTCTCTTTCTGGCTGCACCCAGGAAGAGAAAACAGGCTCTGCAGGGGGACCCTGTGCAGCCATGGGTGTGGGGGCAGGAAGACAGGGAGAAATCTGCCAGACAAAGCAGGCCTTCCACGCTCCTGTCTGTCCAAGCTGCAGTTCCATCGTCAGGGGATGCCCATAGTTGTTCTCCGTG
This sequence comes from Meles meles, assembly GCF_922984935.1. Lineage (NCBI taxonomy): Eukaryota > Metazoa > Chordata > Mammalia > Carnivora > Mustelidae > Meles > Meles meles. Next base: position 121,249,840 of record NC_060071.1, read on the forward strand.
GGTGCCGGCACCAGGCCGACCCGCTTCACTAGCCTTCCACAACTCACCAGCTCTGTGACCTCAGGCACATTACCTAACCTCTCTGGGCCTCAATTTCCACATCTGTAAAGAGGGGATAGTACTTACTTTAGGATTAGATGGGATCATCTACTCAGCCCAGTACCTGGAATACAGGGCGACTGTTTCTATTAGGCCTGTAGGATTTGGCAGAGGTGAAACATTCAGGAACCTTTTCCTCACTAGCTGGTTCCAAACCTGTGCACACCTGGGCGCCATCTAGATTAATCCAGTAAGACTGGCAGGTGCTTTGAGTTACTGCCGAATCGTCTCCTTCTCCCATATCAAGTTCGAGCTAGTTTCAGTGGAAACTTCAACCTGTCTCTCACTCAGTGTAGTTTCCCCCCCTTCCCCTGCTCAGGAGTGGGGCAGGGGTGGCGGGGTGGTAGGCCACTGTGCCGGCTTCCTCTTCCCCTCCCCCCACTGACAGTGCTGCCTCTGGTTCCTTCTCCAGGGCCGGGGGTGCAGGGGGTGTTGCAGATGATGGGAGGGGACCGTTAGGGGAATGGGCTCGTTGCCATTGTAAGCAGACCTGGGTGCGGTGCCTGGAAGAGAGACCCGTGAGGGTGCATCCTGAAGGGCAGTCCTAGGGAGAAGTAAAACACACAGCAGCCTCTTCTGATAAATGTGGCACTTTCCAGGGATACTTTGTGGATTCTCTGGGGAGTTCCCTGAACACTTTGCACTTTGCCTTCTCTGGGGTTGGCAGTCGGGGTCCTCGATGGCCACTTGCCACCCCACACCTTCCCACCCTCTCTCTGGTGCCAGGCCTCCCCAGACTTTCTATGGGGCAGTAATGCCTCAGCAGGCAGGTGCACCAACAGGCAGCCCCCAGCAGCCGCTCACCCCACCATGGTTCCAGGTATCTGGGCTGTCATGTGTCGACTTCTCCAGGAGAGAGTCACGCTCCGCTGTCCACACTCTTAAACACCATAGGACCTACCTCCCAGAACGGTTCTCTTGAAACCCCCTCTGGCTTGAGGTGCAGGCCAGTAGGTTAAGGCAGCATGAGTGAGAACGGGAGAAACAGATTGGGCTGGGTGGCTGCTTTGCCAGCCATGGATAAAAGGCTACAGGAACTTTCCAAACAGCAGCAGCAGCAAATCCCATGTAGAGCTCGGCACACGCCCTGCATGGCACCAACCGCTTCCCATATATCACACCTTTCATCCTTCCAACATCCTAGGACATAAGGCCTGCGCAACCGTCCCAACTTACAGATGCGAGCACCAATGCCCAGAGAGGCTGAGGAACTTGCCCACAGTCTCACAGCTAGGGAGCACGAGAGTGGGATTCTCAATCAGGCAGGCGGGTATCAAAATCCACACATGGTCTTACATTTCCCTTTAGGAAGTAGGAAGTACATTTCCCCCTCCTCTTCTAGCTTTGGGATTCAGCAGAAGTTGAGATAACCAGAAAAGTCTACTTTAACATCTAGTAATAGTAGAAAGTGTTCAATAAGTGTTAGTTTGTGTTGATAACGTTGTTTCTTTTTATTAAGATTGTATTTATTGACTTATTTAGAGAACGTGTGCAAACGCAAGCGGGGGAGGGGCAGAGGGAGAGAGAATCTCAAGCAGACTCCCCATTGAGCACGAAGCCCAACGTGGGGCTCGAGTTCACGACTCTGAGATTATGACCTGAGCTGAAACCAAGAGTCAGACGTTGAACCCACAGCCACCCAGGCGTCCTCCGCTCCCGCCGCCCCGATAGTGTTGTATTTGGTGCGGCAGATGCTGCTTCTGTTGTCGGGAGGCTGTGAGTTCCTGGGCCCTGGCGCTGTTGGCAGCACTGCCCACGGGGCTGGAGCATCATGTGGGAGGTGGGGCTTGAGGGCCATTCAGGCTTTCCCCGCCCCAAGATTCGCTGAGTGTGTTACAAGCACACGGCAGGCAAACCACATACGCCCACGGGCACACACAGGCACGTGTACACACAGGCACACCCACCTGCCCCTTTGTCGAACACTGTTGGCAGCCCATCTCACTCGGAGCCCTAGACAGAGGACTGGTGACTGACCTTGGCCAGGTGCCTGGGGGACACCGTTAGGGCCAGAAGAAGGAGCATTGCCATGAAGTTCAGACTGGGCCGGAGCACGTTTCCTCCGTGACACGTGCGGATGGGGTAGGAGGTCCACGGGAGGCCGACTTGCTTGCTTGAGTCAGACAGGGCCGTCCTGCAGGTTGATTCAGAACAGACCCGAGCGTGCGTGAGAGCAAGAAGACGCGCATCCGGTGGGCATTTGCCGCCTGCTGTCGCTGCGGTCGGCCACACTCGTCCCTTCTTCCGGCACGAACGTAAATTCAGCAGCATGTCCTTTGAGTCAGATGCTGAGAATCCAGGAGCAAACAGGATGTGGCCTCTGCCCCCGTGGAGCCACTCCGGTGGGGATGCACAACCAGCAAACATTTACAGAGTGAAGTGGGGATTCCTCCGTAGAGCCGGGGTGGTGGAAAGGTCAGGAGATGGGGAGGTCCTGAGACCTTATCCCAGAGGGTAGTAGTGACGCCAGGATTGGGGGGGGGGGGGGTCAGACACTGCACTGTCTTTGGTGCAGCTACTTTGGTGACCTTCTGTAGTGTACTTAACCTACTTATATTGTAGGGTCATGAGGATTAAATAAGAGATGTAGGAAAGGTCCTAGCCAAATGCCGGGGATCAGAACTGCCCCTGCCTCCATCAGCATCACTTTGCACTAATGACGGTGAAGCCTGCCAAAGACCCGGGGTTTCGGGAGGCTTCTTCCGTCAATGCCCTGACTAAGCCCCAGAAGCCTAATGAGTAGTGGAGATAGCTGTCCTCAGCTCCCCTGACAGCTGCTTGAGTCCTCCCGTGGGCTTGTGGGCAGGCCTTTCTCAGGCTGCTGCAGATCTGGCCCCGGTGGACCTCAGACCGGGTGACCCCAGGGTTCCTTCCAGGTGGCAGAGGCAGTGACCCTCCGACACCTCTACCAGGAAAGCCCAAGTGAACGACTTGGAAGTTCCCAGTTGTTCCAGTGCCCAGTCCCCTCCCAGACCTTGGGTTCTGCAGTTCTCCCTCCCGAGGGCTGCCCACACAGCTCTAGGTCCTCAACCCTTGGCCTTTGTTCATGCAAACAGTGAACGCTGGGGAGGTATTTGTATATGTAAATGCCGTGGGCATTTCCCTGTGTGGCTGTCCTTTCTGAAAGGCTGGCCTGGTGCTCTGAGGTTTTGCAAGAGTCGACAAGGAAATCCGAGCGAGCCTGTGTAAGGAGGTGCCAATTATGCCGATGCTGACGGGAACAGAGGGCGCGGATGCCAAGAGGAAATTGCATGGGTGTCAGGCCCTTGATAGCCCAGGGAACGGGGGAGATCCCAGTGCCTGGCCAGTACCTACCGGCCTGCCCCGCCCTTGTCATATTTGTGGCAGCTCTTGGGGATGTTGGATCTTTATGGGGAGTCCTCCCTTTATGGAGACCCATAAAACACCTGCTGTGGCTTTCAGCAAGCCAGGCTTCTTGATTTTGCAAGCCTGGTGCTTTCAGTTTCTGGGCCCTGTGCTGGGCTCTGCAGCTTCTAGAAAGTGATAGTCATGGGCGCCTGGGTGGCTCAGTGGGTTAAGCCGCTGCCTTCGGCTCAGGTCATGATCTCAGGATCCTGGGATCGAGTCTCTGCAGCTTCTAGAAAGTGATAGTCATGCAACATCTCCTTATTCTCTCGCACTACGTCCTCTTCAGGAGCCCACTCTCTGGCCACGGCCCAGACCCGTGAGCATCTCTCCTGAAGGACAGTGCTAGGGAGAAGTAAAACACACAGCAGTCTCTTCTGATAATTGCTGTGCAGTAGCAAAGGCCTGGGATTGGGGGTCAGACAGCAGCTCTGCCCCTACTAGGCAGGTGACCCTAGGTAGTGGCTTAACCTCACGGTGCCCTGGTTTGCTTATTCAGAAAATGGGGAAATAATGAGACATACCTTTTGTACGACAGCCAGCATCCCCAGATTGGGTCTTGTGCTTCTAGATCAACACCTCTCATTTTTTTTTTTTTTTTAAGGTTTTATGTGTGTATTTGTCAGAGAGAGAAAGCGCACATACAAGCAGGGGGAACGGCAAGCAGAGGGAGAAGCAGGCTCCCTGCTGAGCTTCTCAAAAGTCTTAGAGCAAGATTCAGTGGAGGAAAGAGCTCACATGAAATCATTAGGGTCCTAGCACTAGGGTCACAGGGTGGTGAGGCTGGAGGGTCCCACAGGGTGTCTAATGGGAGCTCCCGCAGAGGCTGCTCGTCAGAACCACTCGGAGGCCTGTAAATAATTTATTCTCTCCCCCGGCATCATCCAAACGTCCACTTGAGCAGAAAATCTTGGAATGGGTCCCTGGTATTGTTAGTTTAGGAAAAAATGTCCTAGGTGCTTTGGAGGCTGTTTGCTTGAGAACTCCTGATCTGGTACAAACCCTCACTGGAGAGCTGAGCCCCAGAGCAAGGGAATGACAGCCCTAAGGCGCCGCACAGTTAGTTCAGTCAATTCCTGACTATTTCATTCAAGAGAATATTGAATGAGCTCCTACTGTGTGCCGGGCGCCAGGCGGGGTTCTGGGGAAGGAAAGTGTTGAAAAATCTGATCCCAGTCCTAGCTCTTACACAGCCCACAGTCCGGTAGGGACTTAGACATGCGACATAGACCAGTTAGTGCAGATGGTGATGCACGGTGCTGAGTACTTTCCACCCTAGGCAGACTGGGCACAGTGGCAGAGGGTCCCAGGTGACCTGAATTAGGCTGGGGAACGTGACGAAGGCTCCTCTGAGGGAGTGACAGTTTGGATGGGTCCTGGAGGGTTAGCAGGAAAAAGCCAGGTGGGATGTGGGCAAAGCCAAGGGAAGAGGGCAGCACCAAGGGGCTCCAGTTTGACCCAGTGCTGTACGGGGAGAGCCCCGGGTGGGCCTGCAGAGGTGGGCTGCTGCAGGACCGCCTGGCCCTCTGCTCTGGTGATTGCATGAGAGCCCCCCGCCCCACTGCCAAACCGACAGCTTTCCCCAACCTTCTTCTATGTTGCTTGACCGCTTCTGGGGTCCCGCTCACCTGGCCCCTTACATCAGCCAGGCCTTATCTAACTATTACGCCGGTTCTGTCCTCCACAGCAAACGGGTCCCATCAGTGCCACCCTGGTGATGACACGCCCCATCAAAGGGCCCCGGGACATACAACTGGACTTGGAAATGATCACTGTCAACACCGTCATCAACTTCAGGGGCAGCTCCGTGATCCGACTGCGGATATATGTGTCCCAGTACCCGTTCTGAGCCCCGGGCTGGGGGGCCGCTGACACTGCCTCTCAGTAGCACCAAGGGACAGGAGAAGAGAAGAAACGAGAGGGAGAGTCCAGTGGGACAGATGTTACGCTTTCCTTGCTGACCGTCTCCGAGGAGTCGGCCCCGATGTCCTGACGCCGCCCGTATCACGGTAGACCCATCACTCTGAAGGACATGCTTCCCCCAGTTCTTACGACGCAGTTATCGGAAAGTATTATTGGCACGCTGACCTGAGATCGACGGTGATTTTCCAAGGCCTTCAGTTTCTTTCCATATTTTTTGAAGGAAATAGATTAGGCTCGCTGGGGTCTGAGTCCACGTTCAAAGACTGTGAACAGCTTCCTGTCACCTCTTCCAAGCCTTCTTTTTGTCCCTCGCTGATCGCTTCTTTGCCGAGGCCCCCAGAGCTCACCGGGTCCCTGGCTGTAGCTAGTTTGCTTCTTGTATCCACAGAGAAGGCTACGGAAAGAAACCCCAGCAGGGTCTAAGGGTTTTTAAAGAGTCTATTTCAAAACCATGTGTGGCATTTTCAGCCATCAAAGAGGTTTTTGTTGTCCTTAAATTTGTGTAACTGTTTAATCCCTTCCTGTGCATTTTGAGTACTTTAAAAAAAAAAAAAGTGGTAGGATTCCTTAAAAAGGCCTTAAGACACATGTAATGTTCTGACTTCCCAAACCCAGTCTCCTTTCCATTTTACCCCAGTGTTTTCTTCGAGGACCCCTTGATCATGCTGTCTTTAGAATTTTTACCCAACTGGGTTGGAAGGCAGAGGTCTCTAAACTGATTAAATATTTGAAGAGATCTTGTGTTTGGTTCACTTTGACTATCGTGCATGATTCAGCCTTTGGGGTTGGTTCTGGTTCTCTTGAAACCTGTTTATTGTGCACTGGCTAGAACACTCCCTAGAGAGGTAGATCCTCGGGTAAAACTCAGGCCCCTGAAGGCGAGTTGGGGGCGGGGCAGGGGAATGGCAGTGGGGGAGGGTAGGAGATAGCATCAACCTGAATCCTCTTTCATTCCATTAGAAAACAACAAATGATCCCTCTGGCGTGTAGATGATTTCCAGGTACCCTTCCAGAACACAAGTATATTCACGTTACTTTGAATCCGCGGTCCTCAACCCTGACTGCGTAGAAGGATAACTCGTGGAGCTTCTAAGAAAAAAAAAACAAAACCCAATTTCTTGGGCTTTGCCCTGGGAGATTCTAAATTAGCTGGGTTTTGGTAGGGCCCAGGCCTTGGGACTTTAAAAAATCCTGGTAAATAGCTAGAGTTCAGAGTGCATGGTTATAAACCCCGTAACGCAAGGTTGGGGGGGCAAATGTGGCCCCGATGTGGTCACCTTGCCCTCAGCATCTTTTCAGTTATATGTGGGGTTCATCATCCTTTTTCTGATCAGGGACTCTGGATTTCCTCCAAGATTCAGAACCCCAGGCAGGAGCAACAAGAGTCAACAGTGCAAGTTGACTTCACGTGGACCCCCCACAGCTGGGTCTTCAAGGGCGGCAAAGAGCACCTTGGCTCCCTTGTGCCCAGACGGCATTTCTCGCACCCATACCACACACCTGACTTTGCTGTCGGCTGTGATTCTTTTTTCTCTCACTACAGCGAAGCACATCCAAGCCACTTCCCATCGGGCAGTCAAGTTTCAAGGGATGTTATTAACAACATCAACAATAAATGGCTCAGAATGCCTCGGCTTCGTAGCTTGGAAGGGTAAGGACAGTTTCCTACAGGCTTGGCAGCACCGGAGGCCCCAGCCCAGCTCTCCGCAGAGCAAAGAGCAGGAAGTGGCTGTGAGCCTGGGGCTCCCTTCGCGTGGGAGGCTTGGGCGTCAGGGATCGGTGTGCAGTTCTGGAATGCCGATGGTTTATGTGAGCTCGGCACCGGGCAGCTCTGAATTTCTGACTTCAGTTCAACCCAGCACAAGGGTAAGGTTTCCTTTCATGTCAGGAATGGAAGGAAGGGAGGCTGTGTCTCGGTGATTTGAGGACCCATTGGTTTCAGAGGTGCCATATTTGGAACCAGACCCGAGTCTCTGGGGCTCGCTTTTTATTTGCCCATGTCAAAATGTGGCTTCCTGCTTCTAAGGGAAAAAACGCACGGAGAGACTCATAAACGCAGGCTCAAAGGGTTCCTTGGACCTCAGATCGCTCTTTCCAAACATGGTCTGATGAGTTCAGTGTAAATGAATCAGAAGCATGTGGGATCAATTTACCTTAAAATACACTGGGGCCTCAAAAAATTAAGGGAAAAACTCCCTGGGACAAAGTGTGTATCGTAAGGCCAAACCCAGAACATTTGGGAAACAGGTATAGAGGATCCCAGGACCCCTTGGGAAATCGTATTTTCACAAGACTGGGGCTAAGCTTGCTCTCTGAGTCCCAGCCTCGTGCCTCCCCAGAGTCTGATGGGGCTGGCAGTTCCCCTGGGCTCAGATACCTGGGCTCTTGGAGCTGGGGCTTGGCGGCTTTGCATCCTCCCCGAGCTGGGCCGAGAGCCCGTCATATAAACCCGACTGCTCCATCGGGTCCAGAAGAATGAAGGGTTCTCTGGTAGAAGGGGCACTGGATTAAGAGCTGGGACACCTCCAAAGTCCTTGAGTTACCTCCTAATCTTCTGGGTTCATCATGGATGAACACTTTCATTCAGCTGCCTCTCAGGCTAAATCTTTGCGATTCCTTGAAATGTACTTGGGGGATGGCAGCCAGCATTTCCATTAAACTGCAATTTTAGAGTTTCACTGGGGTGTGCCAATCATAACATTTTCTAATTGGCATGGAATCCGCCTACCTGTTGCCTCTCAGGCCCGGGTAATGGACTTAGAAATTTTCTTAGGTAACTGTCTTGGCTCTTGGGGCGTTATTTTTCCAGATGGTGAGAACATTTAAGTAGGTCTGATTACTTCATTTTCAGTGGTATAAACGTTTTGTGGCCCGATTGTTTACTGTAATGTGCATACATTCTTCAGCGGGGCGAGCCGTGAGCCCAGAGAGAGACCTCACAACAAAGAAGCAGGTATCCATCCCCTACCCCACTCTCAACGCATGAAGCCCTGTTTGCAGAAGAGTTTTGTCTTTCGAGGGGGACGTGCTCTGGCTGAGCAACCACCCACCCAACTTTGGTTCAGCCAGTTTCTAGCCTCAGAGAGTTGAACAAGAGAGATAAGACCGTTTCCCAAAGGGTTGACCAGGCCGGTGAGACCAAACTGAAATACCATGTGATCAGTGCCTTTTAGCATTATGAACAAAGTGATTTTGGTCAGATTGTCATCATCATTAAGACCTATCTATTTCATACAACAGAAATTCTTACGAACATCTAGAGATACCCATTTGAAATTTAGTATAAGATGCTTCTGCTTACAATTATGAAATGCATTGAAAGAAAACAAAGTCAATGTTAGGTGAACATTTTCTTTCTTTTTGGTACACTTCATACTTTGAGAACTTTTTAAAAAAGATTTTATTTATTTATTTATTTATTTACTTGCTTACTTAGAGCATGGGGTTGGGGGGAGAGGAAGAAAGAGAATCTCAGGCAGACTCAGGGGCTGAGCCTGCAGCGTGACCCAAGTCTTGCTCTCAAGACCCTGAGATCACCACCTGAGCTGAAGTCAAGTGTCAGACAAATGACTAAGCCACCCAGGTGCCTCGAGGCACTTTGTACTTTGTTTTTGTTTTTTGAGATTTTATTTATTTCTTTGAGAGAGAGAGTGAGCACAAGCAAGGTGAGTGGCAGAGGGAGAAGCAGACTCCGCACTGAGCAGGGAGCCCAATGCAGGGACTCAGTCCTGGGACCCCAGGCCAAGACCCCCCGGGATCAGGGCCTGAGCCCAAGGTAGATGCTTACACTACTGAGCCATTCAGGTGCCCCAACAGACTTCATACTTTGAAATGCAATGTTTTCTTTTCTAAACAAGGAAAAAAAGTGCAAACATTTGTTAAAGCTCATCATTATTTTGCAATGGGCTGAATCTCATCAACCACAAACAAATAGTTTCCTTCTTATTGATATTTTTGTTTTCAGATTTCTTAGTGCCTTTATTTAACATGACCAATGTCTTTATTAGAATCTGTGAGCAAAGGAAAGATTAAAAGAAAGAAAACAAAAACCCTAGAGGCCTCAGGGCAAAGGCACAGAGAGGCAAGATTTATCACAGTTAGAATCTTTGATTTGCTAATGCTTCCTCCTCTTGAATCTCTGCAGGCAACCTTGGTGTAATAAACCATGGGGGTGAGATAATAGGTTTCAACCTGGGAATGATCTACTAAGTTGCCATTATTGGTGTCTTCTCTTAGAGGGGAATTACATGTTCATAGGGGTTGACTAACAGAACTTTTTGTTTGTTTGTTTGTTTGTTTTTTCAGGAATTTGGGATATTCTTTTTTTTTCTTTTTTTTTTGTGGAAGATTATATGTATTTACTAGAGAGAGAAAAAACAAGCAGTGGGAAGGGGCAGAGAAAGAGAGACAGAGAGAGAGGATTCCAACCCTGGACCCTGGGATCATGACCTGAGCTGAAGGCAGATGCCCAACCTACTGAACCACCCAAGAGCCCCAGAATTTGGGATATTCTTGAGCAATAATGTAAAATGAAGGTTGGGGTAAATTGTACATAGATGCAAACATCAAGGTCATCATGATGCCAATTTATTCAGAATAATTAATTAATTATGCCTGATTTAGGACCAGAGAGTCATCAGATAGCTTGATATCATGTAAGAGTAGTTTTTGTTGGGGCACCTGGGTGGCTCAGTGGGTTAAGCCTCTGCCTTCAGCTCAGGTCAAGATCTCAGGGTCCTTGGATCGAGCTCTCTCTTGGTGGGGAGCCCGCTTCCCCTCTCTCTGCCTCTCTGCCTACTTATGATCTCTCTCTGTTGAATAAATAAATAAAATCTTTTTTAAAAAGTAGTTTTTGTTTGGAGAGGATTGTTTTTGTTTCAACCTAGCCTTTTTTTCTAATTCTTGCTGTCCACCCTTCTACAGAATGCATCTGAACTGGCTTGTGCCACAAAGTAGCAACTCTGCTTTAAAAACTCTAAAACAGGTGCCTTGAGTTCTTCTCTGTCTCAGTGTACAAACTGATGGACGAAAGACGTTAGGGTTCCACACTGATGGCCAAGAAAGAATCCTTGAGATGTCTTTGATGCAAAAAGGTGATTTTATTAAAGTCTTGGGACAGAACCCCTGGGCAGAAAGAGCTGTCCCGGGGTCATGAGGAGTGGCCCATTATATACTTTTAAGCTGAAGGGGTTAGGGAGGACGTAAGTCTCTAAGGAATTTTGGAAGCAAGGTTTCGTTTATTACCATCTAATTAAACCTTGGTCATGAGATCCTTCAGATGTGTGTCGGTGAGCCATATGCTTGGGGGGTTTAGAGAGAAAGGAAACTTCCAAAGGAATTTTTATTGGTGAAAGTTGACTTACAGGATTGGGGGCCGGGGTCGGGCTAGGATTTCCTTTTGCCCTTAGCAAAGTATTAACTAACATCAAGGCGGTTGTGTCCCGGGAGGAAGGCCACTTTGCCTATTTCAAGGACTTATCAATGGGCTGCAGGTGGTAAGGAAATTTCATAATTTTTCTTCTGCCTGTGTTTCCCACATCATGAACCATTTATAACTTATCTGTAAAGAGGAGCATGGCTTGCCATCATGCTTGTGAAATAGAACATCCTCTGCTCTCAAAAATGTTACCCAAAAAGCCATCATGGATGTGATGTCAGGCTGGGACAGTGGCAAATAAGTCAGCTCTTTACTGTAACCTGTAGTCTTATGTTTTGGGTTTGTTTTGTTTTTTGTCTGGTTCCATACTGAAAAATACCCTACGGAGATTTCCACCCCAAGCCTGGCATCGCCGCACAGCACCTTGCTAGTCTTTCTGAAAAGCAGACCCACGCCCGCTCCAATAACACTGCTGAATGTCAATGTGCAGAGACACTCTTAAAATCACTATCTGCTTCTTCCAGGAGAAGCATGGTTCGTCCTGAGGATCTTTTCAGCTGAGAATGTATGCATATTTAGGGAGCTCTAGACCCCCTTGCTTCCTGCTTTTTTCCCTGTTGGGGCTTTGGAATGGATTATCTTCTTAGGGTCCCTCCATACGGGTTTTTAAAAATTCCACGGCATCATTTTTCTTCATACAAGCCAGGACTTCTCACAAGTGGGTGGTGAAGAGCTCCCAGGGATACTGTAAGGATTTGGGGGCAATAGGGTGCACAAAAAGGAGTGGGTTGCCTCATTTGGAACATAATCTCTGATGGGGCAGGCCAGGGAGAAGAGGCGGTCGCTCCTTCCAGCTAATTCTAAGCCAATGCTCTGCTGATACTCACCTAATAAATACTGTATTCTTCACAGGCATTCCCTGCATCTTGGGAAACTGCTTCAAGGCTGCTCGTCTTCTTAGTTTTCACCGAGTTTCACTCAGCTCTTGAACAACCTGCTGAAGGCTGAGGCGGGAGGGAAGGGGCGGAGGTGGGCATGGAGCTGGTGGCCTCCTCCTTCCTCCGGAGGTTCAACCCCACTTCCTTGCTGTTCTTCTGAGCCAGGTCGTGGGCTCGGGGGCAGGAGTTCTTTACCCTTCAGCTCTCTCTTCCCACTTGTTCCCCGTCCTCTCTTCTTTCTCCTTTTCCCTTCTCTGACTCGTCCCTCCACCCCCATCATTGGATCTCCATCTCAAAGTCGGAGAGAGGGGGTCAAGGCTAGGTCCCATCCAGTGATAGCCCAGCGGGGTCTGAGGGGCAAAGTACAGCTCTCCCAGCTCCTCTTGTCTTCTCTTCCCAGCACCCAGAACTTCTCCGCAGGCTCCAGAACACCCTTTCCTGAACAGAGCCAGGACTTGGTGTTTTGTTTCTTCTTCTTCTTCTTCTTCTTCTTCTTCTTCTTCTTCTTCTGCTTCTGCTTCTGCTTCTGCTTCTGCTTCTGCTTCTGCTTCTGCTTCTGCTTCTGCTTCTGCTTCTGCTTCTGCTTCTGCTTCTTCTTTCTTCTCCTTCTTCCTTGTCCTTCTTTCTTGTCCTTCTTCCTTCTCCTTCTCCTCCTCCTCCTCCTCCTTCTTCTCCTCCTCCTTCTCCTGCTGTCGCTGCACCAAAAAGAAAGTATCTTCATCTGGTGATCCAACTTGGGCTGCCTTGTGGTTGTTCTTCATGACAATACCTTCATAGGGTTCCTTCTGATCTCCAGACTGTCCCTTCTAGGATCAGTTTCCTTCATTCCAGCATCCCCTGTCCAGGAGCTAGGCTACCTCCCACTCATTCCAGCAAATACATTAAAAAAAAAAAATCTTTCTAGCCCTCTCTTTGTCTCTTTGGCATCTAGTGGCTGGACATGGTGCCTAGATTCTTCATGTAATCTGGAGCAGAGAGGCTGGAAAAAAACCAGACTCCCTTTAAATACAGGATTGAGCACAGTCTCCAGGCAACAGCCCTCCCCTTTCTTTGTAAAACATAGTCTAGCACTCCTCACAGATTCATAAATTACAGAATGTAATCTATCCCAAAATGGTACATAGCGTGGCTTTTTTTTTTTGTTTCTATATTTTTATTTTATTATTTTAAAAATATTTCAGAGGTAGACTTTAATGATTCATCCAGTTGCACATAACACCCAGTGTTCATTACATCATGTGCCCTCCTTAGGTCCATCACCCAGTTACCCCATCCCTCCACCTCCTCCCCTTCAGCAAGCCTCAGTTTGTCCTCTAGAGTTAAAAGTCTCTTAGGGGCACCTGGGTGGTTCAGTGGGTTAAGCATCTGCTTTCGGTTCAGGTCATGATCCCAGGGTTCTGGGATGGAGCCCCCGGTCAGGCTCCCTGCTCAGTGGGGAGTCTGCTTCTCCTTGTCCTCTGCCTCTCCCCTTGGCTCATGCTCTCCCTCTCTCTCTTTCTCAAATAAAATAAATAAAATATATATTTTTAAAGAGTCTCTTATGGTTTGCTTCCCTCTCTGTTTTCATCTTATTCTTCCTTCCCTTCCCCTATGCTCATCTGTCTTGCCTCTTCACTCACATATGGAATTTAAGAAACATAGTGTGGTTTTATGGGCAGCATCCTTTAGTCTTTTTTTTTTAAATTAACTATTTTATTAGCATATAATGTATTATTTGCCCCAGGTCCTTTAGTCTTTTGAGTCTTTTGTATGTCCCGGCAACTGTCACCCATACACCAATTTTTCACAGTGAAGTTGATATTTGGCTATGCCTTAAAGAATGACCAAGAATTCCTCAAGCATAGGAAGGGAAGGACTCTGAGCAGACCTGAGCAGAGGATGAAGGGACGTGTGTATGGCAGGGGGTGATGGAAGTTGAGGCCAGATTATTTATGTCCCTTGTCATCTAATTGAGTCTGGACTTTGGTGTAAAGGCCAGCACCTCACAGAACACTAGTCTGGGGTGGTGCTGAGCAAGGCTCTCGGATGGAAGAGTTCACTTGTTTCATAAACTGGGGACTCTGAATCTCCTCTTAGAGATTCACAATTGACATTAGAAAATTAGAGACTCTGAGAAGTCCTGCAATAAAAAGAAAGCACATTTAATTTTGTATCAAAGTTCATTAAACTTATTTGCAAGGGCTATGTTTCCCCTGCTAGAACAACTATCACCATCTCCTGGAACAATTTTCTTTAGAGTTTGGGCATAGCTGTGGTTTTCAGTGGGGGTCTGTGGTAGGGCTTCATTTCCCTTTGTTTTGCTCTTTAATTAGGGAAGGGACCTGGTCTCGTTTGTCGGAAGATCATTTTGGAGATGGTGTGTGGAGATGGGAGAGGCAGAAGCCAAGAAAATTGTGGCAGTTGTGCACATGGGAGATCATTAGCTCTACCCTGATCTTCCTAAAGAGTGAAGCTGACTAGTTTCTTGCTTGTAACTCTTTACTGACTTCCACTCTGCCCATGGGTTAAGGTTCGGACATGGGACTATTGTTGACACAGCCTTCCATGGTCTGGTCCCTGCTTGCTTCTCCAGCTCCATCTCCCACTGCTTGCCCCTCTTCTATAACCAATTCAGAAACAAACTCCCCCCTACCCCCAACCTGAAAGGCTTATATATTCTCTCCAGATGTCCTTGCTAGAGCTATCCACTTTGACATTTCTTCTCTTTACCCAACTGGCAGATGCCTGTTCATCTATCAACATTCCCCTCAGTGGTCAGTTCCTCTAGGAGCGTCCCAGACCCGTGTCTGACACTCCAGCTGCGCCGCCATCCCGCCCCCTCCTCCTGTGGACCCTGAATCGCCCCTTCTGCATGACCTGCCTCTCCAAGGTTGTGATTACCACACTGAGTTCTAAACCACAAACTCCTTCAGGACATGACACACTGTTCATTATTATAGACTGAAGGGCTGGCACGGTGCCTGGCACAAAGTGGGTGATCAGTGTCATGTGAGTGAACGTGAGCCTGGAAACTGGCAAGAGAAAATGGAGGAAAAGGGGGAAAGGGGGGGAAATTCAAGAGAATTGAAGTAGATGGAATCTATAGGTCTTGGTGACGTACTGGGTGTGGAGGCTAAGGGAACCCTGGAATCAGGTTAAAGAATACTTCAGGAGGAGTAGTGTTGGTAGTGGGGGAGGATGAATTCCATTTTAAGCCTGCTTCTTTATTTTCTTTATTATTTTTGTTGTTGTTGAAGTATAATTTACATACAGTGGAGTAAATGCACAGGTCTCAATGATATGGATACCTTGGACAGAACTTGAGAAGATGGTAAGACATCTAGCTAGCTAGATGATATTCTGAAGATGGTCAGAAGTGTGTATGTGTAAAGAGAGAAGTTGGTCCCGGGGACTGAGTTCTGGGGATCCTTCTGAGCAGGAGCCCTGGGGACATGGGGTGGGTGGCCCCTTGGGGACAAGAAACCCGAGGATCCAGTCTTTGACTTCTATGATTAAATAGGTTCAGTCATCCACTCACAGAGAGCCCATCACTTCCTTGAGTGAGTGATGGGGTGCCTATCCTCAGTGACTCTGACTGTGGTCTGCACATAGCACATATGAGGAAAGAATGCTAAGATAAACAAGTGACTCATAACCCAATATGAAAACTGAAAATTACACTAACCAAGCCACCTAGTAGCTTCCTGAAGCCGCAGAGTCATTTTCTAGTTAACCCATTAGGCAAATAAATGTTCTTGGCTGGAGGTTGGCTTTCATTTTCCCCTAAAGTATACTGCATTAAATTAAATGTATAGGAAAAATTCCCTTTGGCCTAAGGAGTTCTGGTAATGTGGTGGGAAGAGCTCTCGTCTGGAAGTCTAGACATCCTTGGTTTTTTCCAAGCTCTTTCTGGAAAAAAGAGAGAACTCCTCTAGGTTCTCTTAACCTAAGGCAAGTTACGTGGCTTCTGGGAGACTGAATCCTTCTTTTGTGACCTATGGGAAATTTTAACCCTGAATCCTATATTTACTCAACTCCTTTTTAAAAAAGGATTTTAATTATGAGAGAGAGAGATAGAGAGATTGAGAATGCAAACATGAACAGGGTGAGGGGCAGAGGAACAAGTAGACACACTGCTGAATGGGGAGTCCAGTGCAGGGCTTGATCCCAGGACCCTGAGATCATGACCTGAACTGAAGGCAGGTGCTTAACTGACTGAGCCACCGAGGTGCTCCTACTCAACTTTTCAACAAATTTTTATCCAGCTTCTACTCTGTTCCTGCCTTTGACCTGGTTACGAATCCCTGCTCTGGTGCCTGGGTGGCTCAGTGGGTTGAGCCACTGCTTTCAGCTCAGGTCATGATCTCAGAGTCCCGGAATCAAGTCCTGCATCAGGCTCCCTGCTCAACAGGGAGTCTGCTTCTCCCCCTGACTTTCCCCCTCTCATGCTTTCTCTGTCTCTCTCTCTCTCAAATAAATAAAATCTTAACCAAAAAAAAAAAAAAAAAAAAAAAAAGAATCCCTGCTCTCACACCCCTTTGCTCTGGCCCCCGGCCAGATAACCATCACTTTCAATTCAAAGCATGTCTGCATTCTATGTGACAGAAGACAGAACAGTGAGCTGGACATGACTCAGGTCCTTTATAAGAAGTTTGCTCTCTAAAATTCAGACACCTGGGGGTAATTGTGTCAATCTGGTGAGGCAGGAGATCCACTGGGGCTGGAGCTGAACAGAGCTGGATTTGGGTTCCGATTCTGCCACTTACCAGCCTGTGACCTGGAGTAAGTTGCTGAGGTTTAGGAACTTCACTTTCCTCATCTGTTAAATGGAAATAATGCTGCCTCCTCTTTGTTTTGAGAAATAAGATGACGCATGTGGAAATGCTTGGTGCTTCTCTTCTCTATCATCCAACAAGCAGCAATTGCTCATGCCTTTCTTCACCTCAAATATTCTAAGTATCTAAGCCATTTGCCTGAGCCACGACTCAGTTTATAAACAGTTCCTGGAATTTGGAGGACCGGACTGGCCCCATTTGCTTCAGCACACCCTTAGCAATTTCCATTTCATTTCAGACTTGAAATCATCTTCACTTTTTTTCTAAGATTTATTTATATTTATTTGAGAGAGAGCATGAACACATGAGAGGGTGGTGGAGGGTGGGGTTGGCAGGAAAGAAAGGAGAGAGATAATCTCAAGCAGACCCCTCATTGAGGGAGGAGCCTGACACAGGGCTGGATCCCAGAACCCTGAGATCATGACCCGAGCCAAAACCAAGAGTCAGACACTTAATCCCCTGAGCCACCCTGGAACCCCAAAATCATCTTCACTTTCTACAAACTAGGAATATGATTTCTAGCAATATTTCCACCCTTCCAAAACCCTCTGGATATACCAGGGAGGTAGTTTTATTAAATTTTATTGATAATGCCCCATAGGGACTGTATAGGTCTGAAATAATTTAGAAATTATGTCACAAGGTCCAATTACTGTCTTTTTTTTTTAAAAGATTTTATTTATTTGACAGAGAGAGATCACAAGTAGATAGAGAGGCAGGCAGAGAGAGAGAGAGGGAAGCAGGCTCCCTGCTGAGCAGAGAGCCCGATGCGGGACTCGATCCCAGGACCCTGAGATCATGACCTGAGCCAAAGGCAGCGGCTCAACCCACTGAGACACCCAGGCGCCCCCAATTACTGTCTTTACAATGAAGGATCTGAGATGGGGCTGGGGAATGGACTAGCCCCTTGACCTGGTGGTAAATGGGCATGTTGGTTCCTTGATTCCTGCTCTAGCTCTTTTCTCCTTCCTAAAACCAACTTCACTGCTAGTATCTCAAGTAATCTGAAAGTTGTTTGTTTAATCCACAAGGCTCTCCTTGCCTTTTTGTGTTGAAGGACATTCACTAATTGAGGATACTTTCATGTCCTTTCGTGAGAGTCAATAAGGTGAATTCTGACACTGGGAGGGACTGCAGAGACCACATGGAGGCCAGAAGTGTGCAGCTCTGACTAGAGCTGAGATAGAATATGCATCACCAGGATAGGAAAGAGTTCAGAAGCCTTGGGTGGAATATGGAAGTAGAGAAGAAGAAGAAAGAGGTAGAAAGTCTTCCTATGTGGCGCTCTGGTCTTCAGAGTTAATGTAGGATCATGACTAGGCAGCCACTGGCTGGACAGCTCTGGGTGATGGCAAAGGCAATGTTTGGTGATGGTGCACGAAGCTGCCATGAGTCCTCTCCCCTACTCCTCCCTCTTTCTCTGCATCCCTCCCTCTCTCCTCCCTCATTCTCTCTCCTTCCCTCTTTCCACCCTCTCTCCTTTTCTTTCTTCCTCAAACTTATCCTGAGTAGTTTTTATATACCAGGTCTTGTGTTGGATCCTTAACCCTGACTCTAAGGAGCTTATGCTTCTTTCTCCTTAGTTGTCCTTCAAAGACCCATCTGTTTTTCTTACTCGTCTCCCTACCTTTTTTTTGCTTTTGTTTTTCCTTCTTTTCTACCTCTCTGTTTTCTGCTTTCATAGGTGTGTTTGTTTTATTGGTAACCCAGAAGCCAGCTGTGGTCTCCTTGGTCTACAAGGTGTCGATAATATTGCCTTGAACTCCTCATTCCGTGCCCTATGGAATTCCAATCCATTCCCGATTTCTGAAATTCCCATGGGAGGCTGAGGAGCTTTTATTTTCATGATCACTTCTGACTCCAAACACTGAACTTCTCTTGAATTCTCTTGGTTCACAGGCCCTTTCACTACCAACCCAGTCCCTTGCTAAGTTGACCCTGACATAAAACTCTGCCTCTTGCTTGATTTCCACAAAAACAAGATGAAACAACACTTTAGTGGATTGAACAGTGTATCCCTTCCCCTACCATTCATGCCCACCTGGAACATCAAAATGTAAACTTAATTTTCAGATAAGGTCTTTGGATATGTAATTAATCAAGTTAAGATGAGGTCATAATGGAATAACGTGAGCCCTAGAGCCAATGACAGATGTTCTTATAGGACAAAAAGTTATAAAGATACAGAGAGAGAAGGAAGGGCATGTGAAGGTGAAGCAGAGTTTGAATGATGTGGCCACAAGCCAAAAAGCACTGAGGATTTCCAGGAGCCAGAAACTGGAAGAGGCAAGGAAGGGTTCTTCTTTAGAGCCGCCGGAGAGAGCTTGGCTCTGCTGACACATTGATTTTGGACTTTGAGCCTCCAGAAATGTGAGAGAATAAATTTCTGTTGTTTCCAGCCAAGTTTGTGGTCCTTTGCTACAGCACCCATGGGAAGCTAACACAACACAATTTTCATTTGGGTGTGTAGTCAGCTTTACTGAGGATTTGAGAGGGAAGATGAGACAGAGAGGAATACATATTTTAGAGCTCTCTTCCTGCTGTTTCACTGGCTCCCTCTTCCATGCTCAACCTGTCTCTGCATCCTTTCTGCCCCTGAAGTCCCCAAACTCCAAATCCATCTTACCCTATGATGCAAAACTCCAACTCTTAAACTCAGCCCCTAGCCCACCACTCAGGCCAAATGCCTTCTGATGCCCAGCTGCATGAAAATACTTTGTAAGGCCTGGCAGCCCCTCTCAGAAGGGAGATGTAGATTGCAAGAGTCACACCTAGTCCCCTGTTGGGAGACATACTTCTTTTCTACTTCTTCTTCTTCAGCCTGCCAGGCACTGTGGGGGTAGGCTTCTTTACCTGCACTCACCCTTAGAATGCTCAGGGTATGGGTTGTAAAAATCAGAGGGACTTGTCCATCTATCAGTCAGGAGATGCTGCCTTGGGCACCTTGAGGAGACAGTCAGAGAATATGAGAGGTTGTCTCATCCTTGAGGAACATTCCAGAAGGCTGCCCTTAGCTTTTCTTCTTTCAGAGTTTTGTTCAGCTGGTTTGATCTCTCCCATATTCTAATAATAATTTCTTAATTCTACTTCTTCATCCTCCCTCTATATATGTCCTCTTCTATGTGTCTATTTTTAGAGAGCTTTAAAAGTTGTGTCACCCTTAGTATTCTATTTTTTTCATGCTTACAAATTTCCAAGACCCGTGGGGCAGTATTGTTTTTACCAATTTTTTTTAATAGGAAATAAGGAAAACCGAGGCCAGGGGTGAAGTAAATTGCCCAAGATCAACTGTGTTTAAGTGACAGACTTGCCATGCCTTTCTGAGAGTGGCTGTGAGCCTCAGCCATTAGCCTGGAAAAATCCACTTAATTTAGACAAGCCATTTTCTTGTTAGCATGAGAGCTCAGGATTGTAAGCTTGATTCCAGTTAGACACTCTGTTTTAAGAACTGATTTCTAGCCTGATTTTAAATTAAGTTTATTCAATGGTTTGAAGAGCTCTGTGTTTTGACTTTGGTTGCAGAGAAATATTCTTACTAGGTTACACGAATATTTTGAAACTCAGTACTTACTTTTTTTTTAATTCAATAAAAGTTTGCACAAACAATGCATCCCACAGGAGAAACTTACGCCAGATCCCAGATGTTTAACACGTTTGCCTCAGATATTGGAGTTCATGGCCTCTTGTGCTTGTTAAACCAAAAAATGTAAGAGTGTAGAAATGATTTTTAATATCTATGAGTGCTGCAAGGCCGGGCTGGATTCTGGGCAACTGTAACATTTCAACAACCTTTTTGATCACAGGGTTTTCACATGTGTGTGCATGCATGTATGTACCTGTGTGTGTGTGTGTATCATTCTTCAAATGATCCAAGCAGACGGTTCAAGGAGGAGAAGCATAAACTCTTTCATTTTGACTCAATTTCAGTTCATTTTGGCTGATCTATGTAGGAATGTTCAAAAAGTTCCTTTTCTAATTCTGACATTGACTCTGACTTATAATCACCCAGCTAGGTCTGCCATTTGATCAGCCAACCATTTATTGATGAGTCTTGGGGTTCAGAATGCCATCATACTGATAATATCCCTCATCCACTGGGGACTGACTATGCCAATCACCACGCTGTGTCTTTGCTCATGTTGTATCCTGCAACACTCACAACCATCACCTTCATAGCCACCCTCCTCCCTTGCCTC
This sequence comes from Meles meles, assembly GCF_922984935.1. NCBI lineage: Eukaryota > Metazoa > Chordata > Mammalia > Carnivora > Mustelidae > Meles > Meles meles. Next base: position 121,270,553 of record NC_060071.1, read on the forward strand.
CGTTATAGTCGGATGGCTAGCCAGTCTCTCTGCCTCCAGCTTTGCCCTTGCTCCCTGCCATCCCCTTTCAACCCAATAGATAGAGTGATCTAAATAAAAGTTAAATCTGTTCATGTCATTCCTCTACTCCAAACCTTCCAATGACTTCTCAGCCTATTCAGAAAAAAGGCAAAAGTCTTTACGATGACCCATGCTATCTCTTTTACCCTGAACCCTATCGTATGCTTCTCTGTCCCTGGTTCCCCCTTCTCCCTCTCTTTCTCTTACTCCAGGTGCTATGGACCTCTCACTGCTCCTTAAATATGCCAAGCAAGTTTCTTCTGTACTTTTCATTAGTACAACAGAGGTTAAAGGACACTTATAACATTATGTCTATTAAGGCAAGAAAGTGGGAGATAACTTATTTCAGATGATTAACATTAAGTTAGTGATCTATTGGTGGGGATTAAAAAAAAAATCTAAAACCCACAAGAATGTTTTGTTGGGTTTTTTTTCAACAATCTTTGCTGGAGGAAATTTGGCCAAAGATAACTTTTCCCTTATAAATGGAAGAAGTCAAAGTTAGTGGAACAAACATTTTTTTTAAAAAGATCGTAATTCTTTATTTCACAGAGAGAGAGATCGAGATCACAAGTAAGCAGAGAAGCAGGCAGAGAGAGGGGGGAGGGAAGTAGTCTCTCTGCTGAGCAGAGAGCCCAATGTGGGGCTAGATCCCAGGACCCTGAGGTCATGATCTGAGCTGAAGGCAGAAGCTTAACCCACTGAGCCACCCTGGTGCCCCAGGACAAAACATCTTTATCCCAACAGGATGCACTTACTATTGTATCCAGAGGTTGTTCACCTACTGTACAATGTTAAGGGTTGGGAGCTTTAAGTTATGGCACCTAGTACCTGCAACTAACTTATTGAACCATCGAGTGTTCGATGAGACCCGAAAACTAAGATCTGTTTGCCCTACATTGAATGGCCCCAGGCAATGGTGCTTCCTTTTTTTTTTTTTTTTTAAAGATTTTATTTATTTATTTGACAGAGAGAGATCACAAGTAGGCAGAGAGGCAGGCAGAGAGAGAGGGAGAAGCAGGCTCCCTGCTGAGCAGAGAGCCTAATGTGGGGCTCGATCCCTGGACCCTGAGATCATGACCCAAGCCAAAGGCAGAGGCTTTAACCCACTGAGCCACCCAGGCGCCCCAGCAATGGTGCTTCTTATATCCTCAGGTCTTCCTTATGTAATTTTACAGTAGGCATTTAGGAAGGGAAAAAAGAGACACAAATGGGCAATTTCCATCCTGAGAGTTTTGTAGGAGCCTTAGCTGTGTTGATGCTTCAAAGGAAGAGTTCAGTTCATGTGCTAATCATAAGTGAAAGGGCCTTGGGTCATTTTAATAATCACCTTCTTTGCCATCACCGGTATCTTGATGCTTCTGCAACAGCATCTAGCAGCTCCAAAGCACTGGCCACTTCTAGAACTTGGGGCCATAGACTCTTTGACACACTGTCTGGACCAAACAGAGGGAGAAGAACCAAAGAGAATAGAGGGATACTGGACAGAAATTCCGTTCACTTTACATCTGGTTTATAGAAAGCTTATAGGAAGTTTCAAATTTGTCGTTCAGCCCAAAGATCAACTTAACCTGCCAACATAAATCTTTATACATACATTCCACTATTGTGAAATGGTCTTAATCATTTTAACTCACACCTAAATAGTGCTTTAGTGTACAGAATGCTTTGATGTTTTTTCTTTCACTCATTGAAGATTTGTTCAGTATCTATGCCCCTGTTCCATGCTTTATGGAAGACATTAGGAATGTAAAGATGAATATGGCCGGTCCCTTCCCATTTTCTTATTTTGATCATAATAATGACCCTGAGAGATTGCTAAGGCAAAGACTATTTTTTTTAAAGTGTGTTGCTGTTGTTTTTTTTTAAAGATTTTATTTATTTGACAGACAGAAATCACAAGTAGGCAGAGAGGCAGGCAGAGAGAGAGGAGGAAGCAGACTCCCTGCGGAGCGGCTCCATCCCAGGACCCTGGGATCATGACCTGAGCCAAAGGCAGACACTTTAACCCACCGAGCCACCCAGGCGCCCCTGGGAAAGACTATTTTTATTTCCATTTTGCAGGAAAGAGATTGAGGCTCAGGAGGTCCTTGCACGGCCACAAAAATGTGTGAAAGCCATAATTTAAAGTCAGGTCTTCTGTCTCTAAATCCCATGCTTTTTTCCTGTACCCTATGCCTTAAACCAATACTGAGGGGGAGCATGCAAAGCAAATGAAAATGTATGCAAATCATAATCAAATGAAAAAGCCAATGACCCAGCTCTAAAGAATCTTGTAAGGACCCAGTTTTTTTGAGAATTCACGTTGTCTTGTGTTTGAGTGACAGAAACTAAACATGTGTTAACTTAGACAAAATATATAATTTGTGGGTTTATAACCAGTGTGGCTTATGTACCAGAACAGTGGGAAAAACAAGATGCATCTTCCCTCAGGACTGAATGGAGCAAAAACATCCAGTGCCTTTGGAACCTCTTACACCGTCTTTACTTCTCTTGGAGGATCTACTTGATTGTCTTTTACTGTATGTTGACTTCTCCCTTGGAGATATGTTCACCAAAAGTTCTTCCATCACTCAAAAGAGAAATAACAGTTCTTTCCTGGTTATAGTTTGGAAATAAACAGTTCTAGAGAAAGATTTTGATGGACATTCCTTGGGTCAGGTGCCTTCTAATGAGCCAGTGAACTCTGACTGGAGGGTGACATCCTGGGAAAATCTAGCAGCCACTTCTAGAAGTACACATTTGAAGTAGAGGACAATGTGGTTCTTATGATCAGACTATAAATAGATGTCTATTTTGAGCACCTGAAATTTAACCCACACATGCACTTTTTCCCCAAGAAATATCCTGTTCAATTTTGGGAAATTAAATATTTTCGGGACACCATCCCAACATTGTACTTTGTTGAAAGGAGTCAGCACAACGCCAACAGGTAGGAGCAGGAAAAACTCCATGTAGAAGAGTTAAGCCATCTTCTTTACATTTAACCAGTCCTGGACGTGAAGAAGGAAGGCAGAATTTGGAGATGGCCCAGAGCGGTGAAAGCAAACTAAAGATAGGGTGATGGTGACTCTAAATAAGAACATAGAGCACGACTGTCACAAAATAACATTTGATTTTCAGGCATGACAACGGCCATCTTGGAGAAGATAGGAGGCAGAACGCAGAAACGTTTTTGTTTGTTTTTAGTTTTTGATTATTATTATTTTTTGATTAATATATAATGTATTGTTTGTTGCAGGGGTACAGGTATGTGAACCATTAGTCTTACACACTTCACAGCACTCACCATAGCACATACCCTCCCCAATGTCCATCACCCAGCCACCCCATCCCTCCCCCCACACCCTCTAGCAACCTTCAGTTTCCTGAGATTAAGAGTCTCTTATGGTTTGTCTTCCTCCCCGATCCCATCTTGTTTCATTTTTTCCCTCCCTACCCCCAATGACCCCCCGCCCTGCCTCTCAAATTCCTCATATCGGAGAGATCATACGATAATTGTCTTTCTCTGATTGACTTATTTTGCTCAGCATAATACCCTCTAGTTCCATCCACGTTGTTGCAAGTGGCAGGATTTCTTTTTTTTTCGATGGCTGCATAGTATTCCATCATATATATATACCACATCTTCTTTATCCATTCATCTGTTGATGGACATCTAGGTTCTTTCCATAGTTTGGCTATTGTGGACATTGCTGCTATAAACATTTGGGTGCACGTGCCCCTTCAGATCACTACATTTATATCTTCAGGGTAAATACCCAGTAGTGTGATTGCTGGGTGATAGGGTAGCTCTATTTTCAACTTTTTGAGGAATCTCCATGCTGTTTTCCAGAGTGGCTGCACCAGTTTGCATTCCCACCAACAGTGTAGGAGGGTTCCCCTTTCTCCACATCCTCGCCAGCATCCCTCATTTCCTGACTTCTTAGTTTTAGCCATTCTGACTGGTGTGAGGTGGTATCTCACTGTGATTTTGATTTGTATTTCTCTGAAGCCAAGTGACGTGGAGCACTTTGTCATGTGTCTGTTGGCCATCTGGATCTCTTTTTTGCAGAAATGTCTGTTCATGTCTTCTACCCACTTCTTGATTGGATTATTTGTTCTTTGGGTGTCGAGTTGGATAAGTTCTTTGTATTTTGGATACTAGCCCTTTATCTGATATGTAATTTGCAAATATCTTCTCCCATTCTGTTGGTTGTCTTTTGGTTTTGTTAACTGTTTCCTTTGCTGTGCAAAAGCCTTTGATCTTGATGAAGTCCCAATAGTTCATTTTTGCCCTCGCTTCCCTTGCCTTTGAAGACGTTTCTAAGAAGAAGTTGCTATGACCAAGTTTGAAGAGGTTGCTGCCTGTGTTCTCCTTAAGGATTTTTGATGGATTCCTGTCTCACATTGAGGTCTTTCATCCATTTTGAGTCTAATTTTGTGTATAGTGTAAGAAAATGGTCCAGTTTCATTCTTCTGAGAATGCAGAAACCCTTGGAACTAGAAAGGTTATCAATCTTCTGACTACTCTTTTCACTTGAATAGATAGATGCAGGGAGAAATAATCTGCCTAAGCCACAAAGCCCTAATTATTTTATCAGGAAAAATAGGAAAAACGGTGAAACCAACCCCTACCTATTCAGGGGGGGCTATTCTTCTGAGGGAAATTGGAATAAAGTTACCAGAAATTGAATAGTGCCTTTTTTTTTTTCTGCTGGGCCACTCTTTGCCAGAGAGTAGGTATAAATATGAAGATGGCTGATAAAGGGGAGATAGGTGATAAAAATGTGAGATGCCAGGAAAGGGGACAAAGGAAATGTTCTGAGTCAATGGATTTAGAAAACAGACGTCAAGTCCTTCATGATCTATACAAAGCTAGGTCTTGTGTAGTTTACTCAGGATAGTCCCAATCCTGTGACTCTTTTCTTAGTTACCATATCTGGGGTTGGCCATAACCAAGGGTTTTCCCATGCACCACACCCTCTTTTCAAAAGTCTTAGATCAGCAAAGTGGTTTTCTCAACCTCCATTCTATCCCATAAGTAGCAGCAGAATGGTTTGGGGAGTTGATCTCAACTTAAGGGGTCGGCCTGTTTAGTCAAAATGTTATCTCATCCTCTATGCCAGTCACTGGTTCAAGAATGAGAATGTGACCCAGTTCTGGCCAAAGGGATAGGAAGAGGCATTTGCCAGAATCTGGAAAAGTTGATCTCTCAAGAGAAGTTTGGGGGAATTCATTCCATCCCCCTCACCTCAATTTAAGAAAGAAGGTCTGATTGTCCCTGGAAGCCCTTCCACAAACAGGAGAACTGGATTTAGAATAAAGCTTACGCAGTCTAGAGCAGAGCAGAAGGAAGGGAAACATTCAACGATACACAATGGGGTTGCTAAAGCGATGACTCTGGAGACCCACCTTCCTTTGCACTTCCTTTCAGTTTAGCCCTCCCAAGATGTAGAGGCTTAAATCAATAGCATTTGATCATTATTTAGCTTCTGAATGCTATGGGGGCAGTGGTGAGTGGGGAAGGCTCATCTTTGCTCCACAATGTGTTGGCTGGGACAGCTCGACTAGGGGCAGAAGGACCCACTTCCAAGATGGCTTCATAGGATCTGAAGGTCTTGGCCCTTGGTTCTTTTTTTTTTTTTTTAAAGATTTTATTTATTTATTTGACAGCGAGAGAGAGAGATCACAAGTAGGCAGAGAGGCAGGCAGAGAGAGAGAGAGAGAGAGGGAAGCAGGCTCCCTGCCGAGCAGAGAGCCCAATGTGGGACTCGATCCCAGAACCCTGAGATCATGACCTGAGCCGAAGGCAGTGGCTTAACCCACTGAGCCACCCAGGCGCCCCCCCCCTTGGTTCTTTTTGTGCGGGCCTCTCCCTGTGGGTCTCCCCACAAACTGCAGCAGCTCCCTAAAAGCATGGTGGCCGGATTCTAAGAGTAAGAGCCCAAAGACAGCCACGTAAAAATTGTACAGCTTGTTAGGTCCTATCTCCTTATTTCCACATTCTGTAATTTCCATAGTGCTCTCTTGGTCAACCAGTCACTATGGTTGTCCTACAAAAAGGAGAGAGGACGTAGAGCCCAACCTTTGATGAGAGGAATGTCAAAGAATTATGAACATGATTTAAGCTACCACACAAGTTAATACATTTCTTTATTTTTATGACCCTTTCAGTTGGGTTTTTTTGTTACTTGTGGCTGACAGTATCCTCATTGATACAGTTAGTGTCATCTCAGCGGCTGGCAGCAGAATGTCCCACACTAACAGCTTTCAATTACAATGTCAATTGTAGCATGGTTTCCAATAATTTGTTACTAGTAATTGAATACCAAGGCTTTGAAAGTATTTACTTTTTTTTCTTCCTCTTTTTGCAAATCGGTGCAGAATCAAACTTACCACTCTAACAGCAGAAGAGTCATTTATTTTAATTGTAGTAGATTTCTCTGAATGGGTGATAAAGGGATGGAATCAGAGCAAGAATATAGTACACGGAAGCATTATTCTAGGTTGAGAGCTATTGGCCTGGATGCTGCTTTAAGTGAGTGTTAGAAGGACCTCTAGATAGTCTGTGTGCTCAGGGTCAAATTCTTCTCTGCTAGCCTGAAGCTAAGCCAATGAGGTTAAAGACTAGTGATCACGTTTTATATTCTCTTTCCAGTTCTGTTGGTCTTTCTGTGGGCAAGGAAAAGAATAAAGACATTCTTCTTGGTCATCTGTCTTGCCCCATGATGACCTCTAACACAGCAAACAATGTTTAAGTGTCCACTGTGTTTTTAGCACTCCCCTAGGTATTGCAACATAAAGATAAGGTGTGGTTCTCTAGGAGCCTAGAAGATAAAGGCATTTGGGGAGCAAGAGGAGGCAAGTTAAAGTTGAGTGCTAAAGCAGGTGCATAAGCCAGCCATAAAGAGACAGGGAGTGCACTTCCTGGATTTCAGGGTGCTTCCCGCCCTAGACGGTGCAGTAGCAAATCATGTGATCCTCCCTTCCCCTCTGCCTCTGACTGGGCCAAAGTCAACATCTGACCCAGGGGTGCTCAACTGCAAGCTGAGGAAGATGGGCCAGCAACCTGGGCCTTGGGTGTGGAAAATCTGAGCTGAGGCTACAGATGGCTGGAATCTGGAAAGGTACATGCAGTTACTTCCTTTGGGTTGTGGGCCCTGAGCTCAAAGGTCTAGCAGAGTTGGCCTCAAGGCAGCCATTGTGGAACTGGGTGCAGACTCTTGCTCTGAGAGATTAGAGACTCCAAGAGGCAAGTTGGGATGTACAGGTGTGCAGAAAGAAGCAGTTTCCAGAAGAGGAGGGACCGAGGGGTGTCTGGTCTACCTTGGGTCCTGTTCTTCCTGGGGCTCGTTGGTTGAGATTCCTGACAAACTGTGTTCCTTTTGTCTCCTTGACCAGAATACCATGCTCTGTCTTTTACTTGAATTTATTTGATTTGGTTTCTGTTTCTTTTTTTTTTTTTAGATTATTTATTTATTTATTTGACAGAGAGAGATCACAAGCAGACAGAGAGGCAGGCAGAGAGAGAGAGAGGGAAGCAGGCTCGCCGCCGAGCAGAGAGCCCAATGCGGGACTCGATCCCAGGACCCTGAGATCATGACCTGAGCCGAAGGCAGCGGCTTAACCCACTGAGCCACCCAGGCGCCCCGGGTTTCTGTTTCTTATAATCATTGGAGCTCCATCTAGAACAAGTCAAGAATTCATAGAGGACATGGCGATTTCAATGGAACTTAAGTAATGCATTGAATTTATGTAAATGCAACTCCTATGTCTGGACTTCCCAGTTTGCTGACCAAGACTGTGATTTAATAAAAGGACCTTGACCTTTAGAGTCACACATAGCCTTGGGGTCAAATCCTGACTTCTTCATCATTTCCTTGTGATCTTGGAAAAGTCACTTATTTATAAGATTTAGATAATAATCCCCACTCTGCAGTGTTGTTGCAAGAATTAAAAATAAATATGTATATATACCATTACACAGTGCTTGGTGTATGATAGGTCTGCAGAGAGTGGCAGCTGTTATCATTCCAAATGTATTTGGATGGGAGGAGAGAAATAATTTTTAACCCTGTTCTCATTAATGCCAAGTGTTTTTTTTTATTTTTTAAATTTTATTTATTTATTTGACAAAGAAAGAGAGGTCATAAGTATGCAGAGAGGCAGGCAGAGGGAGGGGGGAAGCAGGTTCCCCGCCGAGCAGAGAGCCCGATGCGGGGCTCGATCCCAGGATCCTGAGATCACGACCTGAGTTGAAGGCAGAGGCTTAACCCACCGAGCCACCCAGACACCCCAATGCCATGTGGTTTTGATCAAGACATTTTATATTTCTCAACCTTTTTAAGTGGCTTTATATGTTAAGTATATGTATATGTTAAGTGTATGCATAAGCGTGTAGGCATGCATGACTGTGTCTCCGTTTGGCAGGGGTGTTATTTTCTCCCCTTGCCCCCTTTTCCTATTGAAGTTGTATTCACTGTGTTCTCGGACTATTTACTGTTATTAATCAGGCATGTGGTATGAGATGAACAGGGGTGATGAGTTGGTCAGACTGCCAAGGAAGTTCATGTTTGGCAGGAAACGCCAAATTATTTCCTGAGGGGATGTGTTTTAGGAATGGAAGAGTGTGCTTCACTGGCCCGCACAGACCCCGTCCTGTCCCTGGAGCGTTGTCACCTCACAGAGCGATACAATAGCTCTTTAAAAGCCAGTCCACGGAGCTGCTGTCCGGTTTTGCTGGAAGTGTGCTTGCCTTGTTGTTTTTCTTTTTCCTTCTGGTAAATGAAGCTCACATCGAGTAGGAAATGGATTGCAGACCTCCCATATTTCCTCAAAAATATCCCAACTTCATCCATTCCCTCATAAACGAAAGGGGTGGGGGAAGGTAGCGAAAAGCAGGGAGTCATGGGGAAAGAAAGAATGTCTTAAAAAAAAACAAAACTCCAAAATATTTTGAAGACACCTCCCCTTCCAACCAATGCCTCTAATTTATATAAAGATCAATGCATACATCAAACTAACAAATTAAGATGCAATTGTCATTAAGAATGCATCTTTGGCTATGTGGCTCATCTGCCGACCACATTTATTCATGAATTTTCCTTATGGACTTGGAGCAATTTTAAAGAGAAGGAAAGAAAGTCTTGGCATCCTAAACTGCCTGGGGATTTTGCTGGGCGGATGACTTTTCCTAAAACTCTGACAAAAACAAAAATCACAAATGATAGCCTTCAAATTTTATTTCAGATAGTGAGTTTGAGTTGCATTTGTAAACAACCATTCATATTCAGACATACTCTTTCAAAGAGTTTTTAAATCTTTCTTTTTTTCTGCTGTGAAAAATATTTAGATTTTATGTCTGACCCAAAGGATAGAAGATGTCAAACAGAATTTTACTGAGGGTGTGAGGCTGAATCCTCTTACTTACCATTGGCCCAATTGGTGCCCCCAGGTGACTTGAGAGGGGGTCCTGGGCATGCTGGTCTGGAACTCAGGGGCCACAATGGAGTAGGAGCTCTTTGTCCACCTCACCACAGAAAATCACAGTTGGAGGGTATGTCAGGAAACTATTACTGGGTAACAGTCCCCATATGCCATGACATAAAATGACAATCATCTATTCTTTCTCATATGTCTGCTGGTCAGCTGGGGATTACCTCATCCAGTCTGGGCTTATCTGGAATGACTGCTCCATGTCTCTCATCCTCTTTGGACCAGCTGGCTGGCTCAGACAAATATCTTCTCATGGCATTGGCAGAAGCAAAAAAGGACAGGCAGAATCATGTGAGGCCTCTTCAGCTAAGCTCAGAACTTTCACAGTCTTAATTCTGTATCACCTTGTTGGCCGAAGCAAGTCAAATGACTGAACCCATAATCAAAGGGTAAGGAAATACATTCCACTCCTTGAGTGGAAGGAAATTCAAAGTCATGGCAAAGAGGATGGGTACAGTAAGGGATGAAGAACTGGGGCCCAAGACTCGACTTTACACAGAGAGATCTAGGAGTAGGACTGTACCCTTGGTGAGTGAAACCACACAGCTTGTCTACAACTGTGACAGGCCAGTCTGTTCTGTAGTATTGATGATGGTTATCATAACTTGGTGCTATGAATCACTCACTATTTCTCCTAACTCCTTTAATTTTGGTTCCACTTTCCACCCTAGACAAACTTCTGATGATCACTCAGCATCCCATGTGGTTATTTCTGCAGGGTGTAATGTTTGGACTATAAGATAGAAATGTCATGACCTACAACAATTTTATTCCCCATGCTATATGCAGAGACAGGCCCTATAAATATTAATAGACCCTATTGTCTAGCTCAATCCCTAGTGAGCTTTACTGAGACTTCTTCTTCAACAGAATTTAACTTAGAACGCTAAAGGGAAAAAGAAGCACGTTTCTAAGCTTGAGAAGTGAAGAGGCAGTTTCCATACTATGGTAGAGTCATCCTATGAAGCCATGGGGCAACTAAATAACTACTCTTTCTTGGGGAGACATCTACCGGCGTGTAATTTCACCCAAATATTTATAGTCCTATATATATAACACCAGCACTTTGTCTTTCATAAGGGAAGGGAAGAAAGGTACAATCCATGTAATCTTCCTGTTGGGCAGCCAAGCACGTGCATGGAGAACCAGAAGACTTCAATCAGGGAAGCAGAACCATTAGAGTATTACGAATATAAGAGTGAGATCTTAGAGAACTGTGGGAGAAATGAGGGATATAAAGGTCTGGAAGTGAGATTGAAGGATCAAAGTCTAACCTGCCCCCAAGAAGCCCCGGTATAGGTGAATTTAGAGGGTCAGAACTCACAATGCATCTAGAAAGCTGGGCACACCTGGCCGCTCAAGGTGAGCGGCGCTCAAGAAGAGCTGTTAAAAACCTTCAGACAGGGGCGCCTGGGTGGCTCAGTGGGTTAAAGCCTCTGCCTTCGGCTCAGGTCATGATCCCGGGATCCTGGGATTGAGCCCCACATCGGGCTCCCTGCTCCGCAGGGAGCCTGCTTCCTCCTCTCTCTCTGCCTCCCTCTCTGCCTAGTTGTGATTTCTCTCTGTCAAATAAATAAAATATTTAAAAACAAAAAATAAAAAACAAAAAAACCTTCAGACAGCTGTCAGCTCTGTAGGTCCTCAGCCAAGCTTTGGACGTGGGCCTGGGACTCAGGTAGTGAGCAGGGTCAGTGGTTAGGAAGAAGAGAGAGAGATGGGCAGCAAGGACAATCTAGAACTTGACAGCATCTCTATTTTTTTTGCCATTTAATAATGCGAATCTTTCCTTTTTTTTTGAAGTGCCAATTGTTACTCTTTTTAATAAGCATAACTGCCTCTAACTTCTTTAAATACCGGATTTCCTGGATGGTACCCATATAGTAGATGTAAATTTTGATAAATACTATAGATTTTTATTTTTAAATTTTTATCTTTTAAATTTAATTTAAAAGATTCATTGATTATGCACCACACCCAGTGCTCCATTCAATATGTATCCCTCCTTAATACTCACTGCCAGGCTCACCCATCCCCCCACCCACCTCTCCTCCAAAACCCTCAGTTTGTTTCTCAGAGTCAACAGTCTCTCATGGTTCCTCTCCCCCTCTGATTTCCCCCAATTCACTTTTCCTTTCCTTCTCCTAATGTCCTCGATGTTATTCCTTATGTTCCACAAGTAGGTGAAGCCACATGATAACTGACTCTGCTTGACTCATTTCACTCAGCATAATCTCCTCCAGTCCCGTCCATGTTGATACAAAAGTTGGGTATTCATCCTTTCTGATGGAGGCATAATACTCCATTGTATGTATGGACTGTTTCTTCTTTATCCATTGGTCTGTTGAAGGGCATTTTGGCTCTTTCCACAGTTTGGCGACTGTGGCCATTACTGCCATGAACATTGGGGTACATACAGCCCTGCCTTTCACTACATATGTATCTTTGGGGTAAATACCCAGCAGTGCAATTGCAGGGTCATAGGGAAGCTCTATTTTTAATTTCTTAAGGAATCTCCACACTCTTTTCCAAAGTGGCTACACCAACTTGCATTCCCACCAACAGTGAATAAAGTCTCTCTTTCATTTGAACCTTCCAAATCTTGTCCACTTTCCTCATTTGGTCAGTCTTACATAGAACCACAGAGAGAAAGAGATTTTGGAAAATGTAGTTCCAGCTTAAGCAAACTGACACAGTTTAAGCCATTGTATGTGGAGTCCAGAAGAATGCACAGCCATTTATTTCAGGTGTGAATCGTTGCTTCCAACCCATGCAGAGTTCACAGGAAGTAGGGATTTAAATGTCTCTCTGCTTTATTCACTGAGTCTGGGACAGGTACTCTGAAACCCTGAGGCAAGTCCACATGATGTGCCCCAACTATCTTTCATCCTCTTTGGCCCAGCTTCCCGTCCAGGTGAGTTGATGTTGTAGTTGATAGAAAATCCTCTTTTTTTCTAAATCCTCTCTTTCTTCCTTTCCTCTTTTATAACCTTTCTTTGATTCCACTGGTGCTATTCCTCTTGTCCTAGGGGCTGAATATTTTTCATTGAGGCTTCCATGAAACTTGTCAGTCTTTTAGTGCTAAGAAGTTTCATTGATTAATGGAGTCTGGAGGAGGAGGATGACAATGTGTTGGGGAAGGGCTCTGGGGCAAGGGCACTGAGAAAAGAGGCCTCCATCATGCTGGGTATCTTGGTGGAGCATCTATGACCAGCCATTTTCCCACCGATACCTTAGCTTTAGTGGGTCCCAGTTACCCAGGAGAAAAGATGACAGGAGGAGGAAAAGAAAAAGGAAGAAATTCACCCCACCGCAAAGAGTCCCATTTATCGAGTATGTGTCCAGAAGATTAGTATACAACCTTCCTAATGAGATATTCAAGAGCCTTCAGAGTTATCTTCTCACTCCTATTTTATGTTTCTCAACAAACAGTTGACCCTTGAACAAGGCAAGGTTAGGGATGCTGACCCCTTGAGAAAAATCTCGGTATAACTTTTGATGCCCCCCAAACTTAACTACTAATAGCCTATTGTTGACTGGAAGCCTTACTGATAACATGATCAATTAACACATATTTTGTATGTTACATGTATTAAGTGCTCTATTCTTATAATAAAGTAAGCTGGAGAAAAAAGTGTTACTAAAAATCACAAGGGAGAGAGAATACATTTACAACACCGCACTATAAAAAATTCATGTATAAGTGGATCCGTGCAATTCAAACCCATGTTGTCCAAGAGTCAACTCTGTACTCCACTTTGAGGGACTCTGGACCTCCTGCAGCTCACTTAGGGAAATTCCTCAAAGTGCATGTAAGAAATTCACAAGGGCTGATGAAGATGATATGATGAATCTGATTCTGTACTAGCATTCAGGTCAAGATGTCAGCATTCTTTTTTTTTTTTTTTAAGATTTTATTTATTTATTTGAGAGAGTGTGCACATGAACAGAAGGAGGGTCAGAGAGAGAGAGGCAGAAGCAGACTCCTTGCTGAGCAAGGAGCCTAATGCAGGTTTCAATCCCAGGACCCTGAGATCATGACCTGAGCTGAAGGCAGATGCTTAACCAACTGAACCACCCAGGTGTCCCCAGATGTCAACATTCTGATCTGGTGGCCACCTGAGAGAGAGCACATAGAGTTGTGTAGCCATAAAGATATTTATTTGTCCACTTGGGACAAACTTAATGTCTCTATGACCTTAACACTTATGATAAATTTTCATGTTCCAAGTCTCCCATGCAATGCCTAGAGCAAGAGACAACAATTTTCTAGTGTCTTAATCTATATGCTGCCCTTTATGACAGTGTTAATCAGGGTATGTAAAGCTATCCGCTGGGGGGGGGGGGATTCCCCAAATGTTAGTAGTTCATACCATAAATTTTATTTTTCATTTACATTACAATTCAGTCAAGAGTAGGGGTGGTGGGGTGAACCTTGCACTTTGAAGTCCGTCAGGGACCTGGTCTTCCATCTGGTTGCTTTTTCAGCTTTAGCAATGATCTAAGGTAGCCAAGGAATGGGAAGAAGGAGAGAGTAGAGAAGAAGCTCATCAGTTCTTAATTGCCTAGACCCAGAGGTGAAATTTTACCTCTGCTCAAATTCCATCAGTGGGAACTGGCCACATGTATAAGGGGGATGGACAAAGTAATTTAGCTTTATGTTCCGGAAAAGGAATGAATGGTGATCATTTATGGCTCTGCTGAAATGTCACTTCTCCCCTGAGGCAAGTGCTCAGGGTTCCTGGTACGCCATGGGAACTCAAGAATGTGAATTGCAATTTTTAAAATGTCTATACTGCCTAGAGCAATCTATACTTTTAATGCCCATTCCGATCAAAATTCCACCGATATTTTTCAAAGAGCTGGAGCAAATAATCCTAAAATTTGTATGGAATCAGAAGAGACCCCGAATTGCTAAGGAAATGTTGAAAAACAAAAACAAAACTGGCGGCATCACTTTACCCGATTTCAAGCTTTACTACAAAGCTGTGATCACCAAGACAGCGTGATACTGGCATAAAACCAGACACATAGACCAGTGGAACAGAGTGGAGAGCACAGATATGGACCCTCAACTCTATGGTCAAATAATCTTCGACAAAACAGGAAAAAATATACAATAGAAAAGAGACAGTCTCTTCAATAAATGGTGCTGGGAAAACTGGACAGTTATATGTAGAAGAATGAAACTCGACCATTCTCTTACACTGTACAGAAAGATAAACTCAAAATGGATAAAAGACCTCAACGTGAGACAGGAATCCATCAGAATCCTAGAGGAGAACATAAGCAGTAACCTCTTCGATATCAACCACAGCAACTTCTTTCAAGATATGTCTCCAAAGGCAAAGGAAACAAAAGCGAAAATGAACTTTTGGGACTTCATCAAGATCAAAAGCTTCTGCACAGCAAAGGAAACAGTCAACAAAACAAAGAGGCAACCCATGGAATGGGAGAAGATATTTGCAAATGACAGTACAGACAAAAGGTTGATATCCAGGATCTATAAAGAACTCCTCAAACTCAACACACACAAAACAGATAATCATATCAAAAAATGGGCAGAAGATATGAACAGACACTTCTCCAATGAAGACATACAAATGGCTATCAGACACATGAAAAAATGTTCATCATCACTAGCCATCAGGGAGATTCAAATTAAAACCACATTGAGATATCACCTTTCACCAGTTAGAATGGCCAGAATTAGCAAGACAGGAAACAACGTGTGTTGGAGAGGTTGCGGAGAAAGGGGAACCCTCTTACACTGTTGGTGGGAATGCAAGTTAGTGCAGCCACTTTGGAGAACAGTGTGGAGATTCCTAAAGAAATTAAAAATAGAGCTTCCCTATGACTCTGCAATTGCACTGCTGGGTATTTACCCCAAAGATACAGATGTAATGAAAAGAAGAGCCATCTGTACCCCAATGTTTATAGCAGCAATGGCCACGGTCGCCAAACTGTGGAAGGAACCAAGATGCCCTTCAACGGATGAATGGATAAGGAAGATGTGGTCCATATACACGATGGAGTATTATGCCTTCATCAGAAAGGATGAATACCCAACTTTTGTAGCAACATGGACGGGACTGGAAGAGATTATGCTGAGTGAAATAAGTCAAGCAGAGAGAGTCAAGTGTCATATGGTTTCACTTATTTGTGGAGCATAACAAAAAACATGGAGGACATGGGGAGATGGAGAGGAGAAGGGAGTTGAGAGAAATTGGAAGGGAAGATGAACCATGAGAGACTATGGACTCTGAAAAACAACCAGAGGGTTTTGAAGGGGCGGGGGGTGGGTGGGAGGTTGAGGAACCAGGTGGTGGGTAATAGGGAGGGCACATATTGCATGGAGCACTGGGTGTGGTGCAAAAACAATGAATACTGTTACGCTGAAAATAAATAATAAAAAAAAAAGAATGTGAGTTGCACACACACAGAGAATGAATAAATGAATACCAACGTATAGGCTTCTGGTTTTTTTTTTTTTAAGATTTTATTTATTTATCTGAGATAGAAAGAGCATAAAAGGAGAGAGGTCAGTAGGAGAAACAGAATCCCTGCTGAGCAGGGAGTCTGATGCGGGACTTGATCCTAGGACTCCAGGATCATGACCTGAGCTGAAGGTAGTTGCTTAACCAAGTGAGCCACCCAGACGCCCCATAGTCGTCTGTTTTTTAAGCAGAAAATGAGAAGGAAGAGATTTGGGGGGAAGCAGAAATCTGTCTGCTACCCCTTTAAATCCATATGAC
The DNA here is from genome assembly GCF_922984935.1 of Meles meles. Lineage (NCBI taxonomy): Eukaryota > Metazoa > Chordata > Mammalia > Carnivora > Mustelidae > Meles > Meles meles. Next base: position 121,286,842 of record NC_060071.1, read on the forward strand.
TATTTATATTGTGAAATTTTTTCATGAGTGGTCTAAGAGTTCATATTCTTCAAAAAAATTTTTTTCTCATTCATTCTACAGATATTTGAGGGTCTTCTATGTGGCAGGTGCTATGCGAGGTGCTCAGGTTGTCATAATTCCTGTCATTGGTAACTCACATAGGACGAGTTTAGTAGGAAGAGGGAAAAGAAGCCGACAATTGAAATGAGTGTGTAGGAGTCATGACAGAGATATGGATGCGTGGTGACGGGAGAGCTGAGGTAGGGTACCTAATTCACTCTGGGATGGGTGTTATGAAGGTTCACCTTCCAGAAGAGGTGATACTTCAGCCGAATGAACATGCATTTGTCAACTGATGACCCATAAAATAGAGGTAAGGGAAACAGTAGTGTGAATACGGCAATTTAGGGAATAACAATTAATCCCGAAGGTCAACAATGTGTGGTGGGGGTAGTGGGAGGTAAGGCATTAGGGATTCACGTGATTTCAGGGATTAAGTGATTTGTCTCTATCAAATGAAAGCATAGGGATATCTAAGTAGCCGTGATATTTGCACCAACCCACTATATTTTTCTCCTCAGATCAGCTCCAGTGAATAGAAGACATTAAACATTAAAAACATTAATATTTAACATTAACAATCAACACACAAAAGCCACTCAGAGTGTTGCAACAGTCATCACTTTACGGGAAGAGTTTAAACACAAGGACACGGAGAGAGGTGTGCAGTGTCCTCCATCCCTGGCAATGTAGCCTTGCCTCTGAACGTGGAACAGGAAGAAGGCCTAATTCAAGGAAAATAAGGGAAATGATTTCATTGTTTTCAAAGAACTGTATCTGTCAACAGGAGCAGATTCTTCTAAGAAAGCCTTTTAGATGGAAGGTGGATGGAAACTAAGAACAAATCAGGGAGTGCTTTCTCTTGGGACTCCTCCGTAAGCAAGGAGGTGTTAAGATTGTTCAGTTAGGGAACCAAGTTCTTAGCTTAGTTTAATATTACTGAACATTCACACATTCACTCATTCTTCATTCATTTAGCACATTCTAGTGACACTTTTGTGCCCTGCATTATGATGGCCGGAGCCACAGGAGACTAGAAGATAGGTAAAGTCCTTGACCTTGAGAACTAATGAATGCATCTGGAAGTTACTAGTCAAAAATGGGCTCTATTTAAGGGTGTAAGATGCTGAAAGAGAAATGTTGGCCACTGCCCCTGGTTCCTACCTGAGAGCTCCTAAGACTCATGTAAATTTCCAAGTGACAAAAGCACTAGGAGCATCTTTTGTTCTAATGAGGTGACTCTGTGTGGACTCCTGGATGAGGGCTAGTCACCAGAGAGACCAAGCCATGGTTAGAAACTTGGAATTTCCTGCCTACCTGTGGGCTCCTGGATGAGGGCTAGTCACCAGAGAGACCACGCCATGGTTAGAAACTTGGAATTTCCCGGGGCGCCTGGGTGGCTCAGTGGGTTAGGCCGCTGCCTTCGGCTCGGGTCATGATCTCAGGGTCCTGGGATCGAGTCCCGCATCGGGCTCTCTCCTCAACGGGAGGCCTGCTTCCCTCTCTCTCCCTCTCTGCCTGCCTCTCTGCCTACTTGTGATCTCTTTCTTTCAAGTAAATAAATAAAATCTTTAAAAAAAAAGAAAAAAGAAAAGAAACTTGGAATTTCCCGCCTACCTGTGGGCTCTTGGATGAGAGCTAGTCACCAGAGAGACCAAGCCATGGTTAGAAACTTGGAATTTCCCGCCTACCTGTGGGCTCTTGGATGAGGGCTAGTCACCAGAGAGACCAAGCCATGGTTAGAAACTTGGAATTTCCCTGTCCACCAAAGAAGGGAAATTGGCTAGAAATAGTATGTGATCATACCCTATGTGAGGAAGCCCCCTTAAAATCCCAATAGTGCAGGGAATGGAGAGCTTCTAGGTTGGCAAACATAGCCACACTGGAAGGGTGATACACCCCAACTCCATAGGGACAGAAGCTCCTGTGTTTAAGACCCTTCCAGACTTTGCCCTAGATATCTCTTCATCTGGCTGTTCATCTGTATCCTTTATCATATCCTTTAATAAACTGGTAAAACTAAGTAAGCATTTCCCTGAGTTCTGCGAGATGCTCTCACAAATTAATTGAACCCAAGGAAGGTGGGGGGGGTGGTCATTGAAACCTCTGATCTATAGCTGGTTGGTCAGAAGCCCAGGAGATAACTTGGGCTTTTGGCTGGCTTGTGATGTTGGCGGCTGGAGTGGGGGTGGGGAGAGGGTGGTTTACAGTGCAGGGAGGCAGTCTTATGGGACTGAGCCTGTGAGATCTGATGCTCTCTCTCCGGGTGAGTAATGTCAGAACTGAGTTGAATTGTAGGACATCTAGCTGGTGTTGCAGAGAATTGTGTGGTGAGGGGGAAAAAACCTCCATACATTTGATGACCAGAAATGTCAGAATGAAAGCATTTTGTATGAGGAGTCAAGAAGATACAGGCGCAAGAGAAACACAGGAGGAGAGAACTGGGTTTTCCCCTACAACAGGTGGAAAACTGAGTTTTTCTAATACAAAGCATCAGAGAAAAAATATATATATTCTGTTTGTCATTTGACCTTTAAATACAGCATATCATATACCTATGTACATATATGTACACACATATTTTATATAATATATATTTGAGAGCCTTGGAGTCTGAAGTTCAGAGTCAGTCTTGACTCTATACTTGGGCGACCACTATTTGTTTGACTCTCAGTATTTTCAACTGTAAAACAAGGATCATAATAGTGACATCATAATTGTGAGGGTTAAATGAGATGACTCATGTGCGAGCTTTGTGTAAACAGTACAAGACTTTGCAAACATTTGTCACAGAGAAATTATCAAAGGTGAATGTACGAGGGCTTTCAAGCAGTGTTTATCAAACTGTGTGCATCAAATCATTAATGGCCCGGGATGGCGACAGGCATGTCTCAAGAAGACAGTTGTGTGGTGTGTAGGGGAGGCAAAACTTTACCGCTGCCCTTTTAGGATGAAAGCTTTTAGGGTTTCTGGCTGGGGCTGAGAGTTAAACTGACATAGATTAAGAACGAAGCATATGGCATTTTATAGGTACACAGCAGTCCTTGTAGGAAAACATGGATCAAAAAAGCACTTAGAGCTGAATGCTTACATATTAAGTTGGACAAAGGGTGGCAAATAGTGAAAAAGGGGCTTAAGCCGAGGCAGTTAATGGTGAAGTGACCAGGAAGGCTTGTGTATTGATTTCCTTTGTCCTCCACTCCCTGTCTCTGGTGATAAGAATGTTCCTTGCCTCCTGGTACGGGGACATCTTTCATTTGTGAGTTTCATCTTTTGCTTTCAGGAAGAAAAAGGAAGGTCAGAGAGATCTTGTATCTGCTGTTTCTCAAGTGCTTTTAACTTAAGAAAGAAAGAAAGAAAGAAACAAACAAACAAACAAATAACAACAACCACCCTTATGCCAAAGGGGCATATTTTGGCCTGCCACCTTTAAGGTCAAATGCATTTGGGAACTAGAGGATGATACCAAGTAAAACAGTTTTAGGCCTGTAAGTGTGTGGAGGCTCTCAAAGAGAGTAATTTCAATTTACACCTCATCAGCCTTTCAAAGGCTGAGCCATTCAGCAACACATCATCTAGGAAATCACTGGGCAACTTTCTAAGAGCAGCGTGGAGATTCCCATCACAAGCATCAAAGGGCCAGCCCACTCCTTGCCAGGGTGCTAGAGTGGATTCCGGCATCATAAGGGGGCCAGGGCGCTGTAGCAGATACTTTCAGGATTCCTTCCAACACACCTATTGCCGGCAAGGTGGTAGTAGGTGGCAAGTCACAAAAGGGACGAGAAGGGGTCTGATTCTTAGGTGGCTGCACCTTTGCTTGGAAACAGAAGAAAAGTTTCTTCTGTTTCCAAGCAAAGGTGCTGCCACACCTCTGGCAAGAAAGACCGCTCCTTCTTTCCTATGCAGAGAAGTTCATCAAGCCAATAACTTTCCTGCTATACCTCTTTTAGTTTTTATTCTCCCTTCCGACCCCTCAGCGCCCTCCAAACTTTCCGGAGGGAGAGCAGGGTGTGGGAATGGCGAAGCGGGAGGGGCGGAGGACGCAGGCCCCGCGCGCTCAGGTATTAGGCCGGGCGGCCCCGCCCTACCCTGCCCCGCCCCGCCCCTCTGCGCACACCTCCGGGGGGGCGGGGCGGACTTGTTGGGGCCGGAGGCGGGGTCTCAGGGCGCGGCAGCGCGAGGTGGCAGGGGGCCCCGGCTCCCGCGGGAGGCCACGGCTGAGTGCCGGCTGCCTGCAGGAGGTAACTGGCCTCGCCGCGCGGCGTGGGGCGGGGGCGCCCGGGGAGCCGCGCGTGGATAACCCGCGCAGGGCCGCCGGGCGGCAGGTTTCCGGCGGGGAGGGTACCGCGGGCTCAGGTGCGCGGTGGGGCCGCTCCCGGGCGCGCAGCGTGGCGCGGGCCCGGCGCCGCCGCTGCTGTCGCGGGCTGCCGGGTCGGGCTCCGGGAGAGCGCGGGGGCGGTGCGAGAGCGGCCCCAGCCCCAGCGGAGGAGCCCCTCGCACCCCGCCCGCAGCCTCAGGGGGCGTACAGTTCTGTTTGGGTTTTCATCTCCGTTAACTCTTTAGACTTGTCGCCTGGGGTTGGGGGGGGGCGGGGACCGTTCCCGGGTCTCCTCAGCAACGCCTGCTCTCAGGAGCCCTGGGGGAGGTTTGGGGCCCTTCCGCGGCGGCGATCACCGTGGGCGGGGCGAGGGGGGCAGTGACTCGGGGAGGGGGCCGAGACGGGGTCCCCGCCCTGCCGCGGTCTGCTCTGCGGGAGCCCCCGGACCGCGGGGAAGGGAGACCCTAGCTAGCTCCGGCGGGGCCGGCCGTGCGCCCCTCTCTCTGCCCGGCCCGGGTGGGCTCTGGGCAAAGAGGGAACAAGGGAAGCGAACTTCTTTCCCTGGAGAGTCGGATAAGAACAGAGTTCGCTGAGTATCTTTTATCTGTGATGTTTCCGCAACTTTTAGAAGCAGAGAAGGGGTGTTCAAATGTCACTTCCCTATGGTTTTTGCAAAACACGAATTACACACCGTCTTGATTTTAGATTTGGCATCTGTCTCTTCCAGTTTTTGTTTTCCTTCTTCTTTGCTGTCGCTTCCTTTAAATAAAAGGAAAACGGTAGGCTGATTTGTGGGGTATATTGCACCCAGATAGATGCCAAGCCAAAAACATTGATTCCTTTAGAATATTTAAAATATAGCATCTGAAAGGATTTCTGTGGTTTTTAGGATACTGTTCTGATTCTCACTCCAGGTAGGCATATAGTGGAAAATTTTTTTTTCCTTTTCTCTGATTAATACTGTAAAAAGTAGCCTGGAAGATATTGAGAGTTAACAACACCCCCCTATTTACCCATTTAATATTTTGATATGTAACTTTATTGTGGCTAAAAGCTGCTTTTTCTGGAAGGAAATGTTTATATTGCTTGCCCTCAAGAGCTGGGATTGGAGGAGATTTACCTTTTATATCTTGTGTTTTGTAGTTTTTGTCAATGACTGTGAGTTAACCTCCACGAATTTGAGGAAAAGTTTCTTTAAACGCTTCAAGAAAAATATTTCAAAAGTAGCTCTTGTATTTTATTGGCTCCACTTGAATTATCATTGTATTCATGAATAAAGGTAACAAATTGAGAGATTAATTCAGGTTGAGAGAAAAGGAGTGGGGTTCTTTTAGAACGTCCAGCAGACCTGTTTGGTTGGCAGATGCGTTAGTATTGGGATTTTCTGACGTGAAAATTTGTAAATGTTAGAAGCGTGGTGGATTTGGGGTTGTTAGTGCTGTGGGAGTGGAAGAAATCATTCAAGTAAGTAGAGTGAGAAGAGAAGACCAAGGATGGGAAACACCAATATTTCAGTGATGTATAGAGACAGTTGTGGAAAGGGAGGAGAAGTCAGGAAAGGAGGAGGAAAGTCTACCAGACGTAGTTCATAGGAGCCACTTTCCTGGAGAGGAAAGAGGTTTAATCAGGAGATCTATCTCAGTCAAATGAGTCAGAAGGATCTGGAAAATAGGAGCTGATTAAGTGTGTCTTGGCTTTGGTAGTTAGGATAGGAGGTCATTGATCTCAGCAAACACAATTTGAGCAAAATGATAAGGATGGAAGTCAAATATGAATGAATTTGAAGAGTAAACAGAGAATGGAGAAGCAAAGATAAGGAGAGTAGAGTCCTTATTTTGAGAAACAAAGATTAGAAGGACAAGTGACAGGGTGGTAGAAGGGAGTTTATAGTCCATTTGGAAAGAATATAAGGACAACAGACTAAGACTTTTTTTTTTTTTTTGAAGATTTTATTTATTTATTTGACAGGGATCACAAGTAGGCAGAGAGGCAGGCAGAAAGAGAGAGAGAGGGAAGCAGGCTCCCCTCCAAGCAGAGGGTCTGATGCAGGGCTCAATCTCAGGACCCTGAGACCATGACCTGAGCTGAAGGGAGAGGCTCAACCCACTGAGCCACCCAGGCGCCCCCAGACTAATACTTTTATGTTAAAGTGCATCTCACGGCATTGTTCATGTCTCAGGTTTAAGTAGGAAAAGCTGAGTGCAAGTAGCTGAGCGTATTGATTAGAACTATTATAAGAAAGGTTTTCATCTTCCCCCATTCAAATTACGACCACTGTCGTAGTGGTGTTTTGGTCTGGTGGGTTCAGGTGTTATCAGTGGTAAAAGAACGCTTTCACAAACTGTGTTCAATAGCATTTCATCTGAGTTCCCGTACTGTGATACTCCCATTGTACATTTAAGACATGTGATTCTTACTTGTATATCTCCATGATTCTTCCCAATATTTTATGTAGAAATCAGATATTTTGGTTAAATCAGAATTCATGAGGCATATGTCAGGGCCTTTGCTTCAGTTATTGTTATGCATTCAAGGGAAAACGCTCTTAGGTGAAAATTTCTTTATAATGAGCTTTACTTCAGTCATCATTGAAAGTTTAATTTTTTTGTTGCTGTTCAGATACAGTGTTTTAGGTGTATTTATGTTTGGAATATGAAAACAATAGCTAAAATGGAAGAGGCCCAAAATCCAGTGTTGCCAAGGGTATAGAGCACTTGGAACTCTTGTACTCTGCTGGTAGAAGTGTAAATTGGTAAATCATTCTGGAAAAATGTATCAACTACTGCAGATCATGTACATAAACTATGTTCAAGCTATACCTGACAAAATTCTAGAAAATGCAAACTAGTTGAAAGCAACAGAAAACTGTTTAGTGGTTACTTGAGGATGAGGCAAGGGAAAGTAAGGAGGGATGTATTGGAAAGAGGTGTGAGAAAACTTTTGGGGTTGGTGGGTTATTCATTTTCTTGATTGTGAAGATGCTTTTACAAATGTATACATATGTTTGACTCATGAAATTATATTTGACAGAGATCACAAGTAGGCAGAGAGGCAGGCAGAGAGAGAGAGAGAGGAGGACACAGGCTCCCTACTGAGCAGAGAGCCGGATGTAGGGCTCGATCCCAGGACCCCGGGATCCTGACCTGAGCCGAAGGCAGAGGCTTTAACCCACTGAGCCACCCAGGCTCCCCTTAAGTGTTCATTTTCTTCCCTTCCTCAACATTTGAGGCATTTGTACAATATTTGTAGTTATCTGAATTGTTTCTTTTCAACAGTCTGGTGGGTGAGAATTGGTACTCTATTAGAGGTTTAATTTACATTTCCCAAACCTTCCATAATTCCTCTTCCATTAGGTGTCTGTCTTTTGCCCATTTTTTTTAACTTTTATAATTTGATTTCTAGAAGTTGTATTTATTTATTTGTGGTACTAATTCTTATCAGTTATGCATGTGGCAAATATCCTTTCCCCAGTAAGTGGCTTGTCTTTTACTTTATGTGGTGTTTTTTCTGTTTGTTTACTTTATGTGGTTTTTGGTGGATGCATTCTATAGTGTAGTTGAATGTGTCAGCCTTTTCCTTTACAGTTTGTGATTTTGGCATCTTGTTTGACACATCTGTCTCTTCCTTGAGGTTGTAAAGATATAGTCTGATATTTTCTTCTGAAAGCTTTAAAATACTGCCTTTCATATTTATGTCTTTAATCCATGTGGCATTGATTTTTGTGTGGTGTGAGGTGGGGATCCAGTTTCATTTTTTTTTCCATTATGGGTAATCAGTTTTTCCCAGAATCATTTACTGAATATTCTGGTTTTCCTCCCAGTAATCTATAGGCATCATATGTCAAGTTTCTATATATGTGTGCATACGTTTCTTTGTTTGGCCTTTTTGTGTATCCTTGCCTGCAATCTTATTTACTTTATTTGTGTAAAGAGACAGGATACCTAAAAGAATGAGTCATCTACTCATAGTTCTTTTAAAACTAGACTCCCCTTCAAATTATTTTTTTTCTAACGTAGACTTTTCTTTGGAATATATTTTTAATCTTAAATATCTACTGTAATCCACTGAGGTCACAAGTAATACTGAAGCTACTTTATTTTTTTATCATTTATTTAATTTTTTTAGAGAGAGAAATGGGGTAGGGACGGAGGAGAGAGAGAAAGCGTGAGCGAGCGAGAGAGAAAGAAAGTTTTATGCAGGCTCCACTCCCAGCATGGCGCCCCACATGGGGCTTGATCTCACAACCCTGAGATCATGGCGTAAGCTGAAATTGAGGGTTGTATACTTAACTGACTGAGCCACCCAGATGCCCTGTAACTGAAGCTACTTTAATGTAGACTGTATCAGGCTGTCTTTGGTTTTTGTAAATCCTGTCCTAACTCACTGGAGTTCATTTTAACTTGAGAAGTAAATATAGAATTTTCATTTTGGGAATATAGTTAAGATACTTAGGAAAACCTTCACACTGCAAATAGCTAAGAATACTTTATTTAAAATTTTTAAAAAGGTACTTAGGAATTAATATGCCAAAATATAAAAGAAAGCTGAAAATCTGAGAGTAAAGGAGCCCTTAAGTCTTATTTGCTTTGAGAGCGTTTGCTAAACTGGGGGTACTTAATTAGATTTGATTAAGAACTTGGTGAATTTGCAGGAGGCATAGAAGTCAGCCCCGGGCTTATTCAAGGCAAGCTAACAAAAGACTCTCTGCCTTTAATTCTGAGATTCCCAAAGGTGTGTGGTGTCAAGGACTAAAACTCACCCTACCTCTTTCAAAGATCTGTAAGGAGAGTTGCCTTGATGCCAAGTAAAATGGGGGAAGAAAACCTGTCCTCAGGAAATTGTAATAACCAGTGCATGGTCATTGGTAGGGCCTGGTTCACATCACCTTGGTGGTCCAAAACATTTCATGGTGTAATTTTTTTAATATCTTATTTTTCTTTATATATAATTCACATACCATAAAATTCGCCCTTTTGAGGTGACAGTTCAGTGGTTTTTTATGTGTTCACAAAGCTGTGCAACTATCATCACTAGTTCTAGAACATTTTTCTTTAGCCCGGAAAGAAACCTTGTACACATTAACAGTCACTCCTCATTTCCTCCTCTCCCCCTCTCCCCCCAACCCCTGGCAGTCACTGATGTACTTTCAGTTTCTATGGCTTTGCTTATTCTGGGCATTTCATATTAATGAAATGATACAATATGTGGTCTCTCGTGTCTTGCCTTTTTCACTTAGCACAATGGTTTTAAGGTCTATCCATGTTGTAACACAAATCAGTATTTCATTTCTTTTAATGGCGGAATAAGATTCCCTTCTGTGGATGTAACACATTTTATTTTTCTGTATGTAAGGTGATGGACATTGGGTCATATCCACTTTTTGGCTATTATGAATAATGCTGCCATGAACATTTGTGTACAAGTTTTTGTGTGGATATATATTTTTCATTCTCGTAGTATAAAAGACCTAGGGAGTGAATTCTTGGGTCATATGGTAATTCTGTTTTTAAGTTTTTGAGGAACTGGTGAACCATTTTCCAGAGCAGCTGCACTATTTTTCATTCTCACCAACAATCAGTGAGGGTTCCAGTTTCTCCATATCTTTGCCAACACTTGTTTTTGTCTATCTTTTTGATTATAGCCATCCTAAGTGTATGTGGATTGGTATCTCATTGTGGTTTTCATTTGCATTTCCCTAATAACTGATGGTGTTAAGCATCTTTTCATGTGTTTGTTGGGTATTTATCTGTTTCTGGAGAAATATCTATTCATATCCTTTGCCCATTTTTCAACTAGGGTCTATGTCGAGGTATGAATTTAAAATGATTTGGTAAGGGGCACTTGTTTAGCTGAGTCAGTTAAGCATCTGACTCTTTTTTTTTTTTTTAAAGATTTTATTTATTTATTTGACAGAGAGAAATCACAAGAGAGGCAGGCAGAGAGAGAGGAAGGGAAGCAGGCTCTCCACTGAGCGGAGAGCCCGATGTGGGACTCGATCCCAGGACCTTGAGACCATGACCTGAGCTGAAGGCAGCAGCTTAACCCACTGAGCCACCCAGGCGCCCAAGCATCTGACTCTTGATTTCAGCTCAATTCTTGATATCAGGGTTGTGAGTTCAAGCCCAACGTTGGGCTCCATGCTGTGCATGGAACCTGCTAAAATAAAATGAAATAATATGGTAAACAAATGCAGATATTCTCTGAGAGTATATTTTCATCTTTGGCTTAAAGAAGTTCTACAAGTAAAATTTCAAGGTCACTGAATAATTTGTCAAAGATAATCAAATGCACAGGAAATAAGAAAACCTGAATAAGAATTAGCAGATACAACAGATAGACATAAACTTACAAAATCTTACATATTGGAATTGCCAATCATAGATTATTAAAATAACCATGATGGGGGGATACCTGGGTGGTTCAGTTGGTTGAGCATCTAACTCTTGCTTTCAGCTCAGCTCATGATCTCAGTGTTGTGAGCGCCCTGCTCAGCAGGGAGTCTGCTTGAGATTCTCTCTCCCTCTCCCTCTGCCCTTCCTCCCCCGACTCAAATAATTAAATAAAGCTTAAAAATTTAAATAACTATGATGGGCATTGGTTATATTTAAGAAAATAAAAGCCAAGTTCTTTTTTTTTTCTAGCTGCTTTTGAGATTTCCTCTTTATCACTGGTTTTCACCCATGTTATTATGTGTCTTGGCATGGTTTTTTCATACTTCCTATGCTTGGTGTTTGTTGAGGTTCTTAGATCTGTGGTTGGTAGTTTCAAATCTGAAGAACGTTGGTATTATGTCTTCAAATATTTTTTTCTGCCTCCCCCATCTCCTTCATGGACTTCAGTTATGTGTATATTAGGCTGTTGGAAATTGTCCCATGGGCACAGATGCTCTTTGGTCTTTATTCTTTGTTCTTTGTTTCATTTTGGGTAATTTCCTTAACTGTATCTTCAAGTTCATTAAACTTTGGCAATATCTGATCTGCTTTTAATCCCATCCAGTGTATTTTCTATCTCAGATATTGTAATTTTCATCTTTAGAAGTTGGGTCTTTTTTCTATCTTTCATGTCACTACTTTTTGAACATATAGAACCAGTCATATGGTTTTAATATCCTTAAATGTCCATGTCATTTCTAGGTGGGACCCAGATGTGATTGATTTTTCTTTTCTTTTTTTTTTTTTTTTTTTTTTTTGCATGTTTGGCAATTTTTTGTTAGATGCCAGAATTGTACTTTGTGTGCTGGATATTATTTAGATTTTTATTATTATTATTATTATTTTTTTTTTGGTTTGGAACATAGTTTTTTGAAAATGGTTTGGTCCTTTTGAGTCTTGCTTTTTAAATTTGTTAGATGGAAAGCAGACTAGTGCTTAGGGCTCTTTATTTCTCACTAAGGAAGCCAGACCCTTCTGAGTATTCTACCCAATATCCTGTGAATTATGTGGTTTCCCAGTTTGGTTGGCGGGGACAGCCAATATTCATGGGTGTTGGTATGGTTTTTGTAATCTTTTCTGGTAGTCTTTGCCCAGACTTGTAATTTGCTTGCACTCATGCTCTGATCAGTACTCTGCTGGGTACTGGAGTAGGACCTTCTACTGACATTGTAGTTCTCCATACACTTCTCTGCCCTCTAGGAGTTGTCCATGCAAACTCTGTCTTCCTTATTCTTATCCACATAAACTTGTTTCCTTTGCTACATTCCTCCCCCATAGTCCCCAGTTCATTATCTTAAGGTCATTGACCTTTTCCCCAGAAGCAGTAATCGTTTTTAAGCAGTCCTTCCACAGCCCTCTCAAGTAATTGCAGGCTGACTGGGGTCAGAAATGTGGTTTGATGAATTTATTAAGAGTTTTTATATGAGCTGGTTGTTCTGCTTTGTTCCCTTATCTATCAGCTACATAGCTGATTTCCTATTACATTCCCAGCATCATATAGAGTGCTGAGTGTGAAGTAGAAAGTAAGTATAATACCGTTTCTGAAAAGTTTATATTCTAGACGGGAAGAGAGAACAAGTGTTACAAATGTCAAGAAAAATATGTTTTTTTTTTTAAGTTCACTAGATGTTTACAAATGAGAGAAATTAATATAGTCTGAGTGGTCAAGGAATGCATTCTTTAAACTAGGGCTGAGAAGGGATTTTGAAAATATTTATTTTAGAAAGGGAGAGAGAGAAAGCTGGGGCAGGAGCAAAGGACAAGCCGACTCCACTCTGAGTGCAGGGGGCTCGATCTCACGACCTTGAGATCATGACCTGAGCCAAAATCGAGTTGGATGCTCCACCAACTGAGCCACCCAAGCGCCCTGAAAATGTATAAATTTTTAAAACAAATTTGTTACAAGATGATAATAGAAGAAAAGATGCTGTTTATAAAAGGCATATACTTAACAAGGAAAGTTCTGCACTTATGTGAAAAAAACTGTAAAAACTCCCAAAGAGGGGCACCTGGGTGGCTCAGTGGGTTAAAGCCTCTGCCTTCAGCTCGGGTCATGATCCCGGGATCCTGGAATCAAGCCCCACATCGGGCCCTCTGCTCGGCGGGGAGCCTGCTTCCCCCTCTCTCTCTGCCTGCCTCTCTGCCTACTTATGATCTCTGTCTGTCAAATAAATAAATAAAATCTTTAAAAAAAAAAAAAAAACTCCCAAAGATAGAAATGCAGATTTGAGGGGCACCTGGGTGGCTCAGTGGGTTAAAGCCTCTGCCTTCGGCTCAGGTCATGATCTCAGGGTCCTGGGATCGAGCCCAGCGTCGGGCTTCCTGCTTGTCAGGGAGCCTGCTTCCTCCTCTCTCTCTGCCTGCCTCTCTGCCTACTTGTGATCTTTGTCTGTCAAATAAATAAATAAAATCTTTAAAAAAAAATGCAGATTTGAAAAAATGTTCTGGGTAGGCATACACAACATCTTAAGGTCAGGTTTTTCTAAAATCATTTATAAATGTAAAAGAATCCTAATGAAAATACCATTAGGTTTTTTTCTCCTGGGGCTAGACAGATTATGAAGTTTATTTGCAAGAACAGGTAAGCAGGATAGATAGGAAAACATTGAAATTGAAAAGCACTAGGGATGGGAGGCTAGCCCTCCTACATATGAAATCATGTTATTATAAGCCATTATAATTTTAAAATGTGGTACAGGAAAAGACAGACCAAATGCAGAGAATAGAAAAATACGGAAATAAGCCCAATTTTATGTAGAAATTTAGTCTGTAATAAAGACAGCATTCTAAACTTATTGACGAAAATATGGAATTTTAAGTAAATGGTGATGTTTTGATACCAGAATAGCCAATTGGGAAAGGAAGGATTGGCTCTACTTCTCATACTGCATACCAGGCTGTTAGTATAGAAGGTAGTAACATCATGCTAAGTATTAGAAGTAACCATGAGTGAAATCTTTTATGAACTATGTATGGGGAAAACTTTCTTGTGACTCCAAATCCAGAAGAAAAAAGGGAAAACACAGATAAATAAAACTACATATGTGTGTATCCAAACACTCATATGTTTCTATTTATCTGTGTGTATATATATTTATATTATAAATATATATACATTTATATATACACACACACTCTCTTCCTTTCTCAGCAGAGAATACCATAACAAGGCAATGATACACTGGAGGAATGTTTGCCACTTAATATTGTGGATAATGTGTTAATCTCTCAAATATATAAAAATCCTCTAAAACTGAGGCAGAAAATGACCAAAATAGCTTTATAGAAAGATTAGCAAGAGATAATGAACAGGGAATTCATAGAAACAAATACAGATTAGGCATTTATGAAAAGGTACCCACCCTCACACTGAAAGGGATGCAAATTAAAACGTGAGATAGGGTGCCTGGGTGGCTCAGTGGGTTAAGCCTCTGCCTTCCATTCAGGTCATGATCCCAGGGTCCTGGGACTGAGCTCTCTGCTTAGCAGGGAGCCTGCTTCCTCCTCTCTCTCTCTGCCTGCCTCTCTGTCTACTTGTGATCTCTGTCTGTCAAATAAATAAAACCTTAAAAAAAAAACAACAACACAACATGAGATACCATTTCTTTCCCATCAGATGGGCAAAAGTCCAGCATTTTGACAAATAATTTGTTGGTGATCGTGTCTGGAAGCAGAGCTCGGATATTACACTGAGAAGATGCAGCTTATGTCCTGCTAAAGGGGGAGGTGTAAGTCACCTCTGGGGGTTGGTGGGTAGCTCCCTCATCATCTGAGTTCCCACTTTGGGGAAGTGGAAACCCCCCAGGGTTGATTTGATTAAAGGCACCATTTCAGTACAGCCACACAAAAGAAGTAAAGTCAGAAGATTTGTTACTAACAGATCCCAGAAACAGAACTGGGGACACAGAGATGAATTAAGATTCGCTATGAAGGGGCGCCTGGGTGGTTCAGCGGGTTAAAGCCTCTGCCTTCAGCTCAGGTCATGATCCCGGGGTGCTGGGATCGAGCCCCGCATCGGGCTCTCTGCTTAGCTGGGAGCCTGCTTCCTTCTCTCTCTCTGCCTGCCTCTCTGCCTACTTGTAATCTCTATCTGTCAAATAAATAAATCTTAAAAAAAAAAAAAAAAGATTCGCTATGAATTGATAACTCTTTAGTCTGGGTGATAGGGGTTTTCTTATACCATTTTATCATCTTTTGTAAATTTGAAATTTCCCATGAAAAATGTATGGAGTATAAGTATGCATAAATGAAGGGAGTGCATTTGGAATTAAGTCAATGAGGCCAGAGTGGGCAATTGGATGTGAAGTTCTTCATCAATTTTATGTTCCTGAGTAATTTATAACAGACTCCTGGGGCACCCGACTGGCTTAGTTGGTATAGCACGTGACTCTTGATCTTGGGGTTGTAAATTCAAGCCCCATGTTGGGTGTAGAGATTACTTAAAAATAAAAAGTAAAAAAAAAAAGTAAAATAAAACCGACTCCCTTTATTTCCAGTTTATGTTATTTGTGGTTTAAGTAGCTGGTATCTGAGTGTGTGTGGATGTGTGTAATACAGTGTTTAAGATGTATTTTTCTCTTTGTGTAATTCTAAATGTTAAACCAACTTAAAAAGTATGAAGTTGTTTATTGGCCCCATTATGGGACCTTTGGATTTCCAAAAGAATTGATGTGGAGGAAGTGAAATTTTTCTCACCCTTTTTATGAGTGCCATATTTTCTTGGAGATTTTGCTTGCGCATTGATTTGGATATACCTGGCAAAAAGGAAAATTGAGGGTGGAATTTTTTTTCAATTAATTATTTTTAATTAACATATAATGTATTATTTGCCTAAGGGGTACAGGTCTGTGAATTGTCAGGCTTACACACTTCCCAGCACTCACCCTCCCCAATGTCCATAACCCCACCACCTTCTCCCTACCCGCCTCCCCCCGCCAACCCACAGTTTGTTTTGTGAGATTAAGAGTCTCTTGTGGTTTGTCTCTCTCCCGATCCTATCTTGTTTCATTTTTTCCTTCCCTACCCCCCAAGCCCCCCACTCTGCCTCTCAAATTCCTCATATCAGGGAGATCATATGATAATTGTCTTTCTCTGATTGACTTATTCTGCTCAGCATAATAGAGGGTGGAATTTTTCTTTCTCTCTCTTTTTTTTTTAAGATTTTATTTATTTATTTGATAGAGATCACAAGTAGGCAGAGAGGCAGGCAGAGAGAGAGAGAGAGGGGGAAGCAGGCTCCCCGCTGAGCAGAGAACCCGATGTGGGGCTCGGTCCCATGACCCTGGGATCATGACCTGAGGGGCAGGCAGAGGCTTTAACCCACTGAGCCACCCAGGTGCCCCAATTTTTCTTCTTCTTTTTTTCCCCAGATTTAACATTGAGAGCGTTCAGTTAGTGATTTTTGAGTATGTCATTTTAATAACTTATAAGGAGCCTGGCTCATACAAAATTACATATAAGATGAAAAATCTCTCTTCCTCTAAACATTTTTACTTTGTATTCCTCATTCATCTTAGAAAGACAGATAATATGATTTATTTAGTGATACCTAATGGCATTAAGCATAATCATGTTAACTTGTTTTCTATTCTACCAACAGATTAATACTAAAATTGGAAGTTTATCAATTGCTGAATATTGGAAATTGGATGTAATGGCAACAGAATTTATAAAGAGTTGCTGTAGAGGATGTTTCTATGGTGGAACAGAAAAGCATAATTGTGAGTTCGTCTTCTTTTGACTTCAACAAACATGTATTTAGTGTCTTTTTTATTTGTGGCATTTTGTAGTATAAAGATAAGTGAGACATATTTCCTAACTTCGTGGGGGAGACAGAAACATAAATATGAGGCATACTAGGTAAGTATTAAAGTACTCTGAAGTATGGAGGGAGAGAGATAAATTCAACATTAACCCTGGAGACACCCTGGGACATCACCACTGAGAGGATGGCATTTGGTATGGGAGTCTAGAGAGGATTTCGGCAGCTGGGTCGGAAGAAGGAAGTAAGAAAAGGTAAAAATTGGACCTGGGTGTGAGAGGTGGATGAAATTGTACAGGCAAAGGCAGGGAGACATGTTGTTGGGTGTGTTTGGGGACAGTATACTCTGGCAAATGCTTTCATTTGAATAGAGACAATTTCTAGTTTATGAACAGTGCATTAAAAAAAACTGCCTTTCACAAATGAAAGACTACTGGAGAGGAGACCCATTATTTCATCAAGACCCCATATTTATAAAGGACTCCTGGAGAGTTCCCTTTCAATTGCATGGTCTCCTCCTCTCTTCAGAGTTGTGAAGGGAACTTTATTTTTCTCTGCCTTTCTCTTGTATTCCTTCATCTAGAGTATAGCTTCCTAGTATATTTGAGTATGAAGGCTTCTTTTTGCATTAAAACATTTCATAATTCCTACACAGTAGTAGTTGTACTTTCATTTCTGAAGTCAACAGACAATACTAATTGTACATAAAGATGAACTCTGTGTGTCCTTTACCTCCCCCTCTGAAGTCATCAGCCTTTGAGACAGGGGCAAAATGGGTCACAGAAACTAGAACAGGGAGAGTTGCCATTATATTAGGGTAAAAATAGATTTTATTTTGTGATTGGGTGAAGGTTTTTGTAGACGTGGAGACTTTTAGCTTCTTTTCAGAATTCTTTTATATATTTAAGACTGATGTTAACCACCAGTACTGACGACAAGAATTGCTTTGTTGACAGTATTTTACTTAAAAGCATCATGGAATTAACTACAAAATAAACTTGTTTTCCATCTGAGAACTCTTTTGTGGGAATGAGTTTCTTTAAAAACTGCTTTTACTATTATGATAAGTTGATATACTTTAGAAATAGTATATTAATTTCTCAAATATTGCCTGGACAGAATTAATGTAGATTCCAGAAGTGCTTGATAGGAAAACTACGTAGAGGTTTCTGTATTAGCAGTTTGTTCTAAAATGATGAAGTAAGTACCAAAGTATGCTAACTTTAGATTATTAGAGATAACTCTACATTCGTATTTGTGATTTTTCTTTTTTCTTTTCTTTTTTCTTCTTTTACACGCAGTTTCCAGAGAGAGAGACTTTCAAGCAGCAGTCTCAGAGACTCGGGATACCCCTGTCTCTGCCCCTCCATTGACTGCTGTTTCAGTAAAGCCTCAGGTTGGCTGTACTGAGGATTACTTGCTTTCCAAATTACCATCTGATGGCAAAGATGTACCATTTGTGGTGCCCAGGTTTAAGCTCTCATATGTTCAGCCCAGGGTACCAGGAACTCTGTCACATCTGGAGGAACTCGAAGGTAAAAAAAATGGCATGCAGGATTTAAAAATCAACACATAGCATTTAAATGCTGTTGTTTCTGTGATTTTGCTCTTTTATAACTTCAGAGTTTTAAATTTTTTTTATGTATAACTTTTTTTTGTTGTTTTGCTTTGCTCTTTCTGCAGAGGAACTTAATTTATAATATTTTTGAAAGGTCCCATTATGAAATCTGATCACAACCAATGCCCATTTGTGTGTAGATGTGGACTTTTAAAAAAAATTTTAAGATCAGTTAACATATAGTGTATTGTTAGTTAAAGAGTTTAGTGATTCGTCAGTTGCATTTAACACCCAGTGCTCATTCCATCACATGCCCTCCTTAATGCCCATCATCCAATTACCCCATTCCCCCACCCACTTCCCCTCCAGCAACCCTCAGTTTGTTTCCTATGATTAAGTGTCTCTTATGGTTTGTCTCTCTCTCTGGTTTCATCTTTGTTTTTTCCTTCCCTTCCCCTGTGTTCATCTGTTCTGTTTCTTAAATTCCACAGATGAATGAAATCATAGGATATTTGTCTTTCTCTGACTGACTTATTTTGCTTAGCATAATACTCTCTAGTTCTATCCACGTCCTTGCAAATGGTAAGATTTCTTTTTTTTTTTTTTTGAATGACTGAGTAATATTCCATTGTATATGCAACTTCTCAGTTTAAATAGCCACTTGAGTGAGATAGATTCATTGGGTAGATTTTGGCTGATGTTAGAGGCCAGTGGAATAATGATGATAAGAAGAAACAACATGAAATTCTTGTATTTTAAAAATAATTTGTTTTAGTCCATTGAAACACTGTCACAATGTTTTCCCCCATCAAAATTTTTTTGTGAAAAATTTCAAACATACAAAGAAGTTGAAAGACTGTAACAGTGAATATCCATATATCCACCACATAGACTTGATCATTAATATTTTACCATACTTTATCACATATCTCTCTATCCATTCCTATATGTTATTAATCCTTTATGAGTTGGAGGGGGTTAGAGAATACATTTCATAATAAATTGAAGACGCTGATACATTTCCTTCTGAATACTTAAGCATATATATATTTTATCAGAGTTCAGTATCTGTTTATAATTTTCTTCTTTTGACATAAACCTTATACAAAATGAACTGCCTCGGTTTTGAGTTTGTTTTTGTTGAGTTTGGACAAATGCATGTAACATTGTAATCCAAACTCCTATCAAAATCCAAAATATTTTTCCAAATATGATTTTCTGCCCCATCCTTTCTTCTCATTCTGGGACTCCAATTAGACATATGTTGGACCTTTTTATATTGTTTTATGGGCCTCTGAGACCTCTTTTGCTTGTTGTTCAGCATTTCCCCTACCCTTAAGTTTGGATAGTATTGATTTTCAAGTTCACTGTCTCTTTCCTCTGTCATACAGCTGTTAAGCCCATCCAGTGAATTTTTTTTTAGACATTGTGTTTCTCAGTTGTTGAATTTACATTTGGTTCTTTCTCATATATTTTGCTTCTTTGCTGTGATTTTGTTTTCTTTTTTTCATTACTGTAAGCCTATTTTCTTCTATGTCTTTGGGCTTTAATATGTTTCTCTGTTAATTCTAATATCGAAGTCATTTAGGTTTGGATTCTATGGTTTTTCTTTTTTTGGGGAATGGGTCACGTTTTCCTGTTTCATTGTGTATGGAGTAATTTTGGATTGTATTCTGGGTTTGGGATGTTGTGTCATGGACACTTTAGAATCTATTACCTTATTCTGAGGCAAGAGGGTTCCCCCCCCCCCGCCCTTTTTTTCTTTCTTTTAACCAGGCAATGAACTTTGTTGGACCATGCTGCAAATTCTGTGTCTTTGATGGCAACTCTTATCTCACCTTGGTTTTTGTATCCTTAGTTGGAGTCTGTCCTGCATATGTGTGGTTCAGGGATCAGCCAGATGTTTGAGCAGACTTTATTCACAGAATTTGGGGCTTTTTCCTTTCCAAGATACCCACCTTACTTTCTAGCAGCTGTGGTTGCTCTGAACTCTACCCTCTGGTTCTTTAGGCCAGAAAGAGTGTGGATTTTCTTTTGGCATTTTACCTGCCCTGTGCAGCACCAACTTTGGCTTGTGCTACAGCAGACAGTCTTTAAAAACAGG
Organism: Meles meles; assembly: GCF_922984935.1. Classification (NCBI taxonomy): domain Eukaryota; kingdom Metazoa; phylum Chordata; class Mammalia; order Carnivora; family Mustelidae; genus Meles; species Meles meles. Next base: position 121,307,074 of record NC_060071.1, read on the forward strand.
TGGCCATTCCCTTTCTTCCAAGAGTCAGTGCTTTCCTGAATATGCCCTGCTTCTGCTCACTCTCCAGTCCCTTCAGGGTTTTTGTTCATTCTGTTTTTGGTCTACAGTGTACTGTTGTTATCTGCAGGAGACTTGGGTTTGGTAGGAGTGATCCATCTTCCTTCCATCTTTACTTTCTTCCTTCCTCCTTCCCCCCTCCCTTCCTTTCTTCAAGGAAAGAGGAACCCCATGCTTGGCCCACCACCTAGTTTTGCATGTCAGCAGTGTCTCTCAAAAGCAGTGTTTACAAGCTCTTGGCCACAGCATACCTGATCATTGCTCTTCCTCTTTCTCTCTGTACTTGTTAACAGGATTGGGATTAAACTATATAAAGAGTTTGGTAATCTGTTTTATTCTTGTCACACATTGTGAACACGTTTTCATGTTCATTGCTTTTTAATGGCCCTGTAGTAAATCTATAGATGTACCATAATTTATTTAATAAATTCTGTATTCTTAAACATTTAGGGTATCTTGTGTATTATTTTCATAATCAGAAAATAAGAAATATCTGCCTGGCTATATGTGGTAGTTCTTTTTTTTTTTTTTTTTTAAGATTTTATTTATTTATTTGACATAGAGAGATCACAAGTAGGCAGAGAGGCAGGCAGAGAGAGAGAGAGAGAGAGAGAGAGAAGCAGGCTCCCTGCCAAGCAGAGAGCCCGATGCAGGACTCGATCCCAGGACCCTGAGATCATGACCTGAGCCGAAGGCAGCGGCTTAACCCACTGAGCCACCCAGGTGCCCTGTGGTAGTTCTTCTTTTGTCTGTTTTATTAGGTCACTGGAAAGCAGATTGCTTTTTGATTTGAAGGAATGAAGAAATGGGTTTACACTTAAATTATAGGCTCAGTGAGTATGTGGTAAAGCCATCTGATTTTGATCATATTGGAGAGAAAGATGACTCTATTAGAGTTGAGAAAGTGTTCTTGGTGTCTAACTCTAGAAGTCAGACATGTGCCTGCTGTATGTGTATGTGCCTGTGAGTGATGGGCTGACAAGGAAATTTTGAGAGTGAGATAGGGCCGACCACTGTCAGTAATGACTGACGTTTTATGTCAAGTATTTGAAATGTGTCTTGTTTCATTGCTGCCGCTTTCTGCTTTGTAACACACAGATTCTATCACTAACATCTTGTCCTGCTTGCTTTGTCACATGTCTGTCTACCTTTCCATTAAAAGAATGCATTTTGAATAAATGTTAAAATTTTAAATAGATCTTTTGAGAGGTGTAAAGTAAATGTTACTCTGTGTTAGCTTTATAGCACTGTGGCTCTGTAGATTGAGAGAAGTTCCTCTTGACCTTTAAAAACGATATCACTGTATACCATTTGAGGGGAAAATTGGAATTCTGTTAAGGAAAAATGAAATCAGAATATTCTTTTTTAGGTGTAGCCTGTAAAGGTAGTGAGTCATCTTGGGTGCTACGACTCGTGACAGTGTATCCTTGTTACCATAAACAGACTTGTGGTAGTGCTTGTGCGCTGAATGACTTAAGGGTTAGTTCCTAAGATGTACAGGCTCCTCACAAAGCTCTCTGGCATCGTAACTCCCTCTTGGCACCCCTCTGCCTATGTATTGCGTTGGATTATACACATAGTTATTTGAACTGGGTAAGTGTAAGATCTCACCTCATAACCCCATATTTTGTTTTTCTTTTCTGAACTCAGTATGAAGCCACCTGTTTTATGGGTTAGCTTAATTCAGAAAGTATTGGTTTATACTGTGGGATCTATTTTAAATAGGATGAAGAGGATGAAAAGATGGCAATGATTTAAATACTTGAAAACTTTATTTTGTGTCTCTATATTATTTCCAATATGATTCTGAACTTTGGAAGGCATTTGATCTACTGGTTTTACCCTTTTTAATTTGGAATATGCACATGTAGAAAAAAGGAACAAAAGGAACAAAGCAGAAATATATAGTTCCGTAATTTATTAAACAAAACACATATATGGCCACCACTCAAGTAAACAAATATGTCTCACCCCAGTACACAGACGCCTCCCTCTTCCCTCTTTTCTGTCACTTTTTTTTTTTTTTTTTTTTTTTACCACTGAAGCACATATCCCTAAATGTCATGGTTTATTTTTTTCTGTGTTCTGACCTTTAGGTAAATGAAATGCCATATTTAGCATAGTCTCCTGTTTATGGGTTCTTTCATTCAACATCATTTTTGCGAGAGTCATTCACATTGTTGTCAGTAGCTTCAGTTGGTTTTAATATCTGTACAATATATTTATTGTATTTATTAAAAAATAGATTCATTTTTACCCCAAATGGCATGGTATACAGTCATGTGTCAGTACAGCATACAAAAGTTGCTTTGAGTAGTAGGTAGAAACTACAGTCATTTTACTGTTGATGGTCATTGTAGGTATAAACTACAGTCCATTTTACTGTTGATGGTCATTGAGTTTTTTCTGATTTTTTGGTTGTGATGGATAATGATGCTTACACACATGCTTGTACGAGTCTCGGGGAGCACACGTGCAGGCTTTCAGTCGTGTACGTGTCCCAGAACAGCACTGTCATGTCACAGGGTATGCATAGCTCAGCCTTCGTCAAGATTGCCACACTGTTTTCTGCGGAGATTGCCTCAGTGTTTAATTCCCACCAGCCAAGCTTGGTAGTTCACGTTGCGCTTCTCTTGTCCACACTTGCTTTTGTCAGGCTTTTTGATTTTAACCATTCCGGTGAGGCTGGAGTGGAATCTCCTTGGAGTTTTCATTTGCATTTGCCTCGTGACCAATGAAATTGAGCACCCGCTCATATTTTTTGGCTATTTGGATAGCCTCTCTTCTGAAGTGCCTGCTCAAGTCCTACAGCCAATTTATACGTGGGCCTGCCTGTCTTTTCCCTACTGATTTGTGGGAATTCCTGATGTATTCTGGCCATGAGCCCTTTGTTGGTTCTGCTTCTTGTACATGTCTTCTCCCACAGTGTGGGTTACCTTTGCACCCTCTTCAATAGTCTAGAAAAATGGAAAATGTTGATTTTAATGTAGTTCAGTGTATTAAAACTTTTTATGATAAATGCTTTGTTCCATTTAGGAAGTTCTTCCCAGCTCTAAGGCTGTGAAAACTGCCTTATACATTTACTTAAGTGTGTAAGTTTTATTGATTTGCGTTTAACATTTAGTTTAGACCCACATCCAATTGAAATTACTGTTTTGTGAATGTTTTAAGTTGGGATGAAGGTTTTTTTTTTAGTATATATCAATATCTAATTGTCTTAGCACCTTTTAGTGATAAGACTGTTCTTTCTGCACCATTTTCCAGTACCACATTGATTGTAAATCTAATGTCCACAAAATAATGTGTGTCTCTTTCTGTTCTGCTCAGTTTTACTTTATTGTGCCAGTGTTCTGTTCTTAATACCCCGTAGCACAGATCTTTTAATCTTGTTTTTCTCCTTAAAGATTTGTTTGGTTATCCTAGGACCTTTGTGTTTCCATATAAATATTTTCTAATCACCTTTTTTGTTGATTGCTAACTTTATCGCATTGTGGTTAGAGAGCATTACTCTGTGATTTCAGTCCTTTCAGAGTTATTGAGAATTGTTCTGTGTCCCTCAGCATGCTGTCAGTTTTTATAAATGTTCTGCATCTTCATCAAAACAATGATTATCTTTTTACTTAATAGGTGTTCTTTGTATAAGTAGAAAAATAAAAGGAAACTCAGATCACAAAATACAGAATTGTTTATGGGGCAAAGAAAAATGCCAAAAATTTACCAGACTGTCTTGAAAGCAGGGCTCATGGCTGATCCCTGGCAGAAGACTCCATGCAGAGCTCAATAAATGTGTACTTATTTTTTTATATTTCAAACACATGTCATTTGGTATTACTTGAGACAAAAATTTTTTCCCTCTGCCTTGGCTGCATTAGCCATTAGCTAATAACTCCAAGAAAAGGGTATTATAAAACTTTAGAAACACTTTCTTTCAGGATCTGCCAGAGCATCTTTTGGAGATCGAAAGGTAGAACTTTCCAGTTCATCCCAGCATGGACCTGGCTATGACATTTACAACCCGTGCTACAGGTATCCGCACATTTCACCTGATTTGAGCCGGCGCCTTCCTCCTCGTTCAGAAGCAGTGAGACTGTATGGATCAGGTATGAAAACTTTTTTGTGTGTTTCTTCTTTGTGTTTCTCTTTAACAACTGTAGAAGTCAAATGAGATCTAAGACCCTAGAAGAGAGGATTCTAATTATCAAAAATAAAAACATAAGAGAAAAGCAGGCTTCAGAAGTGATATGATATACATTATGGCATCTCTGTGGTATTCTATCTAATGTGAAAATTGAAGGATTAATGAATTATGTGTATTGGTAGTTCCAATTCCATTTTATTTGTCCTTTTATGAAAAGTTTCATTTTTTTTTTCCTGTATCATCTATCCATTCAGAAACTCTACAATAGATATTTATTAGCTTTTTTCTTTCTGCTCTATTCAGTGAAAATTATAAATTTACAAACTCATGATGAGATTACAAACATGAACAAAGAAAACAGAAAATGCCTGCATGATCATAGGACTTTCTTAGTTTAATATTTGAGCACTATATCAATTTTAGACTTTCATGTACATATGTGATTCACAAAATTCTGTTTTTCAAGTTTTTAATGGAAATGGCTATCCCAACAACTGAATTCAGGGTGAGGTGCTGAAAACAAGGTAGAAGTACTTATTTAAATATTTATTTCAGCACTGTTTTAGAACACATGGTTAATGTACTGAGTTCCATTCTTTAAGAATCTTCTAGTGTTGGGTGCCAGGGTGGCTCAGTTGTTAAGTGTCTGCTTTTGGTTCAGGTCATGATCCCAGGTCCTGGGATTGAGCCAGGTGTTGGGCTCCCAGCTGGGTGGGGAGCCTGCTTCTCCCTCTCCCTCTGCCTGCCACTCCCCCTGCTTGTGCATGCTCTCTTTCTCTGTCAAATAAATAAAATTTGTAAAAAAAAAAAAAAAAGGAATCTTCTAGTTTAGGAGGGATACTAGAAATGTAAACTAGAAATATAGGAACACATGGAATTCAATTTGTTTTTTAATGTACTAAATGCTCATTATGTTGTTGAATTGCATTTAGCACAGAAGACCTACATTCTCTTAGAGTGTTCCTATGGAATGAAGAATTGTAATGTAAACAAAAAGAATGAGTTTTTCCTGCTCGATATTTGATGTGGTTGTGAAAATATGTTGTTTGATTTGTGTTGGTTTCTGTTTGAACCAAAGTAAAATAATTGAAAAAAAAAAATTAAACTTTAGTAGAAGACTTTATCTGTTCAATAGATTGCATTAATATTCATGATGCACTCCTATAGAGATTTAGTTCATAGTGATTAAGTAAAATTCCAATGTTTTTTCTTCTTTGATAAAAAGAAATTTTTCCATGTTTCTTTATAGTTTGTGATTTAAGGACCAGCAAACTTCCCAGTTCTCCTGGGCTAAGCAAGTCTATGTTTGATCTTACAAGCTCATCTCAGCGGTTCATGCAGGTGAATTATTAATATAAATTGTATAGGATAACTTATTTTCAAGCTAAAAAAATGAGGAATGTGTGAATTACATTAGAAACAACATGTATAGACCTTTTGTAGTTAAATCTGTGGTAATATCTGAAGAATAAATACTTAACATTTCCCATGTGCATTTTTTCACATTTTTCAGCTATTAAAAGGCATTTTTTTTCTTTTTCTTTTTTTAAATGAATCTTACCTTTCTCAGTTGGTAATCACTCAGGTAATCTTGAAGGCATTTGGAATTTAGAAAAGATACGATTAGAAGTGCTTATTGATGGAAACTTCCTTATTGAATCAGCTACCTACTTAGTAAAAATTAGTATTTCTATTGAGATACAGGATTCTAATTACTCATTAATATTAACATAGCATCCTCCTGTTTTTGAAATAGAATAATTTTTTGATGTTTAAAGTTTCTTATAAAAGTATAAGTAAATTGTAATTATTAAAAATTACAAAATAGAGTTAAGCAAAGTAAAAAGACAAATCACCTATATTCCTATAACTGAGAATAAAAGTACATGAAAATACTGTTCTAGATACTTGAGGTTTTTTTTTTCCATGTGAGTGTATATACATGTATTTTATTAAATGGAAGTGTATCCTAAATAATCCTTCGGCTTTGTCAGTAGGGTTAATTTCTCGCAGAATTACTTCTGCAGAGCACCAGCCCTTGAATGTGTATCAGAATAGGTTGGCGAGCTTGTTAAAATTCCGGCAGCCCATCATACCCCCAGAGCTTTTAATTCCATAGCTCTGCCCTGGGGGCTCCAGTTTGTCTTTCCAGCAAGTTCCCCGGTGATGTTGATCTTGCTGGTTCAGAGGGACGACACTTTAATGACTGCTACGTAGCAGGTTTTTAAGTAACAGGGCACTTCCAAATGTATTCTTATTTTTACTGGTACTTTCAAGTAGGAAACAATAAGCAGTAACCTCTTTTTCCTTATTATAAAACCAAACCCCAAACAGCAAAGGCTTTCCCCATATGTGATTAAGTAAGCTATTGAAGATTTTCCTGGTAACATGCACAGAAAGCTTTTTTTCTCTTTACCATCTAAAAGAGGGACATTCTGACCAGTAGTACTGCCAACATGGTTAGCATGCAGTTTGATACCAGGATGGGTGTTAGGGGTTAAGTTTCAGAATCTTTAAAGTTTGACGTGCAATATCAGACTCAAGAACAATGAGTTCTTTGTTTTTTTATCTCCAGAGACATGATTCCTGGTCCAGCATGCCTAGCACTTCTTCTTCAAGGAAAAATTCCCAGGGCAGTAACAGAAGCCTGGGTAAGAAATAAAGTGCCTTCTTCTTATATTCTTTTTTCAAGGAAATTATTTCTACCGAACAGTAATTTGAATATATATATGATAAGGTAAAAAAGAAAACTTCTAGATGGTTACATCTGTTATCTACATATGAATACTCGGATCAGGTAGCCCATTTTAGTGTTCAGGCATGAATGCATCTTTAAAAAACACAAAGCAGTGACTTGCCTTTTGTTTGTTTTGAAGTATTCTAGTGCAGAAACTTCCAGAAGCATCCAGGATTAAAGCCATGTCAGTGTTATTTGGGAAAGTGTATCTTAGTTTTAATGTAAGTCACTCAGGCTGTATTTGCGTTAAGTTTTCAAGCCAATGTACTTCTTACAGAAGGTCTTCCCCTACCATTCCAGTAGTAACACTGAAGTGAGATTTTTGTCTTATTGAAGTGGCAACTTAAAAAAAAATAATGGCAATTTTCAGGTGTGCTCTTAAAATTAGATTGTGTCAAAGTGTAATTGGATTAGAAGGATTGCATAGCATTTCAAATGTCCTTGTCCTTTTACAATTCAGATACAATTACTCTGTCGGGAGATGAAAGAGATTTTGGGAGATTGAATGTGAAAGTGTTTTATAATTCTTCAGTAGAGCAGATCTGGATCACAGTTTTGCAGGTAAGTTAATTTAGCAAATACCAGCTTTTCTGACAAAATTGAATGTTTTCGTTATAAACATCTGTTGCTCTCTCTGGGTAACGGACAATACCCTCTTTGGAATTTAGGATTTTGTACTATTCTGCAGAAAACAGTATTTTAAAAAGACTCTAAAGAAACTAAATCTGTAGGTCTGATGGAATTGTGGTTTTTAACCTCAAGAAGGAAATTGATATGCTGTCTGGAACATTAAATGTCAAATTATTTTAATGTAGATGAAATAAAAGATCTCAGTACCCTAACGTTTACTTTTATGGCTTGTAATTAATTCATTAACTCAAGAAATACATCAAATATTTGTATTGTTAGGGTTCTTTGTAAAATTCAAACTGTATTTTTAATTTTTTTAGTGCAGAGATTTAAGTTGGCCTTCTAATTGTGGAGACACTCCTACTATTTCTATAAAAGGAACACTGACATTGCCCAAACCCGTGCATTTCAAATCTTCAGCAAAGGATGGCTCTCCTGTAAGTGGCTGTTTGTGTTTGAATTTCTTTTTGCTTTATTTATTTATTTATTTATTTATTTATTTTTTTCATATTTTTCACTTTAAACTATGTAAAGAATTGCAATGAGAAAGTGTTTTATTTTGGAGAAATTGCAAACTACATATTCATTGCTTTTTAAAGACAATTTTGTGCTTCAAAAATACTTGATATTTCATGGTCCAGTGTTGCATTTAAAAAGAAGATCTTTTAAACTCGAAATGGATAAAAGACCTCTATGTGAGACAGGAATCCATCAGAATCCTAGAGGAGAACATAGGCTTAACCTCTTCGATATCAGCCACAGCAACTTCTTTCAAGATATGTCTCCAAAGGCAAAGGAAACAAAAGTGAAAATGAACTTTTGGGACTTCATCAAGATCAAAAGCTTCTGCACAGCAAAGGAAACAGTCAACAGAACAAAGAGGCAACCCACGGAATGGGAGAAGATATTTGCAAATGACAGTACAGACAAAAGGTTGATATCCAGGATCTATAAAGAACTCCTCAAACTCAACACACACAAAACAGATAATCATATCAAAAATTGGGCAGAAGATATGAACAGACACTTCTCCAATGAAGACATACAAATGGTTATCAGACACATGAAAAAATGCTCATCATCACTAGCCATCAGGGAGATTCAAATTAAAACCACATTGAGATATCACCTTTCACCAGTTAGAATGGCCAAAATTAGCAAGATAGGAAACAACATGTGTTGGAGAGGTTGTGGAGAAAGGGGAACCCTCTTACACTGTTGGTGGGAATGCAAGTTAGTGCAGCAACTTTGGAGAACAGTGTGGAGATTCCTCAAGAAATTAAGAATAGAGCTTCCCAGGGTGCCTGGGTGGCTCAGTGGATTAAGCCGCTGCCTTCAGCTCAGGTCATGATCTCAGGGTCCTGGGATCGAGCCCCACATCGGGCTCTCTGCTCCACAGGGAGCCTGCTTCCTCCTCTCTCTCTGCCTGCCTCTCTGCCTACTTGTGATCTCTGTCTGTCAAATAAATAAATAAAATCTTAAAAAAAAAAAAAAAAAAAAGGAATAGAGCTTCCCTATGACCCTGCAATTGCACTGCTGGTACTTACCCCAAAGATACAGATGTAGTGAAAAGAAGGGCCACCTGTACCCCAATGTTTATAGCAGCAATGGCCACGGTCGCCAAACTGTGGAAAGAACCAAGATGCCCTTCAACGGACGAATGGATAAGGAAGATGTGGTCCATATACACGATGGAGTATTATGCCTTCATCAGAAAGGATGAATACCCAACTTTTGTAGCAACATGGACAGGACTGGAAGAGATTCTGCTGAGCGAAATAAGTCAAGCAGAGAGAGTCAAGTATCATATGGTTTCACTTATTTGTGGAGCATAACAAATAACATGGAGGACATGGGGAGATGGAGAGGAGAAGGGAATTGAGGGAAATTGGAAGGGGAGATGAACCATGAGAGACTATGGACTCTGAAAAACAACCTGAGGGTTTTGAAGGGGCAGGGGGTGGGAGGTTGGGGAACCAGGTGGTCGGTAATAGGGAGGGCACGTTTTGCATGGAGCACTGGGTGTGGTGCAAAAACAATGAATATTGTTACGCTGAAAAGAAATTTAAAAAAAAAGTGAAAAAAAATTAAAAAAAAGAAAATCTTTTTATCTTACTTTTATTTAAATTTATTTTATTCATTTAAAATATTTTCTTTTTATTTTATTTCATTGTCCAAGTTGCATTTAAAAAGAAAACCTTAATCACTGAAGTATATACAAAGTGAACAACATCTAAGGAGATTACTTTTCTTGTATGAAAGGAAAATGCCTATATTTTCATTTTCTTTCCTCCTAACCCACTTTGGCTTTGAAGAATAATTGCATGATTGTAATAAATTTCTTTCTAAGTATTTCCAGTTATTATACTCAGAAGACTTATGATCCTGAATTTGGTTTTAGATTTAGATTTTAGATTTCCCATTAGTTTAAATATATCTTCATTTTTGTCTTTTCATATATGAAAGGTTAGTGTTTTTCCATGCAAATGAAAGGTGTTTTCTGTAAGGACATAATTTAAAAATAAGGTAATTCAAATAACTAATAATCATGAAAAAAATTTACTCTCACTAGTAGTTATAGAAATTCAAATTTAAACTCCATATTGTTCTCTTTCTTTGCTTATTAAAATTAGGAAAAAGTTTATAATTACTCTAGAACATAGAACTTTCTGGAAATTATTTTGACAAAACACATCAAAGTCTTGAAATATTTATACACCTTACATAGTAATTCTACTTGGAATGTGTTCCATGGAAATAGTTTAAAATGCAAATAAAAATAATAAAGTATTCTTAGCAGTTTTGTTCATAAGGGAATAATTGGAAACCAACTAAATGTCTTATATAGGGGAACGGTTGAGAAAGTTCATGGAATCTATACCATGGGCATTATAGTTTTTGTGGGTTGCTATAGTAAAATACCACAAATTGGGTGGCTTAGAACAACAGAGTTTTCTCTCTCACAGTTTTGGAGAAAGTTGGAAATCAAGGTGTCAGCAGTGAGGGAGAATCTGTTCCATGCTGCTCTCCTAGCTTCTGGTAATGGTCAGCAGTCTTTGGCATTCCTTGGCTTCACTCTGCTTCCATCTTCACGTGCTGTTTTCCATCTGTCACTGTGTCTCCACTGTGAGCTCACCTTAACGTCACCATTTATATCTGTAAGGACCTTTTTTCTAAATAAGGTCATGTTCTGAGTTACTGGACATGAGGGCTTCAGCATATCTTTTTTGGGGCCAAATTTAGACCATAACAACATGTTATAGAATACTAGGCAGCTATAAAAGATAATGTTTAAGAAGAGGTTTTTTTTTTTTAAGTGTGTTTTTTTAGATTTTATTTATTTATTTGACAGAGAGAGAGATCACAAGTAGGCAGAGAGGCAGGCAGGCGGGGGGTGGGAAGCAGGCTCCCTGCCGAGCAGAAAGCCCGACATGGGGTTCAATCCCAGGACCCTGGGATCATGACCTGAGCTGAAGGCAGAGGCTTTAACCCACTGAGCCACCCAGGTGCCCCTTAGGGAGAGTTTTTAGGGACACGGAAAAATGTTCTTAGTAAGTAAAAAGGCAGTAATCAAAATTGATGTACATGTGTTCGTATCTCACTTTATGGAAATATGCATTATAGAAGGTCAAGATGGAAATAAATCTTAACTCTGGTTATAATGCTGACATTCAAGATGAATCCTTCCTGAATTAAACAGGAAAGGTTTCACTTTTTGATTGCCAAATAAAACCAAGTTAACTGGGGGCGCCTGGGTGGCTCAGTGTGTTAGGCCTCTGCCTTCGGCTCAGGTCATGATCTCAGGGTCCTGGGATCGAGTCCCACATCGGGCTCTCTGCTTTGCAGGGAGCCTGCTTCCTCCTCTCTCTCTCTGCCTGCCTCTCTGCCTACTTGTGATCTCTCTTTCTGTCAAATAAATAAATAAAATCTTTTAAAAAAAAATAAAACCAAGTTAACTTAGGAAAAGTTGGGGAAAATTGTTCTCATATTAAAACTTGCACAGAATCTTTTAAAATTATTATTATTGATCAACTTCTTGACCGCTGTTGTAGCAAAACGTGAAGTAGACCAGCACACGTGGCTTATGTGTAAGCTCATTGCATCTCCGTTTAAGAACACTTGGTGTACACTGCATTGTTGGTGTGATGCTGAGACTGAGAGAGAAAGAGCTCTGGTGGTTGGGAGCTCAAACACAATTCTGACTATACAGACATAAACAATTACAATAAAAGTCAAAATGTGGCCACAGTATCTAAAATATTGATGTTACCCAGATATTTTGTTTTTTCAAAAGGCAAAAAAAAAAAAAAGTCCTTTTCAAAAGAATGTAGTAAAGAGAAGAAGGAAGGGCAGAGCAAAATCAGTCCGGTGTTAAGAAGATGTGAGCCCATGGTAAGCCGAGGCGTTTAAAACATTAGGAATAATGAAAAGAATATTGGAAAATACTCTGACCATGGAAAACACTGACTTGCTGCCTGGGGTGGATGCTTATGAGAAAAGATAGCACTTTCCAAGGAGACTGATTTCCAGGTTAGAAAGGGTGAAGCAAACATCACTGAAGGAGAAATCAAAGCCCAAGGTAGGTGGGAAGAATGTTAGACAAAGAATAGAAATAATTCAAGTCTCTTAATGTGAACGGTTAGATTTGAGGTACTTATGAAAGAGCACACATGAGATTCTTGAACCGCTTATTAACTGTTGAAAAATTGTGGTGAATAGCAGGAAAGATACCCCAGAACCAAAGATGGAAAACAACCCAATTTTCAAAAAGTAGAAAATCTATAGTACAAAAAGTAGAAAATCTATATTCTGCTAAACTTGGTCTTGATATTGACCTGAGTTCCTTAGTAATTAAAAGGATGATTGTGAAATTAAGGAAGGCAGTATTCAGGATAAATTCTGGAAAAATAATTCAGGTCATTGTCATCTTAAGTTACATTGAAAATTATTTTTTTGTGTGAAAAAAATTACACCTTTCTTTCCTACATTATAAAATGTTATCTTCATTTCTTTTGCATCAGCATATCTTTTTTTTTTTCAGTCCTTTTATCTACATATTTTTTTTATTATTTTGTGGGTTTTTTTTTTTTAGATTATCGAATTTATGGAAACTTTTGTTTTTGCTATTAAACTCCAAAGTCTACAAACTGTAAGGCTTGTATTTAAGATTCAAACTCAGACTCCCACGAAGAAAACCATCGGAGAATGCTCACTCTCACTCAGAACTCTCAGCACACAGGAGATGGAATACTCTTTGGATATAATGCCACCTTCGAAAATTTCTGTAAGTGATAGTGGTATGTAATGTTGAAAGTGTTTTATATGTTTAGAACTATTTTGTGGGTGAGTTTTGGTTGGAGTGTAAATTGAACACTCTAGAATATACTAGAGGATCAGGAAGGCTCTCAAGAAGAATTAGTAATAGTAATAGACGATGATGTCATTATTAATAATACTTTTTAAGTAATTGATAAAAGGTTGTTTTATCAAGTAATTGATAAAAGGTAACAGATATCCTTTGCCTTCTCTGTTGAAAAATAACAGGGTTACCTTCTCCTAGTACATTTTATATAAACGTTTCATACGTCAGGGAAAATAATCCTGAAGTTAGTAGCTGGTAACTTAGAAAGAGCAAGAAAGAATCATAAACTCCAAACTTGACATTGCCTTAAAAGATTAGGAAGGTGGTTTTAATCATGAGTAAGCTAAATATCTGTCCATAAATTGGGTAAAATGGAGGTTCTTACGGCTGGGGTATTGCTTGTTTGTTTGTTTGTTTGTTTTGGTAAAGAACTTGATTATCTGTACTGCTTCTTGATTTTTGAGACCTGATTTTAATTCTCTCAACTAGCCAACTGTTGGAATTGTTTAGATATCCCTAATAATTTAATTCTGCAGCTTCTGTGTCAGGATAACAGTTACAGAAATCAGTCATAAGCTTCTATAAGGTCAAGCCTATATGTGATTTTAAGTTCATATGGGGTTTATATTTTACCTGCCTTCAAAAATATTTTATGTGACTTGAAGTGATTCTTAACCCTGGCTATACATTAGAATCACGTGGGGAGCCTGACAAACATGCCCACACCTCAACCAGCTAAATTAGAATTTTGTGGGGGGAGTGAGGAGAGGCAGGGGTAGGCCACAAGCATCTGTACTTCTCAGCTTTCCAGGTGATGCTTTGGTGCAAGCCTGGCTTGAGAACCACTGAATTAGAGGGGAATGAAGTTAGGGATTAAAAAATAAAAACCAAAAGATTTCTGTAGTCAAAAAATGATATTTTTAATAGTTATTTCTTATGTATTATTTTCTGTCTCCCATTTCCAGTGTGTTCCCTGTACAGCATTTATTACAACTTAGAATTCAGTTACTTGTTCTAAACCAAAGTAGACTCTAGCTTCCATCTGTTTTCTTTATATTTGACTGTGCTTAGTAAGGGCCTGTTTTATTCTGGGCATTGAATATTGGTATATAGGTAGGAAAGAATAAATGATGAATGAAAGCATGCCATATTAGATTATTTTTTTTAAAGATTTTTTATTTATTTATTTGACAGAGAGAGATCATAAGTAGGCAGAGAGGCAGACAGAGAGAGTGAGAGGGAAGCAGGCTCCCTGCTGAGCAGAGAGCCCGATGTGGGACTCGATCCCAGGACCCTGAGATCATGACCTGAGCTGAAGGCAGCAGCTTAAAGCACTGAGCCACCCAGGTGCCCCATATTAGATTATTTTTATATTCTGTTGAAATATAGCAAATTTGATTTCTAACTGTGACAGGAGTTTGTCACCTTGCATTTTTTTTTTTGAAATTAACTTGGTGTAGAGAGTAATCTGCAACCATATTTTACAGAGGGCACAAATATACTATTCAAGTGGTTGATTCATATAGTAACACTTTAAAGACTAGGAGAGTATATCAAAAGATAACTCAGCAAAGGTATTTTCTGGGGAATTGAGATGTTCTAATCTTATTTGCCTTGGAGAATCTGAATGAATGATTATGGCTAAGTTTCCACCAAATAATGTCACGTATTAGAGGACTTACAAACATTTGTATATCTGCTATGTGTTAGGTGCTAGGGATACAAAAAGATTGGTGGCCTGAAGGAGGAGCTTAGGAGCTCTACTGGACCAGTGAACTTATGTTACTGAGGGTGAATATTTCATATTATTCGCTAAGGCAAAAACAGTAGGCTTTGTTTCTTGTGTCGAGGAGGAAGATTGGTAGTCTTTGTGAAAGTGACAGAGCCAGACTCACACAGTGACGACATCACCGTGAGCAGTAGAACTATCATGTAAGCTCATGTTTTCCTCGGTACAGAATTGTTGACCTTGACAAATAGTAATGGAAGTATTTATTTGAGAACCCAGAGTTCTGTGTGGAACAATGCACAAGAGGTTCTCGTGCAGAAGACACTTTAACCACACAGGGGAGGTGGTGTTAGGTGACTTAATGCTCACACCAAACTTCGGAGCTCTCTGCTCTTGGTACCCCTACTATGGAGACCAACACACTGAAGCCCTTGCCCGGTTTCCTCCAGCTGGTAGTTGGTGAGGCGGGATTTGAACAGAAGCACCGATTCCAAGACCAGCTCTCTTAGCTTGACTATATAGCGCTCCCGGCAAGGAGATATGCTCCAACATCAGAGGTCATGGTTTCCTCCAATTATGCATAACTTTTCACAATTCAAGGAAGGCTCAGAAAGTTTTCTTCAAAAAAATGATACATTATTCAGGACCAGAGATCATATCCTATATCTTCCACAGTTTTGTGCCCATTAAAAATACACTTAATGTATACCTGCTGCTTGATTAGAATTTTAATTTTTTGGTGACTGGGAGATTGAAAACCACTTTGAATAGTTTCTCACAATCTAAAGTAATATCCTGGAACATAGTAAGTAATTGAATTCCGAAATGACACTGGCAAGTTAGAAATGACAAACCTTTTGCCAATCACTGCTTGGTTTTGTGTGAGTGAGTACTACAGGTGTGTAACACTAAGGGAAGTTTTGCAACCATTAGATATTTTCATAAGTATGATCACAGTGCGGGTACAAAACCCTAATAAGGGGCCCCTGGGTGTCTCAGTCGATAAGCGTCTGCCTTCCGCTCAGGTTATGATCCTAGAGTCCTGGGATCAAGCCCTGCATTGGGCTCCTTGCTCAGTGGGAAGCCTGCTTCTGCCTCTCCCACTTCCCCTGTTTGTGTTCCCTCTCTCACTGTCTCTCGCTCTGTCAAATAAATAAATAGAATCTTAAAAAGAACCATAATAAAAAATTTTATCCATAGTTTCCTTGTTTTGTAAACAGTAAGTAATGCCCTTTTTAATCTACTTTTTTAAAATGCCAAGAACATGGGGCACCTGGGTGGCTCAGTCCTTAAGCGTCTGTCTTTGGCTCAGGTCATAATCCCAGGATCCTGGGATCGAGCCCCACATTGGACTCTGCTCAACAGGGGGCCTGCTCCCCCCCACCCCCCGCTTGTATTCCCCCTCTCATTCTCTCTCTCTGCCAAATAAATAAAATCTTTAAAAAATAAAAAATAAAAAATAAATAAAATGCCAAGAACAGTAGCATTTTTTTTTTTAATCAACAAAGGCTTTAATTTAATTTAACTTTTCCCTTCTCTGTTTCTCCTTCATTTCATTGTTTGCCTTCGGTTTTCTTTGACCTTTTCCTTATTATTTCCTGCCTCATCACTTTCACTAGCTTCCTTCTTGCCAGTTTTCTTCTTTGGCTGGCTCTCTTTCAGCATAGTAAGTCAGCTCTTAACCCACACATTTGTTCCTTGTAGTAATCCTTTTTCTTCTGAGCTGGGGAGCTCCTACTGTCATGTCTACGATTAGAAAAATATAATGGCGATTCTCATCTTTGAAACTTTTTATTGCGCTTCATGTATTCTTAAAAATAATTCAAATGAATACATTTAAGTGTTTTTGGAAGTGTGCTTCTTTGGTGTTTATCTTGCTGACATTTTCTTTAGTACAGCTGCTTAGGAATTTAATTTGTTTCAATTCAAATTGTCTTCTGACTGCTCTGATTTGGAACAATCAGATACGTTGGTGTGACTTGGATTTTCAGAATCCATGAAAGTGAGTACCTCATATTTACAGATTCCATGACATTTCTCCTAACCATCTTATGGACCATAGCTTTGTGTGTCAAAAAAAAAAAAAAAAAAAGCAGTGTTTTCTTCTAACTGTAGTTCTTTATTTCTAAATTTTTGAAATATCCCCAAACCTTATTCTTAATTAACAAATGGCACTCTTTTGATATCCAGGTTTGCCATGCAGAACTTGAACTGGGGACTTGTTTTCAAGCCATAAATAGCAGAATTCAGTTACAGATTCTCGAGGCACAGTATCTTCCAAGCTCTTCAACACCTCTTGCTTTGAGTAAGTATATCCGTGGTTTAAAGTGGAATCTTCAGAAAATATTAGTAAAAGGTAGTTTTTCCTGCATTTCTTAGTAATGAACATTAAAATCTTAGTTACTTTTATTATTTAACTTACTTACCTTTTAACTTAAAACCACTTTATTGGATTTCTTTTAGATATATTTCACCAGCCTAGAAAATTTATTCTTTTCCTAGTTTGCCCTTCATTGAATGTGCTAACTAGAAACTTAATTTAAAAAAAAATTAAAAATACCAAACTCAACCCTTGAAACACTTTCCCTTCCCTGGGCCTTGGGGCGCAAGAAGGGGTTCTGATAATTTGTATTGTGCAGGCCTGGTTCACGTGGCTTCTCCTAGAACTGGGGATTTGAGATCATTCTACCAGGGCTAGAGGGGGGTAAGAGTGCTCCCTCATTCCGCTACAAGAAGAGAGGATATTGGGAGGCAGGCAGAAGCAATGGATGTCCACTATAATTACAAAGACTAAAAATAAATGCAACTGATCATTCAGTTCAGGAAGCTAGGAAAACAACAACAGACAGAAAGGAAAGTAGAGTTACCTCTACTTTCTACCTCTACTTTTTTAGAGTTACAGGTAAAGTTGAAGTTGATAATTATGAAGACAACAGCAAAAGACCTAATCAATAAAACCAAAAGCTTTTTCTTTGAAGAGATCAGTAAAATAGACAAACCTATAGTAAGTTGGATTGAGCAAAAAAATAAAGAAAACATGAAAAGGGGGTGGATAACATTTCACATTCAGAAGAGATTCAATAATAAATTAGATAATACCATTTAAAACTATACCTGTTCATTTGAACATCTATATATAATAAAAAAAAAGTTGTTGAAGGGGCGCCTGGGTGGCTCAGTGGGTTAAAGCCTCTGCCTTCGGCTCAGGTCATGATCTCAGGGTCCTGGGATCGAGCCCCGCATCGGGCTCTCTGTTCAACAGGGAGCCTGCTTCCCTTCCTCTCTCTCTGCCTGCCTCTCTGTCTACTTGTGATCTCTGTCTGTCAAATAAATAAATAAAATCTTAAAAAAAAAAAAGTTGTTGAAATTTGCTCCAAAAGAGGGAGAACATCTGGATAAAATTATTAACCATGTGTAGATAGTTAAAGAATTGCCTCTAATTAAAGCATCAGGCCAAGATGATTTTACTGGTAGAGTCTACCAAACTTTCAAGGAACATTTAATTCCTTTTTTTTTTTAAGATTTTATTTATTTATTTGACACAGAGAGAGGGATCACAAGTAGGCAGAGAGGCAGGCAGAGAGAGAGGGGGAAGCAGGCTCCCTGCTGAGCAGAAAGCCTGATGTGGGGCTTAATCCCAGGACCCTGAGATCATGACCTGAGCTGAAGGCAGAGGCTTAACACACTGAGCCATCCAGGCACCCCTAATTCCTATTTTATATAAGCTGTTCCAAAGCAGGAGAAATGATGGAAAAAGTAACTTTCTGAGGTGGGCATATTCTCAATATCAAAACAGAAAAGATAGTGCATAGAAAAAGTAGCTATAGACTATTACCACTTATATAGATAGATAGAAAAATCATAAAAAAAAAAGCAAATGAAAGCCAACTTGGCATGAAAAGAATAAATAACCAGGACTACATAGTAGGTTAGTTCTAGGAACAAGGATGTCAGTAGAAGTCTACAGATGCAGTTCATTACATTAAGAGGTGTCTTTCTTTAATCAAAACTGCTGATTGGGATTATCCATGATCTGCATCTTGTAAATCTAATGGTCCATCCTCAGTCACCACTTTACAGCTCCCTCCTTTCTAGAAGCTCCCTCCTCCCTTTCTTGCTGCCCAGCAGCTCCCGCTCCATCCATGACAACTTTGTGCCTGAGCTGTAGGTGCCATGCATCCGTCAGACAGGGGAGGATGCTTAGGCGGAAAGCTATATGAACCTCAATGCTAGCGGTGTAGTTTCCATCTTGCAAGACGTGACACTCCTCCAGTTTCTTCCCACTTTTGGTCTTGAACAGTGTTTTGTTTTGTTTTCCCCAGAGTTGATAATTGTTATCCATGGGAAGTTTAGTTTGTACAACTATTCTATCATTACTGGAAGCTCTCCATCTCAATTTATTTAAAGAGTAGATTTTCTCTAGCAGGCATATGTTTAACTTCTAGTGTCGCAATCAAAGAATTTTACCTGCATAAAACTGGGAATTAAATTCCTCCAGCTCTCTGAAGAGTTGGCCCCTGTCTTTTGTGTAATACTTTTCAGTGTGTACTCCCCTACTGCTGACCGTTACTCATGCCTACAATTTCCAGTCTTTAATGGCATTCAGGTTAGAGGAAGAGTCAGTTCATTGAAGGTCACTGTAGTTCTTTGTAAAGTGTGATTAAAATTACAAAGTTTACTATCAACGTTTTTTCTGTTATGCCAATAGCTCATTGGCTCTTTATAAGTGGCTTATATGTTTTCACACCAAATATAATATGTGAGTATATATCACTATATATTAAAATAAAATTTTACAGGGCGCCTGGGTGGCTCAGTGGGTTAAGCCACTGCCTTTGGCTCAGGTCATGATCTCAGGGTCCTGGGATCGAGTCCCGCATCGGGCTCTCTGCTCAGCAGGGAGCCTGCTTCCCCCCCCCCCCCGCCTACCTCTCTATCTACTTGTGATCTCTCTCTGTCAAATAAATAAATAAAATCTTTAAAAAAAATAAAAATAAAATTTTACATATCAAAATTTCTTATTTTTTAGGTTTCTTTGTGAAGGTGGGAATGTTTAGTTCAGGAGAGTTGATTTATAAGAAGAAGACACGCTTACTGAAGGCCTCCAATGGAAGAGTAAAGTGGGGAGAAACTATGATTTTTCCACTTATACAGAATGAAAAAGAAATTCTTTTTCTTATTAAGCTTTACAGTCGGAGCTCTGTAAGAAGAAGACATTTTGTGGGGCAGGTTAGTTGTGAGTTTTTATCTTGAATCCTTTCTTTGAACTTCTCTATGCATTGAAACATTTGGTTAACAAAAGGAATATAGAGTAAAATTGAAGTTGAATAGAGTAAAATTCTACAGCATCATAAATTAAAATTTGATGTTGCTACAAAGGTGAAATCCTGTCAGACTTTGCTTTAATACAAATAGTTGGAATTTCTGTGCAGTTAGGTTTCTTATCTAAAAATAAGTCTGTTTCTGAGCTTCTAAACTATAAATACTGTAAGAAAGATCAGTTTTTCAGTACCATTGACTAGTTAATGGTATTAATGCTAAGTATTTATTTATTTTTTCCTCTATCCAGTATTTTTAAATACAATTATAAATTTAAATTCAGTTAATTAACATATAATGTATAATCGGTTTCAGAGGTAGAGGTCAGTGAGGTCAATCTTATATAACACCCAGGGCTCATTCCATCAAATGCCCTCCTTAATGCCCATCACCCAGTTACCCCATTCTCCCAACCCCCTTCCCTCTTGTTTCCTATGATGAAGAGTCTCTTAATGGCTTGTCTCTCTCTCTCTGATTTGTACATTCACTAAGTATTTAAATCAAAATTTTTAAGGCTGCAGATGTCCAACTTACTTCATTCTGTTTCATGTTCAGTTTAGTGTTTAACTCTGTATGCTATTAACTGAATTATGTTAGATTCAGATTTCTAGAAAACATTAGTTTTGGCAGTGGTCGTGATGGTATTTAGATAGTTGATTTTGGTGTTTGGATTACTCTGTTTAAAAATTCTTATAATCTGTAAGTAAGACAGCAATACTTACTTGCCAGTCCAATGGGGACTTACTTCCTTTGTAGTTTATTTTACTCTGAGTAGATTAATGGTAGCTATCCATTATCTCTTATCTTAATAATGATTGTTTGACTCCCATTTAAATTCCAAAATCCACATCATTGGTTTAAAAGCTTCTGCTTGATAACAAGATGTCATTAGCAGTCTATGTGAAATCCTCAAATGATATGTGAATATTCAAAGATTGATATTAACTTTTTGACTCACTTCTTCATGCATTTTACCTAAAATCTTTGTTAAAAAAATTATGGTTTTGTTGTTCTTCATTTATTCCTATTTTGGAAGGAGTTTGGACTCAAGAATTCATATATGTAGCATACTTCTCAAGGCCTTGAGGCCTATGAAGTGCATTCAGTTAAAGTTTTCCTATATCCTCAAGCCCCAGCTATCATGTATGGATGGAATGGGAGATTTCCTTGACAGGTGGTTTTCATGATAACTTTTTTGGTGATTCCACTTTCTTGGTTGAGAGTCAGAGATCTTCCTGGCCATCTGTTCCTGTGGCTTCCCTTGGGTTCTTGGGAGCCACCATGGCAGGGGAAACAAATGCAGTTTCAGAGTCTCCTGATGTCAGCCAAAGAATGCTGGTGTTACCTGTTTCATGTAGTAGGTTCTCTGTAGGATTTTATTTGAAGGAAAAATACTGACCAGGAAATTAAGGGGAAAAGGTTTGAAAATCAGTGTCCTGCTCCAATTTCTTTATTTAAAAGAATTAGAAACTGAGTCTCAGAGAAGTTAATTCCTGTTACTGCTAAAGCTGAGGTTAGCATTCAGGCTTCGAATTCCTTGTCTCCTTTTCCTCTAGGCAGGTGTGAAGTCTTACATCTGCATAGTGCTCTAAACTTTTCTCAAGTTCATTCATATCTATTACCTAAAGTTACAGTTTAGATTTCAGTTAAAATCACAGCTTAAAATGTGCTTAAAAATGTGTATTTCTTACCAGTTTAACTTAAATCATGATTAGTCTCTGTTTATTTTCACAAAAATGATTTTGAATGGTTGGGATGAATTCTAAGTTGAGCTTCTAGATATACTGAATAACCAAGGATACTAATTACTGTTTTGGGAGAAATTATTTTAGAATATCTCACATCAAATTTTGAAGTTGGATTGGATCATATAACATTAGTCTTCAGAGTGACTAAACAGGTTAAGTGTTTTGACATATATTTTAAAAAATGGAAGGATTGTTTGATTGAAAATATGTGAACCAGGGGCTCCTGGGTGGCTCAGTGGGTTAAAGCCTCTGCCTTCGGCTTGGGTCATGATCCCAGGGTCCTGGGATCGAGCCCCACGTCGGGCTCTCTGCTCAGTGGGGAGCCTGCTTGCCTTCCTCTCTCTCTCTGCCTGCCTCTTTGCCTGCTTGTGATCTCTCAAATAAATAAAATCTTTTAAAAAAAAAAAAGAAAGAAAAGAAAATATGTGAACCAAACTTCCACTTGCCTTTCGTCAGTAAGAGGAATTAACTGTTTGAATTCAGTTGCCATTCTCGTGTTAAGTTAAATGATTGTCCTGTTCCTTTACAGATTTGGATAAGCGAAGACAGTAATCACACCGAAGCAGCAAATCAGTGGAGAGAAACAGTTACAAATCCAGAAAAGGTTGTTATCAAGTGGCACAAATTAAACCCATCTTGAAGACATGACACTTTAATTTGGTGAAGAACTTGACATTGTTTTAGAAGACTTATGATTTCAATTTGGTACCAATGAGAAGAGACAGATCAATACATTTGTTAATGTATTTATGGAGGTCATAATTATAATAGTTGATGGATCTTATGGAAAATTAAATTTGATATAAAAAATGTGATGAATTATATCAAATATCCAGAATAAAGGGAGTGTTTTAAAACTTGGCAAAATATACAGTAAGAGTAATATGCTAGGGCAAGTAGATAAATTACACAATCAATGAGAGTATCAACCATAGGTAGTTATTACTATATTATGTTTATGGGATTTTTTAATAAAGCTTTATCTGGATATTAAAAATCTGGTATATCAAATCTCTGTTAACACTATTAGAATGTAGAAGACTTTACTGCTGACTATCAGTGCTGATCGTTATTGATTAGACCTTGACTCCACTGTTTACCTCTTGGTATGTATTTTCTCTCAGAAAGCAAAAATGAATTAAATCACTTCCAACTCTTCTGTATTTGGGGAAAATTTGTGCCCTGTTTTTCTAATTTCTTACCCACAAGGCATCATATTGCCACTTTGTAAATTATTTATCTCCAAGAAACTTCAAATATATAAAACACTGCAGTTTGGCAAGAATAAATGAAAACACCAGAAGGTTGAAGTTTGATTGGAAACCTAGTATATACACATTTTGCCAAATGTTTTCCTCTCTCAAATATTTTACCCTTTGTTTTCATTGGATTTGGAGTAAGATTATCATCTGTATTATCCATCCTAATTCTGCTAACTGCAGAATTAAATGAGCTTAATTAGCAAGTGCAATAATTTATCATAATCATTTACTTCTTTTTAGTTTTTTTAAACATAAGCTACTTGTTCTATAGTCCACAACATTATTTCCCCCATGTTTTTAAAGAAGCCATATTATAGTAAATATTCTTTCTTTGTTTTTTTGTTTTGTTTTATTTTGTTTTATTTTGTGGGGAGGGGCAGAGGGAAAGGGAGAGAATCTGAAGCAGGCACCACACCCAACAGGGAAACCAATGTGGGGCTCAATCTCACAATCTTGAGATCATGACGTGAGCTGAAATCAAGAGTCGGATGCTTGATCAACTGAGCTACCCAGGTGCCCTGCTAATATTTTCTATAGCAGTTTCTCTCAGGTACTCATTAAAAGTCAGTATGTGGGAGCGCCTGGGTGGCTCAGTGGGTTAAGCCTCTGCCTTCAGCTCAGGTCATGATCTCAGGGTCCTGGGATCGAGTCCCGTATCAGGCTCTCTGCTTGGCAGGAAGCCTACTTTCCCCCATCTCTCTGCCTACTTATGATCCCTCTCTGTCAAATAAATAAATAAAATCTTTAAAAAAAAAAGTCAGTATGTGGGCATAATGTCAGGTTAGTTGGCTATACAAGCTATGGCCAAAAAGAACAGCTGTTTGGAGAAACAGATAATGCCATTGTTGGCCTTGGAAAGTCCAACTTTAGTTTTGCTAATGAGTGGACCAAGTACTCTGTAATCATGATCTTCCATTTTTCTTTCTGTCTTACCATGTTCTACAGATGTCAAGAGATAGATGGTGATGTTAGGCTAGAAGATACTTTGGTATGGCTTCTGCATGCACTCTTCATTGTAGTTCTTATGTTCTGTGTATCTCATTAAGATTTTCTCAAATGAACAATTCCTCTTTTCCTAGTACCATGTTCGCAAGGCACAAAATATGCATAGTTTACTTGTCCTTTGTTTCCATTCCCTAGAGTGTATGTTATACTGCTGACAGGGACTTTCTAACACTGCATTTGGAAATAATTTTTTTCTTAGATTTGTGAAAAATGCTATATTGGTCAGTATTCACATGAACTTTCAAGAGAAATCACCTTGTATGGTAGTGTTTTTAATCTTTGAGGCAAATGACTATTTTTTAGAGCAATTTTAGGTTCACAGCAAAATTGAGAGGAAGTACAGAGAGTTCCCGGATACCCTTTCCCCCCTCATACACACATACACACAGCCTCCCCCATATCAACATCTCCCACCAGTGTGATAGCATTTGTTAAAATCAATGAATCTATACTGACACAGCATTATCACCCAAAGTCTGTAGCTTACATTAAGGTTCACTTATGGTATTGTCCATTCTGTGAGTTTTGACCAGTACATAATGTCATATATCCACCACTCTAGCATCATAGAGAGGAGTTTCACTGCCTTAAAAATCCTCTGTAGATGCACCTATTTTAATAGCTACCAAATAAGTATATTGGCTTTTAGATAATAAATAACAGACATTATTGTTCTAAAAAATCTAAAACTTTATTTGGGCAATTTTTTGTGTTCTATTGAAACTCTTAATTCCTAAATTATTATATGTAGTCATCTATTTAATTCAATTTTAAATTATTTAATTTTTAATATTTTTGCAATATGTATATAATGTATAATTTCAGAGAAAGTGTGATTTCTTGGTTTCCTGTATGTCTTAGAATCCTAGGTAAATAAAAAAAAAAACTTTCATTTAAATGACCTTTCAGTTAGACTGGTATCAACACAACCTAAGTTCCTAAATATTTTAATTGGTTTTACTTAAGCCTTTTTCAGGTGTAAGAGGTACTGAATACAGATGATATCCTGGTCGTCTCTCTAAAGCTTTACATGAAATATAAAAAGAAATAAACCCCTGTTAATAGCTGTTCATATTATGAGAAAAACATTAGAAGCTGGTAATAAAAAATGAGATGGTAAGCAAAAATCTCTTGTCTTTCTTTTTGCTTAAGCATTTCTTGACCTTTACTCATTTATAACAAGGTGAAGTGGATGAATGTGATGTTGGCTGACCAGAGGAAGCCGTGGAAAGGTTCACATTGATAGCTCATAGTTTGTGCAGTGCTCAATCCCTCATACTGTGCTTATTTATAAACTTTCCAGTTGATACAGTTGGGTAGCTGCAGCCCATGTCCAAATACATCATCATTATTTGACTTTCATGTAGGTTTGCTTGATTTTTTTTTTTTTTTTTTTTTTTTTTTTTTTTTAGCAGACCTCCTAGAGAAATTACCATTGAAGTATATCAGTTCCAGCACTTAGGAGACTGCTAAGAAGGAACCAGTGGGACTTTGAACATATGTAATTGTGGTCTGAAAATAACCTAAGGTGAACTTCTGCTTGAAAGCAATTACATAAGTTGTTCTGATACTAATGTACTGAAACTATATTTCCCAGGAAAATTTCTGTTGTCTGATCAAATAATTGCTTATTCTTGAAGGATTTTAGAAATTTTCAGTAAATGTCACCATTTTATATCATGGCAGTAATGGATATTTCTTCTTTTTTTTTTTAACTTTTTAAATGAACATTTCAAAGGATATGTATTTCCTTTTGGTATTTGGTGAGGTATGTTGAGGAAAGTACCAGATAAAATACGTGTATGTACACTGTATTAGTCAGTTTTTCAGAGAAATAGAACTAAGAGATGTATTTATATGTAAAAACATAAATTCTTTCTAATTACGAGAAATTGGCTCATGTCTTCATGGAGGCTAAGGAATCCCACAATCTGCCATGAAGGCTGGAGACCCAGGAGGCCAGTGGTCAAGGTTCAGTCTGAATCTGAAGGCTTGAGAACCAGAGGAATCAATGGTATGAATCCCAGTATGAGGCAGGAGAAAAGGATCAATTCCTTCTTCATCTCCCTTTTGTTCCATTTAGGTTCTCAGCAGATCAAGAGATGCTCACCCACACTGAGGAGCACAACTTATTGAGCCCACTGAGGCAAATGCTAATCATGTCCAGAAACATCCTGCCAGACACACCTAGAAATAACGTCATCTCAGCTCCCCTGGCTAGTCAAACTGACACATACAGTTAACCAGACATCGACTCATGTTCTCTTGATGGGGCAGCTGGAATTAGTGTTCAGTGATCAATCTCAAATGCATGAAGTTTGGTTGAAACATTTGAGTTGAGGAAAGAATAATGAAAATTGAGTATTGAGTGTATTGTGTATTGAAGTACCATGTCCATGTTGAAATAGAGGTTTAGTTTTAAAAGATGCTAAAAAAGTTAATGTTGCCCTTCAAAATGGGATATTTTGTCTGAAGGTGAATGCTGCCTACCATTTAAGTCATTTCCTGGTGGATTTTTTATACTTGGCAATTACTGATTTATAACTTTTTCATGTATGGACAATCTGGTCTCTAAAATAACTATTTTATTAGTTAAAACTGGTAACTAAATTAATTTACGGAACAATAACTCTATTAACTGTTGAGCTATATTAAACTGTAAGACTCTGGTAACAGCAGATGTCCAGAAAGAAAGTTCTATATGTCCTCTCAGGTGGCTAAGAGGTATCTGATTCCGCAATGAGCTAAATCACTGCGTAAGATATATCTTTAGATGATGATGGTGTTTATTCAGTATTGATTTTCATATTTGCATGCTGTGCAGTTTATTTTCTGAGCCACCAATCTTTAGTTTCTGAGACAAGAGAATGATAAAAAGTATCTGTCCTTCATGATAGGACTAGATTTATTTTAACAGATTTTGTTGACTGCAGCTCTTACTGATTTTAGTTTAATTTCTGGGTCTTTAATATTTCTTGATCATGCAAGGTATGGAGACTTGATACGGAAACAACCAAATTTTTTTTTAAAGATTTTATTTATTTATTTGACAGACAGAGATCACAAGTAGGCAGAGAGAGAGAGGAGGAAGCAGGCTCCCCGCTGAGCAGGGAGCCCGATGCGAGGCTTGATCCCAGGACCCTAGGATCATGACCCGAGCCGAAGGCAGAGGCTTTAACCCACTGAGCCACCCAGGCTCCCAACAACTAAATTTTTAAAAGAGCCGTTTTGTGTACTTAATAATTAAATGTAAAAATGCCTATATAGTGCTTTTTGCAAAGAACTGTTATAGGTGCTTGCAGGGACAGAGATGAGCCATCTCTTTACTCTGAAAATCCTCTTTACTGTACTTTAGTATATACTCTTTACTATATTTTAGTAGGGAAATAAAGCAGTATAAAGTAGAATTGTAGGAAAAAGCAGGATTTGAGGGATGGATGCATGCTTTAGAGGCTCAAACAAAATCAAGCGGCTGGAAGAATCAGCATCTCTGATTTTTTTGTTTTTTCCAGTAGGCTCCACATGCAGTCTGGTGCCTGCACTTACAACCCTGAGATCAGGAGTCACATGCTCTACTGACTGAGCCAGCCAGGCGCCCCTGCAGCTGAAGGAATTAGGAAAACTTGGGTAAATCCCTGATTTGGAACACACAAAATTAGCACTGTTAATTCATGGTCACTCTGCCTCACTGGGAGTCTGGCTTTATTTCTTTTGTCAGTTAAGTCACTGTGAAAAAGTTTCTACTTCCCTGCACCCTCTTCTGACCTTCGGCCCACCTGCTCCTTTCGTTGCTCTCAGTGGAACATCTTATTTCGTGCCTTTCCATCATCATATCCACAAACTTATTTTTTACCCACATCCATCCTCTATGATGTTAGAACGTCCGTCAGTCCTTGTGAATTCTGAATTCTGTCCTTGGCTTTTCCAGGGATCTCAGTCCATTTGTCATGCCTGTTTTCTCTCCTATTCCATGAGTCTCTCCTCCTCTACTGGGTTCCACTAGCATCATTCCCGCCTCCCTGGTGCATGCAGGACTGTCTCAGGATGGGTGGGTAGTAAGTCTCATGGGAAGAACCCAGTGGACGTAATCTTGGGGGTTGTCTGTTGTCTCTGTGCTGATGAGGAAGCCGTGGAGACACCGTAACAGAGGCGAGTGTGGCAGGTTCCTCGTGCAGCTCCCCACCCCCACACTACCATGCCTGAGCGCGTCTGCAGTCGGTGGAGATTTCCAGTTCTGTTTCATTCTCACGGGGGTTTTTGATCTTTCCTCACTTTCCCTCTCAAACCAGATCGTTCCCAAGTGTAATTCAGTGTAAAAAGAACTCAGTGAGCGGGAGGCTTAGTTTCTCAGCACAGCCTCTCTTGGGTCACCTGTACTTTAGGCCTCTCTCCAGTCTATTTCCTTCTTTAAAAAAATTCCTAGACTTCTCACCGGGTTCTAGAGCCTTATGTGATCTCCCCCTTATAGATAATTTCCAGCTATTCTGTTAGCCTAGTCTCTTCTGTCTTTCATCCCCACACTGCACTGAATCTCATTTTGAAGTCTTAAATGTTTTTTCAGTTATTATTTCTTTCTTTTCTTTTTTCTTCCCTTTCTTTTTTCTCTTCCTTTTTTCTCTTTCCTTTTCTTTTTCCCTTTCTTTTTTCTCTTCCCTTCTTTTTTCTCTTCTTCCCTTTCTTTTTTCTCTTCCTTTTTTTTTGAGAGAGGGAGAGAGAGTGCACATGCAGGTGGTGGGGGAGACAGCAGGACAGAGGGGAAGGGAGAGAATCTTAAATGGGCTCCATGTCCAGCAAGGAGCTGGATGTGGGGCTCGATCTCACAACTTTGAGATCACAACCTGAGCCAAAATCAAGAGTAAGAGTCTTACTGACTAAGCCACCCTGGTGCCCCATTCATCAACTTTCTAAACGATAGAATACTTCCTCCTTGAAATCATATCTCTCCTTGACTTTCATGTCATTATGCTCTGTTTGCTGTCTTTTTACCTTTCTAGCCTTTCCTTTTCTTTCTTCTCTGTTGGCTCATCTTTGTGCACTTCAAACATTCTTGAGGACTCAGTCCTAGGCCATCTTCTCTTCTCACTCTACGTTATTACTCAGGAATCTCATCTATTCCCGTGGCTTCCCATCTACTGGCCAAAGGTTGCCAAATTTTTATCCCTGCCCTAGTTTGCTAATGAGCTCCACTATCATTTGGCTAATGTGGACATCTTCTCTTGAGCATGTCCCAAATCAAACTTTGGATTTCCCATTCTATCACAGTCTGGTCTGCATTGTTCGCCCATCTTAGTAAAAGGGACCATCATCCACCTGGTTAGTCATCCCAGGAAACTAGGAGTCACCTTGGAACTTCTCTCTCTCATCTCTCATAATAAGTCACCTTATTCAGGAGTGTATGTGCTGTGTAGATCTTGAAACCACCTACTTCTCCAACGCCGCTGTAACTTCCCTAGTCAAAGACAGCATCACCTCCCACCTAGAAGTTCTGTACTCTCCACCTCCCTCCACCCCAGTTTGGTATTCCTGCCTCCTTCTGGTTTCTCTCTAAACCAATCTCCACCCAGCGGCCAATGTGATACATTTTAAATACAAATGTAATGGTCACTCCTAGTTGCCATTGCTCTTGGTGCAAAATCCAAAATTTTTCAGTCTACAGGGCCCTGCTTGCATTGTCTGAGCTCTGCCTTTCATTCAGCCTCATCTTTCCCACTGATCTGTTTTCAGTTCTTGGGAGGCAGCATGCCTCTCCCTTCCTCAGGATTTCACAAACGTCATTTCATCCGTGTGCAATAGTTTTCCTCTTCTTGCCTCCCATCCTAACCCCCTTCATGTCCCCCACGCCCCCACCCCCTGTTTAGGTGCTAGCTTAAATGTCTGTTCCTCACAAGTCCTTATTTTTACGTCTTAGGCAATGTTAGATTCTTTTTTCACGTGTGACTTTCCTTTATTGCTTTTATCATAATTGTGATTGAGTAATTACATAATTTTTGTTCAATTCAGTGTGTCTTCTCGTGCGGTTTCCATGAGAACGGGATCATGTTTGTTGCTGCACTTCTGAGGCTAGCATAGTACCTGGCACATAGGAAGTACGTATCTGTTTATTCATTCACTTAACTGATAAGGCAATGTTTTGAGTGTTTGGGGTACAGCAGTGAATAAACAGAAAAAATATGAATGAAAGCATTGAGTCATGTCTTATTGCACAATATGGTGGGACTTTAAGGCTAATATCATCTTGTTGTGAGAGATAATGCTGGATTATTTACCTTATTAGCAAATTTACTTTTAAAACTCATTGACGCATTTCTTAATTATAGAAAACAGAAATACGATAGCCTCACACTAGGAGTTCTGGCCTAGAAAAAAATTTTCTGAAATTCTCAGTGGTGTTTATAACATACGATTCATTCAGTAGCATTTAATTTGAAATTTTGTAGATGGCTGAGATAGTAATCAGATTTTACCTTATTATTGCATGATAACAGCTCACTATATATCATCACCAAGCACAAAAGTTGTATTAAGTTATTTAAAACATTTATTTTCTGCAGTTAAGTTTGATTCCTGTATACAATAAGAAGGGTCCTTAGATTTGAAAATCTCCTGTACAATGTAAATAACCTATTTAAGTTATTTACCAGCCCAAACGGGATTCCTATGACTTCTGTAGAAAAGAAGAGGAGCAGAAGATTGGATCGTTGATAGGTGTAGTCTTGGGAGGATAGACTGAGAGATTTGGAGGCCTTCTGCAGTAGGATTTAAGGACAGGATTTAAGGAAGAGACCCTAAGAGAAGCAACCTAAGCCCACATATGTCTCAGTGCTCTGAACAGGTCCTCGATGGATAATGAGTCTGGAGACGAGCAAGGTGGGGAGGATTGCTGAGTTATGTTTTCTTATTCCTAACGGCCAAGGACCCCTGGGAAGGAGAACAGATTGGCAGTCAGAAGGAAGAGAGGCCTCAAGGAGGAGGGAAAGCTTGCAGAGAGCAGTTAGGGACCGAAGTGGGAAGGTAAAGGTGTTGTCTGTGAGGTGTCTGTATGCTTCACGATACTGTATGCTCTTTGTTTTTACGGGAAACACCTTGTAATTCAGATTTCCTTCAGAACACTTATACATAACTGTCCCTTCCCCTCCTTCATTCCTCTGCCCTGTTCCCTCCTCTCCTTCCCCCCTCCCTCCCTCTCCCTGCTGTTTACCAAAACTCGTCCTCAATTTTCACTTTCTTGATAGAAAATCTAAAATTAGTTTGGCCGAAGAATGTAAAATCATTGACTCTTACGTCTGGAAAAGACCTGAAGAGTGCTCTCGTGTAATGCCCCTCTGCCTACAACATAGGGATATTTATTCCACAAATAAATGTTGGGTAACCAGCAACACTGTGCCTCTTGTTTTAGGTGCTGGGAAGACACGTAATAAGCAGGCCCTCACCCCCTGGAGTTTCTGTTCTAGTGAATATATCAGAACATGCAGAATATTTCCCAATATAATTTGGTGGATTTTATGCAGTGAGTGAGCAAACAGAAGGTCAGAAGATCTGTGCCTTGTCTTTCCTTCTGTATAACTGCTTCATATACTCATAGTCATCATTCAGTTTCCTTCTGTGTTAGTTTACTTCAAACTCAATGTTCATATATTGATGAGTTATTATCTAGGGTCCCCCCCCTTTTTAAAAGATTTTATTTATTTATCTGATAGATATCACAGGTAGGCAGAGAAGCAGGCAGAGAGAGCAGGGGAAGCAGGCTCCCTGCTGAGCAGAGAGCCCCCTTAGGGGCTCTATCCCAAGACCCTGGCATCATGACCTGAGTCAAAGGCAGAGGCTTGACCCACTGAGCCACCCAGGCGCCCCTCTAGGGTTTATTTTTTAAAAGATACATTTAAAGACACTATTTCCTTAAGTTACTCTGAGCTAAAACAGGACATAGATGTCAGGTGACCATTTGAAAAGAACCGCCTCAGAGTTCTTAACCCAGGCAAGTACTGTGATGATTTTGAGAACAACCCAGTTGCAAATAAGTTTTATCTGTGCTGCTTATGTGTTTGGGTTTTCCTGGCTTCAAAAGACAGTAGAGGTCAAGTTGATTTTCTAAATGTGATTTTGTTTTTACGGAGTTTTTACTGACCAAAAAAAGACAATGGACATCTTTGTATTGTAGGAAATTATTTTCAGAGTATCTGGAAGGGGCAAAAAGGAATTATGTTTGATTTTCCGCATTTACTTTCTCTGTGTGTGTTCATATTTATACACCTCAATACAGTCACATGTCAATGCTTTGCTGGCTTTTAAAAAAGATATTTATTTATTTTAGAGACAGAAAGAGAGAAAGCAAGTGTGAGTGAGCCAGGAGAGGAGCAATGGGAGAGAAGCAGACTCCCTGCTGAGTGGGGCTTGATCTTAAGACCCTGAGATCGTGACCTGAACCGAAATCAAGAGTCAGACACTCAACCAACTGAGGCCCCCAAACACCCAATCCTTTTCTGGCTTTTAAGTCTGCAAGCGAAAGGAAGGAAAGGCAAAAGGTATCAAAACATTTTCTTAAAATGGTAAAACTAGATTGTTTATTAACTAAGTACAGTTTCTTCTCTGGGACACTGAAAAAGTACTTGAGTCTTTTCTAAAGGCATTTCATTTCTTTTTTTCTTGAAGATATTTTTATTATTTTGAAGCCTATGGGCAAGGCAGAAGGAGGGTGGGCTAAAGATAATGGGGTTTTGTAGGGAAATGGTGACATCAGGGACCCAGAAAACCACATCAGGTAGTAGGATTTGGCTTATGGGGGGGGGGTGTGTCTGTCTGTCTGTCCATGTGCCCTGCACATATGTCCTTTATCTTGTAGAATTAGAAAAATGACATCTGTTTTCTTGAAGGGGAAGAGATGATTCCAACAGGATTGGAAGAATGAGGGAAACATTATGACAGATTTGATCTACAGTCAAGTTTGTTTCTTTTCCCCGTCCAGAAAAAACTAAGCTTGAAAATAACAAAGGGAAAAGTTTTCCCCTTTCCTAGTCCAGAAGAAAGTAAGTTACAGAAACAACAAAATGGGAAAATGTTTGGAATGATGTCTCTGTTTATTTGGCTTAGAGAGTATGGTTCTGACAGGCAGGAGTTGTTCATTCTATTTCCGCCATGTGGATAATAAATAATTCATGCTCTAGTGGTTCATATTCCTGGTTCCTTCTCGAAAGCTGAAAGCGTTAAAACAGTTTTTCCCCCAAATGATCTTACCTGGGTATGTGGAATGAGATAATAGTTTTTGACTTGGCTTTTTTTCTTATCCTACATGCCCAAGGGTGTGACACATTTCCATCACTTGCAGTGAGTCACAGTGGCAATAATTTGTACCAGCTTGTGGATCTTGAAGAAGCCCTTTGGGTGATTTATCGAGTTATTGAATTAGGTAGACCACAGTGAAATTCATACCTGTAGCTAGGCTCTGAAGTTTTCTGATTTTTTTTTTTAGTTTTTTTTAAAATTGTGGTAACATAGACATATTTACCATCTTAACCTCTTTAAATGTATAGTTTAGTATTAAATGTGTTCATAATGCTCTGCATTCATCACCACCATCCATCACCATAACTCCTTCCATCTTGTAAAACCCAAACTCCGTACCCGTTAAAGAGCTCCCCATTTCTCTATGCTCTCCCAGTCCCCTGGCAACCACCATTCTTTCTGTCTCTATGATTTTGACTACTCTAGGTCTCTTAAGTAAGTGGAATCATACAGTATTTATCCTTTTGTGGCTGGATTCTTTTACTTAGCAGACTGTCCTCAGGGTTCAGCATGTTATAGCATGTGTCGGCATTTTCTTCCTTTTTATGGCTGAGTAATATTCCATCGCATGTACGTGCCACAGTTTGCGTATTCATTCATCCCACAGTGGACACTTGGGTTGCGTATATATTTTAGCTGTTGTGAATAATGCTGATACAAACAAATATTTCTTCGAGATTCTACTTTCAGTTCTTTCATGTGTATACTCACAAGTGGAATTGCTGGATCCTATAATTCCATTTTTTTCTTAAAGATGTTACTTATGTATTTTAGAGATAGAGAGTATGAGCTGGGGGTGGAGCAGAGGGAGAGGGACAAGCAGACTTTGTCCTGAGTGCAGAGCCTCAGGACTCTGAGATCATGATCAAAGGCAAAAATCAAGATTGAGACACTCAACCAACTGATCATTTCATCTTTAATTTTTTGAGGAAACACCATACTATTTTCCATAGCCACAGTACCATTTTACATTGCATCAACAGGGTGGGAACAACCACGCTTCCAATTTCTCCACATCCTTACCAACATGTGTTATTTTCTGTTTTTTTGTTTTGTTTTGTTTTTGATCATAGTCCTAGTGGGTATGAGGCGATATCTCATTGTAGCTTTGATTGGCATTTTCCTGATGATGAGTGACCAGTGAGTATCTGTTCATGTGCTTATTGGCCATTTGTATCTTGGAGAAATGCCTATTCACTTTTAATTTGGCGTTTTTGTTTGTTTGTTTGTTATTCAGCTTTAGGAGTTTTCTATATGTTCTGGTTATTAATCCCCTATCAGATACATGGTTTGCAGATATATTCTTCCATGTTGTGGCCTGCCTTTTACTCTGGTGATACTGCCTTTTCATGCACAAACTTTTTAATTTTTTATGAAGTCCAGTTTTTCTGTTGTTACTTTTGTTGTCTGGGCCTTTGGTGTCATATCCATGAAACATTGCCAAATCCCAGGTTGTGTAGTTTTATCTTTAGGCAGTTCAGACATTAAAATATAATTTAACCTTTTGAATTTTTCAAAGCCCTTGTTCCTTTTTTTTTCCAAATTTTTATTTAAATTATAGTTAATTATCATATAGTATGATATTGGTTTCAGGAACAGAATTTACACTTGATCTTAGCCAAAAGGCCGAGAAGCGATCAGGAACAGAATTTAATGATTCATCACTTACATATAAGTGCTCATCCCTACAAGTGCCCTCCTCAATGCCCATCCCCCCATCTAGCCCATCCCCCACTCACCTCTCTCCATCAACCCTCAGTTTGTTCTCTATCTAGTCTCTTATGGTTTGCCTTTCTCTCTCTCTTTTTCTTCCCTTTCCTCTCTGTTCATCTGTTTTGTTTCTTAAGTTCTACCTGTAAGTGAAATCATGGTATTTGTCTTTTCTCTGACTGACTTGCAAATGGCAAGATTCCAGTCTTTTTGATGGCTAATATTCCCTTTTATATATAATTATACACACACACATCTTTATTCATTCATCAGTCGATGGACATTCATCAAAGCCCTTGTTCTTTATTAATATTATTTGATATTAATGTTAATAATGGTATTAACAATAACATTATTTTTTTAAAGGTTTTATTTGACAGAAAGAGAGAGAGATCACAAGTAGGCAGAGAAGCAGGCAGAGAGAGAGGGGGAAGCGGGCTCTCTGCTGAGCAGAGACCCTGAGATCATGACCTGAGCCCAAAAGCAGAGGGCTCAACCCACTGAGCCACCCAGGCGCCCCAACAACAATAACATTATCAATATTATTTTTAATTCCTAGGAATGAGGAAAATAAACAGAATACATATACTTTATTTTTAAAATTGAGATGTTGGAAGGTTAATCTTTTGGCCTTTGGGCCTCATTTGGGAAAAATTGATTTAATTACTCAAATTATTCCTTTGTAAAGTAGAAAAAGTTTTTCCAAGGCCTTGTGTTTGCTGCTGCTTGCCGTAAGAGAGTAGATAAAACTTGGTTGCTACTGGAGAAGGGAGGTGGGAATTCGGGGAGGCCATCCCTGCTCAGGACAGCTCCCCTGAGTGAAGCCTCTGGGAGCAGCGTCTGGGCACCCAGTTTACAAGGCTTGCATTTTCCTTCTGTCAGAGCACTCACGAATTTGCACAGTTGGCTCAGCTAAACACATTCCAAAGGCTGATGTGCAAACTACGATTCCAGTTTACTGATTTATAAGATTGTCCCTTCCATGGACAGAAGTACTTATGTCTGCCTTCAGAATTATCTGTTTTGTGTCAAGGCACCTACAGAATTTTATTTGGGAAGCCAGACAATTGTGCGGAGAGCATGAGATCAAAGCAAAGGGAAGTGGGTGGTAGACAACTGTTACCCCCGGCTCTGGTGTGGCCCGTTTAGCCCTGAGCCGGGAACAGGGGATTGCTGACGATCCTTACCATCTGGGTCTCTATTTACTGTCTTTCTGCTGGACGCACCCCGTTCTTTCTGCCTCTTCCGCTATCCCTTTTGCTCTGTATCATTCTAACCATCCTTACCTATTCAGAGTCTTGGGCGAGGCAGGTTTGCACTTAACTGAAGTTTCAGCTTGCTGCTAAATTGTAATCCCATTTCAGAATGTCCCTCAGACACCCAGGTCCTCTGAAGTGTGTAGTTTTAAGAATCCCCCTCACATTTGGTAACATACAAATGTATGTCTGAAGTATCCAACTTTGTTATTTCTGGTTCATCGGTGGCATTTGAAATATTTAACACAGTTCATTATTCCCTCCTTTTAAAAACACTTGTCTTCATTTTTGAGAAACTTTTTTTGTTTTGTTTTAGCCATTTATCACTGCATTATGGGGGTAACTCTAAGCACTGAATGAGCTGTGAAGGAAGTATGGCACTGCCGTCCACAGGGTAAGGAAACTAGATGGGGTTTGTGTTGTGCTTGGTGGAGAGGCTTCATCGCACAAGGAGGGTGAGAGAAATTCATCAGTGCAGAATTCGTCTCTGGCTTGTCAGAGAACACCTCCAGCATCCTCCTCCCTCCCTCTCCTCCTTATTGTTTCTGCATCCCAAGAATATGACATTCAGACATCTGGATGACTGGAGCTCAGATCAAATAATGACTGGTTTTCCAAAGATAATAGGGAAATTGTTGTTATAAAACACTTGTCTCATCTTTGTGTGCTGCTCACATTCCAGCAAGATTTCCATTTTTATTACAGGGTCATTTGAGAGTGTTTCAAAGTGTACTTTTGATAATTTTTCTCATCTTAGTTTACTTATCTGAAAGTGACAGTGCTCTGTTTTTGTTTTTTGTTTTTTTTTTTTTTGCCTTAGGAAGAAAATGATGAGAAACAGCTTTTTCATTCCAAGTATGGTATACAGCTGTTTTGAAAGAAATGTAGTCTTATATTGGTATTATGTGTTAAAAATTGACTGAGATTCCCTGTACGCTCACAATATTTTCTGCAAGTTTCAGAAGTTCCCTTATTTGAGAACACTGGTTCATAATATAAAATTACAAATTTTATACTTACAAATATAAATTAGTTTCTATGTCCCTACATTTGAAGGAGAGAGATTCCTTCACGCAGTGCTGTCTTTCCCCCTTTTGTGGGGTGGTGGTACTGAAGGTTAACCTGAGAGCGATTTATCATCTGCATTATTAACCAGCGTGGCAGGGAGGTCAGTATCTGTTTGGCATATTACTGCAGTGTTTGCTAGGGAGGCCACAAGTTCTCAGAGCTGAAGGTACACCAAGGAATGCACTTACTCGAAAATCAACCTTTATGCTTGCTGTCTTCAGGATATGGCTACAATTATAGGAACCATCAATATTTTTTTCGAGGGTTACTCTAGAGTCCTTATGCAAAACAGCTGGACATCTACATTTATGGAGAAGACTATATCTGCTAAGTTTCCAAACAATTTTTTTCATGGAAATGGAGCACCAATGAGAACACAAATAGGTACTAAATTCTAGCTTCCAAGCATGGAGAAAAAACAAGAGTAGAACATCACTTATCACCACTGCTAATTGGTTTCAGTGTGATCAAGTCCGTTTGAAGAGGTTAATGTCCATAACCAAAGAAAATTATAAATGATAAGTACATGCAAAATAGCTTATCTTACAAAGATAATTGACTTAAAATTAATCCTGTTTAGAAGTGGCTTTCAAATTGAGATGTTTCCGCTGAGTATCAATTACATGTGGGATCCCGAGAGGACTGTGTCTCCGTCTTTTCTTCAGTTTTGTAACTAAATCAATGTGCCAGTCATTTAAAATTTTTAATTGTTAATCTATTCAGCATTATTTACATCCTGCCTCACATTTGTGTGTATGACAACGGGGTGGGAAAGCTCTGCCGATTTTCCCGTAACAGAAGGATCGCTAATGGTTGGATATCTTCCAAACTGAGTCTGACTCAAGTTAAATAGCAATAGTTAATATTAACCAAGAGAGATTAATCACATGCCAGAAGTCTCTTCACATAGTCTCCCCTGAGAAAAAGAGAAGTAATTTGGTAATATGTAAATCCATATCCTCTGGGAATGCTTATCTTTCATTTTCTCAGGACACAGACTAAGAGACAGACTCTGGTGACATCCCAGCACCTTCTATCATTAGCTCAGGCTGTGGGGTTTGTATATGAAGGCCTCATATACAGTCTTGCCCTTTGCGGCTATGCTCATGCCACTTTCCCCTGCCTTCCCCTTTCTTTTCCACTTTACCTAGAAATTTCTACATATTATGAGAGTCTCAACCTGGAATCACTTTCTCTAGGAAAACTTCTGTATTAGGCAGTGTTCGCTGGAGAAACAGAATCAATGGGATAATTCCTATTTTACAATATTACTAGTTATTTAGCCTATCTTATCAATTTAAGAGCCATGGAAACCAAGATGCAAAACGAACATTTTACAACAAAAAACGGGTCTGGGGACACATGGGTGGGTTAGTCGGTTAAGCATTTGACTTCGTCTCAGGTCATGATCCCGTCTGGGACCTCAAGCCCAGCATTGGGCTCCTCACTCAGTGGGGAGTCTCTTTCTCCCTCTCCCTCTGCCCCTCCCCTCCACTTGTGCCTTCTCTCTCTCTCTCTCAAATAAATAAAATCTTAAAGAAAAGTAGGGAGCCAAGTCAATGTGGCATTGATTTATTAGCTAATTAGTGCTGGAGCTGAACCAGGGACTCATGTTTACCAATGTCTAGTGTAGTCATTCAACAGGTATCAAGGACCTGTTATATCTCCAGGTAATTAATATATTAAATTCTGTATCTTGGTTAAAATTGTTTCAGAATGTGTAACAACTTTATTACATCAGTCACTGTCCATGTCAGTCATAGAAGAGGAAATACTGAGATACCAAATGTTATTTGGGCTGATGTCCTTGTATAATTCAAAGTTCAATCATTTTGTTTTGTCTTTGCCTTAGTTAGTGATAAAATTTTACTTGCTCCACTGTTTGCTACTGGGAGCTGTTCCTTTAATAAGCATGCTTTAGGAGCGCTTGGGTGGCTCAGTGGTTAAGCCTCTGCCTTTGGCTTGGGTCATGATCTCCGGGTCCTGGGGTCCAGCCCCACATTGGGCTCTCTGCTTGGCAGGGAGCCTGCTTCCCCCTCTCTCTCTGCCTGCTTCTCTGCCTACTTGTGATCTCTCTGTCAAATAAATAAAATCTTTAAAAAAAATAAGTATGCTTTAAATATCATTTATTATTTAACCAAATAGGGATCTACCTAGTTGATTACATTAATTCCCTTCCATGTCACTTTTGGATATGACTGGACAGGAAACATATCTTACCATGAGGGTGTGCTTTGCCTTGATTTTTTTGTTGTTTCCACATCAAATAAGGATTGATATGTCGACCTGTGAAGAAATAAAGGAAGTCTTGTTTTTAAGTTTATCACTATTTCTTAAATACTACAATTGGCAGCAAACCAGCCTTCATTTGAATCTGTCCCCTCAGTCACCTGGCACTTTCAAGAAAGAATTGTATTTTACTGAAGCATATTGGAAAGTATGGAGTTGAATCTCATTAAGTGTTAATTCCATTTTTTTGGATTATATACAGGTACCTTGTGAGATGAAAGGCATAACATGGGTTAAAAAATGCCATTTAGTTTGTAAAATTTTGCATTTAGTAACCATAAGCAGTACGAATCACAGCTTAAACTATTTACTTTTCTTCTGACTAACGCATGGGCAGTTGTATTACTGAGAGCAAATATTCAGCTTTGAGACCTTGGATCTGAAATGTCAGAAGACACTATCTCTGTTAAACACATATTGGTTTGGGAGCAGACAGCGGGTGGTTGAGGGACTTGTGGTGTGAGTTGTAGGAGTTGGGATCCAGGCCCTTCTGCTGCTGAGGGGCTCTACCAGAGATACCAGACAGAGGAGAAGATGCCTCTCCTTGCCCAGTTCCTGCTGAGCCAGGCTTGGGGGAAGTGCAGAGTGCAGGCCATCCATCTCTGGAGGCAGATGAAAACTTTGGGCTCCAGCTCACCTGCCACCCTACCTTCCAGTGGACAGCCACTAGTCTTTAATAGAAGAAAAATTTTAAGCACCTTAGAAGATTTTCTGCTGCACATTTCCATATATTGTTTTCAAAGATGAAAGAGAATTTGTATGTCAGACCCATTTCAAAAACTAAGTTTATTCTGAAATCACTTTGTCAGAAAGCAACAATCCAGGAATGGATGTTTTCATTTTAGCCTACTTGTGGTGGTTCCTGGAGCACGGCGCCTATCTGATAATGAAACGGAGAAACCTTTTCATTTCTAGAATTTCCTGTTGGGAGGGTTGAGTTTTATAAGTAATATGTGGCACTGGCTAGTTATACAATACGTTGGATTTTATTGCTGCCACTTTGTTTAAAAAGGGCGGGAGAGGTTTGGACCAACAGGAATGTGAAGTCAAAGTTAACTGTGATGTCATCCTACTGCCTGTCGCATTAATAAACCAGACTCATAAGTAAATACATTGTAATTAAAATCTTTTATTACTCTGATAAGTCTGCTATAAACTAGCTTTCTCTAGCACTTACCTGCACATGATTTGGGGAAACTTTTTTCTTTTCCATTCAGGGAACATGGTTAGAGGAGAAAACTTGGCCCCTGGAGTTGTATGCACAGGTGAATGGACATGTGAGGGAGGTTTCTTTGGTGATTGCAGGGAAAAGGGACGTGCACTCATAGAATATTTAAATATTCTAAATATCTAAAATCTGTGTGGCTGAGAGTTGATTCTTCAGAATCATGTTCAGCTTGCTAAGATTCGTGTCCCTGCTGTCCTCTGTCTCTAGATACACACACAGGTGTTTAGTTCTGCCATATAACATTTCAGGTTCAGTTTAGAATAAGAATCTTAAATAGAAAAGTGTCTATAGTCTATGCTGTTTTTTTAAAAGGTTTTATTTTTTTATTTGAGAGAGAGAATAAGCAGGGGGAATGTCAGAGGGAGAAGACGACTCTTTGCTGAGCAGAGAGCCCGATGTTGGGCTCAATCTCAAGACCCTGGGATCATGACCTGAGCTGAAGGCAGTTGCTCAACTGACTGCCTCTATCATCTGTGCTGTTTTTAGAGGTGTATTAGACACCAGGCTATAAGGTTCCCTTCAACAACACACCACCTCATTTAGTAGTTATAACCATCAGGAGTTCCTTAAGTTAATATCTAATTTGTCTGTGTAAGACGGGGTTTCTTAGCCCCAGCACTATTGACATTTTGGGTTAGAGAATTCTTTGTTTGGGTGGGTGGGACTTGGGGGCCTGGGGGGGGGGGCTGCCCTGTACAATGCAGAATGTTCAGCAGCCTCTCTGGCCTCTGTTCACTAGATGCACTTCTGCCCAGTTATGACAACCAAAAATGTCTCCAAACATTACCCAATGTTCCCTAGGGGGGCAGAAATTGCCCCTGGTTAAGAACCACTGTTGGGAGGCAAAAATAGAATGTTAGAGAAAAGGATCTTAGTAATTATCCAGTTTCTGTTTTCTCATTTTCCATATGGCTGTGATTTACTTAAGATCTCATGACTCCTTAGTCTCAGAGGTGACTCGGGTTTCCTAACTTTTTAGTTTCTTTTCCTATCATACCATGCTTTCTTGGTTTGGGGTTAGGATACTCTGACACCCTTCTCAGGGTCTTGTCCAACCCCATGGGTTTTGTTAGGGCATAATCACCATTTAGTAACCCATCCCATACTGTTATACAAAATCTGTAGTTATCCGTAAGTATCCACGTGTACATATTCATTCAGGTTTTTCCTCTTTGAAGCAACCATGAGATGTGGATTCGATAGAACTGGTTTCTTAGGAAGTGTTCTCAGGAGAAATTGGTAGGGCAGTGGGGGAAGTGGACAGGGCGGAGAAGGAAACCACATAAGGACACAATAGCAAGCAGACTTCCAAGGAGGTAATTTTGGCTCAGTGTGACAGGAGAGCTCGGGAGATTGTGTAGGTCCTATCTCAGAATTTTCCAGATCTGGCACAAAAGACCTGGAGTGTCTACACTTTCCTGCCCATCAGTCATTGTTTATGGTGGAGGTTCTCATCCGGGCACTACTGACATTTCGGGGCTAGTTCTTTGTCCTTTGCTGCAGGAGTCTGTCCCCTGCATTGTAGGGTTTGCAGCAGCATCCCTGGCTTCTGCCAGGTGGATGCCAGTAAACTCCCAACCCCCTCCCTTGCCAGGGATGACAACCCAAAATGCCTCCACACGGTTTCACCCCCAGAGGTCAAAATTATCCCCAGCTGAGCACCACTGGTTTAAGGGTGGCTCTGGGGGAGGTATGAATTCCCAGGAACTTGAGGCTCTCACACAAAGTCATCTTTGGCAGCCTGGAAACAGCTCTCGGACAAAGACATAGTTGACGGCTGTGGGGCAGGAAGGCACACCTGTTGCCAGTGTGCAGGAAAGGTTAATGAGTCCCAGCAGACACGCACACAGCACTGGCATCATCTGCTACATGTAGATGAACTCGGTACGTTTCTATTAGACTGCATGAACAGTAGGAAGGATCTGGTGCAAAAGCTCCATTTTCCTTTAAGGGCTTGTACTGAACTAGCTCAACCGAGCGTGACCCATCTCACTGCGAGCACCACACCGGT
The DNA here is from genome assembly GCF_922984935.1 of Meles meles. NCBI lineage: Eukaryota > Metazoa > Chordata > Mammalia > Carnivora > Mustelidae > Meles > Meles meles. The sequence goes on from NC_060071.1 coordinate 121,349,902, forward strand.
ACTAAAATCCTCCTGCTGGGCCACCCTGCACCACATGGAGCTCCACTGGGGCTCATGTCTATCTCTGTGGAGCTGCTTTTATCAGAAAGAGGATTTGAGAAAGATGTCAATAATTCGGAACCATTCCTGCAAGACTAGAGTTTCTGATTTTTATCTCATGCCTCACAGGAAATCACTGTCTTTTGCCTGTAACCTTGGACATATTTTCTTGTTTCCCTTCCTCCTGTCCTTCTGTTCATTTATTCAACAAGTGTTCGTTGAGTGCTTCAGTGACACCCAGCACTTTGCTAGATTCTGGGAATACAGGAGGAGACGAAAAAGATATGGCTCCTGCTTTCAGTCTAGTAGAGGAGAAAGACAAGAAATAAGTTGTCATTCCCAGAGCAGGGTTGTCTGGAAATGACCGTGAGTCCTCGCTCTGGGTTTTCTGGACAGTGAGAACCAGGGGCTCCTCTTCTCCTAGTAAGTAATTCTTACAGGACTGGTGACTTTGTGTTCCCAGAAGAGGTGATTGCAACTTTGCAAGGAAGATGGCATTCTTGGACAACTCTGGTAAACAGCCTGCCTGGCTGCCCAAGTGGTTTGTGCGTTCCTCTAAAGTGAAGGCTCTATGAACAGGGGCCATTGCCTGTCTCCTAGCAGCAAAGCCCAGTAGTATGGTGGTTCCTATAGGAAGAGGGCAACATGCTCCTATCCTTTCTTCTAAACACTGAGGAAGTTAATCCTATGAAGACCTAGGAGAAGAGCCTTCTAGGCAGAGGCCGTATATGGGCAATTCCTGAAGTGGTAAAGCGCTCCATGTGTTCGAGGAATTAGAAAAGGCTAACTTAGGCGCCCAGAGCATAGTGGTTGAGGGAGGGAAGGATGAAAGTGGCGTGAAACATAGGTAGAGAAGTTCAAATTACAGGCGGGATCAGATCATAATAAATGGCCTCACATAATAAATGGCTGTGGCTAGGAATTCTTATTTTATCCAAAGTATAATGGGAAACAAGTGATTTAGGTTTTTGAAACATAACCGTTGTTCCTATAGGGAGAATGGTTTAGAATGGGAGCAACAAGATCAAGAGACTGATGTAGCAGTCTAGCTGAGAGACGGTGATAGCTTTGGGTAGGGTGAGGGCACCACTGTAAGTGGAAACGAGTGTAGAGAGGTGAGATCAACTTTGGAGGCACAATTCGCTGGCGAAGTTGGCCAACAGGATGGCAAAGAGAGAGGGAGAGTTGAGGGCGACTGCCAGTCATTTGACCTATGCTGCTGGTAGGTGCTGAGATCAGGGTGTGTGGAGGCGATGTTGGGAGGAGAAGATTTGTAGGACAGGATGAACACTGCCATTTTTGTCGTATTAAATTTGAAATGTGAGCCATCTGAATAGAGATTGAAGTGGGTGGCTGAGTATATACCAGTTAGAAGTCTGGAGATAAGGTCTAGGATAGAAAGGTAAATTTTGGAGTCACTGACATCCATGTGATATTTAAAGCTAAGAACCTGAATAAGTTCACCAAGGGAATGAATGTAGACAGAGAGGAGTACCAGGAACTGATCCCTGAGGTTCTCCAATATGAAGAGGACAGAGAGGTATGGAGGAACCAGGAAAAGATACTCAGATGATAGGCTAATGGCCAGTGCTTTTGGTTAATGTAAAAAAAATTAAAACTGGAGGTTAAAAAGAGGAAGGATTACCATGACTTGTTCTTTCTATTCAGTCTTGGAACTATAAGGAAAGTTATAGATCATGAACACATACTTGGGTAATAGAATTTTATGCAGTATTTAGTTACATAGGGTCACCCAAATGATACAGAAAATGACCCTATTAGTGTTTCAGCATTTTCACAGAAGTGAAAACAACATTTGAGAATTCTGGGAAAACTTCCCTATGCCAACAAGACTGGTTTTGTGCTTCTCCTATGAACTCATTACACATATCGTCATCACCACATTGATATGTAGGATCATATGATGGGAAGAACCATCATGCTGTTCCCTCTGCCCTCCACTCCCACCCCCATAAGTGCACAACTCTTCACATGAAGGCCTCCTCTTGTCTTTATTTTAGATGTCATCTCAAGAGGCAGTCCCTCAATAGAACATACCCCCTTAGACGCTTATTCTCTATCACAGCCCACTAGGACTCATGATCTCTTTTTTTATTTATTCAATCATTTACTAATTTTTGTCCTTATTATCCACTGGATTGTAAATTCCATGAATGCAGAGACATGGCAGGATGTCATTCCAGTCTGCACATATTTAATAAACACTTTTTTTCTTTCTTTTTTTTTTTTAAGATTTTATTTATTTATTTACAGCAAGAGAGAGATCACAAGTAGGCAGAGAGGCAGGCAGAGAGAGAGAGAGAGGGAAGGAGGCTCCCTGCCGAGCAGAGAGCCTGATGCGGGACTCGATCCCAGGACCCTGGGATCATGACTTGAGCCGAAGGCAGTGGCTTAACCCACTGAGTCACCCAGGCGCCTCTTAATAAACACTTTTTAAATGAATGAGTAAAATGATAATGGAAAAAAATTGGAAAATTAACCATAAGCAGAGACATAAAGAGTTCTTTTTTCTTTTTCTCGCTATACAAATATCAATGTCTTACCATATGTAATTGTTTTCCATTATTACTTATGGGTGTCTAGGTATATGACAATGCTTACCCCCACCTCCAACTTTTCTCAATTTCTGTTAATTTTTCTTTTTTAAGATTTTATTTGTTTATTTGACAGAGAGAGAGAGCACAAGCAAGGGGAGCAGCAGACAGAAGGAGAGGGAGAAGCAGGCTCCTCACTGAACAGGGAGCCTGATGCGAGTCTCGATCCCAGGACGCTGGGATCATGACCAGAGCCAAAGGCAGACTCTTAACCACCTGAGCCACCCAGGCACCCCAGTTTCTGTTAATTTCTTAAGCTTTATATTATACCTGCCTACTGCTCCATGTACTGCCGTACCTGCTGCTCACCACCTGTAGTTCTGCTCCTGTTCCTCAGCTTTTAAAACAAACTTGGCCTTTAATAACCATGTTCTTCCAGCCTCCTTCTTGCCTAACTTCAGCTTGCTGTTTTGTATTTCTGATGCTGACCTCCAACCTGACCAACTATTCCATATCACTGGCTTCATATCAACGTCCAATTTCCATGTACATTCCTGGGCCTGTGCTCTTGTGGGGTGCTGTGTTGATTTGAAGACCTTAGAGAGGGGGAGATTGAGAGCTGGGCCAAGCAGTGACTGGTGATGGGATCATCAGCTGTTCCTTGGCTGATATGCTTGTGCTCTTCCACAGATAATTGATCCCTGCTTTTCTTGGAGACCTAAGACTTTGGCACAAACAGAAGGATTTGCCCTGGAACTTCCCCACTCTGTGGATATCTGCCTACGGATTTTCACTTTCAGAGGATCTTCAACTGTGATTTTTCCAATAAGCTCTTTTGCTTGGGTTATGTCTCTGCCTACTCACTACAATCCTAGTTATTTAAAAAATCTTAAATAAAACAATCTGCGTTAGTTACAGTCTTATCCTTTTGGTTTTTAATTTTTAACCGTAATGGTCTGATACTATTTTTAAAGTATCTGCCTGTAGTAGACATTATCAAATATGTTGCTTTGCCCAGATCCCCTATTCCTGTGTTTGGCATGTCCGTACATAGGAGTGTTGGTGTGAAATGCAACCCTGCAACCCACATAGTTGGCATCTCAGGCTTCAGCTCGATCCCATGCGTATCACCTAGGCTTGATCAGTCAGGCATATCCGGGCTAAGTAATCTGCTTGGGTTCGCTTTTGGGAGCTTTTGTTCCCTGAATGCTTTCCGTAGAGTTCCGGAAGACGGGAATGAAAATGGCGGCCTCCCAATCTCCGGCCCAGAGGAGCCAAGAGCTCGGGGGCCCCACTCCTCAGTGTGCCCTGAGAGAAAAGTGCTCAATCACTCCTGTCTCCCTGGCTTCCGGCCGAGCTCCGAGCTCACCCAGCCTGTGAACAAGTGTCTCTGTCTCTGGCACACAGCTCCGCCTGGAGTCTCCGAACCCCACAGATCCTTGAGCTCTTCCAGGGGTGTCTCCCCGGATCTTGTGGGGACCCCACTCACGGAGCAGTGGTCTGTGCCATGGATTACAGTTCAAGGTAACCCCGAGTTGAGAGCTCACTCCTCAGCTATGTCTCTGTAGCCGGCTTCCCCGCTCTAATACCTGCGAGCTCTGCGGCACTCAGACACCCCCGTGTCTTCTGTGACCCCGTGTGACCTGAGGCCACGCTGTCCCCGCGTCGGCTTCACCCCGGTTTAGCCTCTGGAGCAATGTCCCTCAGTGGAACAGACTTTTAAAAGTCCTGATTTTGTGCTCCGTTGCTCTGACGCTTGCCGGGAGCCGGCCCCTTCCCCCACGGTCTATCTTCCCGTCGCTTTGGATTCACTTCTCCGCCAGTCCTACCTTTCAGAAAGTGGCCGATTTTCTGTTTCTAGAATTGTTGCTCTTCTTCTCTTCGATCTCCTGTTGGATTTGTAGGTGTTCGGAATGAATCTCTAATTATTTCTTTGTAGATGAGCTCTTTTTTTTTTTAACCTATTTTTAAGTTCTTATTAAGAACTGAAGATAAATTGATTTAGAAGCTCTAGAAATTACTAGAAATATATTTCCCCAGTAAATTTCCTAATAGTCATGTTGTAGTCTGAATATTGACTCCAGGAGCCCAGGGGTCCTCCCCCATCTATAAAATTCACTCAGTTTAGAGCGCTTGGGAGGCTTAGTTGGTTAAGTGTCCAACTCCTGGTTTCAGCTCGGGTCCTGATGTCAGTGGTCTGTCTCAGAGTCTTCCTATATAGCACCACCATCCCTTATAGCTGCTGAATCTTCATCAAGCCTCTTCCCTGAGAGTCTGGATTTGAAATCAGTAGGCAAAAATTATGGAAACAGCCTTAGTGCCTATTGACTGATGAATGAGTAAAGAAGATGTGGGGCATATACATATAGTATATAGATACACACACACACACACACACACACACACACACCCCACAATGGAATATTACTCAGCCATAAAAAGAATGAAATCTTGCTACTTGCAATGACATGGATGGAGCTAGAGAGTATTATGCTAAGCGAAATAAGTCAGAGAAAGAAATACCATATGATTTTACTCAGATGTGCCATTTAAGAAATAAAACAAGCAAAGTGGAAAAAAAGAAGCAAAGCAAGAATCACACTCTTTTTTAAAAAGATTTTAAAATTTATTTTAGAGAGAGAGAGCAGGGGGAGGGACAGACGGAGAGGGACAAAGACTCTTCAGCAGAGATTCAGTGGGCAGAGCAAGGAGCCTAGCATGGGGCTCAATCCCATGACCCTGAGTTCATGACCTGAGCTGAAAGAGTCAGATGCTTAACCAACTGAGCCACCCAGGTGCCCCAAGAAGTGGACTCTTAACTGTAGAGAACAAACTAATGGTTACCGGATGGGAAGTTGGTGGGGGGGGGGGGTGGGTCAAATAGGAGATGGGGATTAAGGCGTGCACTGGCTGTGATGAGCACCAGATATTGTATAGCAGTGTGGAATCACTATTTGTAACCTGAAACTAATATGACACTGTATCTTAACCAGCTGAATGTAAATAAAATATAATAATAAATAAATAAATAATAATGAAAATAATAAAATAAAATCAGTAGGCAAGGATGTAATGAACTGAGATAAACAGAGCCCATCCAAACTGAATGATGGTAACAAATTAGCAACTGTAGAATCCAAAAACCACAACCTGCAGAAGGCTAATGGGTGTATCATCCCTAGTGAAGAAGCCCTAGAAGCATTCCCATTGTAACCAGGAGTGAGATAAGGACCAATCCATTATAGTTATCTTTGTTCTGGAGGTATGGGCCATGGCAATTAGACTGAAGTAGAAATAAATGGTAAACAATAAACATTTCAAAGGAGATTAATTGTAGGAAACAAACTGAAGGTTGCTGGAGGGAAGGGGATGGGGAGGTGGGGTAACTGGGTGATGGGCATTAAGGAGGACACATGGTGGAATGGGTACTGTGTGTTATAAAGGATGGATGAATCCCTCAACTCTACCTCTGAAATGAATACTACATTATATGTTAATCAATTGAATTTAAGTAATAAATATAAGAAAAAGCAAATGAAGGAGATTAAACCAATACTTGTAGACCCCAGGAATCAACTAAAAGGCCAAGTGGTGGGATAATTCAGTAAAGAGTCATTACCAAGACAAAAAGCACAGAAATAGAACTTCATATATTCAAACAAGAAACAGAAGTAGCAACGGAAGAAATGATACCATTGCAGAAGGTTGAAAAAGATAGAAAGGAGTAGACTTAGCATGAAATATGAAGAATCCACGTGAAGAAAATCATAAGACACCACGGAGAGAACAAAAAAGAGACTTAAACGTAAAGGCATTGCCACATTTAGATCGGAAATTTTAACATCTACATAATGTCAACTCTCCTTTGGTTGATTTGACCGCAAAAGGGTTTTTTTGTGTTTTTTTTTTTAAAGATTTTATTTACTTATTTGACAGATCACAAGTAGGCAGAGACGCAGGCAGAGAGAGAGAGGGAAGCAGGCTCCCCACCAGAGAGCCCAACTCGGGACTCGATCCCAGGACCCTGAGATCATGCATGACCCAAGCCAAAGGCAGAGGCTCAACCCACTGAGCCACCCAGGCGCCCCAACAGGGTGTTTTTGTTTTTGTTTTTTGTTTGGACAAACTGATTTTAGAAATCATGTGGACAAACAAAGAAGGAATAATTACCAGGAGAATTCTGAAAAGAGAAGATTAATGAAAGAGTACTAACTGTACTAAAAATAAGAACGTGTTCTGCAGTAATAATAATGAACTACTGGCACATGAGTGCGTCAACAATTCGGAGGAGCAGACTAGAGAACCCAGACACAGACCAAAATATACACAGCAATTATATGAAAGTCTTTTTTTCAAGACAGTGGAGAAAAAAGGGATTATTCAGTAAATGGTGTTGGGACAACCGAGTAGCCATCTGCAAAAGAAAGTTGGATCTCTACTGCAGAGATTATACCAAAATGATTTCCAGATGAATCAAAGAAGTTACATTAAAAAAAAAATGAAACCATGAATTACCAGAAGATCAACAAGAAAATCCACTTACTTAACGACAAGAAAAAAAAGAAAAAATCACGTCTCCATAAAAAGAAATCAAAAGACAATGGATAGATGGGGGAATTTTTTATAATTTAACCTCACAGTCAAAGGGCTGATTCCCTTAACATATAAAAATGCTTATAACTCAGTAAGAAAAACAGACTCAATTGTCCAGAAAAAAATTGGGCAAAAAAAAGGGAAGAATGCAATATGAGAAGTGCAAATGCAATGACAATGTGATCTCTTCCACAACATGACAGCACTTAGTTGGCGACTGCACTCACTCTGGGCTCCAGTGTGCATTTCCACAACAGCTGTGATGGCCAGCTGGATAATAGTAAAATTCTGAGTGCATTTCCTTTCACTGAACAGTTGCACTCTCAGAAATGTATTTTTGGCTATACTTACATATGTGAAATGATATGAAATGACACATGGCCAGGAAGATTCTTTGTAATAGAAAAAGATTGGAAATGACTGAACTATCAGTGGTGGCTGGTTTTATTAAGTATGTGGACCCAAGTGACGGAACGAAAAGCAGCCACTGCAAAAGAATAGGACAGCTCCAAGGAAAGAGCTCCAAGATGGATCGTCAGGCTTAAAAACAGAAGGCATAACAGGGTACATAGGAAACCACTTTAAGTAAGGGAATGGGAATGGGTCTATACACACACACTCATATACTGTGTCAGATAAATAGCATGATTATCCCCATTTTTCAGAAAAGGAAACTGAGGGTTACAGAGGCTAAGTAACTTTTTAAAGTAACACAGTTATAAAACAAATGAGAGTCTATATCTCTTATGGTTCGCCTCCCCTTCCAATTTTTTTATAAACATATAATGTATTTTTATCCCCACTGTTACGCTGAAAAAAGAAATAAATTAAAATAAATAAATAAATAAATAAATAATTTTAAAAATGAAAAATAAAAAAAGAGAGAACCTGAAAACACCATTTTTTAAAAAGTGGCATAAATATGAATAAATATCCACTATATAAAAAATTTGTCATAGGATTTTAAATATATATAAAGATAAAATGCATAACAAAAACACAAAAGTCGAAGAGGAATAAATGAATTTTAAGTTTTTAAATACTTTCATTATCTGAGAAGTGTTAAAAGTCCTAATTCACGATAAACTCTAATAAACCAAGCGTATGTGCTGAAAAAAAAAAAGAGAAAAACCATTACACAGATAACAGTGCCCACAAGCATAAGAATGAGGGGAAATGTAACCACAGGGTTCCTGGTCTTTACTAATGCATCTTGTCTCCAGTGGGGAGGAGAATGTATATTTTTTGAAAGCTGCCCAAATGTTCACATTCTTTTATTTGGAGAGCCACGAGCATGTGGTAGCAAGATAATACTGAAACACTGATGAGGAAAAGCCACAGTTGCAGGCTCAGTCTTCTCGTCATAACCCCCCTCTCCAGGGGCATCATCTTTTAATCATGTCTGTGTTCTTCTGGTGATTATCCCCTCCAGCTCCATAATCTTACAAAATAGGCTAATTTCTCTGTTTCTTTTGATTTGCCACACCGTGCTTTGTCAGTAAGTTGAGTTTAAATGGTGGAAATCAAGAAATGGCATTTATGTTATTATGACTGTTAGCAGAGTTCAACCAGAGAAACAATGAGCAGGAAATTGTATCTATCCAGCTATCAGGCTACTAGGTATCAGCCTAGTGCTCTGTCTGCATATGTCTGTGTAAATAGGCATATATACCTATGTGTCCATGCACACACATTTGTTCGTTTGCCATTTATTATAAAAGATAAGAATAGTGTGCCTTTAATATCTGCAAGCTTTCTGCCTTCTCAGTCATACTTTATACTTCATGGGGTTCCTTTCTTTCTTATTTTTTTTCCCCCAATCTGGAGACCTTCATGATCCTTTTCCAGTCTAGACTACTCGCCCTCCTGGCTTTCTGCCTACTTGTCATCCCAGGACTCACCTTTCCCCGTTCTTCTGGATTGATTCCATGCTTTCTGGATCCAGGTCTTTTGTTTTCCTCAAGTATGTGCTCAAACAACTTCTAAGAGTAAGGCAGGGGGTATAAATCTCTTGAGTCCTGACTGTGTCAGTTACATACTGAAGTAGATAGACTCATCACTTACCCAAAATGGAATTTATTGGAAGGATAAGAGGATGCTCACAGACTCAAGGAGCCTCGGGCTTAGAAAAAGAAGAGTATCAGGTAGGTCCAGGGAAGGTAACGCAGAAAGTGCTCCTCCAGCTTGCTTGTTTGCTTGGGAATAGACTTACACCATTGTCACTCTGCAGGATTTCCAGTCCAAGAAAGGAGCGCCTGCCTCTTTTGTTTTTTTGTGTTTTGTTTTCTGGTGTGGGTCACATACTTGCCTCCTGGCTATGGAAAGGCAGGGAATCTGGGTTAGTGGTCCCATTAGACTACACAGAGTCCGTGAGTGCCCAAAAGTAACAAATTATTATTAGCAAAGACTGGTGGGATTGCTGTTGAGTAAAATATGACATGTTCATTATACTCCGCTTGAGTAAAAATGTCTTTCAATGTCTTCATTCTGTTCTGATACTTCCTTGTGTGATGGATTATAGAATTTTAGGTTGAAAAATCTTTTTTTTTTTTTCCCTGTAGGACCTTGAAGGCATTTCTCTGTCTCTTCCATCATCTAGTACTGCTTATAGGACTTATGCCAGCCCTTGTGGTGGGACTGCCTCTCAAAGGTTTTTGGTTTTGGTTATTGTTTTTTTTTAATTTAATTTTTTTCGGTGTTCCAAAATTCATTGTTTATGCACCACATCCAGTGCTCCATGCAATACATGCCTTCCATAAGAGCCACCACCAGGCTTATCCAACTCCCCACCTCCCCCTCCCCTCCAAAACCCTCAGTTTGTTTCTCAGAGTCCACAGTCTCTCATGGTTTGTCTCACCCTCCAATATCCCCCAACTCACTTCTCCTCTCCATCTCCCAATGTCTTCCAGTTCTTATTTTTTAATAAACACTCCAGTGGCTGATAAAAATCCAGCTGCCGGGGCACCTGGGTGGCTCAGTGGGTTAAACCTCTGCCTTCAGCTCAGGTCATGATCCCAGGGTCCTGGGATCGAGCCCTGCATCAGGCTCTCTGCTCAGCAGGGAGTCTTCTTCCCCCTCTCTCTCTGCTTGCTTCTCTGCCTACTTGTGATCTCTCTCTCTGTGTCAAATAAATAAATAAAATCTTAAAAAAAAAATCCAGCTGCCTCCAAAGATATTTTCTTTGGACCATCTTGTTGAACCACCCAATTGTCAGTTGGCTTCTTCTAAGGAAGCCTAGACAGTGCATGGTGTTAGAGAATGCAGTGATTGTTGGATAAGTTCCTGATCTGAATTTCAACCAGTCCCTACTTCCCTTTGATGGGGTACAGTAATAATACAGAAGTCAATGGGAGATCAGCATGCACTCAGATTCCAGATTCTTTTCTGATAAAGATAAATTCAAGTACTCCACAGCTTCTTCCTCCACTTTCAGTCTCCATGATGTGCTTGTCATGGACTGCCCCGTCTGGATGGCAGGTGGTCAAGAACACCCAGATCCGCACCAAGAGGCGGCTGGCAGTGAGCCTGGAAGGGAGCCACGGGCAGGGAGGGCTAGGGCAGGGAGGAGGGAGAAGGAGCTGCTCTCCAGAAGATTTTAAGCATCTTTATCCTTGTTCTGAAATTTCATCAAGTGTGACCAAATATGAGCCTGTTTTGATTTTTCATGTTGATATTTTAGTCCGTATATTTGTGCCTTTCTTTTGCTTTGAAAAGATGTTGAATTTTCTTTGTCCATTATCTATATTTATTACTTTTTTTTCCAATGATTTTTCCATTTAAAATTTTTGGTTTTGTTCTCTTGATAGTTTTCCTTCCTCTTCTCTGTGACCCTTATTATATTTCTGAGATTATTTTGTCTTTTTCTTCCATTTCCTGAGTTTGGTCAACTCTCCTTTCACACCATCCAGTTTTTGGGTTTTTTTGTTTTGTTTTGTTTTGTTTTTTACCATCCAGTTTTTTTTCCCTCTGTTTCTATTTTGGGTTATTTCAAACCTATTATTCAAGGTGATTTTTGTTTTAATGTGCAAATTCTTGTTTTAACATTTTAATTCTGGTTAGAGTGTTCTGTTACAGTTTTCTCTCCTTCCTACTTCTTGTTTGTTTGTTGCTTTTGGCAGGAAGAATATTTTCATCTGCTGAAATGTTTGAATTCCCATGTTCTGTCTTCTAACAGCTTTGTATGATGTTGCCTGCCACTTTGTGTTCATTGTCAAACATCGTATTTTATCTGGACCAGCCTCAAATACGGGGTATGAGTTGAGTGTCTAAGTAGGTTTCGTAACTCAAAAGCATCCTCTTTTGTTGTTTTAGTGATGTTCAGTTTTGAAGTAGATGGAAATTTTAGGGGGTAGGGTCAGTGTGTTTCCCAATTTTGTGGTTCTCTTTTATTTCTGTAAGACCTTTAATTTCTGTTGCTTTGGTTTTTCTCTTTACCATAACACATCTAAGATATTCCTCCACCGCCCAAGGCATCTAACCTTTTCTTCACAATGCTATTCTCCTAAAACTGAATGAAGACTTTCAAGCCAGTGCTTTAACCTGCCAGCTCCCAAACCTGTGCTTTGTTTACTCCCTCTCTTTGGTAGGACTCTGTTAGCGACATTTTCTGTATTCTAACTGTGCAAACTCCTGCTGTTCTTTGTTCTTTTCCATGAAGTCTCTACCTGAATATTTCTGGTGTGGACTCAGTCCGGTTATTCTGGTTTTAAAGATTTATTTATTTTAGAGAGAGAGTGCACACAGCAGGTGAAAGTGTAGAGGGGGAGAGAGAGAGAGAGAATGTCAAGCAGACTGTGCCAAGAGCAGAGCCTGCTGTTGGGTTTGATCTCATGATCCTGAGATCATGACGTGCGCCAAAATCAAGAGTTTGACGTTTAACTGACTGAGCCACCCAGGTGCCCCGGTTCTTCTGGTTTTAGATGTTGCTTTTCCTACTTATATGCAAATTAAAATTGTTAGTAATCTCTGTTTCTTATTTGCTCTAAGGTTGTTTTATTAATTCTCCATATTTATGTGATTTGGGGGGAGAATATATGGGGAAATTCAGTTGTAAAAAATCCTCAAATATTTATACCAAATCCTTTGAGTTCATATTGACACTAGAAACAAACCTTAATGGTTGCTTCTGTGAAGATACTGGAGAATCAAGTCATTACTTTCAAACTGGTAAGTGAAGGAATGAGGCATTTAATTCGCCTTTACTTAGGAATCATACTTCTGAATAACAAGATGGTTGTTGAAGGAAATTTTATTTTTGTAGACGTATTCCAGCAAATAAATGAAGAATAAATGATAAAATATCACCATCTTGCAACAATGAGATACTTTTTTGCCTACCCAATTATTATAGATTATATTTCGTTCTAAGCTGCATTTTCTGGGAAAGCAGCTTGCCAACCTGTATCAGGAATTTTCAGTAAATTCATATCCTAAGAAAACATTTTGAATGTAGGGACAGATTTTTGTTTGAGACCATTTATTACCACATTATATATAACAGAAAAATATAAAAAACAGCTGAATGTCTTATGTTTAAATAAATTTTGTGTAGTTATTTTGGATACATAATTGTGAAAACTTCTGAGAGAATACTTGAATTACTTCTGAGAGAACAGTCAGCATAACAATGACTGAAAAGCTGCATACAGAAGGATCCTACATGAAATTATAAATGTGTAGAGAACAGACTTAATAAATATGTCAAAATGTTAGCAGTGCTTCTGACTGTTGGTTTATTTATTTTTTATTTTTATTTATTTGACAAGTAGGCAGAGAGGCAGGCAGAGAGAGAAGGAGAAGCAGGCTCCCTGCTGAGCAGAGAGCCCAACGCGGGACTCGATCCCAGGATCCTGGGATCATGACCGGAGCCGAAGGCAGAGGCTTTAACCCACTGAGCCACCCAGGCACCCTGACTGTTGGTTTATAGGTAATTATTTTCCCTGTACCTGTTTGTATTTTTCCAGTTTTGCATTACGAGCACTTTCATAATCAGAAAAAAATTTACCAAGAAAAAAAAATAGTGATCCTTCTAACTAACCCCTTCCCTGGTTCCCGAACCTCCTAACTAGATACCCAGTGCCTGACTTGTGTTTTGGGGGAAGAACATCTTTCATTGCGCTGTTATGGGTAAATCAACTGCCATGGGAGTTCTCTTGGCACTTATTCACCTCAAAGTTAATTCATCAGTAAGTCTGACTGAAGCAGATCCTTATGTTCTAGGGAAGGAAAGCATTACTCAGTTGGGGGAGGAAGCGTTACATGGGGACAAATGGGGAAGGGAAACAAAGGTGTTGCTGGGGGAAAAGAGGGCGATGTCACCTGCTTCATAAATTTCTTGAGGGCCATCAGCGTATACCTAAACCCTGCTCAGACATTCATTCCTATTTTGATGCCGTCCAGGGAAGCAGCTTACCACAGAGTTGCTACAGAGACCAGAAATAACAGCTTGTTTCTAGAAGAAAACTTCATCACCTTCTGTCATCAGAAACCAGCAACAAAAAGGAGCCCGTTTTTCTAATGACTGAGTTTCTATTACAGAAAAAACATTTCGTTGAGTTATGTACATTATTCTAGATTGAGGAATAACTTTCTTCTTTAGGTCAAGATCACAAGAAAAGGTAAGAGAAAAGTGTTTTGTTTTTTTTTTTGAAGATTCATTCACTTATTAGAGAGTGTGTATGCATGTACACGGAGGTGTAGAGGGACAGAGGAAGAGAGAGAGAGATAGAGAGAGTCTCAGGCAGACTCTGTGTTGAGCACAGAGCCTGAACTGGGGCTCAATTCCAGGACACTGAGATCATGATCTGAGCCAAAACCAAGAGTTGAACACGCAACCGAATGAGCCATCCAGGCGCCCCGAGGAAATTGTTTCTTATACAGGCTCTTCCAGGAATAGAAGAAATCCACACACTAGCAAATTCTACATGGCCTTTTAAAAGGATGTCTGCAGGAGAGCATAAGTGTAAGACAGGCTTTATCATCATTTTATCATCATTATTAAAGAAATTGCTAGCTCCTGTGACCATTCATGCCTTGTCAGGGTGCTTAGTAAGTCACACAGGTTCAGTCTGGGCTCAAAGCCAAAGGCAGCCTAAGTAGATATAATCAACCAGACAAGGGACATTCACAGAGAGCAGATTGGTGGATCACTTGGTATTGCTGATTCCCACACATACATGGCTCATTCTCATCCTTGGGCTTTGTGGGTTAACTTATCCTGTTTACCCTGTCAACAAGGTCTTCTCTAATTTTCTAAAGTCCCAATCTTCCTTGAAGACACAGTTAGGAAGTTCTCTTTAACAGATTTTCTTCCCTTAAACCTCATGGTATGTAGTTGCCATTTCTTTTTAGCATCTATGTTTTTCCTCAGACACTCAGTAGTGCCATTGAGGATTTTTGGATTTTGAAAATAGTCATATGTAGGTTTCTGAGCCTTCCTGGCAGATGTATTAAAGATGGTAGGTTTGGAGAAACGGCTCCTCTTAGATTTTTAGAGAAAATGACCTTTGGTACTCTGAAGGAGGCAGTTAATTGGAAATTCCAACTGCCTACCCTTTAGATTTTCCAAGCCTGCTTCTGTACTTGGTAGCCGCTGATTGGCTGTTACCAAAGTTAGTGGCCTACTAAACCAGTAAACTGAAACCTCAGACCTGGGTCTTCTTTCGCAGCCTGGATGGAAGAAAGCTTGGGAAAATACGAAAAAGAAAAGTGCAACTAGTCGGTCATTCTATTGGAGGCAGTCACAGTAAAAAATATTAAAGTAAGGGCCCTGCTGTGGTACCTATTGATAACGTAATCACTAGTCTATAACAGAGTGACTAAAAATGAATCAGATGGTGGAAAAGGTAGGTTCCTTCTTCGGGGACAATTCTCAATTTTTTTTTTTTTTTTTTTTTTTTTTTTTGGTGCTAGAGAATAGAAATACCCAGATATGTGATGTACATCTGGCCATTATATGGAATTCATCATAATTAAATGGGACTGGTAACTGGAGGTAATTTTACTGCTAATAGAGTAAGGAGTGGGAAGAGGATAAAGACGTTGCTTCAGTTCATCAAGACATTCAGAGCTAGTATTTATCAATTGCTGAGTCTATGTAAAGCAGCTGTTAAATGTCTAAAGTATGTTACTCACTCAGTTCTCACAACAACACTGTGAAGTAGCTGTTATCCCTATTTTACTGAATGAAGAAGTTAAGTAACTTTCCAAAGATCAAACATCCCAATGGACAGAGCCAGTCTTAGGCCAAAGTCAGTGCTTCCTCTCTAACCAGGAGATGGTTGGTTGTTGAAAGAAGGTGGTACAAAATTGAGCAAATTTGTGATACTGAAGAAGCGGAACATGAGACTAATGAAAGTATGCAAGAGAATTGTGGGGGACGCATTAAGCAGTTTACTGAGAGGTCAAATCTACTCAAATCCTTCACATCTTGTGTTTTTGAATTTTCATTTTGTGGCATCCTTGTAAGCTGCCTAAATCTTTTGAATTGGGAGATCTTGGTGTAAGCCTGGCTTTGTTACTAGCTAGTGATGGACTTTCAACATGTAACTTCGGGTCTCATATATTAACTCTAAAGTACTTGCCATGTCTAAATTAAAAAGGAATGAATATGGGATGAATTACTAGAACCAGGGAATGTGTAGCTACGAGCGATCCACAGAGAGCCCAAAAGTCCTTCCTTAGCTGTCTCTCCCTTCAGTTATGCTCTCTCAGGTTTCCTGCCCTTAATAAAAGCACTTAAAAGCCTTTTAAAGTAGGTTTTTAGTTCTTGGGTCAAAGATAGATATAACCAAATCCACTCCAATGAAATTAGAGATCTTTTTGTATGTATTCATGAGAACTGAACTGGAACAGCTCTGAGGATAATGTAAAAATAAGTCGTCCATCCTGGAGCCCTAGAGCACAAATGCATTTAGATCCACTTTTTTAGGGACGAGAAGAAGTGATGGGTTCTTTTAATGGTGTTATGTCATTTAATGTGAACGTTTTGCGAACTAATACAAGATTTTCCTGGCAAAGGCACTATTTTCAGATTGACTGTGATGACTTCTCCAATTAATGTTAAATTCATTCTCGCACCAAAAATGTAATTGAGCCTAGCACCATGTTCATACAGTTTTGCTCTACTTTTGTTTAGTCTTACCTTGTGAGAACTGTTTTCTTAGGAGACCAAAAAAAAAAGACACTATAGTTCTTCCCTGACCATGTGCTAAAGATGACCAATTTAAAAATCCAATGAATGTTTGAGCTTTATGTTGTTGGCTAAATGTATTGAATCAAGCAAAGCCATTTTGAGAGAGGAAAAACATCAGTTTAATTTACTCAGTAGTTGTCAGGAGCCATGCAGCATCTGGATTATGCTTCACCTACATCTGGCAAGTGAGTCTGTTACTGTTTCTTGCATGCTGGCAAAAGAGACAAGAAATCCTAGGTCAGAGACAAAGGACTTAATGACTCACAGAAAGCAGTAGCCAGAGTTTCAGCATGCTGCTCACTCCAGTTCCCCATGTCCCCCGCAAACCCATGGAGCAGCTATCCATCATGAAATCTGCATTATCTTAGATTAGATTAGATTAGATTAGATTAGATTAGAGCTACATCAGCAAAATACCACAGGCTGGGTGGCTTAAACAATAGAAGTTTATTGATTCACACTCCTGGACGCTTAAAGTCTGAGTTTAAGTGCTAGCAAGGTTGGTTCCTTCTGAGGACAGAGAAGGAAGGATCCATTCCAGGCCTCTCTCCTTAGTCATCTTCTCCCTGTGTCTTCACATAGTCTCCCCTTTGCACTTTTCTGTGCCCAAATTTCCTTTTCTTATAGGGACACCAGTCACATTGGATCAGGACCCACACTAATGATTTAATTTTAACTTACCACTTTTGTAAAGACCCTATCTCCAAATATGACCACATTCTGAGTACTGGGGTTTAGGACTTCAACAGATCAATTTTTAGGGGAACACATTCCAGCCTGTCAAAGAGGCTTGCTTACACACACAGTGGAGTGAATTATAGGAGAAGAACACTGAGCTTGGGAGATTTACCAGATTTATGCTCCTCTTGTCCAAGGGAGATGTTCCCTCATCTCTCAAGGATTTTTTTTAAGATTTTATTTTATTTATTGGAGAGAGAATATAAGCAGTGGGAGGGACAGAGGGAGAGGGAGATGCAGACTCCCTGCTGAGCGGACAGCTGGACATGGGGCTCGATCCCAGAACTCCAAGATGATGACCTGGGCCAAAGTTAGACACTTAACTGACTGAGTCATCCAGGTCCCTTTCATCCCTCAAGGTTTCTTGCCACAAACACAACTCTGAGAAAAGGCCTGGATAAAAAAAGTGTCCAGGACTTTGCATGCTTGGCACACAGGAAGAACACGCAAGGAGGCTCAGGACCCATGTGGATTCTCTCTCTCAAAATGAATGCAGGCAAAATGTCCGATCAAGGCACAGCTCTACCATCCTCAATCTTTTTCAAGTCAGGCTCTGTTTTACACAGCTGTAGAACTGATCACACCTCCCAACAGCTATCCACACTGAGGAAAAACCAGAGCCACAGCTCTTTAGTTTGCAATAGTGATATTTATAAATGTCTTTAATACCAACTAGGAAGTAAATGTAGAGCTTTGTCAACTGTTACATTGTCACAGAAAAGGAAATAATTTTAACTTAAAGAAATAGATGACTTCTTTACTATGTAGTTGTTTGCAGAAAAAGGAACTAAAAATACGTTCAGAGTGATTGAACAGAAATAATTCTTATTTCTTTCAATAGATGGGATTGCTACTTTTATGTATTATAATTTTACTTTTGAACATACTTGATTTTTCATCAGGAATAATATATAATAAAGGTAAGTTTCAGACTCTTATACTCTGTTTTCTTGTAGGAATTCTCCTTTATTCCTTTCCTCACTAAAAATTAAAATACATTTTTTGGTACTTCTTAACATTGTCTTCCAATTTCCCCAGGTATTATTTATTGTGTGTTTGTCCAGAGGTTTCTAATATCACCATGAATCTATTGTTATTAAGTTGTGTACATAAACACCTTAGTTATGGAGTTTCATCACTTATAAGTATTAGAATATTGAAAGTTGAAGGGGAATTTCATATTTGAAAAACTTGAATTATTTAGTAATTTAAATAGCTTTTTTTTTTTTTTTGGCTTTTTCCTATATGGTTACATGTGGTGTGAATTGTAAACTGAATTATAAGGCTAACATATTGAGGCTGAAAACCATTTTCTGAAAGTAATACATTGATTAAATTACCCAGTAGGACTTTTACAGTGGAAATGCTTTGTAAAAGGAATAAGACAAGGCAGTTCACCTCCATGTGTGCAGATTGTCTAGATTCTCTAGCATTTTGGACTGGATCTGCTAGAACATAGTAGATGCTTAATTAAAAAAAAATTGTTGACTGACTAAGGAAGAGAAGGATTCAGGCTATCTTCTATTCACAGGTGTGTTGCAGAAATGCTTGAGTCCTGGGATAACTCAGTACCAGTCCCTAGGTTCTACTGGAGAATATGTAACACAGAGATGGGTCTAATCTCAGATTGGAGAGTCACAGGCCAGTTTATGAGATTTCAGAGAAGGGAGCTTTTACTTCCACCTGAGGGGGCAGTCAGGGAAAGCTTTGCACAAAAGAGAGCAATCAATTTAGGTCCCCAAAATGAGTAATCTGTGTCTATGCATTTATAGGGGAGAGGATTTTACAAAGACAACATCAGGGTAAGTGATGGTAAAGTCATGGAGATAAGTAATCATATAATGTGAGGTGAGCAGTAAGTAATTCAGTTTGGCCAGAATGAAGGTATAGAAGAAGTAAAGTATGTTAGAAAGATAGGAAACTGGTTCATGTCATAGAATTACTTGCATACCTGGCTGGAATTTGGGCTTTAGCCTAAAGTCATTGAGATGGAGATTGACAGAATGGATAAACCCCCACAATCCAACTCTGCTTTCTACAGGAGATTCACTTCAGATCAAGATAAGAAGAAGGGATCTTCCTCCCAACCCCTCCTCCAACCTTTTGGGAGAGTAGTCACTTTCCTATCAATAGCTCTCTATTAAAATACAAATTCTCTCTTCAGTCTCTAACTCCTGTTCCTTTTCTGTGCTCACCAAGGACTTTAAGAATCAACAACTATTTAATATATACATTGCAGAATTTCCAGCTTTGTTTTATCATTGATCTGTAGTCTTGTATCATTGTGGCCAGAAAATGTACTTGTTATGATTTCAGTCTTCTTAGATTTTATATTTGTTATGTCTCTTTTTGTGGGATTTAGCTGGGGGATTCTTCTTTGTGCACTTGAGGAAAATGTGTGTTCTATTTTTCTTGGATGGAATATTATATATATATATCTTTCAGAACCATGTAAAGTAAAAAAAAGTTATTGACTTTGCATCTGGATAATGAAATTTGTTGAAAACCTAAAAAAATGTTAAAAATGAGTCAAGAACTGGTTTTTGGTCACTACTGAATTTAAAATATACAATTATAATTCTTACTCTTTTAAAATTATTTTGTCACTTTAAAAAATATGATTCTTTTAATGGAAGTTCTTCTATGAGTGATCTAAAATATATGTATTTTTGTATTATTTAGGTGATATGGAGAAACACTTTATGTGTAATAACCAAGGGTTCTCCCAAAAGAAAGAGATAATCAAGTTGTATCTTTCCTCAGATGACTTGGTAAGGTCCCCTAATAGTATGCAACAACCCCTCACAGTCTTTTTATCTCCACTGGAAAACCAGTAGCACCATACTCTTTTCAAATACCTTCTACTATGTTCAGACTTGAAGAGGTAAAATCCTATGTAAATAATAATCTTTTTTTATTCCATTCCACTTGGATCAGGTAAAATACTGCATTTAGCCATTAAACAGCCTGGGTGGTTTTGCTTTTTTTTTTTTTTTTTTGATACATCCCTTGCCCTTTTTAAAAGGTTTGGTTTGTTGTAATGATCTTTATTTTTTATGGATCTGATTTGTCCTTTCAAAGTTTGACAGATGTAGCCTGTTAGAGAAATTTACTTCATACGACCCAAAGAAAGAACCTTTCCCTTTTTTTTTTTTTTTAAAGATTTATTTATTTGACAGATAGAGATCACAAGTAGGCAGAGAGGCAGGCAGAGAGAGAGGAGGAAGCAGGCTCCCCGCTAAGCAGAGAGCCCGATGCGGGGCTCGATCCCAGCACCCCGGGATCATGACCTGAGCCGAAGGCAGAGGCTTTAACCCGCTGA
Organism: Meles meles; assembly: GCF_922984935.1. Classification (NCBI taxonomy): domain Eukaryota; kingdom Metazoa; phylum Chordata; class Mammalia; order Carnivora; family Mustelidae; genus Meles; species Meles meles. The sequence goes on from NC_060071.1 coordinate 121,370,342, forward strand.
GCCACCCAGGCGCCCCAGAACCTTTCCCTTTTATAACGAGTACCACATTGCAGTTGTCATTGGGATAAAGGATAATTTTATTTCTTCAGTTCATATAAAGGCATTTAAACACACGTAACTCCCCAAATAAAATAAAATGTTAATATAGTCATCCAGCAAATGCTAACAAAAGAGTAAGCTCAGAAAAAATATACAGATTGCTTGAAAATCTCCGATGAATATAATAAAAACAAGGACAATTTTATTTTCCCCCAAAGCCTTTTTGACTTAGTTTCCAGTTCCTTCTTGATATGCCAAACATATATTTACTTTTATACTCACAACTGTTGTGAAGTGCATGCCGTTTGAGTCAAAAATACCTTTCCTGTTTGTGATTACATATCATGGAGAAAGATGGGCTTTAGAGGAAGAGAGACCTTCCAAGCTGGTAAATCTTGGAGCTATGCACAGACATACACGGTCTGTGTGCCTTGGGGCAGGTTACCTAACCCTGATTATCCCTAGTTTTATCCTCTTAAATAGGGAACTTACCTACATTTTGGATGGTTGTGATATAGTAGCCCTAGAAGTGATATTATTAGAAATGATGCCTAACATTTATAAAATGTTTATGTGTGGCAGGCATTTTCAGAGTGTTTTATGTTCATGATGACATTTGATCTTCTGTAAGAGAAGTACTTAAGATTCGTGGAGGAGGACCGAGCCTCCCCTCTTAGATTCAGTACCTGGCACTTGTAAAATAAATGGGTGAAAGACAGAGTAACAGGAGAAAAATAAAATAAGATAAAATAAAATAATAAAATAAAAGAGGTATTTCTACATGTGACGGCAGATGGCTTTGATTCTATATTTATTAAATGTTATAATTTTATGTCCATTTTTTGACAGTAAAGATTCTTAGATTGATGAATTGAAACCTGTTATGACATTGGCATGAAGTTCTAGAAGTGTACTTTTTCAAAAGAGATTCCCCCCCACCCCCGAGACGAGAATTACTGCATATAGCAGTCTTTGGCAGCATCTATTTTCATAGATTTCCTCTCACTTTTAAATTAATGTAAAATATGCTTCTCTCCATCAAATCGTCATTACTTTTTTTTTCCCCTCCCCTCTTTCCCAAAGAAAATCGAGTGTTCTTTCCAATCTGAAAGTGAGCTTACTTCGAAGGAATTTCTAGGTGTGTTCACATCAGGAGGACTTGCTCCGAGCTTGGGAATTATAAATAGTACCTATACGGGCATCTTCCACTTCAATTTAACTTTGGTAATAATATTTTATTTTATTCTTTGATATTATTAATAAGAAGCATACTCTCTCTTATAGGATGTGTTTTTTTCAAAAACAGCTCATCCATAATATCACATCTCTATATGTTTTAAACCTAACAATACAATGTTGCACTTTTTGCTTTACATAGTTTTTAAGAAATTAGCGTATGTGCTGCTGAAGCAAGCGCTAGTTCTTAAGAAGTTAAGGAAAAAAATACATATGGTTTTTTACTCTTTACCTACATATTTATGATTTCCATCATTCTTCATTCTTTTCCAAGATAAGAGTTGCCATCTGGTGTCATATTTCTTCAGCCCCAAGAACTTTTAACATTTCTTACAGTGCAGGTCTGTGGGCGATGAATTCTCTGGGAGTTTTAACCCCTCGAAAATATCCTTACTTCGCTCTCATTTTGGGGGGGGTAACAAAAAATGTATTTTTATTAAGCTATAATTTGCATACCATACAGTTCACCTATTTAAAATGCACAATCAAATGCAATTTAATATATTCACAGAGTACGCCAGCATCATTACTATCTAATTTTAGAACATCATGACCGTGAAAAGACAGCCCATCCCGGTTAACAGTCACTCCCCCGTCCAGCTTTTGCTCTCAGATGTAGACAGCACTACACTGCGTGGGTCTCTCTGGAGTTGCTTATTAAGAACATCTCAGATAAATGAAATCCTATGACACGTCACTCTTTGTGATGGGCTTCCCTTCAGTTAGCATGACCTCTGCACGTTTCGTCCATGTGGAGGCACGTGTCAGGACTTCATTTCTTTTTATTGTCAGATCACATTCCATGGTATCAACACCACGTTTTGTTTATCCTTTTGTCAGTGGCTGGACATTTAGGTTGTTTCCACTTTGGGGCTACGATGAGTCATGGTGCTATGAATTCTGTGCACAAATCTTTGTGTGGAAATATGGTTTGATTTTGTTTTTTTAATCTCTCTTGGGTGTCCACCTGGGAAATCGAGTGGGCAGGTCCTAGGGTAACAGTCTGGTAACTGCCAGACTGTTTTCCAGAGTGGTTGCACTCTTTTACCTTCCCACCAGCAGTGTATAGGGTTCACATTTCTCCACGTCCTCACCCACAGGTGTTATTGTCAGCATTTGGTGATAATAGTCATCCCAATGGATGTGAAGAGCTATGTCGTTTGGTTTTGATTTGCATTTCCTTGATGATTAATGATGTTCAGCATTTTTTTCACATGTTTATTGTCTATTTGAATATCTTCTGTGTGGAGCTATTTAAATTCTTTGTCCATTCTTAATTGGGTTATCTTTTTATTCTTGTCTTTATATTCTTAGTACAAGTCCCCTTTCAGACACATAATTGGCAAATGTTTTTCCCATTTTCTGGTTTGTCTTTTTACTTCTACAAAAGTTATTTTGATGAAGCCTAATTACACATTTCATTGTTGTTGACCTTGTTCTTTGGTGTCATGTAGGAAGCCGTTGCCTAGTCCCATGTCACAGAGATTTACCCCCTGTGTTTTCTCTTAAGTGGTTCATAGTTTTACTTTTTACATTCAGGTCTTTTTGTATGTGGATATCTGTCTTAGCACCGTTTGTTGAAAATACTCTTATTCTTTCCCTACTAAATTGTTTTGGCACCTTTGTTGAAAATCAGTTGACAGTAAAGGTGAGGGTTTATTTCTGGATTCTCAATTCTATTGCATTGATCCATGTATCTATCCTAGCCAGTTCAATGTTGTCTTGATACTGTTGTCTTGTAGTAAGTTTTTAAATAGGAAGCATGAGTCCTCCAACTTTGTTATTCCTTTTCAAGGTTGTTTTTGCTAGTCTCTACATGAATTTGCTAGCTTCAATATGAATTTTAGGATAAGCTTGTCAATATTTACAAAGAAGCCTGCCGGAATTCTGATAGAGATTGTGTTGAATCTATAGATAAATTTGGGTGGTATTGCCATTTTAATAATATTATCTGTCCATCCATGAATATAGATGTTTTTCTATTTATTTAGATTTTTTAAATTTTCTTTTAGTGATACTTTGTAGTTTTAAGTTTTATAATGCTTTTGTTAATTTTATTCCTAATGTTTTATTCTTTTTTATTATTTCTTTCAAAAGATTTTATTTATTTATTTGACAGAGAGAGAGAGAGAGCATGAGCAGGGAGAGTGGCAGGGAGAGGGAGAGGGAGAAGCAGGCTCCTGCACTGTTCTCCTGAGCAGGGAGATTTGCATTTCCCTGATGATTCTAAAATGTAGAATTGTTCTCCTGAGCAGGGAGAACAATGCAGGACTTGATCCCAAGACCCTGGGTTCATGACCTGAGCTGAAGGCAGACACTTAACTGACTGAGACACATATGTGCCCCTCTTTTTTATTCTGTTGTAGAGGGAATTGCTTCCTTAATTTCACTTTCAGATTATTCTTTGCAAGTGTGTAGTAATACAATTAATTTTTATATATTGATCTTGTATCCTACAACCTTACTGAACTTATTTATGAATTCTAATAGGTTTTCAGTGGTCACTCTGATTTTTTACTGATACTTTTGTCAGATACAGAATTTCTGTTCAACTTCCATTTACTTTCGACGTTTTGAGTACATTATTCTGCATTTTGAATATGTGAACTGACACCATTGTTTCTGAATGAGACATCAACTATTAATTGTATTATTATTATTATTTTTTAAAGATTTTGTTTATTTATTCGACAGACAGAGATCATAAGCAGCCAGAGAGGCAGGCAGAGTGGGGGAGGAGGGAAGCAGGTTCCTCACTGAGCAGAGAGCCAATGCAGGGCTCGATCCCAAACCCTGGGACCATGACCTGAGCTGAAGGCAGAGGCTTTAACCCACTGAGCCACCCAGGCACCCCTATTAATTGTATTATTGTCCCCTGTATGTTATGTGCCGTTTTCCTCTGCATGCTTCTAAGTGTTTCTCTTTGTATTTGCCCTGATTGGGTTTCTCTGGGCTTCTTAGATTATAAGTTTATCAAATTTGTAAAGTCTTCAGCCACTATTTCTCTAAAAAAAAAAAAATCTACTCCTTTCTCTGTCTCTTTTATTACTGGAACTCTACTTATGTACATTTTAGAACATACAATATTGTCCTGGAGATATCTAAGGCTCTGGTCATTTTTCTTTAATCATTTCTCCCCTTGTTCAGATAGAATAATGTCAACTGCTATATCTCTAAGTTCACTGATTGTTTTACCATCTCCAATTTACTCATCTAGTAAATATTTTATTTCATTATTAAACTTTTGTCTCATTATTTCCACCTTGTTTTACTGATATATTTTTGTTTTATGTACTGGGATTCCCTATCCATTCTTTCACTAAGACATTTTTCTTTAAGCCTATGTACATATTTGTAGCAGCTGCTTTGAAGTTTCCATCTGCTCTCTGGACTCACTCTGGGTCAGTTTATTGTCTAACTTTTTTTTTATCAGTTACATGTTTCTCTTTCTTTTCATGTCATATCATTTTGGTTAAAATTAGACATTTAAGATAAGAAGCTGTAGCAACTCTGGATTCTGTTATGTTCTTACGAGATTTTGCTGGGTGGGGTAATTGTTGGTTGTGGTGTAAAGGGCTCTTTCTTGCCTTGACACAAACTGTAAACTGTCTTGTCTGTGGTTTCAGCAGGTGTTATCTCTGCTCAATTTTTTAAACTTTCATGGTTGTTGTTGTTGTTGTTGTTTTTGTTTTTTTTAACATGGCCTTCATTGGTCTCCTCTGCACCTGTGTTGCCCTAGGATTTGGGGAAATTTATATTTAACTCTGAGCTCACCACTCTTGCAGTTCCTTTGACCCTGGGATTTTTCCCTTAAATTCCCCAATTGTCTGTCTACACCAAGCTCTGTTCTCTGACACATCATGCCAGTAATGCCTCAGTTTTGTGCTACCTGAGCACGGTTGCATGGTGTGCCACTTTATAGAATTTTACATTATCAATTAACATTTTAATTATTTCTAGTCTTCTACTATTACAAGCAGTGATGAAAAATATTCTTGATACATTTTATTTCACAAATATGTGAGTATAATGTAGGATAAATTCTGAACAGTGAAATTGCTGGGTAAAGGGTATATGCATTAGATGTTTTTATTTAATTTTTACTTTTAAAGATAAGGTGGGATATAACAAAGTAAGTATTGCCATTGACATTGTCAAACAGTATATTCTGATGTCTTCTTTATTCAAGTTCAGTGATCGAGCTTACTGGTTGATCAATATTCCCAGAGAAAACATTACAAAAAATACAGGTAAGAGTGATCTGAACTAATTTTTTTACTCATGGGTCTGGGTTGCCAAAAGTAGCAAATAAAAAACATTTATATTAAAAAATTATTTACTATTCCCTATAAGTGTCTCATGTCATATTTGGGACATACATACTAAAAACCACTGTAGCTCATCTAAAATTCAAATTAACTGTAGTGCCTATATTTTATCTGGCAATTCTATTATAGATGGATTGGTTTAACACACATAACATTTATACTGTTCTTTATTTAAGTAAACTCATTTTCTAGAAATAACTCAGAAGTTGTAGTATGGAGAAATTCATGTACCAATAGGTTACCTTAAAATAGTCTGTAATAGGAAACATATTATTCACTATGGAATCTACTATTATGTGTTATGCAGTGGCATAGCTTTATATGTTACTATAAATACCCAGATGGAAAAAGGAGGAAAATAAAATTCCAGGAGTTATAAGTATGGAGCTAGTGGACTGAGCTAGTAGATCTTGAGGCATGAAATACATTTTCCATGTTTAAAAATGATGGAGGGCATATTATTTTAATATGATGGGTGCAAAAAGTGGAAACCAACTTGGTTGGTTTCTTCTTGGTTTGGTTCCTTCACTGCAGAAAAAAAAAGATATTTGTTTTTGTCATGGAACCCAAAGATAAAAATGCAACCAGGTTATAGGAAGGAATTAGGACTAAGATATAGACAGCCATCAAGACTTTCACCCTATTTCTCATTTCTGTGTTTTCTATAAATCTACTTTTATTTTTCTCTCTCTGCTGACTAGATCTCCATGCTGCCTCACTGCTAGTCAATTTTTGAAAGTATATTTCCTAGGAGCCAGTCCAATTCCAGATTCCCAGGAGAGTATCTTTAATAGGCCTAGTGTTGATCCAGCACCCACTTGTGTACCAGTCCAATGGGGAGGGACCAGGACAATGGGGATCCTACCGACCAACCCCTCTAGGTACAGGAGTAGTTAAAGGGCATACGGGATTGTGTGTCTTTCAGAGTAAATGTGGGGGGTGGTTAAAATAAGGAAGAGAAGATAGAAAAGTTTCCATATGAGGAAGTGCCAAAGAAAAAATCTGCAAAAGGAGCCCCATTGCTATAACATCAAATATGAATCAGATCAGCACATTAATCTGTATTCATCTTAATTTTTTCCCACATTGATCTATTGGAAACTTGGTGATATTTTTTTCAAAGAACTCATCCTGAAAATTGTACTCCTTTTATTTTTTTTCAATCTAACTTAACTCTCATCAATATTAGGATGGAATGTTCTAGCTCCTTGGCATAATATTGACATGCGTTTGAGAACTGAAAAAATGAGACCACTTGTTATTTTTGCTCCTTCTAGTAATAAACTATGATTTCAGAAATGCAGTGATTCTAGAGTCACCCAGACAGGAATAAAGGTGATCTGAGAACTTAAGTATTTCATATGGAAAGACACTACATGAGTTCTGCCTCTCTTGACACAACTCCCTGGAGTGAGTAAAAAGAAATATATTTGAGCTCATAATATACTAGGAGAGGACTGCCTAATTAGTAATAAGCTAGAAATCAGGAAAAAAATGTTCAGGGGGAAGGAGACCATACTTGCTATTTCATTTTTTTTTCTTCCTTAATCATATCTTATCGATTGCTCTGGCATGAATTGGAGTGTTATGTAAGCATGACATCTTGGGAAGGGTAGTTGAGGACACATCAACTACAGAGGTAGCAAAATAATCATCATAGTAGTAGAACTAGCAGGTTCAGCACTATTCTAAACACTTTACCTATACTAGCTAATCTATCCCTCACTATGTGCTAGGTGCAATTATTATGCCCATTTTTTTTTCTTTCTTCTTCTTTTTTTTTTTTTTAACATTTATTTATTTATTTGAGAGAGGGTGGGGAAAGGCAGAGGAAGAGGGAGAGAGTCCCAAACAGACTGTGTTGAGCTTGGAGCCCAACGCAGGACTTGATCCCATGACCCTGAGATCATAACCTGAGCCAAAATCAAGTTGATCACTTAACCAACTGTACCACCCAGATGCCCCTATCGTGTCCTTTTCAAATGATTCAACTGAGACCCATGGAGACATAGGGAGGTGCAGTGATAGCTAGAAAGTGCTGAAAGCAGCCTGAAGTTTGACAGTTTATAATTGTTGAAAGTAAAAAGAGTTCCTCTTTGATTTACACCTCATAATTTGTCCTTTTTTAACATTTTAAATAATATATAATTTGCATTCAGTAAAATGTCTCCTTTTTGAAAAACATCTAGTTCTGTAAGTTTGCACAAATGTGAACGGTTGTGTAATCACTACAATCAAAATACAGACCTGCTCCAATACCCAACACCATTATCCCATCTGTGGTTGACCTCTCCCCATTGTCCAAGCCCCCCATCACTGTGGATCTGTTTTCTTTTCCTGTCGTGTTTGCCTATTCTTGCGTCATATATGTGGAATCATGGAAAACGTGGCCTTTTAACCTGGCTTCTTTCACTTAGTGTAATGCATCTGAGATTTCTCTATGTTGTAATTTCTTCCATTTTCTTCCTGAATAGAACTCCATTGTATGGGTGTACCAGAGTTAATTTTATTGACGGGCATTTGGATTTTTACAATTTTAAGCATACGGAAGCATACAGGTTCTTTTGCAATCATAAAATTTGTTGTGTTTGGCTAATACCAAGGAGTAGGATTGCTGTGTTATATGATAAGTGTAAGTTTAACTTTATAATTGTCAAACTATTTTCCAAAGTAGCTCTATCATTCTGCATTTTCACCAACAGGTTATCTGAACCTATGCCAGCACTTAGTATGTATAAGGGTGTGTATGTGTGTGTGTGTGTATACGCATGTGTGTGTGTGTATAATTTTAGCCATTCTAATAGCTGTATAGTGACATTTAATAATTTTAATTTGCAATTCCCTAATAACTAATGACATTGAACATTTTTTGTGCTTATTTGCCACTTGAATTACCTATGCAAATATTTTGCAAGTTGGTTAATTATTTTAGATCCAAGTCCCTTATCAGATATATGATCTACAAATATTTTTTTCCTAGGCTGTATCTTGTATTTTTCATCCCTTAAGAATATCTCTTGAAGATCAGAGTTTTTAATTTTGGTGAAGTCTAATTTATCAGTTTTTATTTTATGGATTACACTTTGGGCATCATAGCTGACTCAAGTTCACAAAGATATTCTCCTATATTTACTTCAAGAAGATTATGGTTCAAAGTTTTATATTTAGGTCTGACTCAATTTGAACTAATTTGTTATATGGACTAGGTTTATTTGGGGGAGGGGATATAGATACCCAATTATTCCAGCACCATTGTTATAAAAACTATTTTGTCTCCATTGTATTACTATTTCTGGGTTCTCTGTCTTTTCACCAATACCCTGTTGTTTTGATTACTTAAGCTTTATAAACAATAAGCTTGTAGGGGCATCTGGGTGGCTCAGTGGGTTAAGCCACTACATTCAACTCAGGTCATGATCTCAGGACCCTGGGATGGAGCCCCGCATCGGGCTCTCTGCTCAGCAGGGATCCTGCTTCCCCTTCTCTCTCTCTGCCTCTCTGCCTACTTGTGATCTCTGTCAAATAAATAAATAAAATTTTTTAAAAAATAAAAAATAAAAAGTAAGCTTGTAATAAGTAATGTTAATCCTTGAACTTTGATCTTTTTCAAAACTGTTTTGGCTAGTATACTTCTTTTGTCTTTATAAATTTTAGAATAAACTTGTTAGTTCTATTAAAAAATCCCATGGTTTACGTTTTTCAACATTTCCTTAGCAATTGGGGGTCTCTTCTGATTCCATACAAATTTTAGGATTATTTGCACCAGCTCTTTGAAAAATACCGGTGGAATTTTGATTGGAATGGCGTTAAAAGTATAGATTGCTCTAGGCAGTATAGACATTTTAACGATGTTTATTCTTCCAATCCAAGAGCATGGAACGGTCTTCCATCTTTTTGTGTCTTCTTCAATTTCTTTCATGAGTGTTCTGTAGTTCCTCGAGTACAGGTCCTTTACCTCTTTGGTTAGGTTTATTCCCAGGTATCTTATGGTTCTTGGTGCTATAGTAAATGGAATCAATTCTCTAATTTCCCTTTCTGTATTTTCATTATTAGTGTATAAGAAAGTCACTGATTTCTGTACATTGACTTTGTATCCTGCCACGTTACTGAATTGCTGTATGAGTTCTAGTAGTTTGGGGGTGGAGTCTTTGGTGTTTTCCGTATAAAGAATCATGTCATCTGCAAAGAGAGAGTTTGACTTCTTCCTTGCCAATTTGGATACCTTTTATTTCTCTTTGTTGTCTGATTGCCATTGCTAGGAATTCTGATACTATGTTGAACAAGAGTGGTGAGAGTGGGCATCCTTGTCGTGTTCCTGATCTCAACGGAAAGGCTGCAGGCTTTTTCCCATTGAGGATGATATTTGCTGTGGGTCTTTCATAGATAGATTTTATGAAGTTCAGGAATGTTCCCTCTATCCCTATACTTCGAAGCGTTTTAATCAGGAATGGATGCTGGATTTTGTCAAATGCTTTTTCTGCATCAATTGAGAGGACCATGTGGTTCTTCTCTCTTCTCTTATTGATTTGTTCTATCACATTGATTGATTTGCGAATGTTGAACCAACCTTGTAACCCAGGGATGAATCCCACCTGGTCATGGTGGATAATCTTTTTAATGTGCTGCTGGATCCTGTTAGCTAGGATCTTGTTGAGAATCTTTGCATCCATATTCATCAGTGATATTGGTCTGAAATTCTCCTTTTTGGTAGGGTCTTTGCCTGGTTTGGGGATCAGGGTAATGCTGGCTTCATAAAAAGAGTCTGGAAGTTTTCCTTCTGCTTCAATTTTTTGGAACAGCTTCAGGAGAATTGGTGTTATTTCTTCTTTGAAGGTTTGGTAGAATTCCCCAGGGAATCCGTCAAAACAAAACTGGCGGCATCATGTTACCCGATTTCAAGCTTTACTACAAAGCTGTGATCACCAAGACAGCGTGGTACTGGCATAAAAACAGACACATTGACCAGTGGAACAGAGTGGAGAGCCCAGATATGGACCCTCAACTCTATGGTCAAATAATCTTCGACAAAACAGGAAAAAATATACAGTGGAAAAAAGACAGTCTCTTCAATAAATGGTGCTGGGAAAACTGGACAGCTATATGTAGAAGAATGAAACTCGACCATTCTCTTACACCATACACAAAGATAAACTCGAAGGGATAAAAGACCTCAACGTGAGACAGGAATCCATCAGAATACTAGAGGAGAACATAGGCAGTAACCTCTTTGATATCAGCCACAGCAACTTCTTTCAAGATATGTCTCCAAAGGCAAAGGAAACAAAAGCGAAAATGAACTTTTGGGACTTCATCAAGATCAAAAGCTTCTGCACAGCAAAGGAAACAGTCAACAAAACAAAGAGGCAACCCACGGAATGGGAGAAGATATTTGCAAATGACAGTACAGACAAAAGGTTGATATCCAGGATCTATAAAGAACTCCTCAAACTCAACACACACAAAACAGATAATCATATCAAAAAATGGGCAGAAGATATGAACAGACACTTCTCCAATGAAGACATACAAATGGCTATCAGACACATGAAAAAATGTTCATCATCACTAGCCATCAGGGAGATTCAAATTAAAACTACATTGAGATACCACCTGACACCAGTTAGAATGGCCAAAATTAGCAAGACAGGAAACAACGTGTGTTGGAGAGGATGTGGAGAAAGGGGAACCTTCTTACACTGTTGGTGGGAATGCAAGTTGGTGCAGCCACTTTGGAGAACAGTGTGGAGATTCCTCAAGAAATTAAGAAAAGAGCTTCCCTATGACCCTGCAATTGCACTGCTGGGTATTTACCCCAAAGATACAGATGTAGTGAAAAGAAGAGCCATCTATACCCCAATGTTTATTGCAGCAATGGCCACGGTCACCAAACTGTGGGAGGAACCAAGATGCCCTTCAACGGATGAATGGATAAGGAAGATGTGGTACATATACACAATGGAGTATTATGCCTCCATCAGAAAGGATGAATACCCAACTTTTGTAGCAACATGGACGGGACTGGAAGAGATTATGCTGAGTGAAATAAGTCAAGCAGAGAGAGTCAAGTATCATATGGTTTCACTTATTTGTGGAGCATAACAAAGAACACGGTGGACATGGGGAGATGGAGAGGAGAGGGAGTTGAGGGAAACTGGAAGGGGAGATGAACCATGAAAGACTATGGACTCTGAAAAACAACCAGTGGGTTTTGAAGGGGCGGGGTGGGTGGGAGGTTGAGGAACCAGGTGGTGGGTAATAGGGAGGGCACTTACTGCATGGAGCACTGGGTGTGGTGCAAAAACAATGAACACTGTTATACTGAAAATAAACAAAAAAAAACAGACAAAAAAATCCCATGGTTTTTAGATTTGGATTGCATTAAATCTGTAGGTTAGAGAGAATTGACATCTTACCACTGAGTCTTCCAATCCATAGACACTGTATACCTCTCCATTTATGTATATCTTCCTTGAACTATTTCATCTGGCTTTGTGGTTTTCAGCATAGAGATATTACACATTTAAAAAAAAGATTTTTATGACTAAGTATTTCATATTTTTTGGTATATTATAAGTGGTTCTTTTAACATTTGAATTTCCAACTGTTCATTGGTAGTATTTAGAAATATGGTTGCTTTCTGTAGATTGATTCTGTGTCTTACAACCTTGTTAAATTCACTTATTGGTTCTAGTAGATTTTTGTATATTCTTTGGTTTTTCTACATAGAAAAATCATTCATCCAGAAATAGAGATAATTTCATTTCTTCCTTTCTAGTATGTATTCACTTCTTTCTTTCTTTTTTTTTTTTTTTTGTCCTCATTTATAGTGGTAGGACCTCTAGTACCATGTTTAACAGAAATGATAAGAGGACATCTTAACCTTGTTTCCAATTGTAGGGGGAAAACATTCAATCTTTCATCATTATGTTTTATATTACTTTGGCATTGTGTAGATGCCCTTTATCATGTTAAGGAAGTTCCCTTTTGTTCCTAGTTTATAGAATTTTTATCATGAATTGGTGTTGAAATCTGTTAAATGCTCTTTCTGCATCTGTTGAGAAAATAAGTATTTTCCTCTTCAGTCTGTTAAGAAGGTCAGATTTCTTGCTTTCTTTCCTTTTTTTTTTTTTAAGATCTTATTTATTTATTTGATAGCGCGCGAGAGAGAGCACAGCAGGGAGACCTGCAGGCAGAGGGAGAGGAAGAAGCAGGCTTACAGAGCAGGGAGCCTGATGTGGGGCTCAGTCCCAGGACCCAGGGATCATGACCTGAGCCAAAGGCAGACTCTCAATGACTGAGCCGCCCAGGCACCCCGAGGGTGGATTTCACTGATTGATTCATTTTTGAATTTTGAGCTAGCCTACAATCCTAGGATAAACAACTCTTGGTTATGGTGTGTCATCCTTTTTACATATTGTTGGACTTGTTTGGCTAGTTTGTTCTCATGGTTATCAGTCTGGAGTTTTACTCCTAAGGTCTTTATCTCCTTTTGGTATCTGATAATGCTATATTTTTAAATTTTTTTAATTTTTAAAATTATTTTTGTTAGCGTATGATGTATTATTTGGCCCAGAGGTACAGGTCTGTGAATCGTCAGGCTTACACATCTCTCAGCACTCACCATATTTGCTCTGCTGTTTGCTTGCTGCTGATGAACACCAGGGTGGTGCTCAACTTTAAGCTGAAAAAGGACATGCAGGGCTTTGGGAAGGAGTCGAGGTAGCCAGCACAGGGGATAACATCCTGTTCTTTACGGAGCCTCAGATGCTTTAGAATTTTCATCACCCTGGGGAACATCTTCAAGATGTCCTACAGGATCAAGCTGTTTGGCTCTTGACCACCAGATATGAAACTCAGAACACACGTGCCCAGATGCTGAGTTTCCATCCCTCCATTTCTGATGACTTCAAGAATGTTTTTGACTAGGAAACCACTGACCTTCCCAGAAAGCCCAAGCTCATGGTGGTCGGGAGGGCGGAGGGTGTTTGGCAAGATGCACAATGTTTCCCAGCCACATTGCTTTTCTTTTCGAAAGTATTTTCACTTTGGTCTCTGAACTGAAATGCTGTCTTAAGGAGTTCCAGGAAGGCTTAAATAAGGGGCTGTGATAGCAGTGCATTCCCCAAAGATAAAAGAACATGTCTAGATCATTTTGTTGTATTGCAAGTGGAGATTTCACTAGAAACCAATTTCTGGATATTTCTTGGTTTATTTTTAATAGCCATCTTTTGGATATAAATTACACACATTTTAAAAAAGATTTTACTTGTTTTAGAGGGAGGGGGAGAAAGAGAGAGCCCCATGTGTGCAAGCACCGGGTGGTGGGGGCGAGGGACGAGGAGGAAGAAGGGCAGAGGAAGAAAGAGTCCCAAGTAGACTCTGCCCTGAGAGCAGAGCCCATCCCCTGGAAATCCTATGGCCCTGAGGTCACAACCTGAGCCAAAATTAAGAGTCCCTCGCTCAACAAACTCTGCCACCAGGAGCCCCAAATTATAGATTTTTAAAAAATCATTTTCATCCAGAGATCTGGGTAAAAGGTTGGCTTTTTAGTTTTGATTCATGCTCTTTATTGGACAGGGTTTATGAATAATGAACAAGTTCATTGTTGCTGGGTCTAACAGCACTGCTGGGACCAGCAAGGGGCCTTGTGTCCAAATCCCCCACCCCCTCCACCCTCCAGATGGGCTCTGTTTGGCAGCTCACTAAAGCTGGGGGTCAGCCCCAGGACTTTCAGGGTGAAGATTCCCATGGAAGACAGACCCAGAACAGTCAGCAGAGGCAGACAAGAATGTTACGAGAAATTTCCCCTTGAGGCCCTCTGTTCAATAAAGTAACTTCGGGGGCACCTGGGACACTCAGTGGGTTAAGCTTCTGCCTTCAGCTCAGGTCATGATCTCAAGGTCCTGGGATCGAGCCCCGCATCAGGCTCTCTGCTTGGCAGAGCAGGGGAGCCTGCTTCCCCTTCTCTCTCTGCCTGCTTCTCTGCCTACTTGTGATCTCTCTCTGTGTGTCAAATAAATAAATACAATCTTTAAAATAAATAAATAAATAAAGTAACTTCAGGACCTATTAATTGTATAATTACTAGATTGATGGTGATATGGTGACTAACTTCTGAAAGCTAGGGTTTCTGAGTCTGCTTTTCAAGAAGGCAATTTCAAGATTGAAAAACAATGAGTCTCATTCTAGGAAATACAGCACTTTGCACAGAGGTTTTTTTTTGAAAGGGAGTTCTGATCTAATTGCCAAAATAGAAATACAGGTGATCATTGCCTAGAACCCCACAGAGCTGCGTGGTTGTTGTGCTTTTTGAAATCCTGACTTGCAGGGAAACCTGGTGGGAAGGAAAAGTAAGTACATAGGCTTTTACAAAACTAAGTGACCCTGGACATAAAGCTGATTTCTCAAAAGAGAAATGGACAAGTACCTAAATAGATAAATATGAGGGAGAGTCCCTCCTATGTTATGGAAAAGATTTTACAGGGTCCTCTTTTCATTAAATGTTTGGTGGGATTCTCCAGGCCAGTGAAAACATGTAGGTCTGGAGTTTTCTTTGTGCGAAAGCTTTTAACCACAAATTCCATTTCCTTTATAGATACGGAGCATACTCAGGTTTTCTATTTTTTTCTTAAGTATGTTTTGGCAGTTTGTATCTTTTAAGGAACTTTTCCATTTCATCTACAGTCTTGGATTTATGACACAAGAACTGTTTGTGATATACTCTTGTTTTCCTTAGAAGGGGGAGTCTGCAGTGATGGTCCCCGCTTCATCCTTAATATGACTTATTTGTTGCATTTTTTCTTCTTAGATTAGTCTGACAAGTTCATCAATTTTATAGACCCTTTCAAAGAAGTATCTTTTGATTTCATTGATTGTGAACCTTGTTTTCCTGTCCTTTATTTCACTGACCTTTACTCTTATTATTCTACTTACTTTTGGTTTAATTTATGGCTTTTTCCCCCCAGTTTCTGAAACTTGGAACCGTTAGATTAGGGGTGAACCAACGACACTTCTGGCCTGCAGCCCGTTTTTGTGAACAAAGTTTGACTGAAACACAGCCATGTTCGTTAATTTCTGTGTTTGCTGTGGCTGCTTTCAAAAGCACTATGATGGCAGAGTTGAAGTGTTGGGACAGAGACCACACGGCCCATAAAGCCCAAAGTATTTACTACTTGACTCTGTGCAAGGCCATTGCTGTCTTTCAACCCTGGCTTCGGATAGGTGATTTGTTTCTTTTACCTGCTATAAATATTTCTCTGCTATATATTTCTCTCTATATAAAGCACTGCTTTATCTGCATCTCATAAATTTTGATTTGGTTGTGCTTTCATTTGCTTTCAATTCAAAATACATTCTAAAAAAAAAAAAATACATTCTAATTCGCCACGCTACTTTCTCTTTGACCTGTGGTTATTTAGAAGTATGTTGTAAGTGGCCGGGGTGGGTGGCTCACTTGGTTAAGTGTCGTCTGCCTTCAGCGCAGGTCATGATCGTGGAGTCCTGGGATCGAGCCCTGTGCCAGGCTCCCTACTCAGTGGAGAGCCTGCTTCTCCCTCTGCCTGCTTCTCCCTCTGTTTGTGCTCTCCCTGTCTCACTCTTGATCTATATCAAATAAGTAAAATCTTTAAAAAAAAGTTGTAAGTTGTCTAAGTATTTGGGGATTTTCCAGATACCTTTGTTATTGATTTTTTCTAGATTAATTCTGTGTTCTGAGAACATATTTCATGTGATAATTTGTTAAGATGTTTCCTGTGGTCTAACTGGTGAATCTTCCAAGTGCACCTGAAGAAAGTACTTATTCTGCTCTTCTCAGCTGGAGCATTCTATGAATGTTGGTTAGCTCAGTTGGTTAATAGTGTTCAGCTTTTCTTTATTCTTACTGATTTTTGTCAATTGCTGAAGAGGAGTGTCGAAATATCCCACTATAATAGTGGATTTTCACATTTCTCTCTTCATTTTTATCAGCCTTTGATTCATGTATTTTGAACCTCTTGTTAAGCACGTACATGCTTAGTTGTCCCTCCTTTTCAGGGAACTGATCCCTTTCACATATGCATTGCCTTGCCCCTCTTTATTCCTGATACTCCCTCCATCTGACATTCTTCTTTGTCAGAGATGGATAGAGCCGCTACAGCTGTCTGTGAATTAGTGTTTGCATAACTTATCTTTTTTCACCCTCTTGTCTAGTTTTCCCAAGACAACCTTTAGAGCACATTAGTCAGCAGAGTGGAAGCACACAAATGAATTTTGAAATAAAACCGAGGCACAGCAAATAAGATCTGACCCAAGGGTCCAGATGCCTCCCACTGAGAATATAATCAGAGGGAGGAAGGCAGAACTTTAAATCTGAGAGTGGTGGGGGGATGCCTGTGAAGGAGGGAAGGACCCTGGGACCGAATTTTCAAGGCCAACTCAGCAGATGTCTTTAACTTCCAGATGCCTCCCGCACTAACTGGTGGTTTGAGACAAGCATGGTGGGTTGGGGGGTGGGGGTCTACAAAGAGCAATGGGAGGTCTCTGCCATGTCAGGAATGGGGAAGTCTACAGTGTTGTAAAGATTGTGAACATTCAACTCTGTAACAACGAGGTGGGAGGTATGAGGCCACAAGAGCTGTGGGGAGGCTCTATGCTCTTCCATATCATACGGCAGCAAGATACGATGAAAAATTACTCAGGTTACTAGTTCCATGGAGGAGCTGTAGCTGTAGGAAGGACTCCATGGAAAACAACTGGTGGGTCTAAGCCAAAATAAACCTCCCCACACTGGAGTAGCTATGGTGCTATTTTTCAGAGTGGGATACTATCACCTTGGTCACTTAGCTATTGGGGAAACCTTCTTCACCCAAAGTAGCAAGGGTCATCACAGCCAGACATCCCTGCTTTCTAGAACTCTTCATGCAGTTCTGTTGTTCTCCCTGAGTTCTTGCATGGCATCCGAAGCAGATGTGAGGGCACGTCCACTACCTGAGGAGCTTTGTTTGGAACTTTGCCATTGAACTCTTACACTTCCAGCTCTTGAACTCTTCCCATGGCCCACTAGCCCCGCTTTGCACAACTTCTTGGCTGCTTCCTATACATCCTTCACTCTATGAGCCACATTGCCAGTGGAAATATTATTTTCCATGTGTTTAGGATGAGCGGGGTTAGTATTACTACCAAACAGAGATGTGTGCTAGTTAATACACATGTGGAAAGAGATGCAGCTGGTATAAAACCAACCCAGAAAATAACTAGATGTTACTGTTAATAAAGAATTAAATCCATGATTTTCCTTATATCCAATCACTCCGTGTACCATCACAGGAACCACACCATTTGTGACTTCAATCAGAACTTGCAGAGAGTTATCTAAGCCTTGGGGATCCTCAGGGCTCCTCCTGTTTTGAAAGCCAAAGATAGTTATGCACATACCAACTTTGAACCCCTCCCACTGAAGGCCAATTAAGTCATACACCAGAAGATTGACTTCTCTTTTTGGGTTAGCCAATTACATGGGAAGCTCCTTTTATAGAAACCTATATGGTGTTTTCTCACACCATTTTCTTTCCCAAAGTCCAGGAATTGCTTGGTGGAAAATAGTGACGGCAAGAAGCACAAATTATCACTTGAGTTACTCAGGTACCAGCTGCTTCAGAACCACTGGGAGAAGGAAATCCTCCCCGGAGTGGTGCACAGACCCAACCAGATGCCTGGGAATGCCTGAAGGCGTGTGCAGCCAAGGCATTTGGGTCAGGCTTATTTTTTCATGAGTGTGCCCTGATTTCAGCCTCAGCCTTGGCCCATGTCATAAGAGCTCCCAGGCTGAGTTCACCACCCATGGCTTCCCCAGGCCCCACCTAGTCTTTTACTTCTAACCCACCAATGCCTTTATAAATATTTAAGGTGGGTTTCTTAGAGATAGCATAGAGTTCAGTCTCAATTTTTACATCTAATCTGGAAATCTGTCTTTTAACTGGAGTTTTTAGTCCACTTATATTTAATGTGATTATTGATATGGTTGCATTGAAATGTGTCATCGGACTATTTTCTATTTGCTCCATCTCTTCTCTACTTTTCTTTCTCTGTTGTCATTCATATTAATTAAGTTTTATCCCTTTTTATCTCCACTATTGGCTTATTAATTATACCTTAAATTTTTTTTAGTGTTGGCCTTAGGAGTTACACTCTATGTTTTAATTAATCATGGCCTACTTTAAGATAGTAGTGTACCACTTCACATGAAGTGGCATTACTTGCCTTTTAAGCCATAATAGCTCTTAGTGAAAAATTATGACCTAAAATATTATTATACAGGAGCGCCTGGGTGGCTCAGGCAGTTAAGTGTGCAACTCTCAGTCTCAGCTCAGGTCTTAATCTCAGGGTCATGAGTTCAAGCCCCATGTAAAAAAATAAAAACATAAATAATTAAATTAAACTAAATAGTATCTGAATTTATGTTGTGGTAGTAAAACCACTTCATAATTCTTTTGTTTATTTTGCCAACAAATTGTCTGTAGGAAAAACATGAGAAACCTTATATATAAATGCAGTCAAAGTGACTGCAAAATGAAGAGTAATGATGCTGGTCATGTTTACGTAGCCTTAAATTTCACCAACTTGGTATATAAAAAAATGGCTGATTATTTGTCTTTTGTTTTCAGATATTGCAGCTGTGGAAGAATGGTTAGTAAGGATCACTTTACAACATGGATTAAATATTTATACGACTGAAGGAACGCTATTGGATAATATCCGAGGTAAATGCCAACAGATAAAAGTAAAATGGAATTCATAATATTCTTCCAACAAACCTTGTACCCTACTGTATACCAGACTAAGTCCGAGAGAGAGAGAGAGAGAGAGAGAGAGAGAGATGAACGTTACCCTCAAGGAATGACAAAGAATTAAATACATGTGGTTAATTGTTAATAGGGGTCTGCAAAGGGTGCTAGCGAAATACGGAAATATATATTTTTCTATAACCATGTTGGGGTCATAATAAACAGTGGCTTTATAAAATTAGTTTTTGCATCTATTATAGAAAATATTATAAAAGACATTATAGAGAATCTTTAGAAATACTATAAAATATTTGTAATACTGATTTAGAAAATATTATAAAAGATACTGTTCATTGGATTTTAGTCTCCTTTATAATGACTATCAGCAAAAATTCTTGCTCATTCTTTGTTAGAAAATTTACATTTTTTCCATGAAAAATTGGTTGTTTTAAAGTTATGAATACTGAGTGATATGACTGTCTAGACCTCTCTTTTCCAATTGTCTGGTTTATAATCCAACTTTTGGATCATCTGTAGCACTATAATATGAAAATTTTTAAAGTCCTCATTCCTGGACTTTGTATTTTTCCTTATTCTCCTCACCTTCATTTTTAAGAAAAGTTTTTCTTTAAATTCCAGTTAGTTAACATATGGTGTAATGTAAGTTTTAGGTCCTTTTTACTTTCTTCTTTTACTCCCACTTTGATTTGATGCTGTATAGCATGCAGAGTAAAGATAAAGAAATATTACATTTTATGGAAAGAATTTTCTGGGTAACTTTAAGAAAAGTAATAATGTCTCCACCCAACCATGTGCCAATTAAAATCAGACCTCTACAAACAGAGCTAGGAATCTGTCATTAAAAAGAGGAAAATCCGGGGCGCCTGGGTGGCTCAGTGGGTTAAGCCACTGCCTTCGGCTCGGGTCATGATCTCAGGGTCCTGGGATCGAGCCCCGCATCGGGCTCTCTGCTCGGCGGGGAGCCTGCTTCCCTCTCTCTCTCTCTGCCTGCCTCTCTGTCTGCTTGTGATCTCTGTCTGTCAAATAAATAAATTAAAAAAAAAAAAAGAGGAAAATCCCCACAAGTGATTCTGATGTACAGAGGATTAAGAACTGCTTTAGAGAAAAGGCTGCCTGTGTGCCAAGAGACACCAGTGCATCTATTTTTGCAGGATTATTTGTAATAGGAGAAAGGAGAAGCAGCAGAAATGTCCATCAGTAGGGGAAAGACAAATGCCTGTAGTGTATTCTATTAAAACGAAGGAAATAGACCACATATATCATCAAGAACAGAAATCAAAGCATTGACAGAAAAGTCAAGTTTCAGAATAGAAGAACATTTACTTAAAATTCAGAAAACACATAAAGCAATGTTTTATACTATTCATGGGTACAGAAATATTGTAGTAAAAATATAAAAACGTGGATTAGAAATAGATGCAGCCAGGTCACGACGGTTGCATTTGGGGAGGATTTGGGAATGGGGCCATGAAGGGGACAGAGATATCTTCAGTCATATCTATAGTGTTTTACTTCTTTAACCAAAATTAAA
This sequence comes from Meles meles, assembly GCF_922984935.1. Classification (NCBI taxonomy): domain Eukaryota; kingdom Metazoa; phylum Chordata; class Mammalia; order Carnivora; family Mustelidae; genus Meles; species Meles meles. The sequence goes on from NC_060071.1 coordinate 121,391,257, forward strand.
ATATCTGCAACAAAAATGACAAAACGTTGTACTTTCTTATTTTGTCAGTGTCCAAATTTTGAAAAAATAGTCATTTATTCAATAGCAATTGCAAGCTTTTTGAGGCTGCTATTTTGAAGTCCTATGCTAGCTACGTTTAAGGACTAAAGTAACAATTTATAATTATTTCAGTTTTTTAAAAAAAATTGAAGTGTGAGTCATTTATATATCGAAATGTACCCAGAATATTATATACTGCATTTAGATTTTGGGTGTACACTTATTTAGAATGAACGGAGGTATGGCGGTAGCAAAGAGTTTCGCAAGTTGTTAAAGGTTCCAGATGCAGAAATGAGATTCTGGCATTGGAGAAGCTGGCAGGGCGCATGGTAAGAAGTGTGGGCTTTATTTTAATTATAATGAAAAACTGTTCAAGTGTTTTAAGCAAGAGAGTGACAAATTTGGATTTATGCTTTCTAAATGGATCACTTTGGCTGCTGTGCAGAGAACGGACCCTCGGAGAAGGATGGCAAGAATGGGGAAAAAAAAAAGATTGGTTAGCAGTTGTTGCACTGGTCCCCTTGGGAGGTGATGCAGAGGGTGTGGGCTGGGGGTGTGGGCTGGCTAGTGGTAGAGATTTTGAGGAGCTGGCTAGTGGTAGAGATTTTGAGGAGTTAGAGTCTTCAGAATACGTTTTGGAAGAAGAGCTGGTAGGGCTTCCTGGTGGACTGGGGGGTGAGGGAGACAGAGGCATTAGGACGAATCCTAGATTTCTTACTGAGCAATTAAGTGGATGATGGTCTCATATCCTGAAATGCTGACACGGGGGAGAAAGCATTGAAAAGTGGCAATTAAGGGTTAAAGTTAGGGTTATAGTGGGAACTCTTTTCTTCACTACTGACCCAAAAGAGATTTTTTAAAATATTGCCCTACTTCTTAATCTCCAATCCATGTCCTAGACTACTTCACAGCAACTGCTCCTAATTCTAGCCACTCATCTCTTCTCATACTTTTCTGTCCCCTTCTTGGCTTCTCAGTGATAGTCAAGACTTTTAATCACTCCCTCATTCTAAAGCATTTAAAATACAGTATCTGACTTTGAGGAGCATGTACATAAGTAAAAACGTATTTGTTTGTTTGTTTTTAAGATTTTATGTAATATTTGACAGTGAGAGAGGGAACACAAGTAGGGGGAGTGCGAGAGGGGGAAGCAGGCTTCTCGCTGAGCAGGGAGCCTGATGTGGGGCCCCATCCCAGGACCCTGGGACCATGACCTGAACCGAAGGCAGACACTTAACTGACTGAATTGCCCATGTGCCCCCAAATGTGTTTTCAATTCAATGCAGTCATGCTCCAGATACAAAGTCCTATCTCCCTGTCCTCTAAGATCTGGTTATTAATTGCCTGCATAGACATGCTACGCCCTGGAGAGTCAGTCCAAATGTCTCTGAATTTCAGAGTAAATTCGTTTGGTTATAACTTGTTATTTCTTTCCATTCTAAGTTACACCGTGTCAACTGTGAAAAATACATCACTTGAAATTCTGGGACTTTGTAGCAGATCTGGGGGAGATGGTGAAGATTTACATTGTAGAAATATAAACAGCTAAAGAATTGATTATTAGATATCTCTTTTCAAAAGTGCTTTGACTATTTTTTGAAACTCAGACAGCAGTATTTTATCAAATTGCCCTGGCTTGCCTTTTTAACTCCCCTTTCTCTCTCTCTCTTTTTTTTTTTTTTCAGAAGAAAAAAAAAATCCTCCCATTTTCTTGTCATTAAAATGTCACATCATCCAGCTTCAACCCTTTGTGTGCTTATCCAAGAACAGATTGCTGGGTTGAAGGGAAGAACATGTCCCCCTCTGACTGATTTTCTGTTGTAATCCCAGCCCAACTTCTGTGTCTCTTCCAGAAGTCCTTCTCTGTGTCTCAGCCACTGATGATACCTCTCCTTTCCTCTCCTGGTGTTCTGGATTTATTCTGACTATTCTCTATCTGCTGCCATTTCATCGGAATGGGAGGACAAGTGAATGTGTTATGTGGGCTTTTGAAGCAAACGTTGTTCTCTAAATTATAAATGTCCTGTGATCCCACAATTCCATTTCTAGGGATAGATCCTGAAGCCAGTTGTACTTTCCAAAGATGGTCAAAGCAGTGTCTCCCATCCCACTTGCTTTTCTGCAGTAGTGACCGTACTGGGCCCCCATCAAGGGCAGGTAGACCTCATTCCTTCTACTCTGGAAAATAAGAATCAACCTATTTCTTAACTGATGAAGGGTGAGGTAATATACCCATTTGGGGGGACAGTGACAGGACCTTTTATAGTACTTTTAAAACCCTTAAAGGAGGGCACTTGTGATTAGAGCACTGGATGGTGTACAGAAGTGTTAAATCACTATATTCAAAACCTGGAACGAATATTACACTCTATATTACACTCTGTATTAACTAACGGGAATATAAATAAAAACTTGGAAAAACAAAACAAAAAACTCTGAAAGAATAGCAGTAACGTACCCCAAGACTGCAGCCACATTTTAAACACCTAAATTTGACTTCTACAGAACCTATTCTTCAGTGGGATCTTGGGACTATACTGACAAAAAAAGATATCGCCGAAGTCTATCCACATGTGGTAGATCTCAAAGTGGCCAAGTGTCCCTGTGCCAATGATGTAGCGTTACTTGGCTTCACTCTGAATAAAACATATAATGGTAAGTTCACGGGCTTTGCTGGAAGTTGGATGTGGAGTCTCATACTTTGTAACAGTGATGTTTCACTGGCAGAGCAAATTAGATGCATAGACTTCAGGGAGTAAAAGTGTTTCCTAAACGTACCTTCGAATTTACTCTTCATCACTTCCCCTTGTCTACTTGCAGGTGTGACTTTTGACTATGTCCATAGTGACTCTAGTGTCTCTCCGAATTTCATGTATCCCCTGCCACCTCTGAATACGTTACTTCCTCTCAGGGATTATTCGTTACCTTTCTAATCCTTCTGCTATTCCTGCCATGTGTACATAGGTATCATGTTCTAAGGCATCATATCATAACATTATTTTATTTATTATGTATGTGTGTTTGGATTAACATTGTAGTATTTAATAGCATCTTTTAAAAAAAGATTTTATTTATGCATTTGAGTGAGACAGACAGAGAGAACTCAAGCAGGGGGAGCAGCAGGCAGAGGGAGAAGCAGGCTCCCCACTGAGCAGGGATCCCAGTGCAGGACTCCATCCCATGACCCTGGGATCATGACCTGAGCCGAAGGCAGATGCTTAATGACTGAGCCACCCAGGCGTCCTTTAATAGCATCTTTATTATAATGTATTAGTAGTTGTTTTTCCTAGGTCATTGGTAGTTGCTTTTCCTAGGTCATTGGTGACCCTCGAGTCCCCAGCCCAGTAAATGAGAAGGGAAATAAAAGAACTAAAAGATAAGAAACAAAATTTCATTACTCATATGTAATATGTGCATCCAAAAATCCAAAAGAATCAGTAGCCAAGCAATCAGAATACAGGGCACTACGAAACTGAGGAATGAAATAACAACATATAAAAACCATTCCACCAAAGACTAAAGATTATAATTTTTAAAAATCCCATTCAGAAAGTAACAAACCCCCAAATATTCCTAGGAATAAACAAAGAAACAGAAGAGTTTTTTTTTTAAATTTATTTATTTATTTATTTGACAGAGAGAGATCACAAGTAGACAGAGAGGCAGGCAGAGAGAGAGAGAGAGGGAAGCAGGCTCGCTGCCGAGCAGAGAGCCCAACGCGGGACTCGATCCCAGGACCCCGAGATCATGACCCGAGCCGAAGGCAGCGGCCCAACCCACTGAGCCACCCAGGCACCCCAAGAAACAGAAGAGTTTTAAGGCCTGTTGGACAGAAATTATAAAACTTTAACAAAGGTCATTAAAAAAGACTAAAATAAATAAGATATTTTATGTACATGAACAGGAACTTCTACTATTGTGAAGTTGTTAATTCTCTCCAGATTTATCAGTTGGTTCAATACAATTCCAAGAAAACTTACAGCCGTTTTTTTGGCATGTGTGGAAATTGACAAGCCAATCCCAAAACACATATGGGAGATTGAAATAATGTGAATAACATAATTTCAAAGAAGAACAAAAACTTGCCATACCATGACTTATTATAAAGTAATAGATTCAAACAGTGTGCTTGATATGGGGTAGACACACCCCCTTGCCCAAAATGTCTTCGAATTCCTAATGGCTTAGTAGTTTTGTGTTCTCTAGTTTTTCGAGCCTGCTTGTGCTGAATTGGTTTAGATGGAAATTGCGTCTCTTCCTCCTCTGTGTCAACCAGATGGAAACTCAGCTCCTATTCTGACTTTTGTGGCTGCCATGCTAGGACCCCCTCCTTCTCTCTCTCCAAACACTTCCCTGAGCCAGGAGAGGAGTGATTCTCAGCTCTCCTGTTCCATTCTGTCACGTAACGAAGAGTCACAGGAGAGAAAGAGCAGCCTTCACTCCTTGGGGTCTCACTCAACCTCTCCAGAAAAGAAATAGCTTTAGCAACTCCCCCACACCACCACTCCCCCAGCTGCCTTCCACTCTACTGCAACAAAAAAGAAGTTCCCCCAGGATCTGAGCTGCTACTTCCTAAGTTTGCAGTTCCTTTGTGAGGCCCTTGTCTGTCCCTGCCCCACCCCACCCACCCACTCACCTCCCCCATCTCACACACCCAGCCACAGCTCCCTGCCCGCAGCCTTCATACCACATGAGGTTAATTGTGGGAACAGGTCTCTGGGAGCCCCGTGGGTTCCCGTCCGGACTTGCTACCCACCTTCCTCCTCTGTGACACTCCCAGGGCTTCTGCCCTGCCTCTCATCCCCGTTTTGTCATCACCCCCAGAAACCTAAGCTTCCTAGGTCACTTATGGTTCCTATACCACACACAGTTCTGGATTTAATTTGACCCAAACTTCTGTCCCTTTCCATCTACCCAGAGCCATTCTTGGCGTTTGTGGGCTGTCAGTAGCAATCTCCCCCATATGGCTCATCTTTTCTCTGAATGGCCCCTTCAGTTTGCTGCCCTAGAGGGTCACCTGGCCGGTCCTAGTAACATACCCTCTCACATGCCTCTGCATGTCTCATGCCCAGGGGTGGCGTCATCATCCTTGCTCCTTGGGATTGCTTCTGCTCTGTCTTCCCTTCAAAACTTCCAGTTCCTTGGAACTCAAGACTTTCCCTCCCTGCAACTCCTCCTGGCTGCAGCCTGTGCTGACCTTCCTGTTACTCACACTCCCTCATGGATGACTTCAGCCTCTGGACCCCAGCCCTCCTCACCATGCTATTTTTGTCACTATTTTCAGTGACTTCACCATCCCGTGCAGTGCTCGGCTTCAAGGCCTCCTCTTCTCCAGTGATCTTCCCCCGTCTTCTATGCCCATGTTCTGGACCTCATTGTCTCCAGTAATGCTGTTATCTGCAGAATCTCCGCCATGAGCATCTCACCCTGTCCACGACCTCCCCATTCCATCTCTCCTAGTCCTCCTCCAGCACTGCTTTGATCTCACGGAGACTTTCCCCACTTCTCAACACCCTTTCTCTCTACCTTCCATAGGTTGCATAGCCCACACTTATCCACACTTCTGTAACTCCCCTGCCCTGCTCTGTCTTCCGTCCCCATGCAGACCCAACTCTGATGTTCTACTGACTGGTCTCTCCGTCAGTTCACGATCACACAAATCAAGAGGGCACCCAGCACCACCCAGAAATCCTGTCTCTTTTCTGTGGTATATTTATTTTCCAACTCTGCAAAATGACCTTCTCTCACACCTCTTCCCACTCCTCCAACCCTCTGCATCATCTTCTCCATCTCATAGTTCATATAGAGAACCATGACGGATCCCAAGGAACTCCATTGTTGCCCCTGCAAACCAGCCTCTCTACTTGCATTCATACTTGCACAATTTGCCTTCTCGCCCGTTGCCTCATGAGAAGTGTCTGCTGCTGTCAGAGTCACCCCCCCCAACCCTGTTCTTCTGGACCCCACTCCCTGCAGCCATCTGAAGCACTCATATCTATGCGGCAAATGTCACCTTTTCCTCTGCATCACCTGCTCTCCCTCCTTCCTGGATTGGGTCCATTAGCATACAAACAAACCCTAACATTTCCCATCCTAAGCATCTCTCTGTTCTCCTTCAAAGCAAAATTTGTGCAGAGAACTTTTTGTAGATGGCGTCACATTTCCCACCTCCTCGCTTTGTCTTCATCCCAGTATAGATCAGTGTTTGTTTCTCGCTGCTCTTCTGAAGCGTTCTTTCCCAGGATCACCCGTGATTTCCATATGGTCAGTTCCAGCAGTGGATTCTTTTTATTTTTAAGATTTATTTATTTATTTGAGAGAGAAACAGAGAGACAGGGTGCACCTGCGAGCTGGGGAGGGGGCAGAGAAAGAGGGAGAAGGAGGAAGCCAATTCCTCACCAGGCAGAACCTGCCCACAGGGGTTCATCTCATCACCCTGAAATCATGACCTGAGCCAAAATCAAGAGTCCTGACACTTAAAGAATCTGCCCCACAGGCACCCCCAGCAGTCAGTTCTCATTCTTCATTCTACTTTCTTTCCCAGCAGCAGTTCTTACAGTTGACCAATGTCTCCTCAAAATGCATTGTTCTCTTGGCTTTCTCAATACCACCTTTGATTTTATTCCACCACATGAGTCACTCCTTAGTTTTCTAGACAGGTTTCTGGTTGGTGTGGCCCCCCAAGTGTTGTTGAACTCGGGACTTTGTCCTGGGCCTTCCTTCCTTATGGAATTACGCCTCTCTCTGAGAAACTTAACTCAGTCCTTCGGTAGAAATGCTATCTCCAGGTCCATGATTTCCCAAATCTCTCTTTCTGGTGCTAACTGCTCCTTGGAGACAGAACTCATCTATTCAATTATCTATTTTACATTTCCTCTTGTTGTATAATGAGCATCTCAAATACAGAAAGTCCAATAGACAACTCTTGATTCATCTTCCTTTGAAATCCATTCCTCTCCAGTATTCCTTATCCCAGTAATATCCACTTGCTCAAAACTAAAATCTAGAACCCATTCCCATTCTTCCTTTCACAACATTCCAGGATGGTGCTGTACCCAGTGTGTATCCCCAGCATGACCACTTCTCCCCTCTGTTGAAATCTTAAATCAACATGGGTTTTCCACGAGACTAATTCATAACTTCTTTTTTTTTAAGATTTTATTTATTTATTGGACAGACAGAGATCACAAGTAGGCAGAGAGGCAGACAGAGAGAAAGGAGGAAGCAGGCTCCCTGCTGAGCAGAGAACCCGATGTGGGGCTTGATCCCAGGAACCTGCGATCATGACCCGAGCTAAAGGCAGAGACTTTAACCTACTGAGCCACCCAGGCACCCCTAATTCATAACTTCTTAAATGGTCTCCCTATTTCTATTCTTGCCACTGTATAACCCACCTTCCATACAGCCACTAGGGTGATCTCCTTAAGGGTAAACCAAATCGTGTCACTTCCCTGCATCAAACACCCAGTGGCTTCCCTTTGGCCATTAGAATAAAATCCAAACTCTTCACAAAGGTCTACATCAGCTTCTGTAATCCTGGTGATCATTCGTTATACAGAGTGGCTTGTAACTTGAGTCTAAAAGCATTAACCAAGATAAGGCATTTATTGCACTGCTTACTTCTCTGTTAAATATTTCTAAACTTTGCAGGGGTCTGGTCATGTGATATCATAGAGGACACTGGTAGTCATTCCTACTTAGACTACAGGACTGGTCATGTGATACCATAGAGGACACTGGTAGTCATTCCTACTTAGACTACAGGACAGTGTTATCTGTGGAATGAGACTTAGTGCTTAGAAAGACAATGCTTGTCATTAGCTTTCCTCTTCCTGGAAAAAGTAAATGATAACAACACTTCTAGCTATGTCTTTGTCTACACGGAAAACAGCTGAGCGTGAAAATAAACACTTCAAGATATGATGGTCCTACATTTATATTTGGGAAACAGAAGATATGTATTAGATTATCAACTGTTCATAGGCTCCCCCACTGCCATCAATACTTAATGCCAGTTGACTAGACTTCAGGTTAATATTCTATACTTAAAATGAAAGACTCTCAACATTCCTACCCATGGCCAAAAAAGGGCAAGATCAAGGTCTATGCAGTGGGTTCCATCTTCTTTTACAAGGTTCTCATGAGGCATTAACAAATATTTTTTCTGTTTTTTAAATCACAAATATTAAAGTAAATCAAAGATAGTTTCTTCCTCTTGGAATTTTAAGTTTCTTCTTGGAGTTTTTAAAGTATTAAGTAAGATTGTATTTCCGAAATAGGAATGTGTTTATGCTTACAAAAATACCATCAGAAAAGAAAAAATCTCTCCCACTACTCTCTTCTGTTCGTGAATGAGGTCTGTGAATTAAATTAACAAAGGCAGATTAGCAGGGGAAAAAAGCACACAGTTTTTATTATTATTTACATTCATGGGAGTTAAATGAATAGAAGTGAATATTGAGTGGTTAAACTTGGGGGCATAGATACCATTTTAAGAAAAGAAAGAAGTTTGGGCTTCATGGGATGATAAATTATGGGGAAGTCACTAGGAAATATATGGGCAGAATAATGAAAGAGAAGAGCTATTCTAGTAAAGTCTGTTTATGCAGACTTGTCTCAGTGCTGATGCCGCTCCCATCTCTGGTGATAAGAGTGCTCTTCTCTTCCTGGTACAGGAGTCAGGAGGCACATTTCCCAAAGGGAAAATTATGCTCTTCTTTTAGGCAGGTAAGGAGATGGTGGAGAATGCTTCTTGAGTCTGTTGATTCTCAGTTGCCTTCAGCTCCAAGTAATCCTTAAGCCAGAGTGGCATATTTGGGGTGGCGTATTCAGATCCCCTTAAATATAAAACAGAATCCTTAAAATTTAATTCAGATGGTTGGCTAAACTTCTATGTTAACCTGAAGTCACTTCATCTTTCCATTGCTTGGGAAATGAGATCGAAATTGAGGGGAGGGGAGTTGAGGTGGGGCAGAGAACTGTTTGGAAGGTAGGATAGATGAGGACCCTGGCCCCAGAAGATGGAGCACCATGGGAGTGGGTTATTTGTTTTGTAAAGTTTTCTAGACTTAACCTTCCTTTCTTTTCATGTTAGGAATTTACATAGGCCTCAGTTCTTCCGGGTTTTGGGATTACGACGATATCTTGTGGTTTAACCTGACGGATACGATCTATTCCCAAATTGGAGAAGGTAATTCCTCTAACTGTATCTTCTTCACCTATCCCATGTATATCAGCACTTGATCAATATTGATGAAATGTCTTTGCTTTGCTGGGAGCTCACCTTTTCCTTACTTTTTAACTCCTGGTATGATTTTTTCCCTTAGAACACAGAGAACTTTCAGTGGTGGATATGGTTTTAACAAATCACTTTTTAGTTATCCTCACCTCTCTGGGGTGTTTTGTAAGTGGAGATCTCCGTTACCCATCATCCTCTGTCTTAATGGTATGTGAATTGTGCTGAAATATCTTTTGTAACATAAAGTGAAGATTCTTGATACTTGAGCTCTGTGTGGCGCATCTTAGAATTTAAATGCTTTTTCCATTTAAAAAATGGAAGTGACTTTTTCCTTTGCCTTCTAGTGTATTGAATATATCCTTGAAAGTGGTGCTAGTTTTATTGCTATACAATTTATAGTAAGTTTTAAATATGTGCACGTAGAAGATTCTGCATCCATTTTATAGTTATGTGTGTTCCCCAAATACTTTATGGTAACTTACAAAGCTAAATATAATATTACAAATTAACACAAATTAAAAAGTTAATTTTGGGGGCACCTGAGTGTCTCAGTGGGTTAAAGCCTCTGCCTTCGGCTCAGGTCATGATCCCGGGGTCCTGGGATGGAGCCCCACACTGGGCTCTCTGCTCAGCAGGGAGCCTGCTTCCTCCTCTCTCTCTCTCTGCCTGCCTCTCTGCCTACTTGTAATCACTGTCAAATAAATAAATAAAATCTTTTAAAGAAGTTAATTTTGGGTTTGAAAGAAGGGGAATATGCATTTTGGTGAAGATATATACTATGCATACCACGAAATTCTTTTTTTAAAAAGATTTATTTATTTTTAGAAAGAGAAGAGGGAGGGGTTGAAAAAAAGGGAGAGAGAGAACCTCAAGCAGACTCCCCATGGAGCAGGGAGCCTGACAAAGGGCTCGATCCCACAACCCTGAGGTCATGACCTGAGTTGAAACCAAGAGTCGGACACTCAACGGACAGCTACCCAGGTGCCTCTCATTACATGATTTTTAAAAGTATCTGGGATCCTTTCTGAAATTAAGTTGAAGCACAAATAAATTAATACAATGGTGAAACAAAGCAAAGACCAAAGAAGACATCTCCAGCATATTATTTAAACTGGGTTAGAAGCTGGTTTTAGTGTGTGATGCTCGTAACTGCTGGGATACAGAAAGCATCATTTCCCTTTAGTATAACTCAGATTGCTGTGCTTTGTTTTGCCTTCTGATATGCAAGCAAAAGCTGAAGTGTTGTTTTTTTTTTCCTTGTAGTTTTCCAGAGCAGACTTTTGTGGTTTCGAAAGGGTAAGAAACTTTAATTCCCAAGGGTTGGTGAAAAGCTAGGTGTTTCCTACATGACCTGAGAGATGAGGGGCAAGACAAGAACCCATAACATAGATCATTCCTGTTACTATGATCTTATTTACAGTTTGAACTTGAACATGTCTCCAGCAAATGTTAAGCAATAATCTCCCCTTCTGTTTTGAAGGAAGAAGTGCCTCTCCCTATTCAGAGGTCTCCCCGACCTTTTCTTTGTATGTTCTGTCCAGGATTCTGGGAGTGGTTGAGGTGTATTCTGCACAATGGTGCCCAGCTGGAAACAAAGTCAGGGCTGAGATTTGACTAACACTTTTCTCCCCAATCCATCTATCCCCATGTGGGTCTCTGCCTACTTGGAGAAAGGCTAGCCACAGTTCTGTTTCTGGCCTTGGGGTGTGGGGTTAGGGTTCCATCAGTTTTTTTTTTTTTTCTTTTTCTTCTTTCCTCTCTATTCCATAGTCAAGTTTTGTATTTCAGCATGGTCATTCCCATCAACACATAAGCATGCTTCAGTTCGGAAACCACTACAAAATTACGATTATTCGTAGGCTTTTGCTGTGTCCCTTCCCCTTTCCATCCTTATAAAGGCCTGTGGGCACACACCCAGGTGGGCACACACACGCTTACTCCAACCATCTAGAAGGGAGGAGCACTTCTGTCTTAGGACGCAAATGGGATTAACTTCTTGCCATACTGATTGGAGGAAATGTGAAGCAGAGAACCAGGAAGAGCAGACAGTCAAAACTGATGCACATTAGAAAGAAAAGGGGGAAGAACCTGTCAAAATAGGACCCCAAACCTAGTTCAACTCTATCATTCAAGAATGAGGGTGAAGAAAAGAAATTTGTACAGATAAGACAGGAGAGCTTACCCCCCAGAGACCTCCATGAAGGAATGGGGTGCCAGAAATAGTGACAGAACTAGACCGTGAGCTCTCAACCCAAACAGAGGCAGGCACCAGGGCCATGATCTCCTCTCTGGGATCTGTGTCTAGCGCGGTGCCTGGCACAAGGTAGGCATTTAGTAAATATTTGTTCAAAGAATGGAATTGGTATAAAAAGTAACAGTTACAAATTTTGTGTTTTGTACTTGGGCAGAACCAAAACTCCAGATAATACAAGGACTGGAGATAATTTTCAGTGAGTCACCAACCCATTTTAAGATCCTTGTTTTATAGGAGAATCAATATGGAGAATAATTTTGGAATTTGATAGAAAAATGTATAGTTCCACACAAATGAGTTTAATGAGGATAATTACCATAAAAGAAAAAGATATATAACCTAAAGCTTCCAACCCACCAAAGGAAGGAAAAAAGAATTAAAGGATAATTCATTGGTTCCCATTAAAAAAAAAAAAAAAACAAGAAAGGAGGAAAACAGATGCAAAGATAAAAAATGGAAAACCAACTATAAAGTAAGATGTTAGAAAACAATCCAAACATATCAGCTAAAACTAAATCACACAAAAAATGATAAGGAAACGAAGGAGACTATAACCTCAGCTTTGTTCCTTACCCTTCAGCTCCCACTAACTTCCATTTCCTGTCCACCTGCCTGTTAAGTCAAGGGTGCTGGGGATGCTGGGACAGTTGGACTCACTCAAAGCCCAAGCTCTGAGGAACCTCAATGAGAAAACCTGGCACGTCTTTCCTCTCATGGGTCATGTGAGAACAAGACATTTGGCCACAAAGACATGCAGGTGGAGGTCTACAAGGTGAGGCTCCTGGAGAGAGCTGGGCTTGCAGAGCTCTGGGACACCCCCCGCCCCCCCCCCCCCCCCAGAGAAGGTTTCTGTCGATCTTGAGAGAGTGGCTGGTCTTTTGGAGAGAATCTGATCTAATCTAATCTCCCTGCATCTGAGGTGAGCAAGTTGGAGGAGACCAAAACAAGGAAGCCATTTTCTGGTTCTGAGGTGAGAGAGGAATGGCAGCCCAGAGGTGGAGAGACCTCTCGGCCTTCTGTCACTCCAGTATCACCACATTCTGAGGTGCTCCCCAAACCAGACCTGAGCATTCCCTTGAAAATACATCGAAGCCAGCCTAGCATTCTGAGAGCACAAGATCTTTAGAATCAGAACATACACTGTTGCTGGTGGAGAAGACAACAGACAACAACTGGACAAGAATGACAGAACTTAATCCACTCCTTTAGCAATGAGTCAATGAACACCTTTTACTGGTTCCTAAGATGGTACTGAGATAGTAGCAAGAAAAAAAGACCTCTGACATTTATTAGCTTAAGGTTTCAAGTGCCACATAAAAATACTTTTGGGGACTGAATACCACAAATTGCAATTAAAAACGGAATAAATTGAACGGTAGAAGACCCACTGTTTAGAGGGTTTAGATGCAAAGAAGTGGCATAGAAGATGAAGAGGAAGACACTTCTGAGACCGTCTAGGGAAGATGAGTAAAAACCACTGGGGCAAAGATAAGTCTTGGAGGATAATCCAGGTCTAAGAGATGAGAGAGTTTTTGGAAGGAATAAAAAAGGAATGGATAGAAGACAGGCAATAGTAACACAAATAATAGAAGATTACACTGAAGTTAAAAAAGACCCAAGGCTATCTACTGAAAAGGCCCACTATATCCTGGAAGAAATGAAAACCATGTATGCATCTGAATCTGAAGTTGAAGGGGAAAATATTACAAGTTTCCAAACAGAAGGAACAAAAGCAAATTATGTCGCTGGTATTAGATTAATACAACAGTAGAAGCTGGAAAATAGTAAAACTCACATCTACAGACTCTCAAGACAAAAGGACCGAAGTCCAAAAATCCTATTACCAGCCAAGAGAGTATTCATTCATCTTTCAGACTGAGAAAGAATTTGGAGAATACATCACCCAGTTATCCCAGCTAAGGAAAGAACTTTAGCAAAATAAAACACTGAGCACAAATATTGGGGCAAAAAAGAAACAAGAAAACAATGGTGAGCAATGGTTTCTCTCATTTTATCTAATACACATGTTTTCAGTCTATGTGGATTAAAGTGAAGTGCTAAACGAAGATCTTGAAAGAGAGAGAGCATGTTGCAAGGGAAATTAGAATTTTCAACGTCTAAAAATTATTATTTTCAAATAGCATGACATTCCCCATAGTTAAAAACCAAAAAGGTTATATAAAGATCCACATTGAGAAGTCTCACTCGCTCCTTTGTCTGTATCCACCCTGTTTCTTCCCATCCCCACCATCTTTTATCTTTTCAGTGGTTTTTAAATGTAAATTCAAATAATTATGAATATGAATTGTCCTCTTTTTTTATACTATATTCTAAATATATACTTACTTGTTGTTTTCACTTAGCAACATATCAGGGGGAATATTCCATATTAGTACATAAAGAATGGCCTTTTCCCCCCTTCTTTCTTTATAGCTCTGAGTATTCCATTTTGTGAACTTCCCAGAGTTGACTTAACCTGTTCCATACTGATGGATGCTTGGGTAGTTTCCTCATCTTTTGCTATTACAAACAATGTTGCCATTAACAATTTTCTACATGATAGGTTTGTAGTCCAAGTACATGGGGACAATACATTTCTGGAACTTGGACCGTCAGATCAGTTAGTAAATACTTACACAAGGAATAAGTACTTATGCAAGTTGTCCTTCAGAGAGGCTTTTACTATTTGCAAGGATATTATAATAAATCTTCTCAAGCTAAAATATTTCAGCAAAACTCAGGGGATTTTGTTAGTGATGAGAGGGGAGGAAAACACGTATTCCAAAAGTTGCAAAGTAGTGTGGCAGGGGAGGAAAGGGAACAAGTAAGTTCTTCTGAAAAGTATAGGGATTTATCTTTAGGTAAGACGTTTTTTATAATGATTGAAGGAAAGATGGAAGGAATGGGATATATGTGGCTATTTGGGCAGGTGGTTGAAGGAGTTCATACTTGATGATTAGTTCATTCACTTACTCCTTCATTCAACAAATAGTAGCTGGGGATCTGCTGTACGCCACATTTGTTTCGACAAGGGGGATTCTGTCTGTGGAATGCGACAGGTAAAGTCCCCCAGTTTCCTGAAGCCTACCGCTCTATTGAAGGCGGTGGACTTCAGACAGGGTCATAAACAAATGCATAATGTGACTGCAGATTGTAATTTGGGCTTGTCCACATGAAAGCAGGGAAGAGAAATAGGGCCTGAAGCAGAGATAATACAGTATTTTAAACAGGGCGATTCTAGCAGACCTTCCAAGTAGGTGAGCTTTAAACAGAAGCTCAAATGACCTCTAGGAATGGTTTTAACAAAACACGTCCAGAAAGAAGTAGTAAGTACAAAAGTCCTAGATTGGGAACTTATCATGAGGTGAAATCTGTTAGCCTCCCCAGTCTGTTCCATGGACCCAGCAGGGACTTCAGGTTAGTTCTTTAAGGATAAAACTCAAACTCTTTGAGACATACAAAAGCTTTCCCAGTCAGAGCCTTCCTTACCTTCTTCAGCCTTGTCCTATCTGCTCTTACCTTAAGCTCTCCTTGCCAGCCATAGTAAATACTTGCCTTCCGTGAGATGAGCCAACCCTTCAGGCACCTCGACTCAATCACAGATGTCTTATCTTCTCAGCAGGCCCTCCCTCCTCTTCAATTTCACTTGGAGAATTTCTCCTAATACTTCAGGATTCCCTCCCTGACCCCAGGGTGCCCCATCTGTGCAGTCTTCAAAGCTCTCAACACTAATTCCTGTCATTCACCACCCTCCTCTGAGTGGCTCACTGACCAGCCTCACAACACTTGAGGTATCATGTCAAGGCCAGTCTCATCTGCCACATATGCAAATAAGGTCCCATGCTGGCTTGCAGGTAGGGGGTCTCGGTAAATATTTGCGGAATCAGTGCATGAGTAAATGGAGACAGACGGGAGCTACACCTTGCAGTGGCTTATTAGCCACGTCACCATGAACTTTGAACCAGCTCTAGCACCCTCTGGACCTCAATTGCTTCATTTTAAAATGGGCATAACAGTACCCACCTGTCAGGTGAAGTGATTAAGTCACATCATGTAAGAACAACCTTCGCACGATTCATGATACAAACTTAGAAAAATAGTTGGATCCTCACCCCTACATGGCTAGTCAGGACCTTCTGAAGGCAAATGACAGAAACCAAACTAAAATTGATTTTTAGCAAAGGGGAAGCTGTTAGCTCACGTAAGTAGGAAATTCAAGGTGGGGATGGATCCAGCTTCTAGACATGATTGGACTGAGTGCCTAACAGATGTCTGTAGGACTCTATCTTCTCCACGTTTGGGTCTGTTATCCTCTAGAATAGCTTCATCATCAGTCAGTTTTCTCCAGTTTTTAGTAGGAATAGGCACCAGGTTTCGATGTAGTCAGGTTAGTGGCCCCAGTAAGAATGAGCTCTGTCTTTACCGGGAGCCCCAGGACGTCTGGGCCCACTCATTAACCTGACTTGGATCACGTGTTTATTCGTGACCAATCTCTGCATCCTGACTTCTTCCTTGGAATGAGCCCAACCTGATCGGCTGAAATTATCCCCAAGGATGTTCGCTGGAATTTTACCAGTTTGCTTCCAAGTACGAAAAAAAAGCAAGGACTCTAAAGAGAAAGAAAACAAAGAAGTCAAGGCCCAAGAAAAATTCTAGATCAATTGCCTAGATATTATAACTGATATCCTGCAAACCTGAAGATTTAGATTACATTTGATGTAACAGCTTCGCTTGAAGACACTACACCATTGAAATACATTGTTCATTCTATTTTGAAGTGCTTTTTTGTTTGTTTGTTTGGCAGTTTTATGGAGATATAATTCACATAGCATAAAATTCACCCATTTAAAGTGTGTGATTCAGTGGCCTCTGGTACAATCACAGAGTTGTGCCACCATCCCCACAATCTATTTTAGGACATCTATTTAAAAGACTTTTAATGCACAGATTATAAACACTTTCTTGCTGGTCTGTAAAAATGCAAGGTCTTCCTTTTGTCTCAACAATACTTTGAACATGAGAATCTTCCTATAACAAAGCCATCTTCAAACCCTCACACGTAATTCATATCCAGCATATACAATCTATAAACTTGTGACCCATCATGACTGTGATAACTGTCTGACAGCTTCTGATAGCTCCAGAATAATGGTCTTCTACTGACTGACCCCAGCGTCTGTCACTAACAGAGGCCAATTCATGTCAAGTTTTCTTTTATTCCTTTTACATGTGCTGTTCAAAATGCATGTTCTTGTCCCTTGCCCTCACTCTCCCCCCTTTTCTTTTGTTGGCATACAATTTTTCTCCCTTTATTTGCCCCCCATTCCTAAACTATGACAGTTTAGAATTTTTTATCAGGTTTTTCAATTTTATATCTTAAGTCTACCTATTCCCTAAATGACATTTTTATTTCTTCATTGATTCATGTAGGTTGACTATATCAAAGGAAAATTGTGGTATAATGAAAGATGTTTTGCTAACAGAGAACACTTTGAAGGTAAAATGAGACTTTTTTTTTTTCAACATGATGGCATATAAAGACTAAATAAAATATTATAAATAAAAATAGGATAAAGTAGAAAGGTAGGCTTGCTTTATATAAATAAGTCAGTGGCCTAAAACTGAGGGGAAAAATTAAATCTGAGACAATAGGCATGCTCCGTTATAAATGCAAGAAAACTGTATTTGCATATACTTAATTAATGACACATTTAGAAATATAGATACTGCTTGTAATTCTGCACCTTTCTATTTTATAGTTGATTATGTTACTATCACCTTTGATAGAAACAGGACTCTAAGTGAGGTATGGTATTAAATATTTTATTAGTTTTACTTTTATTTTTTAAAGATTTTTATCTGAGAGAGAGAGCACAAGAAAGCACGCACAGTTGAGGGCAAGGGTAGAGGGAGAGGGAGAAGCAGACTCCCCTGATGAGCAGGGAGCCGGACACATGGCTCGATCCCAGGACCACTGGATCATGACCTGAGCCAAAGGCAGACACTAAACCAAGTGAGCCACCCAGGCACCCCTGGTATTAAATATTTTAAAAAGTTAAGAAATTTTATTTCTTGAATTGTTTCATGGATTATTATTCATCTAAAAGATGGCATTTCTTCAGGCTGAAAAACTTCATCCGTCTTTGCACCCAGTTATGCCTCTACTTGGGTTTAATGGCGATTACCTAGTGATGTTAAATCTGGACCTACACAGTAGTTCTAGAAAAACAACCCATGCCAGGAAGAGATGCTTTGCAGTGTTTTCTGGACTCCCATCCCCAGAAGAGAAGCAGAGACATGGAAGAATTATCACTAGTATTTGTGGTCGGTCAGGACAACACAGTAGTTTGCTGGTTTGTTTGCTTAAGATTGCACAGATTAGAATTTACATTTTTAAAAGGTGTTAACCTTTCCTTTCTCTTTTTGTAGTCAAGCTCTTGTTTTTATGCCAAAGAACCATTTCATGAATGGTTACCTTGCTTACCTCATATTTTGAAAGGAATGAAATCTTTACCTTCAACTGTGTTAACATTTCTTGTTGACCAAGAGCATAGTGCTGGGATCTACCTCTTCTCCAGCCAGGTGGGTCATTAGGTGATTACTCTTGATGATACAACAATGAAAATTTATCTTAGCAAACATTGACTTCCAAGGTCTTTTTATCTGTGGCAGTACAAGTTGATAAATTAGCTACAGCAGAATCATTTATGGTTAATAATATAATTGAAGGCACTCTAGGGATTTCTTGCCTCTGCTGGTCATTCAGTTTGATGAAAGTAGAAAATGGGGTGCTCTTTGCATAGTGACTCTTCTTTGCTTATTCTCCAGGAGCATATAAGCTGACTTGGTTTACATAAAGTTGAGGTTCCATAAGATAGTTTCAACGAACAAAAAATTGGAACAAGCCTTAGACTCATAATTTTAGGGGAGAAAAAAAATTTTCTTCTACCCTCTTATGTTCAGTGATTGGGACCCAGCAAATTAAACTGACAAAAGACAGATTAACGGGAGAAGAGAAAATGATTTATGTGTGCTGTGTATGTACATGTAGATGAAAATTATTGAGGAGAAGCTCGAAAAGGTGGTTAAAATTTGGGGGCTATATATCATCTTAATAGTTTAAGGGGACAGGTGAGAAAGGCACTTAAGGGAAAACAAGTGAAGAGATAATGGATTAACGGGAACAAATAGGAGATCAGAAAGTTTGCGATGTTTGTTCATACAGTTATGAGTAGTTTCCCCATCTCCCTCAGGGCCATAAAACTCTCCAGGAGGAGTAATTTGGGGTAAGTTTTATTTGCATTCTCCCTCTGAGAGTATATCTGTTCTGAAGAAGAATTAATGGTAGCCTTATTTCTTGTGACTTCCTGCTTTTAGTCGGAGAAGGGAAGGTGTTTTTTTTCACATCTGTTGAATCTTAAGTGTCTTCAATTTATAATAATCTCTTACTAGTGGCATATCTTGGGTACATATTCTGACCCACATCACGATCCAATAGAATTGGCATGTAGTCCAGGCATCCACATTTTTAAAGGATAGTTTGCCATCACAGTTATGAGCATGGTCATTGGAATCTGTCTTTGGAGTTCAGCAACGGTTCTATAATAAAACCTTATCATGCCATATACTATAGAAGCTTAGACAAATTATTTAGTGTCCTGAACTTTATGTTCAACATCTATAAAATGGACACATAAGGCAGGGGGAGGCCGAACAAAGACATATGGATGGTTGCTAATCCCTTCAGTTCTATGCTGTGTTAATGGATGTGTCCCTATCTTAATCAAAATCCAAGTAGGAGAAAACACAAAAAAATTGTAACATAGCCTAGTAATATTAATGGTAATAGTCCTCTGATTTGCTTTTCTACTTCTAGAAAAGGACCATTGCTTCTGTTAGCATCCTGAGAAATAACAAACCAGGATTAAGACCAAAATTTCCAAAATTCATGTTTCCTTCATCATTCTCTTCTCCTGTTGGAATGGTATTCCATCCACGAAGCCATTTTCTGTATGCTTATGGTAATCAGGTGTGTACACACTAGATTTCATGCTCGATGTAGGTGTAAATCATTCACTTATTCTATGCTGAGTTGTTATACATCAGACAAAGAACAGAGTCCCTCTGATGATTAGGGGGTTTAGAAAGCTCAATGAAGAGAGAATGAGGGGCGAGGAATTAGTGACGTGGATAGAAACAAAATCTTCTGCAAAGTTTTGGTGAGCAGTAGAGCAGTGAAATGCAGAGCAGGAGAAAGGGAAGTCAAGCGAAGATTGAGAGACAGAAGGAATTAGGCTGTGCTGATGGGAATTATTCAGTAGAGAGAAAAATTGGTGGTGCAGGTGTGAGAAAGAGGGCGCGCGCGAGAGAGGAAGAATTCCTGGAGTGACATTTCCAAGTAGGTGAGAGGAGATGCCATCTATGAACTAGAAGACAGGTTGGTCTTAAGAGCTCCTATAGTAACAGGAAGGAGGGAGAGTTTTTGGGTTCCGAAGTTGATGTGGGTATATGTGGTAGTGGAAGGGTGTGGAAGTTTATCTTTTATTTTCTCAACAAAAATCAAAATTATTATCTGAAAGTGAGGATGGAGGAGTGTCAGGGGTTTGGAAAAAGAGAACAGAGTTGCCCAGGGGGATGGGAGAGTGTGTTGACTGAGGGAAGCAGGTGTGATTGCATATACTTTATGCTTATGAAGTCCACGTGCGACCAATTCAGCACTACTGAGTATTGTTCTCCATGTTCAGTTGTGGGGGTCCATACATGTTGGAAAAGACAGAGTTGTATTTAACCACAGCTGGAGTTTTACCAAGGAATTATTAAGGAGTAAAAGAGTGTACAGAAGGGAATGTAATAAGACAAAGCAAAAAATTATGAAATCAAAGAGATGAATATTAAACAGTTGTAAACAAACTATTTACTTGCAGAAAATATGATTGCCCATATAGAAAAAAAACGATACATACAAATTTTTAAAAGAAGCGGAAAAGTTAAACAAGGTGGAAAGGCAAGTCAATTTCATTTCTACACATGATCAACAAATTTGGAAGCATAATTTTTATGATACTGTGTATAAGAGCAAAAACAAAACAAAGCAAAATGACATACGAAAAACTACAAAGTGGAGCACCTGGCTGGCTCAGTCAGTGGAGTACACGACTCGATCTCAGGGTTATGAGTTCAAGTCCCACGTTGGGGGTACAGATTACTTAAAAATAGTATCTTAAAAAAAACTATACATAAGAATAAATCCAAGACTCTTAAGATCGCTGTGTAGAAAATTATAAACTTTATTGAAGGACATTTAAAACTTTTTAAAGACATGGATATAAACCTACTTGTGGATAGGAAAACTTGTCTTGTGATTTCTTCCTCAAATTAATCTATAGGTCTAATACAACTTCAATCAAAATCTCCAGGTTTGTTGAAGAGTTTAATTCTAAAGTATATATGGTATATGTCAATTCTACCTTCGCTTTTAAAAACTTCAAACAAAGCAAAAAAAAGTATATCTGGAAAAGCAAAAGACCAAGAAAAACCAAGACACTTACGAAGAAGAATAAGGATGAGGGATTCGCACTACCAGATTTTCACACTTTTAAAAAAGTTGTAGTAATTATGATAATGTGGTTTGGGCCCAGGAGCAGACAAATTGAGCAATGGAAGGAAATAGAAAGCCCATGAATAGCCCCATTGTATCTAGAAGGTTGATGGAGGCCAAAAATTGTTTGACTCTTCTGAGGGAAAAATAAGAGATTGCTCAAAATAGGATGAGAAATATTGGTTACATATGGAAAATGTTGAAATACATATCCACAGTGCAAGTCCAACTCCTCTCCTAATGCGTTAATAATTTAAATATAAAAACTTTAAAAGGAAAATATAAGTGAATATCTTTCTGAAATCAGGGTAGGGAAAGCCTTTTAAAACAAGATAAAAAAATAGCATCACTTTCATTAAAAAGAATTCTGGGTCTGTAAGATGGCAGATTAAGAAGCTTTCGGCCTTGTTCTCCCACAGACACTGAATCAGCAACAGTGTACAGGTCGGATTACCTTTGCAAGAACTCTAGAGACCCGTTAATTAGCTACAGAACCCAGACCAACACAAAACCAAAAAGGGATTCTAACAAAAGGGTCAGGAAAATTAACCCATCTGCACCCCACTTCCAGCCAGTCTAGTGTGGCACAACCAGGAGGAATCCTCCTGCTCAAGGGATCCTTCCTTGGGATAGAAATAAAAGAGTGGACCTTGCATGCAACATTCTGGCTTGTCTGAGGGCTCCTCCAGGGACTGCTTTCTGCTTTGCTTAACCCGGAGCACTGACAGGGTTTGTGTGGAAACAGCCAAAACGAGGAGAGTAATGTTGGCAAGATGGTAGAGCAGGAACCTTTATACCCTCCCTTTCCTCCAGAGACACCAATTTCACAAAATGCAGACCAGAATACCTTTACAAGAACTCTGGAATCCACTTGAGAAGCTACAGCTCAAGCCAAAGAGATTCCAACAAAAGGGGTAGGAAAACTTGCAGCATTTTCCATGTCCATCCACACGTCTCCTCCTATCTGACTTAATGCCGCACAACTTGGAGGAAAACACTCTCCCACCAGGGATCCTCCCAAAAGGATAGAAACAAAAATAATTAACTGTGTGTCCAACATTCTGGCTGGACGGGGGAAATCTGTGTCATCTGACTCAGAGCACTGATGGAACTGGCAGCCTTGTTGAGAAACTGTTGAAAACAGTTGTGATCACTGTACCACTTTACAGCTGCAGTTCTCCAGCCACACATACCAGAGGCAGCAAGAGCTTATGGGCGTCTGGAAGAGGAGGGATCAACAGCTCAAGCAATTTGAGACAACGAAAAACACAACACAAGCCAGAGAAAACACATCCTTAGAAGAGATTTCAGAAGTCCTAGAGCCTCTAGCTGGTCTGATCGGTAAGAGTCTGCGTGAGGCCAGTCCGTAAACACTGGGAGAAGTGGTTTTGTGATGAAATGCCCACATCTCAAAATAATAGCATGACAAGGCATGCCAAAGAAACAGGGACATGTGGCCCAACCAAAGGAACAGAATAAATCCCTAGAAAATGACCCTAAAGAAATGCAGAGCTATGAGCTGCCCGACAAAGAATTTTAAACAACTGTCATGAAGATGCTCAGTGAGCTAGAAGAGAACAGATAGACAACTAGAAGAAATCAAGGAAACAATGAACTAATGGAGAGTATCAAAAATAGAAACTATAAAAAGGCCAAGCAGAAGTTCTGGAGCTGAAATTTGAATGACTGAACCAATACATTCACTAGAGGAGTTGAATGAACAGCAGATTTGATCAAGCAGAAGAATTGGCAAACTGCAGAGAGGCTGTTTGAAATCGAATCAGAGAACAAAAAGCAAAAAGAGTGAAGAAAATTGATGAGAGCCTCGGGGATGTGTAGAGACTATCAGACATACCCAGGCAATATGGGAGTTACAGAAGGAGAAGAGAGAAAAGGGGGGCAGAGAGAGCTTATTAAAAGAAATGATGGCTGGAATTTCCCAAATCTGAGGAGAGAAATATGCATATAAACTAAAGAAGCTTAAAGAATTCCAATCACAATAAATCCAAAAAGGCTAACACTGAGACACATAATAAAAATGTCAAAAGTCAAAGACCCCCCCCCCAAAAAAGCCAAAGACATAGAATCTTAAAAACAATGAGAAAAGTGACTCACTACATACAAGGGAGCTTCCATAAGATTATCACTGGATTGCTCAGCAGAACCATTGCAAGCCAAAAGAGAGAGGGATAATATATTTAAAAAGTTGAAAGAAAAAAAAAACTGTCCATCAAGAATACATTTGGCCGACTATTATTCAAAATTGAAGGAGAAATTAAGATTTTTCCCAGATAAACTAAAACTAAGGGAGTTCACTACAACTAGATTGGTTCTGGGAGTGGAAAAAAAAAGCTGAAGAGAGTCCTTCAAGTGAAAAATAAAGGATACCAGACAGGAACATGAAATCACATGAAAATAAAAACTTTTCCTATAACATAAATACATGAGCAAATTTAGTAACTTGTATTAATGTAAATTTGGTGCATAGATTCACTTTTAATTCTTGTATAGAAATTAAATAAGGGGCGCCTGTGTGGCTCAGTGGGTTAGGCCTCTGCTTTCAGCTCATGTCATGATCTCAGGGTCCTGGGATCAAGCCCCGCATCGGGCTCTCTGCTCGCCAGGGAGCCTGCTTCCCCCTTTCTCTCTGCCTGCTTCTCTGCCAACTTGTGGTCTCTCTCTGTCAAATAAATAAATAAAATCTTTTTAAAAATAAATTTAAAAAAGAAAATAACTTTAAAACTATAAATCTATGCTGATGAGAATATAATATAAAAAGATATAATTTGTGATATCAGGAACACAAAATGGGAGGTAGAGCTGTGTAAGGATATTTTACATGCAATAAAGCTAAATTGTTATCAGATGTAAAAGAATGTTACAATTTTAAGATGTTTATATAATTGCAATGGTTACTACAAAGAAAAAATATATATGATATATGCACAAGAAAATAAGAAGGGAGTCAAAGAATGTCACTACAAATGATCAATGAAATGCTAAGGAAAGCAGTAAGAGAGGAAAGGAGGAGGGGCAGAAGCCTACAAGACGCAAAAAAACAATAAACACAATGGCAATAGCAAGTCCTTCCATATCATAATTACTTTAGATGTATATGGGTTAAAGTACCCAATCAAAAGACAAAAATAAGCTGAGTGCATAAAAACAAAAACAACAACAAAAAACCCCAGGATGCAAACATGTGCTGTCTATAAGAAATTCACTTTAGCTAATACACATATAAGCACACAAATAAGCTGAAAGTGAAAGTATTGGAAAAAAAATTCCTTGAAAATGGCAACCAAAAGAGAGCAGGGCTGGCTATGTAAATATCATACAGAATAAACTGTAAGTCACCAAGAGTTATAAGAGACAAAAATGGTCATTATATAATAATAAAAAGTCAATTCACCAAGAATATATAATAATTAAAAATATTCATGCAAGCTTCAGAGCTCCTAATATATGAAGCAAAATTTAAAAGAATTGAAGGGAGAAACAGCAACATAACTGTTGCACCCTTCCATACCCTATATTCAATAATGGATAGAAAAACCAGACAGAAGATAAATAAGGACACAGAAGATTTGAACCACACTGTAGGCCAATTAGACCTAACAGACATAATCCCATGACTCCACTTAACAACAGTGGAGTATAAATGCTTCTCAAATACACAGAGGATTCTTTAGGACAGAACATAAGCGAGGCCACAAAAACAAGTCTCAACACATTTAAAGTGACTAAAATTATACAAAATGTCTTTTCTAATCTCAATGGAACAAAACTAGAAATCAATAGCAGAAAGAAAATTGGAAAATCCACAAGTATAAGGAAATAAATCAATGTATTTTTAAACAACCAATGAGTCAAAAGGGAAACTAGAAAATATCTCAAGAAAAATAAAATGAAAACAAAACACACCAAATTTATGGGATGCCATAATAGCAATACCAATAGAGAAGTTTATAGCTATAAACATATACGTTAATAAGGAAGAAAAAATCTCAAATCAACAACCTAAATTTACAATTTAGGGAACGATAAAAAGAAGAACAAATCAAACCCAAAGTTAGCAGATGGAAGGAAATAATAAAGACTAGAGTGGAGATAAATGCAATAGAGAATACAAAAATAATAAGAAAAAAATCAACAAAATTAAGAGCTGATTCTTTGAGAGTTCAACAAAAATTGATAAACCTTTAGCCATAATCACCAAGAAAAAAGAGAAGAGTGAACTAAAACAAGAAAATAAAGAGAAAACATTATAACTGATACCACAGAAATAAGGATTATGAGATTATGAAAAATTATATGCTAGCATATTGGATAATCTAGAAGAAATGGATAATTTCCTAGAAACCCATAACCTACCAATAATAAGTCATGAAGAAACAGAAAATCTGAACAGATCAAAAACTAGTTACAAGATTAAATCACTAATCAAATACCTCCCAACAAGGGAAAGCAGGATCAGGAGCCTTTATTGATTGAATTGTTCCAAATATTTAAAGAAGTAACATCGGTCCTTCTCAAACTCTTACCAAAAAATTGATGAAGAAGGAATATTTCCAAGGCCATTCTCTGAGGCCAGTATTACCCTAATACCAAAGTTAAGAATACTACAAGAAAAGAAAGCTAGAAATCAATATCCCTGAAGAACATGCATGAAAAAATCTTCAACAAAATACTAGCCAGCTGAATTAAAGAGTGCATTAAAAAGGATTATATACACATGACCAAGTAAGATTTAATTCTGGAATGCAAAGGATGGTTCAACATATGAAAATTAGTAAAATAAGTAAATGTAGGATACCACATTAACAGAAGGATGATGAAAACCCATGCAGTCATCCCAAAATGAGACGGTGAAGAGGAAATGGACCAATCAGATCTGCTGATGGGAGGGTGAATTACTACAAACTGTTTCGGAAAGCAATTTGGCATTATGATCCTATAAATTACAATGATTGCCTATACTATGATTCACCAGTTTCACTTTTTTTTGACAAGGGAAACATATGTTTGAGGAAACATGTTAAAGTTTTCATTATGGCACTGTGAGTAATAACATTAAATAACTGAAAATAATCCAGATGACCATGAGTAGGAGAATGAATAAATAAATTGCAGTTGATTATCAAAGCAAATGAACTGAGCTATGTGCAACATGTATGAATATAAATAATGTTGAGAGGAGGAAAAGTAAGTTTTAGAAGACAATGTATAGATGGTGTCTTCTTATAAGGAGCAAAAAGTGTAAATTCAAGTAATCTATTTCTTAAACATGCATACATACATATTGCTAAAACTAAAACAAAACAGAACCAAGGGAATGAAAACATAAATTTCATCTCAGAATATGGGACACCTCTGAGGGAAGATTCAGGATAACAGGATTGGAGAGAAAGAAGAAAATGCAAAGTACTAGCAGCACGCTAATTCTCGGTCGGGTTAGAATGTCAGTTCCCAGTTGTTCGTTATTATGAACTAAAAAAATTAAAAGTAAGCTGTACATGGATCAATAATTTAAAATTGAAAAAAACACAATGAGATGCCATTGTTTTCATTCAGGTAATCAGTAAAAAGTAAATTTTTATAGTATTTGTGAGGTTTGGGAATACACTGCTAATGGGCATATAAAGTGGTTCAGGGAAATTGAAAAGCATTTTAGAATTTCTGTTAAAATTATACAAATATGCACAGGCTCTGACTAAGCAACTCAATTTTTCAGGATCTGCTCTAGAGATACACTTTAACACAAGTACAGAGAGACAAGTGAATGGATGCTCCTTGCAGTATAGTCTGTAACAGCGAACATTTTGATACAATGTAAAAGTGTCCATTAGTAGGAAAACAGTATCTCCAGTAGGGTATATTCATAATATTGGAAACTATGCAGCAGTATAGAAGAATGTGAAGATCCACATGAGCTAATATAAAATGATCTGAGACATTTTTGCCAAGTGCAAATGTAACTTATAGAACAATAGGTACAGTATAATGACATTTTGAATGTATTGTTCAAAGTGCCTTTCCCTCACCCACCCACCCACCACCGGGCCACTAGTAACATTTACAGGAGCCAGAGCCAGAGTAAAAATTGGGAGGTTCTCGTATCTTGTGTCTAGGAATATGGATTGTGCTCTGCCAGGATGAGCACTAATTTCTGAGTGATAGAAGACTTCATGTGTTGCTCAGTACATTTTCTCTGTAATATGCATGCCCTAAACATGCAGTCCAGCACAAGGTTAAAGCTAGTCTAGAGTGCTAGGATGGCAACTAGAGAGAGAATGACATAGTTATAGAAAAAATATATATATGTGTAATGTGTGTGTGTGTGTGTAGAATTTTAAAATATAAAAGAGTGGTTACCTCTGGGGAGGGACAGAGGAGACCACAGTTATGTAACATAAGGTTTTTTAAAAAGGACAATTTTTTGGATGTTGGTCAAAGAGACTGCATCTATAATGTTTAAGAAAAGCCTGTTTTCGGGTATAACTTCTCACTAAAATTAATTTTTAAAAACAACTTTAAAAAACTGAAATCTTCATCTGAGTAAGACGTAGGCCATTAAAGGAGGTAACAAGCAAGGAGAATTCATCCAATACAGGATCCGATTTCTCTTCAAGCAAGTCTTAATTGAAAGATGAGGGAACAGAGAAACTTACATGGTGGAGTATATTTGAAGATTTACTAAGGTCCCAGGACACACTCTTGTAAATGTCAGTGGGCTCTCGCACACAACACTCGTTCACATACATCTTTGCCAGATGCCTGGAACCTAATGTCTTATGTCAATATGAGGTAAGCTCTCTCCTTCCTATCCAAGTACACCCAACACTTCATCCTTTTATGATCCTCCCCACTTGGGAGATGATGGGATAATTTCATTCTTTTATACAGTCACCATGCACACTGTGTTGACCTGAGACTCTGGCACATACACCGTCAATCAAACCGTAGGAAAGGACTGGGTGGGGAGTCTGTATGTGTGTCTGCAAGTGATGGGTGTGGGAGCGTGGGAGAGACCACGCTGTAGGAATTTTCTTATGTCATAAGCTCAGGCTGATAGGTTAATGCTGACTGTGAGACGACATCTGCTTCAATGAGGTATCATCTTTTTATTCCCTTAGGTGTGGCTTTCAATCGACGGCGGCAACACTTTTGAATTATTAGCTGATTTTCATGACGATATCATAAAGAATACTTACCATAGTTTTTATACTTCAGATATTACTTTTGTTTCCCAAAGTGGAAATGTTTACTTGACCAAGGCAGGTGAGAAATTTGGTTTTACTGGTGTTGGAACTACATATGAGCCAGGGATTAGAACATATATGAAAAAAATCTCCCATACTAATCAACTAATCTTAAAGTCTCAAACCAATTAGAGGTGACAGATTTTTAAAAATTACTTTCATTGGGGTCAAACACACATAACATGAAGTTGACCATCTTATTCATTTGTAGGTATATAAGTTTGGGGGTATGAAATACATTCAAAATTTCTGCAGCCGTCAGCACCATCCATCTCCAGAACTCTTTCAATCTTGTAAAACTGAAACTCTATATCCCTTAAAAAATAAATCCTCTTCCTGGGTGGCTCAGTTGGTTAAGCGGCTGCCTTCGCTCAGGTCATGATCCCAGCGTCCTGGGATCGAGTCCCACATCGGGCTCCTTGCTCGGCAGGGAGCCTGCTTCTCCCTCTGCCTACCACTCTGCCTGCTTGTGCTTGCTCTCTCCCTCTCTCTCTGACAAATGAATAAATAAAATCTAAAATAAATAAATAAATAAATCCTCATGGGGCTCCTGGGTGGCACAGCCAGTTGGGTGACTAATTCTTGGTTTAGACTCAGGTCATGATCTCAGGGTTGTGAGACTGGGTCCTCTGTCAGGCTCCACACTTAGCATAGTGTCTGCTTAAGATTCTCTTCTCCCTTTACCCCTGCCCCCTGCATGTTCTCACTGCCATGTGCATGCTCGCTTGCTCTCTCTCAAATAAATAAATCTTCAAAAATAAAAATATAAAAGTAAATCTTCATTTTCCCCCTTCCCACAGCCCCACTAACCGCCACTCTACTTTCTGTTTCTATGATTTTGACTACTCTAGGTACCTCATATAAGTGGAATCATACAGTATTTGTCTTTTAGTGATTGGGTTATTTCACTGAGCAGAATGTCCTCAAGGTTCATCCATGTTGTAGCGTGTATCAGAATTTCCTTGATTTGGAAGGCTAAATAATATTCCATTGTGTATATATGACATTTTGCTTATCTTTTCATCCAATAAGTGACATTTGTGTCACTTTCATGTTTTAGTTATTTTGACATTTTATTTATTTTTATTAACATGTAATGTATAATTTGTTTCAGGGGTACAGGTCTGTGAATCATCAGTCTTACACAATTCACAGCACTCACCATAGCACATACCCTCCCCAATGTCCATCATCCAGCCACCCCATCCCTCCTACCCCCCCCTCCCCTCCAGAAACCCTCAGTTTGTTTCCTGAAATTAAGAGTCTCTTATGGTTTGTCTCCCTCTCTGGTTTCATCTTGTTTCATTTTTCCCTCCCTTCACCTATGATCCTCTGTCTTTTTTCTCAAATTCCTCCTATCGGTGCTCAGTGAGATCATATGATGACTGTCCTTCTCTGACTGACTTATTTCGCTTAGCGTAATACCCTCTAGTTCCATCCACATCATTGGAAATGGCAAAATTTCTCTTTTTGATGGCTGCATAATACTCCATTGTGTGTGTGTGTGTGTGTGTGTGTGTGTGTGTATACACATGAAGAAGATGTGAGAGAGATATATATATATATATATATATATATATATCTGTTAATCCATTCATTCTGTTAATGGACATCTAGGCTCTTTCCATAGTTTGGCTATTGTGGACATTGCTGTTGTCGTAGTTATTTTGAATAGCACTGCTATTAACATAGGTGTACAAATATCCCTTTGAAATCCTGCTTTCAGTTCTTTGGGGTATATATACCCAGAAGTGGAATTGCTGCTTCATATGGTAATTCTGTTTTTAACTTTTTAGACCTGAGAATTCTCTTTTCCACAGTAGATGTACTATATTACATTCCCACTGCCAGTATAAAAGAGTTCTAATTTCTCTGCATCCTTGCCAACGCTTGTTATTTTCAGTTTTGTTTTTGTTTTTGTTTTGATAACGTTCATCCTAGTGTATGTAAAGTAGTGTCTCTATGTTTTATTTGCATTTTCCTAATTATTGAGCATCTTTTCTTATGTTTATTAGCCCTTTGTATATCTTCTTAGCAGAAATTTCTATTCAAGTCCTTTGCCAATTTATTAATGATTGCTTTTTTTATTGCTGAGTTATAGAAGTTCTCTGTATATTCTGGATATTAATCCCTTTTCAAACACTTGCAAATATTTCCCCCCTTCTTTGGGTTGCCTTAAATCTACTTGGTTAAGTTAATTCCTATGTATTTTTTTGGATGACATTATAAATGGAATTGTTTTCCTAATTTCCTTTCCTGATCATTCATTGTCAATGTAATACAACTGATTTTTGCATATTAGTTTTATGTTGTGCTACTTTGCTGAATTCATTTATTCTAATAATTTTTTTTTGGTAGAATCATTAGGGTTTCTACATATAGGATCATATCATTGTGAAGAGAGATAATTTTACTTCTTCTTTTGTGATTTGGATGGCTTTTATTTTTTTTTTCCTTGCCTAATTGCTCTGGCTAGAATTTCTAATACTATGTTGAGTGGAAGTGGTAAAAGCAGACATCCTTGCCTCATTCCTGATCTTAGAGGAAAAGCTTTCAGTCTTTCAGCATTGAGTATATTGTTCACTGTGGATTTCTCATATATGGCTTTTATTATGTTGACATAATCCCCTTTTATTCCTAGTCTGTTATGTGTTTTTATCATGAATAGATCAGAGCACAGATCCTCAATATTTGGAGGACAGGGTCCTTTTTGCCCACCCTGGTTCCTGTAAACTGCCCCAGGAGTATGTACACAGCTCTGCCAGATGCCCCTAGTGGGAGATGGGTAGCTACTGCTAAGGACTGAAATTAACCACAATTTACTATCCAATCCTTCCTCTGTAAGTTGCAAGCCTTTGTAAATGTTGTCCAGGTGAGGAGACAGATTCTTGGTACTTCCTGCTCTACTGTCTTCCTCTAGGGGGTGATGGAGCTTTAGGATCTACAAAAGTAGGATCCTCTGAACAGCCTTAAAGAAGGGAACCGTGGAACATCATGCTATACTCCCATTTTCAATTTCTGTGATGTTTTACTTTCCCAAAAGCAATAATAGCTCCTATTTACTGAGCTGCATTGGGGCTTAGCATGTTACAAATATCATCTTGCTTAACAGTCATAGCACTGGCTGAAGTAGGCAATATTAGCCTACTTTTACAAATTAAATTGATGCAACTGAAATCACATGGCTTATAAGAGGTGGCATTGTGTAAATGTCATATGGCTCTCCGTCTACTTTAATTTTGTGATTTCATTGATTAAGGCTACCTATAGCTCCTCTCAGTTTATTTGTGCAATAAAAGCAACAGTTCAGATTTATTGACCTTACTGACAAGTGCCCAATCTTTTCCAACTTGGTTGAATTTTGTTAATCAGTCTTGGAGCCTAGAATGATAAAGGAACATGGTTCTCCATTTATGTCTGTATCTCTATGATCTGCATTCTCATTTTATTTTGCTATTCAATTATTAGGGCTTTGAGGTCTTGTTTTGTTGAATCTATTAATTTGTTAAGGTCCTTTGATGCAAAATATGGGAGAAAATTTACCTCCTTTTGGAATAGGCTTTGTCTCCACAGGATTCTTTATATCTTTTTATGCTATTAGTACCTTCTCTGCCTTTTCTTTCCCCTTTGCTCTGCTATTCCCCTACCTTCCTCTTTATCCCTTGGCCTTCTTCTTGCCTTCTCTTTTTCCTCTCCTTGCTCTTCCTTTCTTTCTCTCTAGTTCCTCATTGCAGTGAGTGCAGCACTGGTCAGACTTTCTGTTTACTCTTTTGTAATGTAGGTGGATTATTCCTGAGATCTGTTTGCTTCCCCTCATCCAGGCAGCACTTGAACTTCTTCTCTCAGTACAGTGCCTTGGAAGGTGGTAGACCTGGCTACACTCAGGAGGGCTTGATTTCTCTTCCTCTGAGTACCATCTTACCCATTGCCCACTTCTCTCTTGTTAGAAGCATACTACTGAGAGTCCTCTGGATTTTGTTAATCTATCTTCCTTCTCTTATTATGACCTCAAAGGTCTGGGTGTAGAGTAGTGTGACTTGTTACATCAAAATTTTCTCTTTCTTTCCTTAGTGCTTTCTTTTCTATGTTTTGACATATTGTTCCTTTTTCCTCTTTTGATTGTTGCTGGTGATTTTGGGGTTTTTTTTTTGGGGGGGGGGGCTACTTATTTTTGTGCTAAAATATACCCAGCACAAACTTAAACATTGTAACCATGTTTAAGTGTACAGTTCAGTGTCCTCAAGGGCACTCACCTTGCTGTGCAACCACCAGCATCCCTCTCGCTCCAGAACTTTCCCATCTTCCCACACTAAAATTCTGTACCCACTACACGATAACTTCCCATTCTTCCTCCTCCCACCCCAGCCTCTCAAAACTACTTTTGTCCCTATGGATTTGGCTATTCTAGGTACCTCTTGTAAATGGAATCATACTTTTTTTTTTTTTTTTTTTTTGTCCTTTTGTGACTGGCTTATTTCATTCAGCATGTCTTCAAGACATACTCAGGTTGTCACGCGTATCAACACTTCATTCCTTTTTGTGGTTGAATAACATTCCATTTTATGGATCGGGCACATTTTGTTTATTAAGGACATTTGGGTTGATGCGTGATGTTTAAAGTTTTTAGTGCTTACAAATATTGGTTTTATGAACAATTTATGTTCAAATTTTTGTGTAGAAATATGCTTTTGGTTCCCTTGGAATACATACCTAGGAGTCTAACTGGTGGGTCATATGGTGACCCTGTGTTTAACATTTTGAGGAACTGCCACACTGTGGCATACCGTTTCACCTTCCCACCAGCAGCACATGAACACTAGCGTTCCACAGCCTCGCCAACACTTGTTATTGTCTGTCTTTTTGTTTTCGTTACCTGAGTGGGTAAGAAATTGTATCTCATTGTGGTTTTTATTTGTATTTTACTAAGGACTAATGATGTTAAGCAACTTTCCAATGTGTTTAGTGGCCATTGGCACATCTTCTTTGGAGGAATGTCTGTTCAAATCCTATGCCCATTTTAAAATTGGGTTGTCTTTTTATTGTTGAGTTATAAGAGTATTTTATATATTTTGACTATTAGTCCCTTATCAGGTAAGATTTAGGTGTATTTTCTTTCATTGTGGGTTGTCTTTTTGACCTGCTGCATGGGGCTTTTTGATGCACAAACATTTTTAATTTTGATGAAGTCCAATTTATTTTTCCTTTTGTTGGTTGTACTTTTGTATTCTATCTAAGGAACCATTCATTGCCTAATCCAAGGTCATGAAGATTTACTTTTATGTTTTCTTCAAAGGGGATGATAGTTTTCATACATATTTTTGGTCTATTTTGTTAGGTATTCATAAGACAATGAAGCTATTACTCATATAAGGAAATAAAGCTGAAATTCAGGAACTTAATAGGCAAGGAGATCTACCTTCAGAAATATGGTCTCTCCAAACAGTGCTCAAGTAACACTTTTGTAGATTATTGGGTAAATTTGGGCCAAATTTGGAGATTTCTCATTAGGTCTAACCAGAGTCTGGAAAACACTGATTGTTTTCAAGACAAGAGTGAGGCTGGGTTTTTGCTGCTGCTGCTGCTACTATTTTTAATATGTCACCATTCTTGACTGTTTCACTTCAAACTAGTTTCTTCTGGTCTCTGATATGACTTTAAACAAGCTTTCTGACGTTTTCTGATATGGCTTCAAAAAGCAAGGTTTTCTTGACCTCAGTATTGTGTCCTTGACACCCACCAGCAGAATTCAGTGTTATCATCATAAAATCTCCTCCTTAGTCCTTCCTTGTTCAAGGATAAGAAGGAACACCAAATTCTTACTCCATTTCCCCAGATCTTCCCCACTGTGTTTATGTATTCTCTATTCTGTCAACAAAACCTTTATTCAATTTCTGTTAATATCGGGTGAAGAAGCTTTTTGGTGTATTTTCTGGGATACTTGTTGAGATGGTAGTTGTGCAGTAGCATTTCAGAATCTAATGATCAGCCATCATATGATTACAAGATAAACAAAAATGACTATGAGTAGTATTAGGAGGGGTTGGAGAGTAGAATGAGGTATGAACATTTGCAGTATTCTAGAAAGCTCCCTCGTGCTATTTTCCCATCAGTATTCTTCTAAGGGTAGCCATTCTTCTGACTTCTGATACCATAGATTAGTTTTACCTGGCTTTGAACTTCACATAAATATAATTATGCAGTATGTGTGTATACACACACACACATATTATTTTGTGTATATATACATATACATAGATATTGTGTGTGTATATATATTATTTGGTGTCCGACTTTTTTTTTGGTCAATATTATTATAACTGAGATTTTCCATACTGACACATGTGTTACCAATTTGTTCTTTTTCACTGCGGTGTAGTCTTGCATTGTCTGAATATTGTATTTATCTATTCCACTTCTAGTAGGTATTTAAATTGTTTCTATTTGGGGCTTATTCTAGAGAAGCCATGGACATTTTTGTATCAGTCTTTGGCTGGACAGAGCTTCCACTTCTGTTTGGTATAGTTCTGGGAGTAGAACTGCTGCATCATAAAGTGCATGTTTCTTTAGCTTTTGTGGGAAAACAAACAAAAAAACATTAAGTACTGTCAACACTTTCCCAAAGTGGCTGTATCAAACGACCGTCCTCCCAGCAATATGAAGGAATTCCAGTTGCTCCCCCTTCCCACCAGCACTCTATATTGTTAGTCCTTTGAATAGAAAGTCGTTCTAACGACATGTAATTGTACCCACTGAAGATTTCGTTTGCCTGAGCAATGATGTTGAGCATATTTTCATACATTCATTGGTCAATTTGTATCTTTTTTTGGTAAATTATCTCAAGTCTCTTTTTAATCAAGGTTTTAATGGAATGACTTTTTTTTATTGATTTCTATGAGTTTTTAAGGTATTACGGACACGAGTCCTCTTTTAGGAACATAACTTGTAAACATCTCTTCCCAACCAACAACCGGTCTCTTCTCTTTATGGTGTCCTGTGAGGGCCAAAATTATTAATTTTTTAAAAGTTCATTCTGTCAGTCTTTGCCCTTATGGATAGTGCTTCTTTCATATCCTACTTGAGAAGGCTATCTTTTGGCTATCCCAAAGTTATGAAGGTATTTTCCTGTTTTCTTCTAGAAGCTTGTTTTTATATTTGTTATATAGATCAGTGTGAAATTTCTATTTTTGTGTGTGGTATGAAGTGAGGGTTCTTTTCTTCCCTAATAGCTGTCAAATATTCTACTGTGACCTTAAGTTGAGTATTCAAGGTCATGAATAAGGTTTTTTTTGAAAACTCAATATATCCATAAAAGTCATACTACCTTACAGTTTTTGTAAAAACCATAACTGTCATTGTCATGTACAGACGCCCCATCAGATCATCTGAAGTGCTGCCCTCCACAGACATACCATCCCATGCTACGCCAGTAATAATCTGACTAATTGTGATGTCCTTGCTTGCTGTGGATTACCAATGTCCCAATAGCTGCCAGGCATAGAGGTCATCTGTGCATTCCTTCAATATGTGAGCAACTCAGTTCCAGAATCCAGCCTTGATATTCTCTCTTCCAGGGATACTTTGAGGAGAAATCTGTGTCACTTAAAGTCCTGGCAGGAAACGTAATTCCACACAAGTGTCTCACCTAGAGAGCCTTTATAAGGAAACTAGAGCAGTGGAAAAAGTTAAAGGAACCAACAATGGTCTTAAAATAACTAGAGATTAGCAAAGGGCGAAAACCATTAGCGTCCCTTTGAATTAAGGGATAAAGTAAATAAATAAGTGATAGATAGAAGGTAGCAGGTAGGAAATAGTATCACCTAGGCCCAATCAAAGCTAGACAGCAGGGACCATCCTGCAAGAGATTCAGTGTAAGAGGCTCAAAGCTGGTGTCAGTACTGCATCACTAAAGTAGGGCGAAGGGTAGGAGGAACTATGTAGACTTTTCTCTCCTTCCCTTGTCCTTACCTCCTCCTAGTGCCTTTCATTGGCCAAACCCAATCAGAACGCATCTGGAAACACAGCACAAATAATGCAATTCATAGGGGTCAGCCTTTCAGTGTCCCAGACAGAGAAAAGAAAGTCTGGGGATGGATCTGGGGGAACAGGCAAATAGAGAATAAATAGCACATATTGTGGAATAAAAATCAAACTAGACTAAGCAAGATTTCTTTGGAAACAGTGAAAATAACACCAAAGAAAATGGAACTAAATTGTCCATATAAGCAATAAACTATTACATATCATAGATACAACTAAAAAACATGCCCACGTGTAGAATGAATAAATAAGTGGGAAGACTCTAAAATGATAAATATACGTGCTAAAGATTGAGAAACTGCAAGCTGGAGACATTTCCAGTGATGCAGAGGTGGTAGCTGTTTATGGTTCCTAGCACATTCCCGATGTGAATGGCTGGATGGGTGAATGCATACTGAAAATAGGAAAAAAATAAAGGAAACTCAAATTGACAATAATATGTTATTTTTTTAAACTGAAATCAAAGCCGTGTCTGAATGATTTGAAAAAGAAAGTGTAAATCAATTTTAAAGGTGCAAAAAAAAAAAAAGCTAGTCTTGGATTTTTGCTGCTACAACAATGAATAACACATATTCTTCTCAGAACCTTCAGAGAAAAATAACATTACCTAAGAATTTGGAGCCAACCCAACCATTTATTCATGAGCAGAGCCAACAGAAGAATGTCGTAAAACTTGTATTGAACCAAATCTGAGACCCATTGGTTGTAAGATGACTTTGTTCTGTTAACACAAGTAAAAACTTCGATTTACATTTTGACACAGTGTTTTAACCGTGATGCTGAGTGATGCATGGATTACTCCAACATTATTTCCCCGGCCTACAGTTGCATTGCTTGGTGTGTGATAAGGCGATCCTTTTGAGTGTATTTCACTAGCAGAAGATAATGAAGTTTCATCTGTTTGTGAGTTTCTTCCTTTCTTAGGTCCTAGAAAGCACTTGGTTGTGGCTGTACAAGGAAATGTGAAACAGCAGTAATTCTTCCAGTGTCCTTTGCTTTACTGATAAATAGAAGCCCTGCTTTGTTTTCCTCTTACTGCACCCACAGTAACTTTGTTTCAATGCCAAATTATAATGTAATATATTTTTTAAAAGATTTTATTTATTTATTTGACAGAGAGAGATCACAGGTAGGCAGAGAGGCAGGCAGAGAGAGTGAGAGGGAAGCAGGCTCCCTGCCAAGCAGAGAGCCCGATGTGGGACTCGATCCCAGGACCCTGAGATCATGACCTGAGCCGAAGGCAGCGGCTTAAACCTCTGAGCCACCCAGGCGCCCTATAATGTAATATTTTTGAAGGCATGTTAAACATCAGTAAAATTTAACATTTATTATACTAGTGTTTCAGGAAACTCCAAGTCATGGACAGAGCAGACACAAACTCCACTCCCCTGTAGCAAATTGGCCACTGTATCGTGGGTGCCACCTGGTGGACAATGATTGTAAGACACAGCAATTATAAAAGTGATCTCAATCAAGATGTTGAAGTGTATTGTATGTTTATAGGTGAGCTAGGGCATATTGAACCACAGCAATTGTAATGGCTCATTTTATGAGTCGACGAGGCCAAGGGGTGCCCAGGGGAAGCATTATTTCTGAATGTGTCTGCGTCCAAAGGAGACCAACATTTGAATGAGTGGGCTCAGTAAAGCAGACTGCCCTCCCAGCATGGGTGGACATAATCCAATCCTTTGAGGGCCTGAGTAGAACAAAAGGGTGAAGGAAAGTGGAACTCACCCCTTTTGCTTCCTGCCTACTTGTGAGCTGGGACATCAGTCTTCTGTCCTTGGACTGGGACTTACACCAGTCCTCTTTCCGGTTCTCCATTCTCACGTCTTTGTCCTCTGGAGTTCCGCCAGACCCTGGTCCTCAGGCTGACAGACAACAGATCACAGGACTTCTCAGCCTCCATGCTTGCGTGAGCTAATTCCTCATAATAAACCTCTTCCCATGTCATACCAGCTTGTGCAGGGTGACAGGTGGGAATGACAAGAAGAGGTTGGATTCTCTTTTTGTCTTGAGGGGGAATCAGTGGGATTTGCGGATGGCTCAGATGTAGGGCATGAGAAAAGGAGAGGAGTTACGAATGACCCCAAGGTTTTGGACTGAGCACCAGGAAAAATGGCAGTTGCTGTGATAGAGATGAGGAGGACTTGGGTGGAGGAGTTTTCCTGGGGATTGGAAACTCAGTCTGGAAGGAGTTCAGCGTGAGATGCCTGGCGGCCATGGAAGGGACTGTCAGTGGGAGGCTAGATCTGGAGTTCAGGGAAGAGAACTAGACAGGAGGTTTAAACTTGAGAATTATTGGGCGCCTGGGTGGCTCAGTGGGTTAAGCCACTGCCTTCGGCTCGGGTCATGATCTCAGGGTCCTGGGATCGAGTCCCACATCGGGCTCACTGCTCGGCGGTGAGCCTGCTTCCCTCTCTCTCTCTGCCTGCCTCTCTGTCTACTTGTGATCTCTCTCTGTCAAATAAATAAATAAAATCTTTAAAAAAAAAAAAAACTTGAGAATTATTCACATTAAAATGGGTTTGAAATCCTAAAACTGGGTGAGATCTCCAGAGATGGTGAGAAAAGAGATTTAAAATTGAATCCTAGGGCACTCCAATGTTCAGGGGTCAGGGACAGAAGAATGGAAGATTGGGGTGTGGGTGTGGAAATTAGCCTTTGCATCTCAAGACCTGAGCGTTCTCTCAGGCTTTAGCCAGGGGAGGCGGCTGGCTCTCTGGACCCATGTCTGGTTGGATGTGTGCTTGTTGTATGTCCTACCAGATTACTGCTAGTGCTGCTTAACATGTTTCCATGAAGCATGAAAGAAACGTAGGACACCAAATCTCATTCAACATATTTATCCTAGGATAGCAAATGACCCAACGGCCTCTGCGGATCATTCACCTTGCTTCTCTGAGGGTTGTCACTGCCTCCTAGCTATGGTAGTGTCAGGGTTCCTGGACCGAGAGGAGGAACCACCACCAGGGGGGCACTCACCTCTCCTCCTCTAGACCTCTACCTCGTCCCCCTCCGTCCTTTACCTACTTCAGCAATTGGGGTTGGGGAATGAGATGGAGCCTGGAAAGGACTTCCGGGGGACTTAACAAAGACTAACATGAGTTTTACTAATTCTGGAGTCTCAAAGCCCTACTCCCACCCTTTAGTTTAAGTGAAAGGTTTTCTCCCCCCCCCCCCCAAGATATGGTATTGAAAGTTCTCTAGTTGTACTATATCAAGAAATGTCTGTTTGTTTCCTAACAGGATTAAGAAGATATAGTAAAATTGGATCTATTTCTGATAAGATTTTCACATTATACTACGACCACATGGGCTTTATACATAAACTGACTCCAGACCATTTTGAAGCTGATATGTCACTTAGAACCTCTGGGAATCCTACAAGTATTTTTGGACAGGTTAGTGATAAAATGCATTGAGACTGTTTGCCTTGTTTTAAGAATTGATGTCCCACTGTGCGCACAGAATTATGGGAAAACGAGAAGGTGTTTTGCTTGAGACAAACTCTTATTAATGCATTTTGCCCCATCTGACTATAGGGGAAACCCCCACATGCCAAAGGACCCCTCCAAAACCTTCTTCCCAGTCCCATACTGGGTTCTATAGCTTTAACTCCACCCAGAATCTCTCCCTACAAATATCTTCACAGGAACACCGCCAGATACGCTAAGCTATTACTTAGACCTCTGTCTTCCAACCCAGGTGCGCAGTACGTTTGATTTTTCTACCTCCCAAGGCTGACCAAGAAACACGAGTTATCTTTTCCCCACTGGCTTACCTCTCCTCTTTTGTATTCACCCTGCACCTTTTCTAATGCTCTTATATGCTCTTTCCTTTTCTAATGCTCTTATAGAAAGCAGATATTATCGTCTTCCTAAGTGATGCCACACAGAGGTTTTTCAAATAATTTTAATGCATAATGTGCCACTTGTGAAGGTTCTGCCTGAGAACACATCACTTGGGCACACAGTTGTGAAAATGGACTTTCTTCACTATATCAGCAAAGAATCCGATTAAAAAAAAAAAAAACTTGGCCTTAATAAAACCATCCCTTTGTCCTAAAGGAAACAGAATAATGGCTGACTTTAGTTTTCATAGATATTCCAAATTACCAGGCCAATTATTTTCATAGATATTCCAATTACCAGGCCAAATTACCCCAGTTGAAAAGATGGTGTTTTCACTTTCCTTGTCTGAGATGCGAAGAGAGTGATGTGGGAACTTCCCCGAGATGGTACAGGGCTGCCACGTGACCTCCCCGTGACTATTCAGTGCTGCCACGTGACCTCCTCGTGACTATCCCGTGACTGTACAGTGCTGTCACGTGACCTCCCCGTGACCGTACTGTGCTGCCATGGGACTTTCCATATATTTGCTGTGATGTGGGCTCTGCACAGACACAAATCAAAGGACATGAACAGGAGAGTAGGACTTACAGAAAAAGCAGATATCACCATTTGTCACTAACTTTACAACTTGTAGAAACGTCTTAGTTCTCTTATGTAAAAATTTTAATTATTAAAATCAAAAGCCAGTCGGGGTTTTTAGCCGCAAGAGGAGTTCACCTCCAAACGCCCAAAGCAAATTGCACAGTCATCCTCTTTATTTGGCTCTATGTGCCAGGCACTGTTGTGCATTCTTACATTTTCATAACAACTCTTTATCTTCATTTTACTGATGAAGAAAACGAGGCACAGCAAGGCTAATAATTTAGCCCAAATTACACACACCACTGGGTAGTTCTTGGACCAGGCATCTCCCCGGACAGCAGGTCCAGGGCCTGTGCTTTTGTCGTGTGTGGCCTTTCACTGGCCTTGTACACACTTTTCGTGGGATGTTCTTGTCACTCCCATGCTAGAATGGCATTGGGAATTCTAAAGCACTTTCAGCCTTTTCAAGAGGCTCTTTAAAGAGCCTTAAGACATCGATTCAGTCTCACGCCAATTCTCACCTGTTTCCTAGTCTCTCT
This sequence comes from Meles meles, assembly GCF_922984935.1. NCBI lineage: Eukaryota > Metazoa > Chordata > Mammalia > Carnivora > Mustelidae > Meles > Meles meles. The sequence continues at coordinate 121,432,660 of NC_060071.1, forward strand.
TCTTCTCAAGAGCCCAGTGGACAGGGCATGACAGAAAATGGGTCTTAGAGACACCATTGAATGCCTGTGCCCCTAGCCAGTCTGCACTGTCTATCACCTACTTCTCATGTTATGGCCACCAGATCAACCCCAACATTCCCTTTGGGGTGGTCTTTTCAACACACCCTTCTCTGATCCTGATCCTGACCAGCTTTGGGAACTTTAGGGACCATCCCAAGGCAAGGAGAATTGGCAGCCTCTTTCAAGTGAGGAGACATATACCACCGCACCCTCCTTTAAAAAAATACTCCAGTGGGGTGCCTGGAGTTGAGCATCTGCCTTCAGCTCAGGTCATGATCCCAGGGTCCTGGGGTCAAGCCCCACATCAGAAGCAGGAAGCCTGCTTCTCCCTCTCCCACCCTCCCTACTTGTGTTCCTCTCTCACTGTGTGTCTCTCTGTCAAATAAATAAATAAAATCCTTTAAAAAAAATACTCCAGTAAGAACTGATCTCTAAATTCTGTACCACCAGGCCCCTCCTACCCAATGGAAAACACACCTCCACCCACCCTTGCACTCCAGCCTTCTACCAAAGGCACAGGAACCCTAAACTGAACCTTACTCCCCAGAATTTTTTGGCCTCCCTAATGGAAAAATGCATTATTCCTTGCACACACACGGATCTACAAACAGAACACATTGAAATATGACTCCTACTGATAAGCAAAACGGTACTGTTGTGACACGCACTGGAAACCAATCTGATATTTGCATTTTTCCCTAATTGAAAGATAAAATAGTATAAATGCAATGTCTTTTGCTCTTTTCCTTCTCCAGGCTCCTGATATGGGCTTCGAAACTGCCCTAGCGCCTCAGTACATCGCCTTAAAAGAAATTATCTTTTATGCGTACGTGCCTGCAAATGAACCTGAGGGAACCATATACACCAAGAAATTCAACAACATGCACTTGGGAAAAGTGATACACTCCAGGTAGGTACTGATTTGCCTTCCGTTTATTTAGACTGCACACTGGTTACTCAACTCCAAATTTTTTTTAAATTTTTTATTTGTTTTATATTTTTTTATAAACATATAATGTATTTTTATCCCCAGGCGTACAGGTCTGTGAATCACCAGGTTTACACACTTCACAACACTCACCATAGCACATATCCTCCCCAATGTCCATAACCCCACCCCCCTCTCCCAACCCCCCTCCCCCCAGCAACCCTCAGTTTGTTTTGTGAGATTAAGAGTCTCTTATGGTTTGTCTCCCTCCCGATCCCATCTTGTTTCATTTATTCTTCTACCCCGATAACCCCCCATGTTGCATCTCCACTTCCTTATATCGGAGAGATCATATGATAGCTGTCTTTCTCTGATTGACTCAACTCCAAATTTTGAGGCAACTTCTTTGAGTGGTTTCCTTGGTGAAATAGTGTACATCTTTTTTTGATGCCTCGGATGGCCAAATACATTTATAGACGCCAAGGTGCCTTGAGTAAGGCCCCAGGCTTAGAAACACGGGGCTGGTTGTGTCGGCATTTTCGGGAAATGTGCTCTGTCATCTTGAGTATCAAACATGTTCTCGGCTTCACTGGACACTGTTTGTCCACAGGGTTCACACACATGGCCATTCTCACATGTCTTGGAGACAGACACATCAAACAGTGTGAAGACCATCTTGCATGAATTACCACATGGCTGGGTATGAGATACTCTTAGCAATGCTTACTTCTAAAATATCAGCAAGAGCCACCGGCTCTGAAAGCTACCTTTAAGTCTGAAAACTCTCTTTGAAGAATGTGATGAGTTTTACCACTCCCGAAACATCTAACAGCCAGAAAAGGAACACTTTCAGATGACCAGAAACTCACCCTGTTACTTTTGTTTTTTAAAGTGGGGAGAGGGGCAGAGGGAGCATCTTGAGCAGACTGCCAGCTGAGTGTGAAGTCAGACACAGGGCTCGATCTCGCACCCTGACATCATGAACCTGAGCCAAAATCAAGAGTTGGACGCTCAACTGACTGAGCCACCAGGCACCCCTGAACTCACCCTATGATGAGTGGGTCCTGTTCCACCAGAGTGAAATCTGTTTCTTCTATTTGTACTGGGCCATCAGTATGCACTTTGTCCCACAGCCAACAACTCCACATATCATGGGGCAGCTCACACAGAAGTGAAGGTGAAGACTGAAATCACATACAATAGAAAAAGTGCTGGATGTATGCTTTTTATTGTCATCATCATTGTTTCTTTTGTTTCTAACAAGGATCATAGAACTTTCTATGTTGAAGAAAAGCACCTGTGATGTCTAAAACTATATTTTGTTTTCAATGGTTTTTGTATGGGTGACATCCCAAGCCACTTAGTTTCTGTCGGTATGTCCTTATAGAAAACATAGAATCAGGGAGCCTGGGTGGCTGTCAGTTAAGCAGCTGCCTTCGGTTCGGGTTGTGATCCCAGGGCCCTGGGATTGAGCCCTGTGTCGAGCAGGGAGCCTGCTTCTCCCTCTGCCTGCTGCTCTGCCCGTTTATGCTCTCTTTCTCTGTCAAATAAATAAATAAAATCTTTTTAAAAAAACATAGAATCACTTTTTAAAAGATTAGCATGATAATCTCAATGTTAATATTAATTTTTATATCCTGATTATTTTAAAAAGCATATGATCATTCTCTTAAGCATCCAAATACAAGTTTCCCTTACTATGTCAAAGTACAGCAGTCCTATGAAACTTTTCACAAGCTGGACAGGAGTAAAGCAAAGAAGCAATTACCCTGAACTTACATGGAAAAATTTCTGAGCATTCCCAGACCCCCCCCCCCCACAAATACCCTCTATTAGGCTTTTTCTGATACCTTAGGACGCATCTTGCTAACAGATGCACAAAATAAGTGGAGATGAAGCCCAGGTGCTCACCCAGGTCAGAGCTCTGGCAGCTTGATGCTGAGATGCCCTGTGGAGTTTGCAGGGAAGGGGCTGGGTGGGGCCCCTATAACAGATCTGCTTCCTGCAAAACAAAAGTGGGATGCTCTTCTCACTTTTGGCATTTTCTCGTAAAAGTGAAAATTCTCTTCAGATTTCTTTCAGTTAGCAAACCCAAGTGCTAATGCAGGTCTTTGGTCAAAGTGAAATGGTGTAAGGCGAACTTTTGAAAAGTGAGGAACCTGTATTTGAAAATTGAAGCAGTACATTCTGTGATAAGACTCTGGAATATGGTCCTACTTGTGCAGAAACTAGGGAATGAGCATCTCCAAGGCAGGAAAGGGGAGCAAAGAGCCAGGATCAGAGAACTGGAAGGAAGGCAGACTTCAGCCAGGCAGGTCAAGGATGGGGGACCCAAAATCCCAAAGTCAGCAATAGGCCAAGGCAGATTCTAGGTAGTCAGAGAGTGGAGCAGGGGGAGCCCTTCATTCATTTCTTCCACAAATAGTTGCCTAAAACTTACTACACTCAAGGGGCTCGCAGTGTCCTGAGAGAGCCGTGAAGAGGGCATTCGAACCCATGCACACCTTGTACTTACGTGATGACAGTTGACAGCAGAGGGGCGTGGCGCATCTAGAGAGTATTTTCCTGGGGGTTGAGCCCTTGTTTGGAGGATGATGGAAAGTTGCTCAGAGCCAGCGCTGCTTAGGATGGGATCGGAAGAATGAGGATGAAGGGGGAGGTGGGGGGAAGGTTCCAGACAGAGAGAACAGCATGTGGAAGGCCCCCAGGCAAAGGGGGCATGATGGGTGTCTGAGAAACTGAAGGAAAACCAGAGTAACTTCAGTGTCATGAAAAAAGGAGAGAAGTTATTGAAGACAATGGAGCCAGGTCAGGGAGGGCCTTCTGTGTCCCAGCCAGGGTGGGGAGCAGGGGTTGGATGTCATTACAAGCAAGGGGGAAGCACCCGAGGCTTCTAATTAAGTGAATAACTGAACGGATAGATGTGAAATTTGCTCCCTGAACAAGCCAGAAAGACCACCTTGAATTTTCCTCCTCCTGTCTTTCCGACTCCTTGGTGGACTTAACCTCTGGATAAAGTATCAGGCAAATCCCACAGCTTTTGTCTTCGAGGGCACATGAACATTTCTTTGGCTAAGAAAGTCTAAGTCAGTCTAATAATCACATGGCTCTCTTCTTGTCCAGTGTTTCAAAAGAGGTCAAATTCTTACCCAATTTAAATGTGTTTTCCAGCCCGTATTTGGACCTGACCCAGACTGGGGTGCTTGGGGTGGAGGTGTATTGCTCATGCTTATTACTATTTTCCAGCTTCTATCTTCTTCCGTTTTGGTTTCTAACCCTTTCAGAGTTTGGGGGAGAGAAGGCATGTGAAGTAAAGTGGGCAGAGACCCCCGGAGTCCTTTGGAAGTAGCAGGTGTCCCCTTGGTGACAGCTGCCCCTATCACCTTGAGACAGGGTCCCTTCACCCTTTGGGCAGTTCTCCAGGGAACCTTTCCTATTCTTTCCTGTTTCTCCCCTGCCCCCTGTGACGCCAGTCCCTCCAGAGATCAGCATCATCTCGAATTTTCTGTGAACATTGAGACATTTTTTCTTCTTCTTCTTTTTTTTAAGATTTTATTCATTTATTTGACAGACAGAGATCACAAGTAGGCAGAGAGGCAGGCAGAGAGAGGAGAAGGGAAGCAGGCTCCCCGCTGAGCAGAGAGCCTGATGTGGGGCTCGATCCCAGGAACCTGGGATCATGACCTGAGCCGAAGGCAGAGGCTTTAACCCGCTGAGCCACCCAGGCGCCCCGAGATGTTTTTTCTTCTTTGGGTCTTTAACATGTCCCTACGCATCAGAACGCACTGTGGGGTTCTGTAGATGTGTTATTCTCCCGCAACTTGCCTTTTCTGTACAGCGACAATGTTTTCCAAATCACTTGGTACTGACGCGTGTGCTAGTCACTCGCACGAACACACCGCATTGTCTTTAGCAACTCTCCCGTGTTTCCTTGTAATCGTGTTAAACTTTTGCTTTTCATGTTGAAGTGTTCAGTCTGTCTGGAGCATATGTGTATCTTGTGGAGTGAGAACTGACTTCTGCCTTTCTTTTTTTTAACGTAAATAACCAACTGTCCTTACAAGCCTCTCCTTTCCCCCTCGATGGGCCCTCCCTGCCCCCCTGCATCCGTCTCTCAGGGTTGCGTGTGTGCGTGGGTCTGTTTCTCCTCTCTTCTGTTTCGTTGGCATATTAGTCTTCCCTTTGTCACACTGACTAACCCTCTGTGAGCAGCACCTCCTCCCTTGGCCTTTGTCCTTGCATCTAAACGTCAGATTCAGCTTGTCGGGTTCCATTAAGGAGAAAAAAAACAAAACAAAACAAAAACCACAAAACACACTAATCTGTTAATAGAAATGACCTCTTATAGCCAAATTCTGCCTGATATCTGCAGTTCAATCTTGGGTGGAAATTTCTGGCTGTTCTCCTGACAGTGGGATAATTCTACTTTGTTCTTTCAGAATTTTAGGCTCAAAACAGCCTCCTGACCCTCTGTTAATGGGCAGAGAGTTACTATTTTTTCCTTCTGTTGTCTTAATGTGTCTTTGCCTGTACCTCATGGATGAGTGGCTTTGCTTCCCGTCACCCAGTAGCTTAAAGCTTTTCCTACGTAGGGAAAAGGCCGGGGAGGGAAGCAGGCAGGAAACCAGGATGTCAGAGCCAGCACCCCCCGCAGGGACCCCTCCCAGCATGGATCACCACTTTTGAGGTCTGTGTGCAAAAATGGTTAATGTCCAGCCTCCCAGGGCTTAAAGTTTTGCTTCCTATGAAAGAAGGTTCAGAAAAGTGGGTGGTGCTTCATGCCTGTTTTCTCCCATCCTCCAGGCTGCCTGGACCTCTGGTCTATTGGCTCTGCTCTGGTCTTTCCATAGGCCTCCAGGGAAGCCCATGGAAAGAACTTGTGAGTGTACACTCCCCTTCAGAAGGTGCTCCAGCTTTTCCAAACTCACACACCAGCATACCCTTAGGCTTCGCCTTTTTTTTTTTTTTTTTTTTTACAGTTTTAGCTATTTCTTGTTTGTGTGAGGGCCAGCACTGTGTTTCACCCTCCCAAGCTCCTCCACATGGTTCCTGTGTTAACTCCCCTTGGAATGGCTCATTCCCAGGGATCTCCTGTGAGCTGGTTATCTTCATTGCTGATGCTAGTTCTCAGATGGGCTTACGGAAAACGATAACTTTCTGCTTTATCTGATTTATTTCGTTTCTTTTTCTTGTTGGCTTCACCTGTCTGCCTCCAAAATCTGGTAACTGACTTCTCTATAGCAACCATAAATTGTTCGAATCTGCTAACTTTCTTTAATTATTCCAGCGCTTGTTTTCTGTGTTTTTTTGATTTTCCAAGTAGTGGTACTTGTTTTTCTAAGACAATCACTGTGTCACTTGCAAACAGTTTGTTTTGCTTCTTAATGTTTCTTAGCATGGTATACCTTTTCCCTATTACAGTGTCTAGGTTCTTGTTCACTACATGGGGACACAGTGGGTGACTTCGTCCTTTGAGGCTGCTGTCACAGAAGGCCACAGCTGGAGTGGCTTACAAACAAGTGTACGTCTTCTGGTTCTGGAGACCATGTCCACACTCAGGGGCCAGCAGAGTTGGGTTCTGGTGAAGACCTCTTCTGGGTTGTTCCGGGTTGTAGATGGCTGACTTCTTACTGTGTCCTCACATGGTAGAGGGTTCTGGGTCTCTCTGGAGGCTCTTGGTAAAGGGCACTAATCCCATTTGTGAGGGCTCTACCCTCATGACCTAAGTCACCTCCCAAAGGCCCCCTTTCCTAATACCATCACTTTGTGCATCAAGTTTTTGACATATGAATAGGGAGAGCACAGGCACTAACGTTCAGACTATAGCAGCAGGCTTTTTGTTGTTCCTGACTTCTTTTTTTTTTTTTTTTTTTTTTTGAGAGAGAGAGAGAGAACAAGCAAGGAGAGGAGCAGAGGGAGAGGGAGAAGCAGACTCCCCACTGAGCTGGGAGCGGGATGTGGGGCTCCATCCCAGGACACTGGGATCATGACCTGAGCCAAAGGCAGATGTTTAGCCACTGAGCCACCCAGGTGCCCCTGTTGTTCCTGACTTTTAAAAGAATATTTAAAGTGTTTCACCAATATGTATTATGCCTTTCATCTTTTTTCTTTTTACCCTTTTTGCTTATAGAAAAAAAATTTTTTTCAGTTTAAGAGGTGTTTTATTTTTGGTGTTAAATGCTTCTGCAACTACTGGGCTTATATATAGAATTTTCCCCTTTACTCCTTAATTTAATGATGTGAATTATATTATGGATTTCACACATCTGATTCCATGATTTACCAGCCTGGATGTCTTGGAATATACCTTTATTAGTCATGGTGTATTATCTATGTTCATACATTTCTGGATTCAGTTTGCTAATATTTAGGATTTTTGCATCTGTGTTCACGAGCGATTTTTGCCTGTAGTTTCTTTCTTTATATGTCCTCACTTGATTTTTTATATAAGATCATACCAGGGTCATAAATAAATTTTTCAATTTTACTTTCTGGAACACTTTGTTTAAGATCAGAATTTCCTGTTTCTCAAAAGTGTGATTTTTTTTGAAATTGGCTGAAATTTTCTTTATGGTGAAAGACTAGGCTATTATGCTCAATTTTTGTAAATATTCTACATGTGTTTATGGAGACTATAGTCTATTGTTCAGTGCAATGTAAGTATTTGTCAGATTAATTTCGTTAATTGTTATGTTCCAATTTTCTGATTCCTTACTGATTATTTTTTCTGCTCAATCTATTAATTATTGAGAGAGTTGTGTTACAATTTCCATATGTGTTAATTTATCAATGTCTTTCTGTAGCTTTATCAATTTTTACTTGTATGCTTTGAGGCTGTTGTTAGATACATGTAAGTTTAGAATTTTGGAGGGTTGGGGTGCCTGGGAAGCTGACTGGGTTAAGTGACTGCCTTCAGATTAGATCATGATCCTGGAGTCCCAGGATCAAGTCCCGTATCCAGGCTCTCTCGATTCTCTCAAATAAATAAATAAATCTCTTTTAAAAAAATAAAATAAGTGGGAGGGGCAGAGGAAGAAGGAGAGAGAGAATCTTAAACCACTGAGCCACCCAGGCGCCCTGGAGAGAGAGAATCTTAAGCAGGTTTCATGCTCAGCTCGGAGCTGGAACTGAGGCTTTATCTTATGACCTTGAGATCACAACCTGAGCTGAAATCAAGAGTCAGACACTTAAGCAGCTGAGCAACCCAGGAGCCCCATAAGTTTAGAATTTTTAAGTCTTCCTGATAAGTTGAACATTTTTTTCATATTTGGTGACTATTTTCATCTCTATAATGATTTGTATTTATTTGTTTGTTTTTTTTATCTGACTTCTGTATATCCTTCAAAGTCAAAGAAAAACCAGACAGGAAATCTAAAACCAGAGCTTTTGGGACTCCATTAGGCATTCCTGTAAGGATAACCATTCATTCAGTAATCTTCTCAGGTCACGCTGTTGTCAGTCTTTGGAAAAGGGATTTTGATAAGGTTGGGGAGACTGTTGAAGAGAAAGATTGTTCTGGAAACTGGGGCATTCTTCGTTGGGCAAAAAGAGGGCTTTACGGGGGCACCTGGGTGGCTCAGTGGGTTAGACCTCTGCCTTCGGCTCAGGTCATGATCTCAGGGTCCTGGGATCGAGCCCCGCATCGGGCTCTCTGCTCAGCAGGGAGCCTGCTTCCTCCTCTCTCTCTCTGCCTGCCTCTCTGCCTACTTGTGATCTCTCTCTGTTGGATAAATAAATAAAATCTTTTTAAAAAAAAGAGAGAGAGAGCTTTATGAAGGTGTTTCCACAGTTAGAATGGGTGACTTTGGACACAGAGGCACTGATCTGGGGGCTGCTGAGCCACGAGTCATAATGGAGAAGGTTGAAGGAAAAGGAGACAGAAGGTTATCAAGGGGTAAATTCAGTCATTTTCCAGTTTTACTTAGGACATGTGTAGTGACAACTGCAATTGGCAATTATTCTGAATGCCTGTGGCATAGACTGACCATACCTATCTTCATTATTTTGGTCTGCTATTAGCCAGATGGGCAGTGGTAACTGGGCATTTTGCACAGGGACTAAAGACCCATGTTGCTGTAGAGGTAATGAATGGAAAGCAACTGACTAATTGTTTTTAAAAATATATACACAGAGAAATATAAACAGTAAGTATATGGAGAAGGGGTATTATTAGAGCAACTGCATATAAATACTGAAGAGTTAAATAGGTAGCACTTAAGAGTAAGATTCAGAAGAACACTTACTTGTGGTTTTGTTTTTTTTTTAATAATGCTTTTATATTGGGGCACCTGGGTGCCTCACTTGTTTGAGCATCTGGCTCTTGATTTTGGTTCAGGTCATGATCTCAGGGTTGAGATTGAACACTGAGTTGGGCTCTGCCTTAAGTGGGGAGTCTGCTTGAGATTTTCTCCCTCTCCCTCAGCCCCTGCCCCATGCAGACACCCTCTCTTTCCCTCTTTAAAATAAAAATTTGAAAAAATAGGGTGTCTGGGTGACTCAGTTGGTTATGTGACTGCCTTTGGCTCAGGTCATGATCCCAGAGTCCTGGGATCAAGCCCCACATCGGACTCCCAGCTCAGTGGGGAGTCTGCTTCTCCTTCTGACCTTCCCCCTCTCATGCTTTCTCTCTCCCTTTCTCTTTCTCTCAGATAAATAAAGAAATAAAATATTTTAACGAAAAATTTAAAAAATAATGCTTTTATTTTGTATTCAGTGCTTCCATTGTAGTAAAATATACACAACATAAAATTTACTATTTTAGCCATTTTTAAGTGTACAGATCTGTAACATTAAGCGTATTCACATTATTGTGCAACTGCAATGATGATCCATCTCCAGAACCTTTTCATCTTTCAGACAGGAACACAGTAACCATTAAACAAGAACTCGCCATATTCCAGACCTCACAGTGCCTAAAAACCACCAATCTACTTTCCATTTCTTTGAATTTGACTAGACTAGGGACCTCATAGAAATGGAATCATATAGTATCTGTTCTTTTGTGGCTGGCTTATTAGCATAGTTTCATTCATGTTTCTCAAGTTTCATTCATGATCCATTCCTTGTCATACCTTGTGAGGATTTCCTTCCTTTTTAAGGCTGAATCATATTCTATTCTTTGCCATATATACACACATCCATAAAGAAAAATGTACCCCATTTTACTGATCTATTCAACTATCAATGGACACTTGGGTTACTTCCATCTTTTGGCTTTTGTGAATAACACTATTACAAACAGGGATGTACAAATATCTCTTTGAGACCCTGCCTTCAATTCTGTAATGTATATGCCAAGAATTGGAATTGATGGATCAGATGATAATTTAATACTTAATTTATTTTTTTAAGATTTTGTTTATTTGACAGAGGGGGAGACAGCGAGAGAGGGAACACAGGCAGTGGGAGTGGGAGAGGGAAAAGCAGACTCCCCATTGAGCAGGGAGCCCAACATGGGGCTCGATCCCAGGACCCTGAGATCACGACCTGAGCTGAAGGCAGTTGCTTAATGCCTGAGCCACCCAGGCACCACTAGCGTTTAACATTTTGAGGAAACTTCATACCATTTTCCACAGCAGCTGCACCATTTTACATTCCAAATAACAAGGCACAAGCATTCCCATTTCTCCACATCCTGGCCAACACTTGTTACTTTCTGTTTAATGTTTTTGATAATAGCCATCCTGATGGATGTGAGGTGGTACTTCATTACAGTTTTGATTTCCATTTCCCTAATTACTAGTGATGGGGGGCATCTTTTCATCTGCTTATTGACCATTTCTATATCTTCACAGGAGGAATATCTATCTAAGTCCTTTACCCATTTTTTAATTGGATTGTTTGTTTTGTTGTTGTTATTGAGAAACAGTGCATTTTTAGGGCTTTTTTTTTTTTTTTGGAGGGGTCTGCAATTTGTATAATCGTATGAGCCTTCTTATAAGCTATACTTGCCTGTATATGATTTCTTTTCTTTTTCTTTTTACCTCACCTGCCTATATCTCTCATGAAAGACATATATTGATTTTACATTTTTTTAGCCAGTCTAACAATCTTTGTCTTTTAATGGAGAGTTTAGTCCAATTACGCTTATTATTTTTTACTAATATATTTGAATTCATTTCTGCCATCTTCTACTCTGCTTTGTATTTGTCCTACTTTTTTATGTTTCTTTTTTGCTCTTTCTTCTTTCTTGCCTTATTTTTTTTAATTTTTAATTCCAGTACAGTTAACATGCAGTGTTGTATTAGTTTCAGGTGTACAATAGAGTGACTCAACAATTAAATACGTTACTCACTGCTTCTCACGATAAGTGCCTTCCTAATCCCCACTACTTATTTCACTCTTGCCCCCACCCACCTCCACTCTGGTAACCACCAGTTTGTTCTCTGTAGTTAACAGTCTTGTTTGCCGTATTTTGAGATTCTTTTTCTCTCTCATTCCATTTTTTTTTTCTTTTACTAGGTTAAGGCTTTTGTATTCTGATTGGATTTTTTTTTAAATATTTTATTTATTTGACAGAGAGAAATCACAACTAGGCAGAGAGGCAGGCAGAGAGAGAGGAGGAAGCAAGCTCCCTGCTGAGCAGGGAGCCCGATGTGGGGCTCGATCCCAGAACCCTGAGACCATGACCTGAGCCGAAGGCAGAGGCTTTAGCCCACTGAGCCACCCAGGTGCCCCTCTGGTTGGATTTTTATGTTTTGTTTTGTTTTGAGAATTTTTTTCATGTTATACAAGATTTTTACATGTGTGTTAAAGTCTAGAATTAATTGATTTTTTTTTAAAAAGATTTATTTACTTATTTTAGAGAGACAGAGCGCACATATAGGAAGGGGGGAGGGGAGGGGAAGAGGGAGAGCGAGAATCTCAAGTAAACTCCCTGCTGATCATGGAGCATGACATGGGGCTTGACCTCATGACCTTGAGATCATGACCCAAGTTGAAATCAAGAGTCAGAAAAGATTAACCAACTGTGCCCCTAAAATTAATTGATATTTTTGTCCCTGCATATATAACCCCTATCCTAGGTGTCTGATCTGTCTCCACTCTTTATATTTTCTTAGGATGACTCTAATTCTGATCCCTTTGCCTTAGATCCCTCAAACCTTAGAAGACATGTAAGCTTATCAAGTGGTCCCATTGAAGGTCCTCTTGGCTTATCATGGGGAGAAGCACTCTCTTCTTCTCTGCGTAGAATGGCATGGAGATGAGAGGTGGAAGGCACAGCCTGCCAGCACCACCACACCATTATTACTGCTCTTTAAACTTATAAACTCTTTATCTTAGCTAGCTTTTTTTTAAAAAAAAAAGAATACCACTGTAGTTGTGTTGTGGATTCATTTAGATCATTTAAAGGCAGACCATGGACTCTGAAAAACAACCTGAGGGTCTTGAAGGGGCGGGGGGTGGGAGGTTGGGGGAACAAGGTGGTGGGTATTACGGAGGGCATGTGTTACATGGAGCACTGGGTGTGGTGCAAAAACAATGAAAAGAAATTTTAAAAATATATATGTGGGCCCTAAAAATGCAGTATAGCCGATAAGGGCAGAAAAAAACATGGAATAGGGAAGGACACATAAAAATTTTTCACTGTAAAAAAAATAACAATAAAAAAATAAAATTCCCTCATTAAAAAATAAAAAATAATTTTAAAAAGGCATTTTCAGTGGTCTGGGATACATTTTGATGATCTAGTCTAAGGTGTTGATAGTAGAAATGGAGAGGAATCGAGGGATTTGAGAGATACTTGGGAGGTAGACTAACAGGATAGAAAAATTACTATTACTTTGTTTCATTGCCTGGATCTTGACCTAAAAAAACCATCGATGCTTGTCTTCTGCTTGCTGTATCCAGCTGCAGGTTGTCCTATCATGGTAATGGAATCCGAGGTTCTCACACTGCGCTTAAGGAGACAAGTACCTGAGGTAGACAGGCTATGGGTAAGGGATCAGGCAGTGTGGCAAATGGTAGGCTTAGAATTCAAAAGAGAGTTTGAGGAATAAGACTCAGGAACTAAGGTTAGATGCTGGAAAAGAAGGGATTCATAGTATTAGCAAGGAATCCAGATCATGGGATCAAAAGCCTTATATAATCTCAACAACAGATATAGAGTACCACTTACAATGAGATATTGAATCAAACTGATTCAATACTGATACTGAATCAAACTCCTTCCCACAGTAGGAATTGATTAAATACCCACCCAGGCAAAAAAACAAAAGACAAAAACTGTATCGGCTTGATAACTGGAGAATTATAGTCACTTCATAAGTGATCAAGTATTAAGAACGAATTTATCTCATTTTATAACAGTCAGCAAACTCTTAAAAATGATAACAATGTCACTATTTGTACTAAATTGCTTAAAAGGAAAGCATCAACATTTACACATTTTTAGTGAGGCTATTTAATAATTCAGTTAATATTTACCGAGTGCCTAATATGTGTTGAGTCTTATGCTGGCACTGGGAAGATTGTAGTAATTAAAATAGACAAGGTCCTTGCTCAAATGGAGAAGACATTCTAATGACCAGAGGCAGATGACAAATAGGTAACAAAAAAACAAAATATTTTTAGATCTCATACATGCTAAGAAGGAAGTAAATGTGGTGACCAAAGGGATTGAGAAGGATCAACAAAGAGCTGAGAACAGAGAGCAAAAAACTAAGGGGAAAGCTTTCCAGGTGAAAGGAATTGCAAGTGTAAATGCATAGAACAAGAAAAAAATCCATTGTGTTTAATAAACAGGATGGTGCATAGTGAGATGGTGTGGTGGAAAGGCCACTGATGGTAGGCCACTGGGTGGGAAGGGGGCAGGGCTCAGGATGGCATCAGTCTTGGAATGGGAGCTTAGGACATGTAGGCAGTTAAGTTTGATGATAGCTGTCTATCTGTCCTTTTGCAATGTTTTCCCCAGATATTCCTCTCTGCCTCAAAAACTCACTGACTCCTCTAATTTTAAGCCTATCCTTCCAAATCTCCTTCCCTCCTCCTTTAAAATTGGATTTCTTACCTCTCCTGTAATGGAGCAATCCTAAATACTCGAATACAAGAAACTCCAATAGGGAAGGGGGGAGACAGCTTCGATCGTTAAGGTAGCTGCCTGGCCATTGGTCATTGATTTCAGATGCAAAGAGGGTAAGGTTTTGTGCGTGTGTTGTGTGTTTTCAATACACTTTATTCTCTGGAGAAGTTTTAGGTCCACAGCAAACCTGAGCAGAAAGTACGGTTCTCATAGACTCACCCTCCACACCCACTGCCACTATCAGTGCCCTGCATTATGGTGGTACACGTGTTAGTATCCACGAAACTACACTGACATACCATTGTCTGAATGGACACAGTTTATCCATTCACTCGCTGAAGGACAGCTTGGTTGCTTCCAAGTTTGGGGCAGTTATGAATAAAGGCTCTTATAAACATCCTTCTTTAGATTTTTTAAAAAAGATTATTTATTTATTTATTTGACAGAGAGAGAGATCACTAGTAGGCAGAGAGGCAGGCAGAAGGGGAAGCAGACTCCCTGCTGAGCAGAGAGCCCAATGTGGAGCTTGATCCCAGGACCCTGAGATCACAACCTGAACCAAAGACAGAGGCTTAACCCACTGAGCCACCCAAAGGCCCCCTTCTTCAGATATTTGTGTGAGCTTGTTTCAGCTCATTTGGATCAATACCAAGAAATGTGATTTCTGGGTCCCAGAACATTTTTAGCTTTATAAGAAACTGCCAAACTGTCTTCCAAAGTGGCTGTACCTTTTGGCATTCCCACTGGCAATGAATGAGTGTTCCTGTTGCTCCGCATCCTTGCATACATTTGGTGCTATCAGCATTTTGTATTTTTGCCATTCTATTTTTATTTACTTTTTAAAATTTTAAGTAGACTCCATACCTAATGTGGGGCTGGAAGTCACAACCCTGTGATTAAGAGTCAGTGCTCTACTGACTGAGCCAGCTAGGTGCCCCAAGTTTTGCTATTCTGTGGGTGTGTAGTGGCATCTTGTGGTTGTTTTAATTTGCATTTCCTGATGACCTGTGACACGGAGCATCTTTTCATGTGCTTATCTGCCATCTGCATACCTTCTGTAGTGAAGTGTCTGTTCAGATCTTTTGCCAATTTTAATTGGGTTGTTTGTTTTCTTACTACTGAGTTTTAAGAATGTTTTGTATTGTAGGGGATCAGAATATGCCACCCCAAAATATTCCAACTTGGCCTATGGATTATTTTCAGCTGAAGGCAGTTGAGAAGAAGCAGACATAAGGGGAAAAAGCCTCTGACTTGAAACCAAAGTAACCCCTCCATAAAATATGTGTAAGGACACTGTGATTCACGGGGATGGAATTTCTAGATATCACACAACTGATAAATGTCAGAGCTGTTACTTCTCCTCTGGTCTTCTGACCAAGAACATAGATATTTATCATTTGCCTGAATTCTTATCTGAGAAAACACTTGAAGGAAAAACAACAGTGAAGCAATTAAGCATGTGCGTGCGCGTGCACACACACACACACACACACACATTCTCTCTCTCAAATATATAAATGAATAAATAAATAAATAAATTCTTTAAAAAAAAAAAAGGAAAGAAAGAAAAAGAGGCATGCTTGGGTGGCTCAGTCAGTTAAGTGTCCTAGGACTCTTGGTTTCAGCTCGGGTCACAATCTCAGGATCCTGAGACGGAGTCATGCCTCTGGTTCTGCCCTCATTGGGGAGTCTGCTTGAGATTCTCTCCCACCCATTCCCTCCGCCCCTCCCCCATTCATGCTCAAGCTCTCTCTTTCTCTCTCTAAAGTAAACAAATCTTTAAAAAAAAATAGAAAGAAAAATAAAAGAAGAGAAAGAAAAAAAAATCTCTACCCTCTCCCTCCCTCCCAAGAAAGGCAAGATGATCCCTAATCTCCAGAGAGTATCAGTTCAGAAACCCCAGCAGCATCTACATAACAAATCTTATTAAGCAAGACTTCTCTCTCATTAGTTTCCTTGTACATTAACTTTTCTACAGTCTGGCACTCTAAACCCCTTTTCCTTTTGTCTTGTCACTTCTCTACAAACTTACTGTTCTTTGTTAAAAATGCTTTGTAAGCCCCAGGTTCTAACCATCCCCTTGAGTTTCTCCTGCACTGACATTTCTCTCCTGTGGAAACATGACACACAGGTTAATAAACTCTATTTGTTTTCCTCTTGTAATCTGTCTCTTGTCAGTTTAATTTCCAGGGCCCCAGGTGCAGAATCTAGGGAAGTAGGGGAAAAAAGGCTTTTTTCCTGCTTTACAGTTTATTTTGGATAACAGTCCTTTAACAAATGTGTTTTTTGCAAATATCCATGCCCCCGCACCCCAATTTATGGTTTGTCTTCTAATTTTATTGGCAGTGTTTTTCACAGAGCAGAAGTTTTTAACTTCAATAAAGTATGGCTTATCAAGTTTTTTCTTTCATGGATCATGCCTTCAGTGTCATATCTAAAAAGTCATCCACATGACCAAGGTCATGTAGGTTTTCTCCTATGTTAATCTTGTATGATCGTTATAGTTTTGCATTTTATATTTAAGCCTGTGATCCACTTTGAGCTAATTTTTGTGAAGGGTGTAAGGTCTGTGTCTAGATTTATTACCCTTTTTTTTACACTTTAAAAAAAGGGATTTTTTTCCTTTTACTTACTTACTATACAAATTTCTTAGAAGTCAGATAAACATGGGTGTACCTGGGTGGCTGAGTGGGTTAAGCGACTGACTCTTGATTTGGATCAGGTCATGATCTCAGGATCCTGGGATCCAGGCCCATATTGGGCTCCATACTCAGCACAGAGTCTACTTGTCCCTTGCCCTTTGCCTGCTGCTCTGCCTACCTGTTCTGTCAAATAAATAAATAATCTTTTTTTAAAAAAAAGATAAACATGAGGATAAACATTAAGAAGCGACAACTGGTAACATTTGATGAATTACCAATTAATCTCTTAAATATGCATTTTTTATTTTCTAACTAATATTTTTCACCTTGCTTTCAGTTAGACATTATAACATGACTGCTTTACTTTACTTTATTTTACTAATAATTTATCTACTTTTCTTTACTAATTACTTTATGTAATTAAAAACTTTCTAAATGCAATTTTAATAGTTGCATTTGTTCTAAGTGGATCATATATTATCATGTACTTAATTTTCCTACCATTGTTGTTTCTTATTTCTAATTTTTATCATAATTCCTTGATGAACATCCGTGTGGAAAGCTTTTTTTTCTGTATTTCAAGTTATTGTCTTAAGATAGAACCCTGTCAGTAGACTTACGGATTCAGAGGGGGAAAAAATATAATGCTAGAGCTCTTATGCATGCAGTCAATTTGCTTTCTGGGAAGCTTGTATCAGTTTATAGTCCATTAGTTGTGGATGAGTGCCTATCTCCACTCAATCCTTGCTGCTCCTGAACCCCTGTCATTTAAAAATATCTGCTAATTTGATGGGTGAGAAATTGTATCCAGTTGCTATAGCTGGCTAGTGAGGTTGAACAAATGTTAACCAAGTATTCATTTGTTAGCTGTTTGTAGTATATTTATAAATCATGTGTTCACAAACTTGTTCATTTGAACCACTGTTTTATCCAGATGGCTTGATGTTTGTTGGTTTGGTTTTTAGGAAAACTGGAACAGCTTACATAAGAAAGATATTACATCATAGCATTTCTGAAGGATTTTTGTCCTCTGTTATTGCGGAAGTGATAGAACCTTTTGGAATAGAAGAAGTGAATGAAAGCACTTGTTTGTCTAGTTCCCTTACCATTAGTCAAGTTGGAAATGTCTCCTATAAACTTACTCTTCAATCACAAAGTAAGTGTAATAATGGAGTACATCTTTGATGGCTAGAAAAAAATGAAGAATTATCTTTTGGGAACATTGTGCATGCTCATTTATAGATGAACAGTGGATTTCAAAATTTAGTCCATTTTGCAAGCTACTGAAATCTATATACACTTAGGTTCCTGGAGGAATGTTAAATTCTAATATAATAAAACCTAGCTAAAACTTCATTAATATTTCATATATAGTAGTGCCTTTCATTTATTTCTGTAATGTTATTTTGTCTTAAACAGTATTCAAGAGAAGCGAAAGAAAATAGAAGTCCAAAAAAAAAAAGAAAGAAAGAAAGAAAAAAATATTAGAAGTCCATGTAGATTTTTCCCTACATATTAAAATAATTATGTAGGATATTTCTATTTAAAGAATTATATACAATAGATATAAATCCAAAGTTAGTACCATTTGTTGTAAGGATTTGGCTTTTATTGTGAGTAAATGGGAAGCCATTGGAGGCATTCAAGCAGAAAGTAACATGATTGGACTTAGGTTTTAACAAGATCACTTTGCTTCCTGTATTGAGAATGGGCTGGGCAGGTGATAGAAGTCAAGAAGGAAAGCAGAGAAATCAGTTTTGTGATTGCAGCACTCAGGTGAGAGATTATATTAAATTTAAGATACCTGTCATTCATCCAAGTGGAGAAATGAGGTTAGTATTTAGGAAGACAAACCTGGAGTTCAGGGAAGGCATCTGGACTGGAGAGAAAAATTTGAGCAGTCAGTATATGTATGATAGTTGATGCTATGAGACCAGATGACATCACCTGGAAATGAGTATAATATGGAAAGGAAAAGCTCTGAGTTGCAATCCTTGGCATTGCAACAATTAGTGATTAGGAAGATGGTGGAAGAGTCAGGACAGGAGAGTGGGTGGTCTGTTCAGAGAAGAATTAAAAGAAAGTGTGAAGAAGATCTTTCAAGAAGGAGGGAACCAGTAAGTCAGGTCAGATGAAGAAGGAAAACCAGCCAGCAGATCTGTGGGCAAGTCATTGGTAACCTTGACAGAAGATTTTGTTGGGTGGAACAGTGTAGACAAAAAGTGTGATTGGGTTAGTTTCTAAACAGTAGGAACTGAATTCCTCTAAACAGAGAGGAATTGAAGACAGTGAATGAAAGCAACTATCTTGGCGGGAATTTTGTTAAAAGGGGAGTAAAGAGATTATGTGAATTGGAGGGAAGATGGGAAGGGATTTTTGTTGGTTTGTATAAAGTGGGAGAGATTATGGGATGACTGAATGGCTCCGTTGGTTAAGCATCCAACTCTTGGTTTCTACCTAGGTCATGAACTGAGGGTCCTGGGACAGAGCCCCGTGTCCACCTCCATACTTAGCAGGAAATCTTCTTGGAAGTCTCTCTCTTCCTCCCACTCAGTCTCTCCCCTCAATATTTCTCCCTCTCTCTCTTTGTCTCTTTCTCTAGTAAATAAAAAAATAACAATAAAGTGGGAGAGGAGATGGCAGAGGAGTAGGAGACCTAAATTTTGTCTGGTCCCAGGAATTCAGCTAGATAGTTATCAAACCATTCTGAACACCTACCAACTCAATTGGAGAGCAAAGAAAAGAATAGTAGCTATTCTATGAACAGAAAAGCAACAACTTGGGGCGCCTGGGTGGCTCAGTGGTTTAAGCTGCTGCCTTCAGCTCAGGTCATGATCTCGGGGTCCTGGGATCGAGTCCCGCGTCGGGCTCTCTGCTTGGCGGGGAGCCTGCTTCCTCCTCTCTCTCTCTGCCTGCTTCTCTCCCTACTTGTGATCTCTATCTGTCAAATAAATAAATAAAATTTAAAAAAAAAAAAAAGAAAAGCAACAACTTTCTGGAAGGTATGAGTGTGGAGAAGTGAATTTGAGGTGATATATAGGAAGATGGATCACAGGGGCAGGGATCCTCTGTCAGCTGGCTCCCAGTAAGTGAGAGAGGAGCAAAGCACAAAATCAGAACTTCAAGAAGTCTGCTCCACTGAGGGACATCACTCCAGTGACTAAGCAGGGCAGGTGGACCCCTTGCTGGGACAGTGTGGTCTCAGAACCCTTGGGGTCTTAGACCACGGGTGCCTGAGTGTGGCAGAGCTACCAGGTATCAGAGGAGGGAAGCCAACTGCAACGACAGAGCTGAGGAGGGGGCTCTCAGCTCAGGATTGCCATAAACCAGGATCTGCAGCACAGTCAGGCCACTACTCTTCAAGCAGGGACTCCACAAGTGGCAGATCTGGAGAGACACCCCTCCTTCTGCCCCCAGGAGGAGCAGCACAGGAATCTGCTGGGTTTGGAGACTCCAAATGGGGCCACACGCCAGAGATAGAAATGCTTGTCACGGACTGGGTGAGCACAGAGTGCAACCAGAGACCAGAGAAAAAGGAGTGATTGGCTGCTTTTCTCTGAGGGCACACTGAGGAGTGGGGCCCAAGCTCTTGGCTCCTATAGGGCTGGAGATTGGGAGGTCACCATTTTCATTCTTGTCCTCCAAAGCTATATGGAAAGCATTCAGGGAACAAAAGCTACTGAGAGCAAATCCAACCAGATTGCTTTGCCTGGTCCACTGGCAAGGGTGGTGCAATTCCACCTCGGGCAAAGACATTTGAGAATCACTGCAGTGGGTCCCTCCCCCAGAAGATCAGCAAGAACATCCAACCAAGACCAAGTTTACCGATCAATGAGAACTACAAAACTTCAGAGCTAGGGGAGTACAGCACATAGAATTCATGGCCTTTTCCTCATGATTCTTTAATCTTTCAGAGCTAATTTTTTAAAAGTTTTCTTTATTTTTTCTTTTTCTCTCTTTTTTTTGAATTTTTCTTCTTTCCTTTTTCAACCATCATCTTATCAATTTGGTTTTTAAAGTCTTTTTTAATTTTCATTTTTGCCATCATATTCTATCCCTTCATTGCATTTAACCTTATTTTTTTGTATATGTATATATATATATGTATATATGTTCATATATATATATATATATATATATATATATGAACACCTTCTTTACTGAAAAGGACAGACATCTAAGCAAAAGATCAACAAGAAAATAGAGGTTTTAAATGATACATTGGACCAGATGGACTTCACAGATATGTTCAGAACATTCCATCCCAAAGCAACAGAATACATATTCTCCTCTAGTGCACATGGCACATTCTCCAGAATAGATCACACCATAGGTAACAAATCAGGTCACAACAGGTACCAAAAGACTGGGATAATTCCCTGCATATTTTTGGACCACAATGCTTTGAAACTAGGTCTCAACCACAAGAGGAAAGTTGGAAAGAATTCAAATACATGGAGGCTAAAGAGCATCTTACCAAAGAATGAATGCGTCAACCAGGAAATTAAAGAAGAATTTCTAAAAAGTCATGGAAACAAATGAAAATGAAAATATAACTGTTCAAAATCTTTGGGACACAGCAAAGGCCATCCTAAGAAGAAAGTATATAACGATACAAGCCTTTGTCAAGAAACAAGAAAGGTCTCAAATACACAACCTAACCCAACACCTAAAGCAGCTAGAGAAAGAACAGGCAAAGAAAGCCTAAACCAGCAAGAGAAGAGAAATACAAAGATCAGAGCAGAAATTGATGAAATAGAAACCAAAAGAACAGTAGAACAGATTAATGAAAGTAGGAGATGGTCCTTTGAAAGAATTAATAAGATTGATAAACCCCTGGCCAGACTTATCAAAAAGAAAAGAGAAAGGACCCAAATTAATATAATTAGCAACTGAGCCACCCAGGCACCCAGGACCCAAATTAATAAAATCATGGATGAAAGAGGCAAGATCACAACCAACAGCAAAGAAATACAATTATAAGAACATATTATTAGCAACTATATGTCAGCAAATCTGGAAGAAATGGATACATTCCTAGAGACATATGAACTACCAAACTGAACCAGGAAGAAATAGAAAACCTGAACAGACCCATAACCAGCAAGCAAATTGAAACAGTAATAAAAAAATCTCCCAACAAACAAGAGCCAGGACCAGATGGCTTCCCAGGGGAATTCTACCAAACATTTAAAGAAGAATTAATTCCTATTCTCCTGAAACTATTCCAAAAAATAGAAATGGAAGGAAAACTTCCAGACTCATTCTATGAGACCAGCATTACCTTGATCCCAAAACCAGACAAAGACCCCATCAAAAAGAATTACAAACCAGTATCCCTGATTAACATGGATGCAAAAATTCTCACCAAAATACTAGCCAATAGGATCCAACCGTACATTAAAAGGATTATTCAGCAAGACCAAATGGGATTTATTCCTGGGCTGCAAGCTTGGTTCAACATCTGCAAATCAATCAATTGTGATACAGTACATTAAAAAAATAACAAGAACCATATGATATTCTCAATATATGCAGAAAAAAAGCATTTGAGAAAGTACAGCATCCTTTCTTGATCAAACTCTTCACATTTTAGGGATAAGAGGGTACATACCTCAATATCATCAAAGCCATCTATGAAAACCCCACAGTGAATATCATTCTCAATGGAGAAAAACTGATAGCTTTTCCCCTAAAGTCAGGAACATGGCAAGAATGTCCACTGTCACCACTGCTATTCAACATAGTACTAGAAGTCTTAGCCTCAGTAATCAGCAATCAGACAACAAAAGGACAACAAAAAGAAATAAAAGGCATCCAAATCAGCAAAGAAGTCAAACTCTCAGTCTTTGCAGATGAAATGATTCTTTATCATGTCAAGCCAAAAGTCTTCACCCCAAAACTTCTAGAACTCATACATGAATTCAGTGAAGTGTCAGGATATAAAATCAATGCACAAAAATCAGTTGTATTTCTATACACCAACAACAAGACAGAAGAAAGAGAAATTAAGAAGTTGATCTCATTTACAATTGGACTCAAAACCCTAAGATACCTAGGAATAAATCTAACCAAAGAGGCAAAGAATCTGTACTCAGAAAACTATAGAATACTCATGAAAGAAATTGAAGAAGACACAAAGAAATGGAAAAAACATTCCATGCTCATGGATGAGAAGAAATATTATGAAACTTTCTATGCTAGCTAGAGCAATCCACACATTTAATGCAATCCCTATCAAAATACCATCAACTTTTTTCAAAGAAATGGAACAATCCTAAAATTTATATGAAACCAGAAAAGACCCTAAATAGCCAGAAGAATGTTGAAAAAGAAAACCAAAGCTAGTGGCATCACAATTCTGACATCAAACTTTATTGCAAAGCTATAATCATCAAGACAGTATGGTACTGGCACAAAAACAGATGCATAGATCAATGGAATGGAATAGAAAGCCCAGAAATAGACCCTCAATTCTACGGTCAACTAATCAACAAAGCAAGAAAGGATGTCCAATGGAAAAAAGACAGTCACTTCAACAAATTATGTTGGGGAAATTGGACAGTTGCATGCAGAAGACTGAAACTAGACCATTTCCTTACACCACACACAAAAATATACTCAAAATGGATGAAAGACCTCAGTGTGACACAGGAATCCATCAAAATCCTTGAGGACAACACAGGCAGCAACTTCTTCAACCTCAGCTGAAGCAACTTCTTCCTAAACATATTGCCTAAGGCAAGAGAAGCACGGACAAAAATGAACTTTTGGGACTTCATCAAGATAGGAAGTTTTGCACATCAAGGGAAATTCTCAACAAAACCAAAAGACAAGCAACAAAATGGGAAAAGATATTTGCAAATGACATATCAGATAAAGGGCTAGTATCCAAAATCTATAAAGAACATATCCAACACAACAACCAAAGAATAAATAATTCAGTCAAGAAATGGGCAGAAGACATTAACAGACATTTCTGCAAAGAAGACATCCAGATGGCCAACAGACACATGAGAAAGTGAGCCACATCACTCGGCACCAAGGAAATACAAATCAAAACCACAGTGAAATACAAATCACACTAGTCAGAATGGCTAAATTAACAAGTTGGGAACCAATAGGTGTTGGTAAGGATGCAGAGAAAGGGGAACCCTCCTACACTGTTGGGGGGAAAGCAAGCTGGTGCAGCCACTCTGGAAAACAGTATGGAAGTTCCTCAAAAAGTTAAAAATAGAGCTACCCTACAACCCAGCAATTGGACTACTGGGTTTTCACCCCAAAGATACAAATGTAGTGATCTGAAGGAGCATGAGCACCCCAATGTTTATAGCAGCAATGTCCACAATAGTCAGACTATGGAAAGAGCCCGGGGCCCAGATGACCATCAACAGATGAATGGATAAAGAAAATGCAGTATATTTATACCTATCTATCTATCTGTATCTATCTATCTGTATATCTATCTATCTATCTATCTATCTATCTATCTATAGTGGAATATTACACAACCATCAAAAAACCCCAAAACCTTGCCATTTGCAATGACATGAATGGAACTAGAGGATATTATGCTAAGCATAATAAGCCAATCAGAGAAAAACAATTATCATATGATCTCACTGATATGAGGAATTTGAGAAACAAGAGAGAGGATCATAGGGGAAGTGAGGGAAAAATAAAAAAAGATGAAACCAGAGAGGGAGACAAACCATAAGAGATTTTTGATCTCAGAAAACAAACAGGGTTGCTATGGGGAGAGGGAAATAGGGTATGAGGTAACCGGGTGATGGACACTGGGGAGGGTATGTGGTATGGTGAGCACTGTGAATTGTGTAAGACTGATGAATCACAGACCAGTACCTCTACAAAAATTAATACATTATATGTTAATAAAAAGTAATAAAGTGGGAGAAATTAGAGCATGCATGCACAACAAAGGGAAAAATGAGGGTCTCTTCTGACTACTTCTGTTGATTTTTCAGAATGAGGAGAACATGGGTGTGCTGGTATCTTTCCTGAGGTATCAAAGACATTTGAATGTGGTGACCTCCCCTTCCTTGAAACAGCCTTCTTATGGATCCTCTCACATCATCTTATGTGGGGATGTTCCTCACAGTCCTGCCTTAAAGTCTAGTTCTTTTAAATCTTCATGCCCTTCCTAAACAATCAATTATTCATCTACTCAACAAATATTTGTTGAGCACCTTCTATATAATAGGCAGACCTTTAGGTCCTGGGGAAACACTGGCTACATTATCCTTCTCTTATGTTATCCTTCTCTCCATGTTATCCTTCTCTCTATGTTATCCTTCTCTTAGAATCACAATAAAGATTCTAAGTTATTAAGGTTCTTGGCCATTCTAAAGTAAAGAAATCAGCTTTCTTATACTTACTTAGTCCTATGAAGGTGTCTTTTTTTTTTTTTCCTGCAGAGGATTTTAGGGAACTAGTTTAATTATAAAGGTTTAAGAATATGTTTGTGTTTGACATATTTGTGATACACTTTCTACAGAATAATTTGAATTCTAACCTCAAATCTGGCCAGTGTGTTCTCTGGTTAAGACCACAGTTTAAAAACTCAAATAATGTTTTCATCAATTGTATCCACCAAGATGCTTGAATAACATTGGCTGTTTTATTTTACAATAAATTATTCCTTTTTTAACTCCAGGTACTAATGCCTCATTTCAAGACCTGGATGTAGAGAAGACTGTAGTGATTCCTGGTCATAGCAGCTTCCTGATCACAAGCATTTTAGATGATAAGAATGCTTTAGCTATTGCTACCATGCCTGACAGAATACTCAACAATACAATCATCCAAAAAGACTCCTGGTTCTTACACAACTTGGGGCACAGAAATGGACGAATGTGGTCTATATATGCAAAACCATGTAATTATTGGTTTCAACAGGATCATTCCGTATTCCTCAATGTCCTGAAATACATTGATCTGGGGAAATCTTACACTTTCAAAGTTAAGGTTATACCTAATACAGAAGGTAAGTTTATTTTTACTGGGAAACATCAAAAGGAGATGTTTTTCTTGAATGTAAAATATACTCTTTGATATTTCCATTATCTTTGGCTTACATAGTAGGTGACATTCTGTTAATAACAGTATTAGCTTCTAATTATTGAACACTTACTATGTTCTTAGGCTCTGTACTAAATTATTTTTCACTTAATGCAACAACTCAAAAAGGTTAGATTTTAATCCTCATTTATAAATGAGAAAAATGATGTTAAGTTAGCAGCCCAAGTTTACACGGGATTTTAGTTCAGATTTTTGCTGTCCTCTGAAAAGAAACCTGTTTAGTTACTTTGGTATTGTTGTAGTTATTTCAAGTATTTATTTTGAGCCAAAAAAAATGGCTTTTAAATAGTATTCTATTTTCCCCATTTTCCATGGCATTTATTTATTACAAAAATGAAATTAAACTTCCTAAAGATGATGGAGAAATGGCATACAGGAAAATAAAACAAAAATTTTGGCAAATAACTGAGCTAGAAAGAGGGAAGGAAGATGAAGGGAAGGGGGAGGAAAGAAGAAAATTCTGTCACCAAAAATGAAGAGGGAACTCAAAGCCAAAGAAATTAGCTACTTTGTGGCTCCCTGAAAGATGTGAGGCTTAGATATGGGCCATGTTGGCAGAGGGATGGATTTTAATACCCAAGTGTTGGCAGAATATAATTTGTGGTAGGAGGCTGGAACCAAAACCAGTACGTAACGCTGGGAGCTTAAATTATGAAAAGGGGATTATGAAAACTTTATCTTCCAACCCAAAAGGGGAGCTCAGGGAATTACCATCTCCATGGGAGATGGGAAAAAAGGATCTCCTGTAAAAACCCCAAACTCCAGGACTGTGTAATGCCTAGAGGCAACACACCAGTTGTAGGAATCCCAAGCTGAGAAGTAATTTTAATGCATGGGCCCCAGCTTAGGCAAGCATAAAACCCTTTGTGTGAATTTTTCCATAGTCTAGGGAACATAGACTTCCATGGAAAAATAGATCTGATTCAATTCATTGAACATGAATTGCAGAAAACATTTTAAAACTACGTAACCAAATGACCTAACAGAAGAAAGAGAACTTGATTTTTATTTTCATTTTATTTATTTATTTATTTACTTACTTACTTACTTATAAAGTAGACCCCACACCCAGCATGGAACCCAAAGCAGGGCTAGAACTCATGACCTTGAAATCAAGATCTGAGATCAAGAGTTGGCTGCTTACCTGACTGAGCCATCCAGGCACCCCAAGAACTTGATCTTTAATCTCCAGGGACTTAAGAGAATAGAAAAATCAGAAAGACACTATATGTAAACTCTTGAAGAGAAAAAAGAAGTTATATGAATTATAATGAAAGAACAAAACACAATTTTTAAAAGGCTCATTTGAAAAACAAAACCAAATGCATTTATACAAACGAAAATTACCAAAAAAAAAAAAAAATTGGATGACATCTTTTTGTGTTTCATCAATAATGTGGCACTTAAATATTGTTTAAAAAAAAACCTTCCTCTTGAAACTCTTAAAATCTTTTCTCATTGATTATATGACTAATTGTCCATATTTCCTTCAAGTAATTCTAGAGTTTTAATTTTATAGTTTTAACTTTCCATCTAAGTCTTTAATTTACATTGATGTCATTTTGATATATTATAGGTGATTAGCGAGTTGTTCCAACAACAGTTCTTGAATAGTGTGACCTTTCTTAACTGGTTTCAGAATACAGTAAACAATTTACCTATCATTTTGACCATTCTGGATTTTTAAAACTCTGGTCCTATTTTATCTCTTCATATTCTGGTGCAAGGCCTACAGTGTTCTAAATATTTCAGCTTTAAAATATATCAAATCCATTGTTGAATGGTACAGTTTTACTCATTCAGTTTGATGGAAGCAAATAGTAATCAGCAAATCAACTCTATTGCTTTTTTGTGAAGAAAAGCTTAGTGCATGCTACTCAAAGTGTGGGGGCCTAAACCAACCACATCAGCAGCACCTTCTTAGAAATGCAGAATCTTTTGTGATTCCACGCAAGTCTTAGGGATGTTTTTCTATTTTTGTGAAAAGCCCTATTGGAATTTTGATATGGATTGCATTGAGCCTATAGGTATGGACATTTTAAGAATATTCTTGTAATTTATGAACATGGGCTCTCTTTCCATTTATTTGTGTCTTCTTCAATTTCTTTCACTGATATCTCATAGTTTTCAGTGTACAGGTCTTTTACTTCATTGGTTAAATTTATTCCTATGTATTTTATTCTTTTTGTGCTATTGTAAATGAGATTGTTTTCTTAATTTCTCTTTTGATAGTCCATTGTTAGTATATAGAAACACAACTGATTAGTGTTCTGAATTCTGTGGCGTTACTTATCTCTATGTAAGAGCCTGTTACCTGCAAACAGAGGCAATTTTACTTCTTCATTTCTTTCTTTTTTTTTAATTTGACACAGAGAGAGAGAGAGAGATCACAAGTAGGCAGAGAAGCAGGTAGAGAGAGAGAGGGAAGCAGACTCCCTGCTGAGCAGAGAGCCCAATGTGGTGCTCGATCCCAGGATGCTGGGATCATGACCTGAGCAGAAGGCAGAGGCCTAACCCTCTGAACCACCCAGGCACCCCTACTTCTTCCTTTCTGATTTGGATGCCTTTTATTTCTTTTTCCTGCTTAATTGTTTCAGGTAGGGCTTCCAGTACCATGTTGAAGAGAGGTAGTAAGAGTAGGCATCCTTATCTTGTTCCTGATCTTAGAGGCCAAGTTTTAAGCTGGTTTTTTTTTTCCAAGTTTTTTTTTTTAATATATATTTTTTTATTTATTTGACAGAGAGAAATCACAACCAGGCAGAGAGGCAGGCAGAGAGAGAGGAGGAAGCAGGCTCCCTGCAGAGCAGAGAGCCCAATGTGGGGCTCGATGTGGGGCTCGATCCCAGGACCCTGGGATCATGACCTGAGCCAAAGGCAGAGGCTTTAACCCACTGAGCCACCCAGCCGCCCCTTTTTTTCCAAGTTTTAAGCTTTGAGTATAATGAGTATGATGGCATGTGAGTATGAAGGTAGCTATCGTCTGGTCATTTATGACCTCTATTGTGTTGAGATACATTCCTTCTATACTTAATTTGTCGATAGTTTTTATTATGAATGGACACTGAATGTTGTAGAATGCTTTTTTTTTTTTTTGGTAGAATGCTTTTTCTACATCTATTGCAATGATCGATGATTTTTACCTTTCATTACATTAATGTCATATATCACATTGAAGATCCTGAATAGTTAAAGCAGTCTTTAGGAAGAACAAAACTGGAGGCATCACACTCCTTGATTTCGAACTATATTATAATATTATCTTAATCAAAACATTATGATACTGGCATAAAAGCCAGACACATAGCCCAATGGACCAAAATAGAAAGCCCAGAAGTAAATTAATTAATCGTTAATGAGGGAGCCAAGAACATGCAGTGAGAAAAAATAGTCACTTCAATTAATGGTATTGGGAAAACTGGTTAATCACATCCAAGAGAATGAAACTAAACCCTTATTTTACTAATTAATGAAATTAATTAATGAAATGGATTAACTACTTAAATGGATTAAAGGCTTAAATCTAAGATCTAAAACCATAAAACTCCTAGAAGAAAACATAGGGGAGAAGATCATTGACTTTGATCTTGACACTGACTTTTCTGGATATGACACAAAAATCAAAGGCAACAAAAACAGAAGTAAATAAGTGGGACTACATCAAACTAAAAAGCTTCTGCACAGCAAAGGAAACCATCAGCAAAATGAAAAGACAGCCTACAGAGTGGGAGAAAATATTTGTAAACCATATATCTGATAAGTGGTTAATATCTGAAATGTATAAGAAACTCATACAACACGATAGCAAAAAACCCAACCCCACAAATAATGCAATTAAAAAATGGGCAGGGGCGCCTGGGTGGCTCAGTGGGTTAAAGCCTCTGCCTTCAGCTCAGGTCATGATCCCGGGGTCCTGGGATCGAGCCCCGCATCGGGCTCTCTGCTCAGCAGGGAGCCTGCTCCCTCCTCTCTCTGCCTGCCTCTCTGCCTAGTTGTGATTTCTCTCTGTCAAATAAATAAAAATAAAAAATAAAATAATAAAAAATGGGCAAAGAACTTGAATAGATGTCTTTCAAATAAAACATATGAGGGGTGCCTGGGTGGCTCAGTGGCTTAAAGACTCTGCCTTCGGCTCAGGTCATGATCCCAGGATCCTGGGCTAGAGCCCCACATCGGGCTCTTTGCTCAGCCCTCTCTCTCTGCCTGCTTCTCTGCCTACTTGTGATCTCTGTCTGTCAAATAAATAAATAAAATCTTAAAAAAAGAGAAGACATATGAATGGCCAACAGATACGGGAAAAAGTGTTCAACAACACAAATTATTAGGAAAACGCAAATCAAAACCACAGTGAGATATCACCTCAAGCCAGTTAGAATGGCAAGTGTCAGAAAGACAAGAAATGAGAAGCATTGGTGAGGATGTGGACAAAAAGGGAGTTCTCATGCACCGTTGGTGGAAATGGAAACTGGAATAGCCACCATGGAAAACAGTATGGCAGTTCCTCAAAAATTTTGAAGTAAAACTACCCAATGATCCAGCAATCCCACGTCTGGGTACGTATCTGAAGGAGACAAAGTCAGGATCTCAAGGAGATATCTGTCTGTACTCCAATGTTCATTGCAGGTTATAATAGCCAAGGTACAGAAACAACAAGTGTTGTTTGATGGATGAATGGATAAAACACATGTGTGTGTGGTGTGTGTGTGTGAGAGAGAGAGAGAGAAGGACATGGATTATTATTAAGCCACAAAAAAGAAGAAAATTCTGCCATTTGCAGCAACATGGATGAACCTGAAGGATATGGAAAGTGAAATGAGCCACATAGAGATAGATAAGTACTGTATCATCTCACTCAGATGTGGAATCTAATTTTTAAAAAGTCTAACTCACAGAACTAGAGGGTAGAATAAATGCTAGCTGCCAGGGGTTGGGGAGCAGAAAAAATGGACAGATGTTGGTCAGTGGAATACAAGCTTCTTGTTGTAAAATGAGTAAGTTCTGGGGATGTAACACAGGCCATGGGGCCCATAGTTAATAACACTGAATCAGAGGCACCTGAGTGGCTCAGTCGGTTAAGCTTCTGACTCTTGATTTTGGCTCAGGTGATGATCTCAGGGTCCTGAGATGGAGGGTCGTGAGACTGAGACCCTCTTTGGACTCTATGCTGGGTGTGGAGGTTGCTTAAGATTCTCTCTGTCTCTTTTTCCCTCTCTCCCCACGTTCTCTCAAAATAGTAATAGTAATAATATAATAATACTGTATTGTATACTTGAAATTTGCTGAGAGAGTAGATCTTATATGTTCTCACTACACACACAAAGTAACTGTGAGTTTGTGAATGTTAATTAAATTATGATCATTTCACAGTGTGTGTATATACAGACATATATGTATGAAATCATCACGTTATACACTCTCTCTTTCTCTCTCTCTCTATATATAGTGTTCTTCGTCAGTCATACCTCAGTACAGCTGAGGTGGAGGGTGGGTAACCTCAGCCCCCTCCGCAGGTCCTGGTAGATCAGAATCTGCATTTTAACTGAAATACCCAGCCACAGTTTAGGGAAGCACTAGCCAGCTCACTCTGGTTTAAAGGAAACTGCTGTCCATGAGTCTCCAGGCAAATCATTTCCTACCTCTCAGTCCTGGTTTGCTGATTAATAAAGATGGCAGATAGACTACATAGTCTGTCAAAAATCTTATTCTAGTGAATTTCTCAGTATGGAACGATTGCAGGCAGGTGGTCTGCAGGTAGAAACTGGCCTGATGACAGGTCTCGCGACCTGTCTCCTTTTGTCTTGGCCACAGTGGCTGATAGCTCGAAACTGAGCAGGCATCCTTCAGTTTCTTTCTTTTTTAGTTATTTTTATTGTGTTAGTCACCATACAGTTTCTTCACTGAGCCACGCAGCTCGGTGTGATCGGTCCTGTCCTAGTGACCTTTCCATGCATTTGAGACCTTGGCTGAAGAATGAGAAATGGACGGGAGCAATATTTCTGGGAGAAAATAGTTGTGAAGTTAAATTTTTCTAAGAACCATCAAACTTAACTTTCTATGAATTCCTAATTATAGCTGTAGCCATTATGAAGTCTTCATAATAGATTCTGTACATGTTCTAGAATCCTGATTAGCTAGTTATTATGAAATTGTTTAAAATTTCCATGATTTATTTTTTTTCTTTTTTAGTTCCCAGATTTTTTTTTTAGTATAACTGACATACAGTGATGTAATTTTAACCTTTAGCTTTGTTTCCACAGGCATTCAAACACTTGAAATACCACCACTGAACGTCATTGTTGGAAATGCAAATCTGCTGGAAGTTAAAAGTGAAGGCTCTTTTGATGATAGTGAGAATTACATAATGAAAATTTCTGCAGCTAGCAAAGCTTTGCGTCAAGTAAGATTTTCTTTCATTACAAAAAAAGTCTATTAATTATGGAAAACTTAGCATATAAGCTAAGAGAAAGAAGAGGAAATTACACATAATCCTACCTCTCAAGAATGATTAAGCACTTTTAACATTTGGGGAATTACAAAAAAGGCAGTATAGCATTACAGGGGACACCTGTTAAGTTAAGCTTCTGCCTTCAGCTCCTGTCATGATCCCGGGATCCTGGGATCCAGCCTGGGGTGGCTCCCTGCTCGACGGGGAGCCTGCTTCTCCCTCTGCCTGCCACTCCTCCTGCTTGTACTCTCATGCTCTCTCCCTCTCTCTCTCTCTCTCTCTCTGAAAATAAATAAAATCATAGCATTATGGAACAGAGGCTCAGTGAGCGAGCTTTGGACAAGACTGCCTGGTATAGATCTTAATTCTAGAGCTGTCTGTGAACTTGGGAAGGCCGCTTTACTATGGCTAAGTTTCCTTATCTACAAAATGAAGATGATAATGATAATAGCTTCTTTACAGGGTGGTTTATGAGAATTCACCATGATCATTCAAGTAAGACCTCTAAATGTCTGGCACATGGAAAATCTCAATCACTATGAACTAACAGTACTTTTCTTTTCTTTTTTCCCTAAAACTGGGAAAGCATTGTAAATGCCCTTAAAACATTTACCCCTTTCACTTAACTATATGATTTAATCCTTTTGATTCACTGAATATTTTTTCTACATATCTCCAAATTGTCTTTCTCATGAAGACTTTCAGCTATAGAACAAAGCAGAATTTCCATACTTAATACTCAAACAAGTCAAGACTTAGCTACTTTTGTTTTTATCATCCTCCTCCCACCTTTTGGCTTTTGTTTTATAGTCTGAGTTATTTTAGAATGAAAGCAAACATCATGTCATTTCAGTCCTTATAGGATTCAGTTTACATCTCTAAAAAATATGTGCATTATCTCTCATGTAACCATTATCATGCCACTGTTGTTCCTAAAACTTTTTTTTTTTTTTTTTTTGGTATCCAACAAAACCTAGTCCATAATCAAATTTATCCAATTTTCTCAAAAATATTTTTACAGTTGTTTGCTTTGACTTGGGAGCCAAACAAGATTCACATGGTATGTGGTTATTTTTTCTCAAGTGTCTTAGGTCCGTTTTCTTCACTTGCCATTGAATTGTAGAAATCAGATCAGTTGTGTTATAGAATGTCCAACATTGGGGATTCTTATGTTTGCTTCCTTATCTCTTAATTTGTGCCTCTCCTACCTCCAACCACATTTCCTTTAATAGTAGTATGCACATCCTGCAGAGATGATGATTTGATGTGTTTTGGTAAAAAAATTAGAAAAACATTTATCATTTTCAATAACTACAGAGTATGGGGGTAGAGGTACCAGAGTCTACAACATCATCACAGTTATTAGTATTTCTACATTAAAAATTTTTTTATTTATTTGTTGTGAGAGAGACACCAAGAGAGCATGAGTGAGGGAAGGGGCACAGGGAGACAGAGAGGGACAAGCAGACTCCCCACTGAGTGCAGATCCTGATGTGGGGGTTAATCCCCTTTCTCTGCGCTGTTTCTTATATTTCTCATATGAGTGAAACTACGTGATAACTGCCTTTCTCTGACTGACTTATTTCACTCAGCATAATACCCTCCAGTTCCTTTCTGATGGCTGAGTAGTATTCCATTGTATGGATATGCCATGTCTTCTTTATCCATTCATCTGTTGATGGACATCTAAGTTCTTTCCATAATTTGACTATTGTGGACATGGCTGCTATAAACACTGGGGGGCAGGTGCCCCTTCAGATCACTATGCCCATAACCAGTAAGGAAATTGAAGCAGTGATTTAACAGCTCCTTTGAATAACCTTCATTTCTTTGGATGTCCTCAGGGTTCAACGTCATTGGCATTAGTTGTCTGGGGGGCATCCACTGAGTGTTTAGTCACCACAGTCGTGCCAGTGATGAAAAACAGCTGTAGTTATCTCAAATCCATGCATCACATCCCTAGTAAACTTATTCCACTGGAAGACTGGATGAGCGGTGTTCATAAAGACAGTCAAGGTTTCAACATGATCAAAACTTTGCCGGTAAGAAACCTAAGTGGATTGTTTTAAGGGTACTCATGATATGTTACTTTTGTGTGATTGGCTGGCCATCCCGTCTTTGCATTTCTTTCCTGACATGCACAAAACACTCCAGTTATTGGTCGATCTTCCTATCATCTTGAGGATGTGACAATTACTTATTTCTAAAAGGCCAACACGTCCTGAAATAATGACTTTTCCTGGTAACTCGGTCTCACCATTTAAAAAATTATTTTATGCTATATTATGGGGACGTAATCTTGGGGCTTTTGTGCTATATACAGTTATCTGCCATTATGTTGACCTGTCCTGGTTCCATCTTATTGGTTACATTTCGATGTAGTTGCCATTTTAATCTCTGCCTTGTCAGAATTGATGACACTTTAAAAAAACATGTATTATTATTCTTTGCTGATGAACTTATTACTTAAGATTTTCTCTGTGTCAAAAAACCCAACTGACCAAACTTGAATATGTATTTACTAAATATATCACTAAGACTTTTTTTATGAGGTGTTAAAACTTTCTTACATTTCCTTTTGGTCGTTATTTTACATACTAAAAAATTTTTCACTTATTTACAAGTTCCAAACAATTATATTGCCATGGGCTAAGGTTGTTGAAAGCCCAGAAAAATAAGGTATAGGGAGTACGGGAAGAATAGAAATTTACTGCCTGGAACTAAAAATGAAATATTTGTTTTGAATGCTTTTTCTGGAAAATCAAGATTTTTAAGTTAAAGACTTAGTAAATAATTATGAATTACTTGTTTTCTTTGCTTAATCACTTACAGATAAACTACAGGCCCCCATCTAATATGGGAATTGCCATACCACTCACAGACAACTTTTACCATGCAGATCCCAGCAAACCAATACCAAGAAATCTATTTCCTATGTCAAAGGTAAATAATTTTTGAATGTACAAACCGTACTTATTTGAACTCAAGAAATCATTCTGTGAAATTACAGATGGACCTAGCTGCAGGGATTCAAAGAGAAGGTTCATTCAAAACAATGTTCCATCTACCCTGACAGGTCAGCATGTATTACTACTTGTACTACCCTGTTCCTCCTTCTCCTCTTTTAGCCCCCCTCCTTTTTTTTTTTTTAAAGATTTTATTTATTTATTTATTTAAGAGGGACACAAAGAGAGCATGAATGGGGAAAGGGCAGGAGGAGAGGGAAAAGGAGTAGCAGACTCCCGCGGAGCAGGGACCCTGATGTGGGGTTCAATCCCAGGACCCTGAGATCACGACCTGACTCAAAGTCAAACGCCTAACCAACTGAGCCAGCCAGGTGCCCCATTAGCTGCCCCCCATCCCCGCCCTTACTGCTACTTCTAGATGCGGTTTTGGAGCTAAGAATTTTAAACGGAATGCTTCTTCTGACCTCTCCCTGGTTTCCCTTTGGATTTCAAAGGGTATTAGTCGGGTGAGAGCATCTTTTCTCAGATGAGGGGAGCCCCCTGACCCATCTCACATGTCTAACCCAGTAAAATGAATGGTGTCCTAAAGGAAAGAAGACTATTTGATCCAACAGGGCACATTTAAGCTCCTACCAAAGTTCTGCCTAGAACACAACCAAACCCAGCAGCCCTCTGTCTCTCTGGAATGTGGAGTGAACAAGATAGAAAGAACAAAGAGAAACCACAAGGTTGAGAGGAAGAGTACGTGATGGGGTAGCTTCTTGAAAAAACCTCACTGATACCTGTGGAATCTCTCTCCAGAAGAACACAGCTGCCTGCCTGTAGACATGCACAAACAGACATTCACACCCCTTCCATGCGCATATGCACTGAGTATCTACACACATACATGTGCAAAGACATAAAATGCTTGTTTCTTTTGTTCTAAACTCTTGTCATTCCATGTAATTCAGAACAAAAGCCAAATTCTCACGGTGGTCTATGAGGTCCTTCATGACTTGGCCTTGGCATTCCATCTGACCTGATTTCCCCTGATGTTAATTGCTCTAGCCACACTGGCCTCCATGCAGTTCTTCAAATATGCCAGACATGGGACGCCTGGGTGGCTCAGTTGGTTAAGCGGCTGCCTTTGGCTCAGGTCATGATCCCAGCGTCCTGGGATTGAGTCCCACATCGGGCTCCTTGCTTGGCAGGGACCCTGCTTCTCCCTCTGTCTCTGCCTGCTACTCTGTCTGCCTGTGCTCCCTCGCTCTCTCTCCCTCTCTCTCTCTGACAAATAAATAAGTAAAAATCTTTAAAAAAAAAAAAATGTCAGGGGCGCCTGGGTGGCTCAGTGGGTTAAGCCGCTGCCTTCGGCTCAGGTCATGATCTCAGGGTCCTGGGATCGAGTCCCGCATCGGGCTGTCTGCTCAGCAGGGAGCCTGCTTCCCTCTCTCTCTCTCTCTGCCTGCCTCTCTGCCTTGTGGTTTCTCTCTGTCGAATGAATAAATAAAATCTTTAAAAAAAAAAAAATGTCAGACGTATTTCAAGCTCAGGGCCTCTGCGGCCAAGGCCAAAGCAATTCGTCTGGAATGCTCCTCTGCCAGATAGCTCATGGCACATTCTGTCACTGTCTTCGGGTCTTTGCTTAAATGTCACCATCATTGTGAGGCCTGCCTTGACCATTCTATTTAAAATTGGAAGCCCCACCCCCAGTGGTACCCACTCCCTGTCCCCTTTCTCTCCTTTATTTTTCTTCAGTACACTTATTACAATTTTCCAGATTGTACTCATTTGCTTTATTTATTGTGTTTCATAAAAAGGTAAACTACATTAAGTCAAGGTGGTGGTTGTTGTTTTGAAATCTATTTTACTCTCCACTGCATCTTTCATACCCAGAACAGTGCCAGCCACAAGGAGTGTTTTCAGATTATTGAACAAACTAATAATCCACATTTGTACATATATTATTATACACTCACCACATGAGGAGGCTGACTTCTTGTTGAATCTTGCATTTTGGGGTAAGAAACTCTGCTCCAGGCAATGACCCTCTATAATACACCATTCTTTGGCCATTCCAGTCTTTCCCAAAGATAAATCCTGTTGTGCCCACTACTGAAATATGGTTTTACTGTATTTACACGGAAATCCTTAGTTTATTTGTGTTTTCAAGATTCTCTTGGAAGTTGAATAGCAAACGTATCTCATTTACAGCTAAGTCAATAAATCTTTAAGTGCACTTTTTATGCATCTGACACATGTTAATTTCAGGATTTCTAGTGTTCTCAGGCAATGTACAAATAGACTTTCTCAGAGGATACAGCAATAAACTAGAGAAGCATGATAACTTCATGGATCTTTACTGTAATGGGGAGAATAGGAATTAAACAGAAAGTTGTACAAATTAAATACTGTTTCTGAGCAGCATGACTGTGCATCATCTGAAACAGGATTATCTAGGAATATTTCTACAATGCAGTTTTCTTAATTGTACCTCACAGCTACTGAATCAGAAACTATGGGGCAGTCCTGAAATTTCCATTGAAAAAAAATCTCCCAGTTAATCCTACTTGCCCTTAAGTTTAAGATAGACAAGTAGTAGAAACAGACACAAAACACACAATATGATTGTGGATCAGGGGTATAAATATAGTCCAATGGAGTCAGACTGAAAGATGAGTAGGGGTGAACCAACAAAGGAGGAGAAAGAGTGTAGAAGAGGATAAAGGGAGAGAAAAAAACATCCCAGGCAAGGAGGTACCATCATAAGAGTAGTCACAGGAAAGGGCTCCATGACTGAGGAGAACCAGGAAGCCTGGGGCATAGTGAGTGTGTCTCTATAAAATAGAGAATACACATTCCTTTTAGTCCATATGGAACAACCATACAAAGTGACTGCTTATTTTGTAATAAAGTCTTAATGAATTCCAAAAAGGCTCAATACAGTCCATATTCTATAATTTAAATCGTTAAAATCAAAATTTAAAAAATGCAAAAAAATAGTGTATGCAAACAACTTATCTTCAATTCACCCATCCCTAAATCCCTGTTTCGTCTGACTTGTGAAAAATCCTAACTAAAATGCTAGCAAGTCAAATGCATAAATATACTAACACTGTAGTATTTCGGGAGACTGTAGACTTTCTGAAATGTGAGAAGGTTTGAGCATATGAAACATATTAAAATTACTCACTTTATAAATGGGTTAGAAGAAAAATCTCAGTAGAAGTCATAAAACATGTTTGATACAATTTAACATTCATTTCTGAATAAACTTCTGTAAAACAGAAATAGAAGTGATACTACCAAGTCTAATAAAATCTGTGAGAAATATTTAGCAAACCTATAAAATTAAATATTAGAAGCATGTGTGCTTTAATGCTTCTGTTTTACTTTGGTCTGTAAAGTCAGGCTAAGTCAATGTGACAAAGATAAATTATAAATATTGGAAAGAGACAAAACTCACCATTCCCACATATAATTACTTACTTAGAAAATATGGAAGAAACAACTGACAAATTATTAAAACTGATAATTATTATCAATAATGTAGCCCAATGGATATAAGATCACAAAGAATAATCAGTTATGTTCCTATATATCTGCAATAACTAATTAGAATAATGGGAAATAACCCATTCTTCATCTGCATACAATAATAGACATAGAATTTAATCTAAAAATATGTGCAAGACAGGGATGGAAAAAATTATATGATTTAGCTGAAGGATATAGAAAACACCTTGGATTAAAAGAAGTCTCATGTTCCTGATGGGAAGCTTCATCATTATAAAGCTCAGTTCTCTCCAGATTAATCTATAAAATTGTGCAATTGCAATCAAAACCCCAACAGAATATGTTTGAGTGAGCACAATGGGCTTTTTCTAAAGTTCATACTGAAAAGAAAATAGGTATTAATAAATAAATAATTTGAAGAACAGAAAATGAATGACGGATTTGTCCTCCTATAGATTAAAAAAAGTAGTTAACATAATATGGTATTACCCAAAGTAAGCAGATGAAAGGAAATAATAAACATTAGAGTGGAGGTGAATAAAGACGAGAATTGAAGAACGATAACAAGGATAACAAAGCCAAGATTTGATTCTTTGAAAAGATCAACAAATTTTACAAACCTTTACATAGATTGAGAAAAAAAGAAAAGACAACAAAAATCAGAAGAGTACTATGAACAATTGTACATCAACAAATTGGATACCTACATGAGACAGAAACATTCCTGGAAAAACAGAAATTAGCTAAACTGACTGAAAATGAAATAGCAAATTTCAATAACTCTAAGACAAGTAGAGAGATTGAGTCTGCCAGTAATCAGAAACCTCCCAACAAAGAAACGATCAGATGGCTTCATTGGTGAATTCCACCAAGCATTTAAAGAAAATTTAACACCAACATTTCTCAAACTTTTCCAAAAAATAGAAGAGAAGGGAACATTTCCTAACTGACTCTAAGAAGCCAGCATTACCCAAGGCCAGATAAAGACATTGCAAGAAAACTACAAACCAATATCCCTTATGAATATAGAGACAAAAAGCCCACAACTATACTAGCAAACCAAATTCAACAGCATAGTAAAAGGATCATATACCATGACAAAGTGAGATTTGTCCCAGGAACACAAAGATAGCTTGACATAAATCAGTCTGTAATGTACCACATTAATAGAAGAAAGAGAAAATACATATGATCATTTCAATTGAAGCAGAAAAGGCTTTTGACAAAATCTAACGACCTTTTATGATAAAAGCACTCAACAAACAAGTAATAAAGGGTAACTTCCTCAACCTGATGAAGGGCATTTATGAAATACTCTCTATTAACATCATACTTAGTGGTGAAAGATTAAAAACTTTTCCCTTAAGATCAAGAACAAGGCAAGGCTCATGCTTCTTCTATTCAGTATTGAACTGAAAGTTCTAGTCAGGCAGTTAGGCAAGGAGAAGAAAGAAAAAGCACCCAGATTAGAAAGGAAGAAATAAAATGATCTCTATTTGCAGATGACATTATATATGTTATAATTAAATATATGTATATTAATAAAATACATATAATTTTAAGGAAGCCACAAAAACAAAGAAAAAACTTAGTGTTTATTAAAGAGTCATAGGATACAAAATCAGTACACACATGAAATTAAGAAAATAATTCCATTTGTAATAGCATCACAAATCATAAAATATTTAGGAAAAACTATAGCCAAGAAAAAACAGAACTTGGACAATGAAAGCTGCAAAACAAAGCTGAAGAAGTTAAAGGGGAACTAAGTGTGAGAAAGATCCCATGTTCCTGACTGGAAGACTTAATCTTCTTATAGGGAGCATACTCCCCAAACTGACTTACAGACGAAATGCATTCCCTATTAAAATTCCAAATGCCTTTTTTGCATGAATGTAAAAGCTGATTTTAAAATTCACAAGGAATTACAAGAGACTCTGAATAGCCAAAACCATCTTGAAAAAAAAGAAAACAAAGTGTGGGAGAACCCACACTTCCCAATTTCAAAATTTACTATAAAGCCATGGTAATCAAACCAGTGTGATAATGGCACAAGGATAGACATATATATCCATGGAATAGAATTGAGAATCCAGAAATAAACCCATACATCTGTGGTCAACTGAGTTTTGACACGTGTGCCAAAACCACTTAAAGGAGAGAGAGTAGGTTTTTCAACAAATGGTGCCATGACAACTGAATGAATACCAACATTGAATAGGATGAATTTGGATTTGGACACCTATCTTACACCAGATGCAAAAATTAACCTAAGATGAATTGAAAACCAAAATGTAAGAGCTAAAACACAAAACTCTCATAAGGTTGTGTAAGTGTATACCTTTGTCTCTTTGGTAAGGTGATGATTTGTTAACTATGGCCCTAAAGTGCAAGCAACAACAGAGAAATAAATAAATTTTAATTCCATCAAAATTAAAAACTTTTGTGCATGGATAAAAGGACACGGCCTAGAAAGTTAAAAGATACTGAATGGGAAACAATATTTGCAATTCATTCATCTGATAAGGTTCTAGTATCCAGACTCTCTCAAGATCTCTTAAAACTCTACAACCAGGAGACAAATCACCCAGTCAGACATAGATGAAGTCTCTGGTAGAGAGTCCTCCAAAAAAGATACACAGATGGCCAAGAAGCCCATGAATGATGCTTGATTTGTTAGTCCTTATGTAAATGTAAATCAAAATCACAATGAGATACCACACCTCACCCATTTGGGTGCCTATAATAATCTTTTTAATGGAAAATGACAAATGTTGGTGAAAATGTGGAAAAATTGGAACCCTTATCCATTGCTGAGGAGGATATGACATGGTGCAGCTATTGCGGCAAACATTTTGGCAGGTCTTCAGAAAGTTAAAAATACAGAATTATTCTATGGCCCAGCAATTTTACTCCTGGATATACAGTTCAAATAGAAAATTTATACCAGTGTTATTGTAATAGCCAAAGCGAGGAAACAACCAAATATCCATTAACTGATGAATGCATAAACAAAATAGGCAATATCCCCACAATGGAATATTATGCAGTCGTAAAGAGGATTGAAGTATTGCCATATGCCACAGCATAGGTGAACCTCAGAAACAATATTTGGGCAAAAAAAACAGACACAAAAGGCCATATTGTATATTTCCACTTATATAAGATGTCTAGAATAGGAAAATTCATAGAGATAGAAAATAGAATGACTAGATGGGCTGAGGGGAGGGGGAAATGAAGAGTAACTATTCTTTTTAAGATTTTATTCTTAAGTAATCTCCACATCTAACATGGGGCTTGAACTCACAACCCTGAGGTCAAGAGTCACATGTTCCACCAACTGAGCCAAGCAGGAGTAACTATTACTAGGTACAGGGTTTCTGTTTGGGGGTGATAACAATGTTTCAAAATTAGATAGTAGCGATGATTGAACAACGTTGCAAATGTACAAAAACTCACCAAATTGTACATTCAAAAATTGTTTAAATGGTACATTTTATCTCAGTAAAAGGAAGAAGAAAAAAAAAAGCTGGCAGGGAGGGGAGGGATGGTAATCCTAAAAAAAAAAAAAAAAGTGAAAGGAAGAATAACATTTAAAAAAATAGAGCTGATTATCAAAATCAAAAGCCAATCTCTAGCAAGAGTAATCAAATTGAAAATGAATGACAATTGGACAGTTATAATGGAGATTTTATTTATTTTTTTTAAAGATTTTATTTATTTATTTGACAGAGAGAGATCATAAGTAGGCAGAGAGGCAGACACAGAGAGTGAGAGGGAAGCAGGCTCCCCGCTGAGCAGAGAGCCCGATGTGGGACTCGATCCCAGGACCCTGAGATCATGACCTGAGCTGAAGGCAGCAGCTTAAACCACTGAGCCACCCAGGTGCCCCTATAATGGAGATTTTAAATGGCATTAGTGAACTAGTGAATGCCACGAAGAAAGGCAAGCATGAAACGGTAGACTCGGAGAGGGTTCTGTCAAGTCCACAGCCCTGTCATATCACATCTGCTGCTTCTAGGTCTCTGTCTTCATGCTTGCGATGGGAGGGTTCCAGAACAGAGAGTCTCGTAGTCCTTACGTGTTGCCTTCAGAATAACACAGGCTTTGAAGGTCCAATGCATGTTAAACATCCACCTGGCAAGCAGCTGATACTTGAGTTTAATTACCAAGCAAGGAAACAAAATTCAGAAATACTGAACTTTCAGTCCATTATCAAAGGAATTTTCCCCCTC
The DNA here is from genome assembly GCF_922984935.1 of Meles meles. Taxonomy (NCBI): domain Eukaryota; kingdom Metazoa; phylum Chordata; class Mammalia; order Carnivora; family Mustelidae; genus Meles; species Meles meles. The sequence goes on from NC_060071.1 coordinate 121,475,551, forward strand.
TTACATTCTCAGGGATTTTATTCATTCGGGACACAAATATCTAGTGAACATTTACTCAATCTGCAGAAATCCTGCCTCACAAAAAGCAAGTCAACCTGTATTCTCTTTGCAGAGATCTGGTAAATTCAAACAGTGTGCTAACATGTCTACTCGGGAAGAGTGTAATTGCACAAACAATCAGAAGTTATCACATGCTGTTGCTTTCTCAGATTGCAGAGAAAAGGTAAGGTCATTCTTAATTGTCTGAAGACAAAGTACTTTCATATCAATATAAGATTCTGAAGTGCGCATTTTGATTCAATATGAAAGTTAAGACATGGAAGTAATGTCTTATTATGACATAGAACTAAACAGGACAGGCTAGGAAGATCTGGATTTAAATGTCCCTAAACAAGGTAATGAACCACCTCTGCAAAACAGAATAATACATGCACCACACTGCCCATTTCTCAGCATTCTTATAAAGACACACTAAACAATTTGTAACCTGTCATACACTACAATAGATTACGATGGATACAGATTCATTCAAAAATTATTGAGTATCTAATGTGTATCAATACTGGGAATATAGAAGTCAAAGTCCTTGTAACCAAGGAGCTCAGTTTGGGAGTAGTGACAAAATAGAAGACAGTATAGTATGTTGGTTAAGAGAATGGGTCATATATTTTATTCTGTTAGTTTCAAAGCATTCAAAGGTGTATCAGAGGGATATTGGTGTTTGCATTAGCTAAGTTAAATGCACTTAATCTAACTTTCAAGTTGGTCTTTTTCAAGGCCTTGTAAGACTATAATAGCATTATAGACTATATATATATCTATAGAGAGAGAGAGAGAGATACATTTATCTATAGGAATCTCTTTATATATGTAGATCTATCTATATATTTATCCTTTCTGTAAAGATAAAATCGTTTAATACCGTATCGAGCATAGCATTTGCAGTGAATTATGAGGCTTGTTATATATACCCCTGCAACTCTCCCCTCACTGAATTACAATAATATTGCTTGGGCATTGACTATCTACTAAACACTGCTCTAAGCATTTTCCATGATTTGTCTCATTAATTTTGAGGCACAGACAGGCCAGGTAGTTTGTCAAATATCGCATCATTAATATGTGTGAAATCTGGATTTGAACTCTTGACTCCAGAGCCTGAGCTTCAGGAGTGTGGCTGAGAGATCATGGCTGACCGGGAGAGAGGTGGGAGGGAGGGAGGCAAGATCCAATTCATGCACTGCCCTTCTGAGATACCAGTTATCCAACAAAGTTTTAATACCCTCACAGCAAATTCCTGAAAGGGCCAAAAGAAAGTTACAAATTTTGTTACCACAATGTTTGTGTATTACTTTGGGAGTCATGTTCATTTTCCTGTAAGACAGATTGTTTTTCATGTGCTGAGAAGGTGGGAACCCTAAGAGGCACATGCCATTTAGAATGGCCAAACTCTTAGAGAAATGTATCTATTCACTCTTTACGAGAAAATGAAATTAGTCTTGAGTTTTGACATTCATTCTTGGAATTTGAATTTTAGGTTCCTCGTTTTAAGTTTCCAGTTACACAATATCCAATTTCTTTGGAAATTTACAGTGAGGATGGACATATCCCAGTGGAAACTCCATATCTGGTTACAGTGACTGAAGTGAACAGCAGAGAAAACTGGAAACTAAGTAGGGTTTGCTTTCTTGTATGGTTATTTTGTCTTACAGTTAATGTTGTTATTACCCAGGTAAGTGGCTTATAAAACCTGTTTACACAAGGAACAGCCAAGAGTTGGACGTCTAAATTACTAAGCCACCCAGGCACCCCTCTTTGGAGAAGAATTTGAGTCAACTGGCACGTTGCTGTTCACTCTTCTCCTCTTGTCTCCCATGTATTTCATTATTACTTTCCGTGCCCTGGATTTCATGACATGAAAGCATTTTTGAGCAATTTAACTGTAAAACATTTGAAAGCCATTTTGTAGATGAGTAGCAAAAACGATAGAGTTTGTGCTACATGTTGGTCTAGTTGTCTCTTTAGACTGCTTTTGCAGTGCTACAGAGGAAGTTCTAAAATGTATGGCCAGATAGCCTATAGAACCTGTCTTCTAGGGGCTCCAGGCTGGCTTGGTCCAAAGAGCATATGATCTCAGGGTCAAGTTTCACCTTGGGTGTAGAGATTACTTAAATAAATAAAAAGAGAAAGAGAGAGAGAGAGAGATTGAATCTATCTCCTAATTTTACAAGCCAAGTTTCTTCAAAATTCTATGGTAAAATAATTTAAAAGATGCAGAATTTTTTTTTAAAATAAGAAAAATGAGGGGCACCTAGCTGGCTCAGTCAGCAGAGCATGTGACTCTTGATCTTGACATTATAAGTTCAAACCCCACATTGGGAGTAGAGCTTATTTAAAAGTAAAATCTTTGGGGCACCTGGGTGGCTCAGTTGGTTAAACATCTGACTCTTGATCTCAGATCAGGTTTTGATATTGGGTTGTGAGCTCAAGCCCCAAGTCTGGCTCCATGTTGGATATGTAGCCTACTAAAAAAAAAATAAAAAATAAAAATAAGAATAATAAATAAATTAAATTAAATAAAAAAATAAAAGAAAAATGCAATTTACCACAATTCAATTTTACCTTGAATATATAACTCTTTCCTGTACATTTTATGTATATAAACACTTTGATGAAAGTGCTCAATCAGTACGTTGACAGATAGATACATAGATACAATTAAATGAAATTTTGATCAGCCATTAATATGTTACCAAGTATCCAACCAAGTATCCAGACACTGGGTATTCAGTGAGTTTTACTCTGACCACTATATGCATTCTTGAAATGAAAATCTAGCAAAGAAAACTAAATATTTTGTTTTAACTAACATCCCAATTTTCTGTGGTGTGCTGGAGCCTAATGTTACCAACTTTTGAGCACTGACTGTTAAATATTCAAACATTTTATGTACTGATTGTTAAGCCATTAGTAGCTTGCAATTAGCCATGGTGAGACTACTAACACCACAGAAATTGGCAAATGCTGCTATCAGAGCTTTTTCCCACGTAGATCTCCTGTACCATTATACCACTGCAATTGTTAATCCCCACATTATATATCTGGTCTTAGAAAGAATTGTAAGAAAGGCAAGAATACCTGATTGCTCTTTTAGAAGAGATTTAAATGATCCTATTATGAAAGTTTTCTGCTACCTTATTGAAAATTATTTAGCAATGTCTAAGGTTGAATTATCTCTTTGCCAAAGATACAAAGTATGTGCAGGTTAGGACTGGTCAAGAGCATGCAGCTGGAAGGAAAGGTCAGCATGAATGAGTGCACAAGTGGGAGAGGGAACGGGGCAGAAGGAGAGAGAGAATCTTCAGCAGGTTCCACACCCAGCTCAGAGCCCAGTGTGGGGTTAGATCTCACAATCCTGAGATCATGACCTAAGCTGAAATCAAGAGTCACACACTTCACTGACTGAGGCACCCATGCGCCCCACAGGTCTTGTCCTTCTTGACAGTGTCCCTGAGGAGATGAAATGTCAGCTATAAGGCCTAATATTTCCTAAATATATTTTCTATATAGTCAAAGCAAACCAGAAGTCTGGGATAACTTAGCCATGTTGCAGAGTGAAATCCTTTATTATACCTTGATTATGTAGCACATTTTATGCAAAATGCGAAAATAACATAAGTCCGCTTAAAATACACTTCATGTACTTTTAGAACACAGTGTGCCAGCAAACGTAAAGAAGTTGAAAAATTACTTAGAACACCGTCTTAATGCTCCAGTATATAATCCTTTAGGCCTCAACTTAAGTATAAAGGTGAGTTTTCAGCACTTTTGTTTTTCCTGTTTTGAGTTGAAATAAAACATACATGTCTAAACTCAGATTGGCTTAAGTTTTAAAGTGTAAGTGTCCATCAATGGTAGAAACGGTATCTTTAAAATATATGGAGGGTATTTATTTTTCCTTCCTTTCTCTTGATATTATTATTTCTAAAGGTATCTGAAAGTTAAATTTAACATTAACTTACTATTTTTGGAGCTCATAGGCAAAACTAATGACAATTTTTCAAGGTGGAGCAGAAAGGGTATTTTTAAAATTTAGGGACTAAAACGGGTTTGGTATCCTTCATCTGGACATACCCAGGTATGTCTTCCCGGTTCCAGCTGTCTACAAGAACACATGAAGCAGATATAATCCAGGTAATTGTTGCAAAAGTCAATAAAAACAAGTGGACATATCAAAATCATGAATATGAAGATTAGCCCAAATTATTTGTCCAGGCCACGTTAGGTTTTACGTTCATGTGTCTTCATTTTAAAAAGCAGTTTCAGCTATTGTCCTTCTTCCTCCATTTTTATTTTGATACACGAAGTAGATGCCCAAGAGCCTTAGGAAGGAAAACTGGATTTTTTCTGTGCAACATCTATAGGGAGAGTGGCTCCACTGTGTATTTTAGCGTAAAGGAACATTCGTGTCTGTGCTGCTACTGAGCGGATGTGTTTTTCCCACAGGGCTCTGAGCTTTTTCACTTCAGAGTGTCCGTTGTTCCAGGAGTCACTTTTTGTAACTTAGTTGAAGAATTTCAGGTACAGTAAAGGCATAAGGTACTGATGGGGGTGATAGCTGGGGAAGTCACATGACATGTGTCTGCAAGAGACACGAAAGAGGAAAATGGTGTAATTTGTGTGATGGACAAGGCCTGGAGACAGGGGATCCTGGAGAACGGGGATGACATTGTCAGTAATGATGAAGGTAGTGTGTGTGACATGTAGCAGGACCCATCAACCGTGGGAAAAATTTAGTAAGTGCCTGTATTTGTTCATGTTCTCTCTCCATCTTCCGTTTTTAACTCCGTTTTCAGACTTTTTTTTTTTCACATTTTTTTCCATTTTATTTATTTTTTCAGCGTAACAGTATTCATTCTTTTTGCACAACACCCAGTGCTCCATGCAAAACGTGCCCTCCCCATTACCCACCACCTGTTCCCCCAACCTCCCACTCTTGACCCTTCAAAACCCTCAGGTTGCCCCAACCTCCCACCCCTGACCCTTCAAAACCCTCAGGTTGTTTTTCAGAGTCCATAGTCTCTTATGGTTCGCCTCCCCTCCCCAATGTCCATAGCCCGCTCCCCCTCTCCCAATCCCACCTCCCCCCAGGAACCCCCAGTTTGTTTTGTGAGATTAAGAGTCATTTATGGTTTGTCTCCCTCCCAATCCCATCTTGTTTCATTTATTCTTCTCCTACCGTTTTCAGACTTTTACCACCTCTCCTCTCATGCCACGTCCCCAAAGAAACATATGTGTATAGCATTTCAGTTTCCTTTACAATCTTCCTGACTATCTTCGTTGTAGCAGTAGAGTCTTACTATGCCAAAAGCTATCAGGATCCAAGATTTGGAAACCAAAATCATTCTCCCCGAATTACCACATGATGTGCAATAATTCAATTATGCTTCTTCATATAATGACATTTGCTACCTGTGGGGGAGATGGGGTGAGTAGGAATGAGGATTTGATTAACAACTCACTCACTCATTATCAAACACTGAAACCACATTATCAAAAACAATCTCTCTCTCTCTCTCTTCCCTTCCTCCTTTCCTTCCTCTTTCCCTCTCCCCCTCCTCCCTATTTCCCCACCCCTCTCCTTTCTCTATCCTGACTCTGCCCTAAGGCCAGCCCCAGTAATGGATCCATACTGCTGTAAATGTGTGTTAACTAACTGGAATTTAAATAAAAACTTAAAAAAATAAAATAAAACTGGTGAAAATAGTCTTTCAAAAAATAAACAAAAGGAAAAAAAAAAAGCATAGCAAAGACTTCAAAATACACCTGCAATATAAATCCCACTTCAGTTCTGGAATAACCCCTGAGTAACACAAGAACCAGGAAGACACAAGAGTGCAGCCAAAGTTTCAAAACTGAACTGACACAGGAGCCACCACAGAGAGTAAAGCGTGATTGGATCCGAACTCAACCAGTGTGGCCAGCTGCTAAAACCAACAAAAACCCCAACATTTTTCCAGAGAATTCTTAATAGGACTCAGAGTCTCACAACAGGAACATCTTAAATGTCCAGGATAAAAATCCAAAATTACTCAGTATGCCAATAACTAAGAAACTATAATCAATCCTCAAAAGAAAAGACCATAAGCAACCGATGGCAAGTGAACTGATCAGACGGACAGACGTTTTAAACCAGCCATGATAACCAGCTTCTGTGAGGTAAAAATAACCACTTTTGAAATGACTGAAAAGGGAAAGAGAAGAATTCTCAACAGAGAAATGGAAGCCATAAAAAAGAACCAAATGGGGATTTTAGAACTGGAAAATACAATATTTAAAATTTAAAAATCACTGGATAGACTTGCTAGCAGAAGAAATATGCAGAGGAAAAAAAACTAGTGAATTTGAAAGCAAAACACTCTGAAGAAAAAAGACTTTAGAAAAAGAATGGCCTCAGGGATCAATGTGACAGTATCAAAAGTCTGCCATTTATGTCCCCAGAGTCCATGAAGGACAAGAAAAAAGGAGTGATGCAGACAGAAAAAGGAAGGAGGTGGAAGGAGAGGAGGAGAAGAGGGAGAAGGGGGAGGTACTGGAGAGAGGGAGGTGGGGGAGGAGTCCGAGGTGGGGGTAGAGGACGGGGGTCAAGGGGGAGGGAAGGGAGAAGAGAGGGGAAGGAGAAGGAGGAGAAGAAGAGGAAATAAAGGTTGAAAATGTCCCAAATTTGGTGAAGACATAAATTTACATATTTAAGAAGCTTAGTGAATCCAGAGGAAGATATAGAGATTCTACCTAAACATACCATAATTAAACTATTAACAATCAAAGATAAAGAAAAAAATCTTGAAAGCAGCCAAAACGAAAGCAACAACAAAGCCATGTAAGTAAACAATAATTTGGATGACTGCTGATTTTTCCTCAGAAGCCATGGAAGCTAGAAGAAAGTTGCCTGACATCTTTAATATACCACGAATAGGGGTTGGGTGGGGAGGAAGGACTGCCAATCCAGAATTCTGTATCCAGTGAAAATATCCTTCAGGGATGAAGGAAAAATGAAAGCATTCTTAGATGAAGGAAACCTAAGATAATTCACTGTTGGCAGAACTTCTCTTTTTAAAAAAATACATAAAGAAGTTCTTCAAGGCTGAAAAGAAGTGTTAACAGAAGGACACAAAGCTTCAGGAATGAAGAAGCAACCACCAAAATGAATAAAAGAAAGACAGGAAGTGATTGTACAGTTAACAAAGGAAGAGAATCATGAGGAAAGAGTAGAAAAAGGGTGTAAGTTTCTTGGGACTGCCGACACCTGCTTTTAAAAGTAGCCTGAAACAACGGGAATTTTTGTGCCCCTTAAAGGACATTATTGGGATAATTGACAAAATTTGAATAATATCTGTAGATTAGAGAACAGCATTGTCTCAGTGTTAATGCCTTGATATTGGTAATTACACTGTGGCTATTTAAGTGAATTCTCTATATTTAAGATACACAAAATGAAGTATGTTGGCAGTAAAGTGACATTGTGTCTAGAAGACACTCTTCTATGATTCTGGGGTTTGACTTTTTTAGACACGGTGTGGAATATTTGGATAGTCACAGAAGATTGGAAGGGAAACATTTGAGGAAAAACTGTTTTCAAGAATTTTAGAGGTGGTAGTTTAGCTGGTGAATACAGAATTCAGAGGTGATACAGGTTTCTACTCTTAAAAAATAATGGATGGCTTAACTGAACAAGTGAGATGTTTCTAATGCCTGGTAAGGTGACTAAAATTGTATTTTATGTAAAAAAAATGGGTAAGGAAGGCATTCTGGGTTGAGAGAACAGCAGCAGCAAAGACACAGTTAAGAGAAAGCATAAAACTTATCTCGTAAATGGCTTTGAAGTATGCATTTGGCTGGGATGCAAGGTTCTGTACAATAAAGTAGGCTGGTTAAGGTCAAACTGTAGGAGAACTTAAAGGTCATAATGAGAACTTTAGAATGTTCCTGTCAGCAAGAAGAAGCTATTAAACATTTTTGAAAAAAGGTGTTCAGGTATGGAGACATGGTCTACAACAACCCAGTCAGACTGAATCACAGGAGTTTTGCTCCAAATGCCGAGACATGGATTTCTGGATGATATGGAAAAAAACAGTTTGTAGACCAAGGAACTGCTGTCAGCCATGAGGGCTGTGGGGACTAAGAGGAGAGATATCCAACGCTAAGGAAGCAAAACAGAAAAATGGAAACAAAACCCAAACAGACTTGATTACAATGAGTTATTTCCTCTGGCTCTTTCCAACTTCAGCACGGAAAAGAAATTTCACTTTTGCGATTACATGTAGCATACAATTGTCTCTCTCATTGGTCACAAATGGATTAGATCTTTCTTAACAAAGCTAATTATCCAAGCTCTTCTGATGGTCTGGCTTAAAAGGAAGATTTTTGTTTACATGTAGTACCATCCTGAAGACCACAAGTACCATCCTGAATATCACATCCAATATCTAACATTTTCTATCAAATTCCCAATAATTCCAGTACCATTGGGCACACACCATTGGCTGCGCCGTACACCAGGAGATGGCTAAGCCAGCCGATCCATTACCGTGCGGGTACTCGTCTGCCCAGATGGGAAAGAACAGTTTCTCCCCACTTTCCACACCATTTGGCCAGAATCACCCTTTCAGTTCTGCTACTTATAACATCCCACCTCTCGTACCAGTTCCATATGGTCAAAATTCTTTTCATTGCAAATAAAGCAACCTCACTTTTTTAAAAAAAAAAGTGTTTTTATAGACAGACAGGTGTCTTACAAAGATGAATCTGGCACTGTTCTTATGTCAACATGGATTGACAGCACAGAGAGGGGGCTGAGTGGCTTGTTTATACAAAGCGAGCTAATAAAGCTCACGCTAGCAATATTAAAAATGGAATGGAAAGAATGAATCTCAGAGAAATTACGAAAGAATCGATGGCATACGAGGGCTGGTCCTCAGAAAAGGCATACCTCCTCTGGTCGCTGGGAGGATGGTGGTACCTTTAACTTGAGCTCTATCTTTTTTTAAAATTTAATTTGATTTAATTTAATTAATCAATTAATTATTAACTTGAGCTATATCTTAATGCAGCTTAGCGATCCTTAGCATTTCTCCACATTCGCCACTGCCCTATTTCCACTCATCTCTACTTTCTTCTACCTCAAAATGTGATGTAGCTTCCTACTTCACAGAGAAAACCTAAGTCACCAGTCTCGAACCATCTTACTCTCTATATACCCCTCACTTGTAGAGTTAACAGAAATGGCACCCTCCCTTGCCTCTAGTCTCTGAGAAAAAGATGCCTCCGTGCCCCTCTGTCCACAATCCTGTCTTTCTTCTGGGCACTTGTTTTTATTAGTTATCCATTCAGGTATAGGAAGAATTTTGAATCTACAGAAGTTTCCCTATGCTAGCACATAGAGGATTTTCTAAAAAGATGACAGCTTAAAAGAGCACTTGCTTATTCCCTCTCCCTGGAATGCCCGTTCTTCTCCTTGTCTTCTGGGAACCCACTTACTCTTCAAGACCCAGCTCAGGAAGTGCATTCCCCGGGTCACCCGGGGCAGTTGGCAGGCATTTCCTGTTTTCCCACAGAACTCTGTCCCTTCCTCCATAATTGAATACAGAGCATTTTCCTGCAGTGTAAGTATCCTGCAGACCCCTGGGATTAAAGATCTAGGACAATAGAATTTATATTCTGTATTGTGTGCAAATGTGTACTTGCCAGATTGTCCAGAGATGGGTTCTAGGTTTTGTGGATGCTGAATGTCTGTGTGTATCTGAGCAGAAGTTTGCTAAATTGATTAACAGTATCTCTGCTGTTACAGAGATCCTATAAAATTCAGCGTCTCCCAAAAAAAGGAAAAAAAAAGAAAAAAATCAGTGTCTCAAATGACTAGATCCAGGAAGCTAAAAGACTGTGCTTTTTCTGTTGCAGATTTATGTTGATGAAGTTCCATTGCCATTTCCAGGACACACACTGATAGCTATTGCAGCGGCTGTGGTGCTGGGGGGATTAATTTTTACAGCATTTATGTTCCAGATACGTAACATCCACCCAAGTGATATATGCCAAAAACTTATGACAAGGAACAAAGTGAACTTGTCGAATTTGAGCGTCAATCAGGTGGCTCATAGGTGAAAATCTGAATAGTGAACCAATGATTTTCACAATCTTCTCTTAATGTGCTGGTTTTACGGGACAATTCCTGGAACAATTTTTAAATGTGAATATAAAAACAAGGCAAACAGGATCACCATTTATAACTCAAATTGCTATTTGTCAATACGTTTTCCGTCCTATTTTCCTATTTTAAATATGTGGAAAATTTCTTCTGTTAATGCTTACATGGAAGATTTTCCTTGAGATTTTTACAAAACTATAAAATGATAAATATCTCTGTGTGGAATTTGTTTCTGTACTTTTTAGCTTTTATTGACTGAAGTTCATTCTGTGGGATCAGGACACCCGAGCCTTGCTCTGTTGGAGAAGGAGCTGAGTGAAATGCAGTCATGCCACGGAAAGGCAGGTGGGGAGAAGGCTCGGCTGCAGGTGCACTAGCAAAGCTTCATGGGAATGAAAGAGAAAGCCATCTGGGTTTCTTGAAGCTCAACTTCAAAACCAGATAGTAGTACCTAAAAAGAGGGAAATGTGACCCCCCCATTATGGGGGTGTTGGAAGAACACTGGGCAAGGTATTGGTTTACAAATGTATGCACAAATGTGTGGAATTCCAAAAGATGTACCTCTGTGTGTTCTCTCCGAGCACCCGTTCCCAAATAGTCAGAAGATGGCAATACTTTCTGAGACCAGAGCATCGCTCTCTTGGGAAAGCTCAGGAGGGGCAGAGGCACAATGCTGTGACGTCAAGAGAAGGTAAGCATCTAGTCCAGAAGAGCCTGTTTCCTCCTACACCAGGAACCAAAAAAAGCTACACGAAAGTTTTGGTTTCCAATTCAGTGGAATCATTATCATGGTCACCGGTAGAAGCACTACGACTCTGGGTAGAGAGACCACCTGATTTTCAGAGCCCTCAGGTCAGAGCATAGCAAGCAGAAATCTCAGTAGGGTTTTATTAAGGGAAATCTTAAACAGAACCATTCACTGTCCACCCCTTGTTTCCCAAGTGGCTCTGCTGTAGCTATAGGGTACAACCCTATATACTGGGGATTATGGCACAAGACATATATCCCAGACAGCCCGGGAAATCGCCAGTGTCCAAGGGGCCATTGTGCATGAACATTCAGTGGACATTCTCCTTATCACAGCACCACCTGTTTCTGGGTCACAGTAACAATAATTCAGTGAATCTCAGAACATCAACCCATTGCTTCACTTCTTTTTGTGAAGTTGAGGATAGAGTCAGAGGCAAATTTGCCTCTGAGGGATTAAAACATTTAGAGTCTATATGCGCTGAAAAGATCATGTGTTTCCCCATGCATCATTAAAATAAAATGTTGATGTAACACAAAGCCTCAACATTTGTGGAAATGAGAATAACTTCTTTCTAGATTTTCTGATTGGAAATTTCTGAATAAATTCACCAGGGCTTTACTATTCTCATTTGGAGGGGAGAAAGGATTGCCCCACCCCTTGTGTTGGTGCGTAAAGGGGCAGAGATGGAAGAATATCACAGAAGCCTACAAGACATTTGGAGCAAATGGGCAGGCTGGGTGTCTTCACCCAGCAGCCAGAACTACCTTGTAAGTTTGCAAGTAGGACAAAATCTCACACTCTTCACAGAGATTGATACAAACAAGACTTAAATTTGTTCATGGCTCTGCTGGTTCATGAGAAGGGAGTAACCAGATTTGTACTAAAGCCTATATTGGACTAGATGCCACTCAAAGCTGCCCACTTTTAGAACCAAAATGCAACAGAGTGAGATATTCTAAATGGTATGTGGTACGTGCTGCCTCACATTTCCCAAATGACCTCCCGGGTACTATTTGTCCTTCTATGTGGTAGGGAAAGCAGGGTGCTCTCACCGGTCCTTTACTCTGGATTAGGAGACCCTCACAGGCTCCAGAATCCCGAGTTAGCCCAGACTTTGCTAAGGTATATTCTTGTTGAGTTTGATTTTCTATTCCACCACACATGTATCATGTCAATGTATCTTAAGAAGTTGCTTCTATATGCTTTTCAGGTCCATGAGACACACTATCCTATAGCATAGTGAGGTGGTGAACTTGCTTCCCACGAGACTGGGGCATAGAGCCAGAGGTGGCAGAATAGTAAATATATCTTGCTGTCCTGCCGGGGAAGGACTGACCTTGAACTAGAGCAATTTGCCGAGTTCCCGGGCTTTCATCGGTTGCCCCTGTACTGTGATTACCATGCCTACTCTGCTGTCATTGTAATAACCACGCTGGGCACAGTTGTCCTTGGCACCTCCCATCTCTGTCCATTCCGGGGGTCCAGCTCTAACTACAGCACTATCCACCCCATCTAATCCTACTATTCAGCGTGGCATGTAAGGGCTCGGGCTCCAAGGTAGGAACACCTGGGTTGGAATGCTGTCTTTGCCACTTTCTAGCTGTGTCGTCTTGGGAAAATGATTCTCTGTGTCTGTTTCTCTGTCTGTAATAATGTGACTTATTTCATTGGATTGCTTGGGAATTAAAGGACTTAATACACAAAGTGCTTAGAACAGAACCTAGCACCTAGAAAGGGCTGTAGAAGTCTTAGCTATGAACAGGCAAGGTCAGGGAGCATGCCTTGAAAGATTCAAATTCTTCCTTTATCAATCCACTCCTAATGACAAAAAAAAAAAAAGGAAAGAGACTTCCAGGTGTCATCAGTCTGAATTCCTCTCCATTGTTCAGGTGCTATATGGCCTTTCAGTGTCACCTGATGTGGTATGCATGTTGGACCAGATTTTCTTTGGCTACTCCAACCCCTTAGAACCCCAGCCAGCAGCCTCAGCTGGCATACTGAATACTGAATACAGCGTCACTGTGATGACAAATTGAGAATAATCAGCACTCTGTTCTTCAGTCTTTGATCAAACATCTCAAAACTCCTGGCCCATTAAAAAATTTCCCCAGAGTTTGGACAATAACATGAGTGCTGCAATTCTGTGATGTCACGCTTTTCTGTTTAAGAACTTCCTGTTTATTTTGAGTCAGAATCCAAGAGTGGAGTTACAGCAGGGATTTTGAGATCCAGCCTGCAAGGGAGGCCCATCAGGAAGCTGTAAAGGTTTCCCTGAAGGAAGACTTTAGATAGTATTTGGCTGGCCAAACGTAGTAGTCAGATTTTAGAGCAGAAGCAACTCTCATATCTCAGCTCTCAGGCTCATGACAACAAACGTGTATTTCTTGCTCACGGGTCTGTGGACTGGCTGTGGTGGTTCGCCTCTAAGCAGGTCTGCCCTAGATGTCTGTGGTTCTGGAACAGGGGCTAAAGAGCAAGGCTCACCCAGCCAGCTCTTCTCCCAGCACAAGACCAGACACAAGAGACCCAGCCAAATCATCTGCACTACCTACAGCAAATCTGCTCACCTTCCATTAGCCAGGTCAAATCACATGGCCGAGCCCAACAAGACTTTTGTTCTAAATAACAAGTTTTAAGATCCCTCTCCTACCTGACTGCTTTTGTTTTCTATTACTGCATAACCAACTCCACAGTTTAGGGACTAAAACAGTAACTACTTTATTTGCTCAAGATGGTGTGGTCTGGGCTGGACCTAGTTGGGTCACTCTGCTGGTCTTGGCAGTTGTCATTCATGCAAAGCCATCAGCTGGTGTCTGAACTTCTTTCTCTCTCCATGGAGTCTTGGGGTATCTCCTTTTCAAGAGACCTGTCCATATGGCCTCTCCATGTGGCTTCTCTACCGGGGTAGCTGGACCTCTTTTGTGGCAGCCCAGGGCCCCTAAAAATGCAAAAGCTGATGCTGCCACATTTGGGCCAAGTACTGGCATGACATCATCCACATTCTGTTGGCTAAAGCAAATGGCTAGCTTAGCCCAGGTTCAAGGGAAGAAGACAATGTCCTATCATGAATATTGAGAGTTGAGCTTCCTTGAAGACCACCAGAAACCATCCTCCTTAGTGAGTCTAGACTCTCTCATATGCTGGGGCTGAAATGTCCAAGATGGCTTCCTAACTCACATTTCCATTCCTCAGTTGACCAGGCTGGAACAACTAGGGGCTAAGTAGGCATCAGCCTCTCCACAGCCTCTCCATGGAGCAAGATTAGGCTTATTTCCATACTTGTGGAATCATGATACTTGGATTAAACTTCTTGCATGGCAGCTGGCTTCCCCAAAGCACAAAAGTGGGAGCTGCCAGATTTCTTCAATACCTGCACTTCAAAGTCTCAGAAGGTCATTTCTGTCATTCCAATGGCCAAGGTGGTCCCAAAACCAGCCCATATTCAAGGGGAGGAGGAAGAGACTCTACCTCTTCTGTGTGGCAAGTTGACATGGCCAGGAGCCTTTGCTCCTTTGAGGGATTGTTATAGTCTGCTTTGGGAATCTAATCAGCCGTTCCGATGCTCATCACAAATATACCTGGGCTGCACACACAGCCGGAAGTCCCTAAAATCATTTCTGAACCAGAATTTCATCATCTCGGCTTTCAGCCACAGGTAACAAGTACTTCATTCAGAAGGGTCACAGAGTAATCTTCCAGCCAAGACTATTTTGTCCAGACCACTACTTTTGGGATAGTCTCTCTGCACTACCAGAAGCAACCATCCAAGACTGAAGTAGCCACATTCTTCTTTCAGTAAGTCAGTTAATATCCACCCCCATCTCATGTCACACTCAGTGGGCCCAGGACCCTGCTCTGACCCAGGCAGCTCCAGGCTATAGCAGCAGAGGTTCCTGGCCAGATCTTTTCACACACTGCCGTTGTGTGACCAAGCTCCCACACATACACACAACACAACTACAACTTCCATCTCAGATCTTTGATTCAAGGAAAAATTCCTCAGCAGAAATCAGGCTGAAGAAGTTTCCCTGAGAAGGTTATCCTGAGATCAACCAGCTGTGGTCAAGCAACAGGGTCACGAAATTCAGCCTAGCCCTTCTGTTCACTGGGATCAACCTGAGAAGACAAAAATCATTTTTCACAGGTGTGTGGAGAGCAGAGAAGATGACTGAGCGTGGTGGGCACAGGGACCATGGTGCTGTGCTGGTGGAACGAAGGGAGGGAGAGCTGGGATTAGTGAATGAGAGGACAAGGCTGGAAGGATGGGCAAAGAGTCCTTCCACCTCCAAACACAGTGGTGTGCTCTACCCAGACATCGGGCCTTTTCATCTGAAGCCCCCAGGTAGGTCTGCCGTGGGGCTGGAGGGTGTTCTCAGCTCAGTCCCTCAGTTTGCCCATTGCCTCCACCCCTGCTGGTGTGAAGTGTAAATACTGAATGACACATGATGTTGTGAGTGCTGAGCTGGACTGGCTGGCTGTGCCAACCTGTGTCACTAAACCAGCTGCCCTGCCTTGGAATTGGGATCCTGCCCTGCTGCCCGCAGCTCGTCTGGTAGCTCTTCCTAATTCCTCCCCCTGTCAGTCTTGTGCTTCCTGTCAGCTTCTTCCTCCCCTGCTAGCCTCCTCCTGGCCCATCAGCCTCCTCCTCTCTGCCAGCCTCCTCCCCTCAGTCAGCCTCCTTCTCTCAGTCAGCCTCCTCCCCCTGTCAGCCTCCTTCTCTCAGTCAGTCTTCTCCCTGCCAGCCTTCTCCATCTCTATCAGCCTCCTCTTCCTTGACAGCCTCCTCTTTTTCTGGCATCTTACTCCTTCTCTGTCAACCTTGTCCTTTTCTGTCAACATTCTCCCTGCCAGCCTCCTTCTTTTTTGTGAGCCTCCTCCTCCACTCCCAGCTTCCTCCTTCCTCATCCAAGATTATTTGACCCATTATTCAAGGCCCAGTTGAAATGTCTTCTCTATTGCAGTTTCCTCCTAGCCTTCTTTGATAACTAGTTATTCTTTGAGTAGCATCACAAGTGTACATTATCATGCTTATTAGCCTGGTTCCATGGTTTACACACTTGTCTGCCCCTGCAGTGGGTGTAGTGCTAATTTGCTGTCACATTTCCTTGAAATGCCTGTCCAGTATGGTGACTAATGCATGCCTGGTATTCAATAAATGGTTGAGGAGTATTTCAAATTCAGGGGAGCAAAGGAGACCATAAATACAACACAAGAACATTTTTAAAAAAAATTTTTTAAATTTCTTTTCAGCGTAACAGTACTCATTGTTTTTGCACCACACCCAGTGCTCCATGCAACACGTGCCCTCCCTAATACCCACCACTTGGTTCCCCCAACCTCCCACCCCGCCGCCCCTTCAAGACCCTCAGGTTGTTTTTCAGAGTCCATAGTCTCTCATGGTTCACCTCCCCTTCCAATTTCCCTCAACTCCCTTCTCCTCTCCATCTCCCCTTGTCCTCCATGTTATTTGTTATGCTCCACAAATAAGTGAAACCATATGATACTTGACTCTCTCTGCTTGACTTATTTCACTCAGCATAATCACTTCCAGTCCCATTCATGTTGCTACAAAAGTTGGGTATTCATCTTTTCTGATAGAGGCATAATACTCCATAGTGTATATGAACCACATCTTCCTTATCCATTCGTCCATTGAAGGGCATCTTGGTTCTTTCCACAGTTTGGCAACCATGGCCATTGCTGCTATAAACATTGGGGTACAAATGGCCCTTCTTTTCACTACATCAACACAAGAACATCTTGTTATAACAGAAGTTCAGCGAAAGTAGCAAAATATCCAGCATCCCACAGACACAAAGTAGATAATAAATGTTTGTTGAAAAATTAATAAATGAATACAAAGAAAGGACTCAAAAGAAGAAGCTTTGGGATCCTTATGATTTTGATGTGTTTTGATTTATGATGGGATATGAGTTTAACAAAAGTGAAAAGAGTAGGGTTTTTTGGTCTCTGATTTTAAGAGTAATAGCTGGAAAATTTAGAAAATAAAAGTATAGGAAAGAAAAATTAAAATCATGCCACTTAAAATTTTGGCACATTTTCTTAGTCTTTTAGGTTTGAGATGTGTGTGTGTGTGTGTGTGTGTGTGTGTGTGTGTGTGTGAGAGTGTGTGTGTGTGTGTGTATTATGCATAATTAACATGGAACATTGGAAGGTAACATGAAGAATTTACTGCCAATTGACATTCGTAGTTTACCATATATAGGTTTCTCCTAGTTAAAAAAAAAAAAAAAAAAAAAAAACCAAGCCCAAGACCTTCCATGTCTAGATTCACTCAGTGTGACTTTTGTTAAAGGTGCTTAAAATTATGAAATGTGTTCATTGGCAATAATGGCCATTATGTTGATGTTTTTACTTGGTTGGAATAATCTTTGCACAGGGGCCCTACAACTTAATGTTTCCTGTTCTGTCAGTAACACAGTGGCTATTTTTGGTTGGTCGGTTGTTAGCTTGCTTTTGTGGTGGCCGATGGTGAGCCCAGGAAAAAGGGTTGCCATTTGAGAAGTCTCCTGTGAAACAGGAATGGCCTAATTGAATCTTGAAGGATGATAAAGGTTTTGAGAAGATAAAAAGAATACAGAATCCAGGCAGAAGAAACATCAGTAACAAAGAAGTAGTAGAAAAAAATTCAGAGAAATAAAAGAACACTGAGTAGCCTTGTTTAGTATAGGAGAGCATGGTAGGATGTGTGTGAAATATTTCAGGCTGTGTGCGGATTTGGATCTGTTAAAGACATTATTTACATTCCGTTTGCATGTCTGAAAGAAGAAAGTGATAAAAGGATCTAAGGTTTTCCAACAGTGAAAATAAAGTGATTTATTTTTGAAGACCCAGGTTTTTTTTTCTGCCTGCTGTTCCCTACTTCTATTATAAATGTTAACAATCTTGTGAAGGTCCTTCTCTACTTGTCTTTCTGTTCATACATAGTTTCCCCTCCTCCATATAAATTAGCTGAATGGTCATGAAAAGAATAATTGTCAGGGACACCTGGGTGGCTCAGGGGGTTAAGCGACCAACTGTTGATTTCAGCTCGGGTCATGATCTCAGGGTCGTGAAATTGAGCCTGGTGTCAGCTCCACGCTGAGCTTAAGTGTCCCTGTCCCTGTCCCTCTGCCCCTGCCCTATGCGCACGCGCTCTCTCAAAAAAAAGGGGGGGGGGTAATTGTTGAAACAAAGGAGTGAATGGTTTCAGGCTGTGTTCTCAGTGATCTGGTACTTTCCCCATGAGAAAGGAAAAAATCACACTACACATCTGTTAGACTGCCCCTGTATCTTCAAATGTTTGCTTGGGTCAAGGACTTTGACTTTAACATTTTGAGGAGGACGCATACATTTAAACCTCCTAGTAAAGGCACCTGGCTGTCCTAGTCATAGAGACCAATTCAGTTTTTACCCTCAAACTCAAATCAGTTTTAACAAGCACTTATCAGGCCCTTGGGCATCTAGCACTGTATTGTATCTGCAGGGGAAACTGACGAACTCAGACACAGTCATCACCTGCAAGGACTTTCTAACTTATACTTTACAGATAAATTCTGGTTCATTCCCTATTCAAAACTATTCTCATGTATGATTTGTTGATTATTGACACTCTAGATAAAAGATACTCACATCATAGGACACCCTTCAAACCATGGGGAAAGTAGACAGATATCTAGTATTTAGATACATTTAAGTTTTTACTGTAATGGTAGTCCTTCAGGGTAATAATCATAATGAGAAAATTCATTTTGATGGTGGCTAAACTTATTCTGTTTGTGGCAACCAACACTCTTCTTTCTGGAATGGCAAAACATTCTTCCCTTCTCAGTTCGAGACCTAGTGAATGCTCTAGTGTTTTCAGGAGAATCAGAATAGCAGCTAGTGGTCCTCATTCTCTGTGCTGCATCACGCTCCGGTATCCATAAGGGAGGCCTCTTCTTTGACCTTGGAGGGGTCACTGGTTAATTATGCTGACTGTAGGCTCTTGGGCATGTGGAAGGAATGATTTCTTTTTCTGGCAGAAAAGTTCTTCTCTGGCAGAGGAAAAGTTAAAACCACAAGTCATTCTGACTTCTAGACTTGTAATTTGACCTTACTTGAACCATTCTTGCATTCCTAGAGTAAACCGTACTTGACCATTATGTTTTCTTTTTCTAATACCCTGTTGAGTCTGACTAGCTAATATTTTATTCTAGTTCCGTTATAAAATGAGCTTAGCAGCTTTCCCTCTTTTATGGAAGTGTTCCTTTAAAGTATGGATTATCTGTTCCATAAAGATTTTATAACTCACTAGTAAAGCTGTATCAATCACGGGCTAAGCTAGACTTTGCTCTTCTTTCTATGTTATACAATCTCCTGGATTTATTTATTTTTAATTTTGCTGAATACTATTTTTTTCATGCCTATTTTCTACCCTTATGCCTTCCAGGGGTGTTTCTTTTCTTGATCTTCCAAATTATTACCTGCTTCCTCAGCTATCAGTTTGACCAGTTATTCCCATATATTGAGTTTCTTGATTTGATATGATTCACTTATTTTACAAATAATTTATTTAATGTCAGGCACTGTTCTGGGTACCCACTAATCTCAGTGTATATACACTAATCAGTATAGACATTATAAGGGATAAGGAGCTGATCTTTTCCCTTCCATCAATAGGTCTTTTTTAGTGATGAAAGTGACATTTTGTTCCTTAGTCAAGTACCTATTTATATTAGAACAAATGTGTTTATCTGTAGCTCTTCTGCCTTTAATTTTATTTTTGTTTGATACTGAAGATACCTCTTTTTTCCCCTGATACATTAATATTTCAGCTTTGAGGTGCTCATCTTCTTTCATTTTAGAGTTTGTATATAGCATGCTTTGGGTTTCTTTTTTTTAAAAATATTTTATTTATTTGACAGAGAGAAATCACAACTAGACAGAGAGGCAGGCGGAGAGAGAGGAGGAAGCAGGCTCCCCACGGAGCAGAGAGCCCGATGCGGGGCTCGATTCTAGGACTCTGGGATCATGACCTGAACCGAAGGCAGAGGCTTTAACCCACTGAGCCACCCAGGCACCCCATGCTTTTGGATTCTTAGTTTGTTTTAATTTAATAGAAACAATTTCCTTCCTGTTTTCTTTCCTATAGAGAGCATTAATATCTATTAATTCACACATATTCATTCATTCATTCATTCAATAAGTTGTTTATTCATTCATTCATTCATTCATTCACTCACTCATTCATTCCTTTACATGTTCTGTATACCAGGCCCTGGACTGGGTGTTGGGGCTATAACGATGCAGAGAGCATATCTTCTTCCCTTATAGAATTTGTGATCTACTGGAAGAAAAAAATATATGAGTTTAACTAAAAATATTCATATATGGTGCCATCAGAAAGAGGTGATTATCAGCATGAATAAATTTAAAAGAAAAATGGATTTAAAGTCAATAAAATTAGTGAAGAGTTTGGGTATGCATATGGGATGGGTCTTGACCATGAAGAAGGGAGGGTATTGACACATGGAAAGAGTAAGTTATTATGGCCGTTGTTTTTGTTTCTTTCCTATGGTCACTTTTCCAGATTATGGTTACATTTTGAGTGATGAGTAACTGTCCTAGAAATAAAGGGACTCTGGTGTAGAAGCCTTCCTATTTATAGTAATGCTGACCATCATCATGGCCCTCTTGTCCATTCTTTATCAAAAGATGTCCCTTCTCCACTCACCCTACATGGAACACAGGAGTAGTGCTTGATATCTGATTTACTTAATTTTTTAAGATTTTCTTTAAATAAGTACCATTAAGATTATAAATGCTTTTTATGATGTGTTCTTTATTAAAGAAAACTGATGAGGGGCTCCTGGCTGGCTCAGTCAGAAGAGCATGTGACTCTTGATCTCAGGGCCATGAGTTTGAGCCCCATATTGAGTGCAGAGATTAAAAAAGAAGAAGAAAAGAAAAGAAAACTGATGAAGGGCACCTGGTTGATTGATATTCCATGAGAAAGCATCAATGATAATACAGAGTTAAAATGATTTGTATTATTTCTAAGTAGGCTACAGTTTAAATGTTAATAATACCAGTATGGAGACTTATTTTTGAATTGAACCAATTTGAATCAAATTTTGAAGTTCATAAAAACATTAATAATAGAAAAAATTAATAATTGGTTTTAATCACTTTGTAATATTAAACTTAAAAAAATTCAGACCAAAAAAAAGAATTCAAAGTAAGTACCTTTACGAAAGTGTATCTACTAAGAAAGTGTCACCTGACCTAACTTCCTAGTACTATTTTAATTTGCTCTGCTCAAATGTTTTTAATTCAGCATCTCTGTGTGGACCAATAAAGAGATTGATTGCAAATAACATTTGAAAGGAAGACATTGTCTCCATCTCCAGAGAATAATAACATTTGATATGTATGTCTTGTATTCTCTTTGGAGAATGGAGAATCTCTTGGAAAAAACCATGTTTCTCAGGGGTACCTGGCTGGTTCGGTAGGTGGAACATGGGACTGTTGATCTCAGGGTTGTGAGCTGGAGCCCCACGGAATAACATTACTTACAAATTTTTTTTAATCTTAAAGAAAAAAAAAAGAAAACCATGTTTTTCAGATCTTCCCAATTCCTATTTTTACTTTCAACTCCTGAGCCTGCCACCTCTCTCCCTTTTCTTAGATCTTCCTTCATTTCTCTAGTCTGTCTTTTTACTTTTCAGCATATAGGACTTGCCCACAACTTAAAAGATTTATTGTTAAGTATACTATGGTTTGGGGGCCGTTGTAAAAAGTATTGCTGTTTTAATTTCAATTTCCACCCTCAGTGAAAAAAAGAAATCTAATGATGTACATGGATGATCTATCTGCTGACAACCACAAATACTGATGAAGTAAGTCGAAGAAGATCTAAGTAAATAGAAGAGATATACTGTGTTGATGAAAAACAATATTGTTAAGGTGTCAACTCTCTCCAGTTTGATCAACAGGTTAAATACAGTTCCAATCATAATCACACAAATTTTTTACAGATACAAGCTGACTCTAAAGTTTATATGGAAAGCTGAAGGAACTAGATTAGCCAAAACAATTCAAAAAGAAGAACAAATTTGGTTGCTCGTGCTGTCCAATTTCAAGACTTCGTATAATTCAGCGGTCATCAAAGGAGTGTGGTATTGGGGAAAAGACAGCTACATCAGTTAATGGAACAGAATGGGAAGACTTTGCAGTAAATGGTACTCAAACAACTAGATGTCCATATGCCAAAAAAATCAGCCTCAACACATACTCCAAATCTTATACAAAAATTAATTCCAATGTATCATGGAAAAAACTTCCAGGAGAAAATTTGCATGACCTTGAGCGTGTTGATGATTGTTAAGATTTTATATATTTATTTTTTTATTAGAGCATATGAACCAGGGGTAGGGGCAGAAGGAGAAAGAGAATCTCAAGCAGACTCATGGTAAGCGTAGACCCCTATATGGGGCTCCATCTCACGACTCTGAGATCAAGACCTGAGCTGAAATCAAGAGTCAGATGCTTAACCAACTGAGCCACTCAGGTGCCCCTACCTATGAGTTTTTATATACAACATGAAAGCACAATCTATAAAAGAATAAATAATGAATTCTGCTTTATTAAAATTAATAATTTTGCACTGCAAAAGACATTATTAAGAAAATGATAAACCATCCAGACTGGGAGAAAATATTTGTGAGTCACATAACCAGTAAAAACTTTGAATGAAGAATATATAAAGAACTATTTAGACAAGAAGAAAATGAACAACCTCTAAAATCGGCGAGAGATCTGAGCAGACATTTGACAGAAGAAGATATACATATGGCAAACAAACAATAAAGTGTGGAGGTTGGAAGGCAGGGGTGGAAGAAACATGATTATTTCAAATACCAGTATGGTCCCAAAGTCATCATAACTCTGTTCAGTGCTGGTGGGAATGTAGAACAGTACAGCCACTTTGGAAAAGAGTTTGTTAGTTCTATGAAAGATAAACATACACATTCCCTTTGACTTAGTAATCCCACTCCTAGATATTAATCCAAGTAAATTAAAAGTTTATATTCACACAAAACCTGAATGTAAATGTTTATAGCAGCCTTATTCATAATCCCCACAAACTGGACACAACCAAGCTGTTCTTCAACTCGTGTACAAATAAACAACCTGTTTATACCAGAGAATACTATTTGGTGATAAAAAGGAATGGACTGTCAATTGATGCAACAACACAGAAGAAACTTACATGTATTTGGCTAAGGAAAAGAATCTAAACTCAAAAACCCATATTCATACTTCCGTATGATTCCACTTTCACAACATTCTGGAAAAGGCAAAACTAGAGAGGCAGAAAACACATTGGTGGTTGCCTAATATTGGGGGAAATTGGAGAGGCCGACCACAAAGGGGTCATGCTTGGATGTGTTTACAGTAATGGAACTGCCTATGGTCCTGTTGTGATGGGATACACGACCCTGCATTTATCAAGATCGTTAGAAACATACACCATGAAGAGTGAAGTTAACTGTTTACCATTTTAAAAACATCATCCAGAAATGTTGAGGGAGCTCAGGATGGAATGCACATTGTAACAAATGCATTACAAATGTCTGATATGACTTCAGTGAAAAGCATGAAGGAAAAGGAGGTGACAGAGTAATTTTGGAGAAAGAAATGTCTTGACTGGATACTGTAAGGCTGAAGACAAAATGAACTGGACATAAACACTGTACTCTAGGTGTTAAATTTGTTTCTTAAAGGGGTACAGATTCGAAATTCTGAAACTACTTAAAGTGTATTCTAGGGTTGAGCACATAAGTAAATAAAGTGTAGATTATAGGAGCCAGGTTTGTCACTGTAAGAGAAACAAATTAGAAAGAAGCAGAGGAAGAGAAGGCAGAATGAACTCTGTGATGCTAGATTAAAGTGGGAGATAGTAGTACAAACTCAGGGGTTTTTAAATTTTAATTTCAATATCGATAACATACAGTGTTATGTCAGTTTCAGGTGTGTGATATCTGGGTGGCTCACTCGATTAAGTGTCAGACTCTTTTTTTTAAAAGATTATATTTAATTATGAGAGAGAGAGAGAGAGAGAGAGAGAGAGAGAGCGCCCGGGGGTGGGGGTGGTAAGGGCAGAAGGAAAGGGAGAAGGAGACTCCCTGCTGAGCCGGGAGCCTGATGCGGAGCTCGAACTCAGGACCCTGAGATCATGACCTGAGCCAAAGGCAGACACTTAATCCCCTGAACCACCCAGGCACCCCCAAGTGCTAAACCCTGGATTTCGACTCAGATCATGATTTTAGGGTCATGAGACTGAGCCCTGAATCAGGTTCTATGCTCAGCATGAGCCTGCTTAAGATACTCTCCCTCTCCCTCTGCCCCCTCCCCCCACTACTTGCACTCTCTCTCAATAAATAAATACATATTAGTTTCAGGTGTACAACATAGTGATTCAAGAATTCTATACATTACTCTGTGCTCATCAGGATAAGCGTGCTCTTATCCCCATTACCTATTTCACCCATTCTGCCCCCTCCCCCCATCTCCCTCTGGTAACCATCTGTTCTCTACCTAAGAGTTTGATTCTTGGTTTGTCTATCTCTCTCTCTTTTTGCTCAATTGTTTCTTAAATTCCACATATGAGTGAAGTCATAGGGTGTTTTTCTTCCTCTGACTTATTTCACTTAGCATTATTATATTCTCTGGCTGCATCTGTGTCATTGCAAATGACAAGATTTCATTCTTTTTATGGCTGAGTAATATTCTATTAGATACATGCCATATCTTCTCTATCCATTCATCTACTGATGGACACTTGGGCTGTTTCCATAATTTGGCTATTGTAAATAGTGCTGCAATAAACATAGGGGTGCAAGTGTCCCTTTGAATTTGTGTTTTTGTATTTTGGAGGTAAATACTCACTAGTGTGATTACTGGACCATAGAGTAGTTTCATTTTTAACTTTTTGAGGACCCTCCAAACTGCACGAGTTTACATTCCCACCAACAGTGCACAAGGGTTCCTTTTTCTTCGCATCCTTGCCAACACCTGTTTCTTGGGGTTTTGATTTTAGCCATACTGACAGGTGTAAGGAGATATCTCATTATAGTTTTGATTTGCATTTCCCTGGTGATAAAGGATGTTGAGGAACTATTCATGTGCCAGTTGGCCATCTGGATGTCTTCTTTGGAGACATGTACGGACTTGGTTGTAAACTCTATTTTGTCTGATATAAGGTTTTTTTTTTTTTCTGTCTGATATAAGTATTGCTACTCTGGCTTTCTCATTGACATCCATTTGCATGACAAATATTTCTCTATACCCTTACTTTCATTATGCAGGTGTCTTATATCTGAAATGTAAATTTGGGTTTATTTAATAGATACACATAGATATGGATGGGTTAGTATATGTTCCCTCTCCCATCTCAGCCCTCAGAGAGGTCAGACAAGCAGTGATAATCCAGTAAGGACAAATGCATCTAGTG
The DNA here is from genome assembly GCF_922984935.1 of Meles meles. Classification (NCBI taxonomy): domain Eukaryota; kingdom Metazoa; phylum Chordata; class Mammalia; order Carnivora; family Mustelidae; genus Meles; species Meles meles. Next base: position 121,501,003 of record NC_060071.1, read on the forward strand.
CCCAGATCTAGGTTTTAGATCAGAATTAAAAGGATAAAATAATTATAAAATACGACATTCTATGGAATCCAAATATACAATAAAACTTTTATTTAAAGCAAAAACTGAGAAAATAGATACCACAAAATAAGAGGTATTTCTAAAAAAAAGCTATTTCTAATTTTTTTATGTTTTATAAATTTTACAATGAGCTTTTATTAATTTTATAAAAGACAAGTATATTTAACAATATTATATAAAATATTTTTCATCGTTTTTTTTCCCCTAAGTAATCAGACTTTATTTGGAGACATTGATGATGGGAAAATTATGGTGATTCCTAGTTCCAGTGTTTCCTTATTACTGAAAACAGAGGTATGCAGAATGCTCTGGCATTCATCACAATGCCTAAAAAGCATCAAGAATTAGGCAACCATCACCATGGTCTGATTTTAGACCATATCATCACCTCAGAAAGAAACCTCATACCCATTAGCAGTCATCTCTCAGTCTGTACTCCCAGCCGCAGGCAACCATGAATCAGTGCAGAGGGTTGCAATTTCTCCACATCCTTGCCAATCCTTTATATTGTCTCTTTTTTACTGACATCCAAATGTGTGGGAAGCAGTACCTCAGTGTGGTTTTGATTTACATTTGCCTGATGGCTATGATGTGGAGAATCTTTGTGTGCTTGTTGGTCATTTATTTATCTTCTTTGAAAAAATATCTACTTGTTGAAAAGACGATTCTTTCACATAGGTGACTTTTTAATGCAAAAGTTATTATTTATATTCTCATTATGAAAAATAATATATAGAAGGGGTGTCTGGGTAGCTTGGTTGGTTAAGCATCTGCCTTTGGCTCAGGTCATGATCCTGGAGTCCTGGGATTGGGCCCCACATCAAGCTCCCTGCTCTGTGGGAAGTTTGCTTCTCCTTCCTCTGCCCCTCCTCCTACTCATGTTCTCTCACGCACTCACTCTCTCTCAAATAAATAAACAAAATCGAAAAATAAGTAAATAAATAAAATAAAAACAATATAAATAGACTTGTGGAAAACTTTAAAAATACCAAAAAGGATAAAGAAAAGAAAAAAATCTGTGTTGCTACTACTTAAAGATAACTAGTTTCAACTGTTAAAATACGCAGATCAGTGTGTGCATATATAGCATTATGCTGCAGATCTTATTCTGTTTCCTTTATCACTCAAGATTTTATTTGGTGTACACAGTCTGTTGCTTCTAACTAGTGCATAGGAATTCATATCATAAATGTGCATTTACCACATTCTAGGTATCCATTCCCCTAATGATAAAGCCTAGATTTGCCTGCGAACTTGCAATCCTTCAACACCACCATGGCAAGCCTCCCATTATATGCCACCTTAAGGGCGGAAGTGGTATATAGCCCACTCCCAGAGACACACCCCTAGACATGGATTTCTCTTTGCTGAGTCAAAGAGAATGCACGTTCTTAATTCCACTAAGTACCTCCAAATTATTATTTCCAGGATGTCCTAACCAGTTTATAGTTTCATCAAAACTACAAGAGTTCCCATGTACCCTAACACTTAGTAGCATATGTCTTTTTTATTTTTGTCATTCTGATGTAACATATTTTTCTAAAATGTATCTGTATCTGCCAGATTACTAATAAATTTGAGCAGCTCTTCATATATTTGTTAAGAAGTAACAGAGGCTTCTCTCTGTGTTCATTGCCTGTTGGGATACTATGCTCAATTTCTGTGGAGTATTATTATTTTCTCTGTGATTTGCTCAAGTAACTATCAAATGGTTTTCACTGTTTTAATTATAATTGACAGTAAAAATATATTTAACATAATCAACATATATACATAATCTATAATATATATCATTTTAGTACATATAAAGATTATATGTAAATATATTAATTATAGTATATATTGATTATATTAATATATGATTATATATTAAGTCGATGTAATTAAATGTGATTAATTATATGCTACTATGTATTGATATATTACATATATGTAAATATATTCCCCACCAATACACATTGTGTATAATGTATATTTGAATTTGCATTTTATTTACATAACTTAAAAAATTAATGAGTATATTCCTCTAACACTTACTATGATTTCTGATCCTTTCCATTCTATTCTACTTTATTTTTTTTTAATGATCATTGCAATCACTACACTGAATTTATCACCCAATAATGGCTACAAATGAGAGTCTAAAATAATTTCTCCTTGATGTAATCCCTAGTCAGTCTGTCATGTCTCTGTTAATTTTGCCAATGCTTGCATTATCAGAAATCTTTCATTTTGCGGTACTCAAATTCATGCATTATTTGAGTCTGGGTTAGAAAGTTTCCCTCCACTTCTAGTTCATAGATCTTTTCCTACATTTTCTTCAATTTGATTTGTAAGTTTAACTTTTGAATCTAGGACTTCAGTCTGAGATTCCCTCCCCTTTTATTTTAATATAAGGTGGTGATTTAACTTTATTTCCTTTCTTTTTCTCCATGGAGTGATGCCTTCTTTATCACAGATCAGATTTCCACATAAAATGAATTTATTTTTGTTTCTTGGTCCATTTGTTGGTTTTTGTGCTAGTGCTCTGCGGTTTGATCATTTTTTTCATGAGATTTATACCAAAAACAAAAGTCAGACAGGTAAGAAGATTGGTGTTTTTCAGTCGATGGGTGGAGCATCCAAAATCCAAAGATTAGGGCATCTCAGCAGGATGTTTTTGCCTTAGGCTTTTATAGGAAGGAGTAAATAAGTTGCAGATGGGGTGATTTATAGTTGGGGTTGTTTTCAAACAGGAGAAGTCTCAGTTATGTGAACAGGAAATGTTTTTCTCTGTGGTTAGCGAGTTTCAGGGGACAGTTTTAATCTTGGCAAATCAATCATGAGACAAAGAATGGGGAGTTGGAGGACCAGTGGCTGGCCTTGTCAGTGGGTTCAGGCAAAAGGGAAAAGGTCTGTGTTTGTCCTTGTCAGTGCTCCCTCTTGTGCAAGACAGACATCATTTGTCTTAGAACGCTCTTAGGGGTTAGAGTAGTCTCTGTGGGGTCTTGGTCAAGACTCGGTGAAACTTTGTGGAGTCAGCAATCCCTTGTTGGCATTCTTCTTGGAGCACTGGCTAAACCATCTGTTGAGCTCTGATGGTGGTCTGGAGCTGAGAAAGGGTTCTGGAGCAAGGCATTTAGTTGGGAAGATAATTACAAGATCGAGGAGAAAAGTGATAGTTAGAGGCTGTATTAAGAAGCAAAACCAAGACTTGAGGCCAGTTGGAAACCATCTAGTGGATTCAAGAAATTGGGATGGAGAGGTCCTTTGACGATGGGTCAGGACCATGGTTGCCTTGCAATGACTGTCTTGGTTAGCATCTCAAATGTTCTTGCTTACAGTGTGGAGGTCAGGGAGGTATAGGGGAACAAATGTGCAACAACCAGAAGCCTTGAATGTTTGTAGGTGGATGAGGAATAGAGAAATGATAAGGAGGGTGGAAATGAAAAGGAAAGGGAAGGCATGATTCAAGGAAGTCATGGAACTAATGGGTGATAGACAATGAAAGAATGATGAGAAGGACACAAAGGGGACTATGAAGAAGACTAGGTGGGCGAATCCGAGGCACTTGTGTTTTAGCTTTGGTTGGAAGCTGACCCCACTGTGATGTCACCTATTTGTTCCAAACTCAATGAGAAAGCAGTCTGTCTCATGTCCTTATCAAAAGAGCCTCAGTTTATGGTCTCTTCTAGGGGTGAATTTCCCCCAACTTCAAAATAAGACTCATGGTATGCTTTTTTTTTCCCTTAAGATTTTTAGTTTATTTGAGAGAGTGAGCGAGAGAGCATGAAAAGGAAGGGCAGAGGGAATGGGGGAAGCAGGATCCCTGCTGAGCAGGGAGCCCAACATGGGCCTTGATCCCAGGACCCTGGGATCATGACCTGAGTTGAAGGCAGATGCTTAAGTGACTGACCCACCCAGGTGTCCCAAAACTTGTGTTTTTTAAATTGTGAAAAATGAACCCAAAGTTATACACCTTATAGTTTATAGCAGTTATTGGTTAGGAAAACAGTACAGTTGATCCTTGAACTACATGAGTTTGAACTGTGCAAATTCTCTTATACATGGATTTTATTCAATAAATACAGTATAGTATTGCAAATGTGTTTTCTCTTAAAATTTTCTTAATCATCTGATATACCCCCTTTTTTTTTTTTACAAGATTTACAAGTATCCCTGCCTATGGTTGTTGTGGAAGGAGTAGATTTTCTTGGTTTGTTTCTAATTGTTTGAGTTGTGAAGCAACAAAAACAAACAGAAAGAGAATCCGAACCAGGACTCAAAATCAAACGCTAGTCAAAATCAAGACCATATCAAAATTAAAACTACAGTAATATACTATTGCACAACTCTTTTAAATTAAGTTTTTTATTTTAATTCCAGTATAGTTAACAGACAGTGTTGTATTGGTTTCAGATGTATAATATAGTGACTCAACAAAAATCCTGTGCATGACTCAGTGCTTATCACAAGTGCACACTTTAATCTTTATTATCTATTTCACCCATCCCCCCTCTCCCTTCCACTCTGGTAACCATAAATTTGTTCTCTAGACTTAAGAGCCTATTTCTTGGGGTGCCTGGGTGTTTCTGTCGGTTGTGTCTACCTTCAGCTCAGGTCATGATCCCAGAGTCCCGGGATTGAGCCCTGCATCAGGCTCCTTGCTCACGGGGGAGTCTGCTTCTGCCTCTCCCTCTGCCCCTCCCCTCTCCCTGCTCATTCACTCTCAAATAAATAAATAAAACCTTTAAAAAACAAAGTCTATTTCTAGGTTTGTATCTTTTTTCCCCTTTGTTTGTTCAGTTTCTTAAGTTCCACATATGAGTGAAAACATATGGCATTTGTCTTTCTTTGACTGACTTATTTCACTTAACATAATACCCTCTAGTTCCATCTCTGTTGTCGCAAACAGCAAGATTTCATTTTTTTTCTTTTTTTAAGATTTTTATTTATTTATTTGACAGAGAATGATCAAAAATAGGCAGAGAGGCAGGCAGAGAGAGAGGAAGGGAAGCAGGCTCCCTGCTGAGCAGAGAGCCCGACACGGGACTCAATCCCAGGACCCTGAGATCATGACCTGAGCTGAAGGCAGAGGCTTCACCCACTGAACCACCCAGGCGCCCCAAGATTTCATTTTTTACAGCTGAATAATATTCCATTGAATATAGATACCATATCTTCTTTATTCATTCATCTATTGATGGACACGAGCTGTTTCCATAATTTGGCTATTGCAAATGCGGTAAGCATAGGGGTAAACATATATCTTTTCAATATATATGTTCAACATATATGCGGTAAACATATATCTTTTCAAATTAGTGTTTTTTATTTGGGGGGGTACGTACCCAGTAGTGAGATTTCTGGATCATAGGGCAGTTCTATTTTCAAATATTTGAGACCCTCATACTCGCTTCCACAGGGGCTGCACCAGTTTGCATTCCCCCACCCACAGTACCCAGGGGTTCCTCTTCTCCACACCCTTGTCAACATTTGTTGATCCACTACCCAACTATTAGAATAGCTCAACTTAAAGCCTGACCATAACAAATGTTGGATGTAAAATGGTACCGCCACACTTTGGAAAGCAGTTTTATAATTTCTTAAAAAGTGAAACATCTGCGCACCATACTCCTGAATATTTTCCCAAGAGACATGAAAACACATGTTCATACAAAGACTTGCACACAAATGCTCATAGCAATTTTGCTTATAATAACCCCAAGCTGGAAACAACACAAATATCACCAACAAGTCAATGGATAAGCAAATTGGGCTGTACCCCCATAATGGAACACTGCGCAGAGAAAAAGAAGGAACAAACTATGGGTATAATCAACAACCAGGACGAACCCCAAATTATGATGCTGAGCAAAAGAAACCGAAGAGAGTACACACTGAACACAAACAAATTTTTGCAACAGAAGGTAGATCAGCGGTGGCCTGGGGGTGAGGTGGAGAAGTAGGAGGACCAGTGGGGACACTTTAGAGGGTGATGGATAGTTCCATTATCCTGATTGTGGTCAGGTTTTTTTACTGGCATACTCATTTGTCAAAAATTACCAAATTACACACTTCATATATGGTGTCTTTTATTCCAATTACATCTCAATAAAGCTAATAAAAAATAACAGAAATGTGTAAGACAATATAACCACAAATACTGGCAAGATGAAAAGACGTAGAATTCCTAGGGCAACTGGATGGAAAAAACGAATTTAAAAAGCTGGAGGGGGGTGCCTGGGTGGCTCAGTGGGTTAAAGCCTCTGCCTTCGGCTCAGGTCACGATCTCAGGGTCCTGGGATGGAGCCCCAAATTGGGCTCTCCGCTCAGCCTGGATGCCTGCTTCCCTTCCTCTCTCTGCCTGCCTCTCTGCCTACCTGTGATCTCTGTCTGTCAAATAAATAAATAAAATCTTAAAAAAAAAAAAGCTGGAGGAATTCATGCCTCCCTAACAAATTCTAAATTACCAAGATAGACCTAAGAAGAGATGGAAAGTTTGCATAAACCAAGTATCATGAAAGAGATTGGAAAGGGTATCAAGCAACTGCCACTGAAATAAAAACAGAATCAGAGAGATTAAGAGCTGAGATTTATGTCACCTATAAGGAACAGATAATTCCAATGTTATTTGAATGTTTACTCGCTATAGAAAAGAGTGGAAACTCCCCTCAATTCTTGTTATAAAGTTTATGTGCCTTTAGTAGTAAAAATCAGCAAAAATTCCAGATGAAGTATTAGTAAATCGAATCCAGCCATGCGACAAATGAACAACACAACGTGATCAACTCCTATAGTCCAGGAATGCAAGGAGAATTCAGTATCAGGAAGCTAACCAATATATTTCATTATAAGTTCTTCAGTAAGTTAAAAGAGAAAATCAAATAATTGTATAATTTAATCCTTAAAAGGTATTTGGTAAAATTTTAAAAGCCCCACATCAGGGCTCCTTGCTCAGCGGGGAGTCTGCTTCTCCCTCTGTGCCTCACCCTGCTCTTTGTACTCTCTCTCTCTCTCTCAAATCAATAGATAAGTAAATCTTTAGAATCATCAGGGAAATATAAATCAAAACCACAATGAGATATCACCTCACAGCTGTCAGAATGACTAAAATCAACAACACAAGATGGGGCACCTGGGTGACTCAGTTGGTTAAGCCACAGACTCTTGATCTCAGCTCAGGTCTTGATCTCAGGGTCATGAGTTCAAGCCCTGCATTGGGCTCCACTTCAGTCATAGAGCTTTCTTTAAAAAAAAAAATTTTTTTTTAATCAAAAACACAAGAAACAACGGGTGTTGTCATGGATGTGGAGAAAAAGCAACCCTTGTGCACTGCTGGCAAGAATGCCAACTGGTGCAGCTACTCTGGAAAACAGTGTCGAATTTCCTCAAAAAGATTAAAAATAGAACTACCCTGCAATCCAGCAATTTGCAGTACTAGGTATTTACCCCCAAAATGCAAAAATACTAATTCAAAGGGATCCATGCACCTCAATGTTTATAGCAGCATTATCTATGTTATGAAAACAAGCCCAGTGTCCATCCACTGATGAATGGATAAAGAAGAAGTGATGTATAAATACAACGGAATATTGCTGAGCCATAAAAATAAATGAAACCTTGCCTTTCATTCTTTGGATGGAGCTAGAAAGTATTATGCCAAGTGAAATAAGACAGAGAAAGACAAATACCGTATCATTTCACTCGCATGTGAATTTTAAGAAACAAAACAAATGAGCAAAGGGGAAATAAAAGAAAGAGAGAGGCAAATCAATAAACATCATGGTCACCAGGGGGGAGCCGGGTGGGGGGGATGGGTGAAACAGGTGCTGTGGATTAAGGAGGACACTCGCTGTGATGAGCACTAGGTGTTGTATGGAACTGTTGAATCACCGTATTGTACACCTGCAACTGATATTACGCTGTATGTCTACTAACTGGAATTTAAATAAAAACTTTAAAAAATAAGAAATTCAGAAAATATTTTAAGAACACAGAACACATTATTTATGATCTGGAATATACAAAGAACACTAACACTTCAGCAAAAAGGGATTAGTCAGCCCCATGAAAAAGCAAATTGTTCCCAGACAGGCAAATCCGAATGACAACAAACACAAAAAACTGCTCAAATTTGATGATACTTGGGGAAAAGCAAATTAAGATAACAATGAAATGATCCTTTTACCAGCAGTCTGGCAAAAAATAAAGAAGACGTATTGAATCTATTCCTTTTAGGGATACGAGATCAGAGGACTCTCAGATACTGCTGGTAGAAATTTCTGGAAAATAATCTGACAATAGCCTTTCTGGAAAATAATCTGGCAATAGCCAATAGTCCCTTTCCTGGGGACCTCGCCCATAGAAATGAAAGCCTGTATGTTCTATGAACTTTACTGTAGTATTATTTATATTAGCAAAAAGAAAACAAATGCAAAGTGAGCGTTTATCTGTAGGAAAACAGGTACATCTCCAATCCATGGACTGTCACATAGCCTTTATAAAGGCTGATTTAGAGATACACCGGTTGACTTGGATGAATTTCTACGAGATATTAAGCAAAGACAAGAGTGTTTGCTTCAAATTTTGTAAGCGATATGTTTATTTTGTATGTGATGAAACATAAGGAAAAGACAGGATGACAACAATTAGGTTGTCCACATCAGTTACCCTGGGCCACGGTGTGAAAGTGAGGAAGGATGTAGTATGGGAGAAGAAGGAGAATGAGAAGAGAAACAACCAAAAAACTAAATAAAAAAGACCACATTTTTAAAAAATGTATATATTTTTGTAAAATTATAAGTGGGTGTTTTGCAATTTTACATGGAGTCTATTCTTATTATTTGCAGATTCTGTATTTCCCAGTTTGCCTACTCACTAAAATTTATTCATAACTCCAAATCAATCAATAGAAACATACATTAAAGCAAGGTTATGATCAGTTGATGAAAATGTGACCAGAGGCTCATAGGAAGCAATGATTCATGGGATGCCTGGGTGGCTTAGTCAGTTAAGCTCCTGACTCTTGATTTCAGCTCAGGTCTTGATCTCAGGGTTGGGAGATCCAGCCCTGCACCAGGCTCTGTGCTGGGCATGAAGCCCACTTAGGACTCTCTCCTCTTTCTCTGCCCCATCCCTGCTCCCTCTCTTTAAGAACGCGTCTAGCACACATAATGGGATCTGACTTGTGTCTATTATCTGTGTTTTAAAAGATCAGATAAGGGAGAAAAGATCTCATGTTTTCCATGCTGAAATACTTGAGCATTCTTTTTTTTTTTTTTTTTTTAATTTATCTGACAGACATCACCAGTAGGCAGAGAGGGAGGCAGAGAGAGAGGAAGGGAAGCAGGCTCCCTGCTGAGTAGAGAGCCCAATGCAGGGCTGGATCCCAGGACCCTGGGATCATGACCTAAGCTGAAGGCAGAGGCTTTAACCCCCTGAGCCATCCAGGCACCCCTTATTTGAGCATTCTTAACAGCTATGTTTATCTTGTTCACAGTCATCTTATTAAATCTTCTGGTTAGTTCTGGGAATTGGCTGATTTCTTTGGATTGTATGCCCAATACAATGATGTCACATTTTAGTCTCACCATTTCCAGCAGCTACTTCTTGTATTTTTTATGCTTTTATATATTATCAACACTTTTTAAGCAACAGGAAAAAATGGTGAAAATGAGCTTCCTTGTAATTTTTCTGAGTTGAAGGATAACTTTAGAGCCCAGGTCACAAACTCAAATGTCTTTGGGGCCGGGCACGTCATTTTGGCCGATCAAGCGTCCTGGAAGCGCCCCCTTGTGGAAGTTCATGATAAGCATTGCTATTTCCCGTGTTGGCAATTATTTAGGAATTACTTAGGAATTATTGAACCCAGAGTGAGCCAGATATAGTGGAAGGGCTGCCAGTTTATGACCTCTACTTTAGAATCTTGCCACTGAGTATAACGTTGAATTTTTTTTAACTTGGTTTTTTTTTCATCATCTTACCAGGTGAGCGTTAATAGTTGTTCTGGTTAGCACAGCAACTGCCCGTGTATTGTATTCACCATTCATTCAAGTGTTCGTCAGAAATTTAAATGTGCTTAAAATAAAAATGAGAAATTATGTGGATGATACTGCCAGCTACACAGTGGAAATAATAGTTTCTGGTGAACTCTACCATTAGAAATATGTCTACCAGGTTCACAACTCAGTACGCAAAAGGAAAAAAATGTTAATCATTTTAGAAAGAAAAAAAAGGCCTTTGTAAAGATTTTGGATTACTTTGATTCAGTTGTTAGTTTCAGTTAAATTTTCTAATGTTCTCAGCAAAAGAAAAACAAATTACATAGATAAACAAAAGAATTAAGGGACTTCAAAAGTGATTTAAAAAAAAGAAGAAGACACAAAACCTAGAGGAATTTTCAACCTTTTGAAGTTGGCTGAATTTCTGGAACTTAATTTTCTTGCAGATATACAGGGGAAAAAATTTTTTTGAACTGCTCAGCTGGTTCATCTGTGTAGAGTCCCCTGACTTACTGCAAGTACTTACTGATTCTTCTAAGAATTGTCCGAAACTTAAGGGCTTATGGGGACAGGCATCGATAAGGAAGCAGGACACTTGAAACCTTACAGGGGTGTGCACCCTCTCTGATTAAGCTGGTTTTTAGTCTGTGTCACCTACCCGTTGTTGTCCCATGATAATGTGAGCAATGTGGCCAGATTTCCCAATCCCCCAAGACAAGTCAGAAGTACAGACTTTTTACGTAAAATTTCCCAAATTTTAAACTATGAGGGCAAATGTAATAGGTCAGTGAACTGGATTTGACCCTCAGATTAGTAGTTTGCAACCCCTAATCAAGGGATTAAAATGTTCTCCTGGTGAAGGATTTAAGAGGTTAAGCATGCAGAAATCAGAAGCATGTTGATTATTAAAATTTCACCTGCCATTAGTGGCCCAATGGTGCAGTGGACCATACTCTCTTTTCTTTATCCGCTTCTCCTCCATTTAGAAATGCAAAGATATGCTGAGTTTCACATTTCTTTGAAGAATGCAGCTCTTTACCATGTATTCTGATAAATAGTTTATCAAAAAGAGCCAACACTCTTTTAATGTTGGTTCTATTATTTAATGTTTTCAAACTCGAGAAGTCAATTCCATTATGAATTTTCAAAAAACCCACTCCCGCGCTCACTTCAGCAGCACATATACTAAAATTTTCAAAAAGCCCACTCCCAAATACAAAAGACACTGTTGAACTTGTGGGTCAAGAGCTGGTGGGATGGGGGCACCTGGGTGGCTCAGTGGGTTAAAGCCTCTGCCTTCGGCTCAGGTCATGATCTCAGGGTCCTGGGATCGAGCCCTGCATCGGGCTATCTGCTCAGTGAGGAGCCTGCTTCTTCCTCTCTCTCTCTGCCTGCCTCTCTGCCTACTTGATATCTCTGTCTGTCAAATAAATAAATAAAATCTTAAAAAAAAAAAAAGATCTGGTGGGATGACCAGTCTAATGGGAAAATCTTCACCTGGCTCAGGGAGGAATGCAACAGCAAACAGTATACAGAGCCCCGTAGTGCCAAAGCCCTTACGGATGGAAATCCTTTTGAAATGAGTATAAAATTGGAATTTCAGAATATACATTTTGACTAACTGCTTACATAGAAATTTCTGAGGATGGCCATGGACATTCAAGTTGCTCTGAGAATCCATATTATACAGAAGGGTCATCAACCTGTTCTGAGCGGGTTATCAGGTTCTGGAGTAATCATTGTGGGATTGATAGGAGGCTGTATCCATCAGGGTTTTAGAAGGAGACATTCAGGGTAAGTGGAAGAATGAGAAAAGGATAAAGAATAAGACACTTTGCAGTTTGACCTGGAGCAGCACTGATCATGTCGTGCAAATTATCTTGGGAATATTTTAAGCATGTGTTTCATTAGTTGCCAGTCTCTGGTAAAAAGACAGAAGGGGGACACGTGGGTGGTTCAGTCAACCGACTGAGCTTCTGAGAGTCTGCCTTCAGCTTGGGTCATGAGCCCAAGGTCCTGGGATCAAGCCCTGAATCAGGCTCCCTGCTCAGCAAGGAGCCTGCTTCTCCCTCTCTTACTCCCCCTGCTTGTGTTCCCTCTCTCTGTGTGTCTCTGTCAAATAAATAAATAAAATATTAAAAAAAAAAAGATTCTCTCTGTCACTCTCTCTTTGTCCCTACCACCCCCCAAAAATTAGCAAATAAAAATAAATTTAAAAAGTAAATCTGTTGCCAAACCTTATGGTAGGGTGATACAAACTTTTTTTTAATCTTTAAAGATTTGACATTCCCTCTATACATCCTGTTAACAAGCGATAGTAAACCATGGTTTTAAAAAAAAAAAAAAAGGAATAGAGGCGCCTGGGTGGCACAATCAGTTAAGTGCCCCGCTCTTGGTTTCAACTCAGGCCATGACCTCAGGGTCGTGGGACCAAACCCCGCATCGGGCTCCTCGGCAGTGGGGAGTCTGTTTGCAATTCTCTCCCTCTCCTTCAGCCCCTCTCCCTGCTCACGCTCTCTCCTCTCTCGCTCTCTCCCAAAATAAATAACATCTTCTAAAAATTTTAATAATATTTTTAAATGCTTAGATTAAACTAAATATGAATATTTTCAACTATGCAGACAGTTGCTGAACATAAATTCCTATCATTCAAAGACACTGCCAAAAGGATGACAACTTCTGAACACGTTTGTTCTCTTTTTATTGGGTTTCTCATTTAGGTAGGTTGGCGAATTGGTGTTTGCATAATGTGCCTGTAGAATTTAGACTGCTGAAAGACATGTCAATATTTTAACAAATCGTATTTGTAAAGCGGTGTTTAGAGAGACAGGATTCTATGTAATCTTAGCAGTTAATGTTAGCATTCAAATTCCAGTTAATCGTACTTTGTTTGATCTTACAGTCTGCTAATGTTTAGCACGTGTCCTTTTCCCTTAAAAAAAATCACCCTTTTTTGCCCAAAAGATAGCCTTACAGTAAAAATCTGCATAGTGAACTTTCTCCTCTTTAGTTAGCATTGAATGTAGTTCAATTACGACTTTTTCCCAGGGTTCGAAATCATTTGCCTTGGCTATGTGATGGTATCACCTGAGTGCTTTGTATCAACAATTGTGTGGAAATTGAAAAGTACCTGTAGTTATATGAAAACTTTGCATTTCATTTTCAGATAGTCCTCTCTTTTGAGTGTTTGGGGTAGTGGAGTACCCCAAGACTCTAATGGTTTCAATGTGATGAAAACACTGCTGGTAAGAATTTAAGTAAATTAAATTCAAGTCAACCATGTGGATTAGTGCTGTAAATGCCAGGCCATTCTAATATAGTTCCTTTTCTCTGAGATGCTTGAATCGCTTTAAGACTATTTTATATATTGGGGCGCCTGGGTGGCTCAGTGGGTTAAGCCGCTGCCTTCGGCTCAGGTCATGATCTTGGGGTCCTGGGATCGAGTCCCGCATTGGGCTCTGTGCTCAGCAGGGAGCCTGCTTCCTCCTCTCTCTCTCTGCCTGCCTCTCTGCCTACTTGTGATCTCTCTCTGTCGGATAAATAAATAAAATCTTTTAAAAAAAGACTATTTTATATATATTATTATTAGAGGGAGAAACTATGTATGTGTTTGTGTCTATATATAGAGAGAGAGAGAGAGAGAGAGAGAGAAATAGAATTTTTTTTAAGATTTTATTTATTTATTTGACAGAGAAAGATCACAAGTAGGCAGAGAGGCAGGCAGAGAGAGAGGAGGAAGCAGGCTCCCTGCCGAGCAGAGAACCCGACGCGGAACTCGATCCCAGGACTCTGAGATCATGACCTGAGCCGAAGGCAGCGGCTTAAACCACTGAGCCACCCAAGCGCCCGAGAAATAGAATTTAAAAAAAAAGATTTTACTTGTTCATTTGGCAGACAGAAAGAGCACAGCAGGGGGATGGGAGAGGGAGAAGCAGGCTGCCCGCTGAGCAGTGAGCCTACATGGGGCTCAATCCCAAGACCCTGGGAACATGACCTGAGCTGAAGGCAGTCGCTTAACTGACTGAGCCACCCAGGCACCCAGAAAGAGACTCTTTAATACTTTCAGTTTAGCAGACAGAAATAATGATCAAACAATATTTAAATGAGTTTTATAATGTCTATTCTCCACCTTAACAAGATGTTATACCAAGAAGAGCTATACCTAATTGTATTTTGCATCATATCACCTGTAGTGGGCTCTAAGGTGTTCTTTAAAAAGATACACCCATGTCCTAATCCCTGGAACCTGTGAATGTTAACTTGCGCTTATAATTAAGTTAAGGGTTTTGAGGTGGGGAGATGATCCTGGATTCTCTGAATGAGATTTAAAGACCATCACAAGTGTCTTTATAAGAGGAAGCAGAGGGAGATTTGGTGCACACAGAGGAGTAGGGAGCAACATGCCCATGGCCTCAGAGATTGGGGCGCTGCAGCCAGTAGAGGCCAGAAAAGACAAGAAACAGATTCTCTCTCCTAGACCTTCCACTGTGCTGGCACCTTGATTTTGGACGCTGGCCTCCAGAACTGTAAGAGATGAATTTCTGTTCTAAGGTGGTTTGTTGTGATTTGTTATGGCAGCTCTAGGAAACTAATACATTACTCTTGTTTCACTCTTTTCAGATGTGTTTCTAGGACATCAACTGCTTTGACATTTTCTGCTCTTTCACAGTTGCTTATAATTATTTGTTTTAATAACAGAAGCTTAAAAGATACTTAAGAAAGGACTATTATGTTCTGGATTCAAAGACGACTAAATCTGTGACAACAAATTGTAATATTTCCAGATCTTACCGAATGAGGTTTCATTGATGCATTGTTTCTCCAGATCACATTGTTTAGAACTTGGTAGCTACTAAGAACTTTGTATCTGTTAATTAAAAAAAAAAAAAGATACCCTCTGTTATCCTATCACAGAAAGCTAATTTGTATGGTGAAAACAACTAAAATTGGTGAGTAGACATTTTTAAAAATCTTAGTAACGTAACTAATGAGAATACAGTAAGAAATTATATGGCCAAAATTGAAGAGAAACCAGTTCCTCAGGAGAGGAGAGAATCAAAGCCCGGGACATCAGAAAGAGGTCTCACTGGACAGGATGGCTGGGGAGTAGAACAATCCCTCACAGATTTATAGCCAGTTTTCAAGTCACCTGGCTTGACAAGGTATCTCAAGCCTTCAACTTGCTTCAAGGTGATTCTTAATTGATAGTAACTGAGGAAACCTGCAGAGGCAAATGCACTCTTCTTTGAGGTAAAGTACCTCCATTCTTGGCCTCAAGTTCTATCTCCAAATAATTTTTTGTAAGATTTTTATTTATTTATTGAGAGAGAAAAGAGAGAGTGAGTGAGCAGGAGGAAGAGGGAGGGAGAATCCTGAAGCAGACTCCATGCTAAGCACGGAGCCCATTGTGGGGCTCGATCTTATGACCTTGACATCATGACCTGAGCTGAAACCAAGAGTCAGGCACACAACCAACTAGGCCACCCAGGCTTCCCTACAAATAATTTTCAAATACAGTGTCCAAACTATAGCCAAAGAATACAGGACCCCCTTCCCCCCAAAAAACAGACTCTCTGAGCAAGAGCAAGCAGAAAAATTAACAGAAACAGACCCACAAAGCCTTCAGGACTTGAAGTTATCAGGCACAGGCTACAAAACAGCTGTGTAAGCTAAGTTTGAAAAACGAGTTTGGGGCGCCTGGGTGGCTCAGTGGGTTAAAGCCTCTGCCTTCGGCTCAGGTCATGATCCCAGGATCCTGGGATCGAGCCCCGCATCGGGCTCTCTGCCCAGCGGGAGCCTGCTTCCTCCTCTCTCTCCCTGCCTGCCTCTCTGACTAGTTACAATCTCTGTCTATCAAATAAATAAATAAAATCTTAAAAAAAAAAAACGAGTTTGGAGATGGCTCCAGGAAAGGAGAGAGCTCATTCACTAGGTCACAGGTTGTCATAACTAAGCAACCTAGTGAAAAAGCAAAGAATGTCAGACTCAATTAGAGAGACAAAATGATGTAAAACACAGAAGATAAAGTAGATTTAGAAGAGACAGTAGGAGACAGTCAGATGGAGTCCCCCAAGGAACTTGCTAAGAGGGTGAGGGCAATGCTTGAAGAATGATGGCTGACAATGTCATACAGATGATCAAAAACAGCATATTAATCAATGTATAGGGTGGTACACACAATTTTTATTTTGGGGTAATTATAGATTTATATGCAGTTGTAAGAAATAATACAGAGGGATCCGTGTAAATTTGAACCCACTTTCCTCCAAGGAAATAACTTGCAAGCTATATATAGTACAATATTCACCTTCAGGATGCTAACATAGATACAATCAAAATACGAAACATTTCCATCCCCACAGGGATCCCTGCTGTTGGTCTTTTATAACCACACCTACTTTCTTCCAGCTCCACCCACCCAGCTCCTTAACCCCTGGCAGCCACTAATCTGTTCTCCATTTCAATCATTTTGCCATTTCTAGAATGTTCTATAAATGAGATCCTAGAGTATGCAGCCTTTGGGGATTGGCTTTTTTCACTCAGCATCAGTTCTCTGGCTATTCATACAGGTTGTTGCATTGCTTTTTATTGGTGAAAGCTGTTCCATGGTATAGATGGACCATAGTTGGGTTAACCATTCACCCATAAAAACATATTAGGGTTATTTCCAGCTTGGGGTTATTACAAAGAAATTGCCATAAATACCATGCACAGCTTTTTATGTAAATGTAAGTTTTCAGGGCACCTGGGTGGCTCAGTGGGTTAAGCCTCTGCCTTTGGCTCAGGTCATGATCCCAGGGTCCTGGGATATGGCCCCACATCGAGCCCCACATCGGGCCCTCTGCTCAGCAGGGAGCCTGCTTCTCCCTCTCTCTCTGCCTGCCTCTCTTCCTACTCATAATCTCTCTCTTTAAAATCTTTTTTAAAAAGTGTAAGTTTTTGGTTCTCTACAGATGTCCAAGAGTGCAATTGCTGGTTCACAAGTTTTTGTTTTTTAAGAAAATAACGAGCTGCTTTCCAGAAGTAATATGAGTGGTCTGGTTTCTCTGCATGCTTACCAACATTTGGTGTTGTCACTGCTTTTTCATCTTAGCCATTACATACATAGAGACATCTCATTGTAGGTTTAGTGTGCATTTCCTTAATGGTTAATGATGGTGAACATCTCCTTTGTATTTCCCATCTGTACATCTTCTTTGGTGACATACCTGCTTATGTCTTTGGTCATTTTCTAGTTGGATTCTGCAGTTTGGGGATGTTTTTGTTTTGTTTCATTTCATATTTTTACTGTTTTGAGTGTTCTTGATATATCTTAGAAAAAATATTTAGAAATCTTTAGAAAAAATCCGATATTGTGATTTGCAAATAAATTCTCCCAGTCTCTACCTTATCTCTTCATCTAGGATCTGCCACAGAGGAAGTTTCTAATTTTGATGAAATCCTATTTATTGATTTTTTTTTTTCCTCATACAGATTTGCAGTTTTTGGTGTTGAGTCCAAGATTTTTTTTCCTTCTCCTAGTTCCCAAGGAATTTCTCATATGTTTTTTGCTAAAAGTTTTACAGCTTTACATTTTACATTTAAGGACAAGATCCATTTTTAGTTAATTTTTTGTAAGGTGTGAAATTAAAGTTCTTTTTTTTTTTTTTTTCGCTCATGGATGTCCTAATGCTCCAGCATGGATTTGTTGAAAAGGCTATCTTGCCTCCACTGAATTATTTTTGCACTTAAAAAAAAATCCATCAGTTGGACATGTTTATGTGTGTCCATTTTCTACATGTATATTCTGATTCATCTTTGTCTAACCTTTCATCACACAATCTTGATTACTGTGGCTTTATGTTGTAGGTTGAATGGTGGTCCCCAAAAAGATATGATCACGACCTAATCCCTAGAACCTAAAAATATCCCTTAGATGACAAAAGAGTAATATTACCTTTAAAGGACAAAAGATGTGATTAAGTTAAGGATCTTGACAGGAAGTTTCCAGTTAAACCATCTGGGCCTGCAGATTTCTTTCGGGGGTGATTTTTAATTATACATGCATAAGGTTAACAATCCCAGAGCTATTCAAATGATCTATTTCATACTGGGTAAGTTGTGGTAGTTTGTGCTTTTCAAGGAATTGGTCCATTTCATCTAAGTTATCAGGTGTAAGTGTATAGAGTTGTTCATAGAATTCCCTTATTATCCTTCCTGTGCCCACCGGGTCTGTAATGATATCCCATTTCATTCCTGATATTGATCCTTTGTGTCCTTTTCCACCCTTTGTCAGTCTTGTCAGAGGTTTGTCAACTTTAATGATCTTTTCAAAGAATCAGCTTTTTTTTCATCGATTTTTCTCTATTATTTTTGTTTTCAATTTCATTGACTTCTGCTTTAATCTCTATTCCTTCCTCTTTCCTACATGCTGTGGATTTATTTTGTTCTTCTTTTACTAGGTCTTGAGGTGGGAGGTTAGATGATTGATCTGAGAATTTTCCCACTTTTCTAACCTATGCATAACTATAAATTTCCCCTCCACTCTGCCTTAGCTGTGTCCTACAGACTGTAACACACTATTGAAATTTGTGTTTTAATTTTCATTCAGCTCATTTTTATTGTTACTAAGATAATGTATTTTTATTGTCCTTCAATTCAATTTCTTAAATTTCCCTTGAGACTTTCTCTTTAATACATGGGTTATTTATAAATGCCTAGTCTCCATTTGCTGGAGACATACCTGTTCTCTTTTTGCTATCAATTTCTAGCTTGCGTCCATTGTGATTGCAGAACACATTCCATGATTTATATTCTTTTAAATTTATCGAGGTTTATTTTAGGGCCTAGGATATGGTCTACATAGGTATATCTTGTGGGCACTGGAAAAGAAAGTTTATTGTGCTTTGTTGGGTGAAATTCTCTAAACATCAAATGGATCCTGTGGGTTGATGGTATTGTTCAGTCCTTCTACAGCCTGGTATTGTTCAGTCCTTCTACAGCCTTGCTGATTTCCTGTCCAGTTGTTCTGTCAATTCTGAGAAGGGTGTTGGGGTTTCCAGCCATATCAGGTGGTTGCTTATTTCTCCTTTCAGTTCTAGCCATTCATTCGGAGCTCTGTTGTTTGGATCATACACATTTAAGATTCCTTTGTCTGCCTGATGGACTGACCCCTGTATCATGATATCAAGTCACTCTCTGTCTCTGGAAATTTTCTTTGTTCTGAGTCCTCTCTCTGATCTGTAACCACTGCAGCTTTCTTTTGATTGTGTGCACAATAAATGTTGTTCTCCCCTCCTACCCCTGAGCTGCCTCTGTTGTTATATTTAAAGGGAGATTCTTGGGTGCCTGGGTGGCTCAGTCAGTTAAGCATCTGCCTTCAGCTCAGGCCATGAGCCTGGAGTCCTGGGATCCCGGGACTCCCTGCCATGGGGAGTCTGCTTCTCCCTTTCCCCACCCTGCCCCCATTTGTGCTTGTGCGCTCTCTCTGTTGCTCTTGCAAAAATAAGTAAATAAAATCCTTAAACAAATAATAAAGGGAGAGTGTTGTAAATACATATGGCGGGGCTGTGGTGGGGCTATTTTTAACTATTTTTAACCCACTCTGCCAATCTCTGTCTTTTAAGAGGCATATTTAGACCATTTATATTTCATAATTATTGATGTGCTGGGGCTTAAGTCTGTTACTTCATTTTTTGGTTTCAGTTCTCTGTTTTCTTTCTTTTTCCTGCTATTCTGTGGGGTTTCTTGAGTATTTTTTAGAATTCTATTTTGATGTATCTGTGGTGTTTTAGGTGGGTCTGTTTGTGTAGCTTTTTGGTGGCTGCTCTCTGTGTGTTTGCTGTCATTCAAATTGTTTTCCCTCTCTCTTTAAGGCAGTGTTTCTCTCTCCCTGCTTTCAAGACTTTGTGGTTTTCAGAAGCTTGACTCATGTAAATGGTGTGGTTTACCCTGTTTGGAGTAGACTCAGCTTCCGGAATCTGTAGGTTTATGGTATTTTGCCATACTGGGGGAGTTTTCAGTCACTGTTCCTTTGAGTATTTTTTCAGCCCTGTCTTCTTTGTACCCTCCTTTTGAGTCTCTAATAACATCAATGTTAGATCTTTGTGATAGAGACTGGATTCATACAGGTGTGACCTAATGGCCTCCCCATAGCCATGTACCACGTGCTTCTCCCTTCCCTCCCCAGGGCTTTTCCAGTGCTGGAGTGTGGGGTGCCATGAGAAACTGTTCCATGTCCAATTGTACAGAACCCAAAAATGCAGGGGAAATAAGTCTGCCTGGGGCAAACTTTTTTCATTTATTTAAAGATTTACTTATTTGTCAGAGAGAGGGAAAGAAAGCACAAGCAGGGGGAGCTGCAGGCAGAGGGAGAAGCGGGGTCTCCACTGAGCAGGGAGCCCAATGTGGGACCCATCCCAGAATCCTGGGATCATGACCTGAGCCCAAGGCAGACATTTAACTGACTGAGACACCCAGGTGTCCCTGGGGCAAACTTCTGACTGATGGACATGGGAGCTAAGGATAAATCCTTCCCACTTCTCCCTGCAGATTAATGGTTCTGTGGAACCAAAGACTCATTCAGCTGTGGTGGTGGCTCCCTGTATTGTTCCTCCTCCTCTGCCTCGTATCCCTCTTCCTCGCTTCCGTGCTTTTCTCCAGGGCTCATACTCCCCAGCAAAATACTCCTTTTTAGGCCTTTGTCTCAGGCTCTGCTTTCTGGGATATGCCTCAGCTTTGGCTACCCTTCAGTTCTCTCCTTTCCCACGCTAATCTTGCAAGCCCACGTTCTCAGTTTTAATCAGTCCTGAGAAAGTAACACTGACCTTTAACTGCCTCTCAGAGAAGACACAGTGTTCCCATCATCACTGATAGAAAGAAGGTCCTGCCCCCACTTTTTATCATCATTTCCCCCCTTCATTTTTTTCTCCTCTGATCCAACTTCAGATAGAAATAATAATATAAGTAAAAGTTCAGTTTAATGAAACAAAAACGTCAAGGCCATGTATGTTAAAATCAACAACAACAAAAAGTGAAACTACAGAATTTCAGTATTACAAAATATCCATACAGTTCCCGTAAGGTTGACTTAACAAGATCTGATCTATATGTCCCAAATTAAATTTTGGAACCAGAGTCAGCAGTTAGAGATCCAGACTGTGCTCAAAAATCCATTCATCCAGTCATTGTATCTAATTCAGAGTTCTGAGAGGTCAGGAACATATCAGAAGAAAGTTTTTTAAAATACAAAACTATTGGGATGCCTGGGTGGCTTAGTTGGTTAAGCCACTGCCTTCAGCTCAGGTCATGATCCCAGGGTCCTGGGATCGAGTCCCGTATCGGGCTCCTTGCTCGGCAGGGAGCCTGCTTCTCTTGCTGCCTCTGCCTGCCTCTCTGCCTACTTATGTGTACTCTCTCTCTCTCTGACAAATAAATAAAATCTTAGGAAAAAAAAAAACTATTTGGATCCCACCCTTGGCAAATGTACTATGGCATCTCTTTGAGGTCAGAACAAATTACCCAATGACCTCAACAGTTCGTGGTTTTAAATTAGCCATTTTATCCTGCTCTCACTTTTATAGGTCAGGAATTGGGGAAGGGTTTGGCTGGGCAGTTTTCTTGACCATTGTCATGAGGTTGCAAGTCAGAGAGTTGTGTCGCTGTCCTCCAAGAGCTCAGTGGGCCAGTGGTTGTCTGAAATGAAGCATTCACCAAGCCATGAGCAGCTGATAGTCAGTTGATCCTGCCTGTCACCTGGGATCTCAGCCAAGACTGTCTACCAGAGCAGCTACGTGTGGCCTAGCTGGGGAGTTGAACTTCTTACCTGGCAGCACAGAAAGCATTCTAAGAAAACCAGCGAGGGGTGCCTGGGCAGAATGGTCAGTTAAATGTCTGACTCTTGTTTCTTCAGGTCATGATCTCAGGGTTGTGAGATCGAGCCCCATGAGCAGAGTCTGCTGAGACCCTCTCTCCCTCTCCCTCTGCCTTCTCACTCGTTCTCAGTCTCTCTTGCCCTCAAATAAATAAATCTTAAACACACACACATACACACACACACACAAACACACACACACAAAATAGGCAGATGTTGCCTTGCTTCCAACGCCGCAGTGTCATTTCTGCTTCATTTTCTTTATAACAGACGTGTCATGAAGCCCGGCCCAGATTTTTTTTTTTTTTTTTAAAGATTTTATTTATTTATTTGACAGACAGAGATCACAAGTAGACAGAGAGGCAGGCAGAGAGAGAGAGGGAAGCAGACTCGCTGCTGAGCAGAGAGCCCGATGTGGGACTCGATCCCAGGACCCTGAGATCATGACCTGAGCCGAAGGCAGAGGCTTAACCCACTGAGCCACCCAGGCGCCCCCGGCCCAGATTTAAAAGGAAGAGACAGACTCCATTTTTAGTGGGGGAAAAATGTTGAAGAACTTGAGAGTGAGTTTTTTAAGGACGTTAGATGATGTTTACTCACGGAACTCTGAGGAAAGAGATTGCATTTATGACCAATAATACAAGATAAGTTTCAGAGACCAAAGCAGGGTATAGATGAAAGGACAAGTTCATCTCACAAAAAAAAAAAAAAAAATATATATATATATATATATACACACACACACAGACACACGCGCACACGTGCACACACACACACACACATACATATATATGTTATTTTAAGGGAGAGAGCAAGAGAGCATAGGAGTGGGTCAGAGGGAGAGGGAGAGGGAGAGAGAGAGAGAGAGAGAATCTCCAGCAGACTCCCTGCTGAGCACGGAGCTCATGAGCTGAGATCACAACCTGTGCTGAAATCAAGAGTTAGAGGCATAACTCAGGCTCTGAGTTAGAGCCACTCAGGCAAGCCGTGTTCATCTCACTTCTTAACAGACCTCAGAACCTTAGGAGACCAGGTCTGGCTTGGGAGATAACTGTACTCCCAAAAAGAATGCTCTGCTTTATTCTCTCTGATGCAGACATATTGGCCCACAATTGGGGGTGGGGTAGGGAGGCAGAGAACACCTGGGGATTGGCAGCCCTATACTGCACCCTTCTAGCTGTCATGTTCAGGAGGTAAGAACATTTCTCACCCAGTGATAGTCTGAAAAATACAGGTGACATTTTGATTGTCCTGGCTTTTCTCAAGAACTAACTTAACCACTATGGCCAAGGGATAAGGTACAGAATTTTTGCATCACTTAAGTATAACCATATAATGCTCAAATACAAAGTTAGAATATTTGGGGTGACAAAAATTAAGACACAAACTTTTGGTTTCTGATTTAAATATAGCTAAATAAGTAACTTTCATGCTTTCTTGTCGATACCATCATCCTTGGCCACCTACACTACCTTTCTGGTTATCAAACGGTGGGAAAACAAATTGGGAACAAGGAATGTATGGACGCATTTTTACATTCAAAATATATTATTTCTTCTCTGCCAAGTAGTCTGAAAAAATTATCTGCCATGAAACACATGAAACACAAGGAGCCCTTGTGATCTGGTCACCGAAGATATGAAACTAACACAACTCAGTCCCTTTGGGGATGACTAAAGTGTCAGACATTTAAAAAAAAAAATCCAGATTTGACATGATCTAAGAAGAATCTGGTCTACTCAGATGAGAATAGGGAGGATATACATGATCTTTTCATCCTGAAGTCCTTCTCAAAACTCAAAAAGGGTGGCTCAGTGGATTAAGCCGCTGCCTTCGGCTCAGGTCATGATCTCAGGGTCCTGGGATCGAGCCCCGCATCGGGCTCTCTGCTCCGCGGGGAGCCTGCTTCCTCCTCTCTCTCTGCCTGCCTCTCTGCCTACTTGTGATCTCTCTCTGTGTCAAATAAATAAATAAAATCTTTAAAAAAAAAACTCAAAAAGATGTAAATATGAAAAAAAGAGAATCTCTTTTTGTATTACAAACCTTTTATATTAGAGAAAAATCAGAATTCTTAGGAAAAATCTGAGAAAGAACAAATAGTTGTATCAGAACATTCTTCTCATTGTGTAGAACTTTACCAAACATTATAAAAATCAAATACATTAAGAACCTACATATTAACTCTCAGTATATAATCCAGCAGGCCTCAACATAAGTGTAGTTATGTGTATTAATTTTACTTTTCTCATTTCTAGTTAAAATCTTAATTGTGGATAAATCAAGATTTATCTCTTTTTACATTTAAAGACTTACTGTGCCTAAGAGCTGAATTTAGCACTAGTCTGGGGCTTCTAAAAACCACACACCAAGATGAGATTAAGCATGTAAGGATTTTATTAGAGGAAACACTAACGTAACAGGAAATAGAGAGCCAGCATGGCTGGGAGAGGCATGAGTCCAATCCTGAGTGAAGTAAGAGGGAGAGAATGTTGGGTGGAAGCATTCTAGAATGTAGTGCACCCTAAGGAAGGTTTGGCAAAGCTGCTGAAGGAGTCTTGAGCCCAAGTCATCCTGCAGAAGAGGTGTTTCCTAGGAATATCTGCCTTAGTATCCTGCTGTATCTAGTCATTGGTGGGGAGAAGCCTATGGGAGGTATGCGTTCATATGTACAGTGATACATTTCAGAGTGCAGTTGGGGCCCTGGGTGAATTATGTTCCTTATAAAAAGAGGTCTGCAAGGGGTGCACCCAAGTGGCTCAGTTAAGCATCTGACTTCGGCTCAGGTCATGATCACAGGGTCCTGGGATCGAGCCCCACATCAGATGGGAGTCTGCTTGTCCCTCTGCCACTCCCTCTGCTCATGCTCTGTCACACAAATAAATAAAATCTTAAAAAAATAAAAATAAAAAGAGGTGTGTGAGGCATAGTCTCACGACTGCCGCATCACCTGAATAATATGCAGGTGTAGAGCTATCCGAACACCTAGCAAGAGGAAATGGAAGAGGAACAGCTAGCTGAGGGAAATGTACAGAACCGAGAAAGCATGTGTACACTGAAATTTCCCATGGGAAATTCCAATACCCTATCTCCTCTTTCTCTTCATTGCTATAAATACTTCCGTTGGCCAGTCTTCCAGTATACTTGCTTTTACTTCTGGGTGCATGGAATGTCCTGCGTGAGGGCTTGGGAAATAGGCGGGAGACTCTCTTGGTAGCAGGCTCACTGAAAGAAGTCTCTGGGAGGGGCGCCTGGGTGGCTCAGTGGGTTAAGCCTCTGCCTTCTGCTCAGGTCACGATCTCAGGGTCCTGGGATGGAGTCCCGCATCGGGCTCTCTGCTCAGCAGGGAGCCTGCTTCCTCCTCTCTCTCTCTCTGCCTACTTGTGATCTCTATATGTCAAATAAATAAATCTTAAATAAAAAAAAAAGTCTCTGGGTTCTTCAATTGTCCTGCAAACTAATATGAACGCTGATGCTAATGCTGCTATATTCTGCTAGTGCCTGGGAGCGTTCTTCCCAGGGCTCTGAGCCATTCCATTATCAGAGTCTCAACAGTTTCTGGAGTCGCCTTTTGTAACCGAGTTGGAGAATTTCAGGTATGACAAATCCTATGGTGATAACCAAAGAAATTAAACAGTAGAATCAAATCCAGGGGATATGAAAGAGAAGAGTTAGCAGGCCTCTCGAGGGACTAAGTACAAAGGTAACGGGAAAAAAGTCTAAATGACTCAACTTTTCATCTCAAGTATTAGAAAATGGCTCTGGACTGACTTGTTTTGCAGATACATTTCAAATCTTTATTAACCAACTGTGCATCTCAACCAAAAGAAGCATTCTTTGACACCAATCTCAAAAAAGGGTGAGAGAGGAGACTTGGCAGCTGTGGTCAAGAACAAGGAAAGGCTATATTGGTATCGGTCACCCCTCTCCTCTCCCCAACCTGATTTCCCTCCCTTAGATCGAAAGCAGTCTCAGGAGCTGTGGTCTTCTTTTTCAAGACAGATTTGCATGGTGAGTGACAGGACATTAATACCCCCTTTTAGGCCACGATTTAGTACATTCTAGGCCTCTTTTTTTTTAAGTGCTTGGTTTGTTCTTATCTGGGAAGTTGGCTTGGCCATGAAAGAACCCACTCAAGGAACCTATCGAACATCATAGCCGCACCTACCTCCTGAATAGACACCAGTTTTATTTTATTTTATGATTATTTATTTATTTGAGAGAGAGAGCAGATCAAGTGAGAGAGAACATGAGTGAAAGTGTGGAGAGGGAGGGAAAGAGGGAGAAGCAAACTCCCTGCCGAGCAGGAAGCCCAACTTGGAGCCCCATCCTAGGACCTTGGGATCATGACCTGAGCCCAAGGCAGATGCTGAACTGACTGGTCCACCCAGGTGCCCCTAGACACCAGTTTTATTGTGTTCCACTCCACAGGTCCCCTCCTACCCAATACCTGCCTTCATTTCAAGGGCTGATTTTCAGGAGAGGGGTTTTCTCTCAGTGGCTCAAGTTCTTTTTCTTACTCAGAGAGGGGAAAAATGCAAAAAGTAGAAATAAAACCATTTTGGCTGGCTAGATTGTCCCAACTTCGACAACAGCACCACCAGCTATTACGTAGAGAGTTTTAGAAGGGAGGTAAGAGTGATGGCAATGAATCCAGTTGATTTTTTCCATAAATTATTTCATGTTTGGTTTGGGGATCAAGTAAGTGATAATATAAATAAATTTAATGTCTTACTACATTAAAAGTGGACAAAATTGCTGTCATGCGTGGAGGCTTGAAATTATTGCGTTTCACTTTTCAGAGAAAATGTTTTTATTTTTATAATTTCCCTTTTGTTTGCAAAAGATAAAAAGTTTCCACCTATTTTTTGTTAAGCACCTCTTTGTATTTGGCAGTGAGGAAGGAAGTTCCCAAATTCTGATTTTAAGACAGAAAAATCCCACATCCTGGGAAACCCCTCAGTACTGATCATGCTGTCAGGTGCTTTTCCTAATAGATGGGTGCAACTCAAACTGCATTTCCAGGTTTAAAATGAGATTCCTGGTGATGTTAAGCAACTTGCCATCATGGTGGCCACTAGACATATGTAGCTATTGAGCACTTGCAACGTGCCTAGTGCAAATAAGAAACTGAATATTAAACTTTAATTTTAAATTTTATATTTAAAAATTAATACTTTGGAAAAAACTGAAATAACTTGATTATATGAATCTACTTTTGCAATTGTAAATTTAATAAACTCTAAATACAGATTAGGCATTTCCAATAAAAACTTAGCTTCCAAGTAGAAATTTACATCAGGGGTAAAACACCCATCGTATCTTGAATTTAGGGGCGCCTGGGTGACTCAGTGGGTTAAAGCCTCTGCCTTCGGCTCAGGTCATGATCTCAGGGTCCTGGGATGCATCGGGCTCTCTGCTCTGCGGGGAGCCTGCTTCCTCCTCTCTCTCTGCCTGCCTCTCTGCCTAGTTGTGATTTCTCTCTGTCAAATAAATAAAAAATATTATTAAAAATATGATATCAAAACACAAATTTCAGCAGTTTCTTTGTACTTTTTCAAATATTGGCTCCTGCAAAATTTTAAAATTACATGTGGCTCATTTTATTTCTAGTGGACAGCAATGACCTCGACGGCCTGGCAAACAGTAAAAGCCCCCTAAACCGCGGCTCTTACTTGCGTGAGAATGAGAATTTGGAATGAGACTGGTTCCTTTGTAAAGATTAGCAGTGCTTAACATCTCACGTTGAGAATTACTCATCTTGATTACACAATTATCGTATCCTTAACTGGTCTCGTGAGCCCTTCAAGTTCCTTTTTGCAACATGGAGGACTAGGAAAGAACAGTTCTGGTAAAGAATAAAGGAATGGCGGTAGCAGCTAGACTGTAAGGTTTTAGTCTCGTCTCTTTGGGCTTGGTGCCAACCGTCCCGTTTCTAGACTCGCCACACCGGCGCGTGCCCCATGGCGACTCCCAGGCCCTGCGGCTGCCCTCGGCATGCAAACCTGTGGCCTTTCCCGGAAGCTTTTCCATTTCTCCCCAAAGGAGAAACACCTGAAGTCCGCGAGGCTCTGGCGCCTTCCCAGCAGTGCGCCCCAGGTCTAGGAGAGAACACTCGTGGACACGGAAGGGGAGCCGCCGCGGGAGAGCCCCACACCGACGCGACCCGGCCTCCGAGGGCAGACAGACGCAGCGGCCACTGGACCGCGAAAGAAAACGCCAGCCCCAGCAGCCCGCGACGCCAGGCCCCCGGCGGGCAGGCGCGCTGAGGCCGGGGGCGGACTCCACGCCCCTTTCGAATCCCCGAGCCGGGCTGATGACGAACACAGGGCGCGACGGCGCACACGCTGCCCCGCGCTCGCACGACGGTGCGTGCAGGGAGCGCGAGGGAGCCCCGGGCCGTCACCGGCGCGACCAGCGTTCCGCCTCCTCCGCTCCCGCCACCTCGGCAACTCGGCGCCCGCCTCCCGCCTCCGTCCGAGGCCTCCGCCGCAGCGAGGCTCCGGGCCTCGCTCCTGTCTCTTTAAATGGTGGGGCCAACGGGCCGCCCCTGCAGCTGCTGCCTGGGTGGCCCCGCGCGCCGCTATTGAGGGGCGAGCCAAGATGGCGGCGGCTTTGGCTGTGTGAGGAAGACGGAAGAGGCGGCGGCAGCGGCGAAGGAAAAGGGACTTCCAGGAGGCAGGAACACTCGTGCGCCTGGGGGCCCTCGCAGTCTCCCGCCCATTGGCAGCAGTTGCAGCAGGAGCAGGCGCCCCTCGGCTTGGGACATTTGAAGTAGGAGAGCAGAGCGGAGCCAGTGGCTGCGGTGGCAGGGCCAGGTATAAGGAAGGAAAACATGGCGGCGGCGGCCTGAGGAGGCGGCGGCGGCGCGGGAAGCGGGTTCGTGGAGATCATGGCGGAGGCGGGAGCAGGGCAGTGACAAGCGCCCCGAGTTGCTACCGCATCGGTTGGGAGGCTGTGAAGCGCTGCGCGCCCCTTTCGGGGCGGTCGGGCTCGCCGGGCTTGGACAATAGTGCCGAGGAGTCGGAGGCGAGGAAAGACCGGGACCCAGAGCTCGGGCCCGAGAGCGGGCCATGCGGGCGGCCCCGCGGCCCCGCGACGGCCAGCGGCGGCAGTGAGGCCCAGGAGTTATCCGCTTGCGGGCATCCTCCCGCCTTGGCTCCCGCGTGTCCCGGCCCCCTTCCTGGGCGACTCCAGCGGGGCCTTTGCCCCGGCCCCCGGGCGGCACGATGACCGACACCCGGCGGCGGGTGAAGGTTTACACGCTCAATGAGGACCGGCAGTGGGACGACCGGGGCACCGGGCATGTGTCGTCCGGCTACGTGGAGCGGCTGAAGGGCATGTCCCTGCTTGTCAGGGCCGAGAGCGATGGTAAGTGAAGCCCCTTGGGGTGGGTCCCTTGCCTTCCTCCACGGCTCCCGGGCCTCATCCCTGGTTGTTGAGGGCTAGTGGCCCGCTAAGAGAACGGAGGGGACGACGGGCTGGGGATGACTGCCGCCGTGGGGGAGGGCGGGCCACCAGCACCCCCAGTTCTCTCGGAGCTAGCTGCACGGAGAGCGCTGGAAATGTCTTTCTTCCCAGCGCCTGGTAGCAGTTGGCGGGGACGAGGGGAGCCCAGCACGTTTGAGCTGTGCTGCTTGGGCGTGTGGAGAGGTCGGGGGCCTGGGATCGGGAGCCCGGACTGTGCTGTTCTTTTGCACTAGAGTGACCTTGAGAAAGGCACTGATTAATCCGATCTGCCTTAGTTCACTCATCTGTAAAGCAGGCGTGAAACTTTCTCGCAGCGAAGAAAGTTCTTAGGTGTTTCACTCTCTGGCTGTGCCCCCGCCGCCTCTTTAAACTATTTTTCTGGTACATCTTTTTGATCCTGTCGCAGGTTGGCAACACCGGTTCATGGATCTGGCAACTGCATTCGGCAGAGAAAATGCTTCTTTGCCTTGTGAGGATAGATTTGTGTTTCCCTGTGTTGTCTTTTTCACTAATAATGAATTTTGTGTAACGTTGCTGTAAACGTCTTGCAACTGTGGAACTACTCTATGCGAGGTTTTTTGGTTATTTAAATATATAATCACAATTTGGTTCAGTTAACAGGTGGGGGGGAGAAGTCTGCCATAGTACCAGTGCTTCACCTATTTTGAAATAGCCTCAAGGTTCAAAAGACCCAGTTGTTTGAAAATACGTGTTTCAGAATTTTCCAAACTTTGTTTAGGGTTTGCCACTTCCCTCTGTGATATACCTTGGATTTTGCTTAAAATGTTCATATCATGTGAAAGTATTTGTGAATTGTTTCTTCTGAATTGGAAAACTTGTCTTGTTACATTAGTCTCTAATTTCATGCTAACTATTTCAGTTTATTACAATTGTATTTGTTCTGTATCTGAATTAATTACAACTCAAGGAATTTTTTTAAGGTTTTATTTATTTGTCAGAGAGAGAGTGAGAGAGCACAAGCAGAGGGAGAAGCAGGCTCCCTGCTGAGCAAGGAGCACAGTGGGGGGACTGGATCCCAGGACACTGGGATCCTGACTTGAGCCAAAGGACACCCAACCGGCCCAGCCACCCAGGCAGGCATCCCTCCTCTCAATGAATTTTAAGTGTATTTTTAATCCAGAACTCCGATTTCCATGAAAAACAAACAAGACTCCCCTTTCTGTAATTATAGACTCTAGGGACATCAATTATCAATTTGAATTGAAAAGTTGTAATTTAGAGTTATATTGTCCACGGGGCATCTTTATAAGGCTACTCCCAAATAACTTAATTGGATATAAATTATTTCCTATCAGAGGGATCTAAAGGATTTTTTAATACACTGAGTATATTTTTCTGAGGCCTAGTGCCTCTTAAAAATGCAAGCTTGAATGTGTCAGGTGCTTTTGTATGTTTCTATCACATGTCACCAGCTACTCTCACATATCCTCCTTTGCATGTTTGGAAAACTTTTTACGTAATGAGCGAAAAGTATGGGCTTTGTAGGTTCAGTTAACTTTCAGAAGAAAGTATGTGTAGGTTTGAGATCAGTTCTTTGAAATCTCGTAACACGAATAACTGTCAGATCATGTATTTAATTGCACTTGTTATACAGAGTCCATTGTTTACAGTATTTTTAAGCATGAAGTTTTGATGTCATATTCTAGGGAATACTACTCTAATAACCTACTAATGTAGGGATCTGGGGTTTTTTCCCCCCATTTTTATTTTTACCACTTTGGAAAGAGCCCCTAAACTCCCACCTTCCCTTGGGAAAGTTTGGGACTCTGCAATGAAATAGGTTGAATGGTAAAAGCAAAAGGCCTTAATTTTTTATCT
The DNA here is from genome assembly GCF_922984935.1 of Meles meles. Lineage (NCBI taxonomy): Eukaryota > Metazoa > Chordata > Mammalia > Carnivora > Mustelidae > Meles > Meles meles. Next base: position 121,532,203 of record NC_060071.1, read on the forward strand.
ATTAATTTTCTTTATTTTTACTTATTGATAGAGAGAGATGAAATAAATGTAACTGATGTGCCCTTGTTAATTTAAGATATAAGGAAAACTAAATCCAAAGAGTGGGCTTAGAAGGTTGCAGCATACTTAGACGAAGTACTGTCATAAATGATCTCTAGTTTTGATGATAAATGTTTTTTTTCTAACAGGACACTCCAAATAGGAATGATAATCAAAATTTATCTAGTGTCTACTGTGCTAGAGACTCTTTACTTGTATCTGCTGATATAGGTACTGTTATTAGCCATATTTTGCTGATGGGGAAACAGGTTCAGACAGTTAGCCTATGGGTGAGATTGTTATTAATTGGTATCGTTAACTATTTACAGTATGTTTTAAACTCCCTTACTGCTGTCCACTTGAGTTTGCTGCTTTATACTTAAAGACTCAAAGTTTATCTCAAAGAACATGAAAAGAATTTTTAGCCTAAAGATATTTAAAATTACAGTGTATCTAAAAGCCACATGGAGTTTTTGTATGGACTGCTAGTTTGGGTCGTTCATTATTTTATGCTTCTCCCATTCTCCATTATAGGATAATTGAGAATTTTCTTTTTATTGTGGTGAGCAAAGTGGAAAGTATTTCTGATTTTCCATAAAATGAGTCATTTATCTTGTTAGGGGTGCTTATACACTAAATCGAAAATCAGGAACGCAGTTTCTGAGTGGAAGTACTTGCTTGTGGCCTCCCCATTAACAGGGCACATTTTTCTGAGTAAGTGTGCCTTTCTCCTCTGAACTGGATGGTTTGGCATATCTGTAAGCCCACCTTGCCTTGGAGGAAAGAGATGTTCTTGCAAGCAACTGAGCCCATTCTCTAGGTTGCATCCTTATTTAGTAGGTTCCTACTGGCAAAATGTATTGTAGGAACATAGCCCTTTCTTTAATGAAGATAGATTACCTCATTTCTCAGGATTTTGTCATAGCGAGCTACCTGCAAAGTTCCATCTTGCAAAAAAAAAAAAAAATTACTTGGTATTGTTTTTTTCTTTCAGTTTATAATGTGCCTGTTAAGTTGCATGAAGGGTAATAATGTCATCCCTTACTCGCTTTGTCACTTTATGTTCAAATCATTCTACTATTGCATTATGGTTTTTACCACTTCTACCTTCCAATTTTAGAATTGATAAAGACTTCAGGATTTCTCCACACACTGAAGGATGTCTTTTTAACATAAAATCATTATCCATGCTCTTTATTCTGATTTACTTGCCAGGCATCAAGAATAGTGTTCTTGTATTTGGTTTTTACCTTAAGTTTTATAAAGTAATTTTTATATTTCAGATAGTTTCATGTATTATCTGAGTTGCCTATTTCCAAGTTTAAAAGGTTAAATTTTCAGTGTTGAGGCATGAAGAAAATGAGGCATGGGGAAATATTTTTGTTCAAGTTAACACTGCTAGCTAATGGTAAAAACTAGAATCCTCTACCTCTGCCTCTTGTAGAACTTGGTTGTAGGTAGTGCCTCACCCCAACTATAATTAGAAAAGGAGGTCAGAACACTAGGTGGAAAGCCTGGTTTGTTTTGCTTTGTTTGGGCTGTTGTGGTGAAAGAAATGAGCAGAGATAAGTATCAGCAATTTTTTTTCTCTTACAAATTAGTAAGCCGTATAGAATCTTGCATACAGTAAGCATTCCAGATTTAGCTACTGAGAAGAGCTCAGTGTCAGTACTGGGAGAAATACTTGACTTCAAAAAGTTCATTTAAACCCTTTTTTTTTTTTCCCTCTCATGTAGACCTGCTTTGTAGAAAATGATTAGGCCTAGGGTAGGCAAACCCTTACTTACCATTTTCTGTGTGTGGTAACTTCTGACAGTTCAAAGTCCATTAGCCCTTCTGGGTATAGGTGATAGGGCCTGAGTGTAGTGAAGGCCTGACACAGGCACGGGACCTTTTAATGTAGGGCTACCCTCCCTCCCCCTATGCTGAGCCTTCATTTCAGTTTTTAAATGCTGTGTGTAATCGTGAACCACAAAATTAGGAGAGTGTGAACACGGAATACGTTTAAAGCCTACCCTGGTGTACTGTCCAGGTGATATTTTGGACTTCGATTAATTTATTTTTGATTATTTTTTCTTCCCATTAATGAAGCACAGTACTTAGGCTGCTGCCCTTATTTTGAGCATTAATAAGGACAATATACCAGCAATGCCTAGATATTGTGACAGAGCTGGACCTAGTCCTTTTGAAATCCTTACGTGTTTATCCAAATCTAAACTAAGATCAGGACCTACGGTTCTTTAACTACTTGAATCTGATTGGTTGGTAGGTTGATAGTGGACATAGAACCATAAAAGTTATAGAAACTCAATGTCTCATTTCTCCAGTGAAAGGGAGTGATATCTTCTTTTTTTTTTCTTTTTTTTTTTTTAGGGAGTGATATCTTCTAAACAAGTGAAATTTCTTGCTAAAAAACACTGTATCAGAAAGATTAAAAATGTTAAGTTTTCTTGGAATGTTTCCTAAATATTATATACGAAAATTTTTTCTTAAGCAGTGTAATAAAACTGTTAACCTTTCGTTCTAATGTGTTTCTGGATTATTGTTATCATTACTTATTTCTCTACTGTTCAACAGCACAGTGATGCTTGTGAAATGCTATTTTGTCCATGCTCTAAGAGAAACAAGTATTGAGTGCTGGTTATGTAGTAGATGCCGGGATAGGCACTTTATGAATTTTTAGTTAATGTAGCAACCCTCTGAGGTGTTATTTTTTTCTAACCTTGTCTTCATGTATTGATAATTTGATTGGGTAGTTCTTTGGGTTTTTTTTTCCTGCACTCAGCCAGAAATCTAGGTTTTTGTGTTTTTTTTTAAATGTACAATCTTTCCGTTTTAAAATATTTGCACAAATTCAGCATATGAGTATGTGTGTTAAGACTACAACTCATATATGCTGTCAGCCGGTTGGATCCAGGCTGCAGGCACTAGTTGCAGTTCTCGGATTTAAACACTTTTGGAATGATACTTCACTCAGGACTACCAGCTCCTTATCACCCCACTCCCCAGAGGTGTTTGTTTTGATAGAGGTGTGTTGGGGATTCGCAACAGAATACAAGAAAGGCTCTCCTATTTCATTTTACAGGAAGAACAAACATGTTGTGAAGCAGGGAGGGAACATTTTTAATGACCAAAAATCGTGTATACTCATAGCTGTACTAAATGTTTTATTGTCCATCTTTCTTGCTTATCCATGTTTGACAGCTTCTACTTGTAGTTGTCTTGGTGATGTTTTGAGTGCATTTTCCCTCCTACACCGTTGTTCCCCCACCTTCTGAGTATACAGACCTCCTTTTTGTCTATTTGGGGCATCTATCTATGTGAGGATACACAGATCTGTCGTCTAAGAGTAGCACAGTATTTCACTGTATATATTTAATTCACACGGTACACTGTTGGTAGCATTATTTCTGAAACCTTCCTCAGGATACCTTTATACTCTTAGAATTGGGGATTCTCAAAAGCTTTTATTTATGTGGGTTGTATCTACTGATATTTGCCACATTGGACTTTAATTCTTTAAAAAGCTTTTATGTCAGCATTTAGTGAGAAGAGTGTTACTGTTTTACACTTTTACAAATCTCTTCAATGTCTGGTTTAATTTTTTTAAAAAAGCATTCTTAACCCGCTGCATTCAGTTGTTTGTAATAACACAGTATAGACACTGAGAAAAAACAGGGGTGGAAAAGGCAAATAACCTTTTAGTAGTAATACTTTGAAAATAGTTTTGATTTTCCAGACTCCCTGAGGTCCCACACGTTGAGAACAGCTGGCATAGAGATTGTTTCTAGATTTTTACCATTACACTGCTAGTGACTTATTTGTTCATATACTTGGCACTGTGAGATGTAGGCTAATTTCCCAGAACTGTTGGACCAAAGGGGACTATTTTTTTTTTTTAATAAAGATCAACTTTGCTTTTAATTGGCTTAATCAGGATTCTTTGTGTTGAACAAGGTATACCCATTCCTTAACCTGGATTAAACAATAAAAGACTTATTTGACTCCTGTAACTGGGAAACCCGAAGACAGCCTGGCTTCAGGCAGAGCCTTAGCCTAGTGTCACCAAAACCAGTTTCTTTTCCTTCATTTGCTCTGATACTGCAGATTCACCTTTGTTGTGGTGGTCTGTATTGTTACCTGTTGCTACTGTGAAACCTGCAAGCAAGTTGTCTGTTTAAAAATTCAGTGGAGCCATAGGCATAGGAAACTGCCTGTAGACATTCTATAACATCCATTCATTTTGCTGGGCCTCACCACAAGTGTAGGTAGGCACTGGGATACAGGGGGCAGACCTTCCTTTGGCCTGACAGAGCGAACTCCCAAAGGGGACTATTTTAAAAGCTGATAGAGAAAGATAAAATGGCCTCAAAAAGTTGTTCTGATTGTAGTTTTGGTAATAGTAAACAAGAATTAAGGACCCTCTTTATTTTTTGAAGAACTATGTATATAAATATGAGCTTGTAGGTCTATCAGAGCTTCTGTGAAACAGACTTACAAGCGCTTACTATGCGGGAGTCCTCTAGGTTCCTGGAAGATGGTTGATTCTGCTAGTGGTCTGAGTGAACAGATTCTCCAGCGACAAAGTGAATTACATGTAGTTATGCATTCCCCTTAGTTTGGTCACTGTCTTACTGTTTCTTTGTTTCTCTATATTTCCTTTCCAAGTGTTTAGGTTGAAAGTGGGAAGCCCTTTCTCAAGTCTTGATACTGGAATTTGCTGTGTAGGCTTGTCTTTCTCTGGTCTGTGTGATGGCGTGTCTTTGTCAGATGGTGAGGAGGAGGTGTTAGAGGGTGTGAGTGAGTTCTTGGGGGATAAGGGCATCTGTTTTATTGGAGAGGATGGGTATGCTTTTCACATAAGTTTGGGTGGGGGCTGTTGTGCATATGTGCTTCAGTTATTAAACTAAACCTACCCTGTATCAAAAGTGTGTGTTCCCCTTAATGAGAACCTCCTGTGATGTTGCTTAAGGTCTGCTGCTAAGGATCATCTTCATTTCTCCCCTTTTGTCTCTGTTAACCATGATAAATGCCTCTCACCTACAGTTGAACTCTACATCCCCAGCCCTACCCATATATTACTAGGATGGAATTGCTGTTCCCCGTACTGTAGCTGTAGCAACTGATAAAGTGAACTTGTTGGGAGAAAGGATTGTGTTAGTGCATATTAACACTCAGCTGGATCTTTTTCCATTGATTGGTAAAGCACTGATAATTTGATCCAGTAGAAACTAAGAGATGAGGAAAGGGAACCTAATAGATGGCATAGAAATAAAACTAGAAATATGCGTCTATTATTATTCTAGCACCCAAACTAAAAGACAGTTTTGCATGCTCCAGCTTACCAATTTCCTAGGGAGCATGGTATTTGGGGACCAGAGCTGGACTTCCTAAGGTGGTGCCTTTGGTCTGTCATGTGTTTCAGGAGAGATACTTCCTCTTAACATCTTGAATGACCCAGTAAAGAAAAACTCACCAACACCAGAAGCTTCCAGTTATCTACTTATTTCTTGTTTTAGCTAGGGTTTTGGGAGGGCACGCTTCCCAAGCTTTCAGTTTCGGATTTTTCCTTTCTAATTACTCTGACCCTGTAACTTTATGGAGAGTTTTGGAGCAACTGCAAAAGGGATTGGTACTTGAAAAATAATAGTTAATACCCCTGCTGGTTTTTGTTTTGTTTTAGTAGCAGCCAAGTTAAGTATGTGTTTTTCTTTCCTTTTTTTCTTTTAAGTATTCTCCACACCTAGCCTAGAGCCCAGTGTGGGGTTTGAACTCTTGACCTTGAGACCAAGACATGAGATGAGATCAAGGGTTCATGCTTAATCAACCAGTCACCCAAACAGAGCCACCCAGGTGCTCTGTCCTTTTCTCTTTTAATTGAAATATAGTTGACACACAGTGTTTGAGATATGTTTCTTGAAAGTACAATTTGAAGTGATAAGTTCACCCCTGTGCCTTATGTTGTTTACCCCTACTCATTAAAAAAAAAAAAAAATAGTTTTGAAGTGTAACAGATCAAGAAATTACACAAATGTTAAGTATTCAACTTGGTGAATTTTCACAAAATAACCAGCACTCTGGAAGCCTGCTTTCATGTCCCTTCACAGTCATTATCTCCCCCTGCCTGCTAGCACCATAGATTAATTTTTGCAGCCCTTTGAACTTTATGTAAATAGAATTACATGTTATATATTTTTCTCTGAGGTTTCTTGCATTCGTGTTACATTCACGTATTTGGTTCATTCATTAGTATTTATAATATGGTATTCCACTGTATGAATATTTACACCTTTTTAAAATTAATGTTTTTCACATGCTGTATATAATTCACCCATTCAAAGTCTGTAATTCATCGTTTTGTAGTATATTCACAGGGTCATGCAGCTATCACCACAATTTTTTAAATTTTTTAAGTAATCTCTACACCCAGCATGGGGCTCAGACTTAACAACTCTGAGATGAAGAGTTGTATGTTCTGTTGGCTGAGCTAGCCAGGCACCCCACCACAGTCTAATTTTAGAATACTTTGTTCTCTCTGAAAGAAATCATGTACCCATAAGCAAGTCACTACCCATTCACTCTCCCTTTCCTCCCCAAACACCCACTAATCAATACATCGTCTCTGATTTGCACACTGTACATTTTATATAAAAACAGTCATATAATACATAGTCTTTTGTGACTGGCTTCTTTCACTTGTAATGTTTTCAATTCATCCAGCATGTACTTCTTTGTGTGTAACTGAATAGTATTCATTAGGTTTTGGACATTTGGATTGTTTGCACTTTTTTGCTATTAGAAATGCTGCTAATAACATGTACACGTATTTGTGTGAGCGTATGTTTTCATTTCTCTTGGGTATACACCTAGGAATGGAATTGCTGGTAACTAGCGGTTGAGTAACTGCCAAACTGTTTTCCAGAGTGGATGCCTTTTTATATACCCACAAGCAAAATGTCTGAGGTTTCTAATTTCTCCGGGTCGTTGGCAACACTTATTATTGGCAGCACTGTCTTTGATTATAAGCATCTTAGCAGGTGTTAAATGGTATCTTATTTGTGGTTTTGATTCGTATTTCCCTGACAACTAATGATGTTGAGCATCTTTTCCTATGTTTGTCGTCCATTTGTGTGTCTTCTTTGAAGAAATATCTGTTCAGATCTATTGCCCATTTTTAAATTTGGTTGCCTTTTTAAGTGTTAGAGTTCTGTATACAAATTCCTTACCAGATACGTGATTTTCAGATAACTTTCTCCCATTCTGTGGGTTGTCTTTTCACACTCTCAATGGTATTATTTGTAGCATAGATTTTGATTTTGAACATATCCATTTATCATTTATCAGTGATGTACAGTATTTTCTTTTGGGTAGGTTTGCTTTTGTGAGGTTTCACTTTTAAAGAGGCTTACTTAGTTTGGTTCTAGGACACTAGGCCTTTTACATCTTCTGAATGTTACAAAGTAATCCAGTTGTTTCATTCTACTGTTTTTGTAATTTTCTAAAGATGGATTGTTTTTCAGGATATGATATATTTCAAAGTGGTTTTTTGGGGATGTATTTTCTCCTAGAAACCACATATTGAATGTATGCCACAAAAATAAGTTTGATCTTAATGTAACTAACATATTCTGATTTCACTGGGAAATGATTGCAATTTCTGTTCTTGTATATAGAAAAAACTGGAAGGATATTCATGAAGAAAGTTGAGACAATTCTTTTGAGAGACTCTAGACATTGAGTTCATTTGCTTGTTGCTTTTTCTTGTTATGACTGCATTACTGGACAACTCTTGATAATTACCAAAAGAAAAAAAATCGATTAATAGTGCATAAGGAAAATTGAAGCACTGGAAATTTGTTTTTAATTAATAAGGCAAAGGTTGGGAGAAGAGGAGGAAGACTAAAACAAATTTCCTCTAGAATATGAGGATACTTGTCTGAGTAAGCCAGCAATAGTTTAAAAAAAAAAGTTTAGAAGTAGTTTTAAAAAGTTTAAAAATCGTTAAAAAAAAAAAAAGCCTAAAAGAAACGGGGTGTTGGGGGGGGGGTACAGGTAGGAAAAATATGGAGACTGTTTGGTTACCTTGAGTATAGAAAGAATAAAAGACACATTTGTAATTATTTTACCTGTGCTTCAGGAGGATTTGAATTAACTGGGAAGGTGTTCCCAAATTAAGTCCTCACATCTTGGTAAATGGCTGAAATTGTATTGCATTCGGTATCACTTAGCACTGTTCTGAGCACAGAGGAGTAGAATGGTCAGTAAATCGCCAGCTGAGACAGTATCTTTAGATTAGTAAATGAATTTTAACTTACAAGCAAACTAATTTGGGGATGTAAAGAAGCACCCTTTTCTGAGCTGCCTCACTGCTTTTGGAATTGGAAAGTAATGGTGACATGTAATAGGAAAAGAAATGAAAGATTTGGATGAAGGACAGCTGCAGAGAAAATCGCTGCTTCTTAAGCATTTTGGGCCAGTTCTTGTCTTTAAATAGTACTTTGGGGATAAACTGGAACTAGAGTAAGGGGAGAGGCGTAAAAGCTGGTCTTAAAATTTGCACCTTGTTACTAAGCAGTAGTTATTTTCTGAATATCACAAGTCTTACGGCCAGGGAAAAGACAAAAATATGCAAAATAAAATTAGCTAACTATAGGGAAAAAATTGATTATTTGAAGATGAAGTGTGATAATTCTGGAACAGACATAAGAGACTTTTTGAAGATCGTATCCAAGTCGTAATGTATGTCAGGGATTTAAACTCAGGTCACCTGGCTTCCTGCGGTGCCCTTTCACTGCCCTATGCTGCCTGTAAGTTGTTGGATCTCTATTACCATCCAGTCCTTTACTCTTCAGATGATCGTGTCCTTGTTAAAAGTAAACTGCACAAAGCAAGCATTTCTTGGGTTACAAGTTTTATTATATTTAAATGTGTTTTTAAACGTACTGTTTCGTTAACTGAAGTTACATGTGTATCGAGTGGTCAGGAAAGGAGTAAGTGTGTGTGTATATGGTGGAATGCAATTATGCTGCTTTGCAGTGACATAATGGAATGTTTTGTTTTTCTGTTTCCCAGGTTCTCTACTTTTAGAATCCAAAATAAATCCTAACACTGCATATCAGAAACAACAGGTAAAATTTTGAAGATGTTGTTTTACCTTGTATGTTATCCTCTCAGTTGGGTGACTAAATGAAAATTTGCCACCGATTCCTTAGCAGTGAAAAATTTTAAAACAGGTTACAACATACTTTCCCAGCCGATTCTAAAATGTGATTTTACCCAATCTCTGTGGTTTATAAAGCAATCATTTTATTTTAAATTTTTAAAAAATTGCTTCAAATTAAGCTAAGTTTTTGCTCCAGATACTCTTACAACCAAGACTTAATTCTCAAAAGTTAAAACTAGAACAATAGTTTTCTTGTTTCTTCTTAAAGAATAAAAAGTGACCACTGATGTAATAATAATCAGCTATTAACACAACAAAATGGTAGAAACTACTTCCTTTGCTATTGTAGATGCTAGTGCAGAAGGGACGTTTCTGTCCCTATACAGCAATCCAGTGTAGGTAAAAATCTGATTTGTTTCATAGCCTGAATAGGACCTTATAATAATATGATGATAGACTAATGATACAGTTTATTAAGGCATCTTTCAGTTTTAGTACACTCTTCCTTGTACCCTACGGATGAACAAGCAATATCTGAAAGTAAATCTTTCTCTACTTAGTAGGGCAAATAGCACTGTCATCAAAAGGTATTCAGAACATACACACACACACAGATATACTGAGTGCTGTATCAAGCCAGTGAAGGCAGTATCAGTCCCCTCAGTGCCATGAAGGTACAGAAATAAATTTAGAATAAAGAATATTACTAGCATATTCATATGTATATATTACTGTTACTCTATAAATAAATTATAAAATGCTTTGCTTCATCATTGACCATTAAAATACTACTATAAGGAAGTTAGTGTTGCATTTATTTTGTACATTAGATGATCCCTAAAGATTGTGACTGGCTTCAGGTCACACAGATAGTAAATAGGAAAGCTGTTACTAACTCCGCTAAGTCTGCTTAATGATGATTTGCTTGTCCAAAAAACATTTGGTACAATATGAAATATTCTCTTGATAGTATAATGGTCTACTAATGTTTTGCATGTAGTGTTCTTAAGAAAACTGTTTGGTTTGATTGGAATGGCTGGAGACTATTTTGTCTTTGATATTCTATACTTAAATACATAAATTCGTGTTTTGAGGCTTCACTCAGTTGAAGAGTAAAAGCCCATCCAAAGAAAAAGAAAAGATCAAGTCTGTTTTGAGGATGAATGAAGATATCCCTGTGTCTTAATCTGTAGGTTGTTGGGTGGTAAATAGGATGCTTTGGTGAAAATTAGACTCGTTAGGGAAAACAGAAGAGCAGTTCCTAAAATTTTCAAAATTCTAAATTTGTCAAATGGGCATTTAAGAGTCTATATCTAATTGTACCCTGTTTTAAGCCTACAGATGATTCTGAATTTACATTATACCAGCGTTAATTGCTTATAGTTGTTTTAAATCTAACTTACTACCAATGTGATACTGGTTTTAGTTTCAGTGGGTTTTTATCACCAGTTTTCACAACTGTATGTATTATACCCATTTTAAAGATGAAGAAACAGACTCAGGGAGGCTACACAGCTGGCTCATTTCTGGCGTGTTGATCTTAACAATGTTTTATGGTTTGTTTGTTTTTTTTTAACATTTTATTTGTTAGAGTTTAACTGACTGAGCCACCTAAGCATTCCTTGATCTTACAGTGTTAATGTAAGTTATTTTGAGTTTAAACAGCTGCTTAGTCACTGTAGAACCGATGCCTACTATCCTTGATCTCTAGAAGTTCATGAAGATAGTAAACAGGGTCTTTGATCTTGTGTTTAAAATTCTGAATAAAAATTGTGAATTTAAATGCTGTACAGCCCAGTCAAATGATCATTTATTTACTTTCAGCTGATATCCCTTTTAGTTCAGTGAGAGACTATTTGTTCTCATTGTTGACAGTTACTTAATTGAAAAGAATTAATACGCAGTTTAGCAAACAAAATCAGGGGATCCATTTGTGTACAGTAAGAGGTATCTTATTGGAAACTGCCTCCATGAGACATATTTTTTAAAGTACCTTAAAGCTGGTCTAGTCCTGTTTCCTTCTTAATGTGTAGGAACTTTTATTATCCCTATAGATGCTCACCTAGAGTTTGCCTGGCTCCTTTCAGTTACTTACTAGATTGAATTATTTTTCCTTTATATTGTACTCATAATTCCTCTAACTCTGACTTTTCCTAGTTCTTCTCTTTGGGCCAGCCTGAAAAACTGCTATATGATCATTGTTATGTTGGGCTTCTTTTTATTTATTTTTTAATGTTTTATTTATTTGAGAGCATGTGTGCACATGAGCTGGAGGGGCAGAAGGAGAGGAAAAGGAATCTCAGGCATGTTCTGCATGGAGTGCAGAGCCTGACGAAGGGCTTATTGTCACGACCCTAAGCTGATGACCTAAGCTGAAACCAAAAGTCAGACACCTTACCGACTCCACCACCCAGGCGAGCCCCAGACTTCTTTTTTTAAAATGTAACTCTCCCTAGTACCACTCAGTATTTCACATAGAAGATGATTCACAAACCCCTCTCAACGAGTGGTTTCTTTTTTGAAATGGTTGATGGCTCTGAAACAGTATATATGTTTATTTTACTGTCAGTAAGTTTAAAAAGATACCTTAGATCCTGTAAATACTTTTGTGAAAACAATGCATATTGTAGTATACAGACTCTACTACAGGAAATACAAAATGGTGTCAGTACTGTAAGTGTAGTGTCTTGCAGAGGTTACATGTTAATAAAAACTGTTGAACTGTTCATTACACTTACTGTCATTAAATAAAAGTCTCTCTGAACAGGAGTAAAGGGACTGTGGGTGGCAGGAGCATCTTGGTTCTTCAACCATAGCACTTTGGTGAAAGTTTAAAAAAAAGATTTACTCAGGTAAATCTCAGATATTACAGATTTAGCAAATAATTTCATGGGCCTCATGTGTCTCAGGTAAACAACATTCAATGTGGATAATAGATGAGAGAATGGGTTTTAGGTATTAATCCCACATTCCTGACATGCCCTGGTTATTGAATGCTCAGACTTCCTCTCTGGGCAGTTTGACTAGAACATAACATGTAATCTAATATGCGAGCAAAGAGTTGATACATTGTTTAGTTTGTATCTTTCAGTACATTGAGATTGGTCACTTTGTAGTGCTTCTCCTTAAGGAAAACATTGTTTTCATTTTATAGGGTGAACAGAACTGGGTGTGAACAAAGCTAGGTGTATTGTCAATCACTGTATCAATGTTGCTTAATACTGTTCTCAATTTTTTGTTGCTTTTTTCATTTGCCTTGTACTTTGAAGAAGTTTGTGATAGTTAATGGATGTTAATCAGACCTTTTTTTCCCTCTCAAGGACACTTTGATTGTGTGGTCTGAAGCAGAAAATTATGACTTGGCTCTTAGCTTTCAAGAAAAAGCTGGATGTGATGAAATTTGGGAGAAAATATGTCAGGTAATTTTAAAAACTAGAAAATCAGTATGCTATCTAAGTATTTTGGGTTTTTTGCTTTGCTTTTTAGCTAATGCCCAAGATTTTAAATAAATAGCATTTCATATTGATCTCTTAAATTCATTATTGTCTGTGAAAAGTTGATTTATAGGAAAGTACAATTTACTGACACCAGACTGTCTAAGCCACAACCTTTGCTGAACTTCTGTATCCAGCTGCCTTTGAGAGCTCTGTCATAAGTGGTCACTGGTATCTCAGATTTAGTAATCCAGAACCAAACTTAATCTCCCCTACATCTGTTCATTCTCCCATCTTTCTCATCTCAGTCAATGTCATCCAGTTGCTGAAACCAGAAACTTGGAGGTTTTATTTATCCTTCCTTCATCACTTAATCCATTCAGTTCTTTAGTTTTATAAATCTTAATGTTTTCACTGCTAACACAGTTTACTAAGCCACCATCATTTTTTGCCTGGTTTATTGCTTTCATCTTGACTGGTCTTCCCAAATCCATACCACAGATAGAAGATCTTTTTTAAAATGCCAACTTTTAAATATCACTTTATTCAGTAACTTCTTGTGACTCGATTATCTCTTCAGCTCATCTTGCATGTTCTCAGTTGATTCTGGAATTTCCTAGTGTTTCTAGTATCTTGGACTAGTGACAGTCTTGTTGGGTATGCATTTATTATGCACTCTGCATTTATTATATGCTAAAGCCATTGGCTCTTGTTACAGACTAATTTAAATCAATGTCTCCTAAGGACAGTTTCTCTATCTCCACATTTATTCTAATTAGAGAATAATCTTCAGATTTTTTTTCTAAGATTTGAGAGAGTGAGTGTACACATGGCGGGGGGAAGGGGTGGGGGAGAGAATCTCAGGCAGACTCTCCACTGAGCATGGAGCCTGACATGGGCCAAACCCACAGCTGAACCCCACAGCAAATCTGAGGAGTCGGACCTCCAACCGACTGAGCCACCCAGGTGCCCCCTTCAGCAGATTCTTTAATTCACTAGTTCTCAAGTGTGGTCCTCAGACCAGCAGCGTGACCTGGGAATGTAAATTCTGGGACCCCCATCCTAGATCTACTGAATCAGAAATTCTGTGAGTAGGTCCCAGTAATTGTATTTGAATTATATTTGAACAAGCCCTCTAGGTCAGACTTCTTTGTAGAAGGCAAGATAGTAAAATAATTTTAGGCCTTATGGGCCACACAGCTGAATAGCTGTTCAACTCTGCTATTGTATTACGAAAGTAGCCATACATAACACATAAATAAACAGCCATGGTTCTCTTCCAGTAAAATTTATTTATGAAAATTTGTGGTGGGCCATGTTTGGCTCTAGTTTGTCAATTCCTGCTTTAGCTGATTCTCATGCACCCTGAAGCTTGAGAGCCACTGCCTTAATAAAGCTATGTGTTCTTGAGGCACATTGTTTCCTTACCTCGTAGAATTTATTTCTGCTAGATCATCTACTCAGCTGTATTTTTCATATAGTAACCGGCCTGTCAACTTCCCTTTCCTTCTGCTGTGAAGGACTAGGTTTGTATCTGAATGCCTCTTCATACTTGTTTTTTGCTTGCTTTCCCATACAGTTGTATTCACAGCCTGCCTCTAGATTTGTGTCCTGTGGAGTTCTCCCATAGAAAGAAAAGAGATTGAGGAGCTAAAAGCACCCATTGCTCATATAGATCTTTTTTTTTAAAATTAATTAATTAATTTATTTGACAGAGAGAGAGGTCACAAGTAGGCAGAGAAGCAGGCAGAGAGAGAGGGAGAAACAGGCTCCCCACTGAGCAGAGAGCCTGATGCGGGGCTCGATCCCAGGACCCTGAGATCATGACCTGAGCCGAAGGCAGAGCCTTAAACCACTGAGCCACCCAGGTGCCCCGCTCATATAGATCTTGTTCTCCTTCACTTCTCTGAGTCGAACAATCCCACCCCGACACAGTCTTCTATTAAGCCAATATTTAACTCATACCTGGACTCGGTGCATTGCTGTCAGGCCTGGCTCTCCTTTAGTAAATTGTCGGATCTTTACTATACTTTTCCTTAGTCTGTAGTTCTTCATTTACACTTGGGGCACAGGTAGTAGTAGTTCTATGCTTTCTCTAGAGTAACTTACCTAGGAATCACTGGCTGTTTTGTTATTTTCTGTCTAATCTTACTTGTGCACACTTTATATTCAAGATGTTGTTTCCTACCAGTCTTTTTATGATCCTTTCTGTACTTACCAGTTTTTAGATCCTGGCTTGTTCTAGAGAATTCACTGCGTTTTGCTCTTTGAGGTCTTAACATGTCTTTTTATTTCTTGAACCCTATTCATCATTTTTTGATCTAGAAACAGCAGAAAGTGTCTCCATATTCCAATGTCTTCCTTGATAGTAGTTACTAGGTCTGGGTGTATCTCTTTATTTTATAGACCTTTGATGGCCTTCACATTCTCATTTTCTTCATACCTGTCCAGACAGACTGCTAAGACTTACTAACCTTTCTCTTAAGGAAGACTCTCTTCTAGCTTATTCTACCTTTTGTTTTCATTCTTCCGTTGCTCCATTCAGTAAGACTGAAACATATTTGTCAGATCATTACAATTCCACCTTAATTCCCTGAGCATATCAGATTCGAAGAAAATCCTAACCACAGGCCTTTTTGATGACTTTCTTAGCCTTCATATTTGCAAATAAGCTAAAAAAAAAGATAGCATTTTCATTACAGTAAGGGCTCTTGTCCTTTTACATTTGACTTTTTAAGCAAATGCTGTCACATTTCTTTAGGTAAAGCCATAGATTGAGTTCCAGGAATCTAAAGCTGTATTGAGAATTTATATCATTAACAGATTCAGAGCCAGCCTGAGACCATGCCAGGTACAATCTGTAAATGTGCCTAGTTGCCTTTTGGTGGTACCGCCCACTGGGTTAAGGTCAAGACACTATCAACTTGCAACATATTTCAAGAACTATTCCAGGCCTCTTCCCTTCCAGTATCCATTAACAGTCTCTCTTCACCATGCTAAGCAATTTAAGTTTCTTGGCCATTTCATATACATCTAATTTTTCCATTTTCCATTTCTTTAGCATTCACCTTGGCCTGCTTTAGACAGTCTCAAATTATAGGCCAACATAGCAAAACTCATTTCAGAATAAGTCCTTGACTTTTGGGTAAAAATATTCTTTTATCTCAAAATGTTTTTGTGAAGACTTTTTTTTTTTTTTTTTTTTTTTTTTAAAGATTCTATTTATTTACTTGACAGATAGAGATCACAAATAGGGAGAGAGGCAGGCAGAGAGAGAGAGAGAGGAGGAAGCAGGCTCCCCGCCAAGCAGAGAGCTCGACGCGGGGCTCGATCCCAGGACCCTGGGATCATGACCTGAGCGAAAGGCAGAGGCTTTAACCCACTGAGCCACCCAGGCGCCCCTTTGTGAAGACTTCTAAGTTATGTTTTTATCACTAGAGCCCCTGTCCTGACATAAAGTTGAGGTTTATGACAAACTTCTAGAGCTTCTGGGGGTGAGCATGAAAGCTACAGGTTTGGGTGAACAGAAGGGAAAACTTCTATGGTTGGTTACTTTGGGTAGATTTTCTTAGGGAATTTACTGTATTATGCTCTGCTACATGTATGTTGCAGTTACTTTTTATATGGTTTCTTTTTTGTGTGAGGACACTTATTTCCCACAGTTTTCTTACTCATGTTTTTGGGCCACCAGCCAGCATTCACAGCACATCGGTGACCCACTTTGGTCCAGAAGCAGAAGGGCCCATATTCTTTGGGCCTTGCTTTCTGGAATTGATGTTAAAATTTTCCTTGTTGCTTACAATTACATGTATATTCTGTGGTCACAACATTATGATGTTTAATATTTATTTGAATTTTACTTAAATTTTGAAGGGTTTGGTGGTGGCTATCCTGGAATATGACACTAGGATTCTTATAACATCTCTCATATTCATCTAAGAATATCATTTGGATTTGTTTGATTATATTCTGTTAGCTATCATAAATCTTATTTAATAGGTTCAAGGAAAGGACCCTTCAGTGGACATCACTCAGGACCTTGTAGATGAATCTGAAGAGGAGCGTTTTGATGATATGTCATCACCAGGTTTAGAATTGCCATCTTGTGAATTAAGTCGCCTTGAGGAAATTGCAGAACTTGTGGCATCATCTTTACCTTCCCCCCTGCGTCGTGAAAAACTTGCACTAGCACTGGAAAATGAGGGTTATATTAAAAAGCTCTTAGAGCTTTTTCATGTGTGTGAGGATTTGGAAAATATTGAAGGACTGCACCACTTGTATGAAATTATCAAAGGCATCTTCCTCTTGAATCGAACTGCTCTTTTTGAAGTTATGTTCTCTGAGGAATGTATAATGGACGTCATTGGATGCTTAGAATATGATCCTGCTTTATCACAGCCACGAAAACACAGGGAATTTCTAACAAAAACAGCCAAGTTTAAAGAAGTGATTCCCATATCAGATCCTGAGCTGAAACAAAAAATTCATCAGACATACAGAGTTCAGTATATCCAAGATATGGTTCTACCTACCCCTTCAGTCTTTGAAGAAAATATGTTATCAACACTTCACTCCTTTATCTTTTTCAATAAGGTAGAAATTGTTGGTATGTTACAGGTGAGTTAGATCAATTTTTTCCATACTTACAAAGATACCTTCTTGATTGATACCATTTAAACTGTTAATTGATTCAGCAGAAGTTTTCGTTCCTTTGAAGTACCTACTTTGAGTTGTGATTTATGTCTAAAGGTATGTATTTGGTTGATATTAGAAAAGATTGCAATATATAATACTATGGGACCAGAAGGTTGTTTTGTTTCCACCAGGGAACATAAATGTGAGAAGTCTAGCTTGACGAAATTACAGGGGAATGAATGGTCTTAACAAAATGATTGAATGTAGAATTTTAGATATATTAATTTTTCAGTTATGCATAGAATAGATTCAAAGGGAAAGAAAAAAGAAGCGAAGAACTATGTCATTAAATATAGAATATAAATTCTGTAGAATTGGTAGCACTGCCAGATCATTATATATTAAAGGCCTAGTGTTAGGGTCAAGGGAATATAGTAGATACTGGCAAATTATAGTTGAAGGTCTCCTTCCCAAAAGGCATGCTTTTGTACCAGAGGAGAGTTTGGAGAAGTTGGATGTGAATATGAGTTACAGCTCTACCTGTCACAACAGCTGTGTGCTACTTGGGCAACTTTCTTAACTTCTTAAAGCTTCAGTTCTCTGATTTGAAGGATGGTGCTTTTAGTATCAACTCTATAAAGTCATCTGAAGATTAAAGATCATGCATGAACATTATGCAACACTCTTGAGTATTTTTTATTTTATTTTTTTAGAGCGTGCAGGTGGCGGGAGGGGCAGGCGGAAAGAGAATCTTAAGCAGGCTCCACATCCAGCAGAGAGCCTGACTCAGGGCTGAAGGCAGGCTTGATCTCACAACCTTGAGATCGTGATCTGAGCCAGAATCAAGAGTCGGGCGCTTAACCTACTGAGCCACCCAGGCACCCCAAGCATTATTTCAAAATATCTGTTGTAATTGCTATATTAAACTCTAGATTTTCTTTCTACAGTATGCTGAGTCTCTTAGGTCTAGTGTTTTGGGTGCTTGCATCAGAATTGCCAGGGTGTAACATTCCCTGGATTCTGCACAAAACACAAAATCTATAGCTGGCCAGTAGTCTGTTTGTAAGACCCCCACCACCACCCTCCGCCAAAGTCAGAGGACCTCTCAGTATATTATCCCATAATGTAGGAATTAGTTTGTTCTAACTAGAACTTTAAAGTTGGTGTGGTGTAAAGATTTTGTGAGTTGTACACCTCCCATGTTTTTTATTCTTTGATGCTCATGATACTGAAGGATAACAGATAGATGATAGGACTTGGGAGACCTTTCCTCAGATCTATAAATAAAATAATATTTGAAATCTGGATTTATTAAAGGAGGCAAATAAATATCAGTATGAGCTGTTTGGTGGCACATTATGAATAAAGCAGTAAGCTTAACTTGTATGGCTGTTCATTTTTAGAAAGTTGCTGTATTTTCAGAGGCCCTGCCTTTGACATCTTAAAACATAAACAAAACATGAGTTCAGATAGAAAAGCACATATTGCATGGAGCACGGGATGTGGTGCATAAACAGTGAATCTTGGAACATGAAAAATAAAATTAAAATGTTTTAAAAAAGAAAGAAAGACCGGTTTTACTAACACTGCTTCCTGAAGCTAGGAATAATTCCAGTTCACATTGACCAATTTTTTTTTTTTTTTTTTAAAGATTTTACTTATTTATTTGACAGAGAGAAATCACAAGAGAGGCAGGCAGAGAGAGAGGAAGGGAAACAGGCTCTCCGCTGAGCAGAGAGCCAGATGCGGGACTCGATCCCAGGACCCTGAGATCATGACCTGAGCCGAAGGCAGCGGCTTAACCCACTGAGCCACCCAGGCGCCCCCACATTGACCAATTTGATGTGCTTTTCCTATTCATTTAAGACAGGCATGTAAACAAATCATATAGGCAATACAGTCTAGTAAGGACAGTAGTATCTCTATACAGTGTATTGTGATTGATAATGGAGGAGGGAAAAGGTTTTGGTACTAATTGTTATTCTTTGATAAGAATCTTGTTTTTACTGGCTACCCTAGTGAGCCTTTGTTCCAATCCACTTTTGATTCCTAGTTTCCTTGGATAGTCCTGAGTGTGTCTGGTCCTTCAGTGCCACATGATTCTCCTTTTGTTGTGCAGGGACTTGTCACTTGTTTGTTTTCTTGGTCTTCATATCTGTGAACTGCCAGTTTTACTCATTAAGTATGAATAATTTCAAGTCTTTGTTTCCCTACATTATGCTTTATAAAATCCTGGCTGCCCATGCTGTACTTCTGTTTTCTTGATACAGGCACTTCTTTTCTAAGTGCTGCTAGGAAGGAGAGAGAATTTTATAAATTTTGTGACAATGGGTGATGGAGATATAATTTAAAGCAGGTTCTTACCCCCTTGCATATACAATCATACCCTCCCTTTACTGTTAACTGCTCTGTATGTAATACTGTTAAACATCCTTTTTTTTTAATGTTCTTATTCTCTCAACTTCTGTACCCCAAAAGCAGCAGTTCAGAGACTCTTTTTCAGTAGTTTGATTTCCAGTTGGTGGGATATATTAGATCTGGGATGCATCTTAAAATTGCATGCCATTTGAATTATGGCCTATTTGTACATTTTAGAAAAAGTAAAAATAGAAATAACCATTTTAATATCACAGAAAATATTTTCAAAGATTCTGCAACAGTGAATATGGAGTTTATAATCTAGTGAGAGATTACATACACACATATACATCTATACATATGAGGATATATTTAGACTTAGGCATGTCTGTAGGGCTGAAATAGTGCTGAATCTCATACTAGCTAAGATAGTATGGAATTAAAGTATAACACAGTCTTGGTTAGAAAGAGTGATGGAAGAAATTTGAATAGGTTATCAGGAAGGTCTCTGCCACCTCCTGTGGTTGGTCTTTGGGTAAATTTCTTAAATCTGTCTCAATTATACAATGAGGTAAGATAACATCTGAGGTTCTTTCCAAGTTTTTTATTGACTTAACCCAGATTAGTATCCTAGGAGAGTACCTCTTTAATCTTTTTCAAAATAATGCTTATTAAATTCTGTGTGTCTGTATGAGATATTGTCAAATAGGTCTATCTTTTAAAGCTCTGCATTTAACTTTTTAAATAATTGAATCCTTTTCTGTGTCTTTAAAATGTGAAAGATTTATCTTAATTTTTACCTTCATTTGAGAGGTTGTAGAACCTTAGTCACTATAAGATTTTAAAACTCTAAGTGAGGGGTTTGCAAAGTATGGCCCAAACCTGTTTTTATAAATAAAGTTTTAAATTGAACATAGCCACACTCATGTGCATATTATCTGTGGACGTTTCCTATTGTAATAACAGTTGTATAGTTGTGGTAGAGACCATGTGGTTCACAAAGCCTTATATACTCACAATGTGGCCTTTAAATAAACTTGGGAAATAAGGCCTTGCCAGAATATAAAGAATAACCTTCCTGTATAAATCCCTAGTTTATTCTTTAATAGTTTCGTTTTTCCTTTTCTGTTTTAAATACTGTTGCCAATACCATCTTTTCTTCTTCCAGTTAGTGCAATTTATATTCTACAGTATCTGAAAATTATGTTTTAATACACTCTTATCATTAGCATAAGTTTATCCTTTGATTTAACAGGAGGATGAAAAATTTCTGACAGATTTGTTTGCACAACTAACAGATGAAGCAACAGATGAGGAAAAAAGACAGGAATTGGTAAGACATTTGATACTTATGAAAGACACAAGACTAAAACAACAGATCTTTTATATATTCATTTGTCCTTTTCCTTATTTTAGGTTAACTTTTTAAAAGAATTTTGTGCGTTTTCCCAAACGCTACAACCTCAAAACAGAGATGCTTTTTTCAAGACTTTGTCAAATATGGGCATATTACCAGCTTTAGAAGTCATCCTTGTAAGTTTGTTTCTCCTTATAGTTAATTACCATTTTATATATATATATATATACATATATATATATAATTTTTTTTTTAATTTTGATTTATTTCTTAAGATTTTATTTGAGAGAGCATGAGCAGGGGGAGAGTCAGAGGGGAAGAGGGAAAATCCAACACCCCGCTGAGCAGGACCCTGGGATCCTGACCTGAGGCAAAGGCAGCTGCTTAACCACATGAGCCACCCAGGCACCCCAATTACCATTATATTTTTAATCCACAAAAATGTATTTTTATGTAATGCAAGTGTTTGACTATAGCCAGTATTTAATATTAGCTGTGTATTACATAAAGTAAAAAAGCTGTAAAATTTTAATATTAGTCCTTACATACTATTGAAAGAATATTCAGAGGAATTTTCTGTATTTTTAATAATAAGTTGTTAATTTTGCAGCCTGTTGAAATGTTAAAGAAGAAAAGTAAACAGGAGTAAAAGAAAGGAACTTTATGCATAGAACAAATTTATATGCCAAATTTCCTTGACTTCTCTTATTGCAGTGTTTCCTTATAATTTGTTAGATTTTTGATTTACATAGCTAGAAGGTCTATATTTTTATAATTATAGGAGAAATAAGTGGTTTTTATCTGCAGGGCATGGATGATACACAGGTGCGAAGTGCTGCTACTGATATATTCTCATACTTGGTTGAATATAATCCATCCATGGTACGAGAGTTTGTCATGCAGGAGGCACAACAGAATGATGATGTAAGTAAGAAGTTAACAGAGCAAAAAATAACCAACAAGGTAAATATTATTTGCACTAACAGTAAGTATTTATACATGGGAAGCTATAACTGTATTTATTATTTATTTTAAAGATTTAAATAGCTGATATTTGGGAAAGTGTAGCCAGAATGTGAAATGGCTTATTTTTCCCTAAATTGGCTCCTGTCTCAGTTTACAAATTGTGTCTTAAAGCAGTTGCTTGTTAATGCTCAACTTAAATGTCTTTTTAAATTTCTGAGATCACGTTTCTTAATTTTGTCATTAACATTGTCTTGTTTTAATCATTTAATCAATAAATTGTTCTATATATGGAATTACAAGTAACTTCCCTAGGAAAAATTGACTTTGTTAGGGATAGATTCTCAAAATTACCAGGAATAAAGAAATGAAGCACAGTCCCACTTGTTTTACTGCCTAACCATAAGGAACAAGCTGTTGTCTTGTTCACGCACATGCACACGTGCACACATACACACATCTGTTACAGAGTAAGTGAGGGAATCTATCCTGATAATGTGAGCATTATATGGTAATATAATTCTGGAGTATATGGTACATGGCATATGCAGCAGCCCCAAATATGTACGCTCTTCTGTTTTACTTTTAGATCATTAAACCAATGATCCTGGGTTTTTCCCCCTCCTTCCCCCAAAATCTTACAGTTAACTTTTAAGAATAAACTGATATATTTTTTTTGCCCTCAACTGCATCTTAAAAGGGGGAGCATCCTCTTGGGGGAGAAAAAATATATGCACAATTCCTATTGGATTTTTACAAAATGAGAAAATAGACTTCTACCTTTTAAAAATCTTAATGTGTTGTGTCAAAGTGAAGTAGAATGCCTGGTGACTTCTGTGTTTAAGGTTGAGTTTTGTTTTGTTTTGTTTTTGTTTATTGCCAGGGTAAGTGTAGGAAAGTACCAGTTTGAACTGTTGAATATTGTGTTACATTTTTCTTCAATAAAATAGTCTTATCCAGAGTGCCAAAATACCTATATTAATTTAAAATAAAGCCTATTCTTGCTGGCCCTGAAACCTACATGCACCTACAGTGATGTACTTCCTGCACATGCAGTAGGCCTCTTGATTCCCAGTCTGTCTTTAGGTCCATCTTACCACTGCATACACAGACAAGAGCAGAGATTTCCTCAATGCATCTGTTTGTAGTTACTCCTTGGGCCAGGAACACCAGTCATAGAGCCTCAGGAAAACTAGTAATCAATTTTCAGTGACATTTGGAATCCCATGTAACAGACTTGTTCTCTGTGCTATCTAAATAGCATAGTATTACCCTAATTTCACACATTTGGGTACCAAACACATTTACTTTAAATGGAAACTTTGTATCATTTACATAAATGGAGAATAGATACAGATCTCATTTGCTGTAAATAGAAGGAATCTATAGAAATGCAGTAGAAGTAGAACAATGGTGTAAATTCTAGCTAAATGTTAAACTGAAGGCCCATTAGCTTCCTTCATAAGGGAGATTTTTGTTATCAAGAAGTGTAAAGATCTCTTCGCGCCAAAGTTTGATTTTTCCTTTAATCAAAAGGACTTAATAGAGAAAGAAACTTTCTTTTCTGTATTACTTAGTATAAATGTGCCTATACAACACTTGAGGGAAATGCTGCCATATATCCTATTAGTCGTATCACTTGGATTGCAGTTAACAAGACATCTAGAGCTAGATACAATGCTGTAACATGCATAGTATGTGCTTTTCCATTCTCATAATAAGTGATCCTTACTGTGTGTACTTTTCTCACCAGGATATTTTGCTCATCAACCTCATTATAGAGCATATGATTTGTGATACAGACCCTGAACTTGGAGGAGCAGTCCAACTTATGGGCCTGCTTCGAACTTTAGTTGACCCAGAAAACATGTTAGCTACTGCCAATGTAAGCCACAGGCATTTTTCTCTTTTTCATACTAGTACGTTGTTTATTATTGGCAGGAACCAATGCAGTTAAAATTCATGGAAGTGTTTTTGATTCCTTAGAAAACAGAGAAGACTGAATTTCTGGGTTTCTTTTACAAGCACTGTATGCATGTCCTCACTGCTCCCTTACTGGCAAATACAACAGAGGATAAACCTAGCAAAGGTAAGATAATTCAGGTTGATAGTAAGGTTCTTTGTTCTTGACTTCTGAAGTTCAAAGTTGATGTAGAGTAATAGTCTTTTAAAGTTCAGCCATTTGGTTAACACAGAGGAGAGGTGTAGTAATATATTTTCAAAAAAGGTGTTCAAGGTAGAATTCCTTTAAAGTGCTATAATTGGAGATAATAAAATGTACAAGAGGAGATAATTGTTGCTGTCAGAATTTAAAAACAGTTTTCTGTTAAAGCAATATATTTGCATAGGTTAAATAGAAGGACATAATTAGGAAAAGTCATTTTAAATTATTTGCACTCCGGAGCACCTGGGTGGCCCAGTGGGTTAAAGCCTCTGCCCTCAGCTCGGGTCATGATCTCAGGGTCCAGGGATTGAGCACCGCATCGGGCTCTCTGCTCAGCAGGGAGCCTGCTTCCTCCTCTCTCTCTCTGCCTGCCTCTCTGCCTACTTGTGGTCTCTGTCAAATAAATAAATAAAATCTTTAAAAAAAAAAAAGTTATTTGTACTCTGCATGTATAGAGCAAAGCTGCTTACTATTAAACTTTTTATTTGCATTGAGGATTATTCATAAGGTTAGGGATACTTACTTCTGCATTTTATTCCTTTAGCTTGCATAGTGTGTGTTTAATTCTGAAAGTAGTTTTAGGGTCTTCAGTGGGAAATCCCTTACTGACATTTCAAGATTATTATTTTGTCATATGAATTACCAGTATAGTATAACTAAACCCTACTTAGAAAGTAAATGTTAAATTTATCCTTTTTTTTGTGATTCTAGAATCATGTCTTGGAAACCTGATTATCATTTTTCCTGTCTACTTTATTCATATTAGGTAAAGCTTGAGGCTTCTTTCCAAACACATATATTTAGTTCTGCAAACATTTATTTAAAAACCCATTGTGTGTATGGGGCGCCTGGGTGGCTCAGTGGTTTAAGCCTCTGCCTTCGGCTCGGGTCATGATCTCAGGGTCCTGGGATCGAGCCCTGCGTCGGGCTCTCTGCTCAAGCGGGGAGCCTGTTTCTCCCTCTCTCTCTGCCTGTCTCTCTGCCTACTTGTGACCTCTCTCTCTGTCAAATAAATAAAATATTAAAAAAAAAAAACCCATTGTGTGGAAGGCATTGTACTACAATCTTTAGGGGCTAAATGGGGGAAATAAAAAGTGAGTAAAATACTTCAGAGGCTTGCTGCCTGCTGAGGAAGAAAGGTAAGCCAATAATCATAATCCAGTGTGGGTTCATCTGTTGTAATAAAGGAGCCACAAAACACATTGGAATTATAGGAGCAGAGAGAGTAATTCCACCAAGGAGCGGGTGGGATCCTTCTGGATCTCCTATGCTATGTGTACATCTTAAAAGAGCATTCTTGCACTTGGGAATAAAGCAGATCTAATAGATTTGTGTCCCAGCTCTGCCTTATCATTCAGACTTGGGTTTTGTGAAACTAATTCATCAGAGTTAAGAAAATGTAAAGCACAGTTCTTGAGGCACATGGTAGGGATTCAGTGTTTGTTCCCGTTTCCTTAACTTTAAAATTTTGGGTCAACAGAAAGGATTTTACTTGGTTGGAATTTGGATACTTAAATTTAGAAAGGAAAAGAACGTTAGTCATTAAATAGAATTGTGTTTTGTTTTCAGATGATTTTCAGACTGCCCAGTTGTTGGCACTTGTACTGGAATTGTTAACATTCTGTGTGGAGCACCACACGTACCACATAAAAAACTACATTATCAATAAGGATATCCTCCGGAGAGTGCTGGTTCTGATGGCCTCGAAGCATGCTTTCTTGGCATTGTGTAAGTGTTGCTTCTGGTAGAATTATGACATGTAGGTCATCATGTTGTTGGTACTTTTGGGTCTTATTGCCTGAGAAGAAAAGATCACTGATGTCAAGAGACATAGATTGTTAACAGGAAACTACACCAGTTATGTCGTTTCGCCATGAGATAATTTTCCTTTCACATCTTCATATACAGCAAAGGGCTTAGTATGTATCCACAAAACATGTTAAAGTATTTTATTCCACTATTAAAATGGCACCTAAGATCATTTTACCCTGTTATTTTTAGTACTGCCTTCCTCATTACAAATTAGGCATTCTTGTGAATCTTACATTAAATCATGAAGAACCTTTTTATAATTTGGAAAATCTATAGCTAATAGCACTGAGTTGCTAAAACACATTTCGAGTTACAGAGTGCCTAGCACAAATGTCTGTAGATGGTCCATTCTTTAATTGCACAAATATTTTTTCTCTGCCTTATTGAGCTATATTGAACATAAAACACTTTGTTACCTCAGATATTTTAGAGCAAGGGTGCCAAACTTCAGAAGTGACCAGAACCAGCCTGCACTCTATTTTTGCACAACCTGCAAGCTGAAAAGCAGTTTTTAGGTTTCTTAAAAGGTTGTTTAAAAAGAAAAAAACAACAACTACAGAGGCCATGTGTGGCCTATGAAGCCTAAAATGTGTACTTGTAAACCAAATTTATGGGGAAGGTAACTTTAACTGTGTTCGTAAGGCCCTAGTTTGTTAAAGTAAAACATGTTCCAGAATTGGAAATAGATTATATAAGAATATTCTTGATCACAGCAGCCAGCCTTCTTTGGTAAGTTGACAGACCAAGTTTGGGGTACTTTAGAAGCTCAATAAGGTATGTCTACTGGTAACGTCTGTCTTTTGGTGTCTGTAGGTAAGTTTGGTTGTTTGGTGGTTGATGGCATCACAGTCATTCACTAATTAGAAGCCTAAACATATATCCATTTTTGCTATTTTTTTTAACTTTATTATTTTTTTACTTAATGGATTTTTAAAAAATATCCTAAAATTATAAAGACATGTTTTATAAGGATGTTTCTGATGTTGATTTGCTCTATAGTATTTTATTTTTAAAATAGTATTAGAAATTGGTATCCTAAAAATACTAAACTTTCTATCAGGGTAACAGTTGCCTTAGTTTTTCTGGTTAATGTACACACTGCAGGATGGACTGAGAATACTTGTATTCATGGTATATTTTCATTTTCCACCTTTCAGATATTTAGTACAGTTACTTTCTTTTGATTGTCCAGGAACTTTGATGTTACCTGAGTAATCTTTTTCAGCCAAAAGTAAGAGGTAGCATTTTATGGCATTAACCTAGACTGCTAAGGACAGCAAAAATAAATGAATTATTTTGGTTCTGCGGTACTAATATCCATGAGCTTAGTTAGCATTTGTAAAAGAAGAGCTTTTAAACTTACACTCCTTTTCCTTATATACCTACTACAGCAAAACAGAGCCCCACAACCAAGTTGAGAGGGAGTTTGTCATGTCAACATAGAAAGTTTTGTTCCAGTGTGGGAAAGGGAAGTTAGGACAGAATGGAAAAACTAAATGAATAAGTTAATCAGTTTTAGTTTGATAAATGTGTTAAACAACATAATTTATCAGTTTTAAGCTCCACATTTTAGACATTTATCATCTCTCAAATCAAGGTGAGTTGTACTATTAATGGCATATCGTTGTGATCGATAGTTCTGTTTATTTGGTTTTCTTAGTGGTAGAGAAAGTTTATAGCAATCAGGGGCATCTTAGATTTGATGAAGATGCTAGATACCTGGAAATTACAAGGAAAACACAGACTATTATGACCTGGGCTCAGCTGCCAAGCGGTTTTGAATTCACTAGGAGGAGATAGTCATGTAAAAATCAAAATGTCAGAAGTACTGTATTGAGGTGTGTTTGGAAGCAGAGTGGAGATAATTTATTCTACATGTAGGAGTCAGATTAGGAAAATTTTGCAAGAGAGGTAACTTGGGTTGTGTCTTGGTCCTGGGAGAACGTGACTTTCTTGGTTGCCAGCACAGTTGATGTATATATGTGGGAAAGTGTAGCATGACAGTGGTTTGGTGTGGGTAGAACATACGAGTCCAGTGGGAGAGTGCAGGAAAAGAAAAGCCTTTCAGTTCAGTTTATCTCTTTATTTTGCTTGCCGTATTACAAAGAAAGTTTCTCAGCAGCTTGAGAACTACGAAGAGATACATTACAAGGAAGGTTATATTGTAGGAAACTAAGCACGTTAGCAAATTTTTAGTTGTTTTATTATTGTTTGGTTTAATGATAACTCAGTTTAGAAAATGAGGACTCTTAAACGATCCTATGTGGCTGCCTTCCCAGATTAAGAACATGAGTAGTTTCTGGAAGAAGATGCCAGTCATTAGGAATGAGCACTCTAGCACTGGCTTGAAGAGTATATAGGAGGAGTTTCTGATCAAGGATTTCTAAAAGAGCTAAGTGGGAGATTTAGGTTATTTTCAATCTTCTAAGATTATACACGGAAAATACTAGGTATAATGTTTGAAGGAGGGATTAAGTTTAAGATGCCCTGTCGTAAGGACAGGATAATGAGTGATTAAATGTAAACACTTTGGGGACTTACAGAACTTCTCATTTTTTTTCTATCTGCTGCTTATTAGAATGTTTTTATCCTATTTAAAGACAATGAATCAGGTGTGTAGGTGAGACCAGCAATCCTTTCAAAATCTAGGTCTTCATAAGTTTAGGTATACACATACACCAGTTTTACCGTCTTGTTTCCTTGGCTTTTCAGGATTCATGTTGTCTAGGCATTTGTTTAAAACATGGAAATCCATGACAGGAATGAAAGAAAAATTTTATCGTAGATGCTTTTATTCAGCCATCGTAAGTTACATATGAGGCAAAAAGTGTCATCTTGGGACATGAAAGCTCATGTGTTAATGTAAAGATGAATTATTTGTTTTAAAGATGATTGAAATGAAACACCAGAGATTCCTGGCATGTTAATGAAGGTTATAGATAAGAAGGGAAGCCGAATGCACTTCACATTGGAGGTCTGCAATTCTGCCAATAGGACCTATCCCAAAAGTGTTCTCTAATTTCCTTTGAGCAATTTGACTTCATAGAGCTCGCTGGTACATTTTTGAAAGCAACTCTTACTCATCAGCAAGTAGTGGTTGGCTATTCTTGATGCAGGTTTCTTTTGGGGGAGGGGTCTGGATGGAAATAACCCAGTTCTGGATTTAAATAAATTAGAGCAAATGGAAATGAGCAAAACAGAGACCATTAGAAGCACCGCTGTCTGTACCAGCAGTTTCTGGACAGAACTGCTTTTGAGATAGTGGTGGCACTGCATAGCTTGGGCTTAGTGAATTCTAGGAAGGGAGTTTCTTTTCATTTACCTAGGAACTGCGTGCAGCCCACGGGGTTCAGCTAGTGTGTGTTACAGTAGGACACAAGTCTCCACGAAGCCTGCATAGTTGGAGGAAAAACTCTTAAAATAATAGTTCTTGCCTTAATTACTAAAAACTTCACATTTGGCCTGAGCTCTAAAGTATTGATTTTTATTCTAACAAATGGAACTGCCTCACTAGTTCCTTTGTCAAGTGACATTACAAAACACCAAACTTTAAAATCATTGTTTTGGGAAGACAGATCCTTGTTAGGCTTTGACTTAACACACAGGTGCCTCTTATTGTTTAAAATGTCTTATTTCACCATGCTTATGTATTTGAAAATAATTCAGTAGTTTACAAAAAATGCAGTTACTATTCTATAAATTATTTTTGAAGCTCCCTGCCCAGAGTGTCACTTTAGAGAGAGACACTCTTAAATAAGTTGCATTGTTAAGGCAGTTTATAGCCAACTGTACCTAATTGGGCATTCACTTGTGGACCTCTTTTCTGCCAACTAAAGAAACATTGAGCTGCTTTACTCCTCTGCCTTCCCACCCAGAAACCGTGTCAGCATGGTTGCCTGGCTACCTGCTCATGAAGGACTTGATTAATAACAAATTGGCAATTTAACGAGCCACTTCCATGATCTCCAAAGAAACCAAAATACAAACACAATATTTAATCTTGCCAACCGAAGACGATGTGACTGCATGAAGTGAGTATGCTTTTTTGAACTGTTTACAATAAGTGGGGCATTAACTTACTGACAAACTCCCATGTAGGTAAAGAGGGCTTTGTCTAGCTGTCTGAGTATATTTGGATCTTGACGAATGGTGACTTAAGTAACTCCCCATACCTCAAGATGTAAATATACCTTTTAATCTGTAAGTTAAAGCCTAATTAATTGTAAAAAGGAAAATTAGGAAAAAAATTAAAAAGCATACTCGCTGCAATAAGCATAGAGGACCACATTTTAAACAAAACAGCCTCTAAATTTATTTCTAAACTATGGGAAGGCAAGTTTTGGGTCATGCAGAGTTTTGTGGGTTTATAGTTATCCTGACACATCCACAAACCAACCAGTGTAAACCCAGAACTCTAATGCAAAATAGTTAAGAGTGTCCAAAACTAATGAAGATCAAATTATACGGTGGATTGCCCTAATAAAAGAACAGTTTTTCTGTTGTTTTTAAGGTGAATATAAAGGATATATTTAGCATTTTCTCAAGTAGTATGAGGTTAATTCATTAGCCCTATTTTAGCTCTTACATTAGATGTAAAGTACATTTTGGTCATTAGTAAATTCAGAGTTTTTCTGGCTTTCCAAGACTTGTGTTCTATAATGACATACACTACTTCTAGGGTGCATTTTTCTGATAACCATTTTGCAGTCCTTATCTTTAGGTTCATGCTTCTGGAAGCAGTAATATATCACTGCACGAAGAATTATATTAAGCAGGTCTTTTTAAAGAAAGTCTAAAATATGGAAGTGTGGTATGTAATTTGAACAATAATGCCTCTGTGTTTCAGGTGCTCTTCGTTTTAAGAGAAAGATTATTGGATTAAAAGATGAGTTTTACAACCGCTACATAATGAAAAGTTTTTTGTTTGAACCAGTAGTCAAAGCATTTCTCAACAATGGATCCCGCTACAATCTGATGAACTCTGCCATTATAGAGATGTTTGAATTTATTAGAGTGGTAGGTTCTGTATTTGTTAGAATGTTGGTTTTAGTTATTTAAGATTATTGAATATGTATTATTGGTATTCTGGCTTGAGATTATATTTGAAGAAAATTTTTAAGTTTGTAGAAATTCAGTTCAAAGTATGAAAACCAAAAAGAAATCTTCTTTCAGCAGCTGTTAGTCCTTCATAGGATGGCTTGAAAAAAAAAAAAAACTGATCTAATGCTCTCATGATACTCTACTCATTTTAAGAAAGTAGAATGACAGTTAATAGAAAATATTTGATGTGATTTTATTTTGTTTTAACTGAGGTTTTCTGAGTTTGGACTTTGCCCTCTATATTTTTAAAGAACAATTTCGTAACAAACTCGATTCTTTACTAATAGTAGTTGGCTTGTGGTTCTCCCACAAGTGTGTGTCAGAATTATCAGTAGTGTGCTTTTTTTTTTTTTCTAAATTATAGTAAAATGTTTACCATGTAAAATTTGCCTTTTTACGTTTACAGTTCCTTGGCATTAGTACACTCACACTGTTGTACTGCTATCCCCACTGTCCCTCTCTAGCACTTTCCTGTGATGTGCTGATCCCCCACCAGCACCACACTTACTTAAGAGTCATCTAGGTGGGACATGGGCATTTACTTGAGAAAGACCCATAGTTCAGAGATACACCAAACATCAGAGAAATGGGCCACTTAGCCCATTTTCATTATTTTGTTATCTCTGAGACTGGCTAATAATTTTATGAAGTTAAATTGTTTTGGGCAGGTTTATGACTTACTACAATTAAGTCTATCTTGCTAAAATAACATTTTTCCTATTGTATTTTTCATTATAATCCTTGTCTGTAGGAAGATATAAAGTCATTAACTGCTCATGTCATTGAAAATTACTGGAAAGCACTGGAAGATGTAGATTATGTACAGACATTTAAAGGATTGAAACTGAGATTTGAACAACAAAGAGAAAGGCAAGATAATCCCAAACTTGACAGGTAAATTACCACATTTTTAACCTTCATTCAAGTTGTATGGTGGTGCCTCTTTTTGCTTGTTTCATATTATTTGGCTTGGCCAGGGGAGGGGATGAGTGGTGGTTGCAGCTTTCTGTAATGGCTAATGAATGTTTTTCTGAAGGTGTGGTGTTAGTAGGATCTGTAGACTCTTCCTCGGGTATATATTAAGCTAGATAATGAGAAAGAAAACCCAATCACTTACATGGTAGTGGGGCTTCATGTGTCCAAAGCAAAATCAAAGCGTTATGTTTTAAAGTCCATGAATTTGGACTTGGGAGTTTCTGATGTTAACAAGTTTAACAACTGATCCGTGATAGTACAGTTTCCATAATAGTTTGACTGCGTTAGTTAACACTTGATAGGGCGAATGTTTAGTTCTGTGAAAAGTCTGGTTCTTCATTAGCCTCTCCATATATAAATCTTTTATCTCCTTGATCTGTTCAAACGATCTAATTTGGAGCACCACTTGAAGATTATCTAAAAGTCTTTGGGTGAGTCCCTTAAGATTTTATTTATTAGAGCACTGGGACAGGGAGAGGCAGAAGCAGACTCTGCACTGAGCTGGGAACCCCACGTGGGACTTGATCCCAGGTTCCTGAGGTCACACCAGAGCTGAAGGCAAATGCTTATTAACTGACTGATGTCAGTTAACCACCCAGGTGCCCTGAGTCTGTGTACTTCTCTTTACTCCTAGTATGCGTTCCATTTTGAGGAATCATAGATATCGAAGAGATGCCAGAACACTAGAAGATGAAGAGGAAATGTGGTTTAATACAGATGAAGATGACATGGAAGATGGAGAAGCTGTCGTGTCTCCGTCCGACAAAACTAAAAACGATGATGATATTATGGATCCAATAAGTAAATTCATGGAAAGGAAGAAATGTATGTTGAAAAACTGGGCAAGGAAAAATAGTGACTTTCCAACTCCAGGCTTATTCTGTATTTCTTGACAAAATGGGGAGTATCTCCTTTGTCATGACCTAGATTTTAGAGACTTTGTTGCTTTGTAGAATGTGAATTAATAATAGCTGCGGGTGAAGGTAGGGACCAAATTTTCTTAATCTGACTTGACCCAGGAGAAATACATTATTTCAGGAAGGGGAGGGACACTGAATTCTGAAGGACTCCTCAGTAGTGAATTGAACTTGTGTTTTTCCCTAGCAGAGGAGTGAGCAGTTACTTGTGGTTTAGTGCCACCTCATGGTGGGGGGGGGGTGTAAAAAAAAAAAAAGAGGAGGATGAGTGACACCTTTGACAATATTCTTACTTTTAGTAAAAGAAAGTGAGGAAAAAGAGGTGCTTCTGAAAACGAATCTATCTGGTCGGCAGAGCCCAAGTTTCAAGCTTTCCCTCTCTAGTGGAACCAAGACTTCTCTCACCAGCCAGTCACCTGCAACCAATCTGCCTGGTTCCCCAGGCTCCCCGGGATCCCCAGGATCTCCAGGCTCTCCTGGCTCTGTCCCTAAAAGTACATCTCAGACGGCAGCTATTACTACCAAGGTACGTTCTGACTTCCCGGCCTGTCTCATTTCATCTTTCTCAACAGTAATTGTGACTAAGATTTCCTTTGGTTATTGTCTTTTGGAACTGATCTAAGCTTTCTGAATGAGAAAGAATAATTCTCCCACTACCATCTGAATGTATTGAAAACCTGAGCAATTTCTCAGAGGTTTTTCTGACCAACACAAAAGGCTGAATGAATTATTTTGGTTATTTGCATTTTAGAACTCGGGTTCAGATTTGTGTCAGAACATTTACAGAAATTTTAGTTATTCTTTATCAACTTTCCCGGTAACTACCCAGCTAAAGACTTGTATGGAAGAAAGATCAGCATCTGGACACTCGAACATTGTTCTGTCAAGCAGGATTTATAAAAAAGAATTAGCCATCTGTCATTCACGTTTCATAAGGAAGCATCACAATTTTAACAGCAAAAATGTGGACAAGACATAATATCAGAACAAAAACCAATTCTTTTCACTACCTCCTGCTGTCCTGGACTAGCAGTTAACATACTGGCATTTGGGATGGGTTGGTCTAAACCAGGAATATAATGCCCTGTACACAGTTCTTTACTCTGCCGAGAGCATGAAACCCCTGAGGGCTAAGTGAATCGATGTTAAACTGAAGGTGCAGGCTGAGGGCAGAGCGGGGTGAACTCTTCCACAGCCACCCACAGAGAAGAGCTGCAGTGGTTTCTGGCGAAGGCAGGGGTCTAAAAGGAGGCCAGGAGGAAAGGCAGAATTGCCTACCTAACTTCTGATAGTTGGGCTGCCCTCCTTTCTAGTAGTCCATTTATCTGTTGTAGTTTTCAAGATTTTGTGATGCACTATTAAGTCTTAGACACAGTAATTGTTAAATTGAGAAGGTTTTATCTCCTGGCCATTTGCTAAATTTATATGCAACTGAAAGTCATATTTTTCCTTATAATCTCACTATCCAAAAATAGTTTATTGGGGGTAGGGGGGCTGAGAATCTAGTATTTGTGTGTTAAGATTTGGTTTTTTTTGTTTGTTTTTTTTTTAAAGATTTTATTTATTTATTTGACAGAGAGAGATCACAAGTAGGCAGAGAGGCAGGCAGAGAGAGAGGAGGAAGCAGGCTCCCTGCGGAGCAGAGAGCCCGATGTGGGGCTCGATCCCAGGACCCTGAGATCATGACCTGAGCCGAAGGCAGCGGCTTAATCCACTGAGCCACCCAGGCGCCCCAAGATTTGTTTTTTAAAAGCTACATTTTTCTTTCTGAACAGGGAGGCCTCGTGGGTCTGGTAGATTATCCCGATGATGATGAAGATGATGACGAGGATGAAGACAAGGAAGACACGCTACCATTGTCAAAGAAAGCGAAGTTTGAGTCCTAATAATGGCAACTGCCTCTGATCAGTACCTGTTGAGAAAACTGGTTCTCCACCCCTCCCCCCTACAAAATCCACGAAAAGCAGTGGTCTCTTGTGAATGACTGATATAGACCAGCCTCGCAAACTTGACTTCTGCTCATCAAGTGCCAATTCAATGGAGCAGGCGGAGGGGATAACACACATTTAGGGGAAAGACTTAAGCCTTTGAGCTCTCCAGCTTGGACCACACATTGCCCTTTTCTCAGGGAAGGAAATGGAAACAAAAAGCCAACAGGGCAGGGGTTTTGTAAGTGGAACTCTGGATTGACTGGTCAGTTGCTACAATCAGAATATGCTTTCTTGGACCATGTTTGAGACTCAGAAGAACAGGCTTTTGTGCCGTGATTCTTCACTAGTTAAGAATGCCAGCAGTTTCTTTGTATAAAGAGACCTGCCTTTAAAATCCTACATTCTGAACATTTTAGTCAAGCTACAACAGGTTTGGAAAACCTCTTTGGGGGAGGGGCGAATATAAAGTTTCTTCTTTTTTATCTGTTCCCTTTGCCCTTCAAACTGCAGATTTTTTTTTAAAGTGGGGATTTGTCCCTACTTGATTAAAGATTGAGTGGAATTCTAGATGTGGTCATTTGTGTCATAATTTTTTTTTGTTTTATTTTGTTTTGGATTTTTTTTTCTCCCCTGAGTGTATGCTTAGTTGTTGAGTATATATATTTGGGACCATTAAAACTTTTTTTGATGTAATATAACCTAACGTTGTGCTGGTACCTGTTTTACCATGTGTAATTTTTGTTCACATCACAGTTCTTAATTTGTTTAGAGTTTTATGAAAGATGGTATAGTTTTTATTGACAAAAACAAAGTAATCTTACAACTATGTGCATACAAAAGCAATACTATTTTGTGACTAAATATTTTATATTAAAATTTACATCAGCAACTGTCTTGAGAATTCAGGGAACTAGAGTGGAATTTAAAATTTCAACAGTTTTGTTAAACCTAGAAACGTGAAATTAGTATTCCAAAGAGATTCTGAAATTTCATATCTTGGGAAAATGACGGTACATTAAATCAAAATCGAGGCTGGATGATTTAAAAATAACATTTGACTTTTGAATAATAAAAAGAAAAGTGAAGAGTAAGAGAAATTGTATTAGTTGTATGTTTCTTTTTTTTTCATTTTTTTTTTTAAACCACTCACTTCGGAATACCAGCTGCAGTTGTAAAAGTGGTGGTTCCTAAATAAATACTTGACCAAAGGACCATCAGCTAGCTGTTCCCTTGTTGTAACAGTATTTTTAAATAGGCTCTTCTTGTTGTCTTAGGTGTGCTAAAATTCTTTTAAGGAAATGAAAACAGTACTTAAATGTCACATCCCTCACTTTTTTTTTAATAAGCTTTTAGAACTTACTGAAGAATGTGTTTGCAAACGTGAACAAAAATCCATACCCAGGAAGAGATACTATTTTAAGTATCCTCTGCTTCAACTGAGTGTCTGACAAAGCACCGTGTGCTTCTGTCTTTTCTCTTGTTTAGTCCTCCGTAAATTCGCACGTGTGGTACCAAAACAAGGTTATATTGAAGAGCTGGGTAGAAAACCAGAAAGTGACAACTTCTACTACAGTCACAAAACGAGTTTTATCGTTGGCTACGTATTTTTTTAACATAAATTTTAGGTGCATAATTAACTATAAGAGTTTCAGTGTATTTCACTACAGTATAGAGCTACTTGTGAGTCCCAAGTTGTGGGTATTAATAATTGAAGTTAATCAAGTTATCTTGAAAATAAAGAAGAAAGATCTGAAGTTCAATTATATTACGTCTTCCTTTGTGCCTTAACCCTATTGACGTTTCTGGCTAGGCTCCTGGAACACTTACTTGTCCTGGTATTCTGACGGTGCTTGAGAAGACGGGAGGAGCATCCCGTGCCTTCATAAATTCTGATCCAGTATTTAAAAAAAAATATTCACTATCGGCCCTCAACATGTTAAGTGATACCCCTTCACTGATGGATGGTTCCTTGTTCTTAGCCATTAGTGATTACTATTACTGAAGCAGAAAATTGACACAAGTTGCTGTAACAGAAATTAGATCTAAAACAGCTTGTCATTTCATAGAGGAAGAACTTAATAAATTGCTAGAAAGACAGCAACACTGGATTCACAAGTCCACCTGACTCAAAAGTCTGGTGCTGGACAGATGCCTGTCTTGGTAACGGATGTAAATACCATGGTGTGAACAGTTAGTTAGAAACTCTTATTTTCCATTTTAATGATATGTATTGGTTCTTTTGCTCATTTTGCAATGTTGAAAATGAAAAAAAAAAATTCGCTTCCCATGTGATTACCCAACAACTTCTGACAAAGACAGACTTATAATTAACTACAGGAAACACCTTGATGTCCTGTCTTGTCCAGAAAAGCTACTCTGGCTTTTTTTTTTTTTTTTTAATAGAATTAAAGCCTGACTCTTTTTTCCCTGACTATACTCAAATCCTGTCTATAATTTTCTCTGGAAGTCAGTTTTTGTGAATTTGGAAATGAAGAAGAGGCATGGAATGGGGAAACAGTCTTCCCGTTTTTGTTCTTAATTGATTTAAAGCAGTAGCCTTTGTAAAGTTTGCTACACTTGATCTTAGCCAAAAGGCCGAGAAGCGATGTAAAGTTTGCTAGATTAGAACAGCAAGCCGTTTAAACTGGAAGGTTGTTTTTTTTTTTAAGATTTTATTTATTTGACAGAGATCACAAGTAGGGAGAGAGGCAGGCAGAGAGAGAGAGAGAGGAGGAAGCAGGCTCCCTGCCAAGCAGAGAGCCCGATGCGGGGCTTGATCCCAGGACCCTGGGATCACGACCTGAGCCAAAAGCAGAGGCTTTAACCCACTGAGCCACCCAGGCGCCCCTGGAAGATATTTTTAAGTAGAAAACTTCAGTCAACAGAGTTCTAGTATTTACTAAATAATTGCTTAAACTGGCACTGTCAAAAATCACTTCTGGAGGAAAATTCAGGACCTTCAAAATTTTTAATATACAAGGTTATAATTAACTTTTTCTGCCCTAACATCCATTTCAAGCAAAAGGATTACAAAAACAAGTTTTTTAATGGGATGGACTATTGTCTGCCATTACACTGGGACTCAGAGATGAGAGTGGGGCAGTAGTATACTGTGACAGCCAGTGGTAAACCAGTTTGATTTCTCTCTCTTTGGCTTTAATGCTCCATCTTGGCTCTTGAGAATGATAATTAAAAGGAAACTACGTGTAGGGCTCCTCTCTTCAGATAGATGAATGTCTACTGGAGTCAGATGTCTTGGTCTTAAAATAGCTCTGGTTGGAGAGACCAATTTCCTTGATCTTTTCGCTGTCCTAGGTAAGTTCAGTGGACTTGGAATACAGATTTCTCCAACATGATGCTAAATGGGTTTTGGTTTAACTTATATTCCCACCATTTTAAAGAAATGTATCTGGTGTATCACATTCTACCTACCAACTGAGGGACCATTTTCCATCCTTATCTTTCTTGACACTTGGGTAAGAAATCCTAAAGCACATGGTGTTACAGAGGCCAAGGTACGGGGAAGACCATACTTCATACTTCATACGAATGCTGCCTTTCCATCCTCTGATAGCTTCCCTCTTCACCCCTTAAAAGCTGGGATTCTTTACCACCTCACCTTGGGTGCTTATCTTCCTAAGCTCCAGCCAGAGCACCTCTGTACTTGGATGTCCCTGACCCAGTCACGTGTGCTGTGTCCTGAAAGACGGCCTTAACCTGTCATGTGTTCCTATGAATGCCCTTCCTCCTGCCTCGCCTGCTGATAAACGTCTATTCGTCTTTCAGCATTTGGAAATATGCCTGACACTGTTCCTTCCTTAAGGAAGGGGTTTACATCCTTTTCAGCTTTGTTTCCATGATCTACTAGCATGATACCCAGCCTATAGATGGTCCTGTGAAATGTTCACTGGGGGAACGAAGAAAAGACCAAGTAATGTGCACACGAGAATATACAGACTGGGAAAGTCTTTCGGCTCATGCCCTCACAGAGTCAAGAGTCTGACCCATTCTTGACCATAAGATTCCCTCTGTGGATGTAAAGGGAGGGCTTGAGGACCTCTGTCCTGTCCTTTGTACCTTTGGGCCTTAGGTTAGTAATACCAACAAGGGACAATTTTAAGTTCACAGAATTACCCTTTATCAAGTCATTTCAGCAACTCCTAAAATTCTATTTAAGCTTGCCTGGTCTCTTCCCTGGCTCCAGTTACCTTTAACTCATTAACTATATCTCTTACTGGGTTTTTAGGCCAATCCGTAACTTCAGACCCCCTGCCTTTTATCACTGGACTTAGCCATGAGCTACCGGTCTACAGAACACGCACCTCTTGGGATCAGATGTTTATTAAATCTCATCCTCTTACTAACCTTTCACATCTCAGTATAATTCCTGGAATGTGAGATCCTAGAAGGCAGACCGCGCTGTATGCGGTTCTCTTTGTGTGGCTGTTGGTATAACAGGGCAGGAGGATGCACAGATAGTAGATAGGCTGGGCAGAGTTCCTGTGTGGAATCAATGGATACTTGTCACAGGAATGGTAAAGAGCCTGGAAAATGTGGTCACTCAAAAATTACAGCACTTCAGAGGCACCTGGGTGGCTCAGTGGGTTAAAGCCTCTGCCTTCAGCTCAGGTCATGATCCCAGAGTTCTAGGATCGAGCCCCACATCAGGCTCTTTGCTCGGTGGGGAGCCTGCTTCCTTCTCTCTCTCTGCCTGTCTCTCTGCCTACTTGTGATCTCTGTCTGTCAAATAAATAAATAAAATCTTTGAAAAAAAAATCACAGCACTTCATTTTAGCATTAAATATCTTTCTACAGGAATGTGTTTCTGTTGCCTTACAGAGAAAAGCAGAGTAATCCCACTCTTAATGTTCCTGTAATTCCTAAGGAAATTGCTACTTCAGTTTTTCTCATCCTCAGTTGTAAAGCAGGATTATAAAGGGACAGAAAGCAGTAATGAGACCGCTCATTAACCAACCTCCACGACAGTTCTGTTGGGTCTGCGCTGTGAGGTGGGAGTCCCATCAAGACCAAGAGCCCAGAAAATTTGCTTTTAGGACTCCAGGGTGGCTTTCAACAAGTTTAGACAGAGAATGTGAGCCTTGCTACTAGCCAAATTCACCCTGCCCCCACTGAAGCCTTTGGAGAACCTATTCTGGAAGGGTAAGAGGGGTTGGGTGGGGTGGATGAAATAAACTGAAGAGCTGAGGGGGTCCTTGGGAAATGTCACACCCATGCATGTTGATGGATCGGTGTGGTCTAGATTTGCTGGTAGAAATTGGTGAAAAGTTGAGAACACAGACCAAGTATTATAGACACCATAGGAAGATTTGGGTTTGAATTATTCTTACTCTGCTACTAAGACCCTAGGCAAGTTCCTTGAGCCTTGGTTTCCCCACCTCTAACGGAAGTAACATCACAAGTGTGAGGACCACAGAATAGATGTGCGTGTGTGTGTGTGTGTGTGTGTGTGTGTGTGTGTGTGTGTGCAGAGAGAGGGAGGGAGAGACAGCAACTCTCCCAATGGTAGCTACTCGAGGGATGGTAGCTAATGTGTTATACTAACACCATCCACACCTGGAAGGACGTGACTACGCTGTGAACCATTTACAACCTGAAACCGCCTGTTTTTAGATGTCACTCGCAGTCTGCAGCATGGGGCTCAGTATGCAATGCACCGGCTAAGAGCGCACACCCAGGAATGGCACAGTAAGGAGCCTGGCAAAGCCTCCCTCAAAGCAATTTAAAAACTGCGTAAAATTGTCAGAATGAACTCTGTCATCCCTCCACCCTCAAAATAAATTAATCTTAGAAGAAAATACCTAGTAAGAACAGTGAATAGTCTGGTATTTTGGTCTGGGGTTACTCACCTCCCCGCCTTCCCCCACTCCCTCAGCTCAACCTGCTACCCATGCAGGTCGGTGTGAACGCGCTTTCAGAACCGGAAGCGGCCACTTGGAAGGCAGGAAAACACACACACACTTGGTTGTGCACAGAAACAGTAGCTTGACCAAGGGGGAAAAAGATGACTCAAATTATTAAACTGAGAAATGAAAGACATTGGTTGGGGCCACTGTTACCAACTTTACAGAAATATAAAGGAATTTTCTTTTAAATTTTTATTTTAGAGAGTGTGTGTGGGCACACAAGCAGGGAGGCAGAAGGAGAAAGAATCTGAAGCAGGCTCTGCACTGAGTGGGAGCAGGGAGCCTGATGCAGGGCTCGATCCTAGGACCATGAGATCATGACCTGAGCCTAAACCAAGAGCTGGGACACTTAACAAACTGCGCCACCCAGGCACTCCAATTATAAGGAATATTATGATTAACTATATACCAATAAATTGAGTAACTTAGATAAGATGGACAGATTCCTGAAAGACACAAATTACTGAAGTTAACTCAAGAAGAAATGGGCAGAAATCTGAACAGACCAGTAACCAAAAACTTCCCAACAGAAGTCCAGTACCAGATGGCCTCACTGGTGAATTCTACCAAATATTTAAAGAATAATTAATACCAATTATCAAATTCTTCCACAAATCAGAAGAGGAAGGATCACTTCCTCACTCATGATACAAGACCAGCATTGCCCTGATACCAAAATCAGGCAAGGACACCACAAGAAAAGAAAATGACAAGCTAATATCCCTGATGGGCACAGACGCAAAAATCATCAACAAAATACATTATCGAACCAAATTCAACAATAATTAGAAGGATCATACACCATGATCACTTGGGATTTATTCCAGATATATAGATATGGTTCAACATACACAAATCAATCAATGTGATACATCAATAAAATGAAAGATAAAAGTCATGGGATCATCTCCGTGGATGCAGAAACAGCATTTGACAAAGTTCATCTAATGATGATTAAAACTCTCAGAAAAACAGATATGTGTGGAGAGAAGACACCCCAACATAATAAACCCCATGGGTAACAAGTCCTCAAGTAACATCGTGCTCAATGGTGAAAAGCTACAAGCTTTTCCTCTAAGATCAGGGACAAGACAAGGATGCCCGCTCTTGCCACTGATGTTCAGTAGAGTGCTGGGAGTTCTGGCCGAAAACACTAGGCAAAAAGAAAAATAAAAGACATCCAATTAGAAAGGAAGTAAAATTGTCAGTGTTTGCAGAGGACAGGACATTACAGAGAGGAAACTAAAGGCTCCACTACAAGTTTTGTTAGAAGCAGTAAATAAATTCAGAAAAGACGCAGGATACAAAATCAACATATAAAATTCGACTGCATTTCTACACACTAATGACAAACTCAGAGAAGTGAGGGCTCAGGACCAAGGTAGAGTAGGGGGACCCTGAGCTCACCTCCTCCCAAAGACACACCGAACTCTACAGCTCCAGACAGAGCCACCACCTCTGGGAGGACCTAAGACCAGCAGAACAGACCACACCCGATGAAAAAAAGACAAGAAAAAGTCACCGACAAGATGGAGGGGTGGAGACGTGGTTTGGCCAGGACCCACAACCCCGCAAAGATAGAGGTTCTTCCTGAAGAGCAAGAGATCTGGGCTCCACAGCTTGGAGACCTGTCCTGGGAAGATGAGCCCCCACAGCACCCGGCTTTGCAAATGTCGGCGGCTTCATGCCCGGGAAGAGCTGCGGGAAACTGAGGCTGGACCCCCACATCTCACTCGCTCCGAGCCCTAGCACAGACGCAGCAGTGTGGAAAGTACCTGGGTTACGTGTGAAGGAAATCCACTCACTACCTTAGGGCATTGCCGGAGGGGCAGGGATTCACTGGAATGTTCCCTGGTAATGTAAGAACAGGTGGGCACCCTTTCTGGGGGCGCAGGGGGGCAGGGCACTTACCTTCCTCCCGGAAGCCCAGTGCAGGCAGGAACGTCTCCAGTTACTCTGCTGACCCTGCTCGCCCCTCCCCGGGGTTCCCCTGAGAACGTGCTCTGCTGACCCTCCGGATAGGCCTGGAGCCCCTCACAAGTGGCTCTCTGCCCCACCTCACGGGGTGGGCGGGCTCAGCCAGCACTGGAGCCCTCCAAAGGGCCCCGAACCCACACAGCAACGTGCCTGCAACAGTGGTGGCCAGGCCGCTCGGGCAGGTAAGCCACGGCCAAGCTCGCACCCTGGCACACCCAGGCCAGACCAGCTGCCGTGGGACCTCACAGGCAATCCCTCTGCAGGACAGCCCCAAGCGCCAGCGAGCCTGCAGCAACAGTGACCCAGCCGAGATAGCAGGGAGCTCGCAGCCCACACAAGGGACACTCTGAGGGCACCTGGTTCAGGGGACCAGGGAGGCCTGTGCTCCTGGGCCCCAAGGACACCTTCTGCGTTAAGCCACTCCTTCAATACTGGGGGAACTAACTGACCGACCCCACAAATCATACTGAGAAGTGGGCAAAATGAGTGCAAGGAGTATGTTCGAAATGAAAGAACAAAGCAAAACCTCAGGAAAGGAAACAGATAAGCAATCGACCTCATAAAGAGTTAAAACAGCCAAAAGAATACTCAACAAACTTTGTGAAGAACAGACGAACACAGTGAGAACTTCAACTAACAGAAAATATAAAAGGGAACCAACCAGAGCTGAAAAATATATTAACAAATAAAAAAAATACACTAGATAGAATCAACAGCAGACAAGAGGATACAGAACAGATCAGTGATCTGGAAGACAGGGTAGGGAGAATCATCCCGGCTGAAGAGTGAAAAGAACATTAAAAAATGAGGATAGGTTAAGGAACCTCTAAGACAACATCAAGCATACTAACAATCACATTATAGAGGTCCCAGAAAAAGAGGAGAGTAAGGGGCAAAAAACTTATTTGAAGAAATAATAGCTGGAAACTTCCCTAAGCTGGGAAAAAAAGGACATCAGACCCAGGAAACACAGACCCAAACAAGATAAGCCCAAGGAGGTCCACACCAAAACAGGTAATAATCAAAATGTCAAAAATTAAAGATAAAAGAATCTTAAAAACAGTAAGAGAAAAAGCAACTAGTTATATACAAGGGAAACCCCCCATAAAGCTACAAACTGATTTTTTTTTTTAGCAGAAACTTTGCAGAAGGGAGTGGTATGATATTTTCAAAGAGAAAAAAAAAGGGAAAAACCAATAGGCAAGGTTATCATTCAGAATTAAAGAAGAGGGGCATCTGGGTGGCTCAGTGGGTTAAGCCTCTGCCTTTGGCTCAGGTCATGATCTCAGGGTCCTGGGACTGAGCCCCGCATCAGGCTCCCTGCAAAGTGGGGAGCCTACTTCCCCCTCTCTCTCTGCCTGCCTCTCTGCCTACTTGTGATCTCTTCTGTCGAATAAACAAAGAAAAATCTTTAAATCTTTAAAAAAAATAAAAAAAGAATTAAAGAAGAAATAAGAGAAAAGTTAAAGAAGTTTATCACTACCAAGTCACTACTAAGCCAACCTTACAAGTAATATTAAAGGGACTTCTTTCAATGGAAAAGAAAAGGCCATAATAGAAGAAAATTATAAAAGGAAAAAAGATCTCACAAAAGCACAGAGGTAAGAGATCAATCACTTAGAAAGCTGGTATAAAGTTTAAGAAAACAAAAGTAATAAAAGCAATTACATCTACAAAACTTAGGTAAGGATCCACGCAATAAAAATGGGCAATATGACATCATACACATAAAACATGGAGGGGAGAGGAAGACAAATGTAGTACTTCCAGAATGTGCTCGAACGTAAGTGCCCATCAACTTAAAATAAATGGCTATAAATGCAGGATGTTCTCTATGTACCTCATGGTAACCACAAACCAAAAAACTCAGATATACA
This sequence comes from Meles meles, assembly GCF_922984935.1. Classification (NCBI taxonomy): domain Eukaryota; kingdom Metazoa; phylum Chordata; class Mammalia; order Carnivora; family Mustelidae; genus Meles; species Meles meles. Next base: position 121,576,829 of record NC_060071.1, read on the forward strand.
CAAAAAACAGATAAAAGAATCCAAGCTTAATGCTAAGGAAAGTCATTAAATCATAAATGAGCAAGAAAAGAAGGAACAGAGAAGCATAGAAAAAACAGCCAGGAAATAACTAAATGTCAACCCATAATATATACCTATTAATAATTACTTTAAAGGTGACTGAATGAATAAAACACAAAAATCAGGACCCATCTACATACTGCCTACAAGAGACTCCCTTCAGACCTGAAGACAAATACCGATCGAAAGCAAAGGGATGGAGAAAGATATTCTGCACAAATGGAAGTGGTGGTGAGGGGGGGAACCCAGATGCGCAATACTTACAACAGAAAAAAAAGACTTTAAAATTAAGACCATACCAAGAGACAATAAGGTCATTCTGTAATGATAAAGGGATCAATCCAACAATAACATAGTAATTATAAAAATGTCTGCACTCAACATAGGAGCAAACCTGAATATATATACCTAAATATATAAATGTATATACCTAAATATATAAAGCAAACATTCATACAAACATAAGGGAAACTGACAATAACGCAGTAATAGTATCTATTTGTATCAATGGATAAAACATCCAACAGAAAAATCAATAAGGAAGCAGTGGCTTTGAATAACACCTTAGACTAAATAGACTTAACAGGTATTTACAGAACATCCCATCCAAAAAACAGCAGAATATATACTTTTTCAAGCGCACATGGAAAATTCTTCAGGACAGATCATATGGTAGGCCACATAACAAGTCTCAATAAATGTAAGAAGACTGAAATTATATCAAGCATTATTTCTGACCATGACAGCATGACATCAGAAACCAGGTCAAGGAAAAAACTGGGAAAGCACAAACTTGTGAGGCTAAACAACATGCTATTAAACAACCCATGGGTCAATGAAGAAAACGATGAAATCAAACAACACGTTCGCACAAATGAAAATGGAAACACAGTTGTCCAAAATCTTTGAGATGCAGCAAAAATACTTTAGAAGGACAGTTACAGTGATATAGACCCACCTCAAGAAAAAAGAAAAGTCTCAAACATCTAACCTGATACTTAAGAACTACAAAAAGAAGAATAAACAAAGTCCTGGGGCTCAGTCGGGCATCTGCCTGCCTTCAGCTCAGTCCGTGATCCCAGGGGGTCCTGGGATCTGGCGTGTTGAGTTTACTGCTCAGTGGGGAGTCTGCTTTTCCCTCTCCCTCTGCCCTCCATTCCCTGGCTTATGCCCCCCCCCCTCAAATGAATAAAATCTTAAAAAAAAAAGAAAAAGAAAAAGAAAAAAAAGAATAAGCAAAGTCCAAACTTAGTAGATAGAAGGAAGTAATAAAGAGCAGAGTGAAAATAAATGAAGACTAAAAACAATAGAAATGATCAGTGAAACTAAGAGCTAGTTCTTTGAAAATAAAAGCATTTAGGCAAAGTCATCAAGAAAAATGAGGACTTAAAATCAGAAGTTAAACAGAAGTTACAACTAATACCCCAGAAACAAAGGACAAGAGACCGCTAGAGACTATTATATGCCAACAAATGGGATTACCTTTAAGAAATGGATAAATTCAGGGCACCTGGGTGGCTTGGTTGGTTGGGCGACTGCCTTCAGCTCGTGTCATGATCCTGGAGTCCTGGGATCGAGTCCCACATCGGGCTCCCTGCTCGGGAGTCTGCTTCTCCCGCTGACCTCTCTCCTCTCATGCTCTCACTCTCTCTCTCTCTCTCAAATAAATAAATAAAATCATTTAAAAATTTTTAAAATATACATATATTTAAAAAAAAGAAATGGATAAATTAATAGAAACATAAAACCTTCCAGGACTGAAATGAGAAGAAATGAGCTGGGATGACTTGATGGCTCAGTTAAATAACTGCTTTTGGCTCAGGTCACAATCTCAGGGTCCTGGGATTGACTCCCACATTAGGCTCCTTGCTCAACAGGGAGCCTGCTTCTCCCTTGCCTGCCATTTGCTCTGCTCATGCAATCTGTCTTTCTGACAAATAAATAAAAATCTAAATAATAATGAAAAATTAATATGCAGAAATCTGTTTCATTTCTACACACTAATAAACTACCCAAAAGAGAAATTAAGAGAATACCATTCACAACTGCATCAAAACAAAAAACAAATCAAATAAACAAACCTAGGAATAAATTTAGTGAAGGTGAAAGACCTGTAGTCTGAAAACTATAAGGTATTAATGAAAGAAACTGATGAGAACACAAATAAATGGAAGACATACCATGCTCATGGATTAGGACAATTAATATTGTTAAAATGTCTACACTACCCAAAGCAATCTAAAGATTCAATGTAATCTCCATCAAATAATCACTGCAGAAATGCAAATCGAAACCTCAATGAGATACCAACTAACACATGTCAGAATGACCAGTATTAAAAAAGACAAATAACAAGGGTTGGAAAAGATAGGGAGAAAAGAGAACCCATATTGTTGGTGGAAATGCAAAATGGCACCTTCATGATGAAAAACAGTATGGAGGTTCCTTAAAACATTAAACACAGAACTAGCATATGAACTAACAGTTCCACTACTGGGTATTACCCAAAAAAGACAATAGCACTAATTCAAATAGATGCATGCTCCCCTATGCTTATAGCAGTATTATTTACAATAGCCAAAATATGGAAGCAACTTAAGGGTCCTTTCATCAACAGATGAATGAAAGAGATAGGGTACTCTGTGTGTTTGTGTGTGTGTACACATATGGAGACACATATTTACAAACACACAATGATATATTGTAATGGTAATATACCTAGCCTTAAAAAGAATGAAATCTCCCATTTGCAGTAACATGGATTGACCCAGAGGGTATTATGCTAAGTGAAATAAGTCTTAGAAAGACAAATTATGCAAAAAGGAACAATTTTATTTATATGTGGAACCAAAAAACCCAAAACAAATGAACAAAAACAAAATAGAAACAGACTCATTGATGCAGAGAACAATCTGTTGGTTGCCAGACAGAAGATAGGGTGGGTGATGAGCAAAATAGGGGAAAGAGACGAAAAGGTACAAACTTCCAGTTACAAGATGACTAAGACACAGAGATACAATGTACAGTATAGGAAGCAGAGTGACAATATGCAACAACTTCCTATGGTAACAGATGGTAGCAAGGTTTATTGTGGTGATCACTTTATATATATATATATATTATACATATATATGTATGTGTGTGTACACACACACATTGGATTGCTATGTTGTACACCTACAGATAATATAATATTCTATGTCAACTAGAATAAAAAAAGAAATTAAGAAAACCATCCCATTCACAACTGCACCATAAAGAAAATACTTAGAAATAAATTTAACCAAGAAGTTGAAAAACCTGTACTCAGAACTATTTAAGACATGAGGAAAGAAACTGAAGACACACAGAAAAGGGGAAGTATTCTGTACTCATAAATTGGAAGACAGAGTTGTTAATATGTCCATACTATCCAACACAGTCCACAGATTTAATGCAATCCCTATCAAAATTCCAATGGCACTTTTTGCAGAAATAGAAAAAACCATGCTAAAATTTGTATGGAACCTCAAAAGACCTTGAATACCCAAAGCAATCCTGGGAAAGAAAAAAGTGGAAGGCATTACACTTCCTGTTTCAGTGTATTACAAAGATATAATAATTTAAAAAGTAGGATATTGGCACAACAGAAACAGATCAAAGGAACAGAGCAGAGAGCCCATAAATAAATCCACACATACATACTCAGTTAATTTACAACAGAAAACAAGAACATACAAAGGGAAAAGGACAGTCTCTTCAATAAGTGGTTCTGGGAATACTGGATTGTCACATGCAAAAAATGAAATTGGACCACTAACTTACCACATGCAAAAAATTACAGCAAAAAAAAAAAAATAACTCAAAATGGATTAAAGACTTGAACATAATATCTGAAACTATACAAACTCCTAGAAGAAAGCATAGGCAATAAGCTTCTTGAGATGAGTTTTGATGACTTTTTGAGTCTGGCACCAAAACGAAAAGCCACAAAAGCAAAAATAAATGAGTGGGACTATATTACACTAAAATGCTTCTGCACAGCAAAGGAAACCATCAAGAAAATGAAAAGACAGGCTACACTAAGTGGGAGAGAATATTTCCTCATCATACCCAATATAGGATTAATATGCAAAATATAGAAAGAACTCATACAACTTGATACCAAAGCCCCAGACAATCCAATTAAAAAGTAGGCAGAGAATCTGAGTAGACATTTTTCCAAAAGAGACATACTGATTGCCACAAGCACTTGAAAAATGCTCAACATCCCTAATCCCCTGGAAATGCAAATAAAACCAAACGGAGATCTCACCTAATGCCTATTAGAATAGTAATTATCAAAGAGATAATTAGGTTGGTGAGAATGTGGAGAAAAGGGAACCTTTGTACACAGATGGTGTAGATATAAAATTATGCCACCACCGAAAAAAGTATGGAGGGCCCTCAAAAAATTACAAAATAGATTTTTCATATGATCTAATAATTCCACTTCTACGTATCTAATAGAAATGAAAACACCATACGTTTGTTCTCCATATCACTGCAGCTTTTCTTACCCCAGCCAAGACATAGAAGCAACCTAAGTGTCCATCAATGCAAGAAAGATAAAGAAAATGTGGTTAATACAGACAATGGGATATTCAGCCATGAAACAAGGGAAATCTTGCCATTTGCAACAATATAGATGGATCCTAAGGGCATTATACTAAGTGAAATAAGTCCAAAAAAGACAAACACTATTTCATCTCACATGTGGAATCTTTAAACAAATAAACTGACAGTGAACACATGATTGCCAGAGGTGGGGAGTGGAGGGTGACAAGAGGGATAAAAAGGTACAAACTTCCAGTTTTAAAGTAAGTAGATTATGGGGATGTAACGTACAGCAAGGTGAGGACAGAAATATTATAGGATGGTATATGTGAAATTTGCTAAGATCCTAAAAGCTCTCATCACAAAATAAAAAATTGGGGGAGGAGGGGTCCAAGATGGCAGAGGTATAGGAGACGTTAATTTCGTCTGGTCCCAGGAATTCAGCTAAAGAGCTCTCAACTCATTCTGAACACCTGCGAAAAACGGGAGATCAAAGAAAAGAATAACTGAGACACTTTCTGGAAAGTAGGATGGGTGGAGAAGTGAATCCGAGGTGATAAACAGGAAGATAGACCATGGCGGGAGGGGCTGGCTCCGGGCAAGCAAGAGAGCTGTGGAGCACAAAATCAGAACATTGAGAAGTCTGCTCTGCTGGGGATGTAGCTCCAGTGACTAAGCGGGGAGGTGGAACCCTTGCTGGGTCAGTGTGGTCTCAGGTATGTCGGGGTCACAGAAAGACTGCAGGTGCCTGAGTGTGGCAGAGCTGCCAGGTATGGGAGCCCGAGGCTTGCCGTAGAGACAGAGCCGCGGAGTGGGCTATCAGCTCGAGAATGCCAAAACCCGTGATTGCCAGCATAGTCAGGCCACGACTCTTCCAGCAGGGACCCCATAAGTGGCAGATCTGGGGAGAACCCGCCCTTCCTCCGTGGGGAGTAGCAGCGTAGGGATACACGGCAGGAATCTGCTGGTTTGGAAACTCCAAATGGGGTCATGCGCCAGAGATAGAAAAGCTTGGTCATAGACCAGGTGAGCACATTCTTGTCCTCCAAAGCTGTACAGGAGGCTTTCAGGAAACAAAAGCTCCTGAGAGCAAACCCCAGCAGAGCAGATTGCTTAGACCGGCCCCTGGCAAGGGTGGTGCAATTCCACCTCGGGAAAAGACATTTGAGAATCACTGCAACGGCCCCTCCCCTAGAAGATCAGCAAGAACATCCAGCCAGGACCAAGTTTACCCATCAATGAGAACTGCAAAACTTCAGAGCTAGGGGAGTACAGCACGTAGAATTCATGGCTTTTTCTCCATGATTCTTTAGTCTTTCAACACTAATTTTTAAAAATTTTGTTCTTTCCTTTTTCAACCAATTTCTTATTTTATCAACTCCTTTTTAAATCTTTTTTAAGGGGCACCTGGGTGGCTCAGTGGATTAAGCCGCTGCCTTCGGCTCAGGTCATGATCTCAGGGTCCTGGGATCGAGCCCCACATCGGGCTCTCTGCTCCGCAGGGAGCCTGCTTCCTTCTCTCTCTCTGCCTGCCTCTCTGCCTACTTGTGATCTCTCTCTGTCAAATAAATAAATTAAAAAAAAAACTTTTTTAATTTTCGTTTTTACTTATATTATATCCCTTTATTGTATTTAATCATATTTTTGTATATATAAGTTTTTATTTCTTTACAATTTTGGGATATAGCTTCTTCTACAAGATCAAAATACACTAAAAATCTAGTGTATGGCTCTATTCAACTGTTTGATCATATTCTCTTTTGTTTTTAACCTGTTTCTTACCTTTTTTTTTGTTAAAGTCTTTTCAAATTTTCATCTTTACAGATACATTCTACTCTTTCAACATATTTAATTCTATTTTTGTATATATGTTTTTTTTTCTTTACAATTTCAAGATATAATTTATTCTAACAAACTGATCAAAATACACTCAGGAGATAGTGTATTGCTCTATTCTATTCAACTGTCTGTTCATATCCCTTCCCTTTTTTGTTAGTTTTCCTTTTTTTTTTCTTGTCTTTTAATTTCTACCTTTACAGTTACATTCTATACTTTCATTGCATCTAATTTCATTTTTGTACATATATAAATTTTTCTTTCTTTACAATTTTGGGATTTTAGTTTTCTAAAAAACTGACCAAAATACACACAGAATCCAGTGCATTGTTCTTTTCTGCTCACCTGATTATATTCTTTCTCTTTGTTTTCTTTTTTCCCTGCAGTTTTGGTTCTCTTCTGATTCATTTAGTAATACTTCTCTGGGGTTATTGTTGCCATTTTAGTATTTTGTTCTTTCAACTATTCTTCTTTGGGCAGATAAGATGGAGAAATCCCTCTTGGTCATAATGCATAATTCTTTTTATTTGTTGCTGGATTCATGTCTTAGTATTTTGTTGAGGATGTTTTGACCATATGCATGAGGTAGTGTTTTGTGGTTTTCTTTTTGTGATGACTGTGTCTGGAATTGGTATCAAGGAATACTGACCTCACAGAATCAGATGGGAAATTACCCCTCTTCCGCATTTTGGAAGAATTTGTGAAAACTGGAGAATTCAGTCCTGAAACCATCTCACCTGGTCTTTTCTTTGTGAGTAGTTTTTTGATCACTAATTCAATCTCTACACTAGTTTGTGGATCTGTTCAAATTGTCTATTCTTTTTTATTGATGTAAAATGACAATAACATTGTATGAGTTACAGGTATATAGCATAAGGATGTATTTGTCTATACTGCAAAATGATCATCACAATAACTCTAGTTAATATCTGTCATCACACTGAGTTCCAAATTTTAAAAAATATTTTTTATTTAAATTCAGTTATTTAACATGTAATGTACTATTGGTTTCAGAGGTCTAGACCTGTGATTCATCTGTCTTATATAATATGCAGGGGTCATTACATTACATGCCCTCCTTAATGTTAGTCACCCAGTTACCCCATCCCTCTACCTCCCACCTATCTAGCAACCTTATTTTGTTTCCTATGATTAAGAGTCTTACAGTTTATCTCCCTCTCTTGTTTCATCTTGTTTTATTTTTTCCTCTCTTCTCCTATGATCCTTTGTTCTGTTTCTTAAATTCCACATATCAGTGAGACAGTATGATAATTGTCTTACTCTGATTGACTTGTTTTGCTTAACCTGATACCCTCTAGTTCTATCCATGTCATTGCAAATGGCAAGATTTTTTTTGATGCTGGCATAATATTCCATTTGTGTGTGGGGGGTGTGTGAGAGTGTGTGTGTGTGTGTGTACACACACCACATCTTCTTTACCTATTCTTCTGTTGACAGACGTCTGGGCTCTTTCCACAGTTTGGCTCTTATGGACATTGCTGCTATCAACATTGGGGTGCAGGTACCCTTCAGATCACTACATTTGTATCTTTGGAGTAAATACCCAGTAGTGCAATTGTTAAGTTATAGGGTAGTTTTATTTTCAACTGCTTGAGGAGCCTCCATACTGTTTTCCAGAGTGGCTGCACCAGCTTGCATTCCCACAACAGTGTAGGAGGCTTCCCCTTTCTCTGCATCTTTACCAACAACTGTTGTTTCCTGACTTGTAAATTTTAACCATTCTAACTCCCGTGAAGTGGTCTCGCATTGTGGTTTTCATTTTATTTCCCTGAAGCCAAGTGACATGGAGCATTTTTTCATGTCTGTTGGCCGTTTGGATGTCTTCTTTGCAGAAATGTCTGTTTATCTTCTGCCATTTCTTGATTGGATTATTTGTTCTTTGAGTGTTGAGTTGGATAAGTTCTTTATAGATTTTGCATACTAGCCCTCTATCTGATATGTGTTTGCAGGTATCTTCTCCCAGTATGTTTACTGTCATTTGGTTTTGTCAACTGCTTCCTTTGTTGTGCAGAAGCTTTTTATCTTGATGAAGTCCCTATAGTTCACTTTACCTTTGTTTCTCTTGCCCTCTGAGATGTGTTTAGCAAGAAGTTGCTGCAGCCTCGGTCAAAGAAGTTGCTGCCTGTGTCACCTCTAGGATTTTGATGGGCTCCTGTCTCCCATTTAGGTCTTTCATCTATTTTGAGTCTATTTTCACGAAAGTCTGTGGTGTAAAAGAATGGTCCGGTTTCATTCTTCTGCGTGTGGCTGTCCAGTTTTCCCAACACCATTTATTGAAGAGATGATCTTTTTTCCATTGGACATTCTTTTCTGCTTTGTCAAAGATTAGGTGACGGTAGAGTTGAGGGTCTATTTCTGGGCTCTCTGTTTTGTTCTGTTTATCTGTGTGTCTGTTTTTGTGCCAGTAGCGTACTGTCTTGGTGATTATAGCTTTGTGGTACAGCTTGAAGTCCGGCATTGTGGTGCCACCAGCTTTGGTTTTCTTTTTCAAAACATTGCTCTGGCTATTCAGGGTCTTTCCTGGTTCTGTACAAATGTAGGATCGTTTGTTCCTTTCTGTGAAAGATGCTGATGGTATTTTCATAGGGATTGCATTGAATATGCAGATTGCTCTGGGTAGTACAGACATTTTAACAATCTTTGTTCTTCTAATCCATGAGCATGGAATGTTTTTCCATTTCTTTGTGTTTCCTCAATTTCTTTCATAAGTTGTTCTGTAGTTTTTAGAGTATAGATCCTTTACCTCTTTGGTTAGGTTTATTCCTAGGTATCTTATGGCTTTTGGTGCAATTGTAAATGGGATTGATTCCTTAATTTCTCTTTTTTCTGTGTCACTGTTAGTGTATAGAAATGGAACTGATTTCTGTGCATTGATTTTATATCCTGCCATGTTGCTGAATTACTGTATGAGTTCTAGCAGTTTGGGGGTGGAGTCTTTTCGGTTTTCCACATAAAATACATGTTATCTGTAAATAGTAAGAGTTTGACTTCTCTGCCAATTTGAATGCCTTTTATTTCTTTTTGTTGTCTGATTGCTGAAGCTAGGACTTCTAGTACTATGTTGAATAGCAGTGGTGATAGTGGACATCCCTGCCATGTTCCTGATCTTAGGGGAAAAGCTCTTAGTTTTCCCCATTGAGAAGGATACTTGCTGTGGGCTTTTCATATATGTCTTTTATAGTACTAAGTTATGTTCCCTCTATCCCTCCATTGTGAAGAGTTTTGATCAAGAAAGAATGCTGTACTTTCTCAAATATTTTTTCTCCATCTATTGAGAGTATCATATGGTTTTTGTCCTTTCTTTTATTTTAATGCATGTGTCACACTGATTGATTTGTGGATGCTGAACCACCTTGTAGTCCAGGAATAAATCCCACTTGGTCTTGGTGAATAATCCTTTTAATGTATTGTTGGATCCTATTGGCTAGTATTTTGGTGAGATTTTTGGCATCCATGTTCATCAAGGACATTGGTCTGTAATTTTCCTTTTTGATGGGGTCTTTGTCTGATTTTGGGATCAAGGTAATGCTGGTCTCATAGAATGAACTTGGAAATGTTCCTTCCATTTCTATTTTTTTGGAACAGTTTCAGGAGAATAGGTATTAATTCTTCTTTAAATGTTTGATAGGATTCCCCTGGGAAGCCATCTGGCCCTTGGCTCTTCTTCTTTGGGAGATTTTTGATTGCTGCTTCAATTTCCTTACTGGTTATGGGTCTGTTCAGGTTTTCATTTTCTTCCTGGTTCAGTTTTCATAGTTTATACTTCTCTAGAAATGCATCCATTTTTTCCAAATTATCTAATTTGTTGACATATAGTTGCTCATGACATATGTTCTTATAATTATTTGTATTTCTTTAGTGTTCGTTGTGATCTTTCCTCCTTCATTCATGATTTTATTTATTTGGGTCTTTTCTCTTTTCTTTTTGATAAGTCAGGGATTTATCAATCTTATTAATTTTTTCAAAGAACCAGCTCTTAATTGCATTGATCTGTCTACTCTTTTGGTTTCTATTTCATTGATTTCTGCTCTAATCCTTATTATTTCTCTTCTTCTGATGGGTTTAGGCTTTATTTGCTGTTCTTTCTCCAGCTTCTTCAGATGTAAGGTTTGTTTGTATATTTGAGACATTTTTTGTTTCTAGAGAAAGGCTTGTATTGCTATATACTTCCCTCTTGGGACTGCCTTTACTGCATCCCAATGATTTTGAACAGTTGTGTTTTCATTTTCATTTGTTATCATTAAATTTTTAAATTCTTCTTAATTTCCTTTTTGGCCTATTCATTCTTTAGTAGGATGCTCTTTAGCCTCCATCTATTTGAGTTCTTTCCAACTTTCCTCTTGTGACTGAGTTCTAGTTTCATAGCACTGTGGTCCAAAAACATGCAGGGAATGATCCCAATCTTTTGGTACCTGTTGAGACCTGATGGGTGACCTAGGATATGATCTGTTCTGGAGAATGTTCCATGTGCACCAGAGAAGAATGTGCATGCTGTTGCTTTAAGATGGAATGTTCTGAATATATCTGTGAAGTCCATCTGGTCCAGTGTGTAATTCAAAGTCCTATTTCCTTGTCCATCTTCTGTTTAGATGATCTGTTCATTACAGTGAGGGGGGTGTTAAAGTTCCTTAGTATTATTGTATTATTATTGATGTGTTTCCCTGATTTTTTAAAATAATTGGCTTATATAATTGGCTGTTCCCATGTTAGGGACACAATTATTTACAATTGTTAGATTTTCTTGTCAGATAGACCCTTAAATTATGATATAGTGTCCTTCTTCATCTTTTATTACAGTCTTTGGTTTAAAATCTAATTTGTCTGATATAAGGATTGCCACCCCAGCTTTCTTTTGATGTCCATTAGGATGATAAATGGTTTTCCACCCCCCTCATTTTAAATCTGGAGGTGTCTTTGGGTCTAAAATGAGATTCTTACAGATAGCAGATCAGTGGGTTTTCCCTTTTTATCCTGTCTGATACCCTGTGTCTTTTGATTGGGGTGTTCAGTCCACTTACATTCAGAGTAACTTGGAAAATGTGAATTTAGTGCCACTGTATTACCTGTAAGGTGACTGTTACTGTATATTGTCTGTGGTCCTTTCTGGTCTGTATTACTTTTAGGCTCTTTATTTACTTAGAGGATCCCTTTTAATATTTCTTGTAGGGCTGGTTTGATGATCACAAATTCTTTTAGTTTCTGTTTGTTCTGGAAGCTTTTCATAACTCCTATTTTGAATGACATCCTAGCTAGATAAAGTATTCTTAGCTGCATATTTTTCTTATTTAGCACCCTGATTATATCATGCCAGTCCTTTCTGGTCTGCCAGGTCTCTGTGGATAGTCAGTCTTATGTTTCTACCCTTGTAGGTTACAGACTTACAAGGCATGGTTGGTTTAACAGTTGCAAATCACTTGTAAAAATGGTAAAATGCACCATATTGAAATAACAAAAGACAAGACTACATGATCATCTCAATACATGCAGAAAAAGCACTGGACAAAATTCAACTCTCTTTCATGACAAAAATACTCAACTGTGGAGAGAGGAAACTTCCTCAACCTGATAAAGGGCTTCTACAAAAAACTGATGGCTAATATTACACTTAGTAATAGAACAGATGTTTCCACCTGAGAGCTGATACAAGACAAAACTATCTGCTTTTGTTACTTCAGTAGTGTAGTGGAGGTTTGAGCCAGGGCAATTAGGCAAGAAAAAATAAAGGCATGTAGATTTGAAAGAGAGGAGTAAAACTATTTTCCAGAGGACATGATCCTGTATATAGGAAACACTAAGGAATCTACTCTAAAACTATCAGAACCAATAAATAGGTCCAGCAAAGTTCCAGAATGCAAGATCAATATACAAAAATCACTTATATTTCTATACATTTGTAATGACTAGTCCAAAAATGAAATAGAGAAAACAATTTATAATAACATGTAAAATTAGAAAGAAATTTAACACAACAGTGCCTGAAAACTGTGAAACACTGTTCAAAGAAAGAAGATCTAAACAAATAGAGAAACATCCCACACTTAAGGATTAGGAGACAAGAATAAGATGGCAATACTTTTCAAACTGGTTTACATAATTAATGAACTCTCCATCAATCCCCAGCTGACTTCTTTATAGACTTTGAAAAACTACCTCTAAAATTTATACAGAATTTCAAGACATCTAAAAATAATCTAAACAAAATGTCTAAAACAATCTTCAGAAAGAAAAATAAAGTAGGATGAGAGAGACTTCCAAATTTCAAAACTTACTAGAAAGCAACAGAAATTAATACAGTGTGGTACTGCTATAGAGAAATATAGATCAGTGAATTTAAAATTCAGAAATAAAACCATGTATCTATGGTTTTCTTTTTTTAAAGATTTTGTTTATTTGAGAGTGAAAGAGAGAGAGAGAGAGTGTACAAGCAGGGGGAGGGGCAGAGGGAGAAGCAGATTCCCTGCTGAACAGGGAGCCAGATGTGGGGCTCGATCCCAGCACCCCAAGATCACGACCTGAGTCAAAGGCTGCTGCTCAACAAACTGAGCCACCCAGGTGCCCCCAACTAGTGTTCTTATGAGAAGAGGGAATTAGATGTTAACTAAGTAGAATTTAAATAAAAAATTGAAACCAAAAAAGAGAGAGAGGGCAAGAGAGCGAGAAGAGGAAACGAGGACAGAAAAACACACAGAGGCAAGATACAGGAGGACAACAAATTTGAGCCAAGAGAGAGGCCTGAGAAGAAACCAACCCTACTGACACCTTGGTCTTAGACTTCTAGACTGCAGAACTGTGAGAATATAAACTTGTTGCTTCAGCCCTGCAATCTGTGGTATTTTGATATGGCAGCCTTGGCAGACAAATACAACTGGAAAGGAAGATGATCCTGAAAATTGGAATGGGGACATATGTGAAGATCTTGATGAAGCTGGAGACACTGAACCCCTTTTTTTTTTTTTTTTTTTTTTTTAAGTAGATTCCATGGAGCCCAATGCGGGGCTCAAACTCAGGACCGTGAGATCAAGAGTCAGATACTTGAACAGATTGAGCCACGCAGGTGTCCAGAACCCCTTAATTCTGATGAGTCTTCTTTGCCAGTGGAAGCAGCTGCTCCACCTCCATCTAAGATTAACCCTGCTGCACCTGGGAAAACCTTAATGGTCTCCCTAGTGGTAGCGGTCTCACAAGATGCTGCTGTCTCGCGTCAACACCTCCTCCCCACCCCCACTTAGCTTCTGGATCTATACAACTAGACCCAAGTTCCTACAGGTACAAAGTGTGACCTGTGAGGAGGTGTGCTGCACTCCATAAGAACTACATGATTTTCCCAATTCACACACACAGAAATCCAGGGAATCAATGTGGGACTAGATATTATGGTATGCAGTAATGGTGGAAGGAACACAAAACTGGGTCAAGCTGAAGTTATTCACAGGGGTCTACTAAGCATTCTCCATTTAATAATTATTTAATTTAATAAAAAGGGTTCTAACAGTTCGGTTGATTGAAACATGGACCAAATGCTGGCTATAGTAAATTTAGCTGAAATGCCAGATGTGCCTTGGTAGACTGTAGTGGAACAGACTCGAAGGCTTGGGGATGCTGGAATGTTAGAGATTTTTGACATTTAAGATCTGCTTACCCATCCTGGGTCGATATGCCTGTCACCATAACTGCTAAAAATCTGTGCATGAAGCCCCCACACCCTAGATGTGCTGTGTGGTCACTCTTTTCTGTAGGTGAGGAATTTCAGTGGGAACTGCTGCTGGAGCACTGGGAAACCTACATGCACCAGGAGTGACTGGATCCTGGGGTGACGGGGGCCAAGTGACAGCACGTGGAGGGAAATCCTTACAGAGGTCAGAGCTCTGAGTGAACCTAGTTGCAAGCTGTGCTTTACAGGAGAAATCGTCAGGTGTCCAATTATATCAGTTCATCAGCTGTAACCAATGAGTTGGATGGTCAAAAACTGGGAAGGAACATGATTGGAAAACTAGTGACAACAAAGTCTGAGGAAGAGGTATGTGGACAGACATCTCCAGGCAAAAACCCAAAGATATTTTTTTCCCGTGTAAATGCTCAGCAAAGGGTGACCTCAGCAGAGGAAGATTTTAATCAAGAGGTGAGGATATAATGTCTCATTCTGTGGATATTATCTTCTTTCCCCAATCACCCCATGAGCTCAAGAACAAAGTAGCCAGGGTAGCAAAGACGGAGGTTAGACAGGAGCTCCAGCAACATGGACATTGTCTCATCAAAGCCAACGTGGCTACAACCACTGCTGAGTGTCCAGTATGCTGGCAGCAGAGACCAGTGCCGAGTCCTCCATGTGGGACCACTTCTTGGAGTGATCAGCCAGCTATCTGGTAGCAGGCTAATTACACTGGACTGCTTCCACCATGGAAAGGCAGTATTATTTTTCTTACTCTGAATACTCTTTACTCTGAATACAGATTTGCCTTCTCTGCATAATGGCTTCTCACAAAATTAACTGTGGACTTAAAGGGTGCCTCATCTACCGTCATGGTGCTCCACAGCCCTGTTTCTGCTCAGTGAACTCATTTCACAGCCAATGAAATGTGTGAAAGAGCTCATGCTCACCGAATTCGGTGGTCTTCCCATGCTCTTCACCACGCTGTAGTAGTTGCCTTGACAAAGAATATCGGGTTGGCCTTTTGAAGACACAGATACAGCATCAACTAGGTGGCAATACCTTGCAAGGATGGAACAAGTTTTACTAGAAATTTATATATGCTCTGAATCGGTATCTATATATGGTTCTGTTTCTCCAGTAGCCAGGGTTCATAGCTCCAGGCCTCGAGGCTGGAAATGGAAGTGGTGCCATTCACTATTACCCCTAGTGACCCACTAGCAAAATGTTTGCTTCCTATCCCCACAATCTGATGCACTGCTGGCCCAAAGGTCCTAGTTTCAAAGGGAGAAATACTTCTACCTAGAAATACAAAGATGATTTTATTAAATTGGAAGTTAAGACTGCTGCCCAGCCACTTTGGACTCTTTAATACCTCTGAATCAACACAGTAAAAAGGAGTTCTGTGCTGGCTGGGGTGACTGATCCTGGTTACCAAGAGGAAAAGACTATTACTACAACACTGTGGATGTAAGGAAGAGTGTATCTGGAACATAGGAGATCTCTTAGGGCCTCTCTTGGTATTACCATGCACTGTGATTAAAGTCAATGGAAAACTACAACAACCCAACTTATGGAGGACTTTCAATGGCCCAGACCCTTCAGGAATGAAGGTTTGAATCACACCACCCAACTAATGAAGGTAAAGAGCCATGATCACCTGTCGTGCTTCTGGGAGCAAAGGAACTGTGGAATGGCTAGGGGAAGAAGTAGTTATAAATACCAGCTACAACCAGGTGATCAGTTACAGAAGGGAGGACTGTTTGCGCACCTGGGTGGCTCAGCTGGTTAACCATCCAACTCTTGATTTTAGCTCAAGTCATGATCTCAGGGTAGTGAGATGGAGCGCTCCTCCCACATCAGGTTCCACACTCAGTATGGAGTCTGCTTGAGAGATTTTCTCTCTCCCTCCCCGTCTGTCCCTCTCCCTGCTTCTGCCCCGCTGTTCTCTCAAAAGATAAATCAATAAAATCTCTTTAAAAAACCCATCTTCTTTATTTTGTTATGAATATGTATATCTCAAATATCTTTTTTCTTTCTCTTATCCCCCTTATCATATAAGATAAGATGTCCTGACTTTATATATGTAAGTGCTGTTAAGTACACCACAGTATTTCAGATACAGGATTTCAAGTAGAACAGGTCATGTCACAAAAGGACTTCATATTCTCTTCTGGGGAAAAGTTCAGTACATTTTCAGTTGTATACAGTATAACTTGTCATGTTAGGCAGAAGTATAACCTCATTATTTTCTTTTTTTCAGGGATCAAGTATGCTTCAAGGAGATGTGTTTGGGTACCAAGTTGATAAGTGGTAGGCCTGTGATTATTAATTTTATGAACCAACTTAGGCCACAGTACCCAGAGATTTCATCAAACATCTGAATACAGCTGTAAAGGCATTTTTATATGAGATTAACTTTGAGTAAAGGAGATTGCCCTGCAGAGCATGGGTGGGTCTCATCCAATTGGTTGAAGATACAGAGAAAATAATTTCAGTCCCTGGAAGAGCAGGCAGTTCTGCCTCTGGACTGTTTTTGGACAAGAGCTGCTATGCCTCCTTCCTGGGTCTCTAGCCTGCTGGCCTAACCCTGCATATCTGGACTTGCCAGCCCCCACAATTGCAAGAGCTAATTCCTTAAAATAAATCCCTCCACATTTTCTCCCTCTCTAGGTATATCAATATCTACATATATGTTAAATGTACATACAAATATGACTAGAGATACACACATCTTATTGGTTATGATGCTCTGGAGAACTCTGAGTAGTAGAGATGCCAAGCTAAGATCACGCAACAGGGGAAAAAGTCTTTTCAACAAATGATGCTAGAACAATAGGCACAGGAAAAATACCTCATAAAATAATTGACTCATAATGGATCAAAGCCCTAAGTGTAAGCTAAAACTATGGACTTCTTACAAGAAAATATAGGGGTACATCTTTTTGATCTTGGATTTGGCAATGAATCGAAAATATAAGCTAAAGAGAAATTGCGTAAATTGAACTTGATCAAAATTTTAAAGTTTTATACTTCAAAAGACAATGTCAAGAGAGTGAAAAGATAACTCACAGAATGGGAAGAAATATTTTCAAGTCATACACCTGATAAGAGACTTGTATCTGAAATATATAAAGTACATTGCAACTCAAAAGTAAAAAGACAAATAAGCCAACTAAAAAAATATCAAAGGATCTAAAGAGACACTTACCCAAAAGATATACACAAATTGTCAATAAGCACATGAAAACTTGCTACACATTACCGGCCTTCAGGGAACTGCAAATCAAAACCACAATGAGATGATACTTCACACCCACTAGGATGGCTGAGATCAAAAAGTCAGATAATAACAAGTATTGGCAAGCACACAGAGAAATCATAATCCTCATAGGTAACTGTGGAAATAAAAAATAATGTATTTTGGAAGACAGCCTGGCACCACATCTGCCACAGCTCCAGCCAGCCAGCCAAAGCCACCAGGCACACAGTCTACACAGGGAATATCCCTATGCAAGGCCATTACTTCAATGTTAGAAGTAGCTATTCTGCCTAATTCATAGAAATAAACACAGAAAGTCAAACAAAATGAGGAGACAGAGGAATACACTCCAAACAAAAGAATGAGACAAAATGTGAGAAAAAGAACTAAACAAAACAGAGTTAAGCAATCTACCTGATAAAGAGTTCAAAGTAATAGTCATAAAGATACTGACTAGACTGGAGAAAAAAGTGGATTAACTCAGTGAGAACTTCACAAAAAGAAAATATTAAAAGGAATCAAAGTTAAAGAATGCAGTAACTGAAATGAAGAATACATTAGAAGGAATCAAGAGTAGATTAGAAGGTGCAGAAGATCAGCAATGTGGATGACAAGATGATGGAAAGCACCCACGCTGAATAGCAGTAAGAAAAAAGAATTTTTAAAAAGTGGGGGTATGGGGCACCTGGGTGGCTCAGGGGGTTAAGCCTCTGCCTTCAGCTCAGGTCATGATCTCAGGGTCCTGAGATCGAGCCCCACATCAGGCTCTCTGCTCAGCGGGGAGCCTGCTTCCTCCTCTCTCTCTGCCTGCCTCTCTGCTTACTCGTGATCTCTCTCTGTCAAATAAATAAATCTAAAAAAAAAAAAATGGGGGTATGGTAAAGGAACTCTGGGGCACCAGATATAGCAATATTTGCACTATAAGGGGTCCCAGAAAAAGAAGAGAAAAAAGAAAAGAAAACTTACTTGAAGAAATAATAGCTGAAAACATTCCTAACCTGGAGAAGAAAAGAGATAGTCAAATCCAAGAAGCAGAGAGCTGTAAATAAGAACTGAAGAGATCCACACCAAGACAACTAATAATTAAAATGTGAAAGACTAAAGATAAAGAGATAGACTCTTAAAAGCAGCAAGACAAAAGCAACTATTTACATATAAAGGAAACCCCATATGGCTCTGAGCTGATTTTTCAGAAGAAATTTTACTGGCCAAAAGGAAGTAGCATGATATATTCAAAGTGTTAAAAGGAAGAAACCTACAAGGAAGAATATTCTTTCTGGCAAGCCTATAATTTAGAAATGAAGGAGAAATAAAGAGTTCCCCAGACAAAGGTTAAAGAACTTATCACTACTAAAGCAACCTTATAAGAAATGTTAAAAGAGGGGTGCCTAGCTGGCTTGGTCAAAAGCATGCAACTTTTGATTTCAGGGTTAAGAATTCAAGACCCATGTTGGTTGAGGAGCCTATTACTTTAAGAAAAAAGAAAAAAAATGTTATAGAGATTTAAGTGAAAAAGAAAGGTCATAATTAAAAGAAAATTATGAAAGGAAAAAATTTCATGAGTAAAAGACGTAAAGGTAACATATCAGTTTTAGTTAAGGGGACTCACAAGATAAAAAGATGTAAAATATGACAACCTATTCATAAAACGTGGGGTTGGGGGAGTAAAATTGAAACTCTTTTAGAATGTGTTGGAACTTAAGTGACCATCAACTTAATATGCACTGCTACCTATATGTAGGATGTTATATACAAGCCTCATGGTAATCACAAACCAAAAATCTGTAATACATGCAGAGAAAGTAATCCAAGCACAACACTAAAGAAAGTGAGAGAAAAAGAACAGAACAGAGAAGTACTACATAAATAACCACAAAACATTCAATAAACTGGCAATGCGAACTTATTAATAATTACCTTAAATGTAAATTGTCTAAAAGCTCCAGTGAAAAGACATAATGTAACTAAATGAATAAAAAACAAACAAACAAACAAAAAACAAGACCCATCTATATGCTGCCTACAAGAGACTCACTTCAGACCTAAGGACAAATACTGAAAGTATTTGTATTTGACTGAAAGTGAAGGGATGGGAAGATATTCCAAGCAGAAAAAAAAAAAAAAAAAAAGCCAGGGTAGCAACATACCAGATAAAATAAACATTAAAACCAAAAATTTAACTAGAGGCAAGATCATTAAACAATGATAAAGGATCAATCCAATAGGAGGATATAACAATTATAAATATCTATGCACCTAATAAAGGAGAACTTACATATATGGAACAAAAATGATCAGACTTACAAGTAGAAACTGACAGTAATACAAGAACAGCAGGGGAGTTCAACACGAATCTACATCAATGAATAGATTATCTAGATAGAAAATCAATAAGGAAACAGTGTCTGAATGACAAATTAGATCAAATAGATTTATTAGGTACATATAAAACATTCCATACAAAAACAGAATATATATTGTTTTAAGTGTACATGGAACATTCCCCAGGTCACATGCTAGACCACAAAAGAAGTCTCAATAAATTTAAGGAGAGTGAAATCATATCAAGCATCTTTTC
Organism: Meles meles; assembly: GCF_922984935.1. Classification (NCBI taxonomy): domain Eukaryota; kingdom Metazoa; phylum Chordata; class Mammalia; order Carnivora; family Mustelidae; genus Meles; species Meles meles. The sequence goes on from NC_060071.1 coordinate 121,596,809, forward strand.
TGACCATAATGGTTTTAAATTAGAAATCAATTATAAGAAAAAAAAAAACCTAGAAGGAACACAAACATGTGGAGACTACACAATACACTACTGAACAACCAATAGGTCAAAAAAATAATCAAAGATGAAAAGAGAAAAAAATACACAAAGACTAGTAAAAATGAAAACACGATGATCCAAAATCACTGGGATGCAACAAAAGTAGTTCCAAGTGGGAAGTTTATAGCATTACAGACCTACCCCCAAAAGCAAGAAAAATCTCAAATAAACAGTATAATCTTACCCCTAAAGGAACTAGAAATAGAAGAACAAGCAAAGCCCAAAGTCAGTAGAAAGAAGGAAGTAATCAAGATCAGAGTGGAAATGAGTGAAAGAGAGAATGAAAAAGAAGGGAGAAGATGAAACCAAGAGGTGGTTCTTTAAAAAGATAAACATTGACAAATCTTTAGTCAGACTCATCAAAAAAAAAAAAAAAAAGAAGAAGAAGGGTGGCTCAGTCAGTTAAGAGTCTGGCTTTGGCTCAGGTCATGATTCTGGGCTCCCTGCTCAGTGGGGAGTCTGCTTCTCCCTCTCCCTCTCCCCCACCCTATCCTTCTGCTCATGCTTCTGCTCTCTCACTTACTCATGTTCACTCTCTAGTAAATAAATAAAATTAAAAAAAAATAGAAGGGATACAAATCAGAAATGAAAGAGGAATAACAACTGACACACCAGAAATATAAAGGATTATAAAAAAGTACTACAAAATATTACATGACAACAAACCGGGCAACCTAGGAGAAATGTTTAAGTTCTAAAAACATAAAATCTTCTAAAAGTGTATCAGGAAGAAACAGAAAACCTGAACAGATCGATTATCAGTAATGAAATTAAATCCACAGTTAAAAACAACAACAACAACAACAACAACAAAACCCCCCCAAAACCCACTCCCAACACACAAAAGTCCCAGACTAGATGGGATTCACAGGTGAATTCTACAAAACACATTGAAAGAAGAGTTAATTTCATTCTCCTCAAACTATTCTAAAAAATAAAAGAAAGAAAATTTTCAATTTCATTTTATGAGGTCAATATTAACCTGATACCAAAACTAGACATAGACACTACCAAAAAGAAAACTACAGGTCATTAACCCTGATGAACGTCGATACAAAAATTCTCAGCAAAATATTAGCAAACTGAATTCAATAATATATTATAAAGATCATTCAGCACAATCAAGTGGGGTTTATTCTAGGGATGTAAGGCTGGTCGAATATCTATAATTCAATCAATGTGATACTTCACATTAATAAAATGAAAAATAAAAATCATATGATCACCTCAATAAATTCAGAAAAAGCATTTGATGAAAACTCTTAATAAAGTGGACGCAAGGAAACTTACCTCAATATAATAGTGGTCGTACATGACAAACCCACAGCTAACACCACAGTCAATCTAAGATCAGGAACAAGAAAAAGATGCCAACTTTTTTTTTTAAGATTTTATTTATTTATTTTTATTTGAGAAAAAAAAAAGCAAGTGAGTGCAGGGGGAGGATCAGAGAGAGAGAGAGACAAGAAGACTCTGCACCGAGTGTTCAATCTCAGGACCCTGAGATCATGACCTGAGCCGAAATCAAGGGTTGGATGCCTCCTATGTGCCCCAAGGATGCCAGCTATTACCACTTTTATTCAATTTAATACCAAAAGTGTTAGCAGTCAGACAAGAAATAAAAGAACCGAATAGGTAAGGAGGTAGTAAAACTGTCACTATTTGCAGAGGATATTATACTATATATAGAAAACCCTAAAGACTCCACCAAAAACCTACTGAAACTAATAAATTCAGTAAAGTTTCAGGATACAAAATATAAGAAATCAGTTGCATTTTTACACACTAATAATGAAGTAGTAGGAAAAAAATAAGATAATTATATTTAAAATTGTACTAAAAAGAATAAAATGCCTAGGAATAAATTTAACAAGGAAGTGAAAGACCTGTATTTTCAGAACTATAAAACACTGATGAAAGAAACTGAAGAGAACAAATGGAAAGATATACAATGCTCATTCCTTTGAAAAATTAATACTTTCGAAATGTCTTTTATACCCAATGGAATCCAAAGAACCAATGCAATCCCTATCAAAATACCAAGAGTATTTTTTAAATTTTACTTTGAGAGAGAGAGAGAGAGAGAGAGATAAAGAGTGAAGAGGAACACAAGAAGGGGGTAGGGATAGAGAGAAAAGGAGAGGCAGACTCCCTGCTGAGCAGGGAGCCCAATGCAGGACTTGATCCCAGGACCCTGGGATTATGACCTGAGCCAAAGGCAGATGCTTAACTGACTGAGTCACCCAGGCACCAAGAGTATTTTTCACAGAACAGTTTACCCGTTCACAGTTTTTCACAGGACTAGAACAGATACTAAAATTTGTATGGAATCACAAAATACCCTAGTAACCAAAGCAATCTTAAGTAAAAAGTGTGAAGCTGGAGGTATCACAAATCCAGTTTCATGATACATTTCAAAGCTACAGTAATCAAAACAGCATGATATGGGCACAAATAGACACAAAGACTGATGGAACAGGATAGCGTCCAGAAATAAACCAACACTAATCTGCTCAATTAATATATCGCAAATGAGAAAAGTCAGCCCCTTCAATAAATGATGTTGGGAAAATTGGACAACTACATGCAAAATAATGAAACGGGACCACTCTCTTATACCTTACATAAAAATAAACTCAAAATGGATTAAAGACCTGAATATGAGAATTGAAACCATAAAACTCATTTTTCCTTCAAATTTTTATTTAAATTCTCGTTAGTCAACACACAGTGCAGTATTGGTTTCAGAAGAATTCAGTGATTCATGACTTATATACAATACCCAGGGCTCATCCTAAGAAGTGCCCTCCTCATTACCCATCATCCATCTAGCCCATCCCCCACCCATCTCCCTCCATCAACCCTCAGTTTGTTCACTATCATTGAGACTCTTGGTGGAAGAGTTAAGATGGCAGAGGAGTAGGGGGACCCTAAGCTTGTCTCATCTCTCAAACACAGCTAGATAGTTATCAAATCATTCTGAACCCCCAAGAAATCAATCAGAGTTGAGAGAACAAAAACTGCAAGTTTACAAATAGAAAAGCAACCACTTTTTGGAAGGTAGGAAGTACAGAAGTGGTCTTGAGAATGAGAGAGCAGTGGATAAGGCAGTGGGGAGAAGCAGGGTGAACAAACACAGGGTTGTGACAGAAACCAGGGACACAAGAGTGACTGATCTTCTGTGAGGGGGTTCACTAAAGAGTGTATGTGTTAGGGGGAAATTTCAGCTCCTCAGCTAGAGAGCAGGGCACCGCCATATTCATCCCACTCATCAGCACTGTAAGCCTTCAAAGAACAAAACATCACCACCTGGTGGAGGCCAGAGCCGCTTATACAGGGCCCTGCCTCCCTGTGCACTGGAGGTGCAGTTCCACTAGGGCAAATCCACCTGAGAATCCATGCAGTACACCCCTTTCCCAGAAGACCAGCAAATAACTTGCTCACACAAAGTCTACTAATCATAGAGTGCTACAAAGCTATAGCATTAGGGGAAATAGTATCTAGCTTTTCATTGTACTTTTATTCATTTATTATTCTTTTTGTTTTCTTACTTTTTTCAATTCTTACAATATTTCATTTAAAACAGTTTTATTTTTGGTGAGGATGTGGAGAAAGGGGAACCCTCTTATACTGGTGGTGAATGGAAGCTGGTACAACCACTCTGGGAAACAGTATGGAGGTTCCTCAAAAATTAAAAATAGAACTATGCTACAACCCAACAATTGTACTACTAGGTATTTACCCAAAGGATACAAACAGTAATCTGAAGGGGTACCTGCACCCCAATGTTTATAGTAGCAATATCCACAATAGCCAACTATGAAAGAGCTCAGATGGCCATTGACAGATGAATGGATAAAGAAGATGTGGTATATATATATATAATGGAATATTACTCAGCCATCAGAGAAGTGAAATCTTTCCATTTACAATGACATGGATGGAACTAGAGGATATTATGCTAAGCAAAATAAGTCAAGCAGAGAAAGATAATTACATATTTCACTCATATGTGGAACTTAAAAAAAACAAGACAGAGTATCATAGGAGAAGGGAGGGGAGAAAGAAAAGACAAAATGTAAGAGATAAACTGAGGAAACAAACTGAGGGTTGCTGGAGGGGAGATGGGTGGGAGGATGTGTGGTAACTGGGTGATGGGCATTAAGGAGGGCACTTGACGGAATGAGCACTGGGTATTATATGCAACTGACTAAACTTTACATATGAAACTAATAATACATTATATGTTAATTGAGTTTAAAAAGAGGAAAAATTATTTTTATACATATACTTTATATATATTTATTTCTTTATTTTCTCTTCATTTTATGTTTTTATTTTGGGATATAGATCCTTTTAACAAGCAAACCAAAACACACCTAGGATCTAGTTTTCTAGGTTTGTTTGCTTGTTTTGTTTTGTTTTCCTATTTCTTCCTTTCTTCTCTGGACAAAATGACAAGATGGAGAAATTCACCCCAAAAGAAAGAACAGGAGGTAGAACTCACAGCCAGGAATTTAATCAATACAGACAGAAGATATTTGAACTAGAATTTTAAATCATTATAAGGATACTAGCTGGGCTTGAAAAAAAAGCTTAGGAGACACTAGAGAATCCCTTATTGCAGAGATAAAAGAACTAAAATCTAGTCAGGTCAAAATGAAAAATGCTACAACTGAGATGCAATCCCAAATGGAGCCCATAAAAACAAGGACGGATGAAGCAGAGGAGTGAGTCAGTGATATTGAAGATAAAATTATTTAAAATTACGAATCTGAAAAGAAGAGGGAAAGAAAGGTAATGGGCCATGAAGGTAGACTTAGGGAACTCAGTGACTTACTAAAATATTCTAACATTCATATCATAGGAGTCCCAGAAGATGTAAAGAGAAAAAAAGGGGACAGAAGTCTTATTTGAACAAATTATAGCTGAAAACGTCCCTAATCTGCAGAAGGACACAGACATCAAAATCAAAGCAGCACAGAGAACTCCCATTAAATTCAACAAAAGTTGACCATTACCACGGCATATCATAGTCAAATTCACAAAATGCATACACAAGGAAAGAATCCTAAAAGCAGTAAGGGAAAAAAAGTTCTTGACCTACAAGGTAAGACAGATCAGGTTCACATCAAAGCTGTTGACAGAAAGAAGTGGCAGGAAATATTCAGTGTGTTGAATGGGAAAAAACATGCAGCCAGGAATTCTTTATCCAGCAAAGCTATTATTCATAATAGAAGGGGAGGGTTTCCAAAACAAAAACTAAAGGAGTTCATGACCACTAAGCCAGTCTGGCAAGAATTTTTTTTTTAGATTTTTTATTTATTCATTTTACGGAAAGAGATCACAAGTAGGCAGAGAAGCAGACAGAGAGAGAGGAGGAAGCAGGCTCCCTGCTGAGCAGAGAGCCTGATGTGGGGCTCGATCCCAGGACCCTGGGATCATGACCTGAGCCAAAGGCAGAGGCTTTAACCCACTGAGCCACCCAGGTGCCCCTGGCAAGAAATTTTAAAAGGAGAATCTCTGAGTGGAGAGAAAAAAAAAAAAGACCCAAAGCAACAAAGACTAGAGAGGACCAGAGAACAGCATCAGAAACACCAACTGTACAGGTAACACAATGGCACTAAATTCATATCTCTCAATAATTATCTTGAGTGTAGGGGCAGGTGGGTGGCTCAGTCGTTAGGCATCTGTCTTCAGCTCAGGTCATGATCTCAGGGTTCTGGGATTGAGCCTGGCATTGGGGTCCCTGCTCAGTGGGAAGCCTGCTTCTCCCTCTCCCACTCCCCCTGCTTCTGTTCCCCCTGTGTCTCTTTCTTTCAAATAAGTAAATAAAATCTTTTTAAAAAATAATTATCTTGAGTGTAAAAGAGGACTAATTGTTCCAATCAAAAGACATAGGACATGACATGTATAAAAAAACTAGATCTATATGCTGCCTATAAAGAGATATTTTAGGGGCACCTGGGTGGCTCAGTGCATTGGGCCTCTGCCTTTGTTTGGCTTGGGTCATGATCTCAGGGTCCTGGAATCGAGCCCCACATGGGGCTCTCGGCTCAATGGGGAGCCTTCTTCCCACTCTCCCTCTCTGCCTACTTGCGATCTCTCTCTCTCTCTCTCTGTCAAATAAATAAATAGAATCTTTAAAAAGAAAAAGGAAGTTTCATTTTAGATCTAAAGACACCTGCAGATTGAAAGTCAGTGGATTGAGAACCACCTATCATGCCAAGCGACATTAAAAATAAAACAAGCTAGAGTAGCCATTCTTTTATCAAAAATCTAGATTTTAAAACAAAGACCATAACAAGAAATGAAGAAGGGCATTATATCATAATTAAGGAGTCTATCCATCAAGAAGATCTAACAATTATACACATTCATGCCCCCAACTTGGGACCACCTAAATATATAAATCAATTAACAATAAACATAAAGAAACTCATCGATAATAATGCAATAATAGGGAATGTCAACACCCCACTCACAGAAATGGACAGATCATCTAAGCAGAAAATCACAAGGAAACAATGACTTTGAATGATGCACTGGACTTAACAGATATATTCAAAATAGTTCATCCGAAAGCAGTAGAATACATGTTCAAGTTCACATGGAATAGTCTCCAGAATAGATCACATACTGGGTCACAAATGAGGCCTCAACTAGTACAAAAAACCCTAAGATCATACCATGCATATTTTCAGACCACAGGGCCATGAAACTTGAAGTCAACCACAAGAAAAAAATTTGGAAAGACCACAAATACATGGAGGCTAAAAAATATACTCCTTAAGAATGAATGGGTTAACAAGGAAGTCAAAGAAATAAACAATACATGGAAGCAAGTGAAAATGAAAACACAACAGTCCAAAACCATTGGGATGCAGCAAAGGCAGTCTTGAGAGAGAGGTATATTCAAATATAATAGGCTGACCTCAAGAAGCAAGAAAAATCTCAACTATAAACCTAATTTTATATCTGAAGGAGTTAGAAAAGGAACAGCAAATAAAGCCTAAAGCCAGAAGAAGTGAAATAATAAAGATTAGAGCAGAAATAATCTAGAAACAAACAAAACACAGAACAGATTAACAAAAATAAGAGCTGATTCTTTAAAAGACTGAATAAAATTGATAAACCCCTAGCCAAGTTTATCAAAAAGAAAAGAGAAAGGACATGAATAGATTAAATCACAAATGAAAGAGAAGCAATCACAAGCAACACCACAGAAATACAAACAATTATAAGATAATACTTTGGAAAAATTATATCCCAACAAACTGGGCAACCTGGAAGAAATGGACAAATTCCTAGAAACCTACAGACTATCAAAACTGAAACTGGAAGAGATAGAAAATTTAAACAGAGCCATACCAGCAAAGAAATCAAATCAGTAGTCAGAAATATCCCAGTAAAAAAAGTCCTGGGCCAGGTGACTTCCCAGGGGAATTCTACCAGATATTTAGAGAAGAGTTAATACCTACTCTTCTCAAACTGGAAAGAAAGGAAGAAAGAAAGAAAAGAAAGGGAGGAAAGGAAAGAAAAGAAAGAAAGAGGAGCAGGAGGGAAGAAGGAAGAGTAGAACTTCCAAAACTTCCAAACTCATTCTATAAAGCCAGCATTACCTTGATTTCAAAACAAAAGACCCCACTAAAAAGAATTACAGGCCAATATCTCTGATGAATATGGATGTAAAAATTCTCAATAAAATACTAACAAATCGAATTCAACAGGACATTAAAAGAACTAGTCACCACAATCAAGTGGGATTTATTCCTGGGTTGCAGGGATGGTTCAATATTCGCAAATCAATTAACATGATATACCACATTAATAAAAGAAAGGATAAGAACCACATGATCCTGTCAGTAGATGCAGAAAGAGCATTTCACAATAATACTGTATCCTTTCTTGATAAAAACCCTCAACAAAGCAGGGTTAAATGGATCATATCTCAACATCATAAAGGCCATATATGAAAGACCCACAGCTGATATCATCTTCAATGGGGAAAAAAGAGAGCTTTTCCCCTACAGTCAAGAACAAGACACGGGTGTCCACTTCCACCATTACTACTGAACCTGGTACTAGAAATCTCAGCCTCAGCAATCAGAAAACAAAAAGAAATAAAAGGCATCGAAAGTGGTAAGGAAGAAGTCAGACTTTCACTATTTGCAGATGACAGGATACTCTATGTAGAAAACCCAAAAGACTCCACCAAAAAGTCACTAGAACTAATACATGAATTTAGCAAAGTTGCAGGGTATAAAATCAATGTGTAGAAATCTGTTGCATTTCTATACACCAATAACAAAGCAGCAGAAAAAGAAATCAAGAAATCAATCCCCTTTGCAATTGCACTAAAAACAGTAAGATAACCACGAAAAAGCCTAAAGAGGTAAAAAAAAAAAAAAAAATCTGTACTCTGAAAACTACAGAACACTTATGAAAGAAATTGAGGACAACACAAATGGAAAAACATTACATGCTCATGGATTGGAAGAACAAACATTGCTTTGGGTAGTATAGACATTTTAACAGTCTACACATTTAATGCAATCCCTATCAAAATACCACATTTTTCACAGAGCTAGAACATATAATCTTAGAATCTGTGTAGAACCCTGAAAGACCCCAAATAATCAGAGCAATTCTGAAAAAGAAAAACAAGACTAGAGGTATCACGATTCCAGATTTCAAGCTATATTACAAAGTTGTAGTCATCAAAACAGTATGCTACTGGCACAAAAACAGAACAATGGAACAGAACAGGGAACCGAGAAATGGGCTTGTAACTATATGGTCAACTAGTCTTCGACAAAGAATATATCAAATGAAAAAAAAAAAAAAAAGGACAGTCTCTTCAACAAATGCTGCTGGGAAAACTGGACAGCTACATGTAGAAGAGTGAACCCGGACCATTTTCTTACACCAGACATGAACATAAGTTCAAAATGGATAGAATACCTAAATGTCAGACAGGAAACCATCAAAATCCTAGAGAACACAGGCAGCAACCTCTTTGACATTGGTCATAGCAACTTCTTACTAGATAGACCTCCAGGGGCAAGAGAAAAAATGAACTATTAGGATTTAACAAGATTGAAAAGCATCTGTATAGCAAAGAAAACCATCAACAAAACTAAAATGCAGCCT